>NC_068918.1:50901342-52151342 GCF_023091745.1 Budorcas taxicolor
TTCACCAGGGGAAAAAATAGAACCATCTTCTGGAAAGCAATTGGGTCAAGGAGGAAATCAATCTGTATAAATAAGCATAATTTTCTATATGTTTATTACTATAGAATTAAAAAGCTATTTGGCATGGTCTGAAGTAAAATATATACACTATAAGATATACATAAAATTTACTTGGGGTCGTTGCTAGGAAACAACTTTTTGAAATAAACTATTTCCTTCAGAGTAGCTGAATCTGAAGAACAATGAAAAGACAGGAGAGATGTTCTTTGTGTACTTTGATGTCTTGGTCAGAGAAAACAAACAGCCTGTAAACATAAATCTCAAAAACAGTACATAAGGATGACTCTCTGAACCGTATGAGCTGATTCGCCAGGTGTGACTGCTCATAGTCGTACTCTGTGCAAAGCGATCCAGGACAGAAGAGCTGTTCCCAGTATTCTGAGTTTCTTCAGCCTTCCCAATCCAGACTCCAAACTTGGGGCCACTTGTTCTGGACTACAACTTGCTTTGATTCTTTTCACAGATTTGAGACAGAACCTGCAGAATACTGTACCCAGAATCACAGACCAGTCCGTGTCTCCTCACCTTTAATCTCCCGGCCGCAGCACCAAGGTCTTTCCAAGGATTGTCTATCATGCTTTCAACCCTCTGTCAGCGGTGGGATACTCTGATGATCTGAACATGCTGGACTCAGAAGCCATTTAGACTAACTTGACTGTGGGCACCAATACACAGAGGTTTTGCCTGTAGCTGCAACTAAGGCTCAGAGGGACATGCTGCTGCTGCTGCTGCTGCTGCTGATGCTGATGCTGCTGCTGCTGCTGCTGATGCTGCTGCTGCTGCTGCTGCTGCTGCTGCTGCTAAGTCGCTTCAGTCGTGTCCAACTCTGTGCGACCCCATAGACGGCAGCACACCAGGCTTCCCTGTCCCTGGGACTCTCCAGGCAAGAACACTGGAAGGACATGATCTGGAGGCAATTCCAGTGAGGAGTAGAGTAAGACAGGTGTGTTCTGACTCCTCTGAGAGGAAAATTTTCCCTCAGTCCTCTGACTGTACCTACAAGCTAACAGATACTGAAGTCTATAGTGACATGGAGTTATAACCTTTTTAAAAATCTTAAATTGAGTATAGAAGGAGACCTTTTTCTCTAACTTACTTACAGAGGTGTTTGTATGGCAGGAACAAGCAGGCAGAATTTCAAAAGAAGAGTAGTTTAACCTAGCAGTTCAGACTGCAGCCTCTAGAGCCAGACTTACTGGGTTCAAGTCCTGGTTCTCACTAGCCTCTCTGTGCCTTAGTTTCCCCATCTGTGAAGGGGGTGACTCATATCTATTGCACAAGGTTCTTTTGAGATTAATTGGACTAATATTCACAAAATACTTTAAATGGTGCTTGTCATGCAGGTGCTAAGGCATATCAGTCATGTCCGACTCTTTACAACCCCATGGACTATAGGCTGCCAAGATTCTTTGTCCGTGGGATTCTCCAGGCAAGAATACTGGAAAGGGTTGCCATTCCCTCCTCCAGAGGATCATCCCTACCCAGGGATCAAACTAGTGTCTCTTAGGTATACTGCCTTGGCAGGCAGGTTCTTTACACTAGCGCCAACTGGAAAGCCCAAAATGATGCTTGTGTGCTGTGCTTAGTCACTCAGTTTTGTTCGACTCTTTTCAACCCATGGACTATAACCTGCCAGGCTCCTCTGTCCATGGAATTCCCCAGGCAAGAATACTGGAGTGGGTTGTCATTCCCTTCTCCAAGGGATCTTCCCAACTCAGGAATTGAACCCAGGTCTTCTACATTGCAGGCAGATTCTTTACTATCTGAGCCACCAGGGAAGCCCCCCAAAATGATGCTTGGTTTAGTCACTAAGTCGTGTCCGACTCTTGTGACCCCATGGACAGTAGCCCACCAAGTTCCTCTGTCCTTAGGATTTTCCAAGCAGGAATACTGGAGTGGGAAATGATGTTGGTATATAGTAATTTGGGCTTCCCAGGTGGTATTAGTGGTAAAGAACCTAACTGCCAGTTAGGAGACTTAGGTTCAATCCCTGACTCAGGAAGATCCCCTTCATTTCAATTGCTAGGTCTCATAGGCTAAGACGACTGCTCAGAAGCAAGGTTTACTAAAGACACTGTGCCTCATCCACAAGTTTGATCTCTTATGTGCTAAGTGAGAGGAGACATGCTTCTGCCTTCAGAGTGTCTGCTTAAAACCACCTTTATTGACTATGCCAAAGCCTTTGACTGTGTGGATCACAATAAACTCTGGAAAATTCTGAAAGAGATGGGAATACCAGACCACCTGACCTGCCTCTTGAGAAACCTGTATGCAGGTCAGGAAACAACAGTTAGAACTGGACATGGAACAACAGTTCAGTTCAGTTCAATTCAGTCACTCAGTTGTGTCCAACTCTTTGCAATGTCATGAACTGCGGCACGCCAGGCCTCCCTGTCCATCACCATCTCCTGGAGTTCACTCAGACTCACGTCCATCGAGTCCGGGATGCCATCCAGCCTTCTCATCCTTGTCGTCCCCTTCTCCTCCTGCCCCCAATCCCTCCCAGCATTAGAATCTTTTCCAATGAGTCAACTCTTCTCATGAGGTGGCCAAAGTACTGGGGTTTCAGCTTTAGCATCATTCCTTCCAAAGAAATCCCAGGGCTGATCTCCTTCAGAATGGACTGGTTGGATCTCCTTGCAGTCCAAGGGACTCTCAAGAGTCTTCTCCAACACCACAGTTCAAAAGCATCAATTCTTCGGCACTCAGCTTTCTTCACAGTCCCTCTCACATCCATACATGACTACTGGAAAAACCATAGCCTTGACTAGATGGATCTTAGTCAGCAAAGTAATGTCTCTGCTTTTGAATATGCTATCTAGGTTGGTCATAACTTTTCTTCCAAGGAGTAAGCGTCTTTTAATTTCATGGCTGCAGTCACCATCTGCAGTGATTTTGGAGCCCCAAAAGATAAAGTCTGACACTGTTTCCACTGTTTCCCCATCTATTTCCCATGAAGTGATGGGACCAGATGCCATGATCTTCGTTTTCTGAATGTTGAGCTTTAAGCCAACTTTTTCACTCTCCACTTTCACTTTCATCAAGAGGCTATTTAGTTCCTCTTCACTTTTTGCCATAAAGGTGGTGTCATCTGCATATCTGAGATGGATATTTCTTCTCGGAATCTTGATTCCAGCTTGTATTTCTTCCAGTCCAGCATTTCTCATGATGTACTCTGCATAGAAGTTAAATAAGCAGGGTGACAATATACAGCATTGACGTACTCCTATTCCTATTTGGAACCAGTCTGTTGTTCCATGTCCAGTTCTAACTGATGCTTCCTGACCTGCATACAGATTTCTCAAGAGGCAGGTCAGGTGCTCTGGTATTCCCATCTCTTTCAGAATTTTCCACAGTTTATTGTGATCCACACAGTCAAAGGCTTTGACATAGTCAATAAAGCAGAAGTAGATGTTTTTCTGGAACTCTCTTGCCTTTTCCATGATCCAGCAGATGTTGGCAATTTGATCTCTGGTTCCTCTGCCTTTTCTAAAACCAGCTTGAACATCAGGTAGTTCACGGTTCATGTATTGCTGAAGCCTAGCTTGGAGAATTTTGAGCATTACTTTACTAGCATGTGAGATGAGTGCAATTGTGCAGTAGTTTGAACATTCTTTGGCATTGCCTTTCTTTGGAATTGGAATGAAAACTGACCTTTTCCAGTCCTGTGGCCACTGCTGAGTTTTCCAAATTTGCTGGCATATTGAATGCAGCACTTTAATAGCATCATCTCTCAGGATTTGAAACAGCTCCACTGGAATTCCATCACCTCCACTAGCTTTGTTTGTAGTGATGCTTTCTACGGCCCACTTGACTTCACATTCCAAGATGTCTGGCTCTAGATTAGTGATCACATCATCATCATTATCTGGGTCGTGAAGATCTTTTTTGTACAGTTCTTTGGTGTTTCTTGCCACCTCTTCTTAATATCTTCTGCTTCTGTTAGGTTAGACCATTTCTGTCCTTTATCAAGCCCATTTTTTCATGAAATGTTCCCTTGGTATCTCTAATCTTCTTGAAGAGATCTCTAGTCTTTCCCCTTCTGTTGTTTTCCTCTATTTCTTTGCATTGATCTCTGAAGAAGGCTTTCTTATCTCTTCTTGCTATTCTTTGGAACTCTGCATTCAGATGCTTATATCTTTCCTTTTCTCCTTTTCTTTGGAACAACAGACTGGTTCCAAATAGGAAAAGGAGTACGTCAATGCTGTATATTGTCACCCTGCTTATTTAACTTCTATACAGAGTACATCATGAGAAACGCTGGGCTGGAAGAAGCACAAGCTAGAATCAAGATTGCCGGGAGAAATATCAATAAGCTCAGATATGCAGATGACACCACCCTTATGGCAAAAAGTGAAGAGGAACTAAAAAGCTTCTTGATGAAAGTGAAAGAGGAGAGTGAAAAAGTTGTCTTAAAGCTCAACATTCAGAAAACGAAGTTCATGGCATCTGGTCCCATCACTTCATGGGAAATAGATGGGGAAACAGTGGAAACAGTGTCAGACTTTATCTTTTGGGGCTCCAAAATCACTGCAGATGGTGACTGCAGCCATGAAATTAAAAGACGCTTATTCCTTGGAAGAAAAGTTATGACCAACCTAGAGAGCATATTCAAAAGCAGAGACATTACTTTGCCAACAAAGGTCCATTTAGTCAAGGCTATGGTTTTTCCAGTAGTCATGTATGGATGTGAGAGTTGGACTATGAAGAAAGCTGAGCGCCGAAGAATTGATGCTTTTGAACTGTGGTGTTGGAGAAGGCTCTTGAGAGTCCCTTGGACTGCAAGGAGACCCAACCAGTCCATTCTGAAGGAGATCAGCCCTGGGATTTCTTTGGAAGGAATGATGCAAAAGTTGAAAGAACACATGACAAAGCCACAAGTCTCAGGCCCATTTAGAGCATTTTTCCTGAGATCTTCAATAGGCCAGCTAGTAGTACAATTAAAGCTTATTTAGCTATAACAAAACGATAATAAAACATATTAAGCTTTATGGATCTACTCATAGGCAAATTTATAGTCAAGGGTTCTTATTATTTACGAAATTAAAGAGAAAGGGAAAATATAATCAAGCTATCAATTTAGGAAAAAAATACCAAGGAGCTTCAGAAAACAGAAAGACATAATCCTTTTTTTTTTAATAGACAAAAGTGGCTTTATTTCTAAAATGTGGCTTAACTACACCCATGGTGTGCTAAGCTTGTTTTCGAATCGTCTTGCAGCTCCAAGTAAAACCAGGCCAGTGGAGGAACAGTCATGGCTATTGGTTCCCGGCACCAAGGTGTCACTACTTCAGCAATTCAATCCACACAGTTATTCTCCAGATGTTTTTTGTGATGCATGGAGACTTGTTTTGGATTCCTCTGTACAACAGAGAGGTCCAACCTTGAGGAAGATCGGTAGGCCACATCCTCTGCTTTGATAGGCTTAATGATATGGCCTGGCTTGGTGACCACCTTGGGCATGGTCAGCTTTTGGAAGGCCCTCTGGGTGTTCCATGTAGATCCCATAGGGGTCTGGATGGTCCTTTCAAATTGTTGATGGTGCGTGAATGGATGCGGAAGCACCTGCACCTGATGAGCTGCTGCATAGCTGTTCCGCTTCTCATTGATAATCACGTTTGGCAAACTCTTGTCTTTCCTTGGAGGACCCTCAGGGGCTTTAATGAGAAACTGGTGTCTCTTCTTGGCCCTGGGCTTCAGGCCCATACCACCCCACTCGCCCCAGCCAGGCAGAGTCAGGTCCAGGTCCTTTGGCTTACTCACCTCCACAGCTTCCCTCTTCTCTTTCAAGAAGTCTCTGATGACATCATCCCCAGCAAAAGCTTCCTTTATTATCTGCCTTTGATCTCTCTCATCTTCATCTTTCAACTCCTGTACAGTCGTGGGAAATGCCAAGGACTTCACGGAAGGCAATTTTATGGTTAGGAGGTTCTGGAGATCAATCATTTGCTCCTTCCTTTTCTTCTCCTTGGGGTGCCAATATGATTACTTCAATTCTTCCCCAACTGCAGCCCTTCCACTGCAGTTCTGGGAAGCTCCTTGTTTTCAACACACCCTTCCCTGCCCAGCTCATCCAGCTCGTCCAGAGTCCGAGCTCTTTTTGGCCTCTGCAGCAACATGGGCTCCTCTTCCTCCCTGACAGATTCCTCTCTCTGAGCTGTCCTCGCTGAACTCAGTTCTTGTTTCCCTGGCTGATGGTTCTCCGTGATGAGTTTCTGAGACAGTGCCCTCAATTCGGACAGCGCCTCCTGGCTGCTGGCATCCTTTGTTACAGTCTGTGCACTGGCTCCACCATGTGGTTGAGCTCAGACTTCTGTCTAAGTGATCGTCTTTCCTCAAATTCTTTCAAGAGAGTTTCTTCCTCCACCACTGCTCTTTCTTCCTCACTTTCAGAAGTCTCCTGGGCTTCAGGCTCAGCAGGATCCTCCAGATCTTTCTGGACCTCAGCCTCTTTGGCATCAGTGAAGTGATTCCAGAACATCCAGGGGTTCAGTCCATTTGCCTTTATCTGCACCCCATTCACCATGTCAGGGACAAGAGGTTCTTCCTCTTCCTCCTGGCCTTCCTCCTCTTCCTCACTCTCAGAGGCCACCCGGACCTTCTGTGTCAGCTCTTTGTTCCTGGCTAGCTGTTCCTGCATAGCCTGGCGAGCCTCCAGGTCATATTTGGCCATAATTGCCGTTGCTTTTGCCCATTTCCCACTGCTCTGGTGCTTAAGGCTCATTCGCTCCATCGTTCTGGCCTCGTCAAGGTCTTCTAGTTCTTCTAGTGCCACAGCAGGATTGACTTTCTGCCAGGAGCCAGCGTGAGGAACTCCACCCATGGCAAAGGTCATGAGGAAGGAGGCTTCGGCATGCGCAAAGGCAAGATTGAGCCTCAGGAGACCCCCTGTTCCCGAGCATCTACCCCCAAAACCAGAGTGCCTACTTTACTGTTTTATGCTCTCACCTGTACCTCTGACTTTACAGCGGGCTGTTCCCCCACCACCTCTCTTGGAGAAGGAGTTAACTTGCAGCTCCAGTTAATAAAAATTCCTGGGCATGATGAGTGTTTCAACTTACAAACTCCTCTGAAAGTTCTCTAGCCTGCCTGAGCAGGTTTGCCCAGCCACATGTGATTGTTTACAGCCTCCCAACTGTGAGAGGCATGAGATGCTTAAAACTTTCTAAATACAGACTCTTTTGAGAAGTTACAAAATTATTAGTATAGTATAATGGGTTGATTAGAAATTATATTGGTGAAGGGTTTTTCATTTTCTGAGCCAGTGCTGCTGCTGCTACTGCTGCTGCTAAGTCGCTTCAGTCGCGTCTGACTCTGTGCAACCCCATAGACGGCAGCCCACCAGGCTCCTCCATCCCTGGGATTCTCCAGGCAAGTTCACCAGAGTGGGTTGCCATTTCCTGCTTCAATGCGTGAAAGTGAAAAGTGAAAGTGAAGTCTCTCAGTCATGTCTGACTCTTTGCAACCCCATGGACTGCAGCCTACCAGACCCCTCAGTCCATGGGATTTTCCAGGCAAGAGTACTGGAGTGGGGTGCCATTGCTGCTAAATCTCCATATTCCCTGCCCTTAAAATGAAAATAACTAGCATATAGAAGAAATAAGTATTAACCTTTTAGATTAATCATGTTAAACCTTAGGCTAAGTAAATTCCCTTTCTTGATTGTAACCCACTACCCCCTCACCCTATAGGAATGCAACTTTATTTGGAGGGTGGCACTTGGTTTAAGAAAAAATCACCCCTGGAAAAAATAAGTTTTCTGGTTGACTGACCGTTATCAGAAAGGGCCATAAAATGTCGGCAGGCCTCATGGCCAGAAGATGATGTAAAACCCATAAGACCTTTGTATACATTTATATGAAGCACCTGATTTTGACAAGGGTCAGGTCTGCTGACCCCCACGTGACTCTGTATTCATCCCTATGTATAACAAAAAGTATATAAGCAAACCTGAAAAATAAAGAAATTGGATCAGTTCCTGGAAAGACTGACTCCCC
This sequence comes from Budorcas taxicolor, assembly GCF_023091745.1. Taxonomy (NCBI): domain Eukaryota; kingdom Metazoa; phylum Chordata; class Mammalia; order Artiodactyla; family Bovidae; genus Budorcas; species Budorcas taxicolor. The sequence continues at coordinate 50,909,400 of NC_068918.1, forward strand.
CGTGTCGTTCTTTCCCCTTCCGGCTGAATTCCCATCTGGAAAGTGGGTACTCACCAAGCCTGCTAATTTTGCCTGGGCTTCTAAGATCGGACCGGGGAGGCCTCAGTGCCTCCTCTCCTTCGGGAGAATGGAAAGATGCCTGTGGCCTACGTAGGTGGTGCAAATTCCTTGTCTTGGAGTTTTATTGGTATTCCATGTAAACCAAGTTATTCAGCCTCTTTTTCTCCACTAATTTTCCTACTACACTATTCTTTTCTAATCTCTCTTTATATCTGTAATTAAATAAGATTTTTCCTAGGACGCCGATTCCGTCTCCCCTTCGAATTACCCTGAAACCACCAGAGCTGAACCCCAGCAACCTTCTGCAGCTTCTCAAAATCTTTTAAAGCTTGCTTGGCCTTTCCTTTCTTCAGAATTCTGTGATACTTTTTGCTTTTGATTCTCTTCTCTCTTCGAGCCCTGGCCTCATAGTAGGATTGCAGGGCCCGGGCCCTTTGAAGCTCTGCTCGATGCATCTTTACCTCCTCCAGGCTCATAGTTTTGAGAGAAGCCTTTTCCATGGGAGTCAGTAAAGGGTCTGTCATGGGCTCCCTGTTCTTACAGAGAAGATTAAAAATCTCCTGCTCCAGGGGAGTTCCTGCCTTGCAGCCACTGACCACATGTTCGATGGGAGCAAATGCTGATTGGGGCTTGCTCAGGGGAAAAACCAGCTGCTCTGCTTGCCAGTTCTTCAGAACGACAGGATCCCATTTGGAGAGGATTTGGGAGCTTTTATTGAATGCCACTTCTCTGTGGATCCACTCAGTCTCTTCTCTGTGAAGTGGTAACTCCACAGTCATCTTCTATTTCACTCGATTCAGCTGCTTTTTCACAGCAGCCAATGAGGATGAAGTTTTAACAGGCTCAAGCAGATCTGAAAGGACCATTTTTTCTTCTGATCCTTCAGAATTTACACTGAACTCTGACACCTTCAGTCTAGCCTCAGGCCTCTCAGCCAATTTCTGCCTATCCTTTCCATTAAGTGAATTGATTGATTCCAGAAGCTTCTGATGCTTTCTTTCTCCATCTTTGTCCCCTTCATCTTCACTGGTGCTCAAGGGGTAGTCTATTGGCAAATCCTCTAGTTCTTTCTGTTGGTTTGAAGCCAGAAGGTTGCTCTCCACAGCCTGGTTCGCCCTCATCTCAGCAGCCTGTCTCTCACATGGACCAGGAGCAGAAGTCAAAAGACATAATCCTAATAAAATCAGAAACTAAAAAAAGAAACATAGTAGAGTTAATAAGTTCAAGCTTAGTTCTAAAAAAATGAAAGGCAGAAATGGCACAATTAGAGAAAATAAATATTAAAAAGTGACAGAAAATATTTGAAAATTATGAAGTACACCATGGATAATTATAAGCAAATAAATTAAGCAATCTCAGCAAAACAGACAATTTTCTGGAAGAAAAACATAAATTACCAAAACTGTCTTAACAATAGAAGGAGAGCCTGACAAGAGCAATGCTGGTGAAATTATCAATAGAGTTATTAAAGAACATCCCCATAAAAGGCTTCAGCCCATTAACCAGGGAATTATTTCAAACATTCAAGGAGCAAAGAATTCCCACGCTGAACATAAACAGTTACTGTATTGAGGAAAAGAAAAATACTCACATTATTCAATGGAGTGAATATAGATCCCTGATACCAAAATCTAATAAAGTTAACATGAAAATTAAAATCATAGACCAATTTTACCTATGAATATAGAAATAAAAACACAAAGTATAGTAAAATATTAGCAAAGACAATCCAAGGGGTATTTTTAAAAATCTACAAATTCCAAGTAGCTATTATCCTAGGATTTTAGAGGGTTCAGTATCAAGGAACTTTTTATTTTATCACATTAGTAGGCTAAATAACAATAATTAATTTGTTCAACAGGTGTTTAAAAGACACGTGATATTCATTCCTTTTAATGATAGTTTTAAAAAGGGATAAATGGCTACTTCATTGACATTATTAACAAAATCTTTTCCAAATTAATCCCAACATTATATTTCATATATATATTTTATATTATATCTTTTCCCAAATGGAAATCCCTCAGAAATATTGATGTCTAAAATAAAAACACATGCAGCTCTAAAAGAAAGAGGAGGGGAAAGTTGGGGTAAATATGAGGATTCTTTGTCCAAATAAGCTGAACAATATTTAAACATATTTCTAACTATAGGATGTCTTGGAAACATTTGTATGGTAATGTGAATTGCAAATCTCAATGAACTGCAAACATTTTTTGTACAAAGCACTAGTCCCCTCAGAATATAGTTTGACAGTTTGGGAAATGTTGTCCTTTTATATCCAAACCAAATAAGTAGGGTTATCTCTATCACTGCTTCTATTGATTTAAAAATTCTGACCAGAATTTAAATTTTGATTTAAATTTCTGACAAAAAAAAGGATGATGAAGAGTTAGAAAGAGACAAATATTATATGATATCACGTATGTGGAATCTGAAAAATAAGGCAAATGAATGTATATACAAAACAAACAGACTCATGGGCATAAAAAACAAGTTTATGATTACCAAAAGGAGTGGGAAGGGACAAATTAGGGGTATGGGATTAATAGATACAAACTACTACGTATAAAAAGAAAAACAACAAGAATATATTGTGTACACAGGGAATTATAGCCATTATCTTGAAATGACCTATAATGGAGTATAATCATGAAGAAATGGAATCACTATACTATACACCTGAAATTAACACAGTACTGTAAATTAACTATAATTCAGTGTAAAAAAAAAAAAGAATGACATATAAACTGAACAAAATAGAGTTATGACTATTAAAGGAACATAAAAATATAGATCATATGATATAATCATATCACAATATAATGATAATTATAATTATAATTATTACAATACACGTACACTCTCAATGGAAATAAAACACATGAACCTTTATGCATGTTCTGGATGAGAAAAGTGGGCTATATGAAAAAATACAAAGGTTTATGAAAATATAAGATGTTTTAGTAAATGAGCAGGCATATGATATTCCCCAATGAAAATTTGAATATTACAAATTTTACAAATATTACAGTCAAACTCCCACTTGGATTTGCAGGGACTTAAAAAGATAGTTTATTGTTCATCTGAAAAATAGAAAGTAAAACCAGGTTTTGTTATACCTTGACAGTGTGATTTCAATTAGTAAATTGGAAAACAATATGATAAACAAGTCAAAAATCTTTAAATGGATCAACCCAGAAATTCTGTTTTGAAGTTACAGCCAAAGAAAATAATACAAAATCTAGAAGTGTTATATTATGTGTGTAAATATGCTCCATATTTCATTATTCATAATGACAAAAATTCAGGCAAGCCTAAGTGATAATAGCTACCATTTCCAGATCACATACTCACTGAATACATGGCAGAGTTTATAGATATGAAAACTGAGGTTCAGAGAGGAGAAATTACTTCTCTCTGATCACAGAGAAAAAAGTAATTGAGCATGCATTCAAGCCCAGTTTCTAGGGAAGCACATGTTCTTTACACATCTCGTGCTGCTACTAAAGCAGTAAAAACAAGGGACTATTTAAATAAATATCTCTCATCTGTTTTTCTGGAGAAGGCAATGGCAACCAACCCATTCCAGTACTCTTGCCTGGAAAATCCCATGGACGGAGTAGCCTGGTAGGCTGCAGTCCATGGGGTCGCCAAGAGTCGGACCCGACTGAGCGACTTCACTTTCACTTTTCACTTTCATGCATTGGAGAAGGAAATGGCAACCCACTCTGGTGAACTTGTCTGGAGAATCCCAGAGACGGAGGAGCCTGGTGGGCTGCCGTCTCTGGGGTCACACAGAGCCGGACACAACTGAAGCGATTTAGTAGCAGCATCTGTTTTTCAGTGTTAAGACCCTTCACAAATAAGACGTAAAGATTTTGTAGTAAAATGGTCAATGTTCATAATATTGTGAACTGAAAGGAGATAAAAGCATATATGTACATTGTAGCAACGGAAAGGAAAACCCAGATGCCCAGAAAAAAAGACTGGAAGAAAACACCAAAATGCTAGCAGTTTTTCATTAGGGGGATGACTTTGTAGGCATTTTTTCCTCTTGTTTCCAATTTGTTGATAAGGTATTATAGCTATATTAATTTTATCATTAAAAAAGGTAAGCTGATAAAACAAAAAAGAAGTAAAAATAATATACAGGAGCAAACTCCAAAAGGGCATCCCTGATAGCTCAGTTGGTTAAGAATCCGCTTATGATGCAGGAGACCATAGTTTGATTCCTGGGTCAGGAAGATCCCCCAGAGAAGGGATAGGCTACCCACTCCAGTATTCTTGGGCTTCCTTTGTGGCTCCGCAGGTAAAGAATCTGCCCACAATCCAGGAGACCTGGGTTCGATCCCTGGGTTGGGAAGATCCCCTGGAGAAGGAAAAGGCTACCCATTCCAGTATTCTGGTCTGGAGAATTCCAGGGTCCCAAAGGGTTGGACACGACTGAGTGACTTTCACTTAAACTCCAAAAGAGAAGGAAAGTCCTCTGTCTAAAACAAAATTTGTTTCTTTCATAGCACTTTGTAGGTACTTTGCACATATTATGGAATAAACAAATGTGCTGTGATTAGACTGAAGCATATTCATGTACAACATTTAGCTTTTTGCAAGAAACTGAATGCTCACCAAACAGTGTTGGACAGGGAACAAAACAACAACAACAGAAAAAAACCTTATCTGATTGAAATTACAAGGAAGATAGGATAAATACAGTATCTATTTGAAATTTGGCTTCAGCATCATAGTATATTGATTTTATAATGTCCAGAGCAACTAAACAGCAAAAACACATATTATGCCACACAGTACACTGTCTGAAGTTACTTTGGTCATCACCTAAATTTCAGAGAAGAGGTAAGGAGCATAGAGACACTATCAAAGAAAATTGAATTTTTACAGCTAATAACCTGTGCTTGGTGGCAGAACACAGCATCAGAATCACCATTCTGTGTTCAGATAATTTTACCGGCCTTCCCTGCTGTTCGTCCAACACCCCCACAGTTCTCCATCTGCTGCCAGCCACCTCCTGTCCCAGACTTTCTGATGACCACACAAGTAGGTTTCAAAACGTGACCCAGTAATTTGTATGGCATCTTTGATCCTCAGCACTTTTTCTACTGCAATACAGAGATTAAAGCCTCAGGAAGGGAAAAATGGTGACATATCTTTCAGGGAAATTGAATTTTTCCTACCAGAGGTGAGAACACTTAAGGGGGCACTTTATCCCCCCTACTTTAGGAAAGCAGTTTGGCCTGGAATGGAAGCAACATCCTCTGGACTCAACTCTCAGCCCTCCTCTCTAGCAAGGTTATTTATTACTACGTGAGCACTCTTCCCAGGTTTAGATGCAGTTAAGATGAGCACCATTAGAGAACAGGCTTAACATCTGGATTAAACCTACATAAAGTTCCCAGGCAGAGCCGCAGGCAGCTGAGCCTCAGGCAGCTGCTAGCAGTACCCTTGAGTAAAAGGATCCCCAGGTACCCATCCCCTGGTATTCATTTCCTGGTACCTATCCCCTGGGACTCATCCCCTGGTACCCATCCCCTGGGACTCATCCCCTAGGACTCATGGGCTTCACAGGTGGTGCTGGTGGTAAAGAATCTGCCTGCCAATGCAGGAGATGTAAGTGATGCAGGTTTGATCTCTGGGTTGGGAAGATCCTCTGGAGAAGGAAATAGCAACCCACCCCAGTATCCTTGCCTGGGAGATTCCAAAGACAGAGGAGCCTGGGGAGGGGTACAGTCCATGGGGTCACAAAGAGTCAAACACGACTGAGCATGTTGCATCCGCCTTCTTCCTCTCCTCCCTTCCTCTTCTGGTTCACACATCTTTCTCTCAACCCACTCCCTCTGCCCCTAGACCAAGACTCCCACTCCCTGAAGCTGACATCACTCAAGTATTGATCTGATTTAAGCGGCGCGCCAAGCATGAGTTTGTGAAAGACAGACTTAGTCCTCCTAGTGGTGTTGACACCCCAAATTTCCACCAACTCACTATTGACCCCAGGGGAAGTAGTCTTTAGAAGTCACCATCCTAAAGCATAGGAAATTCAGGGAATCACTGCCATTTAACCATATTCTCTGAGCATCAACTTCCATGAGGCCCACACCTAACTCATGAGCTTTGTGAGTGATTTTGCACCCTGGTTGACTTCTGGTAAAAATCTAGAACACCAGGATTAGCTCAGTGCAAAATTGACACCAAAATCAGAATTCCTCTACTGTTCCGGGTCTTTTCCACTGTTTTAATTTCATTTTTTCATTGATGTTACCATTGTTTCTAAATTAATTTTAAAAGTCATACTAGCCACAAACCGTAACTTCAAAATCAGATAGAATGGAAAGACCACAATATCCCCAGCTTCCCTGGGTTGTTTTTTCTTTCTTTTCAAAATAGATGACACTGGAAATTAAATTGACTTTTTTTTTTTTTAACTTAAAATCCCAGTGCACCTCAAACTGAAGAAAAGAAACTATTAGTACTCAGGTAACCTAGAAGCCACTTTTGCAATCAACAGAAGAAAAAAAAAAACAACAACAAATTGCTATTGTTTGCCCTGTCAAGGCTGGTTTAATAGGATTTTCCAATACATAAATTAGAGATCTTGAAGAGTGAAGGCTGCATGTGAAAGAGATAAATGTGCTTCAGGATCTGTGATTTGGGCGACTCTGCTCTAGAAATTAAGAGATTTTACAGGAGCACCAGAAATGGGGTTAAGACTATATATAATATAGACATAAATGTAGATACAAATATATAGATAACATTCTGCCAGTGACTTATGTTCTGGAATTTATAATTCAAGAACACTTCAAAATGATCCCTAAAATGAATTCTAACTATCAAAAATATTTGTGTAACAGTAAAGAGAGTGAAATCTTTGCTAGACCAAGCAAGGTTTGTCTCAGCAAAGAAGGACCTCTCTTTGCCTCTTAGGGGCTCTTTTGTGATTATATATGATTATATACATGAAGGTAAAGAGTAATATATAATGCTCTCCTTCAAAAACCTTGTAATCAGAGCTGCTCAATTAGAAGATTCTGGGTAATTAATGCAAGGGCAGAGATATTTAATCTGGGGAAGAAATAATGTCAGCACAAGAGATAAATAAAGGTGTCCTTAAGTCTAGTTAAAATCTTTGTTCAAAACTCTGCAATTATGCTGATGAAAGGGTATTCAGTTCAGTTTAGTTCAGTCGCTCAGTCATGTCCGGCTCTTTGCGACCCCACGAATCGCAGCACGCCAGGCCTCCCTGTCCATCACCAACTCCCGGAGTTCACTCAGACTCACGTCCATCGAGTCAGTGATGCCATCCAGCCATCTCATCCTCTGTCGTCCCCTTCTCCTGCCCGGAATCCCTCCCAGCATCAGGGTCTTTTCCAATGAGTCAACTCTTCGCATGAGGTGGCCAAAGCACTGGAGTTTCAGCTTCAGCATCATTCCTTCCAAAGAACACCCAGGACTGATCTCCTTTAGAATGGACTGGTTGGATCTCCTTGCAGTCCAAGGGACTCTCAAGAGTCTTCTCCAACACCACAGTTCAAAAGCATCAATTCTTCCCCACTCAGCCTTTTTTAGAGTCCAAACTCTCACATCCATACATGACTATTGGAAAAACCATAGCCTTGACTAGACGGACCTTTGTTGGCAAAGTAATGTCTCTGCTTTTTAATATGCTATCTAGGTTGGTAGCTTCATTCATTTTCTCAACAGGGAAACATGACTATTACCTTTTCCCTATTTGGGACAAAAAGGAAATGGAGTCCACACACTTTCTGAAAAGAGATTTCACATTTTTATTCTCTTTCCCAGCTGGCAGTGTTGAGAGTCAGGGCACAGAAGGAAGAACATGTCCTCTAGTCTACATACATGAAGGGCTAAGTCAGGCAAAGAAAGTGCTTTTAATTAAGAACCAAATAGTACCTTTAATTATCTCCAGTGTTTCAAATAGGATGAGTATACTGCCTGTGATTTCAATCAGAAATCATGGATCAGAAAGTTGATTATCACAAAGTTCATATGAATTCCCAGAGCCATCTAGAGGAGAAAGAAGGGGAAGAGGAGGAACGAAAAGCAGGACTCCCTTCCTGAGCATCATTGCATGACAAGCATTCTGTTTGGTGTGTACGCTTTACACTTACTATATGTTATGTTGGTATGTCTCTACAATGAGTTCCAAGAAAGATAAAAACACCATTCAAATTTTTTTTAAAAAATCAATCTAAATGGAAGACTGGGGTTACATTAAACTATTAATAACTATAAACTATAAATAAAGTGCTATAATAAACTGTAATTAAAGCATTATTCTCTCAGTCATTTCTGACTCTTTGCAACCCCATGGACTATAGCCCTCAAGGCTACTTTGTTCATGGAATTCTCCAGGCAAGAATACTGGAGTGGGTAGCCATTTCCTTCTCCATGGAACCTTCCCGACTTAGGGATCGAACCCAGGTCCACTGCACTGCAAGCAGATTCTTTACAGTCTGAGCCACCAGAGAAGCCAAAACTATAGACAGCAATAGCTAAGAACACAATAGCTAAGCAATAGATAAGGAAAGACATTTCTTCTTTTATGAATTGTTCAAGGTGATTGTTTAACCTATTGATATATATTTGAGAGGCCTAATATTTGGAAGGACATAGGATTTATTTTTAAATATGACATTTATTACTCCAGTCTGAATTCCTGGGCAAACACAAGCTCTCTAGTTTGAACCTCTCCAGAAGCCATGTGAATTAAGAATCATTTCTTCTATGTGTTTTCACTTCAGTTTAATTGGCTTGGAGGAAGGTAGGGGAGAAAAACTGCCTCTACAAATATTGCCCACCTACATTTTACAACTGATAAATATCAACAAAACAATGATTCTAGGATGTTAGTATTTATAAGAGTTGCCCAAAGGGTGCGTATGTGTGTGCACCACATTTTAATATGGCAGATTTGGAGAAAGGCCAAGGAATGTGCATCCTTGAAAACACCCCTGATGATTCTGACGTATACATCTGAGATCACACCATAAAAATGCCCTCCTAACGTCTGGAGGTTAACATGACACAATGACACTGGCCACAGTTACTCTTACATAGGCTTTGTTCCAGCTACACAAAAGTCAGCTAGCTCAGTCAACACTGGTTGGATTAATTAATTGACCCAATGAAATCAAGACTGAAGCAAAAGTTGAGTCTGGGACATAGACTTAGGGCTGCCAACTAAGCTAGAATGCAGCCCAAGTCACAGCAACCTAAAACTTCACTCCAGATTGTCCCTACTCATCCCCATTTCAACCTTTCTAACTTTTTCAAAAGAACAGCATCTATAGCAACAGCTTTTATTATAGCATCCAACTGTGACAAATTATTACTTAGCAACAAATCTGGAATTCCCCAGCTCGGCAAAGCTGGGGGGAGTTGGTGCTACATGAAGAAGGTCAGAAGCTGTCTGCTGCAGCAAGCCACACCTGTGCTCACAGCACATCTTATCTTTCTCTCTCCTTTGCTTGGCTGAAACTAGATATTCAAAAATATCTTCCCTAATCTGGTTCTTTGCATTATGCTTTGCTGGCAGTTTGAAAATCTCTTTAACAAGTTGATACCTATGGGCCAGGTAAAAACTTTCTTGCTAAACTTTTGGCTTCCTAGAGTCCTAAAAGTCTTGCAGGGACTTCCCTAGCAGTGCAATGGCTAAGGCTTCGCCCTCCAATGCAGAGGGTGGGGGTTCGATCCCTGGATGGGGAACTAAGACCCCACTTGCCTCATGTCAAAAAAAACAAAACAAAACAAAACCCTGAACATAAAACAACAGAAGCAATATTGTAACAAGTGCAATAAAGACTTTAAAAATGGGTTTTCCTGGTGGCTCAGATGGTAAGGAATCTGCCCACAATGCAGAAGACCAGGTTCAATCCCTGGGTTGGGAAGATCCCCTGGAGAAGGGAATGGCACCCCACTCTAGTATTCTTGCCTGGAGAATTCCATGGACAGAGGAGCTTGGTGGGCTATAGTTCACAGGGTCGCAAAGAGTCAGACATGACTGAGCGACTAAGCACACACACACGTAGTCACTATAGTTATTAATACTGACTTGTATGACTCATTGGAAAAGACCCTGATGCTGGGAGGGATTGGGGGCAGGAGGAGAAGGGGACGACAGAGGATGAGATAGCTGGATGGCATCACCGACTCGATGCACATGAGTTTGGGTGAACTCCGGGAGTTGGTGATGGACAGGGAGGCCTGGCATGCTGCAATTCATGGGGTTGCCAAGAGTCGGACACAACTGAGCAACTGAACTGAACTGAATTGAACTGTACACTAGAAATGTGCTGGGAGCAGATCTTAGTTGTTCCCTCACGTCCCCACACCCCAAAAGCAACTCTGTGAAGTGATGAATACATTAATTAGTTTGACTGTGAAGTTCACATCAAAAAAAAAAATCTTTAAAAAAATAAAAATAAAGTCTCCCTCCCAATTCCACATCCAAAGACAGGAATAAAAATGTCAAGAAATGCATACTTCCTGGCAAGAATATGCCTGCCACTGTTCCAAAAGAACCTCCCCCTGCCCTGCTGACTCCTCTGGACAGCCCCAGTCCTGCCTTTCACGCACCTGTCTGCGCTCACGATTCAGTGAGCACGCCCTTCACATTAGCACTAATGGAAAGTAAGCTTGTGCCCTGAGGAGATAATGGGCCAGCCCACCTAAAGAAATAAGCCCTCTAAATGCCTGAGGCAATTTGGTACCTGCCCAAGAAACATCTCAGCAGGTAACACTGGGGCAGTCCCACCCAGTTAAATCAGACAGGGTACTTACCTTCCTACCCGTTTTCCTTCTCCATCCTTAAAACTCAGAGAAATGGGATGCACTCCAGCTAAGCTTATCTGGAAACTTTTAACTTTCATCCTCCCTCATGGAAAGAAAAGGATTTTGAAAGGAAAATTTAATGAAACTTCAAACCTCACTAACTGTCCCCACAGGGGCAGGCTACTGGCAATGAATCACAGGCTACCCTGCCTAATGGGAAAGGTAAGCTGACACTTGACTTGAAATCTTAGAGCCAACCTGGGTCAGCAGTTCCTGCTTGGGGGCCTGTAAGGAGGTTCCTCTGTTATACCCAAAACGCAGCTTTAACAGGCATGAGAACTTGTTCTGTCACTCTGCCAACTCTCCCTCCAAGACTTATTTGTATTTATCAAGCATTTGCATCGAGAATTTCCATCTCATGTAAGCAAATGCATTAACGAGGAAATAAAGTATTTCTTCATTTTGCTTTCTGCATCAGATGAACTTCTCTGACCTCTGAACTTCCAGTAAATCTTCATAATGTTCAAGAAAGCCAAAAAGTCAGGAAAACTAAATCTTGATTGGAATGCAATGTGTGTATATATATATGCATTTCTTGACATTTTTATTCCTGTCTTTGGAATATATATATATACACATATATATGTATATATATTCAGAAGCACTGTATATACACAATAATATATATATAATTTATATTGTGTATATTCAGTATATATACATAATATATATACCTAGAAACAATATATATATGTACACAGATATATATACACAGTGAGGGGATAGAAAGGACAATAATCATATTCTTGCATGGTATTTCTTAATTTTTCCAGTGAAACTTCACATCTCCTATTCTTCTCAGTGCAAGCATCACCATTTCTGACCTGAAATATTTTCCAGATATTAAAATGTAATTGTAATTATTTCTATAGGAAAATATCAGGCTGAAAAGAGCAAATTTCAATGGGCTTTCTGACAATGTTACTCTTTTAAACTAGATTTAACAAGCAGTCTTCATGAGTTCAGTGGAGAAAATCACAGTGATAAGCCTCCCTTTCTTCCCACAAAAACCAACATGGAATTTCTATGACCAGTTTTCTAACTCCTGTTTTCACCTACCAGTCCTACAGACAGCCTGTCTTTCCCCAGTCTAATTTCCCAGCTGCACCCTAAGTCTACGTTGTCATCAAAGTTCACATCGACTTTTCCAACATGTGTTTCCTAACAGTAAATGGCATTGCTAGATTTTGACAGTCATGGTAGACATATAAATTTGTGACTAATAAAATAACTGGAATAATAATTACTATTTATTGAACATTTTGAGTACACAAATTATGTGCCAGGTACTGATAACTACATGAGTGCCGAAGAATTGATGTTTTGAACTATGGTGTTGGAGAAGACTCTTGAGAGTCCCTTGGACTGCAAGGAGATCCCACCAGTCCATTCTAAAGGAGATCAGCCCTGGGATTTCTTTGGAAGGAATGATGCTAAAGCTGAAACTCCAGTACTTTGGCCACCTCATGCGAAGAGTTGACTCATTGGAAAAGACTCTGATGCTGGGAGAGATTGGGGGCAGGAGGAGAAGGGGACGACAGAGGATGAGATGGCTGGATGGCATCACCGACTCGATGGACGTGAGTGTGAGTGAACTCCGGGAGCTGGTGATGGACAGGGAGGCCTGGCATGCTGCGATTCATGTGGTCACAAAGAGTCGGACACGACTGAGTGACTGAACTGAACTGAACTGAAAATAACTACAATGCAAAGTAGCTATTAGACCCATTTCATAAAAGACCAAACTGCAGAGATGTTCAATTACACACATAGTTTTATATGGCCCGTAGCCAAAAAAATTAGATTCAAAATGAGGTCTGTTTCGTAAAAAATACCCACACTCTTCTTAATGAATAGACAGGAGTCTACCTCTTTGTAGTATCAACAAATTCTTTCTTAGGCTTGACATTACTAGCCAGGAAGAAGGCCTACCTAGGCTTTCTTATGTAACAGCTTTTTGTTTTAACCATGGCCATGATTACCACTGCCGCTGTTGCTGCTACTAACACATCTCTTAATTACACAAATCCTGTTAATGTTTTTACTAATTTCATGTTTGATAAACAATAATATTCAACAAGAAACTCTTAGCACAAAATCAAGTGTGCCTACACAAACAATCTGCAGATGTTTCAGAAATTCTTAGAAGAATGATCTTGGTATCATTTTGGCCAAGCTTCATGGAAAGCATCCATGATAGATGCTCACCGTGTTATTTACGACATTTCTGCTACATGCATTTGTTGCTGTTTTTGTTGTGTTTTTAAACTTGCTTCCCACCTCCTCCCTATCCCACTGACTAGGTACTAGACAGTGTTTTGCCCTAGCGGAAGTTCAGCAAATGTTTGTTTGATCTGACTCGAACCATTAGCTATACAGTCATTCTCTGAAATGCATAGATGGGTGAAATAATCCATCCAGTGAGCTGTTAATCTGCTAAACTATCAATTAAGAGCACAGCCATCCATAACAGCAATCATTAAAGACTACTAAATCATTTATCTTGAAGTCTGTAAAACAGATTTCTGTTGGCAGACTTGAACAGCTCAAAGCATCTGCGATATGAATGAATAGGTCAATAATCCATATATTAAATGGTCACTGAGTACTAAAACTCTTTGAAATGATAGGCCATTAGGGCTAAGTCAGTTTCTTTCATAGATTTAAAACTCACTTTCCAAATATTCTCTAGATATGAATTTCTATGGATGAATTGAGAAAGTATGTGCTCATTCTTTTACTCAGAAAGTATGTATTGAATACCTGCCATATCAATGCAACACAATTTATGAAGTGTATAAGAAAAAAATGTTGTCCTTAAAGAGCTTACAATCTAGTTGAAGTATCATCTAAGTAGGTGATATTATAGCAATTTTTTATTATTTGTGAACTTTTCAAAATATTTTTATAATCTTTTGACCCCTTTAACTCATTTCTCCACCAATACCTCCCACCTCTGGTAAATACCAATTTGTTTTCCACATCTATGTACTTGGTTTCTTGTCTGTTTGTTTTGATTCCACATGTAAGAAAGATCATATGGCATTTGCCTTTGTTTGATTTATGTCACTTAGCATAACCATATTGTTGCAAGTGGCAAAATTTTATTCTTTTCATTGTTAGAAGACTATTGCTTCTTGGCAGGAAAGCTATGACAAGCCTAGACAGCATGTTAAAAAGCAAAGATGTCACTCTGCCAACAAAGGTCTGTATAGTCAAAGATATGGTTTTCCAGTAGTCATGTACAGATGTGAAAGTAGGACCATAAAGAAAGTCTGAGTGCCTAAGAATTTATACTTTCGAACTGTGGTGCTGGAGAAGATTCTTGAGAGTCCCTTGGACAGCAAGGAGATCAAACCAGTCAATCTTAAAGGAAAACATCCCTGAATATTCACCGGAAGGACTGATGCTAAAGCTGAAGCTCCAATACTTTGGCCGTCTGATATGAACAGCCAACTCATTGGAAAAGACCCTGATGCTGGGAAAGACTGAAGGCAGAAGAAGAGGGTGACAGAGGATGAGATGTTTGGATGGCATCAGTGATTCAATGGACATGAACTTGGGCAAATTTAAGGAGATGGTGAGGGACGGGGAAGCCTGTCATGCTACAGTCCGTGTGATCGCGAAGAGTAGGACATGACTTGGTAACTGAATAACAACAACAATGGCTGAATAACATTCATTTATATATACATAGGCTTCCCAGGTGGTGCTAATGGTAAAGAACCTCCCTGCCAATGCAGGAGATGAAAGAGACACAGGTTTCATCCCGGGTCAGGAATATCCACTGCAGGAGGGCATGGCAATCCACTCCAGGGTTCTTGCCTGGAGAATCCCACTGACAGAGGAGCCTGGTGGGCTATAGTCCATAGGGCTGCAAAGAGTCGGGCACAACTGAAGCAACTTAGCACACACACACACAATTATGCCACAATTTGTTCTCCATTCATCTGTTAATGGACACTTAGGTTATTTCCATATCTTAGCTGTTGTAAATAATGCTGTAAAGAACGTGGGGGTGCATTTTGCTTTTCAAGTTAGTGTTTTCCTTTTCTTATGATAAATATCCAGAAATAGAATTCCTGGATCATATAGTAGTCCTATTTTTTATTGTCTGTGGAACCTCCATACTGCTTTCCAAAGAGGCTGTACCACGTTACATTCCCACCAAGAGTGCACAAGGGTTCCCTTTTCTTCATCTCTTTGTCAATACTTATTCCCTGTCTCTTTGATAATTGCTATTTTAATGTGTGAGGTGATATCTCATTGTAGTTTTGATTTGCATTTCTCTAATGATCAGTGATGTTGAGCAGTTTTTCCTGTACCTATTGGCCATTTGGATGCCGTCTTTGGAAAACCGTTTATTCAGATCTGCCCATTTTTTCATCAAATTTTTGTTATTAATTTATTTATATATTTTAGACATTAACTCCTTATCAGATATGTGATTTGCAAATACCTTCTTCCATTCATAGGTTGCCTTTTTATTTTGTTGATGGATCCTTTTACTGTCCAGAAGCCCACTTGTGTGTGTTTGATTTTTTTTTATTGCTTTTATTTTTGGTATCAGATTCAAAAATTCATCACTAAGAAATAAGTAAAGGAGCTCATCACCTACCTTTTCTTCTAAAAGTTTTAAGGCTTCAGGTCTTATGATCAAGTCTTTAATTCACTGGGGTTAAGTTTTGTGGATGGTGTGGGATGGTGGTCCAGTTTCATTATTTTTTATGTGGCTGTCCAATTCCCCAGCACCACTTACTGAAGAGACTATTCTTTCCATAGGATATATTCTTGGTTCCTTCATTATAAACAACTTAACCATATATGCATGGTTTTTTCCTGGGTTCTCTATTTTGTTTTATTGATCCACATGTATGTTTTTATGCCAACATCATACTTTTAATGGCCATAATCTTTTAATATACTTTGAAATCAGAGAGTCTGATACTTCCATCTTTGTTCTTCTTTCTGAAGATTGTTTTGAGAAAAAAAAATTCAAGTAAAGAATGAACTATGGACTTCCAAATCAAGTAATATGGCCAATAAATATACTGAGAATTCCTTTCTTTATGAAACATATAGAAACACCAGATGAAATATAATAAACACCCTTTGAAACATAGCTGAGATCATAAAATGTAAAGAAAATACCAAGAGACTGAAAAAAAAAAATGAAAACCAGTATAGTAGCCAGATATAGATTTGGCTTCTCTTGAGCATTTACTCTTATCTGTAACTTAATTTTAGGTTTCATCTTTCCTTTAACAACAACCTCCAGGGAAATAGGACCTTGGCAGTGGACTGTACTGCAGCCTACCAGGCTCCTTTGTCCTGGGATTTTTCAGGCAAAAATACTGGTGTTGCCATTTCCTTCTCCAGGGAATCCTCCTGACCTGGGGTTCAAATCTGTGTCTCGCATGTCTCCAGCATTGCAGGCAGATTCTTTACCCACTGAGCCATTGGGGTAAGCGGGGCTTACCCACTAAGCCCCCTAAAGAGCTACATTCTTAACAAAAAAACAATAGGCTTAATCTGAAAAATAAGCTTAAACAATTGCTGTAAAAGCAACACAAAGGAATGGAAATTAGGAAAGAGAAATTAAGATACGTGAAAGAATGAGAGGCTCCAACATAGGTCAAATTGGATTTCTAAAAGAAAATAATGAGAATAGAAAAGTAATATTTGTAGAAATTATGAGTAAGAATTCTCCAAAACTGACTCTATAGATATATGAATTCTAAGACTAATAACAACAGTAGAAGACAAAAGATGCAGATGGTGACTGCAGCCATGTTTGAGTGTCATGACTGCATGTTTGAGTCCCACCAGCAAAATTTACATATTAAAATCCTAACCCCCAATATAATGGTATTTGGAGGAAATTAGGCTCTTAGTTGTGCAATGGCAACCCACTCCAGTACTCTTGCCTGGAAAATCCCACGGACGGAGGAGCCTGGTGGGCTGCAGTCCATGGGGTCGCTAAGAGTCAGGCACGACTGAGCGACTTCGCTTTTGCTTTTGCTTTGTCATCCCTTCCCTCATATGAGGACACAAGGAGAAGATGATAGTCTGCAAGCCAGAAGAGGACCTTCTCCAGAACCCAACCATGCCACCACTCTGATCTCTCGTACTTCCAGCCTCCAGAACTGCCAGAGATAGTTTTCGATTGTTTATAAGCGACTCAGTCTAATGGCATATTGTTATAACAGACCAAACTGATGGAATGATGTAGTTCAGTTCAGTCACTCGGTCATGTCCAGCTCTTTGTGACCCCATGGACTGCAGCACGGCAGACCTCCCTGTCCATCACCAACTCCCAGAGCTTGCTCAAACACACGTCCATCAAGTGGGTGATGCCATCCAACAATCTCAACCTCTGCCGTCCACTTCTTCTCCTGCCTTCGATCTTTCACAGGATCAGGGTCTTCTCCAGTGAGTCAGTTCTTCACATGAGGTGGCCAAAGTATTGGAACTTCAGGTTCAGCATCAGTCTTTCCAATGAATATTCAGGGTTTATTTCCTTTAGGATTGACTGGTTTGATCACCTTGCAGTCCAAGGGACTCTCAAGAGTTTTCTCCAACACCACAGTTCAAAAGCATCAGTTCTTCGATGTTCAGCTTTCTTTATAGTCCAACTCTCACATCCATACATGACCACTGGAAAAACCATAGCCTGGACTAGATGGACCTTTGTTGGCAAAATAATGTCTCTGCTTTTTAATGTGCTGTCTAGGATGGTCATAGCTTTTCTTTCAAGGAGCAGGCATCTTTTAATTTCATGGCTGCAGTTACCATCTGCAGTGATTTTAGAGCCCAAGGAAATAAAGTCTGTCACTGTTTCCATTGTTTCCCCATCTATTTGCCATGAAGTGATGGCACCAGATGCCATGATCTTAGTTTTTTGAATACTGAGTTTTAAGACAACGTTTCCACTCTCCTCTTCACTTTCATCAAGAGGCTCTTTAGTTCTTCTTCACTTTCTGCCATAGGGTGCTGTCATCTGCATATCTGAGGTTATTGATATTTCTCCCTGCAATCTTGATTCCAGCTTGTGCTTCATCTAGCCAGCATTTCTCATGATGTACTCAGTATATAAGTTAAATAAGCAGGATGACAATATACAGCCTTGACGTACTCCTATTCCTATTTGGAACCAGTCTGTTGTTCCATGTCCAGTTCTAACTGTTGCTTCTTGACCTACATACAGATTTCTCAGGAGGCAGGTAAGGGGGCCTGGTATTCCCATCTCTTGAAGAATTTTCCACAGTTTGTTGTGATCTACACAGTCAAAGGCTTTGGTGTAATCGATAAAGCAGAAGTAGATGTTTTTCTGGTATGGTATTCTGAGTGAGATAATAGCT
This sequence comes from Budorcas taxicolor, assembly GCF_023091745.1. Classification (NCBI taxonomy): domain Eukaryota; kingdom Metazoa; phylum Chordata; class Mammalia; order Artiodactyla; family Bovidae; genus Budorcas; species Budorcas taxicolor. The sequence goes on from NC_068918.1 coordinate 50,927,690, forward strand.
TTAAGTATACAGAGAACATAACTGTCTGCCTAGAATTGTATACATAGCTAAAAAGAACAAGAGCGAATTAGAAGAACTGACAGGCAACAGAGTATATCAAAAGAACATATAAAATATACACTTTAAAAGGGAAGAACATGATCTCAGAAGGAAAGTCTGAGATGCTAGGAGTAGTGAATAAGGAATCTGGCAAGTATGTGGATAGATCTAATCAGATTTTATAACAATTGATTTGGGGGATATAAAAATAGGTGAGAATTAAAATACTGGATAACAATAATATATAACATGGGAAGGGCATAGTCATGTTTTAAAAAATCTGAGGTTATTTCATTGTTCATGAAGAAAGTAGGGATATTAAATTTAAACATTAGTAAACTTTAATAGGCATATTAAAATTTTTCAGGGAATCTCTCAAAGATTAAGAGTCTACATAACTTCAAAAACAATGGGAGTAGGGAAAACAAACCAAAAACTCAAAGGATTTAACAATGGCAGAAAAGAAAAAATACAATATGAAGCAAAAAAGTAAGAGAGACAAACTAAAATTATAACTAATAATAAATGTAAATGGTGTAAACTATTCAGTTAATAAGCAGAAATTATTAAATTGGGTTTAAAATAAGTAGAGCTTTAGATTATATACAAAAATTATATAAAACATAAGGACTCAGAAATGTTTAAAATAAAAGGTTAGAAAAACGATCTATCACTCAAGTATTAGCCAGAAGAAAACTAGACTAACATGAGAAAAAAATAAATTAAGAAAAAAAAGTATTTGGGGAATAAAGAAAATTATTACTATATAATAATGAAAGTTTTGATTCATGAGGAAGGTTTGTCAATTTTAAACTTGTAAGCACCTAATCTCAACATGTATGAGGCAAAAAAAAGACAAAACTGAAAGGAAAAATTGACAAATCCACCACAGTAGTGAGAAATTTTAATATACCTCTCTCAGAAATTGATAGATAAACCAGACAGAAAATGAGTAAGACAGTGGAAGATTGGAAAAAACTATAAGCTAGTTTGATTTGACTGACATAAATAGAACTCTGCATATAGCAACTCAAGACCTAGAGATACTTTATGATAATTAGCCACATAATGGGCCAAAAGCAAATCTCATTAAATAGCAAAGAATCATTATAATAAAGTCTATGTTCCCTGGCCACAGAGCAACTAAATTAAAATCAATAACAAGGCAAAACTATAGAGACAGAAATCATATCAGTTGTTGCTGGAGGCTGGGGTATAGAACAGGAGATTGATTACAAAGGGACATGAGGGAATTTTGTGGGGTGATGGAACTAATCCATATTTGATTTTAGTAATGGATTCATGACTATATATATCTGTCAAAACTCATCAAACTTTAAACCTAAAATGGATAAATGCTGTTGGAGGATGATGATAGAAAACTCCTATTCTGCTTTCTTGCTAACATCATTCTTCTCAAAATGTTTTTTCTAATACAAAATAATAGTCTATAATTTTCTCATCTAAGTTACAATTGTAGAAGTAGAATTTGAGTCAGTTCTAGTGAGGTGGATGAACCTAGAGCCTGTTATTCAGAGTGAAGTCAGAAAGAGAAAAGCAAACGTTGTTTATTAACACAGATATATGGAATCTAGAAAATGGTACTGAGGAACCTATCTGCAGGGCAGCAGTAGAGACAATAGGGCTTCCCTGCTGGCTCGGTTGGTAAAGAGTCTGCCTGCACTGCGGGAGATCAGGGTTCAATCCCTGGGTGGGGAAGATCCCCTGGAGAAGGAAATGGCAACCCACTCCAGTACTCTTGCCTGGGAAATCCCATGGACAGAGGAGCCTGATGGGCTACAGTCCACCAGGTCACAAAGAGCTGGACACAACTGAGCAACCATCACAACAGAGACACAGACATAGAGAACACACTTGCGGACACTGCGAGAGAAGGAGCTGCTGCTGCTGCTGCTGCTAAGTCGCTTCAGTCGAGTCCGACTCTTGGCGACCCCATGGACTGCAGCCTACCAGGCTCCTCCGCCCATGGGATTTTCCAGGCAAGGGTACTGGAGTGGGGTGCCATTGCCTTCTCGGCAAGAGAAGGAGAGGGTGGGACAAATTGAGAGAGTAGCATTGAAACAGATCCATAAACTAGACAGCTAATGGGAAATTGTCTAACCCAGGGAGGTCAACCCAATGCTCACTGATGACCTAGAGGGGTGGGATGGGGTGGACGGTGGGAGAGAGGTTCAAGAGGGAGGGGACATGTATATACTTACAGCTAATTCACATTGTATGGCAAAAACCAACACAACATTGTAAAACAATTATCCCCCAAATAAAGCAATTTTAAAACTCAAAAGTAACTTACTAGCAAGAAAATCTAAGTACATTAGAAGTTTTTTGTTGTTTAATCATTGACAAGTTTATTCTGGAAATACCAAGATGGTGATTCAACACACACATTTCTGCTATGAACATACATCTTCGAAAGGCTTTCCTTATATAAAGGAAGCTAAGATAGTAATAAATTTGTTTTTCTTGTTTTAAAATCAATACATGTTATTTTAAAGATATTATAAAGTATAGATAAGCAAAAAGAAAATATTAACTACACAAAAATCAAACTCAAAGGAAACCACTTAAACCTGCTATAGTTTTCCCTGCTTATTTACACACATATTTCTTGCTTAATGTCCTTAATTGTTTTTTTTAAATGACTCTCTGAAATGACGCAAATGATCCATTGACTTGGCATCATATATATTTGTGTTATAGCTACATTTTACCCCTAGAAGAGAAGAAAATAATCCCATATCCAAAGTGCATGCTAAGTTGCTTCAGTCATGTATGACTCTTTGTGACTCTTTTGACAGTACCCCACCAAACTCCTCTATCCATGGGATTCTCTAGGCAAGAATACTGAAATGGGTTGCCATGCCCTCCTCCAGGGAATCTTCTCGACCCAAGGATCAAATCTGCACAGTTGTTGCACAAAACCCCACACTCAAAATGTCACCATCTTGAAATTCTTGACAATTTTATCTTCGAATTTAACAAATGAAGGCTATGGAAACAATGGAGCACATTCTGGGGCCTTAGATATTTATCTACCAGCTCACACTGCCTCCTCACCTTCCCAGGAACAACTATCAAGTGCAGGCTCCTTACCCCAGACCTAGGAACTGCTGCTGCCCTCTAGCATCAGCTGGGCCTAAGCACTGATTCAGGGAAGGCTGAAGTTGGGCACACAAGCACCAAACTGCAGGATGGAGTGCAAAATGACTGGGAGGGCCTGCACTCACCCCGTAAGTATTCTTGGGCGCAAAGGAGCACATTAAATAGCCAATTTTTTAAATCAACCAAGACAAAGAGTGCGAAAGAAAGGGCAATCTATTTTCCTGCTGTTTGAAAAGGTGCCCACTTGTTTCTATTGTACCAGACCCCACAAATGATGTAGCCAGCCTGGTATACTGCACATACTCATTCTCCTACCACACCCGTGCCCACACTCAAAGTACCAGCTGGCCTAACTTTACTTAGATGTTCAGTCAGGCCAAGCACCTAATCTCTTGCTTATGCCTTCCCTGCTTCTACACACACTACTCCATCTGCTCAAATATCCCTTTTGGTGAAGCCTTCCCTGACCATTGTCACACCAAGGCTATGTGAACTGTCCCTGCCACATACCCAAACAGGGCTCCCTTTCTCCCTGTCCAGCTGCTAAGGCAATATACATAATTGCTTATTCAATTGTCTCTATTGCTATCCCTATTTGACTGTGGGCTCTGGAAGGACAGAACTGGGGTTGTTTCTCCCCAGCCAACTAGCATATGCTAATGAGTGGGTTTTAAATTTCTGTAGTATGCCCCAATTTTCCAAACACTTGCATCTTTTATCTCATTTCTTCAAACAGATACATACACGCACCTTCAACAGATTATGTGATTATTTTTATTTGATATTATTTATTCTATTTATTTTTGATGAAGCCAAGAAGCTACACTGAAGTTAAATGATTTACCTAGGGCCACACCGGTTATGGCATTATAGAAATTAAAATGAAAACTAGCATTCATTGAGCTCTCGGTATATACTGACTTTGTTTCAAGAACTTTACTCATGTGAAAGCACTTCAAGCTCACCACTACCCTGCATTGGTAGGTACTATTATTACACTACTTTGTAAACAGGAGATTGTGAGAGATTAAGTGACTCACCCAAATCTACAGAAACGGTGAGCGTCAGGACCAAGCTGATCACCAGCTATCCAGCTGCAGGGCTGTACTATTTCCCAGCATGCCGCAAGTCTCTTACATGGAACTGAACATGTGACATAGCTTCTGTTCTCAAAGGGATCAACCAAGTATGGAAATGTGATATAAATATATATTTCATGATATAAGTATATTGTATCCAAATTCATCCATAGATAGTCAATGCTCTAGAAATGGGAAAAAAAATGGTTTACTCTCTGTTCTACCTGGTTTCCTTTAGATGGAAACCTCTATAAGCACAGAGATCACATCCAGCTTTCTCATTATACATCCCTCCGGCTTTACAAAAGGACTGTCATATAGAAGGACCTTATCAGTCATGATGGCATATGTCTAAAAGAACAACATACCTGTTGTCCCACGTAGTTAGAAAGAGATCCACAGAGCATAGAGAACTATCCATAGAGAACTTAGGCTGACTCTGAAGACTGACAATAACTTTGGTAAGTGGCGGGATCGTGGGCATTTTAGGTGATAAAAACACAGTGAGCAAAACCACACGTGAGGACAGAAGCATACTTGACTAGGCATCCACCACCTATTTAAAATGAAAAGACAGATTCCTTGGGAGGACCAATGTAGAGGATAGATTGAAGCAGTGTTTGGAACCCAGCTGTGCCGGGACTAAATGCCAGAATAAGAAAGTTAGTCTTTATTCCCTAGGCTCTGGGACATCTTTACTATCTTTGAGTATAAGTGTGCTCCAGTATTCTTTTCAGAAGATTAACATTGCACCTGTGTATGAGACAAATTAAATAAGGCTAAGAATAAAGACTGGAAGACAAATGAAGAGGCTTTTAACTGTGGAGGATTGAAACAACCAGACCTAAAAGTGGAGAGAAGTAAAGAAAGGCTCAGATTTAAGAAACATTACAAAGGTATCACAGGACTAGGTTATGAAATGGAAATGTGCTGTTTTTCCACAAGCAGGTAGACAAAACAGAGGCATAGGAAGGGTGAATCAAGGGAAAATCTGGAAATTGCCAATCATATTTCAAATTGTAACAATATTGATGATGAGCAGTTATTTAAAATCTACCAAGCCAACCTCTAGCAGTAATCTTCTTTCAGCTGCACCTCAGCACATCTTTTCAAATCCATCTGTTCAAAAGAACACTTTTCCCCAGAAATACCACAATCAGCTGCCTCTGCGTGGAATATGTGAGTTTAAATTAGAGAATTAAAAAGCTGCTGTTATCTGATGACAATTCAAACAGGGTAGATAGCCACCTTATTTCACCTCTCTGTAAATGCAGGTACTACTGCTGCTATGGTGCTCCATAGCCTTTTTCCCCTCTCTCTCTGTTCCAGGTAAATAGCAAACCACAAAATAAAGATGTTTTCTTAATCTAACACAGACCTATTGTCCCTTAGTAATGAGACCTCAACCTGACTTTCAGACACTGGATAAGATACTATTAGCATAAGATACAATTTGTGACTGATTAGTCCTTTGAATTTTTTTAAGAAGTGTCAGCCAGTGTTATGCTAAACTGTCACCTAATTTTCAAACAAAATATTTCAATTCTTATTTCAACTCCTTAGGTATATGTCTACACAATATAGGATACACTAGAATTAAAATTTAACCTCATTGTTTTCATTTCTAATCTCATTTGATTATGTTCTAAGGGTTTTAAAGCATAAATAGATTTCCCTATTTTAGAAATGCAAGATGGGGCCCACCCATTAGCATTCACCTGGATTCTGAATCATTAATGAATTATCTTGGATGCACTAGCCCTCATACAAATAAAATACTATTTCTGCCCCAGGGAAATACTTTCCACTCTACACGGAAGACATAGTACTACAACAAAGTAAATATTAAAGCTTATTGTTTCAAATCGCTATTGTAAGTTGAGAGCATCAGGGGGTCGCTGCAGAAGAGATTTTGACTGTGTCAATATTAAAGTCATATGTATATTTATAAATCTATATCTAGATATATAGATATCTCTCTATAGTAAATAGATACACATATATACATACATGACAGGACACTCAAAAAAGGATAATTCATGTCCAATTAGAATGTAAAAAGACAAAACCCTTTCCTGTAAAGATTTAAAAACCTTTTGTTACCACAGCATGGAAAAAGCAGCCATCTCAGTAAGAGAATGCTAACCTCTGCAAAATGAGAAAGCAGATTATAGGGACATTGGTTGAGAGACGTTGAGATGCAGCAACTGTTAACAAGTTTAACAAGTAAGAATTCAGCACCAAAGCATGTGTCAAAGACAAGACTTATGAATATGCATCCTTGCTTTACCTTCCCCATTGAAAAAAAATAAGTCTGTCTTCTCTCATTCAGCTTTTCTTCCTCTCTGATCTCCTAAGGACTTAACAGGATCTGTTTGCCAGACCAGTTACTCTGGAGTTACTCTCGAGAATAGGTATGATAAAGAATTTTAAAAGAACTGTGTGCTCTGAAGGGCCCCATCCTTGGTTTCCTGCTCTGTTATAGGCTCCTAGAAATGTTTCACAAATTGAACAAGGGACCCCCACATTTTTATTTTGCAAGGGGGTTCACAGTTATGTGGGCTGCCCTGGTGGCTCAGATGGTAAAGAATCTGCCTGCAATGCGGGAGACCTGGGTTCGATCCCTGGGTTGGGAAGATCCCCTGGAGAAGGGAACGGCCACCCGGTCCAGTATCCTGGCTTGCAGATAGCTGGTTCTGATCGCACAGGGTGGAAAAATCCAGAAGCAGCAACAGTAGTTAGCACACAACACACAAACACCTGGACCGAACAAGCCATACCCAACAGATATCAGTGGCTTGCTAGTCAAGTCAAGGGCAATTTACAAGAAAGCCCCAGAAGACACACCGCCTCTGTCCTGCGGCCCTGAGGCCACCCATGCCTTCCCCTACACCCACACCTTCCCCACTTTGAAAGGAAGATGGACCTCTGAGAGAGAATAACAGCAATAAACAGCTTGAACTTTTAACTGAATATTTATTCAAAATAAAAAACCAAGATAGTTTTACTTTACAAGTTTAAGTTTTGCCCACCATTTTCAGGTTTAAATCTCAAAAGCAAAGGAACATCACTTTTGGAAAATAAAATTTTTCTTGTATTTTCCCCATCTAAATCATCACTATGTAAATTTTGACCCCTCTACAGAAGCAAAACAGTACACACTCAAAATGAACTATTTCAGATTCAAGGGCTTGCCTTCTCACCCATGAGTTACCCATGAATATTTTAGGTGTATATGCCCTAGTTTGAGACTCTCTTTGGTTAAGCATTCTGGAAAAAAAGTGTGGTCAGAATACCAGTTTGGGTAGTAGGGGCTATTTTGTCCTCTTTCAGCAATCATCTGGACATGTGGACATGGAGCTCTGAAATAGGGATCTCTACAGGGATGCTTGGCAATAAACTAAGATGATCCAGAAAATATGTAAAATATACATTTCAGAGCAGATTTTTTCAAATATACCAGATGGTTAGTCATTGTTTTTTTTTTCAAAGTTCCTCATAAAAACATATGAAATACTTTCCTTCTCTTTAGATTAAGCCTACTCAAGCATAACAGATGACATGATTTCTATTTAGGAAAACGTTTCATTACTTCAACATAATATATACGACTATACAATGCCCCTTTCTTATGAAATTTAGAGGTGAACTCACTGGTATTACTCTTCTTCTGTTTCTCCCTCCTACACTCCCCTTCTTCACCAAGAAGTTCCCTCACATGTTACCCCTTCTGTCTTATGTAGGCCGTTTGGTGGCCTTGTGTGCTGTATTTTACTAAATGAGAAGAGAAGGTAGTGGGAACGATGACAGGAAGCTTTGATGGAAAGTTATTTACAGTTTACTTGGGAATTCAAACCCAAGAAAAATTGGGGTTGATTTTGATCACATGGGATAACAAATGTTAAGTCCAAAGTGCTACACTTAGCATACAGTAGGTAGTCTAAGTGTCACTTGCTTTCATTATTTTGCCCTAATCAAAAGAGTCATTTTGCCAGCAATATCTGTACTGGGGCCTCAGCACTCTCTCCTCAGCCATTTTCACATGCCCACTGAATGAAGATTTTTTTAAGAGTGCCAAAGATGCCCAGGAAGATCCAGAACAAACGTAAGGCTGTGAAAAGAAAGGTTACAGAGGGTTTGTATCCTGGTCTTATGGTATGTGTCTCCTTATAACTTATTACAGAGTTTCTCAATTTTTTTATCCTTATAAAAGCACCATGAAGGCATAGACTATGTCTATCCGGTTCATTGTCACATCTTGCTGCTGCTGCTGCTGCTAAGTCACTTCAGTCGTGTCCGACTCTGTGCGTGTACCTAGGAAAGCACATAGTAGGCACTTAGTAAATATGTATTAGATGAATAGGCAAGTCCAGCACATAACAGATTCTGACATTTAAAATCACATAGCCCAATCCATTTCACAGGGGCCCAGGGAGTTGCCCAAGGTCAATGAAATATGGAACTAACCCTAAAAGTAATGGATTTCTATGTCCCACTGCACAGATCCCTGAGTTATTAGCACTCTCTCCAACTGAAATAACACGAACATAATTTTCTTCCCAATTATTCTGGCTGAGGGATATACAAAAGGCTTCAGTGAGTGGATGATTTACAGCACAGCTTCTGGGAGAGTCTGGAAGCACCATGGGGCAACTGCTAAAGGTCTTATGATAATTAAATCAAGAAGTCAAGGGACCCCTGGAGGCCCACACGGTAGGCAGGGGGATTGCCCTCCTGGAGGAGGGCACTCTGCTGACGTCCATTATATAAAAGATCTTTAGGCAAGCAGTAATGAAAGCAAATACAGGAAAGGAAAAGTACCTCTGGTTTCCTATTGTTTCCAAAGTTCTCATTGACACTGACCTCTAACAAAGCCTTCCGTTCGACTGAATATTTTCCTCTCCTATTGTAGCAAAGTAAACAAATCACATCCCGAAACTCTCACATATAGATCTTCCACAACTCACAATGGGATGATGTCCAAATAAACCCACTGTAAGTTGAAAATATCATTAAGTCAATATGCATTTAATATACCTCACCTACTGAACTTCCCTGGTGGCTCAGACAATGAAGAATCCACCTGCAATGTGGCAGACCCAGGTTCAATCCCTGGGTGGGGAAGACTCCTTGGAGAAGGGAATGGCTACCCACCCCAGTATTCTTGCCTGAGAATTCCATGGACAGAGAAGCCAGCAGGGTTGTATGTCCATGAGGTTGCAAAGAGTTGGACGCTACTAAGTAACTAACACATATTATCAAATCTATGGAATATCTTAGCTTAGCTTTGCCTCAGAACACCTACATTAGCCTACAGTTGGGCAATATCATCTAACACAAAGCCTATTTCGTAATGTAGTGTTGAATATCTCACATAATTGAGCACTGTACTCAAAGTGAAAAACAAAAAGGTCGTGTGGGTACAGAATGGTTATAAGTGTACACATTGCTCACCCTTGTGATTGTGACCAGGAAGCTGACTAGAAGCTGCAGCTCACTGCTGTGGCCCAGCATCATTGGCCCAGGAAAAGATCAAAATCCAAAATGTGAAGCATGGTTTCCACTAAATGCATATTTCTTTCACACCATCATAAAGTCCAAAACCATTGGAAGTTAGAGACTTTCTGCCCTACAAAAATGGCAACATCCTTTGCATCACTCTAACTTAACTAAACCTTTCATGAGGACCCTCCTTCCTTGGGAACTGGGCTGATGGAGGAAGGTAGAAAGTGAGAGATCATTGAAGGAGGAATTTTAAACTAATAAAGATTTCTCTAAGCATTTTTTAGAATTTCTGAAGGTCTCCTTTGGAAAAATACTCAACCTCTCAGGTTTTCTTTATGATACACCCACATTTTTTAAGAGAAGGTGGCTTGTGGGTATAAAGAGTAGCTTACAAGTCCTCAATGTGATGGAGCTAGGGGGTGGGGCCTGATCAGCAGAGGGTCCTCTGGGTCCTGTCAGTAGGACAGCAATGGGCCCTGAGTTCCCATGAGGTGACCTTGGGGGCAGCACTGCGCTGGGGTAGCAATTGGAATCCTTGATCAAGTTTCCTATCTCTGGTTGAGAAGAGCCCCAAATTCCTGATGGCCCATTCAACATGTGTGCTCCCCAATAGGGACCAGGGGAACTCTGGGATCTTCTGCAACCCATCCACTGACTTTGGGGATTGAAAAGTGCCAGACACATCCCTAACCCATGGCTAAATCACATCCTGCCACCAGCATCAAGTACAATATGTTGCTACTTAGACAAGGCTACTCCTGAGGAAGTAGGGCAAAATTCCCCCCTTGCAGCATCACAGGGGTTCCCTTCTTTTTCCTGTTTGGTGAGGACATCATGAAGGTCAAATTCCTTTTCTCCATCTTACAGATGTATTTGTTTTAAGCTGGTATCTGTCTTTGCCTTTTGCAGGGCATAATGATTGAAGGGGAATGAAAAATACATTGGTTTATATTTCCAAAAATCTATATCCATTTCACTATAATCTCAGAGAGTTAAAAAAGATACAGGTTTGAGTCCTATGATTTTGGTCAGACATTGTTCAAACATTAAGCTACAATATAAATAAGCAATGTAAAATAACATAGTAAAAAATCTTATTAAATGTAGTACAGTGAACTACATTTAACAGCCACAAGTCATAGCTAAGCTTTGGTTTCTTGATCTATAAAATGTGGATAATAACACCTGCTCTGCCTACGTCACCTGGGTCTAAGGAAAATACTTTGAAAGCTATAAAGTTTGGAGGAATAAAACTTAGGATAGGAAATCCATAAAGCAAGTTTTATTCTTGAATCCCAACCCTAAGGTGTAATGGGAACTCACTATATATATATGACAAGAACAGCCTGACCAGATATCCCCTGACAACCTCCCAAGAATCTCGCAGCAGTGTCCCATCGCACTGCATAAAGCACAGAGGGGTATATAAAGGTGCTATTGTTGAACCAGATTTTATATGTACTCTTTCTATTCTACTCACAGAAAAAGCCACATTTACATGAGTGTGGTTGAAAAGATTTGCTGTAGAGCAGCAATTTTATGGGAACGTGTGTGTGGGATAGGTTTGATTGAAGTGCATATGGCAATCCTTTAAGACTGACTTAATAGAGGGAAATGCCTGCCAGCATCTGGGGCCCTGGACGGGAGTAACTCAGAACCCGCAGATGCTACAGACATTTCAGGAGCCTTCTCCTGGGTAGAAATTGGACACATTTGGAATCAAATCACTCTGCAGAGCCGGCTTATTCTGTAGTAGTTTTCCCAGCATCTGGAACCTTTTGCCAAGAATGATCATATTTTTGTAATCCCAAATCCACAGCAAATTATACTAGCTAGGACGTTCCCCCTGCCCCCCCCCACCCCCCACCAAAGATGGGCAAGAGCACAGAAAAGCTGGGAAGCACAGGGGCAGGGGCATGATGTTTGGCCCGGGAAGGATCTTATTCCTCCCTCCTGAGATTGCTGTGGGTCCACACACCCCACCTTTTCCCCCATGTAGCCATAAAGCAGACTGTCCCCATTACCTTTCATCTAAAGTACCAGTTGTGTGTTTTTGCTATGGCTGGATATGCAAAGTTCTAAAAATCTATGTATATAAAGAAAATTTGAGGATTTAAAAATAACACTGGCTGGTTGTGGCTTTCAGGTGCCTCCTCACTCAACTAGACCAGTTGCTACCATCTCACCAACTGGATGACGATACCTAACTGGTGGCTTGTGCTTATGGTCCATGAGCTGCTCTTTCATGTGCTGCCTTCTGGGATCCTCTCAAACATCCTGGCATCAAGCAATGCAGGCATCACTACCCCAAGTGGAGAGTAGGACCCAGAGATAATACACAGAAAACATAAACTCATCTGGTGAGGAGATGAGCCATGATGAAAACCCAGATCACCAAAGTTTCAGATGAATCCTTTCCCTTTTCCCATGATTCCTCAATCATAGGTATTTTACAGTTTATTAAGAAAAGGACAGGAAGTCAAGCTTATTTCAGCTGTAGCTCTTGTAACTGATAAGTTTTCTTATACCATTTTCAAAACCTAGATATTTCAAACTCTAAAATCAATGTTCTTACCTATTCTATTCCTCTGTTCACATCATTCCCTGCCAGCTGCAAGGAAGATGAGCAGTGATCATTTGTCTCCTCGATTAAAAAAGGTTTAGAGCTATCAGTTATTTTCATCTCTCAATACAAGCTGCAGGTGCAGACAGATATTGTGCTGTTTGCTCAGTCGTTCAGTCGTGTCTGACTCTTTGAAGCTCCATGGACTGTAGCCCACTGGGCCCCTCTGTCCATGGAATTTTCCCAGCAAGAATACTGAAGCAGGTTGCCATCTCCTTCTCGAGGGGATCTTCCTGACCTACCGATCAAACCTGCATTTCCTACATCTCCTGCATCGGCCGGTGGGTTCTTTACCACTAGGGCCACTTGGGAAGCCTGCAGATATATATTGTGCTGTGCTTAGTCACTCAGTTGTGTCTGACTCTTTTGAAACCCCTGCCAGGATCCTCTGTCCATGGGGATTCTCCAGGCAGGGATACTGAGTGGGTTTCCATGCCCTCCTCCAGGGGATCTTACTAACCCAGGGATCGAACCCAGGTCTCCTGCATTGCAGGTGGGTTCTTTACCATCTGAGCCACCAGGGAAGCCCAACTGATATTAGGATTCTGGAATAGTACTGATTAGCCTTTACCAAATAACCGTGTAATTTATGAAAATATAAGATGCCAGTTGACTTCTGACTGGATGGAAAAAAAAGGAAATGTTCATCTTACAAAGCAAGTTGTATATGCCATGCCACCAATAGGGGCTATTCCATACCTAAAATGTCAAGATCAGGAAAGGCCAGAGTGGTACCTGGTCTCCCAGGCAACACTGCAATTGAGCAAGGCAAAGATACATGCTGCAGGGTGTCTTTGGGATGGCACCAATGCAGATGCCTAACTCTCTACTTTCTAGATTCCTAATAGAATTGCATAGAAAACGATTTGTGGACAAGTCTATACTCATAGTGGGCACAGGTCAGAAGCTTTCACCCAATTCTGCCAGATACTATTTAATAATAGGCCTGGATTGAAAAAAGCAGGAAAAGCTAATTAATAGCCCTCTTTCAGGAAAAAACAGAAGTCAGTAAGAACAGTCAGTAGGACCACCTGAACGGATCAGACTAGAAGCAGGAGCTGGAGGTGAAAGGCTGCCTCTGAGGAACTTCTGGTGACACTGAGAGATGCTCCCAATGTCACCAGTCACACCAAGAGGGAACCTGCATTAAAGGTCTACATTTCAAAGCAAAATGTAAAACTTTTAGAAAAAAAAATAGTAGTATATTTTTGACCTTTGAACAAGGTGAATTCTTGGACTAAAAGCATAAATCATAAATCAAAATATTGACAGATGTGACCAACTTAAAATTTATACTTTTGCTTATCTAAAGACATCATTTAAAAGAAGAAATGAAAAGTCACACACTTGAGAAATATATTTGCAGTGAATATAATAAATAAAAGATTCATTCCCAGGATCTATGTAAAATTGCTACAAATCAACAACAAAAAAAGATAATAAACCCCCAAGCAACAAATAAACAAATAATAAACTGAATTTTGCATCAAAGAACATTATCAAGAAAGTGAAAAGACAGCCTACAGAATAGAAAACATTTACAAACTGCATATCTAATGATGGGTTGATATCCAAAATATATAAAGAACTAATACAACTCAACAACAAAAAGATAAACCAATAACTTAAAAAATGGGTAGAAGACTTGAACAGACATTTCACTAAAGAACACACACAAATGACACATGAAATGATGTTCAATATTATTAGCCATCAGGGAAATGCAGATTAAAACCACAATCAGATAACACTTCATACCCACAAGAATGGCTATCATTTTTTTTATTGGAAAATGACAAGTTTTAGAATATGGAGAGACTGAAACCTTTGTACACCAACAATTGGGATGTAAAATGAAACCAGAAAACAGTTTGGCAGTTCTTCAAAAACATACAATTCTAAACATCAAACTACCATATGACCCAGGAATTCCATTTCTAAACATATACCCCCAAAATTAAGAACTGGAACTCAAACAGGTATTTGTATGACGGTGTTCAGCGTAGCATTGTTTTCAATAGCTGAAAGGTAGAAACAGCAATAAATGTCCATTAACTTATGAAAAGATAAACTAAATGTGGCATAAACATACAATGGAATATTGTTGTTGTTCAGTCTGTAAGTTGCATCTGACTCTTCACAACCCATGGACTGTAGCAGGCCAGGCTTCTCTGTCCTCCACATTTCTCACTCATCAAGCTGCCGCTGCTGCTGCTAAATCACTTCAGCCGTGTCCGACTCAGTGTGACCCCATAGACGGCAGCCCACCAGGCTCCGCCGTCCCTGGGATTCTCCAGGCAAGAACACTGGAGTGGGTTGCCATTTCCTTCTCCAAAGCATGAAAGTGAAAAGTGAAAGTGAAGCCACTCAGTCGTGCCCGACCCTCAGCGACCCCATGGACTGCAGCCTTCCAGGCTTCTCTGTCCATAGGATTTTCCAGGCAAGAGTACTGGAGTGGGGGGTGCCATTGCCTTCTCCGACTCATCAAGTTAGAAAACATTAAATAGTCGGAGAATCAGATTACAAAAGTTAGAGAGTATGCACAGTGACAGGAATGTTGACACACTGCCAGTAGGGAAGTGATCAGTATTCGCCACCTCGAAGCGTAATTCAGAGATCTCTAGCAAAATCGAACACATGTTCTAAGACTCATCAAGTCCCCTCCTAGACATGTATCTTAGAGAAATTTTTGTATATGTTTGCAAAAAGGCACGTACAGCAGTCATAGCAACTGTTATACAGTTGCAAAGTCAAAAACTAGAATTAACTTAAACGACTATCAGGAAAATTATGAGTAATTTATTCATAGTATATTCATGTAATGGAAGATGACATAGCCATGAAAATGAATAGAGTCACATGTATCCACATGGATGAATTTCACAAACAATGCTGAGCAAAAAACTAGCAAGTTGTAGGAGAATAGATTATTCCATTTAAATAAAAGATAAAATATGAAAAGCTGTACACCATTTTCCTTATACATATTTATCACACATTCTACATATTACCGTACTGTCTTCAGTAAAAGAATAGTATGTAAATGGGAAAAATAATTACCAAATTCAAAATAAAGGTGCTTCTGGTGGGGGTGGGGAGATGATAAGATGAGAAAGAAACTGGAAGTTTCAACTTATTGGTAATATTTATTTCCAGACTCAATGGTATCTACACAGTTCAGTTCAGTTCAGTTACTCAGTCATGTCTGACTCTTTGCGACACCATGGACTGAAGCACGCCAGGCCTCCCTATTCATCACCAACTCCCAGAGTTTACCCATACTCATGTCCATTGAGTCAATACCATCCAACCACTCATCCTCTGTCATCCCCTTCTCCTCCTGCCTTCACTCTTTCCCAACATCATGGTCTTTTCAAATGAGTCAGTTCTTTGCATCAGGTGGCAAAAATATTGGAGTTTCAGCTTCAACATCAGTTCTTCCAATGAACACCCAGGACTGATTTCATTTAGGATGGACTGGTTTGATCTCCTTGCAGTCCAAAGGACTCTCAAGAGTCTTCTCCAACATCACAGTTCAAAAGCATCAACTCTTTGGTGCTCAGCTTTCTTTATAGTCCAACTCTCACATCCATACATGACTACTGGAAAAAACATAGCCTTGACTAGACAGATCTTTGTTGGCAAAGTAATGTCTCTGCTATCTAGGTTGGTCATAACTTTCCTTCCAAGGAATAAATGTCTTTTAATTTCATGGCTGCAGTGATTTTGGAGCCCAAGAAAATAAAGTCAGCCACTGTTCCTATATCTATTTACAATTGAGTGATGGGACCAGATGCCATGATCATAGTTTTCTGAATGTTGAGCTTTAAGACAATTTTTTCACTCTCTTCTTTCACTTTCATCAAGAGGCTCTTTAGTTCTTCTTCACTTTCTGCCATAAGGGTAGTGTCATCTGCATATCTGAGGTTATTGATATTTCTCCTGGCAATCTCGATTCCCGCTTGTGCTTCATCCAGCCCAGCGTTTCTCATGATGGACTCTGCATAGAAGTTAAATAAGCAGGGTGATAATATACAGCTTGATGTACTCCTTTTCCTATTTGGAACCAGTCTGTTGTTCCATGTCCAGTTCTAACTGTTGCTTTCTGACCTGCATACAGATTTCTCAAGAGGCAGATGAGGAGGTCTAGTATTCCCATCTCTTTCAGAATTTTCCACAGTTTATTGTGATCCACACAGTCAAAGGCTTTGGCATACTGAATAAAGCAGAAATGGATGTTTTTCTGGAACTCTCTTGCTTTTTCCATGATCCAGCGGATGTTAACAATTTGATCTCTGGTTCCTCTGCCTTTTCTAAAACCAGCTTGGACATCTGGGAGTTCACGGTTCACGTATTGCTGAAGCCTGGCTTGGAGAATTTTGAGCATTACTTTATTAATGTGAGATGAGTGCAATTGTGTGGTAGTTTGAGCATTCATTGGCATTGCCTTTCTTTGGGATTGGAATGAAAACTGACCTTTTCCAGTCCTGTGGCCACTGCTGAATTTTCCAAACTTGCTGGCATATTGAGTGCAGCACTTTCACAGCGTCATCTTTTAGGATTTGAAATAGCTCAACTGGAATTCCATCACCTCCACTAGCTTTGTTCATAGTGATGATTCCTAAGGCCCACTTGACTTCACATTCCAGGATGTCTGACTCTAGGTGAGTGATCACACCATTGTGATTATATGGGTCATGAAGATCTTTTTCATACAGTTCTTCTGTGTATTCTAGCCACTCCTTCTTAATATCTTCTGCTTCTGTTAGGTCCATACCATTTCTATCTTTATTGAGCCCTCTTTGCATGAAATGTTCCCTTGATATCTCTAATTTTCCTGAAGAGATCTCTAGGCTTTCCCATTCTGTTGTTTTCCTCTATTTCTTTGCACTGATCGCTGAGGAAGGCTTTCTTATCTCTCCTTGCTATTCTTTGGAACTCTGTATTCAGATGCTTATATCTTTCCCTTTCTCCTTTGCTTTTCACTTCTCTCCTTTTCACAGCTATTTGTAAGGCCTCCTCAGACAGCCATTTTGCTGTTTTGCATTTCTTTTGGGGGGGGATGGTCTTGATCTTTGTCTCCTGTACAATGTCACAAACCTCCGTCCGTAGTTCATCAGGCATTCTGTCTATCAGATCTAGTCCCTTAAATCTATTTCTCACTTCCACTGTATAATCATAAGGGATTTGATTTAGGTCATAATTGAATGTTCTAGGGGTTTTCCCTACTTTATTCAATTTAAGTCTGAATTTGGCAATAAGGAGTTCATGATCTGAGTCACAGTCAGCTCCCAGAGTTGTTTTTGCTGACTATATAGAGCTTCTCCATCTTTGACTGCAAACAGTATAATCAATCTGATTTCAGCATTGGCCATTTGGTGATGTCCATGTGTAGAGTCTTCTCTTATGTTGTTGGAAGAGGGTGTTTGCTATGATCAATGTGTTCTGTTGGCAAAACTCTATTAGCCTTTGCCCTGCTTCATTCTGTACTCCAAGGCCAAATTTGCCTGTTACTCCAGGTGTTTCTTGACTTCCTACTTTTGCATTCCAGTCCCCTATAATGAAAAGGTCTTCTTTTTTGGGTGTTAGTTCTAAACGGTCTTATAGGTCTTCATAGAACCGTTCAACTTCAGCTTCTTCGGCATTACTGGTTGGGGCACAGACTTGGATTACCATGATATTGAATGGTTTGCCTTGGAAACGAACAGAGATCATTCTGTCGTTTTTGAGATTGCATCCAAGTACTGCATTTTGGACTCGTTTGTTGACTATAATAGCTACTCCATTTCTCCTAAGGGATTCTTGACCACAGTAGTAGATATATTGGTCATCTGAGTTAAATTCCCCCATTCCAGTCCATTTTAGTTCACTGATTCCTAAAATGTTGACATTCACTCTTACCATCTCCTGTTTGACCACTTCCAATTTCCCTTGATTCATGGACCTAACAGTCCAGGTTCCTATGCAATATTGCTCTTTACAGCATCAGACCTTGCTTCTATCACCAGTTACTCATTATATTATTTTGTAGAGCCTTTGCTATTATTTATTATTATTATTTTTAAAGTCTTATCTGTTTTACCATTTCAGTGTAACTTCTAAAAAGGAGTATTAAAAAGAATCATATATAAAAAGAATTCATTTGAATCAGTTCTGATGAGATGGATGAAACTGGAGCCGATTATACAGAGTGAAGTAAGCCAGAAAGAAAAACACCAATACAGTATACTAACACATATATATGGAATTTAGAAAGATGGCAATGACGACCCTGTATGCAAGACAGCAAAAAAGACACAGATGTGTATAACGGACTTTTGGACTCAGAGGGAGAGGGAGAGGGTGGGATGATTTGGGAGAATGGCATTCTAACACGTATACTATCATGTAAGAATCGAATCTCCAGTCTATCTCAGAACGCAAGATACAGCATGCTTGGGGCTGGTGCATGGGGATGACCCAGAGAGATGTTATGGGGAGGGAGGTGGGAGGGGGGTTCATGTTTGGGAACGCATGTAAGAATTAAAGATTTTAAAATAAAAAAAATTTAAAAAAAGAAAATAAAAAGAATCATATACATGTTTTGCATATATTTTGCAAAACACAGAGTTTCCGCTATTGTAAGTCCAAAGCTACAACAGCACAGGATCTAGCTGTGGGTAAAACATGTGCAAAAATGCATAAAACCCAAAGCTCATGGATATTAGGCTTTGTAATATAGGATTGAGAAGGGTAGCTCATAAACCCTATAGCCAAGTCCTGGGAAAATAATTCCATAGAACCTTAACAGTAGACACAAGAAATGGAGAGGGGAAAAAAGGCATTTCATTACACCTCAATTTCCTTTCTAATGTTGTGAGGATTTGGGCCTGATTTATTTCCCCTTATATAATGCCTTTAAGTGCCTCATTCCCACAAGCCATATAAAAATTTATGTTTAGAGAGGGAGGGCCTAGATATGACTAAATGAATGCTTCACCTTGGGTGCCCATACACTAAGGCTCTAGGAACTCTGTCCCGTAATTCCAGAGTTTGACAAACTCATCCTGAGTGAGTGTAAGTATGTTTCACAATAATCTATCCATTCTTCCATGTGCTAAATAAAGAAACAGGAGTCATTTTCTCATTCTCCTTGTTAAATAGTTTCACACCTGCCTGAATGCAACTGTTTCATGAAAAGTCACATCAAGACATGGGAAGTGGGAAAGGACGTGATGGGGCACCCATCGTGTGTGCGTGCATGCTAAGTTGCTTCAGTTGTGTTCTATTCTTTGCGACCCCATGGACCATAGCCTGCTAGACTCCTCTGTCTGTGGGATTCTCCAGGCAAGAATACTGAAGTGAGTTACCATGCCCTCCACCAGGGGATCTTCCCAACCCTGTGGTCCTGTAATGCAGATGAATTCTTTATCACTGAGCCACCAGGGAAGCCATGAGTACCCATCAGGAATTTACAAAGTTAGTTACACAAACTAAGAAGGAAATGGTTACCCACTCCAGTATTCTTGCCTGGAGAATTCCATGGACAGAGGAGTGTAGCAGGCTATAGTCCATGGGGTCGCCAAGAGGCAGACATGACTGAGCACCTGACACTTTTAGGCTTCCCAGGTGGTGCTAGTGCTAAAGAACCCACCTACCAAGGCAGGAGACATAAGAACTGCAGGTTCTATCCCTGGACTGGGAAGCTCCCCTGGTCCAGGGCATGGCAACTCACTCCAGTATTCTTGCCTGGAGAATAGTCAAGGACAGAGTGTGCAGGGCTATAATCCATAGGATCGCAAGGAGTCGGACATGCCTGAAGTGACTTTGCATGCACACACAAATATATCTTACATTCAATATAAAATCTTTAAGGGATTCCATCCTCAAGGGAGCAAAAGAGTCAAGTGTATTCCCTGTTTTACCACAGGAGTAAACTTGGTTAAGAGGCTTGATTCACGTCACAAGTCAGAACTTGATAAGAAAGTTCTCTCTCTTAACATGTGCAACAATTATTAAGTTAAATGTTATTAATAGTTGTTATTATCATCATTTAATTATTCTCAGGAGCTGAATCTGAATGGAGAATCAAACTGCATATTTTAAATTCCTATGTGGTTTCTTACACATGGTCTCACCTCCATCAGAGATATTGTGCCCTTACCCCAATCCTGAACACAAAAATAAATCCATTTCTACTCTGCCTCCTTGGTGACAGGAGTCCCCAATAGCAGAGCACAATATCAACTCATCTTATTGAGAAAATGGTCACGGAGGCTCCTCTTCATGTATTTTGAATTTTTCCATCATTGAGGAAATATTCACTATACATAATTGCATCCTTTCTAATACTGCTTTCCTTCAAATTGGATTTTCCCCCCATGGACTTTAAAGCTATTTCCATTAGAGAAAAGTAAAAACAGTTGTAATTTCAGCAATTTTCCATTTCCCTCCTTTTGGGATAGCTTTACTTATTGTATCTGAAGGATAAATAACTAAATGATCTTGAAATATTTAATGTGAAAGAGATGCCAAGATTTTCAACACAAGAAAGCACATCTAATACGCCACAAAAGGTAGCTTGAAAAACAGAACCCTTTTTAATAGATACATAAACTCCGATTTAACTACTAGCACTTTCCATTTCCTTCTTCCTGCCGTATAATGAATCATTCCAGGTTTATTGGTGTTCAACTTGGTTACTAGTGCCACTTACTATAATCACACATGGTGAAAGCTTTGAAAAGCATCTCACATACACACACATACACACACAAACTAAAAGTGAATCAAATCAAAACAGGAAAGGAAAGCAGCAAAAGGATAATGAAACTAGAGCCACTGTGAGGGTAAAACAGAGTCGTGTGTCATTGTAGATTGCAGAGATTTAAACATGCCATGAAATTGCATCAAGCATCCTCGAGTGGCCAAAGCAATGCTTCTACATAACTTCGCATCTCTGAGATTTGCAGAATCCAGAATGCTGCATGTTTGTTCAGCTGGATCAGGTGGTCACTGTCCAGTTCATCAGGTTTTCCATTGCCCTATACATATGAAGCCTTCCCTACCAAGAAACAAACTTTGAGGACTAAAACAATTTGAGGGAATGGACTATTTTTGTATTGAAGATTTACAATGAGAGTATGATCCCCTCACTCCATATCAGGCTTTACTCTTGGAAGAGTGGTTTTTATAGCTCATCTCTGACCAAAAGATCCTCATATTGCATTTAGTTAGAAAGCCAGTCTTGGCCAAAGCCATGAGCATTGGGAGCTGTAATCATTTAAGATATCAGCTTTCTCAACCACTAAAAATAAATCCCAGCATTGGACAGAGAGGAAACCACATGTCACTTTGATTACTTATTAAAACAATATAAAGAGACTAGAAAACCCATTTGAGTTTTTGGTAATAAGATAGAACCCTTTGGGTAGGATTGCTTTCTGATAATCATTCCAGGGCTTGAGAAATAAGACAATGACTAACACCGACAGAGCTCTTACTATGCACCAGGTATAATTCAAAGTGCTTTACGTGTAGTAAATCATTTGGTTCTCAAAACACTCTATGAAATATATTCCACCACTATCCCCATTTCACAAATGAGAAAACTGAGACACAGAGAGGTTAAGTAGTTTGTCCAAGGTTACACAGTCAGTAAGTAGTAGAACTGAGAGTTAAACTCAGAAAATCTGTAGCTGTAGTCTCAGAAAATCCAGAGTCTCTACATTTCATGCTGACCTGCTGTGGTATAGAACAATGCTAGATACTGATCAAAATGCAACCTAAAAAAAAATACAACCTAAAACTTTTAACCAAACACAAAAGCATGAATTAAACAACTCATCTTATTTAATATTTTTTGGTCATTCCACAACCTGTGAAGTATTTATCCACTCAACACATTTATTGAAGACCTACTTTGTGCCAGGCCCTAGTCTAAGAAATGGGGACAGAAACAAAGAAAAGACTATTTTTTAAGATGCTCAGAGACTATCAGGAAAAAGGCAAAAATGGTAAAAAGAGGGGAGTCCAGGGTGTGATGAAATAAAATATTTCCAACACATGTCCATTGCTAGAATTACACTGAAAAAATATATCCTAGACTTACAAAAAGAAAGAAAGGAAAGGAAAAATTTTCTCTTCACTGATCTTTTCTGAAAATCAAAATATAGCCTTTCAACGTCTCACCCCCTACTGTTACTACCTCCAAGAGGTTTATGGCAGTCTTGCTAAAACATTTTTCTTAGCATTGAGTTAAAATTCCATTATTACCTTTATAGTTTTCATATTCCCTTTGATATTCTAAAACCAGTGTGAAAGTTGACTTTAAAAATTCTCCATCGCTAGCAAAGGTTTATTATGCCAGCAGCTTCAGACAATGCAGGTGCTTGAAACCCACTGCAAAAGTCTAACCACTCCACAGGTCTTGCCCAACGTGAGTGAAATCCTTACGATACATGGACCAACCCCCCAGCCTTGCAGTAATGTCATTCTTTGCAAAACAAAATTGTGCGGCTCTCTGGGCTCTTTAGAAATCATTTTCAAGCTGCAGGCAGAGCAACCAAAATGTCCTGAACTAGGAGCAAGAAAGACAGTTATCTTGGGAGGACAACTTGGGGCTGGCTTTTCATAGCCAAAGTCTGGTTTTGCTTGAATTAAAGCCACACCTTGTTTCAAACCTTCTCCACTGCAGGCTACCTGCTTGAGGATTCAGCTCAAAGTGAGACCAGAGTGACTTTCTTCCTGGAATACTTGGGCCACAGCCTGAAGCTTCCTAGACTGAATTTGAAATCGACAGGTTTCTCACATCTGTTCCATATCCCTTCTCCCCATGAAGCCCTGGATCTCCCTCTTCACCCTAAGGAGATTGCACCTAACGTGGACTAAATCACTTTAAGTCTCTTCCCTAGAATTACACGCAGCTTCTTTTGCTGTTTGGATTTTCTCATTTTTAAACAGGAAGAGAGAACAGCGCACAGAAGACAGACTGCTGCCTGCCCTGTTCTCTTTCCTTCCACTACCATAGGGGTTTGAGTCCTTTGTTTTTTGTCTCCATTTCCCTTTCTAGCAAATGACCATCATGCCTATTGATGTTGGTTTATAAAGGACGCTGGTGTGCATTTTTGAAACTACATCTGTTGGCTCTCTCAGTTTCTGAAGTGTCTTTTTATGAGCTTCTCCCACAGAAATTGGGATCAATTTTCATTTCCTTCTGCTTCATTGCATCACCAGAAGTCTATACACCTTCCTGTAATTTGAAAAGTGCTGATGCGGTGGGCACCTCAATTGACCAGCCATCAGGCCTAAGGCCTAATTTCTTCTCCACCTCTGGCTCAGGCAGCCCTTACCTTACCTCCCCCTCTTCTTTCTATTTTTTCCAATTCATTCACCAATTATTCATCGATCACCTGTAATTCTGACAGACGTAGGACGGGTGCTAGGGAGCAACAGTGCGCATGCTCAGTCCTAGCTCTCGAAGGTTTGGCACTGAAGACGGAAGACAGACAGGGAAACTTCCCACTGGTCGACCACCCCAGCCTGAACCTGGCTACAGAGTAACCCTCCTGACTTGAAAGAGCAAATTCTTAGACAGCAGGAGCATTTTCCCCCCATGCCCACTATTGCTCTTACTCCAGGCCGTGTAGGAGCAGATCTCAGTCCCTTTCCTCCAGCACAAACGAAATCATTTCCTGGGGAAACAGAAGAGGATATTTGAGTGAGAATCACCTCTATCATCAGGTACAGACAACTCAAAGCACAAAACCTACTGCGTTCTTTGTAGGCAAATGTGGCTTTTCCTATAAATTCATTAACACCAGAAGGTATTTATCACTTGTCAAGACATCATGAGCACAATACTAAACATGAATAATACAAGATGAGCAGCGCTAGTTTAACCTTGGCGCCTGACAGTTTACAATGTAGGTACTTCTAAATGACAGCATGAGATTAATGTGTTATTTGGGGGCTTAAATGACAAATACAGAATGGCTATAAGCTATCCAATCAGTGGTGTGGTAACTGGCTAGAGCAAGCTGAAAAAAACTTGGGTGAACTGACATAATCCATTCCTTGAAGTGCTAAATAAACAGGAATTAAAAGCAGAATTCAGGAAAAACAGAAGCTGTCACTATCATTTCAAAATCAGGCAAGATGTCTGTGATCCTTGCTTAGTGGGTTTTTGCCTGGATTTGATGGGCAAGAAAGATTGGAGGAGAAGCAGGACCAACGTACTGAGTTAGAAGCAACACCGGTACTTTCCTCACTCCTCAGAACAGAATCCCTATCCCTCCAGACCCCAAACATGATGTCTGTGGTACTGAACCTTCCATGGTCTTCCCTCTGAACTGAGTAAGCACACAATTGAATTAGATCTCGCCATTAGAGAAATTGGTCCCCAGAGAGCAGCTCTGAAACCATCCAAGCAGAAAAGTGAGAAAGCACGTTTTATGGTTTGCTGAACGATTCTGAGGCTTCGGATAAACCAAGCGCGGAGCCTGCCGAGCGCTGCGTTCCATCTATGAATTCCACACTAGATCAAGGGGTGATAAATGCTCAGATAAACATTTGTATTTTATGCCTCAACAATTTATCCTCTCTTCCTCTTATCACACTGTGTTGACCCAACTTACTCAGTGAAAACACACATTCAGCGAATAATTATTTACCTCTGCTCACTCGGGCAGGCAAGTGAGAAGATTCCCCCATTTGTTATCCCTGTTACCTTCTCTCCCTCATCCATTCATCTTGATTTTCTCTCTCTGGCTATTGATTTTATGAAAGAGATCTTTTTTTAATTTGTTCTCCATAAATGGTATTGACATAACTGTGCTTTGCCATTTTGCCTTACATATTGTACTGTAAACAGCATAAGAGAGTTCATTTTCTCCCATGAGGGGAAAAAAGCCTTGTAAGGGGGCTAGACTAGCAACCCAGGGGTCAGAAAAGAAGCCCCTTTCCTTGACAGTCTTTGCAAATAAAAATATCAGGGACATTTTTATAAAACCATGCCTCACCTCCTTGGTTCCGTTTCTCCATTTGTAAGCAAGAAAGTTGGAATTGGCTAGTATTGGGCAAACAGATGAAGCTACATTTGTGAGGTACATTGTGATGACTAACTGAAAAGCTCTATATCCAAATCGGAAATAATAATGTTGCTCTTAGATTTGAGAACACCTTCACCACAGATGTATGCTTCCTTAACACTCCTAAAAACAAAAAATGAGGTATTTGGGAGGCATATACATATCATTTTATAGGCAAATTTTAATTTGATGTCAAGCCTTGTCATGAATAACTGTACCAAATTACAATTACTAATACTTAAGAGTTGTTTTTAAGTGTATCTAGTTGCATAATCAGTTTAATAAGAAACAAAGCCAAGGTGTAGCTGGAGGGAGGGGAGTCCCAATATTATGAAATTAAGAATTACACATCTGTGTCTCTTTTGCTGTCTCATACAAAAAAAAAAGAATTATATATCTGTATTCAAAGAATTCCAATGATTTTATGGTTTTTAATGTCAGCAATTTTTATTGAGATAAAACTTGGTCTAGAATATTGCATTTCCTTGAAAGATTAAAATCATGCTTCCAATACTAGATATACATTTTGTTTTGTTTTTACTTTCTATTTTCTTATAAAAGGTAACATGAGAACAATAGCTCATCAGCAGTAAACCTCATTTTCTGCTAACTCAAACTTTTCCTGATCCTAGGAAGCACAGAGCGAATGCAAACATCAGCCTTTAGGAAACAAGTTTCCTTCTGTTTCTTGGAGTCTGCACATGTACAGTCTGCTGCTGCTGCTGCTAAGTTACTTCAGTCGTGTCCGACTCTGTGCGACCCCGTAGACGGCAGCCCACCAGGCTCTGCCATCCCTGGGATTCTCCAGGCAAGAACACCGGAGTGGGTTGCCATTTCCTTCTCCATTGCGTGAAAGTGAAAAGTGAAAGTGAAGTCGCTCAGTTGCGTCCGACTCGTAGCGACCCCATGGACTGCAGCCTACCAGGCTCCTCCATCCATGGGATTTTCTAGGCAAGATTAATTAACAGTAAATGCTGGAAAGTGTGTGGAGAAAAGGGAACCCTTCTGCATTGTTGCTAGGAATATAAATTGATACAGCCACTAAAGAGAACAGTATAGAGGTTCCTTAAAAAAATAAAACAGAACTACCATATAACTCAACAGTCCCCTACTGGGCATATACTCAGTTCAGTTCAGTTCAGTCACTCAGTCGTGTCCGACTCTTTGTGACCCCATGAATCGCAGCACACCAGGCCTCCCTGTCCATCACAAGCTCCTGGAGTTCACTCAGACTCACGTCCATCAAGTCAGTGATGCCATCCAGCCATCTCATCCTCTGTCGTCCCCTTCTCCTCCTGTCCCCAATCCCTCCCAGCATCAGAGTCTTTTCCAGTGAGTCAACTCTTCGCATGAGGTGGCCAAAGTACTGGAGTTTCAGCTTTAGCATCATTCCTTCCAAAGAAATCCCAGGGCTGATCTCCTTCAGAATGGACTGGTTGGATCTCCTTGCAGTCCAAGGGACTCTCAAGAGTCTTCTCCAACAACACAGTTCAAAAGCATCCATTCTTTGGTGCTCGGCCTTCTTCACAGAGAAAACCATAATCTAAAAGGACAAATGTATCTTAATGTTCATTGCAGCAATATGTACAATAGCCAGGACATGGAAGCCACATAAATGTCCATAGACAGAGGAACAGATAAAGAAGATATGGTATATATATATATATATATAATGGAACATTATCATCCATAAGAAAGAAGAAAATTGGTTCATTTGTAGAGATGTGGGTGGACCTAGAGTCTGTCTTACAGACTGAAATAAGTCAGAAAGAGAAAACAAATATTGTATATTAATACATATATAGAATCTAGAAAAATAGCACAGATGAACGTATTTGCAGGTCAGGAGGAGAGATGCAGATGTAAAGAACCAGCATGTGGGCACAGTGGGGAAAGCGGAGGGTGGAATGGATTGCAGGATTAGGACTGGCATATATACACTACCACGTGTAAGATAGATAGGCAGTGGGAAGCTGCTGTATAGCACAGGAAGCTCAACTCAGTGCTCTGTGATGACCTAGATAGGGTTGGGGGTGATGGTCCAAGAGGCAGGGGGTGTATGTAAAAATATAGTTCATTCACTTCAGTGTATAGCAGAAACCAACACAACATTGTAAAGCAATTATACGCCAATTAAAAAAATACATAATTTTTTCTTTAGCTTCTGTTTGAGTCTCTAGGTCTCAAACATGCCTCTAACAGGGCATGTTGTATAAAGAAACCTAGAATTACTTTGATGTAGATTGAAGTGCCCAGTGAGCCATGTCAGAGGTAACCATGTCCAACCCAACCACGAGATTTGGACCCAAACTTTACCCTCAAAGAAGCCAAAAGAAGATAAGATGTTTAAAAATATACACAGATACGAATATCATTTTTAATTTCATTTAGTTTATCTTTCAAAGCTTCTCAAAATTTTGAATTCAGTCTATGACTGCATTTATTATTTATATATCATCCATCATTGGTTACATATAAACAGAACCCTTTCCCAAAGCATTGGATAAATGATTTGGGGGTGGAGGGAAATGTGGGGAGATATTTCTAGAGACAGTTGTAATTGCACCTCAAGAAATACTCAAGTTCCTCAAAACTGGCTTATACATTTCAATGCAATTTTTTATGCTTATGCATGCTAAGTCATTTCAGTCATATCTGACTCTCTGTGACCCTATGGACCATAGCCCAGGAGGCTCCTCTGTCCGTGGGATTCTCCAGACAAGAATACAGGAGTGGTTCACCATGCCCTTCTCCAGAGGATAGTCCCAACCTGGGTCTCCTGTGTCTTCTGCATTGCTGGCAGTTTCTTTACCACTAGCATGACCTGGGAAGCCCCTTTTATTCTTATAGGCAAAGAATAATGATAGGCTTCTCTCTTAGGTCACAAAAAAATCCCACATTATTGGAGGCTTTTTATCTTTGTTCAGAATTGTTTTATTATTACAAACAAATACCATAATTATTAAGTACTTAGAAGCATTTGATATTTAATCAGGGATCCTGAATTCTACTTTGAGGACTGAGTTGTTTCTCCCCCAGAATTCATATGTCAACATCCTAACCTCTAGTATCGGAGAACATAATTGTATTTGGAGATCGACATTTAAGGAGGTAATTAAGATAAAACAGGGCTTCCCCAGTGGCTCAGCAGGTAAAGAATCCACCTGCAATGCAGTAGACACAGGAGATGTAGTTTCGATCCCTGGGTCAGAAAGATCACCTGGAGGAGGAAATGGCAACTCACTCCAGTATTCTTGTCTGCAGAATCCCAAGGACAGAGGACCTGGCTGGCTACAGTCCATGGGGTTGCAAAGAGTAAGACATGACTGAGTGATAATATTGGATTGGAAGGTAAAATAGGGTCATTGGGGTGGGTCCTAAGCCAACATGATTAGTGTCCTTGTAGGAATAGATTAGGACAGTCATGCTGAAAGGAAGAAATGCAAATCAAAACCACAGTGAGGCACCATCTCACGCGGGTCAGAATGGCTGTGGTCCAAAAGTCTACAAGCAATAAATGCTGGAGAGGGTGCGGAGAAAAGGGAACCCTCTTACACTGTTGGTGGGAATGCAAACTAGTACAGCCACTATGGAGAACAGTGTGGAGATTCCTTAAAAAACTGGAACTAGAACTGCCATAGGACCCAGCAATCCCACTGCTGGGCATACACACCGAGGAAACCAGAATTGAAAGAGACACATGTACCTCAGTGTTCATCACAGCACTGTTTACAATAGCCAGGACATGGAAGCAACCTAGATGTCCATCGGCACATGAATGGATAAGAAAGTTGCGGTACATATACACAATGGAATATTACTCAGCTATTTAAAAGAATGCATTTGAATCAATTCTAATGAGGTGGATGAAACTGGAGCCTATTATACAGAGTGAAGTAAGTCAGAAAGAAAAATATCAATACAGTATATTAATGCATATATATGGAATTTAGAAAGATGGTAACAATGACCCTATATGCGAGACAACCAAAGAGACACAGATGTAAAGAACAGACTTTTGGAATCTGTGGGAGAAGGCAAGGGTGGGATGATTTGAGAGCATAACATTGAAACATGTATATTATCATATATGAAATAGATCACCAGTCTAGGTTCAATATATGAGACAGGGTGCTCAGGGATGGTGCACTGGGATGACCCTGAGGCATGGGATGGGGAGGGAGGTGGGAGGGGGGTTCAGGATGGGGAACACATGTACACCCATGGCTGATTCATGTGAATGTATGGCAAAAACCACCACAATATTAGTAAAGTAATTAGCCTCCAATTAAAATTTTTAAAAAAGAGAGAGAGAGAAGACAGTCAGCTGCAAGCCAAGGAGAGAGATGTCAGAATGAACCTAACCCCAAAAAGATCTTGATTTTGAACTCCTAGCCTCCCCAATTGTGAGGAAGTAAACTTTTGTTGTTTAAGCCACTCTTATCTACATTACTTTGCTATGGCAGCTGTAGAAAATTAATACACACCCTTTCTTCAATGACTTGAAGAGTTACCCACCTTCTTGACAGAAAGTTGGTTTGGTGCCCTAAGCAAAGTCTATGTACTAGTCTAAGACTGCACATAGGTTAGGGTCCCTGGACCATAAACAGACATCTGGGACTGTCTGATGACACTGGCCCATTGGGAACTTTAAGGCTTGTCTATTCCATTCACATCTTCCCTGTCACTTAACATCCAAAAGCAAGTCCCTCCCCATGACCACATTATCCTCTCAAAGGGCAGCAGCTGATTGTTCTTCATCTCCATATTCCCAGATAGTGGAGAAGCCACCAGACAGGCGATAAAGCAAGGGATTCTGAGTAGCCTTTCTCTCCTTATTAACCTACAACATCAAAATTATGGCTTTGGGGCATTTTTGTTTCTTTCTTACTTTATAATTTATTTTTATTTATTTCCTGGTTTCCTTTTGTGGAAGCAGGGACCATTGTTTCTCAAAGACTTTTCTTTCTATTAATTTGTCTCCTCTTGAATCATCACTGAGTTCATGCATCTTCTAATAAATAGGGTAGAAACTATTCTGAATTAGTTGACCATTCTTTAATACCTTACAGGAGACACGCACAAGTGAATATTTACATAACTATGCCAAAGCCTTTTACTGTGGGGATCACAATAAACTGTGGAAAATTCTGAAAGAGATGGGAATACAAGACCACCTGACCTACCTCTTGAGAAATCTGTATGCAGGTCAGGAAGCAACAGTTAGAAATAGACATGGAACAACAGACTGGTTCCAAATAGGAAAAGGAGTACATCAAGGCTGTATATTGTCACCCTGCTTATTTAACTTCTATGCAGAGTCCATCATGAGAAACACTGGGCTGGATGAAGCACAAGCTGGAATCAAGATTGCCAGGAGAAATATCAATAACCTCAGATATGCAGATGACACCACCCTTATGGCAGAAAGTGAAGAGGAACTAAAAAGCCTCTTGATGAAAGTGAAAGAGGAGAGTGAAAAAGTTGGCTTAAAGCTCAACATTCAGAAAATGAAGATCATGGCATCTGGTCCCATCACTTCATGGGAAATAGATGGGGAAATAGTGGAAACAGTGTCAGACTTTATCTTTTTGGGCTCCAAAATCACTGCAGATGGTGACTGCAGCCATGAAATTAAAAGACGCTTACTCCTTGAAAGAAAAGTCATGATCAACCTAGATAGCATATTCAAAAGCAGAGACATTACTTTGCCAACAAAGGTCCATTTAGTCAAGGCTATGGTTTTTCCAGTGGTCATGTATGGATGTGAGAGTTGGACTGTGAAGAAAGCTGAGTGCTGAAGAATTGATGCTTCTGAACTGTGGTGTTGGAGAAGACTTTTGAGAGTCCCTTGGACTGCAAGGAGATCCAACCAGTCCATTCTAAAGGAGATCAGCTCTGGTGTTCTTTGGAAGGAATGATGCTAAAGCTGAAACTCCAGTACTTTGGCCACCTCATGGGAAGAGTTGTCTCATTGGAAAAGACTCTGATCCTGGGAGGGATTGGGGGCAGGAGGAGAAGGGGACAACAGAGGATGAGATGGCTGGATGGCATCACCGACTCGATGGACGTGAGTTTGAGTGAACTCCGGGAGCTTGTGATGGACAGGGAGGCCTGGTGTGCTGCAATTCATGGGGTCACAAAGAGTTGGACACAACTGAGTGACTGAACTGAACTGAACTGAACCAGGGCTTGTTGTGGTGGAGTCAGACTTGTTTGATTTCATTCTTTCTCTGGAGTTTCTCTTTAAGTATTCATAGTTTATTGGCATCTTTGCATCCTTTTCATCCTGGCCCAAATTTCACTTTTTTGGGCATTAATGGTCCTTTTCATAATTGTCTTTAAATAAAATTTTCCACAAAAGACTAAATTAAAACCAGCTAAACAGCTAGGGACCACACTAGAGAAGGCCTCCCAGTGAGATGGCATGAAGCCATGTCTGTTTAAGGAAGACTGAGATAACTAGGCCTGGAACCCATCATTCCTGGACTTCAAAGTGGCTTCTCAACACATAAGAAGTGGTACCTAAGGCCACATTTACAGAAGAGGCCAATTACTGCAAAGCATGTTTAGTTTCCCCAAACATCTAGAAATTTGAATGTGAACCAATTTAAAGTTATTAGCATATCATGGTCTCTTCAGTGTTTCAAACAGTGATAATATCCCAGTTGGAGTGGAAATTTGACTGAGGAATTATGTCTTCCTCAATTAGCATACTTGTGTGAATACTCTGATCAAGCAAAGCATTCTAAACCTGCCCATAAATTTCTTTCACCCTGTGCTCACTGCTGCTGCTGCTGCTGCTGCTGCTGCTGCTAAGTCACTTCAGTCGTGTCCGACTCTGTGCGACCTCATAGACGGCAGCCCACCAGGCTCCTCCGTCCCTGGGATTCTCCAGGCAAGAATACTAGACTGGGTTGCCATTACCTTCTCCAATGCAGGAAAGTGAAAAGTGAAATTGAAGTCACTCAGTCGTATCCGACTCGTAGTGACCCCATGAACTGCAGCCTACCAGGCTCCACTGCCCATGGGGTTCTCCAGGCAAGAGTACTGGAGTGGGGTGCCATTTCCTTCTCCAAAGCAGGAAAGTGAAAAGTGATGCTCACTAGAGCAGTGAAATGTTGGTATTGTGTTTTGTTGCTGTTGTTAATATCCTAAGAAGTATAAACTTAGGGAAAGTTTTGCTTTACTCATCCATTCCCTTGGTGGAAGAGACTGACCCAAACATAGTATTGAAATGCAAATGTATATGTCTATCCTGTGAAGTAGAAATTGAGAATTGAGTGTCTGATTTTAGAGACTTCCCAGTTCTCAACCTCTGATGTCTCCATTTCTAAGCACTTTCACTGGCCAGCACAGCCAGGAACATAGAAATTTCCTTTCATGATGGGTGAGATGCTCAGAATCAGATAATCCCCTAACCAAATGCAGACTCCTCCAGAAATCTTGTCACCCAATCAAGGAATAAAACCCTCCCCATAAGTCTTTTGGAAACTCAAACAATGGCACACTATATTAGCATTTCTCATTCCACAAGTTGAATGCATTGCTGGTGTGCAAGGTATTTTAGGTGGAACACAGGTGAACTTTTCTGTTATGAGGTACATATAATTATTTAAATAAAGTACTAGATAGTTACAGTCTCCTTATAAAAAATCTAACTGGCATATTAAACCCATGATTTCACAGATTTTTTTCTCCTCTATTTATTTATACTGTACTTAGGAGTTTTTTTTTTTCTTTCTTTTTTTTAAGTTTATTTATCTTAATTGGAGGCTAATTACTTTACAATATTGTATTGGTTTTGCCATACATCAACATGAATCCACCACAGGTATACACGTGTTCCCCATCCTGAACCCTGCTCCCTCCTCCCTCCCCGTACCATCCCTCTGGGTCATCCCAGTGCTCCAGCCCCAAGCATCCTGTATCCTGCATTGAACCTGGACTGGCGGCGATTCGTTTCTTATATGCTATTATACATGTTTCAATGCCATTCTCCCAAATCATCCAACCCTCTCCCTCTCCCACAGAGTCCAAAAGTCTGATTCAGGAAATTCCCTGATCAGTGGTTAGGACTCCACGATTACACTGCTTGCAATGCTAAGATCCCACAAGCCACGAGATGCAGTCTCCAAA
Source organism: Budorcas taxicolor (assembly GCF_023091745.1). Lineage (NCBI taxonomy): Eukaryota > Metazoa > Chordata > Mammalia > Artiodactyla > Bovidae > Budorcas > Budorcas taxicolor. The sequence goes on from NC_068918.1 coordinate 50,961,265, forward strand.
AGTCAATTTAAAGAAAGATATTAAGTAATTATGGTGCAAGTGGTAAGCAGACAGAGCAAACAGTGTGAAGGCAAATAATGAATGCTGGAAATTTAGGAGATACAGCAGAATTCCTTTCTAAGGCCTCAGACAATTCTTTTTCCTGGTACAGAACAGGAGAAACAAAAATTACTTCTACCCAGGCACATAGTAGTGAAACTGGTGTACAATCAGGACAAAAATAGTGTTTTTAAAAATAAATCATCTAGAAAGCAAAGACAACCCATAGCAGACATCCTAACAACAATATCGGAAGCCAGAAAAAAAGAAAATTGTAATACAAAGTCCTAAAAGAAAATAGCTGTCCACTTACTGTTACATGCCCAACTAAATGATTGCTTCCCATCATTTAGACACTATTTAAAGTAACATTTTCAGACTACAAAACAGCATAATTACCATTAATAGATCCCCATAAAAAAAAAAAGATCTTTTTAAAAATGTACTTCAGGAGTGTAAAATTCAACTTAGAATGGAAGAGGGAAAGAAAAGGAAAGAGGGACATTCCGGGAGGATTGGTGAGCAAAGACTTGGAAGCAAGGAGGTAAATTGAAGCATCAGCTTTATAAGGTAATTGTGTGTGCTCAGTCGCTTAGCCATGTCCAAATCTTTCACAACCCCATGGACTGTAGCCCACCAGGCTCCTCTGTCCATGGGATTTCCCAGACAAGAACACTCCTCCTCCAGGGGATCTTCCCGACCCAGGGATCAAACCTGTGTCTCCTGTGTCTCCTGCATTGCGGACAGATTCTTTACCACTGAACCACCTGGGAAACCCCAAATAATAAAGCCTAATTTGGAATTTTTTAAAACTATGTGAAACTAAGATGTGGGACAATAACAGCATGCAAGCTCTTACAGAGGTGGTGAGCACTGCTGAGTTCAAGGGTTTTTTATGTCTTTGAGGAGGAGGGCAGGACTTTGACTAATATTTGGTATTACTGAGTCAGAAGCATGTGTTGAAAATAAGAGTCACTATTAAGGAAATAAAAAGACAATATACAGGCTTCCAACTAGGAAGGGGCTATAAACAAAACCCCATCATCCTATAGAAACTAGAGAAGGAAATAAAAGAAGGATAAAGGAAACCATCAACGGAACCCAAGCAGATCTAAACCAAACCTGAATCTTTTGGAAGAGCTACCTCCCAAAGCAGATTGCTTCTTTCAAAATGCAAATGGTTCTCTGTTCGCACACAGCACACCCTGTTGTTGTCATTATGATCACAACCACTTTTTGTTTCGGAGACTGCCAGATTTAAGCTGCCAGGGTCTAATTAGGAAGCCCTCTCCATCCACAACTGTAGTTATGAGGCTCACCCACCACAGGTCCTTATTATCCCAGTTGGTGCTCAGTTTAAGAAAGCATCGGTTTGGAAGAGCATAACAAAAACCATCTCCCCCAAAGAGCTTACATTCATAAATACACATGGATACACTCCAAAACCCTAGAGCTCATCACGGTCTTTTTTGTCTTGATCCTGAGTATGTACTGTACAGACCCCTGAAGTCAGATCTTCTTCCCACTATAATTTAGCTAAGGAATCTGTTACATATGTCTGCAAAAGGAATTTAATTTTTCAGAACAGAAAGTCATAGAGTTCACCAGAAACTGAAATTGCAAGGTTGGAACCTCCCTGCCTCTTAGCATCAGTAGGCATGTAAAAGAATAAGATTTATGTCCCTAAACCTAAAATATGCAGAAGCAATTATTTACTTAATATTTTGCTAAATTACCTAGGATTGCAGTTTTGATTAGGAAAGCAAAAGAGAAGTCTGCAGGTGGCCTATAAAGCTAATTTTGAAGATAGCTCCGCTAAGCTCATGCCGTGGTCTTAGAGAATATTAACACCATGTTACAAACCGCAGTGCCCTCAGGGTGTCCACCTGCCACAGAATTTAATTTATTTTATATCTCATCTAATAGACTGAGTCTCATCCATTAGGTAAATATAATGTGGAAACATTGTCTTGTTTCTCTAAAGAGGAAACCAGTGAAGACAGGAGATTTATTTTCGCAGAGTCGTTTGCTACTCTAATTGGGTTCAAGTTCAGGCTGTGCTCTGACCTTTCCTTTGTGAAAGTTCCGTGCATATGATACTGCCCACATGCTACAGGATCACGCGTGCTGCTTTAGCATCCGTAAGACAGACAAAAATAAAAATCAAATCAAACAGACAATTTCTGTGATGATGAATCTACCAGCCGAACTTCAGATGTCATCTTACAGCTGCCTGACATTCATAGACTGACAATATTTCTATGTACCGTGTACTCTGCTGAAGTGTTTTGAGGTATTCACCAAGATTGGTAAGGGTAATAGACCAAGAACTGGCTAATTCTGAGAAATGTTTCATATTACTGGTGACAAAGAAAGAGCCTTGGAGCAGTAGGCAACCTTTACAAATAAAAATAAGAAGTAAGTGAATCAAATATGACATTACAATGGAGAGGAAATTGAATTCTTCTGCACACGATAAGGGTGATTTTATTATTCACAGACATCCTGGCTGTGCCACGACACCAGAGATGGATGAGACACCCCATCTCTGGAAGATAAATTCAATACACCAGGTATTTGTTCTAATATAGCCTAGAAATGTATGGAATATGCTTAACAGATGGCAATGGGATAGTATTTTTATCTTCAGACATTCATAACAAAAAGGAACAAAATTTGCAGTAAGGCAAACCTGGAATAAGTTTCACACAGACTCACCTTCCCAACTCATTTGGCAAAATTAGAATAGTTTCTCAGGAGGAGGGATTGGAAGCCAAAGGCATTAGGATGCTTTTATAAGTCAACTTGGTAGAAGTGAGTTTTTTACCAAGAATGAAACAGCTGAGAAAGTGCTATCCCTAAGCCTTTAAATGAGAAAGCTTCCAAACATTTGGAGAAATCATCCTAAGACAGACCATTTCAATAAAAGTTCCCCGATTCAGTTAGTTTCATCTTTATCTACCAAAGTTTTTTTAAGCTTTTTAAATTCTCTTCTGACAATGAATAATTATATCATCTCTTCCCTGGCTCCTCCCAAATTATAAATCCAGCTGAATAGATGGCAAATACCCAAGCCTGTACCCACATATTCCCATTCGAATATCCTCTCCTGGGATTTTTCTCTTGCCTTTCCTTCTGATTACTTGATCGCTTGACCAACCTATTTCAGCAAACTTCCCCATTTACCAAAAAAAAAAAAAAGTGACACTGGTCAGATCAGTGATTTCAGTTGGGGGTTACGGTAATCTCTCTAAGATAAAAGTTACCTTAAAGTTTGATTTCCAAATATATAATCTAAAAGTAGCTAAAACGAAAGTGAACTCTGCCAGGGTCAAAAAGAAATCAGCTTAAACAGCATGAGATTCCTGAACAACCACTGGAGCAATTTTGGAGAAAGCTTTGGACTTTGGAGGAAGCTACTTGTCCAAATGACTGGGAATCACCCAAAGTACACAGAATAGGTCCTTTGTTTCCAAATGTTAATGTTTGCTCTTCCCTAATTATAGAGGGAATCATTGCAGTTGAGGCATCATTGTCTCTGGGTTAACAATCCCAAATGAAGGACTGGAGAGGCAGGTTTAATTGAAGTGAGTGAAATTTAGGATATACTTAATCTTCTAAAAGTTGAGATGCTTATCTCTTCAGTTCTTATAATTAAAATCTCTAAATAACTGTTTCTTATAATGTTTGGTCAGGTTTCAACAATTTTAAGCCAAAAAATTCTACAAGAGGTAGCCTTTCTTGTGTCATTGCAGTGTTTTTGTTACATATTGAACAGAAATACTGGCTCAGATTAGTGGCATAAATTCCAATTTTTGTCGCATGACCAAAATGTCAAGGAGGCCCTTTTTATCTATTGTGAAGTACAAAGGAATTACATCTCCACTAACTGTGTGTTTCCTCCTTTCTTGCATCCTTCTTCTTTGCTCCCATTCACCTCATACCAAAAACTATGAGCATGATATCTATATTTGCATCATTTATTTGCCCTTTTTTCTGTCTACTGCTAATGTAACATGCAACAAGTAATGTAAAATAATTATGACATCAAAATTTACTTCATGGGCTTCCCTGATGCCTTAGTGGTAAACAATCCACCTGCCAGTGCAGGAGACATGGGTTCAATCCCTGGTCTCATAAAATTCCACATGCAAAGTAGCGAAGCCCATGCACCACAACTACTGAGCTTATGCTCTAGAGCCCAGGAACAGTGACTGCTGAAGCCCGCATGCCCTGCAGCCTGTGCTTTGCAAAAAGACACCACAATGAGAAAGAAGCCTGCACACCACAACTAGAGAGTAGCCCCTGCTTGCCACAACTAGAGAAAAGCCTGCCCAACAACAAAGACCCAGCAGCCATAAATAAACAAATAATTATTCTTAAACAAACACATGAAAAGATGCTCAACATCACTCATTATCAGAGAAATGCAAATCAAAACCACAGTGAGGTACCATTTCATGCCAGTCAGAATGGCTGCGATCCAAAAGTCTACAAGCAATAAATGCTGGAGAGGGTGTGGAGAAAAGGAAACCCTCTTACACTGTTGGTGGGAATGCAAACTAGTACAGCCACTATGGAGAACAGTGTGGAGACTCCTTAAAAAACTGGCAATAGAACTGCCTTATGTCCCAGGAATCCCACTACTGGGCATACACACCGAGGAAACCAGAATTGAAAGAGACGCGTGTACCCCAATGTTCACTGCAGCACTGTTTATAATAGCCAGGACATGGAAGCAACCTACATGTCCATCAGCAGATGAATGGATAAGAAAGCTGTGGTACATATACACAATGGACTATTACTCAGCCGTTAAAAAGAATACATTTGAATCAGTTCTAATGAGGTGGATGAAACTGGAGCCGATTATACAGAGTGAAGTAAGCCAGAAAGAAAAACACCAATACAGTATGCTGCTGCTGCTAAGTCACTTCAGTAGTGTCTGACTCTGTGCGACCCCATAGACGGCAGCCCACCAGGCTCCTCCGTCCCTGGGATTCTCCAGGCAAGAACACTGGAGTGGGCTGCCATTTCCCTCTCCAATGCGTGAAAGTGAAAGGTGAAAGTGAAGTCGCTCAGCCATGTCCAACTCCTAGCGACCCCATGGACTGTAGCCTACCAGGTTCCTCCGTCCATGGGATTTTCCAGCCAAGAGTACTGGAGTGGGGTGCACACTAACGCATATATATGGAATTTAGAAAGATGGTAACGATAACCCTGTATGTGAGACAGCAAAAGAGACACAGATGTATAAAACAGTCTTTTGGACTCTGTAGGAGAGGGAGAGGGGTGGGATGATTTGGGAGAATGGCATTGAAACATGTGTAATATCATATATGAAATGAATCAACAGTCCAGGTTCGATGCAAGATACAGGATGGTGGGGCTGGTGCACTGGGATGACCCAGAGGGATGGCATGGGGAGGGAGGTGTGAGGGGGATTCAGGATTGGGAACACATGTACACCCATGGCGGATTCATGTTGATGTATGGCAAAACCAATATTGTAAAGTAATTAACCTCCAATTAAAATAAATAAATTTATATTTTAAAAAATAAATAAATAAAATTTACATTCTGTTAGAAACTTCATAAAGTCCTTTCACGTACATAATCTTATTTAACTCTCCCAATAATCCTGCCGTGAGTTAGAGTAGCTTAAAAGACAAGGACTTTAACGTTTAAGGAAGCATTGTAACTTTCCTAAATTTGCACAGCTATCAGGCAGCCAATGATTCTTGATTCCAAGCCATGTTTTATTTCTTTTTTTCTTTAAGGATGCCCTGATTCAATTAAGATTTCCTCCAGTCAACACTGTGCTTCCACTGAAATTTCTCTTCCTAGGGATTAAGATTTACTCCAACTCAGAGTGACAGTGATGACGTTCCTAGAAGAAGTGGGAGTGTCTGGATCCTTCTAGGAAATGCTCTAGAAGTTTCTCAGAGCACCCACAAGAACACAAATTTACTAAGAGCCTGGAATCATAGCTGCTGAAGAAATATTAAGGACAAGGATGAAGGAACGAACTTGGTATGGTTACCATGTAGTGGAGGACAGGGACGCCTGGCATGCTGGCTTCCAGGCCAATGCAGTCCACGGGTGGCGAAGAGTTGGACACAACTGAATGACTGAACAACAATATGCAGAGGAGTGAGGACGGAGTATAGATATTTAGAGGTTAAACTAGCAGAAAAATCAAGAAGAATGCTGCTGCTGCTGCTGCTGCTGCTGCTAAGTCACGTCAGTCGTGTCCGACTCTGTGCGACGCCACAGACGGCAGCCCACCAGGCTCCCCCATCCCTGGGATTCTCCAGGCAAGAACACTGGAGTGGGTTGCCATTTCCTTCTCCAATGCATGAAAGTGAAAAGTGAAAGTGAAGTCGCTCAGTTGTGTCCGACTCTTCGCAATCTCATGGACTGCAGCCTACCAGACTCTTCCATCCATGGGATTTTCCAGGCAAGAGTACTAGAGTGGGGTGCCATTGCCTTCTCCAATCAAGAAGAGTACTCCTACATAAAGATCCTGTCCATGGTCAAGCAGTGAGTATTGCATATTCAGGTTTCCAAAAGTTAACACCCTGCAGCAACTTTTCAAGGGGAAACCGAAGTGGAGTGTTTGGGGAGCTGCAACATCCAGCGTTCTGGGTCGTGTTCAACCTTGAATTCTTCAAGGGAAAACCCAAAGAGCTGCAGCTATGTTAAGAAAGCAAAGATGACCTTAAAAATGGAAGGAAAGAGTAAGAAGAGGCGATAACTCACTCAAGGGAACTGTTCCAGAAAACCTCCACATAGTTTGCCTGACCTACAAAGAGGAGGCCTTTTTTTGGTTAAAGATGGCATACTCAACCCAAATGGCTACTTGAGATACCTCAAAACAAAAACTCTATGGGCACAGTGACTGAAAAATTCACAAATCAGGGACTCAAATTAGATTTTATGACACTAAATTATACTCTCTTCCACTCTGTAATATAGAAAAGGCATGCACATGAAATGACAAAACATTACAAAGAAAAAACAAATAAAACATTCTCCATTCCTCTCTCCCATTCCCAGGTGTTTCCGTATGCTTGGGCTATCATAACTTATGAACTGTGGGTCTGGCGGCTCAGTGGGTAAAGGATCCACCTGCAATGTGGGAGACCCGATTTCAATCCCTGGGTTGGGAAGATCCCGTGGAGAAGGCCATGGCAACCCCACCCCAGTATTCTTGCCTGGAGAATTCCCATGACAGAGGGGCCTGGTGGGCTACAGTCCATGGGGTCACAAGAGTCAAACATGACTTTGTAACTAAACCACTAACTCCATCATTCAGAGTAAACTTTCTAAAATGTAGATCTGACCGTGCCATCCCTCTTCTCTCCAAAACACACACTCACACACACACACACACACTTAACATGCTGTAATGATTTCTTGCTAAATACAGATGAAAGCCTAAATCCTTCAGCATGACTACTCTTTGGACTTGCACCACCATGGATTCCCAAACACGGAGCAGTTTTGGCCTCTGTGCCCTGCCAGTACTTTTCTTACACACTATTTCCTTTTGTCTGTTAACTCCTGCTGATGTCTACAAGTTCACATCCCCTAGACTGCCTTTCCTGACCCCATCTTCCAGTTTACTTCTTCCATTTAAGTAATGTGATTATGTTTTTGTAAAGATGTAAAGAAAACATTATTTCTGGCACCAGAAATTCTCTAAGGAAGGGAATTGTATTTCTTTGGAAAAAAATACCCTGTGAAAATGACAAGGGTAAAAGGTGAGATCACAAACAGTCTGGGTGCAGGACAAATTGCTAGGCTTGGGACAATGGAAGGAATGTGTTGCTCCGCACCACGGTGGGAAGGTGGGAGTCAGACAGAAGGGATGCAGGGCTGGGTACTCTGAAAGGGCAGATGAAGTAATACTCAATGAGATCCCTCTGTGAATAACCTGCAATTATTGGTACATTCTGCAAAAATGTAAAGAAATCTTGAACTGGGTGGATTTACACTTGGAAACCCACATAGGACAGAATCCTTCTGTCCTGGAGGAGGGAGGTGAAGAAAGTAGACATCAACACAGGAGGCAGGCCATGGCAGTATAAACCTTGTGAACTGCAAAACGTTTACAAGGTTCATATAAACTCAGGCCATAAACTTGGAGAAATAAGGAAATGCTACCTACATCACTAGAACCAAGAAGGCCCAACCTGACATCTAAGTTACTCTTCAATCATGGGCTCTTCTCTAGTCTGTCTTTATTATAATTAATTATGTATATGCCTAGCTCCCACAGTAAGCTAGGATCTCTTATACGACAGGGACTTGGGCTTATTTACCTCTGAATTCCCTTATACAGGAAATACTGCAAAATCCTTATAAGCAAAGCTCAACAAATGTTTGTTGAACTGAATTGAATTGAATTATTGATAAGAACATTTTCAAAACATTCAGAAACTCCAGAATAATTCATTTAGGTGCAATTTTCAAAGGTCAACCAAAGTATGATGGGGGTTTGGGATGAAAAGGAGCAGATGATGTGAATGTGATGATGGAGAAGCCTGGGAGGAAGTGGCTATCAGCATGGTCAATATGTAATATGAGGCCAGTAGGCAGGAGTTTCATCCTTTACAAATGACTTCTATTGACTTTCTCAAATTTGAGCCTGTTGACAGATTGGATCAGATAATTCTTTGTTATGGGGGCAAGGGTACTATTCTATTATTATACAACGTTAAGCAGCATCCTTGGTCTCTCTCCATTAAGTACCAACAATATCTGTCAGTTGTGACAAGTATTAATAAATATGTCTTCAAACATTCCCAGATGTCCCCTGGAAAGGAATATCGTTCCCAACTGAGAAGAACTAATCTGAAAGGTAGGAGCCTTTTAGCTCCCACTGAGGAAGAACTGGGTCCTCACTTCTAAAGAGGATGGAATGATTGTCATGAAGACTTTCCCCATAAGACAGTTAGCTGACGTGTTCAGTATACCCTCATCCTTATTCTTTATTTCAGTCCCCTACCCTTCAATACTCATCACTGCCTGACTGTGGCACATCTCCAGCTTGGCAGCCGTGTTGAAGTGAACACAATCTCTGTTGGCTGGCTTGTTTGTCCCATGCCTTCTTACAAATGCTCATTTTCATTCTTTTCATTATTTATTAATTGGTCATTAATTTGGGCTTCCCAGGTGGTGCTAATTGTAAAGAACTCACGTCCCAGTGCAGAAGACATAGGAGAGGCAAGTTCAATCCCTGAGTCAGGAAAATCCCATAGAGGAGGGCATGGCAATCCATACCAGTATTCTTGCCTGGAGAATCTCATGGACAGAGGAGCCTGGGTTGCTACAATCCATAGGGTGGCAGAGTCAGACACAAATGAGCGATTTTGCACACACGCACGTCCTTATTTTACTAAACACTCTATTCAAAATTCAAGCTCCAGAATCAACATTAGCTTGACCCAAGGCCTTACATGTTCCCAGTTCTGTCACCCATTCCCGGCCTCCTATGGTTTCTCTATCTGTGGCCTTATCTGGAATATTAGCCTCTGTTTTGAAATTAAAGGGTCAGAATGCAATTTGCAGTACATGCCTCACCACTGGAAGCTACTTCCATGAAATAGGAATCATTGGATCCCACTAAGTATAGCTTCCAGATGTAAAGCAGCATTTCCTTTCATGTTGTGGGTTCTCGCTATCTATAAATCACCATGAAGGGAAGAGGAGTAACATCAAGGAAAAATGATAACTTATTTTTGGTTTATTCTAGAATGCATTACATTCCAAATAAATATGCATAGTGGTGACACTCTATGATATAATATGTTAACTAATGTAACTGAGACTTTAGGAAAATAAAAAATATAAAACACTATCACTGTGACCACATCCATCACTTTGGATTGGATGATAACATAGAATGGAAAGATGGTAAAAAAAAAAGGTAAGAAAATAGGAGGCTGAGGTCTCCATCCACTCAGAAACTAAGGAGAGATCATTTTTTTTAATACCCAAATTCAAGTCAATGAATAACTCAAGCTTAGCTCATGATACATATGAATTACAAGTATTCAAGATTCCTCAGAAATTTCTAATTCTAATTAGAATTGAGAGAATTGACTCTGAAAATGAGTTATGGTAATCAGTTTCTTATGAGACTTGAGCCCCAAGAAATCAAGAGTTTTAAGCTATTAATTGACTCATTTTGTAAAAAAGATACGTATTTAAATCAACTTGGATTTCTCTACTGGCCCTATTTTACACAAAGAGAAGAAAGAATGTGGGAGTAGGCTATTGAGCACACAATCCATGACTGATTGGAGATTAAGAAGAATTTAGAATATGTTTTACCATTAAAGCCCTATAAAGAGATATAGCTATTTTTTAAGCAGATGCCGCTTCAGCACAAGAGCTTTTCCTCATTTAATTTTCAAATTGCAGTAATTAAAAAATATATGTGGACTTGCTTTAGTCTCAAATGTGAAAACATTTTTTCTCACACATACAGGCACACACACTTCAAGTCATTAGACAAATCTACTCCATTATTCAGTTAGTCATTTATTCAATAGGTATTTCTCCAGAGCTTTTCCTGTATTAGAAACCAAGAATAGAGCAAGTTAAGGATTGGTGTACTTGAAGTCCCGTTCAAGTAAATCTTCCAGGTCTCATGGCCAGGGACGGCCATCTGACACAAGGCCGGCCAGTCCGAAAGCTGTCCAACAGTCTGGCCAAAAAAAAGATCAGCAGAATCCGTGAAATTGCCTTCTCAGGAAATATAAAGTAAGAATCATAAGAGGGAAGTAGTCAATAATGAGAACTGAAGAACATAAAGCAGAGGGCATCAGGATGGCCAAAATGCCCTGTGAAAAATGAAACTCTGTGGACGCTGTTATGAGTCCACACAGGGCCCCTCTTGGAGGTGGGGGAAATCAGAGCATGTGCATAGACCCAGCAGAAACGTGAATGAGACCAGGTGGCAACAAGGGTAATAAGTGGAGTTGCCTCCTTCGTGATGGCTGCCCATCCCAGGCAACAAGAATTTTCATAATGAACCCCCTTTTCCTTGAGGTATTTGAGTGACTGTCTGTTCTCTTTCCCTGAATGACAAAGCATAGGCTTCAGCCTATCGAGTGCTCAAGATAGCACTTAACCATTGAAAATTTTTTAAAAAATTTAAAAATCCAGAAACTTTTATCCCTGTGTTGAGTCAAAATTCAGTTCCTATTTGGAACCAGTCTGTTGTTAGAATATTAGCAAATATCTACTGATAATTTGCTTTATATGTAAAATCGAGGCACTCCCAACCTCTCTCTCCAACCAGCCTTATGTTACATGTTTAGATCTGCTGAGGCAATTCTAATTGAGCTGGTACTTCCCTGTCAGGCTCCAGTCTAAACTGCTTAAATCCCCCATGTTGCTTACCCTGGAGTTATGAACAGGAAATAAAGGCAAAATGGATGGCACCTAAGCTAACAGGGAGACTAATGTAAGTAAAATGCAGTATTGTACTGTGGAACTTGTAATTGGTTTTAATCATATTTAACATCTGTTTCTCTACTTCAGCATATAATTTAGATGAAGCAGCTTAGAAATCTCAGCAAGAATCCATATTTTACATTTATTGAAAGAGAAGCACTTTCCAAGTGATCAAATTGCTCTCCTAATTCACTCATAATAATGTAGTAATTTGGAAAGTCTTTTTTATTTTCCTCATGAAAGGCTCTTAATCAGTGGTCCAGCTACTAAAGACTTCCCATCTGCCATCCCAGCAATAGCTCGACCTCGAAGAACTTCTCAGAATTCTCCCCTCCCTGGGCGTGTCTCTCTTTTCATTTGACCTCTGACTTCACCTTGCTGCTGCAACGCTCTCTAGAAAGTCACCCACTGCCTCCTACCGGTCAGACTCTGCACCATTCTCACTTCTTGTCCTCCATAACTTCCCAGGGGATGTAACCCAGTTTACTTGCAACTCTTACTTCCTATTGCATCATAGGGACGATGAATCCCTATGAACTATGGGAACTTGGCTCTACCCCTATTCTGACTATTCTATCTCTATCTGCTTCGGAAGGAGTGCTCCATGGTCTGTGGTCTGGACTGATATGACATGCGTGTTTTCTTTGTTCTGCATAGTGTTTTTAAAAATCTGACTTAATGTCCTACAATTCCATGATTTCCATTATAATACAGAGTCATGATTTCTCTTGAAAACAGAAGGTCTGGTAACACTAGGCTCACTCATTAAAACAAAGTCCCAGTGCCCCCATTATGGCAGATTCACCTCCTTGGTGCCCCATGGTACCCAGCTCATACCCAGTGGGTTTGAATGCACTAGTCCCAGACTCCCTTCCTTATGAAATTACCTGTCAGGCACTTCTAGGCTTTTCTAACACCTGCTCCCATGGTGCCTTCACTCAACACCCCTGTACCAACAGTAGATATTTGCTAATATTCTAACAGACTGGTTCCAAATAGGAAAAGGAGTACGTCAAGGCTGTATATTATCACCCTGCTTATTTAACTTATATGCAGAGTACATCATGAGAAACGCTGGGCTGCATGAAGTACAAGCTGGAATCAAGATTGCCAGGAGAAATATCAATAACCTCAGATATGCAGATGACACCACCCTTATGGCAGAAAGTGAAGAGGAACTAAAAAGCCTCTTGATGAAAGTGAAAGAGGAGAGTGAAAAAGTTGGCTTAAAGCTCAACATTCAGAAAACTAAGATCATAGCATCTGGTCCCATCACTTCATGGGAAATAGATGGGGAAACAGTGTTAGACTTTAATTTGGGGGGCTCCAAAATCACTGCAGATGGTGACTGCAGCCATGAAATTAAAAGACGCTTACTCCTTGAAAGAAAAGTCATGATCAACCTAGATAGCATGTTCAAAAGCAGAGACATTACTTTGCTAACAAAGGTCCATCTAGTCAAGGCTATGGTTTTTCCAGTGGTCATGTATGGATGTGAGAGTTGGACTGTGAAGAAAGCTGAATGCCAAAGAATTGATGCTTTTGAACTGTGGTGTTGGAGAAGACTCTTGAGAGTCCCTTGGACTGAAAGGAGGTCCAACCAGTTCATCCTAAAGGAGATCAGTCCTGGGTGTTCATTGGAAGGACTGATATTGAAGCTGAAACTCTAACACTTTGGTCACCTCATGAGAAAAGTTGACTCATTGGAAAAGACCCTGATGCTGGGAGGGATTGAGGGCAGGAGGAGAAGGGGATGACAGGATGAGATGGCTGGATGGCATCACTGACTCGATGGACAGGAGTTTGAGTGAACTCCAGGAGATGGTGATGGACAGGGAGGCCTGGCATGCTGCGATTCATGGGGTCGCAAAGAGTCAGACACGACTGAGCAACTTAACTGAACTGTACTGAACCTTAGCTTTCTCTTTCTCTTTATTTTTTAAGAATATTTTTACTTTCCATAGTATCAAAATTATCTCCTTTGAAATGACACCTCAGTGTACAGTATACATGAATCCTTATCTCCTGTCTAGCTCCATGCCCAAATTACTAGCAGCCTGCTTGTTACCTCCACTCAGAACTTAAATTCACCTACACCTCCACTCAGAGTCATCCAGTGGCTAAGACTTCGAGCTCCCAATGCAGGGGCCCTAGGTTTGGTCCCTGATTAGGAAACTAGGTCCCACATGCTGAAACTAATTGTTTACATGCTGCAACTAAAGACCCCGAGTGCTGCCCCAAAACTTGAAGATCTCCTATGCTGCAACTAAGAACTAGTGTGGCCAAATAGAAAGTAAATATTTCTTTAAAACTTAAATTCACTCGCAACTTAAATTTAGCATACTCCAAATTGCTCTCATGAGTTACTCTGTCTTTTTCACGCTACAGGCCAGCTTCTTCCAAGTTCTTTATTTCTACTATATCTCTCATCTTCTCACCCAGCTCTGAAACCTGCAAATCATGCTGTCATTGTCTCCCCTGCTTCCTATAAAGCTGGTACTAAGTTGCATTAGGCATGTTTCTACAAATCCCTTGAAATCCTCCCCCTTCCACTGCCGCCATTCAACCTTATATTTTATGGGCATTACAAAACCAAGTCCTGAACTAGTTGGCCAAACTCCTATGCTATTTTCCAGCTGGACTATTACAGCCTCTCTCTTTGAATGTTACTTGCACCTTATAGTTCATTCTACATGTTGCTACCAAACTAGTTTTCCAAAGCACAGCTCTGACCCAATTAAAGCACATTCCATTTTTCCCCCTGATTGCCATCTAAATGAAAAACTTATACAATATGACCCAGCCTAGCTTCCTATGTCCATCTCCTCACTACTCCGTAATGCAAATATTATGTTCCATACCAACCAGTTGACTCCCTGTTGGTTTTACAGGTTTATTTTTTGTACTCTTTCCTCTTTCAGAAGCCATTCCTAACCATCTCTCCCTTCTTTGCCCTTTAGAAACTTTTTGGCTTTTTGAGATTCAGGGCAAAATCCACTTCTTCCTTGAAAATATCCCTGTGTTAACTTTCCCCTAACTCCTGTAGTAACTTAATTACACCATCAATTTAATACAAGGATTGTCCAGGAGTAGAGCAGTGGTAAAGAATCCACCTGCCAATGCAGGAGACACAAGAGATGCAGGTTCCATCCTTGGGTCAGGAAGATCCCCTGGAGTAGGGAATGGCAATCCACTTCAATATTCTTACCTGGAGAATCCCATGAGAAGAGGAGCCTGGCAGGCTAGGTCTATGGGGTTGCAGAGAGATGGACATGATTGAGCTTGAGCTATCCTTGTCCAGAAGTGACCTATAAGTCTCTGATTTGGTGTGATTTATCATTTGAGTTCCATATGCAAAAAGGAGGTGAGTTGTGCTATTAAAGAATCAGCCCAGCCTTGAAAAATCTAAAAGGTGTTGTTCACTTTTGATACATAATCTCATTTAAGTCACATGTGTAACAATGTACTGTGGGTTGGATATTATCTCTCTCACATAAATGAAAAAGCCAGAGATTGTTGAGTACCGTAATATTTGGGGATCTAGGGACTCACCAAACTTTCTATACAATGAGGGACTAAATCTACTTCTCTGAAGGTGTGAACCCCTTAACTCAAATGCCTATAATTGTTGTGCCCTTGCCCAATCCATTATTCTAGACTGAATTTTATTAGAGCAAATGCTGTGTCTGCTATAAGAGCTATTATAATACCAAGCACATAGAGGATATTCAATGCCTATTGAATTGAATGGGGCCAGGTGAATCAACTTTTCATGTCCAGCTTTTCCCTAAAATTTTGAATTTAAAAGAATTGTATCCATATCAAACACAAAGTTGCAACTGAAAGAATGCAATTTCCATAAAGAATCAGGTGGTGCTCAGTAGTGCTTCTCAGGGAACAGAGTGTGAGACAAGAAAAATCAGTATTACAGATCATCCACCTCAGGGCAAATGAGTTAAAATTTCCACAGTGGTAGGTCCCCTCTTGACCCAGCTGGTCTACAGAGTTCCTGGATTGAAAGCCTTCCTGGGACTAAACCCCTGGTCCAGGAGGTTTCCATTTAACAGGATAGACTCAGGCTGAGACCCCCATTCTTGCTTCCTTCTGTCATGGCACATTTTCTTATTTTTTAAGCTGTTGGCATTTGAAAGGTCCCCCTGAATAATTGATGACTTTCTGGAAGTGTGCAGTGAGCATATTTGCCAAGAACAGGAGCCCCATTTGGGGAGCTGGTCGGATTAGAAATTCAGTTTCAAGTCCAAATCCCTTTCAACCTGAAACCTTCTGTCAGCTTGGAAAAGGAAGGCCAGGTCTGGTCAGCACTTGGCAAGGAAATAGCCATTTATAATCAGGAAATATTTTTTAAAGCAACAGATATCACTCATTTCAATGAACAAAAGCAGCTTTGGGGATTATTGTCCTTGCCATTACTCTTTTGTACAGCATAATCACTGTATATAATAATGCTACATGGCAAATCTCATGCTGTACATAAGACACAAAGAATTAAGGTCATGGTTCTATTTTATGTGGTTTTTTAAAAGATCATTTACCTATTGCTGAGAAGGTCCAAAGAGATGTAGTTAAAAGTACTTTTTACCAATGTGTGGGGAAAGAAAAACACAAAGAGCAAATGGTTATGACCTCTTTTCTCTTTTCTCTTTTTGTGCAGACATTTCTGATACATAGTAGTAACAAAATGTTGCCTCCCCACTCTCCCTCTTATAATCATAATGGACCTCGTCAGTAAAGAGACTTTTTCTTTTCTTTGAGGTAGGCTCTTGGACTTCAAAATTTATGACCGGTTAATTCCCAAATAAAGACAATCCAGCTGTGGTTTTGACTGCCATTAAGCCAGGGTGTCTTAACCTCTCCTGGACCTTAGCCCCTTTGAAAGTCTTGTGAGTCTTCTGCATTTCTTCCCAGAAATATTCTTAGGTGCATAATATAAAATAAATGGGATTAAAAAGAAAACCAAATATATCATATCATTTTTAATATATAATATAGCAATTTATGTGCTACTTTATTAATGCATTTAATAACAAAATCTAGTGGATTTGTCTAACAACATAATGTCAAAGCAGAGATGAGTATGCATTTCAAGATATCTATATCAACAGTAATATATGCAAATAATTTGCATTGAGGTCATAAATGCTACATATTACTATAGTGATTTCTTGTCTACATTCATAACAAATAGAAATGTAAAATTTTACTTAAAGATTAGTGAAATTAAAGATGTAAGTTTTTTCATCCAAGTTTATGATATTTTGGACTTTATTTTCAGAAAGAAAAGACGCATATCCTCCTCATTAGTTCTACTGGTTTTTCTAAATCCCTAATATTGTTGGAAACTTTATATCGACCTTGAATTAATACTAGCATGTGTTTGTCGACTCAGTGCTCCTAACACAGACAGGATGGAGGCAGGCAGGGACAGAGGGAGTTGTTTGTCTACAGGCAGGCTGCAGGCCTGTAGCTCTTTTTTCCTTTCATTGGATTAAGTGATGCACATAAATATTTTTTATTGCACGTCTTCCCTGTTAAGGTTTTCATTAAGTCCATAGATTCTATATTATGTTAGGATTATCTGATTTATTTGTTTAGACTGGAGAGTATCTCTTTAGCATGCTGTGGTGTTCAGTAAAGGGCTTCTGACAACAAGAAAAGATTTAAACAATCATTTAGTAATCAGCAGGCCTCCTCAAATCACATCTTAGCTCTAAGCCCAGGTACAAACCAGTGGACTTATTGTGAACAAAGCACCCCATTTACTGAAATAATCTTTTAAAATCATCCATGGGGTGAAATTCTTATTAGACTCTAAAACAGTCTGTGCACAGCAGTGGTGCATATTTTCAATTGATTATTCCAAAATATCTATTGTATGTGGGTTTTTTACTAGGTACTGAGAAAGTCCAAAGAATATGAAATAGACTACTTCTTGCTTTCAAGAAGTTGATCATCTAGATGCAGAAAGGGAAAGATCTTGGAAATTAGAGATGACATTTTAAAGGTCACAGTCTCACTTATATTTCAGTACTCAGTGGTCAGTCTTTAGGGGCCATAATCTTCACCACATTGATTGCAGGATAGCCAGATGATTATGCAAGAGAGATTCTTCTGAAAAGACATTTTAAAACTTGCACATTTTAAGACTAATTTCCTGATAGGAATAAATGTGAATAGAAGTTTTCCTTCACAGAGCAAATTCCACTATACAGACATAGTCTAGGGGCACGTTATAGTGATGTTTATCACACAGCCACATCCCCACAATCTGAGCAATTTTCCCCCCATTATTTTTGAGTGGATATTTGACAGCTCTAAAGAATTGGAAAGAAAGCTTGCTTTGCTATTCCTTGTTATCTTACTTCAGATTATCTGTAACATTTCCCAGGGTTACTTCTACTAAACCATAACAG
The DNA here is from genome assembly GCF_023091745.1 of Budorcas taxicolor. Taxonomy (NCBI): domain Eukaryota; kingdom Metazoa; phylum Chordata; class Mammalia; order Artiodactyla; family Bovidae; genus Budorcas; species Budorcas taxicolor. Next base: position 50,979,204 of record NC_068918.1, read on the forward strand.
TAAAATGGTATTTTCTCCTACCTAAATTATATTACAAGGTTACTACTTTGTAAGGTAAAAAGGAAGGAGGAGGATTCACAACACTAACACTAACATGCTGCTTAATGAAAGCTTGAATAACTTTGCTATTAGCTCCTTATATTGTTTCATTACAATAAAATGAAACTGAACCAACATGTTTCAACGTGTGGAACAAAGGCATGGTTCACACTATTCTGACAGAGTGAGTACTGTATCTCTTTACCAACTACTTAATATTGAAAAGTAACAATATCATATACACAGTTTATAATTTACTCAGCCCAACAGCTTTGAAATTGTGTAATTTTGGCAACTATGTTTTAAGTTGGAAGATTCCCCTTATCGCAAAATTTGCATATAAAAATTATTAATATTTTATATTACTTTACTTCAAATATTCTTTAATGCACATTTATACACGATGTAACTGTTACATTTGTTGTTGTTATTTGGTCGCTGAGTCATTTCCAACTCTTTTGACTGTAGTGCTCCAGGCTCCTCTGTTTTTGGGATTTCCCAGGCAAGAATACTGAAAAGAACTGCCATTTCTTTCTCCGGAGATCTTCCCAACGGAGGGATCAAACCCCTGTTTTCTGCTTTGGCAGGCAGATTCTTTACCGCTGAGCCACCAGGGAAGCACTGTTACATTTTTGTATCCAAATCACCACTGAAATTACTTTTTTTTTTAATTGGGGTATTTAGATGCTTTACAGTGTTGTGTTAGTTTCTGTTTTACAACCAACTGAATCAGCTATATTGTTGTTGTTCAGTCGCTAAGTCATGTTCGACTCTTTGTGACCCCATGGACTGCAGCAAGCCAGGCTCCTCTGTCCTTCACCATCTCCTGGAGGTTGCTCAAATTCATGTTCATTGAGTCAGCAATGCTATCTAACTATCTCATCTTCTGCTGCCCCCTTCTCCTTTTGCCTTCAGTCTTTCTAGCTTCAGCATCAGTCATTCCAGTGAATATTCAGGGTTGATTTTCTTTAGAATTGGCTGGCTTGATCTCCTTGCAGTCCAAGGGCCTCTCAAAACTCTTCTCCGGCTATATGCATATATATATATGTATATATATATATCCCCTTCTTATTGGACCTCCCACACTACCCCACCCATCTAGGTCACCACAGAGCACCAAGCTGAACTCCCTATGTAAACATCATTGCCCTGTGCACATTTGAAGTTTTCAGATACCCAACTGACGAACTACGTTAGTAGGTTACCTAGTTTATATGATTTACATAGCCTTTACAGTCTGCGAAACATTTTCTCCTATCTTATCTCATATGGGCATTATAACCGCTGTATTCAATAGAAGGTAGGTTAAAATACATTCTCATTTGAACAAACTGAGGCTTGTGGGCTTCATTTCCAGCAAGGATCGAAGCCAGAACATAAATCCCGAGTTCCCATTTTAAATCCAGAGTCTTTTCTCACCAAAAATGAAAGGCATCAGGTGGGAAGGTATGTAATTATCTGTCAAATGAAGAAACAATCACCATGAGGGCCGTTTGAAGGAGCACTCTGAGGTATAGTGGCTAGGAAAGCTTTATTTAAAAACCAAATCAAAAAAAAGGGAAAAAAAAAAAAAAACTGGTGTTTGAGCCGATTTTTGAGGGAATTGTGCAGAATTGTTGAAGGTCAGTTTGACTCAGTGCAATGGTGGAAGAGAGAGACTGAGGAAGAGGCTATAAACTAATAGCCTGTAGTTTATCAGAGAAGACCATTATAGACAAAGCTTCAGTGGGATCACAGATGGTGGCAAACACAGGGCTAACTAGCAGTGAGGGTCATCAGACCAGAGCAGACAGACTGCACCTCTGACCTCTACTGTGGGAAGGCCTACGTATGTGTGCCATGACGCATGGCGTCATGCAGAGAGCACCAGTCTGCAGACTGGAAGTCCAAAGCTGGTCCAGATATCGTCTCTGCCACTGACATATTCTTCTGGGGGAAGCAAGCTTTTTATCCTCTGAGAGCTGCATTTTCTATGCCCACACGGCTGCCTTGCCTGGCTCACAGGAAACAGGATGAGTAAATAAGAAAACATTCTATGGAAGGACTCCCGTCAGCTATATATACATGAAGCAGCACCTAGGAAGAATGGAGCAGAATGCTGGCTCATGAAGGGGCTCTGCGTGATGATCTACTTTAGGTACTTACTAAAGAGCAAGTGAAATAAAACCCCTGTTCCATTTGGATTCCTGATGAAATCCCTTTCCCTTTTCAATTATGAAATCAACAAGTATTCACTGCGAAAGCTACCTTAGTAGCCCAGAAGTAAACAAAGTAGGAATGCAATTTGCCCGTCTCCTACCCACTCTCGTCCCACTCCCTAGAAGAACCATTCCTCCCGAGTTTGGTGCACACCCTCACGGAGGCCAGACATCTTCAGCCCCATGATGGTGATTGCAGAGGGACAGAATCCAGATGCCCATCCTCAGCCTCACCTGGGGAAAGACACACATTCTTGACTCTGGGCTTGGTGCTGGGCTGTGAAGCATAGTGTCAGTGTTAACAGTGACCAACATCCCGCCAAATGTCTGCGTGTGTCTTGCTGTATGACTCAGGTAGAACCAGGAGTCTTGATGGTCTGAATGCCGCTTCCCATTTCTGACAAAGAAGATGAATGGTTTGCTGTCTTCAGCCTGATTAGTGGCTGTTTTAGCCAGCCTGGGGGACATGGCCCTTTTCCCTCACCAGTACTGGCATGTCAGAACTAGAGGAGGCTTGGCCAGCTTGGGCTGGGTTGCTGCTTGTAAATCAGGCCTGTGAGATTGGATGTGGAAATCTGGACTTCCCAAAGAGTGCACAGGCTCACTCTGCCAGGGGTGCTCTCAACTCCTGATTTATAATCATTTCCTGAAAACCCGGGTGCAAAATCTAGCTTTGTAAATCAAGCATTTTTATTTAGGATTTATTGGCATGATTTGAAAATCTGTTTTAGGACATGTAAATTTATGTTATGATTCATAAGCCCATTTAAGGGTATGGAAATTAATTTTTGGACATACAAAACACCAAAAACGGTTTGGTAACAACTGCCATTAGAAAGAAGAGAGGCTAACAAATCAAAAGGAGGCTGCTAAGATGTGCTGGCAGTTTCCATAAATTAAATGCTGGGTTTATAACTTCAGGTGAGTACAGATTAATAAATCCCACTTGTGAATCACTACCACTCCAAAAGTACAAGATTTTGATACCAATTTGAAATATTACAGAGCAGCATCACCCTTGATATTCTTTACGAATGTGTACTCAGTCATTTCAGTCATGTCTCACTCTGTGACCCCATGGACTATAGCCCACTGGGCCCCTCGATCCATGGAATTCTCCAGGCAAGAGTACTGGAGTGAGTAGCCATTCCCTTCTCCAGGGTCTCTTCACAACCCAAGGATTGAACCCAGGTCTCCCGTATTGCAGGCAGATTCTTTACCATCTGAGCCTACTCATTGGAAAAGACCCTGATGCTGGGAAAGACTGAAGGCAAAAGAAAAAGGGAGCTGCAGAGGATGAGATGGTTAGATAGCATCACTGACTTTATGGACATGAATTTACACAAAGTCCAGCATATGGTAAAAAACAGAGGAGCCTGATGTGCTACAGTCCATGGAGTCACAAAGAGTTGGACCCAACTTAGAGACTGAACAACAACCAGGAAAACATGTTGAAAATTCATAACGTAGTGAGTATGTTAGATCACATTATGGAATATGTTTTGCCACCCCAAATGTGGTTTATATTTGATCAACAGGTCTACTTTAGAAACTGAAGTTATAGCATTTGGTGAAATTATATTATTTGACCAGAGAGACCCTTTCATTTTATTTGAAAACAAGTATATGGGTTAGGAAGGAAATGCAAGCCAAAATTCTTTCAGGTTTTATTCAACAGTTTCATAAGGCAACCCCATGTATTGAACTCCCTAGGAGCCTGAGACCCTTTTGATTATATGGTGTTTGGAATAAAAATAAAACAAATCCCATGTTCTTTTATTCTGACCTGAAAAGATTTCTAAATGATCACCTTGGGTGTTCTTTCCCTCGACTTATTGCTGTGTTCTTCCATTTGAATTAGTGCTCAGCATCACCTCGGAAGTCAGCTGAATATTGGCCAATTGTAAGAAGACAGTTTCATATTGAGATTATAGCAGCTCTCTCAGACTTGCCCTACTCATGGGCCCAGCCATTATCAGAACCTGAAGATGGAGACAGGACTTGACATTCAAATGGTGCATTTGAAGCACACAGTGAAGTATATTGTATAAATGCAAATGAACAGAAATATGGCATTGTAAGAGCTCAGCCACTTGTGCAATTAGGAAGGAAATCAGGATTAAGAGTGCAGTTCACAGCAGAGCACTCAATTCTGCACAGAGGTAAAAAAGGTTTAAAGAAACTTGGCTTGGTGACTCAGATCTTTGGAGAGTTTAAATCCAAAATATCTGAGATGCAACCAGTATGTAAGTAGATTCAGACCCCACCAGAGAGAGAGAGAGAGAGTGTATGTGTGTGTGTGTGTTAGTCACTCAGTCATGTCAGACTCTTTGCAACCCCATGAACTGTAACCTGCCAGGCTCCTCTGTCCATGGGTTTCTCCAGGCAAGAATACTGGAGTGGTTTGCCACTCCCTTCTCCAGGGGATCTTCCTGACCCAGGGATTGAACTGCTTTGGAGGCAGATTCTTTACTATCTGGGCCACCAGGGAATCCCAACCCAGCTCCTGCCCTCTAAAAACATCTTCCCACTGATATACTAAATGCACATCATTCCCCTGACTTAGGCAGTGTTTTGTCCCATTCAATGAATGATGTATGGCTCTAACTCAATAGCTCCCAAAGTCATTTTTCTCACCATAAGATCCTTAAGCATTCAAGGTACATAAAGGCCAGCAAGAAGAGTCTCCCATCAGATCATCTGGATTGCTTATAGGAGCTTGATGTAGAGCTAGAGATTGAAAAGGATCAAGAAAAGACTGAATTTCTTGGAATTTCATCATTCTGTGTGAGATGGCACTAAGCAAACATAAACCTGATGGCTAAAAGCAGTGACCTCATTTTATATGATTTCACTTCTGTGGTAGATGAAATGGAAAAGGGATGGGATGTGTTCAGGATGACTCTAAGGAAAAAAATTCAAAATAATTGATATTTGTTGTCAAAAAGCTACTCCTTCTCTCATTGTTCATCACTTCTACCCAAGAAGCTTGCCCTTGCTGTCCAAGATGCTCCATGTGGACCAGTGCTCCCTTGAGAACATACAGTTCATGCCCATAATCTTTTAAAAACTCTTTTCTCCCCAACCATCCTGCCAGAATTTTCATCTATGACCTTCAGATATACAATACTTTCAGCAAAGAATCATTCAGCCAACATTTATTATGAACTTATGTTTTCCCAGGCTTCAATAGGTGATGGGATACAAAGACGAGTAAGCCACTCTCTGCTACTGGGGTGCTCACAACCTGATGGGAGAGACAGGTGTGGAAATAAATAATCCTAACACAACATATCCCATGCACTGAAAGGAAGACATTTGAATGTACAATGGGAGGATGGAGGAAGGCAGTGAAATCTTCAAAAGATGACAGTGCTTGAGCTAATTCTTGAAATATGTGTGGCATCTAGGAGGAAGTGGAGCAGAGAAGTGTGGGAAGATCATTAATAATGAGGAAACTGCAGGGTAAAACAGATTCATAAGGAGGCCAATGTTCAGAGTATCCAAAAAATGTGGCATGGCTGGAGCAATGGTCTTCAACCAGGATGAGGAACCGGAGGATAAAGAGGTACCAAAATCCCCTTACAGGAGAAGACAATGGCAACCCACTCCAGTACTCTTGCCTGGAAAATCCCATGGATGGAGGAGCCTGGTAGGCTGCAGTCCACGGGGTCTCACAGAGTCGGACACGACTGAAGCGACTTAGCAGCAGCAAAATCCCCTACATCATATATTATATATAGATGTGTGTGTGTGTGTGTGCGTATAATGTGCACCTGAAACTAACACTACATTGTAAATCAACTATACTTCAATTGAAAATGTAAGCAATAAAAATAAATAAAAGTCTGGCTGAACAAATAACACTTGAAAAGGTTAAAAATTGTCTGAGATCAAAAACTTTCTAAGAAGCAAATAAAAGGTTCAACCTCCCCCCCGCCCCGACCCCAACAACAACAACAAAAAATTCCCTGTATCAAACTATGTTACCCAGCAAAAAGTTCAGAGCTGAAGTTCAGGATGCCCATGGGGGAATCATGAGAGATAAGTTGCAGAGAAATGCTGGAAAAGTAGATTGAAACATGATAACTAGATAATCCACAGATTTAATCACTGCCAAGTCATTAGTAACATACTTTCTTCCTTGTGTCTTCTATTTTCTGCTAACTTATACGTATACAGAGAACTATCTTACCCTTTGGTTTGGTATGATATGTTATATGGACTTTGCAGTTGTCTCTGTTTCTTATGGCAGCTCATGAAATAGCATCAGTTAAGGAGGTGCAAAAGGAATGGAAGAGAAACTTCCATTTGGAGAGTCCTGAAACCATATAATTATTTTCAGGATATTTCATTATTGACTTTATCGGGAAACATTTTGTCATCAAGATTTACTCACCTTAAGAGTAGTGAGACACAGAGAAGTTAAGGAAACATCACTAAAATAAGTCAAACTAGACTGCCTAACTTTAGCACCTACATATGGAGTTTAGGGAATGATCCCAGGATACATTAAATACATACAATATTTCCTCCTATATCTCCAAATAAAAATCTTATTTCTTCTTATAAACTTACTTCTAGTTTCTCTCAGCAGGGAAGAAAAAAAATGGTCTCAGTTGACTCTCCAAATCTTCTCAATAAAGTCTTTCTGATCTTACCTGTGGTATCAAAGCCAATAAGAAAGTGAATTTATATGAGAAATAAATCTACATAAGAAACACGATGGAGGGAAAACTGATTCCTGGTCTCAGATTTTTGGGTGCAATAGTCCCTAAGACCTGATGAGTGTAAATCTATCATGGTCTCCCCGGGCACTTTCTGATGAAGGCTGGAGGGCTCTCCTCAGCGAATGTCAGCTAAATCCCTCATGTCTGCTCAACAGAAACCTCAGTTTATGAGAGAGGGAATTATAGATTGAAAATGCTCTTTTTGTAAAATTCTGGTTGTAATGCTCAGTGAAATGATAAATGAATAGGTTTTCACTGGCAAACTATAGTAATTAGGCCATTCCTCATTTCTTTATTGGAGACAGATCTAGATGTTTAATCATCATTACGTGATCATTTAATTTTAGCAAAGCATTATTATTGGAACTGTTATGCATTTACTTGGCCACCCTCCCCTTTTATAAGGTGGCAATTAAGGGGAAAAAAAAGTTTTAAATCATGTCTGTAGTTTAAAGAGAAACAGGACCCTCATTTCCAATTTTATGTAACTTTAGTATATTTTTTCTGATTTTCATTGTAATATTATGCAAGAGTACAATAATATTGCATAAGATGTGAAAATGCATGACATTAGAAAAAATTAATACAGTCACCCAACATTCCACTTCCCTAAGAAAGCCATCATTGTTAACATTTTGATGAATTTCAGCTTTTTTTCTTTGGGGTTTTATTTTATAATATTCACAAAATAGCACAGTTTAAACTAGCATGAGACACAGAAGCATGCCAATAAAGGCAGCAAAATATGGTTATTTTATAAGCAATTTTTGGAAAACTTAGAAAGCGTTTTCATACTAATCACTGACCAGGCATGGCCACGATAAAGAATTAAGTTTTCCTTCTTATCTTTGTGACTGAAATCAACTGGGAGAAATGAATAAACATAAATTAAGAACGCTGAAAAAATAAATATCTTCAAAGAGCTTGACTCTTTAATTTCCCCAAAGAACAGATTTATGATCTAAGCCCATTCTTTTCAACTTAATGCATCAACTCTTCCATAGGCTGGTAAAAAGCAGTTCAGTAACCGCATCTTCCGTCCTCGGCGATAAGACCTCCTGCAAAAGGATCAATAAGACCTGCTTTCATAGAACTTTTTTTTTCTTATCCCATAACCTCAAAAATCATTTTGTGCCACAATGATCACTACAGGGAGGAAAATAAAGAGATGTGGAATCTATCAAAGTTTTTCATAGTGAAGCTGGTTTATTTCAAACTATCACAGCATGGTGGTTAACAGCTCTGGAACAGCCAAAGGATGGAAGCAGGAGGAAAAAAGAAACTGAAAGATCCTCTCCTTTCTTTACAGGGACCTTCAAAGGTAAAGGGGCTAAGATTCGTATTCCAGGCATTTACTACCCAATTTGGCTTTGGGAATTTTAAACTAGGCTTAATTTTTTAATGCCACACTTAACTAAAACATTGATATAAATAAATGTATTATACAGAAGATCTGATTCAGAATTAATGTAGGAACTCTTAATAAGTGGGGTAAAAAAGAAGACCCAGGTCCAAATTAGTTTGGAAAACTAGTAAACAACTTATTTTTTAAGTATTTCTCAAAATCTTTTCTTTGCCATGTATACTATGAGTCTCTCAGAGAGGCCTGTGGTATATAGTATTCCAAATTTCTATTTCTGTTTTCCCTCTTCTCTGAGTTCCACAGTTCTCATTTTAAGAAATAATTATTTTGTATCTTCTTGGGCACCCAGATATAGTAGGTCTGAGTTTCAGAATTGATTTTTTTAATGTAACTATGAAAGTTATACTTACAGTCATAACTAGAAAGGACTTAGATGACATGAATTTTGCAGTATACTGTTTGAGAAAATTTCCCTGAACTTTAAATCACTGGTGTAAGGGTCAGGTAGTATGATATCCCTCTTTAGATTTTTGGCCCTGGGCACATTATTTGGCCTTTGTGAGCCTTGGTTTCTTCCCCTGTGAAATGGAAGAAAAGCCTTACTTATCTCATGGAATTTGTGAGGATCAACTGAAAACTCTTCAGAAAATAGAGACTACATAAAAATGTGGGGAATTGTAATTGTGACTAGTGCCTACATTAGCACAAAAATGCATCTTCTTTGCTAGATACTTGCAAGCAAACTATGAAGAAAGGCTCTGAGTCTTGTACAGCAAATTCGTTTCTGAACATATGTTTCTATACCTTTGTTAAAAATGTGAAGAGCTTACTTGAGCCAAAATGGAGGAATGGGAAGTGGTTAGGAGCTCCTTGGGGACAGAAATCAAGGAAAGAATTTATATACAGAAGGTGCAGAAGCAAATTAAAGAAAGTATTTGATTGGCTACAACTTAAACCTGGTTGACAGATTGTCATTAGTTGGCTTTAGTGTTTTGATTTCATGACCTGGTGGCATTTACAGGCTTAGATTTTGGTTTGCTTCTGTTGGCTTCTTCAGCATGAGAGTCACCTAAGTCCGATGATCTCCTTGTTTAATCTAATACTTTAGGGCGGGGCTTCCCTGGTGGCTCAACGGTAAAGAATCTGCCTGCCAATGCAGAAGACACAGGTTCAATCCCTGGGTTGAAAAGATCCCCTGGAGGAGGAAATAGCAATTCACTCCTGGTATTCTTGCCTGGGAATTTCCATGGACAGAGAGCCTGGCAGGCTACAGGCCATGGGGTTGCAAAGAATCAGACAGGACTTAGGACTAAACAACAACCACCTTAGGGCATTTTTTTCTACAATCAATTGTTTTCTGTGCTTTAGTCTCATCTCCCATAACAGACTAGAAAACCGTTGAAGGCAGGACTGGTATCTGATGTTCCCCTTGATTAACAGGCTGTTGGGTAGTATTATATTAAGATGGAGAAGATTATCATAGTTGAAGTTCTTTCACAGAAAGTATGCTCCTTCATGCAGATGTACATGCTGCTGCTGCTAAGTCGCTTCAGTCGTGTCCGACTTTGTGCGACCCCAGAGACGGCAGCCCACCAGGCTCCACCGTCCCTGGGATTCTCCAGGCAAGAACACTGGAGTGGGTTGCCATTTCCTTCTCCAATGCATGAAAGTGAAAAGTGAGAGTGAAGTCACTCAGTCGTGTCCGACTCATAGCGACCTCATGGACTGCAGCCTACCAGGCTCCTCCGCCCATGGGATTTTCCAGGCAAGACTACTGGAGTGGGTGCAGATGTACATAGTCAAAGTCAGAAGACAAAAAACTAGCATCTGCAAACTGTTTCTGTTAGGATGATGTTTATAAGCATGGTAAGTCACTTTAGTCTTGTCCCACTCTTTGCAACCCTATGGATTACAGCTCACCAGGCTTCTCTGTCCATGAGTTTCTCCAGGCATGAATACTGGAGTGGGTTGCAATGCCGTCCTCCAAGGGATCTTCCTGACCTAGGAATGGAACAAGTGTCTCTTATGTCTCCTGCCTGGACAAGCGGGTTCTTTACCACTAGCGCCACCTGGGAAGCCCAATGTTTATATAATGTATTTAAATGCAATTCAAATCAGTAAAACCATCTCACATGTCAATGCAGCATTGAAAGTAGGTCTTTATGACCGAGATAGTTGATAACAATGATTATTCAAAAGAAACACCACCCAAACCCAAGGGACAAATCAAAAGAGATAAGAAGTGGAAAATATGAGTCAAGCTAGTAAGTCTACTCTTATCAAATAAATAATGCCTAAATTAATTTTAAAATACCTTGATTACATTTTAAATATAAGGTCCAGAATTCAAAACTCATGGTTTTCCCAATTCTTTTTACTGTTAGAGAAAAATTCCCAGCAGAATATATCTTGAGACAAAACTATATTTGAATTTCTTTTGTTTTCAGTTCTATTCAGTCACTCAGTCAGGTCTGACTCTTTGCGATCCCATGGACCACAACACATCAGGCCTCCCTGTCCATCACCAACTCCTGAAGTTTACTCTAACTCATATCCATTGAGTCAGTGATGCCATCCAACTATCTCATCCTCTGTCATCCCCTTCTCCTCCTGTCTTCAATCCTTCCCAGCATCAGGGTCTTTTCAAATGAGTCAGTTCTTCACATCAAGTGGCCAAAATATTGGAGTTTCAGCTTCAACATCAGTCCTTCCAAGGAACACCCAGGACTGATCTCCTTTAGGATGGACTGGTTGGATCTCCTTGCAATCCAAGGAACTCTCAAGAGTCTTCTCCAACACCACAGTTCAAAAGCATCAATTCTTCGGCGTTCAGCTTTCTTTATAGTCCAACTCTCACATCCATACATGACTACTGGAAAAACCATAGCCTTGACTAGATGGACCTTTGTTGACCAAGTAATGTCTCTGCTTTTTAATATGCTGTCTGGTTGGTCATAACTTTCCTTCCAAGGAATAAGTGTCTTTTAGTTTCATGGCTGCAATCACCATCTGTAATTTTGGAGCCCCCAAAAATAAAGTCAGCCACTGTTTCCACTGTTTCCCCATCTATTTCCCATGAAGTGATGGGACCAGATGCCATGATCTTAGTTTTCTGAATGTTGAGCTTCAAGCCAATTTTTTCACTCTCCTCTTTCACTTTCATCAAGAGGCTCTTTAGTTCTTCTTTAATTCTTCTTCATTTTCTGCCATAGGGTGCTATCATCTGCATATCTGAGGTTATTGATATTTCTCCTGGCAATCTTGATTCCAGCTTGTGCTTCATCCAGCCCTGCATTTCTCATGATGTACTCTGCATATAAGTTAAATAAGCAGGGTGACATTGAGTTATAATCTAACACATGCTTTCTATAGATAGTAGGTTATGCTATGTATGTATGCTAAGTATGTTATACCCTATTGTTTAAGTCGGTCCTCCTCAAATCTTCTTTCCAAAATGCCCTTCACTGAAAGGAAAGTGTGTTAGTTGCTCAGTCATGTCTGACTCTGCAATCCCTCAGACTGTACCCCACCAGGCTCCTCTGCGCACAGGATTCTGCAGGTAAGAATACTGGAGTGGATTGCCATTTCCTTCTCCAGGGGATCTTCCTGACCCAGGGATCAAAACCGTGTCTCCTGTGTCTCCTGCCTTGCAGGTGGATTCTTTACATGCTCAGCCACTGGAGAAGCCTTAACTGAAAGGCAAGTGTTAAAGCTAATTCCTGGGAACCTGCAAGTCCACCTCTGGAACAGTACAGCACAAAGGTGAAATTTCTTTAAAGTCTTACTGTATTCATATTAAAATGCAGAGAGACTGTTCAATATTTTCATAATTCACATGTGTCTGATTAATATAAAGTTAACAACTGCATTTCTTATCATCAAAGAAATCTAATGTCTCAGGAAGCTGTGCCAAGTGTGAACGGTATGCCTTGCAGTTCAACTCAGCATCTGCTGAATGGGAGCATCCCAATGAGAATGCAAGCCCAGCCTTTAATTTCAGCAGTCTCATTAGGTTCTTTCTTCTATGTTTATCCAATGACATACTACAACAATAAAAAATATATTTGCTTCCCTGAGAAAGAGAAATTCACACATGAGTACTTCTCATGCAGTAATAAAAGAAAAAATTTTAATGTGAAAAACTATAAGGCAGATGAAGAGCTATCATGGTGAAGCAAGTGTGACTTCAAGCTCCAAGCAGAGTGCGTGAACTTAATGAAGCTAATGTTTCTACACTGAACTGAGAAAATTTCTTCTTAATGGTTTTTTTCTTATTGTAACTGAAATTTATGTCAAGGAGTCTTCCATTTCCCTAAGGACACATGGTTAAGTTTTCTGCCTTCAAACTTCATTAATATACAAACCAACCTAAGTCCCAGTGTGAGAATGTAAGCATTGTATCTTGTCTTTCAAGAAGAAAAAAGAAATTCTAGTACTATTTCTTTAGTATTCTGGTACTATCAAGTCTGAAATTATTTGACATAAGACTTAGCCCAACAGTATCTGAATATGGTATATTAAATGCTATTTATAAAAAGTAAAGCTATGCTAATATGCCTATCTGCTCCCTACCACTTAACATTATTAAAGATTAAAGCCAATTGTTTTGTAAACTGAAGAGTCTGTAATAGTTTCTTGAGAAGTACTCCTCGTCAGCATTCCAGATAAGGTTGCTATTAAATTTTTGCTGCTATGGATGGCTGGCTTGGGTTATTATCCACTTAAATTGAGTTGCTGTCATTGTTATATAATGAAATGAAAGAGCCTTTGGCCTATAGTAATATGGTATACCTTCTAAAGAATAGGTACCCCTGCCTGATTTATAAAAATGGGTCTGTTTGCATTATAGTCCCAAGCTCCTGGGTGTTTCAAAATGATTTAGATGAAATGTCCAAAAAATTCTCAAGTATATCGAAGACAAATAGCTGAGTTTTGCATTAACCTGCTTTCAGTAATCATTGAAACTTACTGAATGATTACAGGGTCTAGCAGATTCATGGTTCTTTTCTCTGTCTCGTAATTTAATTATGTCTTCCTCTGAAGGGAGGATAGTCAAGAATCCGGATTTTTCATAATCTTATAAATTACTTGTTCATATTAAAGAATAGTCATCCTGATCTCTTCATTTCAAGCATATTATTGGAGAATCCTCTTACAATTTGAGAAGGTTATACATTATTTTAATTCTTAAATGGGCCAAAGGGTTACTTTAAAAAAGATGAAGGATGACATCACATTTCTTAAGTTTAAGACTCTTTTCTTTCTAATACAGGAAGAATTCCAACCACAACTTTTATGAAGAAAAATAATTTTCTTCTCCCTTTCCCAGGATTGTAACATCCCAATTCTCTTTCTGATTATAGGGAAGTAAGTTAATCACACTTTTAGAACATTTACTCTAAAAATCTATGTTTTCAAAGTGTTTTTTCTTTCTCCTTAACTTTTTAAAACCTAAAAGAAGAGTTATTTTCTTTTCTTGTACTACCTGCCTATCCAATAAAAATACAAGAATTTTGTTAATACTTTAAGATCAAAAACTAAGAAAAACTTAATGTAATAACTCAAACAGATGGACAGATTCAGTGATAAAGCAGGTCTTTGCTACCTCCAGTTCATGGCAATATAAGTAACATTGTTAAAACTATAAGTCAGTAATATTTAAATGTCAACTGGCATGACAATTTTTTTTAATTTATAGTATTTTCTAAAACTTTAAAAACTCATGTATTTTGAATTATCCCATAACTCAAGAATACCTGAAATTCTAATCATTATCCCTTTTCTGGGTCCTTTAGTGCTTCACACTCTGTTCTGCTCTCTGGGTAAAACATGTGTTCCTCTCCGAAGCATCTTTATCTTCATCTATGCACTTCAAACTACAGAGAGAGGATACTCAAATTTTTACAGAGAGTTTGCTTTATTATGTGGCTCTATTGAGTCTAAAAATGCTGCAATCACAAATAGCCCTCTGAAGATGCTTGTGTACTTAAACAGACACACAATTTTTCCCAGCAGTGGAAAGCAATTTATGGCTTTTTCTATGGCTCCAGAAGTCCTTCCGAAAACGGCCTTTGTAAGAATAATATTATAGTGTGCAATCAAAGAAGATTTCTCTTTAAAGGTTAGCTGGACTATCCAGCAACCTGTAGTCACGATAGCTAATGTGGATGAATGAACTCCGAAAAGGCAATCCCACCCATCACACGAACATGGCACCTGGCTGGGACACAGTGCTGGAAAGGGGACATCTTGGTCCAGTGTCAGCCTTTGGGGGTACAGCAAGGTGCCTTGTTCATGTCTGCTCCAGGACCCTGTGTTATTGCATCTTTTCACTACAGTAATTCTCCAGGGAAAGACAGCTTCCTGCCATCCAGTCCAGTCTTAGACAAAACCCTGTGCAAGGTTAAAAAACTGGACACATTCTCATTTTCTATATTTTGGAGACGCTTTCCTACCTTATGTCCTAAGTTATATTCAGTTCAGTTCAGTTCAGTCGCTCAGTCGTGTCCAACTCTTTGTGACCCCACGAATCGCAGCACGCCAGGCCTCCCTGTCCATCACCAACTCCTAGAGTTCACTCAGACTCACGTCCATCGAGTCAGTGATGCCATCCAGCCATCTCATCCTCTGTCATCCCCTTCTCCTCCTGCCCCCAATCCCTCCCATCATCAGAGTCTTTTCCAATGAGTCAACTCTTAACAAATGTAATTGCAGTTTAGGACCATGAATTTTAAATCATTATAACCAGACTCAAACACATTTTTAATAATCAAAATAGGAACCATTAAAATCAACACATTTTTGCCAATCAGTAATAAGTTTGTTCATTCTTTGTAGCATAAAAATCCCTGTTTTGGGATTCAACGAACTCTTGGAAAGTATTTTTTTCCTCCTGCTGGTTGCAGAAGCATTTTCCCTGCAAATGCTGTCAAGATGCTTGAAGAAGTGGTGGTCAGTTGGCAGCAAAAGATCAAGTGAATGTGGAAGATGAGGCAAAACCTGCTAGCTCGGTTGGTTCAAATTCTGAAGCACTGGTTGTGCAACATGTGATTGGGCATTGTCATGTAAGACATTGGGCCCTTTCTGTTGACCAATCCTGGCCATAGGTGTTGCAGGTTTCCATGCATCTCATTGGTTTGCTGAGCATACTTCTCAGATGTAATGGTTCCACCAGGATTCAGAAAGCTGTAACGGATCAGGCCAGTAGCAGACCATCAAACAGTGACCATGACCTTTTTTTGGTGTAAGTTTGGGAAGTACTTTGGAGCTTCTTCTCAGTCCAACAACTGAGTTTTTCATCACCAGTTGTATAAAATCCACTTTTCATTGCACATTACAATCCAATTGAGAAATGATCTGTTGTTGTTGCATTGAATAAGAGAAGATGACACTTCAAAATGACAATTTTTAAAAAAATTTTTGTCAGCTCATGAGGTACCCACTTATTGAGGTTTTTCACCTTTCCAATTTTCTTCAAATCTCAAATGACCTTAGAATGACTGAGGCTGAGTTCTCTGGCAACTTCTCATGTAGCTGTAAGAGGATCAGCCTTGACGATGGCTCTCAATTGGTCACTGTCACTTCTGATGGCCAGCCACCACACTCCTCATTTTCAAGACTCTTGTCTCCTTTGTGAAACTTCTTGAACCATCACTGCACTGTTTGTCAGCAGTCCCAGGGTCAAATGTATTGTTAATGTTGCGAGCTGTCGTCACTGCTTTACAACCGATTTTGAACTCAACTAAGAAAATCACTCAAATTTGCTTTCTCTCTAATATCATTTCCATAGTCTAAAATAAATACAAAATACACAGCAAGTAGTAAATCATTAGCAAAAAAAAAATTAAAACAAGAAATGCACATTAAAATGGTGTATAACATAATCACATTTATTTAAGAACGTATTCCAGTATCAAAGGGCAAAGGCCAACAATGCAAAAACCGCAATTAACTTTTGCACCAACTTAATATCTCTCCAATGGAGATTCCAAAGTGAGTTGTGTAGGCTGAGTGCTAAGTGAGAATCGTGGCAATGAAATTAGTAGCCAAGTGGAGCTTTATGCACGAGATAACTGCTTTTCTGTAGCCAGTACCAAGACTATGAAAACTTGGGATTCTGATACACATAGACTATTTTATTGCATTTTATTCATCAACAAACCCAACTTACACTAAATACTTGGAAAGAAAGTTGTACCTGTATGACTTCTGTTCTCAGGCACGATATTTATGATGTATTTTTAGTGAAATTCAACACTATGTAAAATTATTTCAGTCAGAAAATACTTCTAGTACAGGATAAGAGCCTATTCTGAAATAACAGTAAAAATATCAAATTCTTAAATAGTGTTTACTGTTCTAAGAATTTTATGAATATTAATTCACTTCATCATTACAATAACCTTGTGGGATAAATTATTATTCTCAATCCACAGATGGGGAAACTGAGACAGAGATGAATAAGGTCTCCAAGCTAATGGTGATGAAGCAGAGATTTGGTCTCTAGAGTCTGTGTTCTTAACCCTTTGAGACTGAATATGATAAGGAGGAGAGAGAGAGAGTAAGCTTCTATGATGGCTGAGCTGGTAAAGAACCCGCCTGCCAAAGCAGGAGGCACAGGAGACATGAGTTCTGTCTCTAGGTTGGGAAGATTACCTGGAGGAGAAAATTGCAACCCACTACAGTATTCTTGCCCGGAAAATCCCATAGACAAAGGAGCCTGGCAGGCTACAGTCTATAGCTTTGCAAAGAGTCAAACACGACTGAACACAAGCACAGAGCAAGGAGAAGGTAAGATGAAACAAGAAAAGAAGGAAAGTGAGACAGTGAGGTCACAGGCCTGAAATGAAGTGAGCCTTAAGAGGAACAATGAGAGATGACTTTGAGTGAGCATATGATTGCCAGTCACTGGAGAATTTTTAGTATACTATTGAGTCATTTGATCAGAATGTCACTATGGGTTCTTGGGCAGATGTGTGACATAACTTAAAAAAACATATTTTTGCAAAATATACTGTAACAAGATAGATTACTCTGAATATAACCAAAGACACAAACATTTAGTAAAGGTAAACATATACATATCCTTTGACTCAGCATTTATAATTATGGTATAAATCCTAAAGAAAAAAACATGAATGTGTAATTACAACAATATTTGTTCACAAGAGTAAACTGTTAACAGACTTAGATACTTTTCAATAAGAGAATAAGTAAAGTGTAGTTGGGGCTTCCCTAGTAGCTCAGTCAGTAAGAATGTGCCTGCAAGGCAGGCCACCCAGATTCGATCCCTGGGCCAGGAAGATCCCCTGGTGAAGGGAATGGTTACCCACTCCAGTGATCTTCCCTGGGAAATTCCGTGGATATAGGAGCCTGGCGAGCTAAAGTCCATGGGGTCACAAAGATTCAGACACAACTGAACAAATAACACTTTCACTGTTGTTTTCACTTTTTTACTCATAAAATGAAATATTATACAGCAGTGAGAAAAGAACAGACCACAGCGATACTCAACAGCATAGATGAACATTAGTAAAACCGAGTTAAAGGAAAACCAGAAGGCCTCAGATAACAACAGCATACCGTAAAATGCCCAAATATATAATCAATATATACATTAAAAACCACTTTTAAAACTAAGGAATAGATAAGAGGAAGTCAGTATGGCAGAGTAAGAGGACACTAAGCTCACCTCCCCCTGTGAATACATCAAAATGCATCTACGTGTGAAGCAATTCTCACTGAAAACAAGCTAGAGATTGCTGGAAAGATTCATTTACTGCAAAGACTACAAAGAAAGATCCACCCAAGGTTAAGAAGGAACAGAGAAGAAGTGATCAGGTCAGGACTCACGACCGTAGGAGAGGACCTAAAGAGGAGGGGATATCACCGGCTTGGAGATCCCTCCTGGGGAGCGAGGGGTTCAAATAACACTTTGGGGCCCCAACACTGGGGTCCAACACTGGTAAGACAAGTCCCCTTAGCTGGTTTGCAAACCAGTGGGACTTAAAGGAGGGTGATAAGAAACTGATACTGCACCTATGGAGACTGCACACCTGATTACACCTGGGGACGAGGCAGCAACAGATTGAAACTTCCCAGGGCTCTGGCTTGTTTCCCAGACCAGCTGTCTGAGCGTGCACCCCAACCATCACCAAGCATTGTTCCTGGCCCTGGCACAAGTTCAAAATAGAGTGAAGGCTGCCATTGTCGAGAAGAGTGTGCAATTGTGGGGGATGGAGCTAGCTAGGACCTGGCACCGCCTTAGAACAGGGCAAAGGTGGCCATCACTGGTGCTGGAGGAGGCAGTTTTGAGAGTGATCCGAGACTCTGACTGATCTGCAGGGATGGTCCTAACACACACCCCAACCTGACTGGGCACCTGCTTCAGACCCTCTTACTCAGTACTGCTGCCATCTAGGGTGAAGGCGCCATTTCCAAGAGTGGGAAGAGTACACTTAGAAGGAATGGAAACAGCTTGGACCTGACCTTCAAGACTTCTGCTCCAGCCCCCTGGGACCCAATCCTGTCCACAGCAGGACAATGATGGCCACTGAGCAGAGAAGCCCTGGTTCGTACCTGGCTCTGGCCCAAGTTCCTCCATCTAAAGTAAAATAGCAAACCCTTGCAACTTTTCCTTTTATCCAAGACAAGCTTTTCTAGTCTTTATAACATGGCTTCCAGGAATTTTCCTCCCTGGCACCTTCTCATGTAGTACTCTCCAGAACATTAATGCTCTCAGGAAAGCACAGTTGCCAGAAATGAACTGTTTCTTCCAAACAGACCTGACCCGTGCAGGGTAGAAAGGCCTCAGCAAAATTTGTCCTTACCCAACACTTTAAGATGTGCCATCTGTGAAGAGGTTAGCTTTGGACCTATGAAGCAAGAAACCAGAGCTTAAGGAGAAGGCAAAAAAGCTTCCCTCCATTCCATGGATATCATAAAATAATAACATATTACACCTGGAAAGCATTTTAGAGTCCATTAAATGCTTTCATGTATACTATTTCATTAAGTCTTTGCAAAACTCTCACAGTCAGGTGTTAGTTTCTACATTTTTAAGATGAGAAACCCAAAATCACAGAATATGCAAGAGACAGAGCTAGAACTTGTGCATTCTGGCCCTCGTCTGGCGTCTTTCCACTGTAGCATGCTGCTTCAAATAATCATATAATCATTAAATGGCTAGCCTCTCTCTAAACAACAAATAGGAAACAAATTTTGCAACAGAAACCTAAATACATTATTGATTTTTAAAATCAATGAGAGAAAGACTGGCAATCCAATAGAACAATGGACAATGAATTCATCTGGCAGGTTCACAGAAAAAGGAATACAAATAGCCAATAAACATATTTAAAGATGCTCAATTTGACTAACGGTTTTAGAATCCAAATTAAAACATTCATAGGCTATCATTTTTCACCAACCAACTTAGCAAAAATTAAGAAGACGTTGATAATGCACAGTACTGGTGAGAGTAGAGGCTAACAGGAACTTCTCCTGAATGAAAAAATAAATGAATACACCGTGAGTGGAAGTGCAGTTGGTACAGGTTTTCAAAGGTCCACTGGGCAAGAACTATTTCATTTTGAATACTTTTGCCCTTCAGTCCAGCAATTCCACTTTAAGAATATTTCTTCAAGGCTTACTTAAGCTGTTCAGAAGTACCTGTCCAAGGATATTATTGTGTCATCGCTTACATTTACAAGTACTTGGATACATCCTAAACTTCTATCATTAAGGAATTATTAACTAAAGCACAAGAAATCCATTTAATGTAACTATTAGAAAGATGAGGTATGTCCATTTTCAGTCTGTGGAAATATGTTCATGACATATTAAGTGAATAAAATCAACTGCACTACAATATGTAATATGGTCCCACTTGTACAAGAACAGCACTCATATATGTGGACACTTAAATTCATAAACATTAATATTGTACATATTATACATATGCATACATATGTTTATGAAAACAAAATGCCTTAAAGGACGCAATACAAAACAAACTGTCAACAATGGCTATTTCTGGAAAGTAGAATTTCATAGAATGAAAAATGGGGGATAACAGGGTACGTTTATATTTCTGGCTCTTTGAATAAAATACCACACTCAGGAACAGGTCTGGACTATTTTGACATGTCTAGAACCCTAGAGAAAGTGGTGTACAACAATGGGGTTTCCTTTTGAACCAGAAATGCATCAGTGCCATTACTTTTTGTTTACTAAGCAAACACTTTGTGTCATGCATTACACTAAGCACTGCACATATGTTATTTAAAATAACCTATATATTAAAACACATGTGAGTTAAGCATTAACAACCATCCTTAAAATAAAAGTATGATCCAAACCTCTACTGCTATGATCCATTGATTGCACCAGGCTGGAGAAGATGGACACATTTAGCCAACTGAAACCCTTTTTGACCTGTATCTAACAATGGTAAGAGAAATCAAATTAGCAAAAATTCAGATTTTTAAAAGACTTCAAGAAGAATATAATTCTTCAAATTCTCCAAATAGAATTTTCAAATTCATAATCAAAGAAATAGGAGAGTTGTATATTAAGATTATGGTCTGTTTATCATTGAGGCTAAAAGCTGACCCTATGTTCTAATGTCTTAGAAGTATTACACATTTTAGATTATACATCACCAGTTTCAAAAAGGGCTATGCATCCTGATGAGGTTTTCTGCAAAAAGAAAATTCCCTTCAGGATTAATTTATCTACCTGTCAATCACCACCTAGAAAATAGGCAAGGGACTTTAAGATTCTGGAGTGGAATCATGGCAAAAATTATACATATCAAGTGTTGATTAAAACTATTATAGATGAGATAACTTAGGGGGAAAGGAGTGTGGCAGGGTGTGGGTATCTGGGAAGTGTGTGGTTGGGGGAGAAACATTTGGATAGTGTGTCTCAGCTATTCATTTCTCTTTAAAGAAGAAAATGGAAGGGGTTGATTCTATGTGAAAGCTCTCTTCAAACATTTAGAGACTGTTACTTGAAAAGACAGTGAAATTTGCCCTGTGCCATTCCAAAAGAAAGAACTAGAAGCTGTGGAAGCTAGAGAAAGATAGATTTCAGCTCAATATGTAGATAACATTTTAATAGAATAGACTGGAATAGATTGGCTCAGGAAAAGGTGAATTCTTCATTTTTAAAAAATTTAAGCAGAGTTGGAACAACCTACTTGCTGAAATGTTACAATAAACCTTCATGAGTTGAATACTTCCTCAAATTAGAGGACCTTTGTGTTTCCTTGCATGGTTTTTAACTCACTCATATTCTCTTCTATACTCTGTTTTGTTATTCAAATATAGTAAACCATGGGAAATGTGTGCATATAGTAATCTAAAAATCCAAAATAGAGAAATAAAGTAGAGAGATAACATTTATCTATTTCTTATTGTGCCAGGCATATTAGAAATGCGTATTCACTCATTCATTTAACTCTCACCAAAATGAGGTAGTTCCTAACTTGATCTCCATTTTCAGATGAAGAAACATGTACAGAGAGTTTAAGGAAATTGACGATGGTCATACAGCCACCATGTGGAGGCATCAGGATTCAAATTTAGTCTGTCTGGTTCCAAAACCTATATAGTCTTAAAACCATGCTAATGACTAAGAGTGATAGTTACTGATTTAAAGCAACTGACTATTTCTCCAGTCCGAGTTTTGTATAGAATATGTATTCTTCTAAAAAGTGAATCATAGAGGTGAGTCAGATAAAATTATCCAAACAGAAACAAATTAAAATTATTTTCCAATCCCTAAGAACATTTGTACCATCCCACATAAAGAGGATGATTGTCCCTCCCAAAGTTAGAAATATAATTTCTCCCATATTTGGTTTAGGGCTCAAAGGGCCAGAGCATGGGCTGAGCATCCAGAGAGCTGAATGCAATCTCAGCCCTGCCATCAGAGCCTGTGAGCCAGTGGGTGAGCCACTTAGTTGCTCTTTAAGAGCACGGGGCTCAAAAGGTCTATTTAATCACAAAAGACCCCATAAAACATTTAACAGAATTGTTCATATAAAGTGCATTTATGACTTTTGTTTTTCTTACTCAGGACCTTCATATTTATTGCAATATTACCTTTCCCTTTGCTGGTCAGAAATATGTAGGTCCCCTTCCTCATGATTAATCCTTTTCTCATGATCCATCAAGGTTTTCCCTGGAGATCTTAGCTAGAAGTTTCATTCCCCATAAGAGAGAGATTAACTCACAGAGGTGATTATATTAACAAGGAATAACACACCACATAGCCAGCGAAAACACTTTTAAAGACTAAGAGAAATAAGATACAAAAGGAATCGACTCCATAATCCCATAAATAGCTTTGAAAGTGCAGTATATTACCAAAATTTTATTCAGCCCATAAACAAGGCATCATTTCTCACTTTCTGTCTTTCTAACAAATCCCACTTCCGACTTCTTTGACACACATTTTTTATAACTAACACATTGGCAGTTCACCATATCAAACCACATTAAACCAAATAAAAATAAAATTAAAAGGCAAAGGCAAAATATAGTTAATTTCTTGTAAGTGTTATATTGTGCATGTTTCTTTATAACAAGCTTTGTTACACAGATTAGATTACTTACACTAAAATGTAAATATTGTTGGCCCTTAAACAACACAGTTTTGAACTGTGGGGTCCACTTATACTCAGATTTTTTTCAGTAAGTACATTCTGCAGTACTATAAGATTTGAGATTGACTGAATCCATAGATACAGAGGGACAACTATAAAGTTATACACAGATTTTGGACTTCAAGGATGAGGGTAGAGGGACTTTATTGTCCAAGGGTCAACTGTAAATGAAAAATTTGGCCCAAGAAAATATAAATTGATATTGAATATCAAGACCCAAAGAAAAGTTAGACTTGCATATATGTTCTATTTTGCTATTAAAATTGAGATAATTTTATTTCCAAGTGTCTGGTTACCTTCTAATAAATTGATTTTAAAATCAGATACATGGCATTTTTTAGTCATGTAAAAAGCAAAAAGAAAAAAAAAGAGCTCAAAGATGAATTTTTCAAATGCCTTAATACAGGACAAGAGGGGATACAGAAGACAATGTTTTTACTACATGAAATATAGTAGTTATAAGAATTTTTTTATAACATTCCTTAGTATAAATCAAGGACAAAATGTCAAACCTAAATTAATGAAAGTAATATTGCAGAGTATGAGAGTGGGGAAGGGAGCAGTAGGTTAGAATTGAAGCAGGTCTGCTACTTTCTTTTATGCCTACACTAATCTTTTTCAATGGTTTGAGCAAGACGTAATGGCTACTCATGGCAAGAAAATCCATTGACACAGCAACCTGATACAAATCCTTATAACCCAAGAAATGCACAGAAACCTCTGGGAGCATAAGTCCTAATGGTCAACACAACATAGTGACCTGGGGACCTCACACTCTGTTCCAGACCACCTGTACAACCTACCCTAAGGTAGAGCTAACTTGGCCATATGTGATTTCACCTCTAATTACTGTTTATTTCATTTCCATATCATCCCTTTCATTAAAAGCTCACTAATAGGAACAAGGGGGTTCTCATGACAGTACAAGGCAGAATCAGGCAACTATTGATTTATTTGGTTGATTTCAATTAATCTTACTCCAGAATATGAACACTTTTGTTTGGAATCATGTCTTACTGAATAGTTTGCATTTATATATGTATATATTTTATATCATATATTTTATTTTGATATATTAAACCTTATATATTTCTCTCCTCCAGTACAATAGACTTTTTTTTTCTTACAACTCTTAACATTCTCCAACCTGTTACACACTTTTCTAAATACTTTGTCGCCTACCTAAGTATTTCTACCACATTCTTTATTGATATTCCCCGCTTGAAACTCACAAAAACATAAACACATTTCTTTCAAGTTTCACTCAATTTTAGTCCATTGTTTGCAACTGTCAATATGCGTTTTATCCAAACTTGAATGCAAGATTTTTATCATTTGAATTAATATATAGCACTGGTATGCCTCCCCTCAGTTTCCCTGGGAGACATGGAATATTTCCAACTCTATTGAGGAACTTCAACATTTAACACAGTGTTGTATCCAGACCACCCTTTCAAGAGATTTCTTCATTGGTGTTCATTTCAGTATAGAATATCCATATAGTTATTTGGAGAGCAGAGATGGCATCTCGACATGAGCCCACTACACAGCGTTTTCAGAGTCCTTTAAGAATTCCTCATGCCCCATTAGCTTATTGCCCAGTTATAAAATACACTTGCATGGTGTCTCACATGTTGACATCTCTGAAACGAGCAGCACTTTTTTATTAAAAATATCAAATACAATATCTGTTTTTAAAGTCTGTTATTAAATCTTTGGTGGAATTTACAAATAATGGCATCTTAGATTCCAAAAACTATGTTATTTCTTTAGACACAGTGAGTTAACATGACCAGTCCTGTACTGAAGCTTCTGGTGCATGACAATTAAACCATACTATCTTGCATATAAAAGGAACTTCTTATTATGGGGGCCACATTCCTTCCAAAGAAATCCCAGGGCTGATCTCCTTCAGAATGGACTGGTTGGATCTCCTTGTAGTCCAAGGGACTCTCAAGAGTCTTCTCCAACACCACAGTTCAAAAGCATCAATTCTTCGGCTCTCAGCCTTCTTCACAGTCCAACTCTCACATCCATACATCACCACAGGAAAAACCATAGCCTTGACTAGACGGACCTTGGTCAGCAAAGTAATGTCTCTGCTTTTGAATATACTATCTAGGTTGGTCATAACTTTTTTTCCAAGGAGTAAGCGTCTTTTAATTTCATGGCTGCAATCACCATCTGCAGTGATTTTGGAGCCCCAAAAAATTAAGTCTGACACTGTTTCCACTGTTTCCCATCTATTTCCCATGAAGTGATAGGACCGGATGCCATGATCTCCGTTTTCTGAATGTTGAGCTTTAAGCCAACTTTTTCACTCTCCTCTTTCACTTTCATCAAGAGGCTTTTTAGTTCCTCTTCACTTTCTGCCATAAGGGTGGTGTCATCTGCATGTCTCAGGTTATTGATATTTCTCCCGGCAATCTCCATTCCAGCTTGTGTTTCTTCCAGTCCAGAATTTCTCATGATGTACTCTCCATAGAAGTTAAATAAGCAGGGTGACAATATACAGCCTTGACATACTCCTTTTCCTATTTGGAAGCAGTCTGTTGTTCCATGTCCAGTTCTAACTGATGCTTCCTGACCTGCATACAGATTTCTCAAGAGGCAGGTCAGGTGGTCTGGTATTCCCATCTCTCTCAGAATGTTCCACAGTTTATTGTGATCCACACAGTCAAAGGCTTTGGCATAGTCAAGAAAGCAGAAATAGATGTTTTTCTGGAACTCTCTTGCCTTTTCCATGATCCAGCGGATGTTGGCAATTTGATCTCTGGTTCCTCTGCCTTTTCTAAAACCAGCTTGAACATCAGGGAGTTCACGATTCATGTATTGCTGCAGCCTGGCTTGGAGAATTTTGAGCATTACTTTACTAGCATGTGAGATGAGTGGAATTGTGCGGTAGTTTGAGCATTCTTTGGCATTGCTTTTCTTTGGAACTGGAATGAAAACTGACCTTTTCCAGTCCTGTGGCCACTGCTGAGTTTTCCAAATTTGCTGGCATATTGAGTGCACCACTTTCACAGCATCATCTTTCAGGATTTGAAACAGCTCAACTGGAATTCCATCACCTCCACTAGCTTTGTTCCTAGTGATGCTTACTAAGGCCCACTTGACTTCACATTCCAAGATGTCTGGCTCTAGATTAGTGATCACATCATCATGATTATCTGGGTCGTGAAGATCTTTTTTGTACAGTTCTTCCGTGTATTCTTGCCACCTCTTCTTAATATCTTCTGCTTCTGTTAGGTCCATACCATTTCTGTCCTTTATCAGCCCAAATTGGCATGAAATGTTCCCTTGGTATCTCTAATTTTCTTGAAGAGGTCTCTAGTCTTTCCCATTCTGTTGTTTTCCTCTATATCTTTGCATTGATCACTGATGAAGGCTTTCTTATCTCTTCTTGCTATTCTCTGGAACTCTGCATTCAGATGGTTTTATCTTTCCTTTTCTCCTTTGCTTTTCACCTCTCTTCTTTTCACAGCCATTTGTAAGGCCTCCCCAGGCAGCCATTTTGCTTTTTTGCATTTCTTTTCCATGGGGATGGTCTTGATCCCTGTCTCCTGTACAATGTCACGAACCTCAGTCCATAGTTCATCAGGCACTCTATCTATCAGATCTAGGCCCTTAAATCTATTTCTCACTTCCACTGTATAATCATAAGGGATTTGATTGAAGTCATACCTGAATGGTCTAGCAGTTTTCCCTATTTTCTTCAATTTGAGTCTGAATTTGGTAATAAGGATTTCATGATCTGAGCCACAGTCAGCTCCTGGTCTTGTTTTTGTTAACTGTATAGAGCTTCTCCATCTTTGTCTGCAAAGAATATAATCAATCTGATTTCGGTGTTGACCATCTGGTGATGTCCATGTGTAGAGTCTTCTCTTGTGTTGTTGGAAGAGGGTGTTTGCTATGACCAGTGCATTTTCTTGGCAAAACTCTATTAGTCTTTGCCCTGCTTCATTCCGCATTCCAAGGCCAAATTTGCCCATTATTCCAGGTATTTCTTGACTTCCTATTTTTGCATGCCAGTCCCCTATAATGAAAAGGACATCTTTTTTGGGTGTTAGTTCTAAAAGGTCTTGTAGGTCTTCATAAAACCATTCAACTTCAGCTTCTTCAGCATTACTGGTTGGGGCATAGACTTGGATAACTCTGATATTAAATGGTTTACCTTGGAGATGAACAGAGATCATTCTATCATTTTTGAGATTGCATCCAAGTACTGCATTTTAGACTCTTTTGTTGACCATGATGGCTACTCCATTTCTTCTGAGGGATTCCTGAGCAGGCACAGGAGGGCCTAGAGGAGCTATCCCACGTTGAAGGTCAGGAACAGCGGTGGTAAGGAGATACCCCTCGTCCAAGGTAAGGAGCAGCGGCTATGCTTTGCTGGAGAAGCCGTGAAGAGATAACCCATGCCCATGGTAAGAGAAACCCAAGTAAGATGGTAGGTTGTTGCTAGAGGGCATCAGAGGGCAGACACACTGAAACCATACTCACAGAAAACTAGTCAATCTAATCACACTAGGACCACAGCCTTGTCTAACTCAATGAACCCAAGCCATGCCTGCAGGGCAACCCAAGATGGGCGGGTCATGGTGGAAAGATCTGACAGAATGTGGTCCACTGGAGAAGGGAATGGCAAGCCACTTCAGTATTCTTGCCTTGAGAACCCCATGAACAGTATGAAAAGGCAAAATGATAGGATACCAAAAGAGGAACTCCCCAGGTCATTAGGTGTCCAATATGCTGCTGGAGATCAGTGGAGAAATAACTCCAGAAAGAATCAAGGGATGTAGCCAAAGCAAAAACAATACCCAGTTGTGGATGTGACTGGTGATAGAAGCAAGATCCGATGCTGTAAACAGCAATAATTGCATAGGAACCTGGAATGTCAGGTCCATGAATCAAGGCAAATTGGAAGTGGTCAAACAAGAGATGGCAAGGGTGAACATCGACATTCTAGGAATCAGCGAACTAAAATGGACTGGAATGGGTGACTTTAACTCAGATGAACATTATATCTACTACTGCGGGCAGGAATCCCTCAGAAGAAATGGAGTAGCCATCAGGTCAACTGACTATTTCATTCATGACATTTAACTTTGTCCAGACTAGAGAGACAAAGACTTTCTCACAGTCCTGTGATTACTGAGAACTTTCCCATAAAGCAGTAAAGAAAGAACAGTGAACAGTCAGGAGATTATCACACAACCTGTTTGTTCCACAAATAAAATACAGACTTGAAAAACCCAAGTTATTTAAAGGAGAAATTGTCATTAAATATGGATGGAAATGTCCAGTAAAATACATCTTTTCAGGGATGTAGAATATTGCCTTTTAAAAGATGAGAGAAACATGAACTGAACCACTCTAAAGGAACCTTGCACATATTATAGAACTTAACAAAGGAGTCCTTGAAAAGACTTTGAACAGATTTGATGACTGAAAAAAATCACTTTGTGCTTTTATCATGGAGTCTTCCAATGCGTATTTTTATAGTGGACATAATAAATGAGTACACTGGTTTTATTTTCAAATTAATCAAAAAGGCAGAAATAGAACTGTTTTTAAAATATCTATCATCTTAGTTAAGGATTATCGTAATGTGTTTGTGGCTAATTCAAGCTAAATCTCTTTGAATAGAGAATGAGACAGCACAACTGAAGCAAAATTTGGGAGTTAGTTTGTATTTTACAGTATCTGTTTTAGGGAAGAAATTGCCATTACAATCTCAATATAATGAAAATAAACATTTACCAAGTATTTACCAAATTTAGGCCCCATGTTCAGCATTTACATTTATTAGCTCAGAAAAGTCCCTATGATCCTCCCAAGCAGGTAATTTATTATTCCCATTTTAGAGTTGGTGAAATTAAAGTTCAAAATGGATGTAACTTGTTCAGCACAGAAGTGGCAGAACAAAGCTTCAAAGTCAAAGGATCTGACTCTCTAGACTCTTTCTCGACCACCATGCTGTTGAGAACATGGGGGAATTCCTGCTGGGCAAGCTGCAAATGGAAATCTCCCAAGTTTGGTCTTGCCACAATCACAAAGTGGATGAAAAACTGCTTCACCTACAAGAATGGTCCTCTGATATGCTCACATGCAGTTATTTTATATTCTGTGAAGGGAGGCTCATATGTAACTAAACCAGGACTCAAGTTTCTTTCTCTTACTGGATTTAATTCCAAAGATATAATGACTAACATGATTAAATATCTCAGTGGCCTCCCATATTGAGATTTAGAATGTCATATGGCTACAGTTCTTAATTCTACTATGAATGCCCTTCCCTTTCAGGTTAACTGCATAACCGATTAAATACTCTGCACAAAGGCAAGGTGACTCTAGAGGGAAACATGCAATTATGTAGTTTCCAAGCAGTAATTATCTAAAATTAATTGCTGTTTTATGGGAGTTTTGATCACACCAAACAATATTTACAATTGCAATTCAATTCCAAGATATCTTCTTACTCTGCTTAGCCATCTATTGGTTCAGTCATGCCTTCTCATGTTTGGGAAACATATATGATTTATCATACAATCAAATGAGTGCTTTGTTAACTCCAAAGGGAACTTTTTGAACAAGAAAGATATGCAGTAGTGTGGCAGAAATAACACTGTGGAACCCAAGGGTACTTATGGAAAAAAAAAAAACAAAACAAAACACTGCCCTTCCCTGTGTCCACTTGGGTTAACAATTTTTACTTGCATTATGAGGTCTGTCGTTACTATTGGTATAACCTCGTCAAGAAAATTAAAGGTTCATTTTCCATGCTTTTCTTCAACCCTCCATCCTCTGTCTGCCATCAAAAGTTAAGAGATTTAAGATTCTGTCCCATTTAAACAATGAGTCAACTCAGCCATTTTTTAAGTCTCTCAGGATAGTGATTTGCCTGTGTTCCCTCTTTCCCACTCAAATAGAAACTTTTGAAAGTGAAGGCTGGGGCTTCTTATCAAAGATTCTTTGTAGTTGTTAAGCACAGGAAATCTGTGTCTCCGATGCCTATCACATATTTAATAAGAAGACACAATTACTGCAAATGGTTCCCTGCTTGAAACCAATGGCCATTTCTAACGCACATATCTTTGAAATGAGCATTTGTGGTGAAAACTCCACTCATGAGCATTTACAGAACATTCACTGTTAACAAAGCACCAGGATAAGTGTGTAACCAAATGATGTTTGCCTGGGTCCCTGACATTCTCTGCTTTAAGGGAAATAGCAATAACACCAATAGACATGAAAAGATATGGCTAAGCTTGTGTTAATTTCCACTCCAAGCCTCACACTCCTGGATAATGCTTCTCTGGTTTTCATATCCTGAAAAGAAAATGCATTCATTTAGCAAGATGTTAATAGTTGCTCAGTCGTGTCTGACTCTTTGCAACCCCATGGACTATAGCCCACCAGGCTCCTCTGTCCATGGGATTCTCCAGGCAAAAATACTGGAGTGGGTTGCCATTTCCTTCTCAAGAGGATCTTCCCAGCCCAGGGACCGAACCCACATCTCCTGCGTTGGCAGGCAGATTCTTTACCAGTGAGCCACTGGGGAAGACTTAGCATGATGACTTTGGATTCAGTCTGACTAACAAATTTTCAGTGTTGATGTTTCACCACTGAAGTTCAGAAGATCAGAATCTCCCCAAATTCTCCAAAAGACTTCACGCATTCTGAAGCAGAGAGAAATGTTTTTACCATTATTCTTTGGGAGAAACTGTCTTTCCCTGTCTGATACCACTTGATACCCGTTCCTCTTTCAATCTCATCTGTCTCCTCTTTTCCACCTGCAAGTCCCCTCTCTTTGCGGTCCGCATATGTCTGTTTACTTCTCCTTATCCTCTACCTCCAGGTCCTTTAACCTCGTTCTTCTACAGGGTCTAAAGTGAAGGAGACCATAGTCCCCCTACCGTGGGAGACTGAAAGACTCAGCAGCGGACCATCAAGCATCTTGGAATATAAAGAATGAATGGAAATCCGGTTAGACTTTCATGAGTCACTGCTTTTGATCATGAAATAAATATCTTCCCATGACATGAAAGGAGTGGATATCTGTATATATGTGAATAAAATTTCATGCATCATTGCTTCCAAGGTGTCACTTTGGTGAAGGTTATACATTAGCAGCTAGGTTGAGTCAATAGATATTTATGAACAAGGGTTTCTACTTCTCAATTACTGGGGAGAGTGAATGGACAGAATAATTTAGAAAAATAACCTTCAGGAATAAAATTATAGTAAAATTAGTATGGAGAGTAGTCTACAATACAATTTTTTTTAAACTTGTTAGGATACCAGATATTCTTCACAAGGTTTCCCATGCCCAAAGACTTCTGTGGAATTGATTATTCACTGGAGGTGAAAAGGAATTTCTGAAGTCTTTTACCCCAGAAATGAAACTTGATAGGTAGTTGATAGCATATATTTCAAATATCCAGAAGTGTAATAATTAATGATTGTATATTCATGAATTTCTGATAAACATCCTTTCCAGCTGCTGGGCTAATACCTTGATAATGTGTAGCTAATTCTAGAACCATTAATATTCAATCCCTGAGTTGTAAGTACTCTGCTGCTGCTGCTGCTAAGTTGCTTCAGTTGTGTCCTACTCTGTGCGACCCCATAGACGGCATCCCACCAGGCTCCTCCGTCCCTGGGATTCTCCAGGCAAGAGTACTGGAGCAGGATGCCATTGCCTTCTCCTGTAAGTACTCTAGAGTCCTCAAATTTCCAGGAAGAAAGGCTTAGCTGACCCACTGTCACCAGCCTAGCCTAACACAATCTCTCAGAATCCCCTTGTCCTCTCACAGCAAAAATCACTGTGTTTCTCCCTAGACTGGGTTTTCTAAAACATCTTGAATTCAAAAAACCCCTAGAAAGAATTTTTAAGGGTCTGAGGGCTACTGAAAATTTTCAATGGAAAGAGGTGAAAACTAAATAGATCAATTGACTGATTAATCGACGGACTGATATGGTTCTTGCCCCTTCTTTAGGGTAAAGAGATCTCAGCTTTAACCATATAATCCAGTCTTGTAAATCACTTTCAAAATAAGTTCAAGAAAATTACATTAGGCTCAAAAAATTATATTTTCTTCAAGCACACATATCAGTACTGCTATCTGCAGCATCCCCAACTGATTTTCCAAATACTAGTAGAATTTTACCTCTTGCTCCAACTCAAAGGCAAGGTTGTATGAAATCAAGTCTAAAATGATAAGCAAAATATTATACATTTCTCAGAGGGTCATTGTTTGATTTATCTGAACAGTTCAGTTAAACACAGAAGCCAGGGTTTTACTTTTTATGTATTTCCTCATAAATGGTCTAATTAATATTCTGTCTCTGGGCAGTTCAATCTCATAAACCAATCCCCAAAGAGAGAGATCTGCTCTTTTCCCTGAAATATTGAGAATGCAATCAACATTCATTTTGTAAGAACAAGTATATTAATAAATGGAACTACAAAATTGCATCACCCACTGGGAGCAATACACTGCCCGACAAAGACATTTAACAAATGAAGAATCAGAGGGCAGTTAGCTCTCAGTGCCAGAGGATAAGTCTGATGAGAGCTACATGGAGGAAGAGTTCCCACCCAAGTGCTTATCAGAACTACCTGTGAGATGACAAAAATGTGTAAAATCTGAGTGCCTTTCTAGACCCACTGACCCATATTCTCAAGAGGTAGGTCCAGGAATACACATTTTAATAGATGCCCAGTGATTCTGATGATTCATGCAGTTAGGGAAGCCATTGATCAATGGCATGCATGCATGCTAAGCCACTTCAGTCCTGTGTGACGCTTTGTGACTTCATGGACTGTAGCCATGCAAGCTCCTCTATCCCTGGGATTCTCCAGATAAGAATACTGGAGTGGATTGCCATGCCCTGCCCAAGGGCAGTGGTTCTCAAAGTTTGGTCCCCAACCAGCAGTATAAACATTTGAAAAGCCAATTATTACCCGCCCCCAGGCCTCCTAAATCAAAGGATCTGAGGATAGGGCCCAGCAGTCTACCTGAGCTTTAGCAAGACCTCCAGGTGGTTTGTGAGCTTCCCAGGTGGCGCTAGTGGTAAAGAATGCAATGGCCAGTGCTGGAGACTTAAGAAACACGGATTCAATCCCTGGTTGGGAAGATCCCCTGGAGAAGGGAGTGGCAACCCACTCCAGTATTCTTGCCTGGAGATTCCCAAGGATGAAGGAGCCTGGTGGACTACGGTTCATAGGTCACACAGAGTCAGACATGACAGAAGCAGCTTAGCACAGCCACAGCCAGGTGGTTCAGATGTACTTAAAGTCTAAGAACCATTGATCTAGGAAATTTAAATTAAGCCTCAAGGGATATAGAGAAAAGGGAACCCTTGTACACTGTTGGTGGGAATGTAAATCAGTGCAGCAGAATGGACATTTCTAAAAAACTAAAAACAGAGCTACCATGTGACCTAGCAACTCCCCTCCTGGGTATATAACTGAAAAAAAAATAAAAAAAGAAAACATTAATTTGAAAAGACACATGAACCCCAATGTTCACAGCAGCATTATTTATAATAGCCAAGACATGGAAGCAACCTAAGTGTTTATCAACAGATAAGTGGATAAAAAAATATGACATATATATGTGATGGAATATTATTTGGCCATAGAAGAGAATGAAATGTTGCCATTTACAACAACATGGGTGACCAAGAGGGTAAAACACTGAAATTGGTCAGAGAAAGATAAACACTGTAGGTTGTCAATTGTCAACATGTATATTCTAAAAAATGAAACAAAAGGTTAAAAAAAAAAGAAACAGACTTACAAATGTAGAGAACAAACTAGTGGTTACCAGTGAGGAACAGGAAAGGGGCAAGATATGAGATTTAAAGGTACAAACTACAATGTAAAATATAAATAAACTATAAAGTTATATATTATAGCACAGGGAATATAGGCATTATTTTATAATAACTATAAATGGAGTATAGCCTTTAAAAGTTGTGAATCACTGTTACATACATGAAATTTATATATTATTGTATATCAATTATACCTAAATAAAAAATACTAAAAGTTAAAATAATAATAATAAATTAAGCCACATCCAGAAAGAGCCAAAGGTTCTCATCCTTTTCTGGTCCTTTTGCAATCTGGAGGATATTTGAAGGCAATTAATTTAACTTTCTAGGGATTCTGACAGCAAGCATTTATGAAGAGAGCGGCATGTAGGGTTGTATTAACATAACTCTGAGAAAGAGGACATCTAAAGCCACACTGCCAGAGATGCTCAGATTTCGTGCCCAGCAGTAGGCAGATCCTCACAAGAGAGAGAATGAAATGAACACGTGTAAGGGGAACTTCTGTTTCCTGACTTTGCAGAGACATTTCAAAGAGCATATAACAATATCTCTTTAAGACATGAAGTTAACTAATTTATCGTTTTCTGTATGTGAGGTTTTGTTCATAGAAACAGCAAAACAAAATTCTTTCTTAAGATGCTTGTGTACTTGTCCTTCTCACTTCCTCCCATTCCTGCAAACACGCGGACCTCCTCTCCTAAATTGCACTTCATGTCTCCCTCTTGACCCCTGTAACTCTGAATATTTCTCTGAGAATCTCAGACTCTAAATAACCATTTCTCAATGGATTTTCATTTTCACACAACCTGTTAAAGAGGCATTTTTAAATATCTTTTCCTAATCATCACACGATGCACATACAGCTAGACTGTAGCCGCATGTGGACTATATGCATGTCTGTGGTTTACACATAAAAGGAGGGAGGAAGACTTTTTTCAACCCTCTCCCAGAATGAGTTGAATTCCCCTTGGGGAAGATATCACCCTCATTGAGAACACACCCCTAGAGTTTTAAGTACAATTTTGTTCTGATACACTAGATGTAGGAGAGGTTCCAGTTATTTTTCTAAATCAAATCTATACTACCAATCAAACTGAAAACATTAGGCGGAAAATCCAGCCTTAGTCATTTTGGGGTTCACTCACATGAGAGCTGGCATGGTGCTGGAAAACTGCAGAGGGACACTAGCTTTCAGTTTATCGTGGTTGCCACTGGGAGGCTCTCCACTCTGCCCTCTCCAAAGACTTCAGGAAATCGGAGCAGAAGTTCCTCCCTCTCCTCCTCCCTGCTCCTGTTACTTGCCAAATGGGTACACACAGCACTCACACTCCAACTATCTCTACTACAAGACTAACCTATTTTTCTGCTCCCTCAATCCTAGGAGTCACTCTCTCTCAGCTCCTTCTTCACTGAGCCTAGACCTTAAAAATATAAAAGATAAAAAATGGCAGACCTTATAAAAAATAGAAGCCTTTTAATTTAATCTCCTGACACAAAGCAAACCCAGGTTATACATGGCTGCCCTCTGAAAGACTACAGATACCTCTCATCCCCCTGGGGTAACTTACAAACCAATTTATTTCTCAATTACTCTCTCCTAAATACATCATTGAATCTGGCAATTAAGAAGCTATGAAATCCTGGAAGACTTTGTGTCATTTTTTATTTGTAGCTTTAATAATACTTAATGATAATTTCTCATAGCTCAGTAGGTAAAGAATCCACCTGCAATGCAGGAGACCTTGGTATGATTCCTGGGTCCAGAAGATCCCCTGGAGAAGGAAATAGCAACCCACTCCAGTATTCTTGCCTGGAGAATCCCACGGACAGAGGAGTCTGATCGCTACAGTCCATGGGGTCCCAAGAGTCAGACACGACTTAGCGACTAACCCACCACCACCACCACTATGTCTAAATTCTAAATATTCCAAAGGCTGGGCTAGAGTTGACTGAAAAACCAGATACTTCTGCTCCGGCACAAGCTACTTAATGGGAAAAAAAAATCTTGCTTTAGACTATCACCATTAGAACACAGGCTTAGCTTCAGAGGGGCGAGGATTCTAATCCTAGCATCACTTGTTAACACCTATGTGATTTCTATAATCTTTCTTCCCTTCATCTGTAAATTGAGACTAATAACAAAACTTATTGCAAAGGATTTCTGTGAAGATTAAAAGAGAATTTGTGATAAACTCTACCTCAGTGCCTGGTATAGGGCAAAAGATCAACAAATCGTAGCCTTATCATTGTTGGCATGGGGTTCTCAAAGCAAGAATACTGAAGTGGTTTGCCATTCCCTTTGACATCACCCTTATGGCAGAAAGCAAAGAACTAAAGAGCCTCTTAATGAAAGTGAAAGCGGAGAGTGAAGAAGTTGGCTTAAAGCTCAACATTCAGAAAACTAAGATCATGGCATCCAGTCCCATCACTTCACAGCAAATAGATGGGGAAACAATGGAAATAATGACAGACTTTATTTTGGGGGGCTCCAAAGTCACTGCAGATGGTGACTGCAGCCACAAAATTAAAAGATGCTTGCTCCTTGGAAGAAAAGCCATGACCAACCTAGACAGCATATTAAAAAGCAGAGACATTACTTTGCTACCAAAGGTCCATCTAGTCAAAGTTATGGTTTTTCCAGTAGTCATGTATGGATGTGAGAGTTGGACTATAAAGAAAGCTGAGCTCCGAAGAATTTATGCTTTTGAACTATTGTGTTGGAGAAGACTCTTGAGAATCCCTTGGATTGCAAAGAGATCCAATCAGTCCATCCTCAAGGAAATCAGTCCTGAATATTCATTGGAAGGACTGATGCTGAAGCTGAAACTCCAATACTTTGGCCACCTGATGCAAAGAACTGACTCATTTGAAAAGACCCTGAAGCTGGGAAAGATTGAAGGCAGGAGGAGAAGGGGACAACAGAGGATGAGATGGTTGGATGGCATCACTGACTCAATGGACATGAGTTTGAGTAAATTCCAGGAGTTGGTGATGGACAGGGAGGCCTGGCATGCTGCAGTCCACGGGGTTGCAAAGATTCGGACGTGACTGAGTGACTGAACTAAACTGAACTGTTTCTTGGAAGGAAAGTTATGACAAACCTAGACAGCATATTAAAAATCAGAGATATCACTTTGCCAACAAAGGTCCATATAGTCAAAGTTATGATTTTTCCAGTAATCATGTACAGATGTGAGAGTTGGACCATGTAAAAAGGCTGAGCACTGAAGAACTGATGCTTTGCAACTGTGGTGCTGGTGAAGACTCTTGAGAGTCTCTTGGACAGCAAGGAGATTAAACCAGTCAATCCTAAAGGAAATCAACCTTGAATATTCATTGGAAGGACAGATGCTGAAGCAGAAGCTCCAATACCTTGGCCACCTGATGGGAAGAGCCAACTCATTGGAAAATACCCTGATGCTGGGAAAGATTGAGGGCAAGAGGAGCAGGGGACGACAGAGGATGAGATGGTTAGATAGCATCACTGACTCAATGAACATGAATTTGAGCATCCTCCAGGAGAGGTGAAGGACAGGGAAGCCTGGTGTGCTGCAGTTCATGGGTTCGAAAAGAGTCGGACTCTACTTAGTGAATAAACAACAACATGCAGTCAAAAGCTCTACCACTGAGCTATAACTCCAACCGGTATGAATTGATATTCATCAACAGCTTTTTCTCGGAACGTCCCAATTTTTGTCTCACTGTATTGCTCTCTTATACCTCATTCAGTCAGCAGGGAATAATTAGCAGCCATGCCACACAGGAACAAAGTGTGCAGACTTGAGCTGATGTTGGGCTTAATGAGCTTATTTTAAAAGCAACAAATCACTCAACTTCCCATCAACCTCCACTTAGCGCTTTCTCATGTAGAATGAGGCAAAAATCAGAATCCGTGCTGATGAGGCAATTTGGTCTTGAAATTTGCCATTTGCTTACATGCCCAGAACCAAGATATACAGCCAACTAGGAAAGAAAGCAGTTTTTCCTTATTTATTGCATCGACAACTACTGTGAGGTTTATGGGAAATAGAGACCAAGAAAAACTATCAGGGATCATTTACTGTGATATATTTAAACAGATATTATGTGTATGTCTATTATCCTGACCATTTAATTACATATGAGTTACTCCTTTTATATGACAAAAAAGAATTTTTCAAAGAGGCCATCTTATAAATGTCCTCCTAATCTGTAAAGTCATTTTTTATTTTTGCTCGAGCATTATTGATTGGGAAAC
This sequence comes from Budorcas taxicolor, assembly GCF_023091745.1. NCBI lineage: Eukaryota > Metazoa > Chordata > Mammalia > Artiodactyla > Bovidae > Budorcas > Budorcas taxicolor. The sequence continues at coordinate 51,017,287 of NC_068918.1, forward strand.
AAGCTCAAAATACTCTTTTCTGTGTCGATATTTCCCCAGTGTCAGACAAAGAAGAAATTTCACGTCTGATCCCACAGTTTGTTGCAGGTGACTCTACTGGGATTCTCTTTGGGAAAGCCAGATGGGTTCTGCACAGTCAAGATGTGGGAGAGGCAGAAGTGGTGGTGTGAGTCATCCCAGGGCTGGCTCTAAAGCAGCTTAGGCTGACTTCCTCTGGGAGACCTCCCACCTGAAGAACAGGGAAGGGTAAGTTCCTTTTCTTTAACTTTGCTTAATCCTCTTTCTGCCTTCTGTTCCTCCCCCCTCCCCCGATTAAGTCTCTTACATGCCTTTTCAAATCTATTTTCAGAAAAAAAAAAAAAAAGAAAAGATTTTCTCATTAAAGTAAGGGGGAGAATCGAGATGTTTGACAAAACAGCCAATTCACCATTTCAAGTATCTTTGATTTCCCACATCCTCTGGTGGCTCAGACAGTAAAGAATATGCCCTCAATGTGGGAGACCCAGGTTTGATCCCTGGGTCGGGAAGATCCCCTGGAGAAGGAACGGCTACCCACTCCAGTACTCTTGCCTGGAGAATTCCATGGATGGGGGAGCCTAGCAGGTTGCAGTCCATAGGGTCACAAAGAGTCAGACGCGACTGAGCGACTAACACACACTCCAGGCACTCAGCACCCACTGTTCTACCCACTCTTTCATCATCACCTGCCCAGATGCCTCTTCTCCTTGACACTGTCTCTCCTTTATCATCCTTTTTCAAAAATGTTGTTGGATTAATGTTTCCAGAATACAAGTCTTTATGCCTCACTATGGCTCATAGTAGCCTTTCAACCAAGAGTAAGCCAGAACTTAGCAGGTACTAATAGAAGGATACCGTAACTTATTCCTATATATTAATATTTATTTTAAAACATGCATAAAATACCCTATATTTTTACTCTATAATGCCATTTTAGACTTTTCAGTCACAATCACTGTACTCTAAATCACATTATCAATGTGATCCATAATGCCATCTTCTTCCTTAATAATCCAGGAGCCGCCTAAGATATTCTGAAAAGTTGCACAGAGTCCTTAGACTAAAGACCACCCTGCAGAATGGCTCGTCTAAGAGCTTCAGTCTCTGCCATCCCAGCCCCACAGTGACCATCCACCTCCCAGCAGGCTCCCTATCGTGATCTCCTCCCTCTACCCAAACCTGGCTCCTCCATCTCCTCTCTCATGCAATCCATTCTCCTGGGACAGTTCCACTCCCAAACACTGTTCTCATGCTGCTCCATCAATTTCTATCAGCTCTCTATTATAATAGTACTGAAATTAAAAAACGCTTACTCCTTGGAAGAAAAGTTATGACCAACCTGGATAGCATATTGAAAAGCAGAGACATTACTTTGCTGACTAAGGTCCGTCTAGTCAAGGCTATGGTTTTTCCTGTGGTGATGTATGGATGTGAGAGTTGGACTGTGAAGCAGGCTGAGCACCGAAGAATTGATGCTTTTGAACTGTGATGTTGGAAAAGACTCTTGAGAGTCCCTTGGACTGCAAAGAGAAACAACCAGTCCATTCTGAAGGAGATCAACCCTGGGATTTCTTTGGAAGGAATGATGCTAAAGCTGAAACTCCAGTCCTTTGGCCACCTCATGCGAAGAGTTGACTCATTGGAAAAGACTTTGATGCTGGGAGGGATTGAGGGCAGGAGGAGAAGGGGACGACAAAGGATGAGATGGCTGGATGGCATCACTGACTCAATGGACGTGAGTGTGAGTGAATTCCGGGAGTTGGTGATGGACAGGGAGGCCTGGCGTGCTGCGATTCATGGGGTCACAGAGAGTCGGACACGACTGAGCAACTGAACTGACCTGAGCTGAAAGGCTCCTCAAGATTTATTAATCTGATGTTGTGCCGTGCAGCTGTATCTTAGGCTGCCTTGCTTTCCCATGCTATAGAAACAGCGTAAATGAGTTGAGCTAAATTTAAATACATTATTTGAAACATGTACATCATAGCTCCTTGAAGCTTCTGTGAACTCTTCAGCCTCCAGTAATGCTTCCCTCTTCAAACCTTCTACACCACTTATATAAGAATGATGATTCATTTCTAACCTATCTTGTATGTGTCTCTGCCTCATGTTCATTATTCACAGTTCTTCAACTACATTACAAATTCATGGTGGGCAGGAGCCCTGTCTTTATATGTATTTTTTTTCCCACACAGCCAACCAGTGCTGAATACATTAATAAATGTCTGTTGGCCTAGCTTTTTATCTTGGTTAATGTTTCATCTATATTATATACTTTGGATCAGAAATAAATTTTATTATTCTAGAAACATGTTTTATTATTGTAGATTTGTAGAATTATAAAGGGAATTAGTCATAGCAATAATCATTCAGAGGTAAATAATGTCAAAGGCCACCAGATATCAACAAAAATAAATTGAAAGTATAATTTACAATATGCATGCATGATTAAGTACCAGCATGATAACAAAATGTGACAAAGAAAAAAGTGGTAGAAGAACAAAGTCTAAACTAAAAAAAGAAAAGAAAAAGAGTCAAATAGCATACAGTTTTGTTGTTCAGTGGCTAAGTTGTGTCTGACTCTTTGCGACCCCACAGACTGCAGCATGTCAGGCTTCCCTGTCCTTCATCATCTCCCAAAGTGTGCTCAAACTCATGTCCATTGAGTCAGTCATGCAATCTAACCATCTCATCCTCTGTCATCCCCTTCTCCTTCTGCCATCAATCTTTCCCAGCATCAGGGTCTTTTCCAATGAGTTGGCTCTTCACATCAGGTGGCCAAAGTATTGGAGATTCCGCGAGTCCTTCCAATGAATATTCAAGGCTGATTTCCTTTAGGATGGACTGGTTGGATCTCCTTGCAGTCCAAAGGACTCTAGAGCGTCTTCTCCAGCACCACAGTTCAAAAGTATCAATTCCTCGGCACTCAGCCTTCTTTATGGTCCAAGTCTCACATCCATGGCTACTGGAAAAATCACAGCTTTGACTGTATGGACGTCTGTTGGCAAAGTGATGTCTCTGCTTCTTAATACCCTGATTGGTTCTTAGTTGCAGCAAATTCAATCTTTAGTTTCAGAATGTGGGATCAGGTTGCATCCTGAGAACTCTTAGTTGCAGCATGCGAGGTCTAGTTTCCTAACCAGGAATTGAACCCAGACCCCTGTGTTAGGAGCACAGAGTCTTAGCCACTGGACCACTGGGCAAGTCTGTTGCATACAGTAAAATAAATGAAAATCTGTCAGTAGGCATTTCCAATAATAGAGGAATCTTCCTATTAGAGTGGGCAATAATTACTGAGGACTCACTATGTGGCAGATACTTTTTTAAATGTTTTTCATATAGTAATATTCATGCAAGCCTATGATTTAAGATTACTATCCCCATTTATATAAACTCCCAGGTGGTGCTAGTGGTAAAGAACTCGCCTGCCAAAGCTGGAGGCTTAAGGAACACGGGTTCGATCCCTGGGTTGGGAAGTTCCCTTGGAGGAGGACGTGGCAACCCACTCTAGTATTCTTACCTGGAGAATCCCATGGACAGAGCCTGGTGGGCTACAGTACATAGGGTCACAAAGAGTCAGACACCACTGAAGCGACTTAGCATGCACACATCCCCATTTATCAAAAGAGAAAATTGGGGCAAACAGAGAACAAGTAACTTACTATGACCAATCTAGACAGCATGATAAAAAGCAGAGACATTACTTTGCCAACAAAGGTCTGTCTATTCAAAGCTATGGTTTTCCCAGTAGTCATGTATGGATGTCAGAGCTGTACTATAAAGAAAGCTGAGCACCGAAGAATTGATGCTTTTGAACTGTGGTGTTGGAGAAGACTCTTGAAAGTCCTTGGACTGCAAAAATATCCAACCAGTCCATCCTAAGGGAAATCAGTTCTGAATATTCATTAGAAGGACTGATACTGAAGCTGAAACTCCAATACTTTGGCCACTTGATGCAGAGAACTGACTCATTAGAAAAGACCCTGATGCTGGGAGGGATTGGGGGCAGGAGGAGAAGGGACAACAGAGGATGAGATGGTTGGATGGCATCACTGACTCAATGGACATGAGTTTGAGAAGCTCTGGGAGTGGGTGATGGACAGGGAGGCCTGGCGTGCTGCAGTCCATGGGGTCACAAAGAGTCGGGCATGACTGAGCTACTGAACTGAACTGAACTTACTAAGATGATAAGGTTTGTTACAAGTCAAGTTGGGATTTAAACCCACACATCCAGCCCTAGAGTCTGCGCTAATAACTACTGAGTTTTGCAATGTTGCTACATCAAACAGTAGCCTTTCAGATAGCTTTTTTAATTTTTTAATCGTATATTTTCCTCTGGGAGAAATAACCATTGAAAGATCTGAAATTAAAACTAGAAAAGCTTCAAATGCAGTCTGTTTATACATGCTAAAAACCTATTTTCTATAATTAAATTATTAATAATAACTGACTTGAAAATCACTATTGCTAAATAAATATGATAATGAATGCAGGGAACAGTTGAATCTACTTCTTACCTGGGAAAAGTGAGTTTGAATAAAAACATATCCAACAAGCATTCATACCACCAGAGATTTTCCATTATCTCTATTGCAACACAATTCTAAAACTGTTTCTTTAATAATTTACTTTGCAGCTGTATCAAAAGCAGTATTACTTTTCACTCTATGAAAACAGTATGTGAAAGCTTAGCTAAATTTTACTCAAGTATTTGGATTAAGTTTTCATAAAATATATTAGAGGCTCAAAATTAAATATGAAACATTGCAATTTACAGTGTTTTTCTTACAACTTTAATAAAGTTTAAAACTATTTTAATTCAATTTACAACTTAAAATAGTCAGAATAGGCTAATGTTATGCCATGGTAACAAAAAATATTGGTGACTTTAAATAAGTAAAGTCTTATTTCTGCCTTATGCTACCTGTCTAACTATATCTACATCAGAACCTGTGTAGTGGGAGGAGGAAGGGGGAGCTCTGCTCATTTTCCGTCATTTATGACTCCATTGCAATTGAGGTTTCAGCTTCTCGGAGTTGGGGAGGAGAACAAAAGGAATCACACATCAGCTCTTTAATACATCCACTGAGGAAGGACTCTTCGTTATCAAAACAAGTCTCGTGGCCATGCCCAAGTTCAATTTAGTGTCTGCCCAGTTGGGAGGAAAACTGCATCTTGGTGAGCACAAATGACATCTTCTAGACATTTTAATTCTCATCAAACTTTTTAAAGTATATACTATGTTACATTAATTTATGGGTCTAAGAAAAGTAAAAAGTCAGATACTTCTGTATTTAAAACTTATATACAAACAAAAAAAAAAAAGGAAAAGCTTAGTAATTTTGTAATCTCCTACATGGAAATGAATAGCTTTAGGGAGAAATTTTTACATTTTTATTTATTCATTTCACAAATGTTTATTGAATTTTTACGTGAGATTTCCTTCTAACGCTAAGAGCAGTTTAAAAAAATTGATAAATCAGTTGTCTATACCTCCTTACAACTTAAAAAATAGTTCAGGTAAGATGCCTTTTGAGAGTCCCTTGGACTGCAAGGAGATCCAACCAGTCCATCCGAAAGGAAATCAGTCCTGAATATTCATTGGAAGGACTGATGCTGAACCTGAAATTCCAATACTTTGGCCACCTGATGTGAAGATTTGACTCATTGGAAAAGACCCTGATGCTGGGAAGGATTGGGGAGGAGGAGGAGGAGAAGGGGATGACAGAGGATGAGATAGTTGGATGGCATCACTGACTCAATGGACATGAGTTTGAGTAAACTCCGGGAGTTGGTGATGGACAAGGAGGCCTGGCATGCTGCAGTCTGTAGGGCTGCAAAGATTCAGACATAACTGAGTGACTGAACTGAACTGAACTGAAAGATGCCTACATAAAGAAATCAAACAAGATGCTTAATAAATAAATGCTCCCAAAGAGGGTCAAGAAAAATGTCATGTGTGTTCAAAGGTGAGAGATCTTTGAACATTTTTAAATTTCATTTATGTATTTACTTTTGGCTGCGCTGGGCCTTCATGCCGCTTGTGGGCTTTCTCTGGTTGCAGTGAATGAGAGCCGCTCTCCAGTTGTGTGGGCTTCTCACTGTGGTGGCCTCTCTTGTTGCAGAGCATGGACTCTAGGGCATATGAGCGTCAATAGTTGCATCACACAGGTCCAATACTTGTGGCTCGGGACTCTAGAGCATAGGCTCAGTAGTTGTGGCACACAGGCTTAGTTGTCCCCTGGCATGTGACCAGTGATTGAACCAGTGGCCCCTGCATTGGCAGGCAGATTCTCATCCAGACTATATCACCAGGGAAGTCCTGAGTGACAATTTTAAAGCTGGAAAGGGCCTTAGATATTTTACAGATAAAGAAAACATGACCCAGAAAAGGTTCAATATGATCTGTCCAAAATCACTCACAGTTAGGTAGTTGCTCAAAAGGTAAAACTTATTTGCTATAAATGAATATTACATGGAAAACAAATGCAGAAAAGGATTGCATTCAGAAGTTTAAGTACTAAGATAAGGAATATTTGGGAATCAGCTAATTAAAATCACGATTTCATTTATAATTTAAAAATATTATTAATTGTCATAATCAACTAACACATTTGCACTTTAAAATAAGGACAAGTAAATTCTATTTTTATTAAAAACCATGCACCTTTAAAAAATGATTAAACTGCATTCATACCATTTATTATCCCAGAAAGTACTAGCCAAAATCTTCAAAAATTGGAACAGTAATTTAAATGCTTAGCCTAGTACCTCTTCAAAAAGCCAGAGAAGAAGAGAAAATCCAAGATTAAAATTACAGCAACTTTATTAATTGCTGCTGAAAATGTCAAATTTACATATGTTTAAATAAATCTAAATGGCAGAACCGACCACTAAGCATTTTTAGACAAGTTTGGAAAAATTAATTATGTTCTTTGTCTTAATAAAAACTTAATATTCCAAGCATTTGCCTTTTTGTCAAAGATAATAAATTTTATTAAGCTTATATAAATTATAAATTACACTGTACTGAATAATATGATAACTAAAAACACATGGAGAATGGGGTTAGCCTTCCTCATTGCATCCCTTCCAAATTTAAACGTAATACTAAGCATATACGCTTGACTTAGAGACTTTTCCTCATCTTCTTTTTAAAGCTGCTATTCATAAAAAGGTCAGTAGGTTGTCTTTTAAAATAAATCTGTAATCACTACAAACTGTCACTGTATCTGACCAAAATCATGATGAAAGACCAGAGGCTAAGGCTTGAGTGCAGTAGCTCAGAGAGTTAGAATGAAACAGTAGATGGAAAAATTCAAAGACAGGGGCTAAGACCTGTCCCAGTCCCTCAACTGCAGCAACCTATTTGACTTTTGGTAGTCATAACCTTGGCCATCTGAGCATTTCTTAATCCACAGTGACTCTCAACCATGAGCTCACACTTTCCAAAATAGTAGAAAATCACCATGAAGCCATGGGTCTTAGGTTACCTTATGAATCTTGCTGGTAAAGTTTACAGGACATCACTATTTATTCTCCACAGCAGTGGGTTTGAACTTCCCCCTCCCCCAGCCCGTCAAAGCAATGCAATGCTCCAACTGAAAGAATGAAACTATTTTAGAAACAGTTTTCATATATGGGAAATAGGAAGATGCAGACCTACATTCAGAATGTATCAAATTCTCAGGTTGCCCCCACATTCAGCATTTGTTTCCCTTCCCCCACCATAACCATCAATCCATGAGCACTGCTATAAGGCTTTGCAGCAAACTGTCCTGACTAATCAAGTTTGTATTGTAAGCATGCAGTGCTCAATAAAATGGAACAGCTGCTGATAGAAAGCAGAGTCCCTTGGACTGCAAAGAGATCCCACCAGTCCATCCTAAAGATCAGTCTTGAGTGTTCATTGGAAGGACTGCTGTTGAAGCTGAAACCCTAATACTTTGGCTACCTGATGCGAAGAGCTGACTCATTTGAAAAGACCCTGATGCTGGGAAAGATTGAAGGCGGGAAAAGGGGACGACAGAGGATGAGTTGGTTGGTTGGCATCACCGACTCAATGGACGTGAGTTTGAGTAAACTCCGGGAGTTGGTGATGGACAGGGATGCCTGACATGCTGCAGTCCATGGGTCGCAAAGAGTCAGACACAACTGAGTGACTGAACTGAACTGAGAAAGCTTTAGACACTCTGTTGACTTCTTACAAAGCAGAGTGTGCCCATATCTTGCCTCTAATCTTCCAGCAGTTCCCTCAGTCTGAGCATCCCCATCACAGCCATCTCTTCCATACTCACATGCATTCATGCACACACAACACACAGAGGGGCATAGGCAAACTTCTGTGTTCACGAGGCTTTAAAATTCTGATACTTCATCCTCACAATGACACCAGAAGCAAAGTATTATTGGCTCCATTAAAGATCATAAAAGTAAAGCACAGAGAAGTCCAAAGTCTGCCCAGGGTCTCAGAACCAAAAAGCAGCAAAATGAGGAATCCAAATCTCCAGTACCCACGTCATATCCCAGAGATGACTTCTAAGGAAAGAGAATGGCCAGGAGTCCCAGAGTTACGAGACAAGCACTTCTCATGTGGACCACTGATGCTATTTAAATGATACCCTACCCCCCAAAAGCATATTTCATTACATGTGTGTAAGTCATACTGACCCATTTCCTTCCTTTACTGAGAAATATGGCAGAATAGTAAATCCGGATTTCGGCAAGGATTTGACTGCTTCCCTGGTCATAACCTTTTAGAGGAAGAAAATCTTAAGTAGGAGCTGTCAGTGTTCCCAGATTTCTGAAGGTTTCTGGGAGATTCTGATCCAGTGAGAAGGGGATGGGAGCAGGGATTTGTACTTATAAAATGTATCTCCTGATAATGCTTGTCATCAGAGAAGTTTGGAGGATATTGGGCTAGGTTGGCTTTTCCCGACCTCAGCTGTATGTTAAAATCAGCTGGAAATCTTTTTAAAATGCTAATACCTCAGTCCACCCTAAAGACTCTGACTTAATTGGTTGGGGATAGGGACTGGGTACCAGAATTTCTAAAAGTTCTTCAGCTGACTTGAATGCACTGCATAAGTTGAAAACCACTAGGCACAATGACAGCATCATAAGACAGATCTGTGATAGACTGAATAACCATACCAGGACTTCCCTGGAGGCCCAGTGGTTAAGACTCCGAGCTTCAGCTGCAGGGGGCATGGGTTCGATCACAGGTTGGGGAACTAAGATCCCGCATGCCACATGGTGCTGCCAAAAAAGAAAGAAAGGAAGATTGAATAACCATGTCAAAGAAGATACCAGTTAGCAGATTATGCCAACCTGTGAGGAAGTTCCTTTTAAAGGTAATTATGAGCTTTGATGGTGGTCCTTTCATGATCAGTGACTTGAATGGAGGTAGGCTTAACAGATTTTTCTATTGCATAAAACCATGAAGACTAGTAAAGAGTTTGGATGACAATTAAAATCTAAAACATTCAAAAGGCTGGAGTGAAAGGAATACAACTGTTCAGAAAACTAAGATCATGGCATCTGGCCCCATCACTTCATGGGAAATAGATGCGGAAACAGTGGAAACAGTGTCAGACTTTATTTTGGGGGGCTCCAAAATCACTGCAGACGGTGATTGCAGCCATGAAATTAAAGACGCTTACTCCTTGGAAGAAAAGTTATGACCAACCAAGACAGCATATTCAAAAGCAGAGACATTACTTTGCTGACTAAGGTCTGTCTAGTCAAGGCTATGGTTTTTCCAGTGGTCACGTATGGATGTGAAAGTTGGACTGTGAAGAAAGCTGAGTGCTGAAGAATTGCTGCTTTTGAACTGTGGTGTTGGAGAAGGCTCTTGAGAGTCCCTTGGACTGCAAGGAGATCCAACCAGTCCATTCTAAAGGAGATCAGTCCTGGGTGTTCATTGGAAGGACTTATGCTAAAGCTGAAACTCCAGTACTTTGGCCATCTCATCCAAAGAGTTGACTCATTGGAAAAGACTCTGCTGCTGGGAGGGATTGGGGGCAGGAGGAGAAGGGGATGACAGAGGATGAGATGGCTGGATGGCGTCACTGACTCGATGGACATGAGTTTGGGTGAACTCCGGGAGTTGGTGATGGACAGGGAGGCCTGGCGTGCTGCGATTCATGGGGTTGCAAAGAGTCGGACATGACTGAGAGACTGAACTGAACTGAAACAAGTGACTGCATAAAGGTAGAATGGGGTGACATGACTCAGCAACAGAATAATTTGGAAAATCCTTAAAGGTTTTATCTGGCATTGAACTCAATATGTGCCTACTGTGAGGTGTGACTACCAAGAATATTGTTTTCCATTAACAGTAAAATCACGTTTAGTATAAAAGAAGTGGTCACTCCAATCCAAATTGAAATCAGGGGCATCACAGGAAAAGAAGGACATAGATAAGACTATGCATTTGCAGAGGGGAGCAAAGAAGGTGGCCTATAGACAAGAAGAACAGAGAGACATGGCTATGAATGTTTGGGGGCTCATGTAGAAGATGAAGAAGGTGAATTTAGATTGGTTCTGACGGTATGAAGAATTTCATTAAAACTTCCCTGGTAGCTCAGATGGTAAAGAATCTGCCTGCAATTCAGGAGATGTGGGTTTGATCCCTGGGTAGGGAAGATCCCTGGAAAAAGGAATGCCCACCCATTCCAGAATTCTTGTCTGGAGAATTCCATGGACAGAGGAGCCTGGTAGACTACAGTCCATGGGCTTGCAGAGTCAGACACAACTGAGCAACAAACTCTTTCACTTTCAAGAACAATAAACAGAAGCTATAAGAAAAGAGAGGTTCCACATGAACAAGTGTTTTCTAACAATAGTGTCGAGAGGTCACATGAGCTGCTTGGAAAGCAGTGGATTTCTCATCACTGAGAATATTCGGGAACTAGTGGGAAGAAGCTGCAGGTGGTCCCATCTTCCTACCCGACACTTCTTTCTGATCCACTAGCTGCAAAGTTCAGAGTTGATCAGAAAAGTTACTAAACATCCAATGGATCCTTGGACTTGCTTGTGTTATAGAAGAATCAAGCTGATCCTTCTCCTAAGCAGTCAGTCTCCCTTGTTCTTTCCCTTTCGTTTCATCCTTTTGTTGTTGCTGTTCAAACCCAATAATCCCCTATTTCTCTTTCCCTTCTAGTTAGTTGCAGTAGCCCCTAACAGGAAAAGACTCAGTCTTTGAATTCTAACAATACTCAGTAATTTGTTAAGTTATAAATTGACACTCTTTTTCATACTGCTTGTTCTAAAATAGTTTCCTCCTTTTCCCTGAGTTCTAACCCAAAATATTATCAAATTATGCATAAATCTATGCCCCGATGACATAGGAATTGTACATTGTTCCTGTCTGTCTAAATTCTGCTTAAATTTCAGCCTACCCACCAAGCACTTTGCTCCCTTACCTCTTCTGACAGAGGGAGGTTATTCTGTCAGTTCAGAAATAGTTTCCATTTCAAAAGGGCTTCTCTCTTCTTTCACCTGTATTTCTACCATTGTTCCTCAGTGGGAATGATCCAATTTTCAAAATCAAACAGGGCTCTGTATTATTCATCCAGATCAACATATTAAGATCTGGAAAGTTTTATTTCTATTCAATGAGACATTTATCATGTGCCCACATTGTCAAGCGCACTCTGACCTTGAAACATTTCAGAAAAAGATGCAGAATTCTAGACTCCCTAAGCATTTTCAAACTGTTGGTCGTTCATTCACTTCTACAACAAGCAAGCTCATCGCTGGTGCCTGGATGGAGTGGAGAAAAAAGACTGACCTGATCTTTGTTCTCACAGAACACAGTCTCTGGGGGAGAGCATTAATCAAATAATCACCCCCCCCCCCAAAAATGTGAAATGCAAACATAATCAGTGCTGTAACGAACAGTGCATGGAGCTTTTAGACCAAAAGAACTTAACAAAAGGATGGCTTTGGGGAGAAAATGGTCTTGATGGTTAAACGAAACATTTTCAGTATCTCAGTACAATTTTAACCTAAGTAAGATGCTAAAAATTCAGTCCTTAGAAAAGTCTCCTCCTCACTCTGGTGTCATTCTCAAGCACATAACCAGATTTATTTTTCACATAGCATTGATCTTTTTTAAAATTATCATTTATCCTCATATTTTACATTTTTATTTTATGTCCCCCACTATAATTAGGTTTGCAAAGAGTCGGACACGACTGAGCAAAACACACACACACACACACACACACACACTATAATTAAGCTCCAGAAGGGCCATTTTTCCATCATCTTCACCACTGTATCTTCAACCCCATACATAATATTTACTCAAAAAATATTTATTGAGAATTGTTGACTATTTTAAACTTTCTAATTTGCAAATAAGTTGTCATTACTAATTTATGAGAAAAGTGATGCTTTACAGCTACAGAAAGTCCATTTGTGACTATTTAGAACCAAAAAAAGTATTAATAATTTGAAAAGGAGATTTTGTTTAACACAAATATTAATTTTCTATAATAGATATTAACATTTCCTTAGACAACCCAACTTGAAGCTTGAGTTGGATAAAAGTGGATAAATATCATCCCCTATGGGTGTCTTCAAAAACTGTGATTGTCATCAAGTTTTGGTTTTGGGTTTTGTTTGGAATATATTTGCTTTATAATGTTGCATTAGTTTCGGGTGTACGCTACACAGTGAATCAGTTAATCATATACATGTGTCTACTTTTTCTTACACTCTTTTTCCAGATAGGTCATTGGTGGTGGTTTAGTTGCTAAGTGGTGTCTGACTCTTGAGACCCCATGGACTGTAGCCTGCCAAGCTCCTCTGTCCATGGGATTCTCCAGGCAAGACTACTGGAGTGGGTTGCCATTTCCTTCTCCAAGGGATCTTCCCGACCCAGGAATTGAACCTAGATCTCCTGCACTGCACGCAGATTCTTTACCAACTGAGTTATGAGGGAAGCTTACATAGGTCATTACATAGTACTAAATATAGTTCCCTGTGCTATACAGAAAGCCCTTATTAGTTACCTATTTGATATATAGTAGTGTCATCAAGTTTGCAAAGGTCTCTTAGTTTCCCTGTTCCTAAGAGGTTATTAAAGTCTGTTGGAGGCAGTGCAGGTCGTGTGCTAAGTCATTTCAGTTGTGTTCAGCCCTGTGTGACCCCATGGATTGTACCGCCAGGCTCCTGTGTCCAGGGGATCCTCCAGGCAAGAATACTGGAGTGGGTTGCCATGCCCTCCTCCAGGGGATCTTCTCCCAAGGATCAAACCTGCATCTCTTATGTCTCCTGTATTGGCAGGTGAATTCTTGACCACTAGTGCTACCTGGAAAGGCCCTGTTAGGGGCAGAGTGTCTGCTAAACCTTGCCTACAGAATCTACATGACTCAGGCTCAGCCTCCCAGCCTCAAAGCCATGTGCCTGCCAGGAGATATCACCTGCTGAGACAGGGCCTCTCACTTGTACTGTCCTCAGTACCAGCAAAGGGAGCTGGCTGTCTTCTCTGACCAGGACCTGCTTCATAGAGCAAGGAGCCTCTAAGACCCAGGGTACATGGCTACCTGTAGCCTAATGTATCTCTTCCTAAAGCACAGTCTGAGCACCTGGGAGCCTGGAGCTCCTTGTCCCAATAGGCCCATGCCTTCTTTAAGGCCCTGCACAAGCTCAAGGTCAGATGGAGCCACCACACACCCTCGGGTGCTGTAAGGAGACTAGGACACAGTTGTGTGGAGGTGTCCGCAGTACTGTAGGAGAGAATCTTCACATATGGTAAGAGAAATAACTACCAGGTGATAAGTGGGAGGGTATGGGCCTCCTTTTGCCCATCTCTGACTCTGCCTTGCGATTGTCACCCCTCTCCATGATGCTGTGGTAGCCTTTCTTTGTCTTCTCTTCCCAAAGCACATGTGACTTAAATTTGAGTTTTCTTAAGGTTAGTGACATGCTTTCAAATAGGTCTCAAGTCGGTCGCCTCTTCTTTGTTCTCAGCACTACTTTCCCATCCCTTTACTCTGGTATGAATGCTTCTAAATGTCTCTACATTATTTTTTCCATGACCCCCCATCCTCCATCCTACTCTACAATTGTGAGAAGTTTTCCAGATTTGCTAAAAGTCCTCTAAAGATCTCCAGCCCTTTTGAATAGACTTTAAAATCAAAAGAGCATGTATGTGGGTCTGACACAGGGAAGCTCCATGCTCTTCCTACCTCCGCTCCTTCTCAGATGCAGTCAGCTCAGTTCGTGGCACAGTCTCCAGTTACACCCATCTCCTTGGTCTAATGCAGGGGCCACCAACTTGGGATGCCTGCAGAACCTTCATCTGAGGCAGAGGCTTCTCCTGAGAGCCCCCATAAAATCACTTCTCTGTCACAATCCTGTACTTCAACCTGAAAGACTAAATCTCTGAGAAAGCAAGCACCAATTATTTTGGCTTTCGACTCCCAAAGCCAGACACATAGATGACTTTTTTTTATATTTATTAAAATTATCATAAGTGATTGTATGTAAGACGCTTAGACTTTGAAAATCTTCTGTAATCATTTCGAAAACAGATCACTTTCTACTTTTGGTTTGGAGCGCTGTATTTATTATTCTTAGCTTAACACAAAATAAAGACCCGGAGGGTAAAAATACACAATTTACATAAGTGAAAATGCTATTAGTAAACAAATACTGTGAAAAATGCTCACCCATGCTAGTAATCAGGAAATGCAAATTAAAGCAATGTTGAGAAACATGTTGCACATTAAGCTAGCCAAAAATATTTAATGACAAGACCTAAGGTTGATGAGAGTGAAATTGTTACATCTTTGACTGTTGCTAGCAATGCAAATTGCTACAAAATTTTTGGAAAGCAATTAGCAATATTTATTTAGAATTCATGAAGATATTCATACCTTTTGACCCAATAACTGAACTCAAGATTTAGCCTACTCAATACTAGTCTTTAAAGTGAAACAAAATGCTACAAAATTTTCAGTGGTGTATTGTGATAGCAAAACCCTGAAAAACATCTAATTGCCCAAATGTGTCCTAATATACATAAACATAAACTAGAATATATATTTACTATTCATATTAACAATAAGGAATTCACATCAAAAACAAGTTTCTAAAAATCCTACAAATTAAGAAGACAAAAAAGTCAGCAGAAAAATATCTGGACAGGCATGGAACAACTTTTTATTTTAAAAATGAAAAAGTATGAATGATTATTAGATATTGAAAGATGC
Source organism: Budorcas taxicolor (assembly GCF_023091745.1). NCBI lineage: Eukaryota > Metazoa > Chordata > Mammalia > Artiodactyla > Bovidae > Budorcas > Budorcas taxicolor. The sequence goes on from NC_068918.1 coordinate 51,032,532, forward strand.
TCAGTTTTATTAGTATTCAGGAAAATGCTATCAAAATCAAAGAAAACCATCATTTATGCTTATCTAATTGGCAAATCACATATGCAGTTGACACCACTCTTATGGCAGAAAGGGAAGAGGAACTAAATAGCCTCTTGATGAAAGTGAAAGAGGAGAGTGAAAAACTTGGCTTAAAGCTCAACATTCAGAAAACTAAGATCATGGCATCTGGTTCCATCACTTCATGGGCAATAGATGGGGAAACAGTGGAAACAGTGTCAGACTTTATTTTTCTGGGCTCCAATATCACTGCAGATGGTGATTGCAGCCATGAAATTAAAAGATGCTTACTCCTTGGAAGGAAAGTTATGACCAACCTAGATAGCATGTTCAAAAACAGAGACATTACTTTGCCAACAAAAGTCCATCTAGTCAAGGCTATGATTTTTCCAGTAGTCATGTATGGACGTGAAAGTTGGACTGTGAAGAAAGCTAAGCACAGAAGAATTGACACTTTTGAACTGTGGTGTTGGAGAAGACTCTTGAGTCCCTTGGACTGCAAGGAGATCCAACCAGTGCATTCTAAAGGAGATCAGTCCTGGGTGTTCTTTGGAAAGACTGATGTTAAAGCTGAAACTCCAGTACTTTGGCCACCTCATACAAAGAGTTGCCTCACTGAAAAAGACTCTGATGCTGGGAGGGATTGGGGGCAGGAGGAGAAGGGGACAACAGAGGATGAGATGGCTGGATGGCATCACTGATTCGATGGACATGAGTTTGAGTGAACTCCAGCAGTTGGTGATGGACAGGGAGGCCTGGCGTGCTGCAATTCTTGGGGTCACAAAGAGTTGGACATGACTGAGCGACTGAACTGAATTGGCAAATACAAAAATACGACAACCAAATGTTGATTGCCCATAACTCATGATCCAGAAACTGAATCTACATAGCATAAAGAATTTATAATTACACAAGGAGATATGTACAAGAAGGTTATAAGACAACCTTTGGTACTAACAAAATATCAGAATAACTCAAACATCTATCAATAGCAAAATAGGTAAATTATAGTATATTCCATGATGGAATACTAAAGAGCACTGGAATGAATACATTTTACTGTACAACAACATGGAAGAATCTAGGAATAAAATGTTAAGTTCATGAAAAGAAGTCACAGAAAAGTAAATAAAGTATGATTCTATCTATAGAATATCTTAATGCACAACTAAATTTATTGGTTTATTATTGTTTAACTTGTTAGTTACAAATATACTCATGCAGAAAAACTGCAATTAAAAACTAGGAAAAATAAGCACCAAATTTAAAATGATTCCCTTTGAGGAGAGTAAGGAAAAGAAAAGTGGGAGGAGGGCTTAGAGGATTCACAGGTAAATAAATTTGCATTTCTTTAACTAGGTAGGTGGTTTGCATATGAGGATTTCTTATGTTATACTTTACATATCGCACATTTTATAATACATTTTTATTATTCAATGTTTAAAAAGAAATTACATCTGAAAACATAATCAGGTCACAAGATGGCAAACAGAGTAGATACTGTCTATATAAAATCAGGGCATATGGATGTAAATGGTAATTTGAGATGTAGAGACAGTGAATCAGTAATCTAGGGAAAATATACAGGATGAGTTATATTTGATTGGAAAGACTGAAACTTCTGTATGATTATATACAATTTCCATAGGCAGAAGAAAATCACAAACCTCCCATTTTGGAGAAAAAAAGAAGGTAGATCCATTTTGTGGGATTGAATTTGAATATATTGGACCTCTGGTATTTCTCCCTGCATTTTCTTTTTGTCCCTTCCCCTTGATAGCCTTGTCAATTCAATACTATTCAGTGTCTCAGAGGCCATTTAAAAAAGAGAAAGAGAGAGAAAGCAAGGAAATATTCTGGAATTTGAGTTTTAAAATAGGCAGTAGGAACTCCTAACAGAGGAAAAGGTTGAAAGTCAAGGCTATTGATTTGCCAGAACTGGATATGTTAGAAGTCACTGAAGCAAGCTGGGCTTAAAATTTATGCAATTAATAATAGATGGTAACAATAGTCAATGAAGAGTCTGACTATACTTGAATGAGTATATCCCCAAAAGGGAAAAAACAGGGCATTTGAAACCTTACAGTTAGCACCAGGAAAGCATAAACTATATAACTCATGGCCAAGGCCAACTCCATCTTGTCACCAGATGCAGCGCAGGATAGATGAACATCAAAGACACGGTGGATACGTTACCCCTCAGTGGATGCCTGAGGATGCTCTCTGTCCATACACCCTTTCCACCACTTCCTAAACACAGCATAACACCAGGTGAAACAGATGTTACCGAAAGGTTGTTGCTGAACCATGAAAGATGCTGGGATTCTTGGCCTCCGGAGGGGAATAATTCAATTCCGGGGCCAGAGATGGGGCTTGACTGCTCAGAGCTTTTGTGTAATAAAGTTTTATTAAAGTATAAAAGAGATAGAGAAAGCTTATGACAGAGACATCAGAAGGGGGCAGAAAGAGTGCCCCCCTGCTAGTCTTTAGCTGGATGTTATACAGCTACTGCTGCTGCTGCTGCTAAGTCACTTCAGTTGTGTGCGACCCTATAGATGGCAACCCACCAGGCTCCCCCGTTCCTGGGATTCTCCAGGCAAGAATACTGGAGTGGGTTGCCATTTCCTTCTCTAATGCATGGAAAGTGAAAAGTGAAAGTGAAGTCGTGTCCAACTCTTAGCGACCCCATGGACTGCAGCCCACCAGGCTCCTCTGTCCATGGGATTTTACAGGCAAGAGTGCTGGAGCAGTCTGCTAATTAAAGAAAGGAAATGTCTCAAAACTCAAAGAATGGCACCAGGTGAGTTATCCCAGGCCATAAAATGATTGACATGAATCTTGAAGAAAGGCAGATTACCATACAAATATATAGTTTCATTAAGATTAGGAGAACAATGTATAACATACTGGTTTGTCAAGTCAGTTCTGAGCCTAAACCTGAGCCTTTAGGAGGAACGGACTTGAAGACAGAGTCTAGGGTAAATGCATAGTATATTAACATAGATTAAGACAAACATTTCCATAAGAAAAATGCTTTGGTTAGCTCAAGGTTTGAGAAAAGTTAAGTTCAGGTGGAATCAGGTGTCATTATGGCAACACAGAATTTTAAGAGAAACCTCTTTTTAAATTTGTATAGAGAAGGGGAAAAAATATAACACTAGTTTGTTTCCTCCTGACGCTTAAGAGAGAGGAAAAAATGTCTGACACTTTCAGCCTATTTCCTCTGTTTGGAGACCCCTGGCCTTCCTGCCTGTTACCCTCTTATTACCTTGAGCAGAGAAGGGTGACATCATCCTGAGAGAACTTGAAGATTAGGAGAGGGGTGAATTGACTGAGAAATCACTTCAAAAATCTGCATCAACCTGGAAGTGACTCAGAGGTTTCAACATTATCAACAGGACTTGAAATGGAAATAAAGCTAGTGATAAAAAATAATAATAAAGGTATGGTTGTTGCATAGAACTTGGGAAATGTCATAATCACTGTCTATGTTTTCTGAGCCCATTAAAGAGAAATGTGTGGGTTTGTATAAAAACATGTTGAAAGGAATAGTGTATTTTTTATTTACACTTTAAATGTTTCTATATATAGCCTAAAATATTTTACAATGAACATATGTTTCTTTTGAGACTACAGAAAATTATGAAACTAATTCCATTTTGAGAAATGAAAAAAATGTAAGTTCGGTACTGTCACCCATCACTCCCTCCCAGCACTGTCTATCCAGAACCTGAATTAATTGTAGTGTATTTTTCATCTACATGGGGGTAACATTTTTTTAATTCATTTATTTTTAATTGGGGGAGACTATCAAAAAATTTTAAATGAACTATGTAAGCCAACCATATATCCACCAGTTAGAGAAAAATATGATTAATTCTAGTGTAAATCTCTCCCATAAACAGTAATTTTTGACCATGCATTTGGGGAAACAACAATTTTTTTATTTTAGCATGAATTTCAAAATATTTCCTCATAAAAATTTCAATGTTTCTGAAAATAACATTAGGTTTAAATCTTCAGAAAATCCTTATTGTAAGAAAATAAATTTGTTTGACATGAGTAAGAAAATTATTGCTTGATGTTTTAATAAATGATCCAGTTTTGTGCAAACTGATTCCCCAAAATAATAATCATTGGGAAATTATTTACTATTAAAGGAACAGGCTTGATATTAGCATTTATGACCTAAAGTCATTTCTTGAATTATATTTTCTGACTTTTTCCCTAGGTTTATATTTATTTTAACACTTTATTAAGGAATATTTCAAATACATATTAAAGTAAACAGAATGGTATAAAAAAATCTCTGTAAGCCATCACTTAGCTTAAATAGTTATCAATTTGTTAGGTAGTTAGCATAGGAAAAAGGAGTCCAGAATGGCGGTGGCTAAAAGACAAGGAAGGGAAAAGCCTGGCAAAATAGAACAAAGGAAGGTCGAAGGACTAGAGTGAGGACCTCAGGTAGAAAAATCAGCACTCCTGGCTAGCCCTATTTACATAGGGCAGGCCCAGGGGGGAGGAAAAAACATATAAAAAGAGGAGCCAAAGGTCCGGGGGTCTCTCTCTCTCTCTCCCCGATGCACACGCGCGCATGCACTTTTTCTCTCTCTCTCTCTCTCTTCTCTTCGTGTCTTTTGGGTTGGCCTGCCCTCACGCCTCGAGAATGTATTTTCCCTTATTTTCTAAATAAAACTGATCTTTCTGAGAACTATAACACAGTCTGTCTGAGAGCTGTGACAGGCAGAGGGCTTTAACGTCCCTCACTTCAAATTTTTGTTGAGACAAGACAGAACCTAGGAGATTACACTCTCCTGACAAATTCATAGCCAATCTTATTTCATCTATATCCCCAACACTCCTCCTGCTCATGACTATTTTTAAACATCTCAGACATGATATCATTTCAGATATTCTAACTTTTTGCTAAATAGAACTTATCATTTTAGGCAAAATATTTAATTTTACTTATTACACTTCTAACATTGAAATATATCATATTAGATAAATTGTTTTTAAGATTAAAATGTAAAAGATAAGCAAGAAGGCTACCGGTAACTTGAAGCAAGAACAAAAATCTCATAAAAGTGATTATGAAGTGATACTAGAAATTAATAAGAAAATGGTTGGCATTTTAAAGCATAGTGTACTTGAGATAAAAGTATATGATTACTGCTGAGGAACAAATTAATGACCTGAAAGATGTATGAAAAACTCTGCCAGAAGGCAGCAGGAAAGCAAAAGTAGATTGAAATAGAAGGAAAGGAAAGATGAGTTTTTGAATATAGAAATACTTCAAAGGGTCTTCTCTGGGAATATAGAAAGCACAGACGTAGAAGAAAAAATAAGTATTACTATGCAATTCTTATTCTTTGCCAGCCATAGGCATAAATTTCACTTAACTTTTATTAAAATCCTAAGAAGAAGGAAACATTATTATTCTCATTCTACAAATGAGGAAATTAAGACACAGGATAGAAACTGAGTGATTCACAGTTTAATAAGTAAAACAGCATTCAAACCTAGGTCTCTCGAACTCTGAAACACATGACCTTATCTACTACAATATGCTCTCTGTCATGGAAGAAAGTAAATATTCCTAAAATAGTGACTATATATTTCCAAGAATTAAAGGAAGTTCAAAACTTCAATTTGAGAAATGGTCATAGAATGCTTGACAGGATAAATCAAGTCTCCACTTGAGAAGATTATAATAAAATTTTAAAATATAAGAGAACAAGAGGAAAGACTAAAATCTTACAAAAAGAAAAAGCAGATCATTTATATAAGAAAGAACATATACAAGAGAATAATGGAATAATACTTCTAAAAGAAATAAAGAAGAAAAAATTTTGATCTGTTTTATATCTAGCTAGAAAAGAATTTAAATGTGAGCATTTAATAGACATCCTCAGAAGTTTTATGACATACTGACACACTTTGAAAACACGTTTGAAGGAATTTTCAGCTCTGCTCAATTTCTGAATGTATTGAGATAACTTCTGTCCTTGCTGCTGCTGCTGCTAAGTCACTTCAGTCGCGTCCGACTCTGTGCGACCTGATAGACGGCAGCCCACCAGGCTCCTCCGTCCCTAGGATTCTCCAGGCAAGAACAGTGGAGTGGGTTGCCATTTCCTTCTCCAATGCATGAAAGTGAAAAGTGAAAGTGAAGTTGCTCAGTCCTGTCCGAATCTTCGCAACCCTGTGGACTGCAGCCTACTAGGCTCCTCCGTCCATGGGATTTTCCAGGCAAGATCAGTAGCAAAAATAAACCCTCTCTGGAGGAAGATAATGCCATACAGAGGCTGAAATTACCCATAAAACTTTTCATACACAATACTTGGCCTGCAATAAAAAAACAATTACTAGGCATACAAGGAAACAATACCCCATGGCCAAAGAAAAACAAACAATAGAAACAAACCCAGAGGGGACTCAGAGATTGACACTATCCTATTTGGACTTGAAAACAACTCTAATTAGTTTTAGGAATTTGAAAACAAAGTTTCACCAGAGAGTTACCAAATATAAATTTGATAGAATGTATCAGTATTACCCATGGACATTCTAGGAATGAAAAATACAATACCAGAAAATAAGAATTTAATAGTAGAACTTGAAGCAAATTAGTCGCAACTGAAGAAAAGATTAATACACTGGAAAATGTCAGAAGAAATATGCGGACTGGAAAAAAAGAAGTAAAACTATCTGCAGAAAATCCTAAAATGCCTACGCATATACATGCTATTACAAGCAATAAAGAAAAGTTCAGCAAGGTTGCAACATTCACTATAAATACACAAAAAATCTATTGTATTTCTATGCCTGGTCAATAAGCAATCCAAACTAAAATTAGGAAAGCAATTCCATTTTCAATAGCATCAAAAAGAATGAAATAGGTATAAATTTAGCAAAAGAAATGCAAGACTTGTACATTGAAAACTATCAAACATCAGTGTAAAAACCAAAGAAGAGCTAAATAAATAGAAAGACATTCCACATTCACAAATCAAAAGGCTTAATATGGTTAAGATGGCAATATTCTCCAAACTGATCTACAGATTCGGTGTAATCCCTATCAAAATCCCAGTTGCTATCTTGACACACTAATTCTAAAATTTAGATAGAAATTCAAGGAACCCAGAATGGCCAAAATATCTTGAAAAAGAGGAAACCTGGAAGACACACCTCTTTTTTAAAATGTTTATTTATTTATTTGCCTGCATGGGATCATAGTTGTGGCATGCAGATTATTTGGTTACAGCACATGGGCTTCTGTCTGTGGTGTGTGGGCCTAGTTGCTCTGTGACTCGTGGGACCCTAGTTCCCCAACCGGGGCTTGAACCCAAGTCCCCTGCATTGGAGGGTGGACTCTTAACCACTGGACCACAAGGGAAGTCCCGGAAGATTCAGACTTCTAATTTCAAAACTTACTACAAAACTACAAAAATCAAGACAGTGTGGAACTGAGCACATTGAGAGTATAGAAATGAAACCTTGCATTTACAATCAGTTGATTTCAGCAGTGGGCTCAACACAATTCATTGGGCAAGGAATATTCTTATCAACAAATGGTGCTACAACTGAGTATCCATGCCAGAGAAGGAGGTTGGACTCATAACTCATGCCATATACAAAAATTAATTCAAAATGAGTCATAAACCTAAATGTAAGAGCTAAAACTTAAACTGTAAAATTCTTAGAAGGAAATAAGGAATAAATCTTTGCGAGCTTGGGATAAACAATGGGTGTCTCAGATATAACACTAAAAGCAAAAATATACAAAAGAAAGATAGACAAATTGGGCTCCATCAAAATTTATAAACTTTTGTGCTTCAAAGGACATTATGAATAGAGTGAATAAGGCAGCCCACAAAATGGAAGAAGAAATTTTCACATCTTATATTTGATAAGGAACTTTTTTCCAGACTGTATAAACAACTACTACAATTCAATAATAACCCAATTAAAAATGGGCAAAGGATTTGAATCAATATTTTTCCAAATAAGATAACAGAAACATGAAAAGATCCTCAACATCATTAGTTATTAGGGAAATGCCAGTCAAAACTTCAACATAACATCACTTCATACCCACTGCTGCTGCGTCACTTCAGTCGTGTCCGACTCTGTGTGACCCCATAGACGGCAGCCCACCAGGCTCCCCCGTCCCTGGGATTCTCCAGGCAAGAACTCTAGAATGGCTAAAATAAGACAGACAATAACAAGTGTCAATGAGGATGTGAAGAAATTAGAACACATTACTAATGGGGTTGTAAAATGATGCAGCTGCTATAGAAAACAGACATTAAAAAAATTAAACATAGAGTTATCATACAATAAAGCAATTCCACTCCTAGGTATATATCCAACAAAAATAAAAACATATGTCCACACAAAAACTTGTACGTAGAGGTTTATAGCAGCATTAGTCACAATAGACAAAAAGTGGAAACAAGCCAAATGTATTTTATACCAATAAACAAAATGCGGTATGACTATATGATGGAGTATTAATTGGCCATAAAAATGAATGAAGTATTGTCACAAAGTGCAACATGGAGGAATCTTTAAAAAAGCTTGTTAAATGAAGATGTTAGCTACAAAAGACCACACGTTTATATGATTCCATTTATATGAAAAGTTCAGAATAGGTTAAATCAATGGAGGGCTTCCCTGGTGGCTCAGAGGTTAAAGCATCTGCCTGCAATGCAGGAGACCTGGGTTTGATCCCTGGGTCGGGAAGATCCTCTGGAGAAGGAAATGGCAAACCACTCCAGTACTCTTGCCTGGAGAATCCCATGGACAGAGGAGCTTGGTGGGCTACAGTCCACAGGGTCGCAAAGAGTCGGACACAACTGAGTGACTTCACTTTCACTTTCACTTTAAATCAATGGAAACAGAAAGTACATTAGAGTTGGCAGGGGCTGAGTGTAGAGAAGGAGAGGAATGGCAAGTCATTGCATATAGGTACAGGATTTATTTTTGGAGTAATAGAAATATTCTAAAATTTGGAGGTGGTGATAGTTGCACAACTCTGGGAGCACATCAAAGATCACTTAACTATACACTTCGAAAGGGTAAGGTTTATGGTATGAGATGATCATATGACTTTTTATCCTTCATCCTGTTAATATGGCATATGTTGAGCCGTTCATGTATCCCAGGGATAAATTCAACTTGACCATGATTTATGAATCTTTGTGCTATTGAATTCAGCTTACTAGTATTCTATTGAGTTTTTTTTGCATTCAAGTTTATCAAAGATGTTGGACTATAATTTTTTTCTTGTAGTGCCTTTATTTGGCTTTGATGTGAGAATGATGCTGACCTCATAAAGAGAGCTTAGTGTTTGCTTCTCTTCTATTTTTTGAAACAATTTGAGAAGGATTGGTAGCAATTCTTTCTTAAAATATTGAATACAATTCATTAGTAAAGCCACAGGTTCTAGACTTTTCGTTAGGAGATATTTGATTACATATTTGATCTCCTTACCTGTACTGATCTGTTCAGATTTTCTATTTCTTTATGATTCAGTCTTGGTAAATTATATGTTTCTAGGAATTTAACCATTTCTTCTACATATTCCAAATAGTTGCTGTATAATTGTTCCTAGTACAGTTAACCCTTGAACTGAGAGAGTTAGGATTGTACAGGTCCACTTATTGAGGTGATGAGGGTGGAAGAGGAGAGAGAAAAAAACTGGCTTAAAACTCAACATTCAAAAAACGAAGATCATGGCATCTGATTCCATCACTTCATGGCAAATAGAAAGGGAAAAGGTAGAAACAATGATAGATTTTATTTTCTTGGGCTTCAAAATCACTGTGGATGGTGACTGCAGCCATGAAATTAAAATACACTTGTTTCTTGGAAGGAAAGCTATGACAAACCTAGACAGCATAATAAAAAGCAGAGACATCACTTTGCTAACAGAGATCTGTATAGTCAAAGCTATGGTTTTTTCCAATAGTCATGTATGGGTGTGAGAGTTGGGCCATGTAAGAAGGCCGAGTGCCAAAGAATTGAAGCTTTCAAATTGTGGTGCTGGAGAAGATTCTTGAGAGCCCCTTGGACAGCAAAGAGATCAAACCAGTCAATCCTAAAAGAAATCAACCCTGAATATTCACTGGAAGGACTGATGCTCAAGTTGAAGTGCCAATACTTTGGCCACCTGATACAAAGAGCCAACTCATGGGAAAAGAACCTGATGCTGGGAAAGACTGAGCGCAAGAGGTAAAAGGGATGGCAGAGGATGATATGGCTAGATAGCATCGCTGACTCAATGGACACGAGTTTGAACAAACTCTGGGAGATAGTGAAGGACAGGGAAGACTGGCATGCTAAAGTTCATGGGGTGGCAAAGAGCTGGACATGAATTAATGACTAAACAACAAATTAGTGAGGATTTTTTTTCAATAAATACATATCATAGTACTACATGATCTATGCTTGGTTAAAACTGCAGATACAGAACTTCAGATATAGGGCCATACTGAGTTATACATGGGTTTTTGACTGCACAGGGTGTTAGCACCCCTTATCTCCACATTGTTTAAGGATCAACTATAGTCTCTTATAATCCTTTGTATTTCTCTGGTTTCAGTTATAATGTCTCTTTTTTTCTTAGTCTAGCTAAAAGTTTGTCAGTTTTATCTTGTAAAAACCTCTGTTCTTACTTTCATTGATCTTTTATTTTGTTTGTTTTTCTGGTCTCTATTTCATTTATTTATATTCTGGTCTCTATTTCATTTATTTATATTCTGATCTTTATGTCCTTCCTTCTGCTGATTTTGAGCTTCATTCTTTTTCTAGCTCCTTGAGGCTTAAAGTTAGGTTGTTTATTCGAGATCCTTTTTTTTTTTTAATGTAAGTATTTATTATTGTAAACTTCCCTCTTAGAACTGCTTTTATTGAATCTAGTTATATTCAGTATGTTTTGTTTCCATTTGTGTTTATTTCAAGAAACTTTATTTCTCTTTGATTTTTTCTGTAACCCATTGGTAGTTCAGGGGTGCGCTGTTTAATTTCCACATGTTTGTCAATTTTCCAATTTTCCTCTTGCTATTAATTTCTATTTCCAGATCCACTGTGGTCAGAAAAGATGTTGGTATGATTTCAGCCTTCTTGAATTTGTTAAGATTCGTTTTGTGACTTCATATGTTCTCTCCTGGAGAATGTTCTATGTGTGCTTGAGAAGAATGTGTATACTGATGCTGTTGGATAGAATGGTCTGTACAGTTGGCCCTGAACTATGTAGGTCCATTTATACATGGATCTTTTTCAATACATATGCTAGTCTGGTTACGATCTGTGGTTGGTTGAATCTATGGATGTAGAATCTGTGGCTATGAAGGGCCAACCCTGGGTCTTGAGCTTATACGGATTTTGGTTATCCACAGTGGACCCTGGAACAAATGCCCCAAGATACCAAGGGATGTCTTTTAGATCCATTTGATCTAAAGTATAGTTCAAGTCCAAAGTTTTCTTTTCTGTCTGAATTATCTGTCCATTGTTGAAAAGGAGTGTTATTGAAATCCCCTACTATTTTTACATGATGCCTATTTCTCTCTTCAGATCTGTTAGTATTTGCTTAATGGATTTAGGTGCTCCAATGTTGAATTCACACATATATTTAAAATTGTTACTTCTCTTGATGAATATTCCTTTATCCCTTTATCATATAATGAACTTTCTTGCCTCTTGTTGCAGCTTTTGACCTAAAGTCTATTTTTCTTTAATACAAAAAAAAAGTCCATTTTTCTCTAATACAAAATGTAGATACTCCTGCTCTCTTGTGCTTTCCATTTACGTGGAATATCTTTTTCTAACCCTGCACTTTGAGCCTAAAGCTAAACTGAATCTCTTGTAGGCAGCGTATAATCAAGTGTTACTTTTTTATCCATTCAGCCACTGTATGTCTTTGAGAAGTTTAATTCTTTAGATTAAAGTAATTATTGATTTATGAATATTTAATAATGTCATCTGATGGTTTCCTAGCTATTTTGTAATTGCTTATTCTGCCATCTTAATGACATCACTAAAAACAGCATTATGATGAATAGACTGAAACTAGAGACAACCCAAATGTCCATCAAAGTACAGTAAATACATAGATATTATCATGTAATGAGAAAAACGCAAACTCTTCCATATGCACCAGTAGGTATTACTTTCATAAAAGATACAATGAGCAGAAGTCCATGAAAGAGAACATACTGTGGTGTTAAAAGTTTTAATAGTGACAAACATGGGACAGAAAAATTCTAAGAAGCTGGTCATATGTTTTTTCTTTATGTGGGTATTTATAATTTATGAAAGCTCTCCAAGCTGTACACTTAAGATTCATACATTTTTGTATATGTATATTCTATTTCAGTGAAAAGTTTACCTCCAAAAAACAGCATTTCTTTTCTATACTGATTTTCCAAAGTAACCAATCAGAAAATATAACAAAAAAGAATTAAATACCATTGTGATTATTTAATTATGTGTGAACATTCATTTATTCTCTAACTTGGTGGTTCTCAACTGGTGACAATCCAGAAGATCTTTGGCAATGTCTGGAGTCATTTCTGATTTCCACAACTGGGGATGTCTACTAGAAGCCAAGAAGCCTACAAAATATCCTACAATACACAAGATAGCCCCCCCAACAAAGAATTATCTAGACCAAGACATTAAGAGTGCCAAAGTGTCCTCAGACTCCTCCAAAGCTGTAGATTCCATAAAGAGGTTTATGGATGTTTATAAAATGTTTATATCTCTATACCTAAAACCCATCAAAGTGCCTGGCACAAAATAGGCTCTCAGTAAAAAGTTGGGGAATTAATAAACGGATCTCCCTTCCTCCCCCACCTCCCACTCATGCATGCATGTGCATGAGAATACCTGCACATTTTATCCTGCATCTTCGAATACTTCTGCTCTGTTGAGCCTAGGTGTTTTGGAAGACCTTGTCTTAGGAAAGCCAAGCAAATCCCAGGAGGCAGCCCAGAGAAATTTATGCCTGGGTCCAACCTCCCAGACCCACATGCAGTAGTGGTAGAAGACTTTCCGGATCACGCACTTTAGGACAGTCACTATGAAAAAGAAGTTAAACAAGAATTTGAGATTATAATCTGAGATGACATTTAAAAATGTGATTTTTCCCAGAGAGTTCTCTGTCCTTTTAATCTTTTACATCTTTCAGGAATTTAGAAGAATTAGTTATCGCTCTGATCTCAGGTGGCCTCAGCCTGCAATGACTTGAACCGAGGCTTGGGTTCCCAGCTCGGGACTGAGGCTGGGTCACGGGGGTGAAAGCACCAGATCCTAGCCACTAGACCCATGGTCAGTGACAAGAGATCTGGCCTTCAGCTTTGCAGGAGAGAATTTCCACAAAGAAAAAAAGTAGTGAAGCAAGTATTTATTAAGAGGAGAAAAAAGTACAGTATGTGTAGATAGACCCATGGGCGGACTCAGGGAGAGAGACAGTGAGTCACTGAGTCATGCCCTCACAGCAGTTTGAATGACTTCTATGGGGTATTTCTTTCAGATTTCCTTTGGTCAATTATTTTGATTTATGTGATTCACAAATCAAACCACACAAATCCATATTTGGTATATATCTCAGGATCCTCCCATGTGTGCACATACATCTCTTAGCCAAGATGGATTCTATCACAAAGGCATGTGGGTAGAGAACAACCCTTGACATATCTCCCTTTGGCCTCCAAGGAGCCTTTTCTGCACTTGTGTGGTCAGGAAAGTCTCCAGACTTCGACAAAAAAATATGCGGTCTAGGCAGAGCCCAGCCTTCTCACTTAATTGTCCTGCTATTCTCTTCTTGGAGTTTCAGTCAATAGGGAATGAATCTTCCATTGCTTTACCCTGTGAGGGGATGGGGGGAGCATCTGCCTCCTGCTTTAGCTCCAGTAGGTGAGCAGCTGCCTAAAATATTTAGAATCGTAGTTATTTGTCTTTGACTAATAGTCTACAGCTCCTATTTTGAGAAAACCTCTCATAAAATGAAATTTGTCTGGGATTAATGTTAAAACTTTTTCTGATATTCTGAATGGAGGTTCTGGCCTCTACCATCCTCTTTCAAACCTAAAATAGCATTTAGAAGACATGAGTAGTTTGCAAAGAAGCTTAATAAAATGCCTCGCAAATCATATGTATGAGTTTGGACAAGTCAGTTAACTACTCCAGACTTTGGTTTTCTCATCTGTAAATTATGTGAATTAGACTAAACAACCTTCAGATCCTTTCACCTGAAACTTGATGACTCAATGATTTAAAAGGCAGAAATTACAAGGTTTAATGAGGTGACGTTTTTGAGCTTTGCCAAATCTCAGGGTTTTTCTAAGTAGTTCCCCTATTACAGCAGAGTGCAACAGCTTCGTTTGATACCACCAACAGGTGTGTAATTAAGCCTGATCTTTCTCCAGCATAGTTCATTTTCCACAGATGGGTCTACAATTAAAACAACTCCCTCCCCAGAGAAGTATACATCCCTGTTATACTTTTCATCATTAATTACATTGGTTGAAGATGAATAAATGCGCCCGAGATCCCAACTGGGAGGGAGCGGATTCATTAGATGGTTATAATATGCCATCCAGTCGGCATTTCAGGTTACTGTCTCTGCACAAGGAAGATGGCCTTGGACAATTCTACTCAGATATATCAATGATTAAGCTCACTCACTACTGCCTACCTTTGCACTGGAAATTGACAGATATTAGAGATCCAGACCTTTCAAAGAGATAAGTACGGCATCAAGACCAAGGCCATTTTTCTACATCAGTGCTTTTTAGTAGAAGGGCCAAAATAGCCTGTTCACACTTTGTAGTAGCAAAGGGAGAGTTTCCAGATTTTCACCCTACCACCCCCTTTCTCAGTCAGTCTCAGTCAGCACCTTCTTTTTTCTCATAAGCCTAATATGATCTGACTTCATCTATTCATTTGTTTGTTGACCTGATTATTGTCTGGCTCCCTTCATTGGAATTTCAGCTTTAGGTCTGGAGGATAAGAGCATCTGTTTCTTTTAAGAATTTTATAACTACTTGGAGCACAGTGCCTAACCCATGGCATGCATTAAATATTTGTTGACTGAACAAATAAATATTGGTTCAGAATATTTCATTTAAACACACTTGCTGGTGGAGGTTTGGGGTTTGAGGAAACTGATGTTGAGCCAGTGTACCAAACTTGACATTTCTCTGGCATTATATTTCCTCTTAAATCCTTGGTAGGTTTTGGTTTTTTTAGCCAACTCAATGACTTGGTATTCAACTCGCAGGATTTGGTTAGGCCATTGTTTTCAAAATCTAGAACCCAGCCTGGGAGTTTCGTCTTTTAGCAGGAGTTTAAGTGCTCAGCCCATCCTCTCTGGGCTCAACCTAACTACATCCATCTTAGTTTCTGCCTGGGGGGCAATTTGTCAACAGGGTGCTAATTGCCCTGTGCTCAAAACTGCTTCTCAGATATTATAAGAAAACTGATCTCTTTTATAAGGTAGGAAAGCATAAAAAAAGCTGCTGAAAAGCCCTGGGGCATCAGACTTTCCCCAGGCCTCCATCTTCCTACTTGTTTCCCTGATTCCTGCCTGAACACACCATCCTGACTCTGCATATTTTTAATTTGGAGATTAGGCTTAGGATTTTCAAACCTATAAAACCAGACTCTTAAACAGTCTTGGATTCTGGGCTGTGGGCAAAACAGCCTCTATTAACAAGACATGCTTTTCTCCCTCTCTGACTTCAGACAAGACAGTTTCTATCCAAGGTTATCTTTTTTTTTTGGTAAGACATTCTTGAGGCTTCAAAATATAGTCCATAAAATTCAATATCCTGACACTTTGCTATCAAACCTCTTAATTAATGACTCAGCCTCAGTAAGCACATGGCAGGGGCACCAAGATACCAAAGGTAAGGCTTTAATCATCTGCTTCATTATTGCATAACACACCTTTCCATTTCTGCCTCCTGAGATGACATTAAGAGAGACTTTTTATTAAAAGTGTGAAGTGCTATGTCATTATGATTCTTCCAAAGTCAACTGTTTATCAATGGCGATTCTGCCCCTGGAAAACTGCTCCATGACTGTCAGACTGAGCAGCACATCAGCACCTCCACCCGAGTCAGTTCCCCAATTCCTATCCTACTCCAGTGAGTAGTGCTAAGTCGCTTCAGTCATGTCCAGCTCTTTGCGACCCTATGGACTGAGGCCTGCCAGGCTCCTCTATCCAGGCAAGAATACTGGAGTGGGTTGCCATTTCCTCCTCCAGGGGATCTTCCTGACCCAGGGATCGAACCCAGGTCTCTTATGTCTCTGCCAGTGTAGGAGATATGAGACATGGATGGTTTCTTTATCACTAGTGCCAGCCGGGAAGTTCCATTCTACTCTAGTAAAGAGACCTAATTCCAGGCATGGAACCTCTCCTGGACTAACCTGCCCAATTGTAGGTAACTGACTAGGAACTATGTCAGTTATTCCCAAGACACTGTGCTCTCTAATGTTGCAAACATAGCCCTTCCTTCAAGCCTAACCTAACCGCCACTCTCCTCTCCAATTACTCTCAAGAAAGAAATTGACAGTGCATCCCCAACCTAATCTAATTCCTTCTTTTTTATATTCCAATAATACATAGGCCTATATAATCTATTTGGGAATTAATCATACACAGCCTTTTAACATACTTTCTACTTCCAATAAATATTTGAATCTGAGTTCATATAACTTTTCATATCTTGATTCATCTATTTCAATAGTGTGGAAGGCAATCATTCACAGAGGTTAAGAGCATGGTTTCTGGAGTCAGTGTGATCTCTGGATTGCAGGGTTTTTTATTTAAACTATGTCATAAAGATTAGTTATACATATAAAGCACTTTAAACATTACATTTGTATTTATTGTATGACTAGAAAGTCTGCATTATTTTGTAAATATTGCGAAAGTGTTTTTGTTTCTTTTCACCTCAGATATTTAATATCTTATAGTTTCTGGTACATCTTCAAGGCCTCAGTTCCAACAGTGAAGGTGTGTAAGCAAACAGCCTGCAATGGAAACAAGCAAGTAAGCAGGATTCTGTGAATAAGCACACAGATGGCATCACTGGGCCCTATATTTTGTGTAAAAACTCTTTGCTCTACTTGTCACTGTCAGCTGGTCATGGAAGGCCTTGGGAAAACCAGTTCTGACCTAGGACAAAGGTAAGGCTGTCCAGTCACAGAGCCATAGGTTTTCAAATCTTGCCCCCAATTTGACTCATGCCTGGAAATGAAAGGATTACTTTATAGCATTTAGGTTTTTTGTCTCTGAGCTGCCAAAAACAATTCACACAGGGCAGTAGGAAAACATCAAAAGGTAAAGTAGCTTCCTTTTTTGATTAATTTTCATGCTTAAAAAAGTTTACTGCATGCTCTTGTAATGTCCTTCAACATATTCATTTGTGATGGGAAGCTATAAGGCTAGAATAGATCAAGAGTGAATATGCACCATGTTTAGAATCATTAAAATTTCTATGAACTTTGTCAACAATATTGGTTGCCTGTCACCAAATCGATGATGGTGGCTCAAATGCCCCTTCCCCTCCCTCACTGTATTTCAAATAGTCAGGATTTGCTCAAAGTATAAGCGAAGGAAGAAAGCGGCATGCATTTTCATTTGAGTTTTGAGTATGATGGATGTTATCATTGCAAGACCTCTCAACCTTGGGGGGTATGATACATGATTTCCCAATTAGTGTGACCATGAAACCCATCCAAATTTTTTCCCTTTTTAATTTCCCAGTATGTCTTTCAAGAGCAGTGTTCTCTAGGACACCAGCCCAGAAAGCACAAAGTTAAAAACCATTCCTAGGATATATTCAGGACTTACCAGGTGGCACAAGTGGTAAAGAATCCACCTGCCAATGCAGAAGGCTTAAGAGACTCATGTTCGATCCCTGGGTCAGGAAGATCCTCTGGAGGAGGCCAAGGCAACCCACTCCAGCATTCTTGCCTGGAAAACCCCATGGACAGAGGTGCCTGGAGGGCTACAGTCCATAGGGTCACAAAGAGTCAGGCACAACTGAAGCAACTTAGCATACAGGATGTATTCATGCCTCCAAAACTTAGCTTGGAAATATCAAGTAGCCTGATATAAAAAGACCTCAGACAGGTTTGACAGAAAACAATGAAATTCTGTAAAGCAATTATCCTTCAATTAAAAAATAAAGAATTTTTTTTTAAAAAAGAACTCAGACAATTTGACTTCAAGCCCTTACTAAGTTTTCAAAGAAGAATTGTATTAAAGTTTTTTATTAGATTGAGTTTTATTTTTCAGGCAAGAGAGGCCTTGTCTATATGCTTTCCAAGCAAATATTCTGTGACTTTATGCATTCCATCAGGACCAGGGATTTTCAAAAACTTTCTACCCCAGAGCAAGGGAGAGATATGAACTGTTCACATCATTTTTAGAGTGTGATTGACACAGGGTAAAAAACCCCAAGGCCATGTCACCTGCCAGGAAGGAGGTGGACCCATCAGGATACCTGAAGAGGGAAGCATGTTTGAAAAAGCTCAGATATTCCTCTACAACTGCCAATTGTCAAACAGGCCCAGGCAGGGATGGTCCCTCTGCTCCAGTTAATAAGCCCTAGTGTCTACTGATTCATGTTCCCTTCTTCAACAAGACCGTGACTACTAGAGAGCTTCAGCTCTAACAGAATTTGTATACACAAGTAGAAAGCTGAGAAATAAGAAGTATATCTTCTCTAGTGTTACATGAATTCATTTTCAAGCAAATAGGTAACAACCATTAGAGAGTCGAGTTTATTTTTCATTATTATTATAAAGTTGAGGCCCGATAAAAAATTTTTGGTGGCTAGAATTTCAAAAGCTGGGAAGACATAGAATAACTACATTACAAGACAGTAATAGAAATAACCACTCACCTTTTCATCCAAGGTAAGAATCAGTTTATTCAAAAAGGATAAAAATGAATGCTAATTTTGTTCATTTTTATCACCAGAGTAATATACGTGTTAGGGCCAAGGCATTTGTTTCATAAGTGAGCTAATAAACTTTTCGTAGTTATTTATCAGGCTATTATAATGTAATCCTTGCTATGAATTTCAAGTCCCATAACTTCCTTATTTCTTAACTTCAGAAGGTCAGCAGCATAACGGAGTTGAGAGATTTCCTCTGCTACTAAATCCCCAGAGCTGAGGTCTCAGTCTAGAATGCTTTTCTTTTTTCACGTCACTGCAATGTACAAATTACCAGTCAACAGAAAAGAAAATCCCAGCTGTATAATCTCTTCACATTAATTTCTCTGGCTATGTACTGGATTCGATAATCTAAATAACATTTCTTTTAATGCTACATTTTTCTTAGAAATTTACATCAGAAACAACTCCCCAGGCAATGTTTAGGATAACAGATGAGAGTGTCTAGATGAAGGACTACCTAGAACTTTCCATGCTCTCCTCAATCAAAATGCAGTTAATAATGAACTCCATGTGTGACAAAATATATGCAATCTGTCTCAGTGAATAAACACAGTGAAGGCAGGGGTTTCTCATAGAGGAGGTGGTTTATACAATAACAATATTCTCTACAGTTAGCAACATAATAGCTTGTATTTATTAAATTTCTATTGTCTGACATATGATTCACAGTGTGCTCTGTTCATTAATCTAAAGCTCCAGAGCAGCATGTAAAATGATTATTAGAGTTTCCATTTTTATTAAAAGTATTTTAACTCAAAAAGTTATCTAAACAACCTGATGAAAACATGGGCAGAAGACCTAAATAGATATTTCTCCAAAGAAGACATGTGCTATCAGGCACATGAAAATATGATCAATATCGCTAATTATTAGAGAAATACAAATCAAAACTGCAATGAGGTACCACTTCACACCAGTCAGAATGGCCATCATCAAAAAGTATACAATCCCACTTCTGGGCATCTATCCAATAAAGCTGAAAATTTTAACTCAAAAAGATACATGCCCCCCAATGTTCATAGGGGTGAACATGGAAGCAACTGCAGTGTGCATCAGCAGATGAATAGATACAGATTTTATATATATATAGGCAGATAGATATATACATATATATATATATAGATAGATATATACTACTCAGCCATGAATAAGAAATATGGTCATTTGCAGTAACATGGAAAGACCTAGAGGTTATCCTACTAAGTGAAGTTAAGTCAGACAAACACAAATATCATGTGCTATCACTTATATGTGGAACCTAAAAAATGATACAAATGAACTGATTTACAAAACTGAAATAAATGCATTTGAGTCAGTTCTGATGAGGTGGATGAACCTAGAACCTATTATAGAAGTGAAGTCAGTCAGAAAGAGAAAGATAAATACTGTATTCTAACACATATATACAGAATCTAGAAAAATGGTACTGAAACTTATTTACAGGGCAGCAGTGGAGAAACAAACATAGAGAATAGACTTATGGACATGGGGAGAGGGGAGGAGAGGGTGAGACGTATGGAAAGAGTAATATGGAAACTTAATTACCATATGTTAAATAGATAGCAGTGGGAAATTGATGTGTGGCTCAGGAAACCCAAACAGGGGCTCTGTACCAATCTAGAGGGGTGGGATGGGGTGGGAGATGGGAGGGAGGTTCAAAAGGAAGGAGATATGGGTATACCTATGGCTGATTCATGTTGAAGTTTGACAGAAACCAACAAAATTCTGTAAAGCAATTATTCTTCAATAAAAAATAAATTTAAAAAACAGATGTGCAAGAGGGCCTAGAGGAGCTATTCCATGTTCAAGGTCAGGAGGGGCAGCTATGAGGAGATACCCCTTGTCCAAGGTAAGGAGCAATGGCTGCACTTTGCTGGAGCAGCCGTGAAGAGATACCCCATGCCCAAGGTAAAAGAAACCCAAGTAAGACAGTAGGTGTTGCAAGAGAGCATCAGAGGGCAGACACACTGAAACCATAATCACAGAAAACTAGTCAATCTAATCACACGAGGACCACAGCCTTGTCTAACTCAATGAAACTAAGCCATGCCCTGTGGGGCCACCCAAGATGGGCAGAAATCGTGGAGAGGTCTGACACAATGTGGTCCACTGGAGAGGGGAAAGGCAAATCACTTCAGTATTCTTGCCTTGAGAACCCCATGAACAGCATGAAAAGGTAAAATGATAGGATACTGAAAGAGGAACTCCCCCTGTCAGTAGGTGCCCAATATGCTACTGGAGATCAGTGGAGAAATAACTTCAGAAAGAATGAAGGGATGGAGCCAAAGCAAAACAATACCCAGTTGTGGATGTGACTGATGATAGAAGCAAGGTCCCATGCTGTAAACAGCAATATTGCATAGGAATCTGGAATCTCAGGTCCATGAATCAAGGCAAATTGGAAGTAGTCAAACAGGAGATGGCAAGAGTGAACGTCAACATTCTAGGAATCAGCGAACTAAAATGGACTGGAATGGGTGAATTTAACTCAGATAACCATTATATCTACTACTGCAGACAGGAATTCCTTGAAAGAAATGGAGTAGCCATCATGGTCACGAAAAGAGTCCAAAATGCAGTATTTTGATACAGTCTCAGAAAAGAGTCCAAAATGCAGTATTTTGATACAGTCTGAGAAACGACAGAATGATCTCTGTTTGTTTCCAAGGCAAACCATTCGATATCACAGTAATCCAAGTCTATGCCCCAACCAGTAATGCTGAAGAAGCTGAAGTCGAACAGTTCTATGAAGACCTACAAGACCTTTTAGAACTAACATCCAAAAAAGATGTCCTTTTCATTATAGGGGACTGGAATGCAAAAGTAGGAAGTCAAGAAACACCTGGAGTAGCAGGTAAATTTGCCCTTGGAGTATGGAATGAAGCAGGGCAAAGACTAATAGAGTTTTGCCAAGAAAATGCACTGGTCATAGCAAACACCCTCTTCCAACAACACAAGAGAAGACTCCACACATGGACATCACCAGATGGTCAACACTGAAATCAGATTGATTATATCCTTTTGCAGCCAAAGATGGAGAAGCTCTATACAGTCAACAAAAACAAGACCAGGAGCTGACGGTGGCTCAGATCATGAACTCCTTATTGCCAAATTCAGACTTAAATTGAAGGAAGTAGGGAAAACCACTAGACCATTCAGGTATGACCTCAATCAAATCCCTTATGATTATACAGTGGAAGTGAGAAATAGATTTAAGGGCCTAGATCTGATAGAGTGCCTGATGAACTGTGGACTGAGATTCGTGACACTGTACAGGAGACAGGGATCAAGATCATCCCCATGGAAAAGAAATGCAGAAAAGCAAAATGGCTGCCTGGGGAGGCCTTACAAACAGCTCTGAAAAGAAGAGCAGTGAAAAGGAAAGATATAAGCATCTGAATGCAGAGTTCCAAACAATAGCAAGGAGAGATAAGAAAGCCTTCCTCAGTGATCAATGCAAAGAAATAGAGGAAAAGAACAGAATGGGAAAGACTAGAGATCTCTTCAAGAAAATTAGAGATACCAAGGGAACATTTCATGCAAAGATGGGCTCGATAAAGGACAGAAATGGTCTGGACCCAACAGAAGCAGAAGATATTAAGAAGCGGTGGCAAGAATACACAGAAAAACTGTACAAAAAAGATCTTCACGACCCAGATAATCACAATGGTGTGATCACTCACTTAGAGCCAGACATCCTGGAATGTGAAGTCAAGTGGGCCTTAGTAAGCATCACTACGAACAAAGCTAGTGGAGGTGATGGAATTCCAGTTGAGCTGTTTCAAATCCTGAAAGATGATGCTGTGAAAGTGCTGCACTCAATATGTCAGCAAATTTGGAAAACTCAGCAGTGGCCACAGGACTGGAAAAGGTCAGTTTTCATTCCAGTTCCAAAGAAAGGCAATGCCAATGAATGCTCAAACTACCACACAATTGCACTCATCTCACATGCTAGTCAAGTAATGCTCAAAATTCTCCAAGCCAGCCTTCAGCAATACGTGAACCGTGAACTTCCTGATTTTCAAGCTGGTTTTAGAAAAGGCAGAGGAACCAGACATCAAATTGCCAAAATCCACTGGATCATCAAAAAAGCAAGAGAGTTCAGGAAAACATCTATTTCTGCTTTATTGACTATGCCAAAGCCTTTGACTGTGTGGATCACAATAAACTGTGGAAAATTCTGAAAGAGATGGGAATACCAGACCACCTGACCTGCCTCTTGAGAAACCTATATGCAGGTCAGGAAGCATCAGTTAGAACTGGATATGGAACAACAGACTGGTTCCAAATAGGAAAAGGAGTATGTGAAGGCTGTATATTGTCACCCTATTTATTTAACTTATATGCAGAGTACGTCACGAGAAATGCTGGACTGGAAGAAACACAAGCTGGAATGAAGATTGCCAGGAGAAATATCAATAACCTCAGATATGCAGATGACACCACTCATATGGCAGAAAGTGAAGAGGAGCTAAAAAGCCTCTTGATGAAAGTGAAAGAGGAGAGTGAAAAAGTTGGCTTAAAGCTCAACATTCAGAAAACGAAGATCATGGCATCTGGTCCCATCACTTCATGGGAAATAGATGGGGAAACAGTAGAAACAGTGTCAGACTTAATTTTTTGGGGCTCCAAAATCACTGCAGATGGTGATTGCAGCCATGAAATTAAAAGACGCTTACTCCTTGGAAGAAAAGTTATGACCAACCTAGATAGCATATTCAAAAGCAGAGACATTACTTTGCCGACTAAGGTCCGTCTAGTCAAGGCTATGGTTTTTCCAGTGGTCATGTATGGATGTGAGAGCTGGACTGTGAAGAAAGCTGAGCACTGAAGAATTGATGCGTTTCAACTGTGGTGTTGGAGAAGACTCTTGAGAGTCCCTTGGACTACAAGGAGATCCAACCAGTCCATTCTGAAGATCAGCCCTGGGATTTCTTTGGAGGGAATGATGCTGAAGCTGAAACTCCAGTACTTTGGCCACCTCATGCGAAGAGCTGACTCATTGGAAAAGACTCTGATGCTGGGAGGGATTGGGGGCAGGAGGAGAAGGGGACAACAGAGGATGAGATGGCTGGATGGCATCACTGACTGGATGGACGTGTGAGTGAACTCCAGCAGTTGGTGATGGACAGGGAGGCCTGGTGTGCTGCGATTCTGGGGGTCACAAAGAGTCAGACACGACTGAGCGACTGAACTGAACTGATATATATATCCAGGAGTTGGTGATGGACAGGGAGGCCTCACGTGCGGCTATTCATGGGGTCACAAAGAGTCGGACACGACTGAGTGTCTGAACTGAACTGAACTGATATATATATATAATGGAATACTTCTCAGCCACGAAAAATAAATATGGATGTTTGCAACAACATGGATAGATCTAGAGATTATCCTACTAAGTGTAGTTAAGTCAGACAAACATAAATATCATGTGCTATCACTTATATGTGGAACCTAAAAAATGATACTAATGAACTGATTTACAAAACTGAAATAAACTCATAGACATAGAAAACAGTCTTATGGTTAATGAAGGGGAAGGAAGAGGGATAAACTGGGAGTCTGGAATTCACAGATACATACCACTATATAAAACAGATAAACAACAAGGACCTACTGCACAGCACAGGAAAATATAATCAATATGTTATAATCACCTATAAAGGAAATGAATCTGAAAAAGAATATATATATACACACACACATATATGAATCACATTGCTATACACCTGAAACTAATACAACATTGTAAATCAATTATACTTCAGTTTAAAAAAGGGGGACGAAAGTATGCTAATCAGCCCCAACTCACATAGCTGGTAAATGCCAGAGCCAGTGTTCAAACCCACTACTTCCTGGAGACTTTTGTGAACATCCTATTTTCAATTTGTTTCCCAAACTAAGTGTTCACTGATTTAAGTAAAAGCTTACGCCTTGACCATAAATCCTCTAAAACAGTTAAATTACTGTGAGGTTTTTTGTTTTGTTTTTGCTTTTCCCTCCTCTCCAATTTTTGCTTTCATGAGATTTCCACTTTGTAGTAAGATGCAAAAGCCAAGAAGTGTTTCTTTGTGGTTATACTTCTGATAAGGGCTCAAATCTTAATTAAAGAAAAATAAATTATTTTCTTCATGAGTAACTGTGGACAGCAAAGCAAATTAATAATTTGCTTACTTTTCTGCCTCACAAAGACGTTGGTTGACTCTGAGTTTTAACAACATTCAAACAACTGTGTAGAGGCTGGCACATCTGCTTTGATGTGTCGTGATTACTGTGTGGCATTTTTACTTGTAAATTATAGCAAAGAGTGCTGCTAATAAGTAACTTTTATCATCTATATAGTCAAATAGATACCTACAAAACCTACCTTGACTAAGTAGTAATTATTTATGCTACTGCTAAGTCACTTCAGTCGTGTCCGACTCTGTGTGACCCCATAGACGGCAGCCCACCAGGCTCCCCCATCCCTGGAATTCTCCAGGCAAGAACACTGGAGTGGGTTGCCATTTCCTTCTCCAATGTATGAAAGTGAAGAGTGAAAGGGAAGTCGCTCAGTCATGTCCGACTCTTCGCAACCCCGTGAACCACAGCCTACCAGGCTCCTCTGTCCATGGGATTTTCCAGGCAAGAGTACTGGAGTGGGGTGCCATCGCCTTCCCCGAGTAATTATTTATAGGCAGCATTTTTTCTGTTTGTTAATGAAGAACTGTAATAACAAGGAAGACAGGAAATAGGAAGTTTCAGTTTAAATTATGTTCACATTCATAGCATGAGGCACTAAAGCCACTGAAGTCTCCTTTCAGTTTAAGTCATACATGCCATATAGTTATCTTCTAAAAAGAAACTACCAAACTCATTAGAAATTTTCATTTTTCACAGCACTGAAACTTAGAACAGCTTTAAAAGTAATTGTATAGGGCTTCTCAACCAAATGCTTCTTACTATTTCACTTGCCTACAAGGAAAAATAAGGCTTTGAGATAGTAATTAACTTGCCCGTGATCACATTGCAAGTAAGTGACAGAGTCAGGATTTGACCTGAATTTGTTTAATTCTGACTCATACTATATGAACTGCAAAGCAACATAGGTTTCTTCTTTGCCCTGTACAAGATCACATTCTTACATAAAGTTCTGGCCCCTCCACACAAAAGCCTGAAGCTCATTTACCAAGGCAAAACTTATTTGCAAAGAGATGGCTCAGACACTAAAAGAATCCACCTGCAATGTGGGAGACCTGGGTTTGACCCCTGGGTTGGAAGGATCCCCTGGAGGAGAGCATGGCAACCCACTCCAGTATTCTTGACTGGAGAATCTCACTGGACAGGGGAGCCTGGCAGGCTATAGTCCATGGGGTCACAAAGAGTTGGACACAACTAAGCAATTAAGCATAGCACAAGGAGGATAAACATAACATTATTCAACATAATTTGTGTAAATTGAATGATCTGATTGATTAATTGGGATTGATCTAACCATAACATTGTGGTCAGCAAAGACAGTATAACATGTCTGAATAAAGTTCCCCTACATCCAACATGGGATCTGAAAAACTGAGGTGTCAAGAAACAGGAAAACAGTGTAAAAAGATAAGATGAGTGAACAAGGCAATGAAGCACACTTCAGACTTTACCTAGGGAAGAGACCTACATTTACAAAATAATAAGTAGGTTTCATTGCTTCATTCTCAATCGTTAGTTTATCTGAGAGGTTCCTATAAACTATTTTTAAAAGAAATTCCTTACATATAAGTAGAGATTTATAAAAGTGAATTCCTTTGCTGTGTTCACTGCCATTTGGAATACTTCATTGGCCAAGACCTTCTTGGTCTCTACCGGCTGAAATGGAGGGCAGAATAGAAGACTAGGGAGCATCTCTACAGCAGGAAGGAGAACCTTCTGGAAGACAGTGCTGCTGTGAATGGTCATTAAATACTTTTGCTACTGCACAGTCTATAAACCATCATGTGACTAGAACCAAATTTCAAGTCCCATAAATAATAGCAGGCCTATGTCTAAGGGCCAGGGTAGAAATCTGAGAACATGTAGATGGTGATTCACTTGGCATGACTCACAAAGCAACTGTGTGAACATAAAATTTTAAAAAGATAAATCAAAAATTGCATTCAATCTGAGATTTCGTAGGCACTCACCATAAGCAGTTAGTTAATCTTCACTGATTTATAACTCCCATATTACTCCCAAACTCATTGTGGTGTCAGGTACACAAACTAAGAAAAAGCCTTGGTGTTAGCAATCAATTTTCCTTTAAAAACTATGTGTTGCTTCTTTCTGAAACAGAACTCTCGACCTTTTTTCTCTCTTTTGTGTCTCTTTTTAAATTTCCTCATTCACCTCATTTTAGCCAGTTTGTATGTTATCGTGCTCAGGCATACTCATTTTTCTTGACAAAATGAGTATGCCTATTTAACCTCTTGGTCATGGAATGGTTTTCAGGTGATATAATACTTTTTCAAAATTTCTTCATGATCTTTACCTGGAAACTGACCTTCATTAGGTTTAAGGTATACTTACATATATAACCTGGTTTGACACTTTTGACTAACTTGGCAGCTCACACACTTGATTCATAGTTGCCTTCTGGCATTTCCAGAAAGAATTTTGCTGAGTGTCTTGATTGGATAGAGAAAAGTAGCTTCTTTGAGCAGATGTAGAAAGCTTTCTCAGACATAATCATAATATTCTGTTTGATTTTCTTCTAACATTTCAAAATATTTTCACATCTATTCTCTCATGTAGTGCCTGGTTTGATGTGGGGAAATTAAGGGAGGCCAGAGTAAAAAGAATATAAGAAGAGAAACTTCAGGGACCCAGGAGAAATTTGCTTTACTAGAATATACAGGAAGGAGAATTTAGAGACCACAAGAGAACATGAGTAGAGCTGTCATGCTGGGAAACTCACCAGAAATATCAATACTTTAACTTGTTGATGGAGAACAGTGAGGAACTGTTAATACTTCATTATACTGGAAGGTGTAATCATTCTTATTTGATATGGTATGTTTCAACTTAGAAGTTCAAAATTTGTTCTATGGTACACAGACTAGCATAGGGATTTGGAGCATGGTCTGGTCCCAAGCAAATCAGGGTTTTGAGCTTTAACTCTGCCACTTACAAGCTGTTTGACCTCAGAAGAGTTACATGTCTTTTAGACCCAGTTTTCTCATCTGTCAAACTCATCAGTTTTCTCATCTCACACTGTAACGGGATCAATGCCATAAAGTTATTCTGGGATTACATGAATGTAAAGTGTTTATACAATGTCTGTTGCATATTAAGTGCTCAATAAATGGCAGCAACTGCTACACAGCATATACATATGTTTTTGGTATTATCATCTTTTTCAGAAGAGCCTTGGGAAAGAATGACCAGGTGATAGTCAGAGCCAAACAAGAATCTCATCATGGTCAATAAAAGATTCTCTTTATTGAGTTTCATCAGTTCTCCCTACCTTTGGGCAACTCTTCTTCTTTATGGAAATGAAAATTAAGTGATGAAGTAATTAAATTAATTAGATGAGCATAAGATGTCTATGGCCAATTCCAGATGCATGGATGTACCAACTCTACCCCTAACTCCACCACTGTGGAGCAAGAAGCAACGGCCTATGGACACAGCTGACTCTTCTCTAATCAAAAGTTGGTGGTGAATCCAGAAAGGATCATTTAAGTACAGATTAAGGGCTTCAATCTAATAGGACCTTTCTGTTCCTTCTCCATTCCACATCATCTCCTCCAAAATATACCTATCCTTTTTATTGGAGGAGGTGATGCTTAACTAGCACTTGCATTTGCTAAGAATTGTTTCCATTCATGCTTGAATAACTTGCAAAGGCGTCGCTGATCTCCAGCAGCAGCTACAAGGCTCTATAGGCTCCTACTTAGTCCATCACTTGGAAATTCAAGTGAAATGGAGTACCTTGGAAACCCTTCTTGGATTTAAACTATTATATGTGCTCATCATGGTCACTCTTACAAAACCTGAGCCCTTGAGCCCTTCTTCCTCTAAAAATATTGCTACTTGGGGTCCAAGTGTGCAACAGAAGACAATTTCTGTGCTTTCTAGCCTGGGGCTCACCTGCTGAGTTCAAAGACTCTTTTTCTCCTTAAACAACTTAGTTACAAATAGAAACACAGCCCTGCATTTATCTCATTAAAAGAACTCAGTCTCCAAAGAAACTTTATGTGTTTCCTCATCCTACAAAGATAGGCATGGTGCCTCTGTCTGGTTTATTATTAACATTGCCCAAGGACTAAATTAGTCTTTTCTTTCCAGATAAAGAAATTATAATATAGTGTGTAAAATGAGATCAGGCTCAATGCATACATTCCTTTCCCTAAAACTGAGTGCAATCATATTAAGTGAAGTGCCAGATGTAGGGTTCAGATTATATTTTCAGTTACTAATTTTAAGTATAACTAAATCTCTTCTGGGTTGGCAGTGAAGAGGAAAGAGTTAAGCAAGCTCAGGAAAAAAAATTTTAATGGCTCCTAAAACAAAATCTTCCTTATAAATTAGCATTTGTTGTTTTAGTAGCCACAGTGTCAGAAGCTAGACTATAATTTGGTCTATAATACTATAGATTTTCAAACTTCCTATTTATTCATGTATTTCCCAATGGTCATTTAAAATGCCCTCTGCAGAGCCAGTATTAAGATGCCTAAGAAAATTGCTATTAACTTCATTTTGAGTTAAATGGAATGGAAACAAAGAAATTGATGTGACTGAAAAATGCCAATGTTAGAGGCCAAATCAAGAATCCATATGCCTTAAAGAAAATTCCCTTTAAAAACAGATGGGACCACCCTGGAGAAAGGGTGGCACTGCCTACACTGTCTGTCTAGGGCCTTATCAACAAATCTTTCCTCCCTGATCATGTGCTTGGTGGCTCAGTTGTGTCCAACTCTTTGCGACCCCATGGACTATAGCCCAGACTCCTCTGTCCATGGGGATTCTCCAGGCGAGAATATTGGAGTGGGTTGCCATGCCCTCCTCCAGGGCGATGGATCCTAAATGGGCAAACACCCCCTCAACCTCCTAAGCTTTTCTAGTTTTCAACCATGATTTTCTTCCAGACAACACAACCATCAATTCTCTCTGCTGTCTTCTGGGAGCTGCAGAAGACTGTTCCCTGCCCCTCTCTTCACTCAGCTCTGTCTTTACCCCCGCTACTTGCTGGCTAGCTCCACAAAGGGTCTCTCAACCTGTCCACTTCCATTTCCCTGTGCCTCTCTGCTGACTCTGCTGACCTTCCCTTTCCCTGTCTTGATTCTAAGAACACTCACAACCACTCACCTTGATCATCCCTCTTAGCATGAGTTCTCTTCACCACACCATTCCAAATCTGCAATGTAGTCTCATCTATTCTGGCCTTGGTCTGATCCCCCTCCTTGGTGCAATTAGAATGGTGCTTCTGAAATATGCGTGTGCACACAGATCCCCAGGATCTTGTTGAAAGGCATATTCTGACTCACTATTTCTGAGATGGAGCACGAGGCTCTGCATTTTAATCAAGCTCCCAAGCGATGCTTTTGCTGGTGACTCCAGAACCACACCTTGAGTAGCAAGAATATAGCATCACAGAAGATGTGGGCATGGAAACCCAGCTGCCTCTAGCTTTGTCTGCTTCTTGATCCACATACCTCTGGATTTTTAGGAATCCTTCCGCTTCTATGGCAAGTACAACACTGAGCCTTTATAAATTTTGCTCCAGTTATTTCAGTGTTCAAAAAGCACACTCAAAATAGCTCACTGCATCCACAAGCACCCTTCTGTCCCTTCGCTTGTTCCAAGATTTGTGGAATCCATCAGTGCTCTGGGGGAAAGAAGCTTTGAAATGTAATTGAACAGGGGGTGCTGCCTAGCATATCAATGAATCCTGTAAGGGTTTTTTCCCTCTTTTGTTATTCACTGAATTTTTGAAAGATAAAAACTGACTGGAAAAAAAATTAAATTTCCAGGTGCTCTTGCCTCAGTCATTTACTTCTGTGAGCACCTTCAAGCGCCAGCTGCCTCTGAGCCTCAGTTTCCCCAAACATAAAGGAGAGGATTTTCTACTCAGCCCTGTTAGAGTAGGATTTACAGTCTCTAGTGAAACCTGCTATGGAAAGATGCTATTAAAAATGTAGAGTATTACAGATCACATCTGCACCAAGACCAGAAACTTTTTTTTTCAATAGAAAAAGGACTTAGTGTTCTCCATTCTCCACATTTTTTTTTCCTCTAATGAGGTATGGAACTATGCAGACCATAATGACTACAGCTTAAAGGGTAGGTTCAGTTACTATGTAATCTCATAAATCTCTCCTAGCTGTAAGTAACAGCTAACCTCTACTTCCTCTGATATTTTATTTACCCTGTAAATCAGCTCTATTCTTTCACTTCGCACAAAGGGAGCTGGGAACACCAACTCTCATAGGAATGCAGAGGCAGACAAGCCGCTTTGTGTGTGCCTCTGATCCAGGAACCCCCACTGCAAAGCAGACCACCCCCGCCCCAGATGCAGGGTGTGGAATCCCATCAATCACCTAAGGAGGGTTATGCCAGCGAAGTCCTGGGAGGTGAGGAAAAGACAGGGCTGAAAACGGCAGCTGCCTGAATTTCTGCAGCACAGCCAGCCAGAACTGAAAATGGAATCACAGAAGTGAAAACATTAGTGAAAAGCAATTGATTGGCATCCAAGTGCGTATCTTACTTTCTTTGACTTTGCTTTCAATTAACTTCAGTCACGCCTGTGCATGTGTGGACACAAGGTGAGCAAACCTGTAGTTTCCCTTTAGTGCAGTTTCGCTCTCTCCCTGGAGATCTGTTCCGGCTGGGGTGAGGTGCTGTGGCTTCCTCCATCTCTGGAGGTGCAGGATGCCCAGTGGCTAGGATCCCTGCCCCGTTCTATGGAGCTGGCGAGGAGCTTTGACCCTCCTCTGTTTGTCTTCCTCCACCCACCACTATGATCCAAGCCAAAAATAGGGAAAGATATATGGCATAAGTAGAATTCTAAGAAAAAGGACTTGATTTTTTTAGCTTATTTATTTGTTTTAATTGGAGGATAATCACTTTACAACAATGTGATATTTTCTGCCATACATTAGTATGACTCAGCCTTAGGTATACGTGTGTGCCCTCCATCCCGAACCCTCCTCCCACCTCCTTCCCCACCCTAAGACTTAATGTTAACCTGTTCGTTAGACAACTTTGATTCCAGTCTATTAGTGAAAAGCAAAACTGTCCCTAAACTGCTTACAGGAATATATTTCCGGCACCAGTATAATGAAATCCAGTACCCTTTTATTTTTTCACAGGCCATTTAGTGTCCGATTTCACAGACTTCAAAGGGAGTTTAATCACACTATGAAAAGAAAGGCATATAATAAAATTATTTACATAACTCCTTGTTGCAACTATGGGGAGATGAAGAGAGAAGATAAGAAAGCAGGGAAATAAACTAAAGGAGAAAGCCAAGGTGAAAGTGAATAGTACTAGAGGTCAAAGGTAACTATGAGGTCAAAGACAAGATAGACTAAATCTGAAGATATATGGAATCTGGTGTTTGGTTTTAAATTAGACCCAGGATAAACTTAGAAGTTAGGTAAAGGAGCTCAAAATTGAAGGCCAACAGAAAAAGTAGAAAAGTGATCAATTTTCTTAAATCACTTTTTGACGCTCTAAGTTTTAAATAAACTTTACCTATAACATTAATGTCTGATGCTGCTAAGTCACTTCAGTCGTGTCCAACTCTGTGTGACCCCATAGACAGCAGCCCACCAGGCTCCACCGCCCCTGGGATTCTCCAGGCAAGAACACTGGAGTGGGTTGCCATTTCCTTCTCCAGTGCATGAAAGTGGAAAGTGAAAGGGAAGTCGCTCAGTCGTGTCCAACTCTTAGCGACCCCATGGACTGCAGCCTACCAGCCTCCTCCATCCATGGGATTTCCCAGGCAAGAGCACTGGAGTGGGGTGCCATCGCCTTCTCCGGCATTAATGTCTACTGGATGTTTAATGTGTGCAGTGTGTGTGTGTGTGTGTGTGTGTCCATGATGGTTTCAGAGACGTAAAACTCTGATTTTCCCATAAGTTTCGATCACTGACTCATGCTATTGCTACATGGACAATTTCCAAACTGATCATTTTCTAAAGACCAAAGCAAAACAACAACTGCTTTCTGCAAAAAACATCCCAGATCCCTTTCAGCATGGTTGTCTCCTATGAAGATAAGAAAATTCTACACTGCTTGTCCAGCCCACACTGAACCTTGATGGTCCGCCAGCTCATACTCAGCTGCTAGCTCTCTCTGCTTTTAGCTTCTACACTGAACAGTACACTGGAGAACACTGACTATACTCTCAAATCTACCAGAATGTATCTTTTCAACCACCTAGAAATTGAAGAAAAGTCATAGTTTTGTATTACTGATCTGAGATTTGAACCGTTGTGTCAGTCCCTTCTTTTAAAGGTCATAATTCTGTGTTCACTTTATAATCCGAATTTCCCTTGTGTACAGTTCAGTTCAGTCACTCAGTCCTGTCCAACGCTTTGCGACCCCATGGGCTGCAGCACACCAGGCCTCCCTGTCCATCATCAACTCCCAGAGTCCAAGGTATTGGAGTTTCAGCTTTAGCATCAATCCTTTCAATGAATTTTCAGGACTGATCTCCTTTAGGATGGACTGATTGGATCTCCTTGCAGTCCCAGGGACTCTCAAGAGTCTTCTACAGCACCTCAGTTCAAAAGCATCAATTCTTCAGCGCTCAGCTTTCTTTATAGTCCAACTCTCACATCTATGGACATGACCACTGGCCACCTGATGCGAAGAGCTGACTCATTGGAAAAGACCCTGATGCTGGGAAAGATTGAAGGCAGGAGGAGAAGGGGATGACAGAGGATGAGATGGTTGGATGGTATCACCGACTTAATGGACTTGAGTTTGGGTGGACTCTGGGAGTTGGTGATGGACAGGGAGGCCTGGTGTGCAGGGTCGCAAAGAATCGGACACAACTGAGTGACTGGACTGAACTGAACTGAGGTTGGTCATAACTTTCCTTCCAAGGAGTAAGTGTCTTTTAGTTTCATGGCTGCAGTCACCATCTGCAGTGATTTTGAAGCCCCCCAAAATAAAGACAGCCACTGTTTCCACTGTTTCCCCATCTATTTCCCATGAAGTGATGGGATCAGATGCCATGATCTTTATTTTCTGAATGTTGAGCTTTAAGCCAACTTTTTCACTCTCCTCTTTCACTTTCATCAAGAGGCTCTTTAGTTCTTCACTTTCTGCCATAAGGGTGGTGTTATCTGCATATCTGAGGTTATTGATATTTCTCCTGGCAATCTTGATTCCACCTTGTGTTTCTTCCAGCCCAGCATTTCTCATGATGTACTCTGCATAGAAGTTAAATAAGCAGGGTGACAATATACAGCCTTGACATATTCTTTTTCCTATTTGGAAGCAGTCTGTTGTTCCATGTCCAGTTCTAACTGTTGCTTCCTGACATGCATACAGATTTCTCAAGAGGTAGGTCAGGTGGTCTGGTATTCCCATCTCTTTCAGAATTTTCCACAGTTTATTGTGATCCACACAGTCAAAGGTTTTGGCATAGTCGATAAAGCAGAAATAGATGTTTTTCTGGCACTCTCTTGCTTTTTTGATGATCCAGCAGATGTTGGCAATTTGATCTCTGGTTCCTCTGCCTTTTCTAAAACCAACTTGAATATCTGGAAGTTCACAGTTCACGTATTGCTGAAACCTGGCTTGAAGAATTTTGAGCATTACTTTACTAGTGTGTGAGATGAGTGCAATTGTGCGATAGTTTGAGCATTCTTTGGCATTGCCTTTCTTTGGGATTGGAATGAAAACTGATCTTTTCCAGTCCTGTGGCCACTGTTGAGTTTTCCAAATGTGCCAGCATATTGAGTGCAGCACTTTCACAGCATCATCTTTTAGGATTTGAAATATCTCCACTGGAATTTCATCACCTCCACTAGGTTTGCTCATAGTGATGCTTCCTAAGGCCCACTTGACTTCACATGGCTGACTCTAGGTTTACAGTCCAGTTTAAAGAGGATTTTATGCTTTTTTCACTTTTCCTGTGTAGAAGTGCTTCTTATGCATAATTTTTAAACTTTGAGAACATTTGATGCTGTTTCTTTATTGAAACGGGGTAAAAATGCTCATAAAAATAGATGGAGAACATCTCACCTGATATCAGTATTTATTTACCCATGTATTCATTCACTCAACACACCTTTGCTGGGTTATGTAGGCACTTGACCCTGATGGGGAGACAAAAGTAGAATATGTACTCCGGTAGGGCTATATTAAAAGTCACCACAAAAGCTGGGGGAAGACCTCATCGGACTCTGCACTATTTTTTGAAGCCTCTTGTGAGTCTATAATTATTACAAAATATATAGTTTTGTTTTGTATTTTAAATAGGGTGACCAACTGTCCAGGACTCTATCCATTTTGGCACTAAAATTCCCTCATCCTGGAAAACCCCTTAAATCCTGGAAAACTGGGACAACTGATCACTTTATAAAATGAAGTAAGTATTGTCTCTGTCTTCAATTGCCTTATATCTATTAAGAACATAATAAATTAGTAGAAGAAAAAATATTAGTAATGCATGGCACGTGTGTGACTGGACCTAAATCTTTCACTGGTGATAGATATCACTAATAGATCACAGATTTGTTTCCTGAGCTCAGACTCAGCCTCAGAATCCTTCCAGATAGCAATTATTTTTTCTTTTAATTTTAAAATCCATAAGTTTTTAAAATAAGAATATACATTTTTAAATCCATAAATTCTTTAAAATCCATGTTTTTAATTTTAAAATCCATAAAAATAAAAAATCCATTTTATTTTTCTTTCTTTCTTTTGGGCCACATGTCATGTGGGATCTTAGTTCTCTGAACAGAGATTTAACCCACGCCCCTTGGAGTGAAAGTGCAGAGTGCTAACCACTAGCTGCTGCTGCTGTTGCTAAGTCGCTTTAGTCATGTCCGACTCTGTGCAACCCCATAGATAGCAGCCCACCAGGCTCCTCCGTCCCTGGGATTCTCCAGGCAAGAATACTGGAGTGGGTTGCCATTTCCTTTTCCACCTAACCACTAGAACACCAGGCAATTCTCCCCAGATACCAACTATCAATGAACTGGAGTTGGCAACAGAATTGAAACCTATATACTATTCTTGCATTCTTCTACAGTGTCAAAGAATTTTTCAGGCATTTTTACTTTCATAGACAAGCTTAAGATGAAAGCTCCAATTTCCAGGCCATGATCTGCTCTTGACTGGAAAAATAAACAATTATTAAGAGTTGCTGGGCATCCCTGATGACTCAGTGGTAAAGAAACCTCCTGTGAAAGCAGGGGACACTGGTTTGATTCCTGGTTTGGGAAGATCCCACGTGCCTCAGGACAACCAAGGCCATGTGCCACAACTACTGAGTCAGTGCTCTAGAGCCCGTGAGCCACAACTACTGGGCCCACACACCACAGCTTCTGAAGCTTGCATGCCTAAAGGCCATGCTCCGTAACAAGAGAAGCCACTTCAATGGGAAGCCTGCACACCTCTGCTGGAGAGTAGCCCCCACTTGCCACAACTGAAGAAGGCCCGCAGGAAACACTGAAAGCCAGCACAGCCAAAAATAAAATAAACAAATAAACTTTTTTTTAAAAAAAGCAAGTTACTATGCATAGTTTTGTATTTCTTCTTCAATGTCCTCTCATTATTGTACAGGTGATCCAAAAATTAGTCACTTGTTGTCAATCTTAAAATCACAACACTTTTTGGAGATGCTCTTTAAACTCCAACATATTTCTATGAGAAATATACATACAGAAGTAAATCCTTCTTCAGTGAAAGTGGTGATAGACTTTCACAGCATATGGTTTATTCTTTTTTAAACGTACAAAATAAGCACCTCTTTCAGACCCTCAGTATCTGTGTATGAGACTAAAACTACCTACAGATTCACACTCTTACATTGTTTTTCTACTTCCTCTTTCTTCGATGCATCTTTCAGACAAATAAGTAGGCAAACAACACTTACTTCAGTCTTATTAAGTACAAGTATATCTGACAACAGTGAAGCCTTTCATTCAGATATACATACAGTGCTCCAGACTGGATCTAATCCTTTAACATTTTTCAACATTTAATGCAGGAGAGCATAAAGAGGTTTTAAAGCCACAGTGGGTTAAGTTCAAAGCCTGGCCCTGCCGTTGTCTAACTGTGTGATATTATTCTCCTTGAGCTCAGTTTCTTCATCTATAAAATCATTAGTCTGGACTCACTGAGTTACTGAAATATTCAATGAAACAGCATGCATAAAGTACATGTAAAAATAATAGTGTTCATTTATTTTGTTATTATTGCTACAGTTAAATTTTTGTTGTTTTCCCAGTAATAGCTAAATCAAAACCTATTTACATCACTAGACCATCAAAACTTTTTAGAATTTTAATTTCTTTTATTTATTTACAATTAGCTTAGTTTTATGGAGAAGGCAATGGCAACCCACTCCAGTATTCTTGCCTGGAAAATCCCATGGACAGAGCAGCCTGGTGGGCTGCAGTCCACGGGGTTGCTAAGAGTCCGACACGACTGAGCGACTTCACTTTCACTTTTCACTTTTATGCATTGGAGAAGGAAATGGCAACCCACTCCAGTGTTCTTGCCTGGAGAATCACAGGGACGGGGGAGCCTAGTGGGCTGCCGTCTCTGGGGTCTCACAGAGTCGGACACAACTGAAGCAACTTAGCACCAGCAGCAGCAGCTTAGTTTTACAGCATCTCTATAACTAGTACTCATATGTCATCCAATACAAATCATCGTATTTCAATAAATATTTTTAAATGTCTGCTCAACATTCAGACTGTTTATGTGCCACTGAAACACTGCTGAGAGGATGCCCACCAGTTGCCATAATTGGACAAAATTGGAAACAAATTCAAATAAAAGATAACATATTTTCCTCTTCTAAATGATCAAAGATTGAACTGTCTAGTATCTTAGCAACACTTAAGTGAATAGGTGATAAGCATTTACTTTCAACTTTTAAATCTTTGTATTAAACTACAAGAATGAGATTTTTAAAGAAATGAAACACTAAAGGATTGAAATGTTCTCTCTTTCTTCTTTACACTTGTCCAGGACATAGGAGATTTTTCCAAAAATGCTGCTGCCAACTGGCTGAAAAGCAAATACCATTGCAATTAAATTCATATATTTGGTAAATGATATAATTTCTAATCAATTCACTCAATTCACTAGATCTCTAAATATTCAGTAGTGTGATGGGAATGCATATTACAAATGATGTATTGTTTGAACCTGGTTTCCTTTGATCTTATTGAGCATTTGAATTTCATGACTAATAACATATATATTTTTTTCTTTTTTAAAAAATATAAATTTATTTCTTTTAATTGGAGGTTAATTACTTTACAATATTGTATTGGTTTTGCCATACATCAACATGAATCCACCACAGGTGTACACGTGTTCCCCATCCTGAACCCCCCTCCCTCCTCCCTCCCCATACCATCCCTCTGGGTCGTCTCAGTGCACTAGCCCCAAGGATCCAGTATCATGCATTGAACCTGGACCGGCGATTCATTTCATATATTAAAAAAAAAAAAAAAAAGAATAACATATATTTTTAAACTGAGTTTATATTCCCAGTATGATGTTTGACCTAATTAAGAAGCTTAAAATGTGAACTATAGAGAGGTTCTAAAAATAAAATTCAGTCATAAGTCTCTATTATTAATTTAGATATTATCTGAAGGAACACAGATGCAAAGGCTACAAAAATAATGTACAAATGAACAGACGAGCTAAATCAATCTGATCATGTAGGTGTTAAAGTTTCCTTCTGACTCGCCCTCCGGTTGAAAAGATCAAAGTGAGGCCTGGAATTATCATTGCATTGGTCTCAGTCATCCCAGTTTCACAGCGTTCAGTCATTCTGTGTGTTCTATATTCAGTGCAGCTGTTGTTGTGGCTCTTGAGATGTTAGACTCACTAATAAGTTATTTTCCAGTCTTTTGGCAAGAACGGGGCTATAAGAGAAATGGCTTGTCTTGATGTGTTCCAGCTGGAAGTAAATATGTTCTCCCATTGAAAAACAGGTCATTGCCTGGAGGCTTCCAAATTTTACCTAACTGAGCACTGGATTAGGAGTTGCCAAGGAATCCAATGGTTATATGTGATTAAGGAAACAGAGGGACATACTGATCCAAGCCCCAGGAAGAGGTTAAGAACTCTTAATTTCAATCCCAGATTTCCCTGCGAACATGTTTTACAACCTTGAAAATGCCACTTAGCCTTTGGCTGTGCTTCCATAGCCATAACCCTAATTATTTAATATTTATTGAACACTCATAAAGCACTGGTTCCTGAAGAGAACATAAAGCAAAAGCAACTAGCTTTGTCACTCCAGTGTTTATTTTATAAGGATCCCATTAGCAGTATTTCACAGCCTACCACTTTGAAAATGCGCTCTGTACTACTAAAGATCACTCAAAATTTAGAGAATATTCATTAGTGATTTTTTTCATCAGGACGAAAGAGAGCAGATGGAATTGGCTTACATTTTTGACCCAGTGCACAATTCCAAGAAATCCTTGATTCAGAACAAAATAAATGAAAGACTTTATTCTGATAACTAGCATCTGCGCTATGAAGATGGACCAAGGAAACGTCCAAAACATGGGGGCACTTGTGAGGTTGTAATTCTTTGTCTTTGATTTAGTTGGGATTTAATGTATTTTCACTTATTTTGTCAAAAACACATTTGTGTTGAAGCCAAGGAAAAACAGTGCTCACCCTCTGCAGTGAGGAGGCTGTCTTATATTGAAATGCACACCCCATTTACCTTGACCCATGTCACCAATTCACTCTGTCCTAATCTAGCAAACACTGTTTGCATAGATGGCACCAAAGTTCCTAAGAACTATTTGGATCTGCCACTGTGAACAGTCACAGGCATTTGCAATATTCAACATGATGCCATGGTGTTGCAGCTTCTTCATGGATGTGTATGACTGATTGGTTTTCCCTGCAGTGAGGAACTGTTTTCAACTGCAAATCATATAGGCCAGGATCTTTAAAATAGTTACGCTGGAGGTTTTTTTCTTTCTGTTTTGCTTGAAATCCTTGTTTCAAAATGAGGTTCTGTGATTATTTATCCTAGCTTTGGAAGCCATGGAAAAATGTTACATTTGAGGAAGACGATTAAAGAAGATGACACAAGCTAGAAATCATTTAACCAGCTAGGAGAATCATTTTCATCTATTTTGGGCTCAGTGTGTAAGTACAATATACAGAAAGTATTTTTTCTTTCATTCCCTTTTCATGCTTTAAATTTTTACAAGAAATGTGCTATGTAAAGATGGATGTGAATAAAGGTAAAAAACAGTTAAAATATCTAGTCATCTAACTCCTTTTGCTTTCAAAATTACATCCTTGAAAACCTATCAGTTTAGTCCCTGCTACCTCATACTGTATGATTATTTGCAAAGAGCTATCCTGAAGTTTACTTTAGTGCTATCTGTGAAAAAATAATATTAATAATAGATTGCAAAATCAGTAAATTTATCTAGTGTCATTAAAGAATAAGAAGTTCCCCGTAGAAACATTTACTTCTTTAAGAACCCAAACTTTTATTGGACATCATTTCAAGTTTTCATAATGACAGTGTTAGCATTATAAAAATAATTATTGCAAATGCTTTAATATAATAGTAGCCTCATGACTATTAAACATGCAAGCTGTTTGGCCCTACACCAAATGGTCCCAGGCTGCTTTCTAATGGGGGACTCAATGGCCTCAGACTTCTTTGCCTTTCACTGTAAGCTGTGTCATTTTTCAGTATTTGGACTCTCACAGCCCTGCCTCAAAACTACCTTTGCTTCAAAGGTGAAGTTGGGGAAATAAGTAAACTCCATATAAGTTTGGACTCCCTGCTCAGTCTATCTCCACTGGAAGATTTCAGATAGGATACTGAATTACAAAATGAGGGAACAACTGAACGGAAAACAATTAGAGGTGCGCAAATTATGTTTTCTGCTAGAATGTTTACTCGTCGTTATTTCCTATCTGATCTTTGTACAAAGTGCTTTTTCTGTAGATTTGACACTATGATTTTGTCTTTACCAGACCTCTTCTGCTTTATCTATTTCTCTAGTTTCCCAGTAAGATTTCAAATCTTAATCCTATACCCTCAAAGTTCTGCCCACTTTTGTACGGACATCCGATGGCCCCATGGGTGAGATTTTCTGTTCTAGTCACACAGGTCTTGGATGAAATTCTAACAGTGTTACTGGATTCAACCCAAGTTTGTTTTGAACACTAGTTATAACCAGTAGCTATAGCTTCTAATGTTAAAAATGATCCTTTGGAAACCTCATTAGAGAAAATCTCATGACTTATCTATAAGACCCTGCCATGGCTGAGAATTTGATTCTTAGCCTCTCATTTAGTTCAATGAGCCAAGACAGGCTGTCCCTGACAAACATTACCATCACCTCAGCACACAGTATAACAAAGCCAAGGAAATTCCAAACTGCCATCCATCACCCATGTGAGAGAAATACTTTATGACCTTTCAAGTGGGCCTTTGTCCATTAATACAGCTCTCTGACAATGCTCAACACATTTATTCATGGTGGATTTGACTCTTGGCTCAATGAGATCTAAGGGAAGTTAAAAACACAGAAAGACCATTTTTATCGCTTATTTCTGTGGGAGCCTAGAGAATTTGTTTAGGAATCCAAGTCCTATGGCCTCAAGTACTCAAACTGTCACTAACACACAGCAAGTTCATAGACTGGTGAAGACCGCACAGACCTCTCAGTTTCCCCCTGTGGAAATCAAATCTGTCCTACAGCTGTGCAGAGATATATTTTAATAGCAGCACTATTCTTTAAAATTACTGTCTGTTTCAAGACTAATTTTACCGTGGATTCTGTGTGACCATCAAGTCAATATATTCCTTTGCAGCATGCAGGACTCACTTCACTTTCAAAGTTAGGGTT
Organism: Budorcas taxicolor; assembly: GCF_023091745.1. Taxonomy (NCBI): domain Eukaryota; kingdom Metazoa; phylum Chordata; class Mammalia; order Artiodactyla; family Bovidae; genus Budorcas; species Budorcas taxicolor. Next base: position 51,074,605 of record NC_068918.1, read on the forward strand.
CTTTAAAGCCACATTATTTTTCTCTTGCAGAACAGCCAGTTGGTTAGAACTGTTAAAATCACCCTCAAACAATTATGTTTTATAATGTGTTTTCACATTGAGCAAAGGTAGAAGTGGGGATGTGAGCCAAAACTCTCCATCCATAGGAAATGTAAAGAAGGCTAATTGAAGAGGTCACATGTCTAGAAGCCAAAGTGACTTCAGAGGGCCGAGATCAGAGCTCATCCTTTGGTCGACTACAGAGGGGGCTCTGTCTTCACCTGGGGTCAGTGTAAGCCAGGGGTCACACGTGACACTGGAAAGGAAAATGATTATCATGCAGTACCTAACTTTCACATCATGAAAGTCACACTGAATTATGCCTGGGTGATCAGAAACCATACCTAGGTGCCCCCATCACTCCTCCTGCTGGAGGCCCCTGGCCACCCGCCTCTTCGAAGCCCCAGCCAGACCATGGAAGGGAGCAGCAGGGCTCCAGCGCTCTGCTTTCGTGTTGGTTGTTCTGTCTCTAAAGAATGGAAAATCTTTCTCTCAACTCTAACACCCACTCCCCATTTCCCTGCCCCTTTTCTCCCAAGCAATATAACTCGAGCTGAAATACAGAGTCATTCACATTTTTTTTCCCATCCTGTTGCATAAAACCTGAAAGGGGGAGACAAAAGCACCCGTGAACTTTGGAGATTAATACTTCTTCTGGTCCCAGCTGTCAGATTTATTTCTTCTTTGTAGCTAAATCAGGTCATTACGCTACAAATCTTTATTTTAGATGAAAGATTTAAATCTCTACAGAATTGGGGGAGCTTAGGGGCGGGGGAGCATAATAAGCCATCCATAGTAATTGGCTGTAGTTTTATCTGGATGTGTGTATGCAGGCTGCTATCAAATTCCGATAAACTTTTCCTGACCCTCTTCACTTTCTGGAGTCCCTGGGAATCCCAGTAACCAATGCATTTTCCGGGCACTCAGGTTGCATGCTCAATTATAAGCTGTCTCCACATCTAAGACGTCATGTTTCTACAGAGTACTTTAAACAATCAAAGAAATTAAAAGATCTTTGTGTTGCTTTGGAATAATAATAGTAATTTTTTTTTAAGTTTCTGTAACTCAAGCATTTGTCCTTGACGTGTTCTGAATTATTTCCTCAGAATTTACAAAAAAAAGACAAGTAAGAGGCAGACATAATAGAAGGCTTAGAGATTCCATTCAGCCACTTTAAAAGCAAAACCAAAGAACAGCGGTGGCAGCAGAAGTCTGAAAAGGCATTAAGTCATCAGAATCACCATTCAGTGGAACAGCTTTGGAACAGATGTGTCTCCCATCGTCTTTATCCAAAGAACCAGAGAGGGGACATTGAATATATTAATAAAGATAATAAGGCAACTAGCCCTGAGTCAGTGTCGCCTTTAGTCAGGTATTCTTCAGGCAGACTCGTTAAATGGCTCTGAAGCACCCACTGTAGTTTTTGCTTCATGTGGCAACCTCTTATGTGCCCTGTATTTGGGGAGGAGGGTGGTAAACGGATAGAGCCCCAAATCAGGAGACTTGTGTTGTACGTGCAGAGTGGGAAAGTAAAAACTCATCTGTAGTTCTGATTAGGTTGCCAGAGCCCCGTCTGGTTCAGGAGCTCCGAGCACAAATCCAGATTTCTGCAGTTTTTTGTGTTCAGATCTCTAAGAGACAGTAATTACTATGATTCTATGTGGTCAGCACCCCGGAGCCTAGGCAATGCTGAGGCCCTGGACTTAGGGACTTAGGAAAATCTCCACTTGCCACATTTTTACTCATGTTTCCTATTTCCAATTGTTTCAAGAGCAGGATACTCTGAAGGAGGAAAGGTGGAACCTATCAAGGAGCAGGCAAAAATGCTCTAGGGTCAATGTACTTATGTCAAAAGTCCTGTGAGAGCTGTTGGGATCCTGCCATAAATGTTTGAAATCCTGACTGAGAGAATGGCTAGAAACTAGGGCTGCCCCTGCTCACAACCTCAAGGCCCCATCTGACAAAATTATCTTTGACCTGGTCCTGTCATAATGTCTGAAATTGCTCCCTCTGAAGACCTCGTCCCTGTTAAGTGCATCCCCTCCAGAAGGTCCCAATTTAAATGCTAATGTTTTGCTCACCCAATATCAGTCATTAGTTTATCACATTAGCCTTAGTCACCCTGGGAAAACGGAACTTGGTCGGGTAAGCACTAATGAAAGGCAAGGTGAAAGGGATGTTCCAGAACTTGTGTGGGGAGCAAAGATGTGAAAGCAGGTAGTTAAACAGAGCATACTGGGGTCAGAAGCTAGAGTGACAGGCAATAAACCAGTACATGCCCCACCCACTTAGAAGTGGGGTACACAACACGCCTCCCGGGGGAAGTTGCTAGAGGGAAGATTAGGGGAGACTTCAAGCAAGCTTTATCTTCATTACATTTTTGTCTAGAGCTGGTCCTAGCTGGAGCTAAGTAAATCCAATAAACAAGACATAAAATACTAACCCTAATCCTAACAAAAAGAGGTGGTCAAACAGTCCATATGCCTCCAGAAGAAAGAACTCAATTGGGAATTTGAAGCACACACTTGGCCCTTGCCATTTAAGATGATCCACTGCAAACTAGGCCAACTCTATTTGACAGGATGACAGCTATTCCCACAGTGGCTTTGGGATGTTATTTGAAAATCAGATTATTTATTTTTTTAAAGGCAACATCCATTGTTCAGCTTGTTTTTCTTTCAGTTAATCTAAATGGGAACATCCTTATCTGCAAGGGCACAGATACCTTTTTGCAGAGCTCTCTGCAATATACAAATGTGTTGCCTGGTAATGATCTTTCCAGCTAAATTAAGATGTTCTGTACTACAAATGCCTATGTATACAAACAACACGGGTTAGACAGAGGAAAGAACTATTCATTAGGTGCCTAAAAACGCAAGATGAACAGCACAAGATGGCATATTTGTGCAAACCTATTTTTTGAAATATTTAAAATCCAACTTGTTCTATTAATTTTTTTAAATGATGCTTATTCTTAACATGCTCAAATATCTCCCAGAGGGAAAAGCAATCTGCAGAAAAGCTTTTGATCTTCATTCATTTTCAAGCATCTGCAAATTAAAAGACCTGTTGGGGAGATGTTCCGCTCATTTGTTGGCTGAGAGGCACTTTTGTTTTCAATGGGAAGAGAGATGTTCATTTAAATTTGGAGGAATCTCCTTAAATTTAGGAAATAGCAGTGCCTTCGTGTAAATAGGAATATGCGATTTCACAGATATTTTCCAGCGGCTCTCCACGAGAAGGGAAATTTCAGAATATTCAGCAACTAGGGCAGGAACACATATCCTTTAAAGCAGCAGTCCCCAGCCTTTTTGGCACCAGGGATCCATTTCATGGAAGACAGTTTTTCCACAGACCAGGCAGGGGAGAGGGGAGGATGGCTTCGAGATGATTCAAATGCATTACATTTATTGTGTAGTTTATTTCTATTCTTATTACATCAGCTCTACTTCAGATCATCAAACGATAGATCCCAGAAGTTGGGGACCCCTGCCTTAAAGTATCTCTGTGTTAAAGTTTCTTTGCACTTATGGTGTCACCTGCTGGCAGTGGGGGTTTGTTCTTGGGCAGAAGGAAGATGACGTGGTGAGACAGAATTGTGTAGTGTTGGTAAAGACAAAGCTTTCTGGTCAAACTGACATGGAGTTGAGTCCTAGTTCTAACATTTCCTGGGTAGGTTGAGGCTGGAGAAGTCACTTAATCCTTCTGAACTTTAGTTACACTATCTGCAAAATGGGCACAAGAATAATCCCTCCTTTATGAAATTGTTGTTCCACATTAAAATGAGATAATGCCTATAAGTGTTCATGAATATGAATGTACAGTGCCCTGTGTACAAAAAGTATACACTAAATGACAGCAACCTGCCACATCACGATTCATCACTGAAATTTTAATCAAAGACTATATCAAGTTCATAATATGAACATTTTTGGTCAGAACATTTTTGGTCAAACATTTTTGTGGAGTGAGGGAGGTTTAAAATAGGGAATCATTTACGTAGAAACAATACAAGCATTCTCAGAGGCTAGTGTGTACTTTTATGGTTGAATTCTTGAGGCCATACATCAAATGCTCCAGTCCATCATTGCCCTCCACTCTGATGACACACGCCCTTGGCACCAGACCTAGAAAGGAGCCATCAATGCTCTCTACAGTAGTTGCTCCAGCGGCCTCTGAGATACCTGTGAATTAACTGTGAACTTGTATCTGTGTCATCAAGAGGGACAGAGACAATTTGAAAAGGTTACTGTCACGTGTGGCTAAACCCTGATTTTTAGTTGGCCTGCTGCAAATATCTTAACAAAACAAAACAAAAAAATCACTGATTCGGCCATGCTTGTTTCCACCAAAATCGTTTTCCATCTGTCAAAGAGACATAATCTCAATACCATTTGTTGAGTGTCAGCAAAGACATGAATAATCTTTGGTGTCCCTGTTATTTATTCTCTAAGGAAGCTAAAGATCAAGGCCAAATATCCAGAATTCCACTTGTGTTTCTCGTCAGATCTTAGGGATTTTCAGGCATGCCTAAACCATAAAGAAAGATCATAAAGTTCATCCCTTATACTTGTACATATGAAAAAACAGGCCACAGAGAGGTTAAGTAATTCGCTTCAGGACAGAAGGCTCATTATAGATGAGGCTGTATTAGAAGGCATGGCTCCAGAGAGTCCATCCAGGCCTCTTTGCACTTTCCTCCCATGACTTAGAAGGAAGACTATTTCTTTTTAGATTCCACAGAAAGAGACTCACAGATTTGAGGGGAAAGGCTGAAGGGAAGGGATAGTTAGGGAGTTTGGGATGGGTATGTACACACTGTTATATTTAAAATGGGTAACCAACAAAGATCTACTACATAGCACAGGGAACTCTGCTCAGTGTTGTGGCAGCCTGGATGGGAGGGGAGTTTGGGGGAGAATGGGTACATGTATATGTACGGCTGAGTCCCTTCATTGTTCATCTGAAACTATCACAACATTGTTAATCAACTATATCCTAATACAAAATAAAAAGAATTTTTTTTAATGTTTTAAATAAATAAAAGGGCAGGAAAAAAGAAGAAAGCCCAGAGATTTGCATCTCTTCTCATTCCAAAGTACATGAGTCATAAGGAAGATTTCCATGGGGAGTTTCAAATCAGATGACTCCAGTAAAACCAGCAACATTATCTAATGTTTATTAAACAGATCAAATCACTCTACCCTTTTAACTTTGCCTAGAATCCTCAATATGTTATGGTCAAATGATAAAATAAAATAGTATGAAACTACTTAAGCAATGAGACAAGGCAGACCATGCTGTATCAGTGATTAATGCACAACTTGAGTATTGGGAGAACTGAGCTGAATTCCACTGATGCACTCAATGAAGGCGTTAACTGGTACACTACAATGTTAATAACCCTGTTGAAGACATAAAAGTTTTACTTTCACAAACTGATAGGCCAAAAATGAATCTGATTTTTAACTATAAAGCTCTTCTTGTAACATGTTTTTGTAAAAAAAGAAAATTACTTCTTTGCAGTTTTCTCTAGGTAGCCCAGTTCCTTCCTCAGTCACTTTTGTGAAGTCAACACACACACACACACACTCACACACACCTCCCACATCCCTCCCTCAGTTCTGCCAAGAACTGAACACTGCAGGAATCTCAATAACACTTCCGCAGAAAGGACAGTTGTGGGTTTCTATTTTGTAAACAATTCTGATTTGTGGTAAAGAAGGGAGAAGTCAGAAGTCTCTCTAGGTAGAATGAAGAACTGCTTGGCTACTTCTCAGAGCCGGGAAGGTGTGTCTGTTGGAAGCCAAAGTGAATTGAAACATCAAGTAAGAATTTCCCTGTTGTCTTTCAGTCTGAAAACGAATAAAGAATTGGAAATGTTGCTTCACGCTTCCTTACCTCAATATCTGCAAAGCTCACATAGCACCCTATAATTCACACAGGGAATGAGATGGCCCGGGGCGCTGTGTGAACGAGTCAGGAGCCAGGCAAGGCAGAGTGAATTCAAGCTTCCCTGGTATAGATATGACAACCGTTAGCTTCCACTATTTCTGACTTTTCCATGCTGGCTATCTAATTATGTTACATCTTGAAAATGCAGCAAGGGAAAATTCTATTTCAGCTCTAATAATAGAAATGGGTAATATTTACCACTATAACAGATTGTGCTGTGTGGTGAATGAAGGCTGCCTCTTCAGTCACATTATATAGATGAAGTTGATTCGGCAATACTGGAACATACGGGAATTAGAAAACTAAGTAGACTATGGGAGCAATGTGATTTTAAGAAAGTAATTTAATCTAAATCGTGGTGTTAAATGAAAATCTCATCCATAAAATATAGTATGCAGGAGAATCAACTAAATGTCTAAGTAGGGAGTAAAAAGGCAATTTAAAAATTTTTATTTTAAAGTATATTAGACTAAATCCTACTCTATTGAAAAATCAGATCATTTTCCCAAACAAAAGCAGAGTCTATAAACTTAGTAAGAGCAATATGCTGCACTAGCCAAAAATAGAAGGAAATGCCAAGATGTCCTTGAACTGCAAGTAGAAACAAAATGACTGAATTGTATTCTGTATAAACCACAACAAATATAGGAGAGCAAGAAGAAGGAACTTGAATGAAGGTTAGAATAAGGCTGTCTGAGAAGTATGCATCTTCTCTGCATCCAATCTCTCCTTTTTTCAGTCTACAATAGGCTGCAAATTTCAGATTTCCACCATGGTCAGCAATGAATTTCTCCATCAGAATTCAACTAGGAATTGGCACATGGACACTCACTTGCAGGAAATTAGAAATGCTCTGAGCATGTTAGAAACAATCCACTATTCCCCAGGTCACAGTTAAGGACAAGCAACATCAGCTAGTGCAAAGTGCACCAGTCTGCTTGGGAGGAGTAGGGGGAGCGGGCCTACACTGGATACGATGCAGTCAACCTGCAGAAAATAAACTTCTTGAGATACAAATGAAGTTCAAGAATTGAGAGAGAACATTATCTAAGAGGAACAGCAAGTGATTAAGTTCTGTGTTAACACTCAACAATGCTTTATTGTGCCATGTTGTACCCTAAGAGCTGAGTGGGGCCTAGCCAGGTAGCACCTGCCTTGCCAGGATCCTAGAGTCAATTATATTAAGCTTTAGGTCCCCTTGACATTATTGTTCTCAGCAGGTCCCCTTCAACACATGTGGGGTAAGTGAGATAACAGAAGATGATGGCTCTCCATTAAAAGGTGGCCCCAACTCATCTTCAACCTTCATCCACTCACTGCAGCCCTGCTACCTGGATCCCCCCTAGCCATTGCAGCTGCTCTGAATCTCTGGTATAATATAGTAAACAAGAGAAGAGAGCCTCATTATGGAATCCTAGGAAAGAATGCCACTGCTGTGATACACAGAAGCATTATAGGAGAAAATTTGTAGATGGCTACATCAAAATCTGTGAATGTGTAAATCATTTTTTTTTATTATGCTACCTTGTATATATAAGTGCAACACAGTAGAAATTGAGATTCCCAGGTGGCACAGTGGTAAAGAATCCACCTGCCCAATACCGGAGACTCGGGTTCAATCCCTGCATCAGGAAGATCACCTAGAGGAGAAAATGGCAACCCACTCCAATAGTCTTGCCTGGGAAATCCCATGGACAGAGGAGCCTGGCAGGCTACATTCTGTGGGGTCACAAAGAGTCAAATATGACTGAGCACATGCACACATGCACGTGGGCACACACACAAATACAGTTGAAATTGAAGTGCAAATTGTCTAGAAATCACATAGAGCCAAATATGCCTTATACAGACAAGGACTATGCCATATATAGCCTGCAGAACACCATGAAAAACCTCATTTTCTAAGTGTAAATTGTGGAAGCTAGGATAAAAGAAAGTGTTTCACTTGATTTATAAGCTTTAAAATATTAAAAATAAGGCACCCCAAGAATCTGTGGATACATAAGTTCTTTTTGAAATTTTTTAGGGGCGTACAAAAGCAAAATTTGAAGAACATGGAATTTTGCTCTACTATAAATACCAGATCTTTTCCAGAATCAAACCATTCTTTGGGAGTCAGAGATACTGCAAAGGCTCTGACTAAAGTTTTATGAAGAGTAGAGAAGAAGCAACACCCTATAAAGGAAAAGAGATGTGGTAAAGAAAAGAAGGCGAAAAAACATAGATGAGACTGCCTGTTTCATAATTTTGCCCATGGTTCCTCGTAGCAGCCATGAGAACACATGTTGCAGCCATCCCACTACAGGGAGGGAAATTGATCCAAGGCCTTAGTCGCTGTGCTGTGAAATTCTTCTGTGCCTTTGCCCCAAGGCTGTATCCCTCACAGACAGCTGTCTGCCACTGAGCAAGTGCAGCATACTCAGGTGGATAGGTTCCTGCTTCCGAGGGACATGAGACTCCTTTATTGTCCAGGTTGGGCTCAAGGCCCAGACAAACCTTCCTTAGACTGCACAGCAGTCTAGGGCGCTTCCTTCCAATCTTCTCTCTCTCTCTCTCTCTCAGCATCAGGCTTGCCTCGTGGACTGAATCTCCCAGGCTTATCCAACTCCCTTTCTATTTCCTTTCACAGGCATCTCCCCTAATAAAAGTCTTGCATATTAAATTCCATTGCTCTCTGCCAGAAGACAGCTCACAAGTGACCTAGAAGCCAAAAAGGAATTCTGTGTTTCCTACAAACCCTACTTTGCCTCATATTCATAGCCTCCAGAGATTTCTCTCCATTTTCTCCAGAAAAACTGCATGGACTTTAAAAATTCATCTGGGTCAATTTCCCCACCTTGTGAACTGTTCACATCTACTTGGAAGACAATTTTCAAGAACGCTTTGAAAAAGCATTCTAATCATAATGAGACAGTTTATTCAGACAGCCAATTCATACAGTCAAGTATTCGTTAAATGTTGGAAGCCAGGTCTTGGTTTTCGGTGCTTTATTTTTAATATTTTAAAGTTTATAAATCAAGTGAAACACTCTCTTTCATCCTAGCTTCCACACTTTACACTTAGGAAAATGAAGTCTTTCATGGTTGTTCTGTAGGCTATAAATAGCATAGTCCTTGTCTATTTAAAGCATATTTGGCCATATGTGATATCTAGACAATTTGGCATTTAAATTTCAACTATGGTGCATTTAAAATATGCAAGATGACATAAGCCATAAGCTGAAATTCTAAACTTTGGGGGTTTTATGAATGATATTTAAAATGTAGCAAGAGGTTAATACCCCACTTGAAATTGTCTCTGTGTCTTTCTACACACAATTGATTTAACTGTTATGACTGTCAAGATAAATTAGAAAAGAGCTGAGCCAATTGTGCCTTTAGACACAGCTTTAAGTATCCCTACAAGAGACAAAAAATAAAAAGGTTAAACTAGAAAACTTCTAAGGTTTCTCTCAGCTTTAATAACATAGGATTCTATAATTCTAAGGTTTAATGCAATCAGATACATTGAGTTCTCCCTCCCCAACCACGAGTTCCCTTTACATGAAATCTGAGTACTACATAATTTCCTTCTCTAAACATTTTCAGCAACCATAATGATTTCAGTTCTAATATATGAGAATTGAAGGGGCCACTCCTGTAACTAGCCTCAGTCAGATGATCAAGAACCAGCGTTGGCTCTGAAAAGGTCAAGACCCTCTAGCCTCTGTCTTCCTTTTTTTCTGTTGCTGCTTTGGGGGAAAAAGGATGGAAGAATTCAAAGGGCTTGCAACACAATCTTCTCTAAAGATCATACTTTGTGCAGTCAAAAGTTGCTTGCAGAAAGTACCTTCTGAAGAGCCCAAAACACTGAACAATGGCATTTAACCATGATTAGCCACTAAAGTCCCCTAATGGCAAAAAGGACAACTAAACTCAAACTTTCACTTAAGTGATGAGAAATAAAGAACCCTAGGTTTAAGTATGGGACCCTTGGGACTCAGCTCCCTCACTTTCCCAACCAACCCCTCCTTCAAAGACCACTCACACTCTGCACCTTCAGAAATCACTGGAAATTAAAGATAAATGAGAACAAATTAAATACTTGTTATTATCACTCAAAAGAGTAATATCACTGATAGTCTTACTAACTAGTATGATTACTATTTTATGTTTTAATATCTATTTTAATTACACATATACACATTTTATGCATAAATATATACACACTTGCGTATTTATATATATATAAGATATATATAAGCTTTGACATGTTAACTCTTTAGATCTTGCTCTCCCTATTCTCTTTATCCCAGGCCCTTTGCTGCATAGTCAAAAAATAAGTAAATAAAACTTTAAGAAACTCTCCCACCATGAAGATTTTAGAAACAATTGCAGGTGAAATTGAATTTATAATTTCTAAATACCTGTAAATGCAGGAAGGATTTCTTTAAAGTCCTCAAATTCTGTTCAAGGTTACAACTTTTTCAACTCTATACACATAGTTGTTTTATAAAAATAAAATTAAAACAAATCATTGCTTACTACTTTTCTCTCCACACAAAAATTCCATCTTAGAAATTAGTTGAACTTGATACCAAAATGTTAATAGCTCAAATATTTTATAATATGCAGTATTTTTATATCAAATTGGTTAGCAATGTTAATAGCATCCTGTTAGTTTAGGCTCCATAAAGCAATTTAAATATTCCTTATCTTAATTGTGTGACAATGTCCAAACTCACCAAGCAACCAATGCTTTTCATTTGTTTATAAATGTTGTCACGTGTGGACAGTTAGCTTAGTTGATTAGAGGACAGTACTAATGAAACCAAGGTTAAAAATTTCTTCTTTTATTGTTATTAGCCAGATAACCGCTCTTAATCCTAAGATCAAAGTCTCCATCCAGGGACTTTCCTGGTGGTCCAGTGGCTAAGACTCCCTGCTCCTAAGGCAGGGGCCCTGGGTTCGATCTCTGGTCAAGGAACTAGATCCCACTTGCCACAGCTAAAGATCCTGCATGCCACAACTGAGACCCAGCACAGCCAAATGAATAGATATCTAAGACTCCATCCAAAGTCATAGCTACTACCTCAACCTTATGTTGTGGGTCACAATAAGGAGTAGATAAAAGACCTTAATATTTTTTACTATTGCCTCCATTTAAAAGGGCTTCCCTGGTGAATATGTAAACTTTGACTATGAACTATTTCAAACAAATTGAAAAGTACAGATAAAAATATAACAAAACACAAAGCATCCTCCCCCCTAATTTAACAAATGTTGATTTTTGACAATGTTTGCCTCCTATATTTGTAAAATAAATGTAGCAGATACAAATAAACTCTCAGAGATACCACTCCTTCCTTCCCAGACACTAACATGAACACTTCTAATTCATATTTTTACTTTTTAGTATTCTACTAAATCCTGTTTAATTTATCCATCTCCTTAAACAATTATGTTGCTTCCAATGTTTGCTAATACAACAATGAAGTACTGGAATTTTTGAGAGTGCCTCCTCATTTGAGCATTCAACAAAGATATATAACTTAAAAGTAAAATTGCTGTCTTGTAGGGTACACATGTTTTCAACTCCATAGGTATTGTTAAATTATTCTCCAAGGTAGATGTGTCAATGTATCCTAAGACCAGTAGCTTCTGAAAGTTTCTATGTTCCCATATTATTGCCAACACGTCATACAATCAGTTTCTATGTTTTGCCAATCTACTAACTATGAAATATTGCCTCAATTTAACTTTCATCACTCCTAATAAATAATCAGTGAGGTTTTGCAACATTTTATCTATTTATTGACCTTAAAGATTTCTTCTTATATTAATTGGTTCTCCATATCCTATGGAGAAGGCAATGGCAACCCACTCCAGTACGCTTGCCTGGAAAATCCCATGGGCAGAGGAGCCTGGTAGGCTGCAGTCCATGGGTTCGCTAGGAGTTGGACACGACTGAACGACTTCACTTTCACTTTTCACTTTCATGCACTGGGGAAGGAAACAGCAACCCACTCCAATATTCTTGCCTGGAGAATCCCAGGGATGGGGGAGCCTGGTAGGCTGCCATCTATGGGGTCGCATAGAGTCAGACACGACTGAAAACGACTTAGCAGAAGCAGCCATATCCTATATCCATTCTCTATTGAAATATTTCCTTTTTATTGCTTTTACGGTTTTATTTAATATGTGTTTTCTTTCCTAATCCTTTACTGGTTGCTTGAATTATAAATATTTTCTACCAATATGGGGCTTATCTTTCCATTTTGTGGTCTTTTTTTGTACAAATCTTTTTTATTTTAAATAGCTAAAGTTATCCATTTTTTTTAAGCCTTGTGCTTCTCTTTCTTCAACTGAAAGTTTGTACCTTTTAATCTCCCTCCCCTATTTCTTTCTTCTCCCACTACTTCCCTCCTGGCAACCACCCGTTTGTTCTCTGAATCCATAACTCTGTTCCCAGTTAGTTACGCTTGCTTCTTTGTTTTGTTTTTTGATTCCACTTATAAGTGAAGTCATACAGTATTTACCTTTTCTGCCAGACTCAACTTACTTAGCATAATACCCTCTAGATCCATCCATACTGTCACAAATGGCAAGATTTCATTCTTTTTTATGAATAATATCCTATTGTGTGTGTGTATAGTCTTATATCTTCTTTATTCATTCATCTATTTGATGGACATTTAGGCTGCTTCCATATCTTGGCTATTGTAAATAATATGCACTGAACATAGAGGGGCATTTATCTTTTCAAGTTAGTGTCTTAATTTTCTCTGATAAATACCTAGGTGTGGAATTTCTGGATATGGTAGTCTTATTTTTAATTCTGAGGGGATTTACCATACTGTTTTCCATAGTTGATACACCAATTTACTTTCCCATCAACAGTGCACCAGGGTTTCCTTTTCTCTACATGAGGTTTGTGCTTCTTAAATCTGTGTAAGAGCTTTTTAAACAGCTTCTAACATCATAAACTTTCTTACTTTTCTTAATTTTTACATGTAACTTTCTTAACGTAAATCTTTTCTTAATGTAATTTATCTTTACCTTTTTAATCCATGTAGGATTTATTTTTATGTATGGCATACGGTAGGCTCACAAATTTATTTTTCCAATGTAACTAGTCAGTTTTATGATCATCACCTACTATTTGATCTTTCACCACTGACTTGAACCTACTCTCTCGTATGTTCATTTCTCATATACACACAGCTGTTTGTAGGCCCCCTGTTCTGTTACATTGATATATTTGTGCATCCTTCTGGCAATACAATACATTTTAATGACTATCCCTTTATAACAACTCTTGATAAATGATAAAGTTCATTCTCTTTAATCTTCTTCAAATATTTTCTTTTAGTTATCCTTGCCCCTTTATCCATCACCCATTTAATCTTTGAAAAAGTTTGTCAAGTCCTGAGAAAATTTAAGAATCAGATTAAACTAACTTTGGCTTTATGGATTTTTGAGAATCAAAATTTTTAAGTACCAAGACTCCCTATCAAAAAAACTTGGCATAATTCTCCATTTGTTCAGATCTCTTTCTATATTTTCCTCTGGAGAAGGGCATGGCACACTCCAGTATTCTTACCTGGAGAATCCCATGGACAGAAGAGTGGATTGCCAGGACTTGGACACAACTGAAGCGACTTAGTACAGCACACAGCACAGCATAAATGCTTCAGTAATATTTTAGGTTTCTAGAGAAGTCCTATACGTAGTATGTTAAATTTAATCTCACATATTTTATAATTTTGTGGCTAGAAAAATAGGCTACTTTAACAATTCTATTTTTAAACCAATTGTATTTGAAGTAAACAAGTACTATTAACTTTATATACAGTTTTTGTAGATAATAACCTTCAACTGTCTGATTATTTCTACTAATTTGAAACTAGATTCTCATGAATTTTATATGTGCAAAATTATACTATCTATGACAGTGATTTCTTTCTTCCTCTTCTTTTTTTTTTTTTTTTTTGACTGCTTCACACAACTTGTGGGATCTTAGTTATCCAACCAGGGCTTGAACCCAAACCCTCAGCAGTGAAAGCACAGAGTCCTAAATATTGGACCACCAGGGAATTCCCTGTGACAGTGGTTTCTTATTTTTTCCATTCCTTATGCCATGTTGACGGAGAAGGCAATAGCACCCCACTCCAGTACTCTTGCCTGGAAAATCCCATGGACGGAGGAGCCTAGTGGGCTGCAGTCCGTAGGGTCGCTAAGAGTTGGACATGACTGAGCGACTTCACTTTCACTTTTCACTTTCATGCATTGGAGAAGGAAATGGCAACCCACTCCAGTGTTCTTGCCTGGAGAATCCCAGGGACAGAGGAATATAGTGGGCTACCATCCATAGGATTGCAAAGAGTTGGACACAACTGAGCACACGCATGCACACACACACACACACACACACACACACACAATCCTAGAATAAACCCAACTGGTACTTATTCAGTTCTGAAAAGTTCTTAATCTCTATCAAAATATTGTCTCTTTCTTCATTCTATTTTATCTTTCTGAAAATATATAAAATTTATATATTTATACATATGTAGATGTAGATACAGCTGATACAGAGAGGAAAAAAAGAAGATTCCTATTGAATACATGTTGGATCATCTTATTCAGTTGCACCCATTCTATTTTGTTCCATTGTACTTCTTTTCTTTCTAATATTTTATTTCTAATTTCTTTGCTACATCCTAGACAATTTCCTCAAGTCTATCCTAAAGTCATCAATTCTTTGTTAATCAGAATCTAACCAGATATTAAAACTCCCACGTAAGTCTTAATTAATGATTACTTTTTTTGTAATTTCTAAACATTTTATTTAGTTCTTTTTCAAGTGAAAGTGAAAGTCGCTCAGTCTTGTCCAGTTCTTTGCAACCCCATGGACTGCAACCTGCTAGTTTCCACTGTCCATGGGGTTCTCCAGCCAAGAATACTATAGTGGGTAACTGTTCCCTTCTCCAGGGGGCCTTCCCAACCCAGGGGTTGCACCCAGGTCTCCCGAATTACAGGCAGATACTTTAACATCTGAGCCATCAGCAAAGCCCATGAAACTGGAGTGGGTAGCCAATCCCTTCTCCAGGAGATCTTCCTGACCCAGGGATCGAACTGGGGTCTCCTACATTGCAGGTGGATTCTTTACCAGCTGAGTTACCAGGGAAGCCCTCTTTTCAATCTGTATATTATATTCTTTTTTCATAGGGCCCTAATATTTATGGCTCATATTCCTTCTTTTAGTACTTCATTCACTTCACACATAATTATTTTGTAATCACATTCAGATTACTTATGTGTCTCGTGTATCTCAAAAGTTTATTTTTCTGCTTATTGTTTTTGCTAATATCTCAGTCAGGGTTCACTCAGAAGACAAAAACCATATCAGTATTTTGAATAAGGACAACTTAATATAAACAATTATTAATTAAGGTGGTTAATAATGAAATGAGAAAAAAAGAAGACCAAAAAACACAATTATAGTGAATATAGAGAACAACTAATACTTCTAAGTTGGGATAACTTAAAAAGAAACAAATTTGGAAAAGGATCTCCACCACCCTAGTTCCCCTTAAGGCTGAGATTCAGACCTCAGTTCTAGAGAGGGTATGATTAGATCTTCCTGGTTGGCAAGGTTTCTGGGATGTTGTAGGCCAGAGCTTTTACACAGGAAGCTGTCTGGTGACGTGCCAGCATAGGTCAGGGATGATCTTCTGGAAGTTGCTTACTGAGGTACGGGCAACTCAGAGTGGCATGTAGAAAACTGCCCATTGGAGTGCGAGAGAAACTCACTGGAGGGTGAACTCCACTGGGTCTCCCTGCTACCACTGATAGCCGAGCCTTAGGAGGAAAAAAAAAAGACACAAGAATTGGTAAGAAAAGTCCTATTATCTGTTTGCCTTGCGGGTTCCCTCCAGACCCATCTCTTGACAAAGCCTAGATGGCTGGATGGCATCACCGACTTGATGGACGTGGGTTTGAGTGAACTCCGGGAGCTGATGATGGACAGGGGGATCTGTCGTGCTGCAGTTCATAGGGTCTCAAAGAGTCGGACACGACTGAGTGACTGAACTGAACTGAATATTGTCCCAGCTAGCCAAAGGTCCAACTCCATTACCAAAAATCAAGGCAACAGAGGTAAATTTGGATCTGATAATCAATAATTTGATAACTAGCTGTCTTAGAGAAGTTTGTGTACTCCTTAATTTAGTATAAACCTCACGAGAGCTCTGTGAGGTCGGTACCATCCCCACTGTATAGGAAAGAAACAGGTTTACAGAGGTGAGGTAATTGTCTACAGCCATCCACCTAGTAAATAGAAGGCTGGACTTAGATTATTTGATTCCAGAACCTTCTTTCTTAAACACTGCACTCTCTGCATCCAGATTCACCTGAGTAAGGCAAATTAGAGAGCTGGTATGGTGGTCCTGGGCTTTCCAGGTGGCACTAGTGGTAAAGAACGCCCCTGCCAATGCAGGAGACATAAGAGATGCGAGTTCAATCCCTGGGTCAGGAAGAGCCCCTGGAGGAGGACATGGCAACTCACTCCAGTATTCTTGCCTGGAGAATCCCATGGACATAGGAGCCTGGCAGGCTACAGTCCATAGCAACACAAAGAGTTGGACAAGACTGAAGCAACTTAGCGCACATGCATGGTGGTCCTGGCCTGGCCTGAAAAGGCAGTCATGAGAACACTGGTGAAAATAGCTGGGGGAGACATTCAGAATAAGATCTGATGGGTTTTGGACCAATTACATAAAATAGTTACCCCAGGATAATCTCAACTTCATATGTTTTATCCCATGACCCATATAGACATTTACATTTTACAAACTCTGGGTTCAGAAAACATGGTCCTCATAAATCTAACGTAGACATAAAAGTCAAAAAATAAACCCTGGGAGCAGCATAGAACAAACTCCAGCATTCATTTTATATGATCTTGTATAAGATTTATAACCAATAAAAATGTTTATATGGAATAATTACACAAACACACAGACACACACACTCACACACATAAGCCCTCCAGCACAATATTCTTAGTGCTGAGTTTATTTTTACATATACCATAAATATTCTTAAGGTTAATTGAAAGCAGAACATGTGCACGACTTGGTGTAAACGTTGACTCCCGTTCAAGTTCCTCTTTTGCTTAGCTTTTCTTAGACATTTTTAATTTCAGTGTCAAAAGATCAATATACAGTAAAAAACGATAGAGAGGATGTCTAATTAGGCTTTGTTTATACTCTAGACATCCTCTCAATCATTTTTATTGTTGTACGTTGACCTTTCAGCACTAAAAGAATGGACAAACTCAAGACATCACCTCCTCCAGTGTATCCACATCCTAAGTCCCAGAATTTGTGAATATGTTCTAGCACATGGCAAGGGGGAGTTAAGGTTCCAGATGGAATTAAGGTTGCTTTAACCAGTTACCCCGAGATGGAGAGGTGAGCCTGGATTATCCAGTGTAATTACAAGGGTTATTATAAGTGAAAGAAGGAGGCAGGAGAATCAGAGTCAGAGTGACACAACATGAGAAAGACAAATTCTTCCCTGGAGCCTCTCCAAAGGAGCACAGCCCTGCCTACACCTGAGACTCATTTTAGACTTCTGACCTCCAGAGCTGGAAGATAATAAATTCATGTTGTTGTAAGCCACTAACTTTGTAGTAATTTTTATAGCAGCCATGGGAAACTAACACATCCTGCCCCAACATCTGAACAGGAGAAAATTTTGGATTTAAAGCCTTAAAGTCCCTGTTCAAATCATAATCCTAAGGATGAATGAATAAAT
Source organism: Budorcas taxicolor (assembly GCF_023091745.1). Lineage (NCBI taxonomy): Eukaryota > Metazoa > Chordata > Mammalia > Artiodactyla > Bovidae > Budorcas > Budorcas taxicolor. The sequence continues at coordinate 51,092,400 of NC_068918.1, forward strand.
CTTACTGGTGGCACTGACATTCCTTCCTTGCCTGCTCAGATGCTAAGGCCTCCCTTTTGATTTTTCTCTTGTCCATAGGCAAATTGTTCCCTAAGTCCTACAGCTTCACATTCAGAACTACTGCTTTAAGGTAATGTCTCATTCACTCACTCAACTAGTCAGTGAGTCAACAAGCATGTAGACGGCTAGCCAGACCTCTGCCCTGGACCTCAGATACAAAAATCTAACTCATGCCCAACCAGTGTTTCAATTTATGTCCAAAACAAAATTCCTGATGTTCCTACCCAATTCACAACTTTCTGAGGCATCTTCACTTCAGTGGATCCAAATTCCACTCTTCTACTTGTTTAGGTCAGAACACCTGGAGGGTCCTTTCCTCCCCTCTTTCCCTCACATTTCCTGTATAATCTGTCAGTGTACCCTGCCTGCTTTGCAGTCAGAATATATACACTTCTCACAGCCTCACTGTCCATCCATCAGGCCACTGCTTCTTCTTGCCCAAGAGCCTCTAATGGGTCACCAGCTTTGTGCCCTCCAGTCTGTTCTCAAAGCAGCAACCAGACTGGTCACATGTAAAACCTAAGTCCAACCCCTTCACTTGTCCTGTCAACAACTCCCATCTCTTCTCATCTCACTGGGAGTAAAACCCAAAGGCCCTGCTCCCTCCTCTGCTGTCCACTGCCCTCATTTCTGTGACTCTCTGCAGCACCCACTCAGCTCCAGGAACACCAGCCTTCTTGCTGTTCCTGGAACAAGACAAACACATTCCTGCTCCCGGGGCACTGGGCATGTTGTTCCCTCTGCAGGGCTCACTGCCTCAGGGAGGTCGTTCCTGCCCACCTTATATAAAAAAGCAAGCCGCTCACTCCTCACCCCTTTTCCTGCTACTTTCTGAATAACAACCTGTTTTATTTTTCTCCACATCGCCATCTCTTATGTTACATATTTACTTGTTGATTTGTTGTTTCTTCAATTCCCCTAAACCACACTAAAATGCCAGTTCCATGAAAGAATTGCACCTGGCACATAATAGGCATATATACAAATGTTTTTTTTGAGTACATAAATGAGTGAATCGATCAATATTGAGCTCCTGCTACATAAATACCTGTTCAGGGTGGGGATACAGAGATGAATTAAATACAGTATTTGACACTGAGGAATTTATGATTTGGAGCAACACTGTTTGACAGAACTTTGCATGGTGATGGAAATACTCTGTCTGTGCTATCCAGACTAATGGCAGCAAGTGGCTACTGAGCACTTAAAATGTGGCTAGTGTGACTGAGAAATTGAGTTTTTACTTTACTAATCTTAAATTTAAACGTAAAGGTTGCATGTGGCTAGTGGCTGCCATGCTGGAGAACACGGGTTTAGAAGCGGAGGTAGACCTATTCACCTGTACTACTGGTAAGAATGCAATACAACTAGTGCACAGGCAATGCAGTGCTGTGGGAACACAGAGGACAGGGCCGCTAATTCTGCCTGAGTGTGGTTTCCTCCAAGAGACTTCCCAGGGGCACTCAGTGCTTCTCCCTCTCATCATTTGGCATTCCTGTAATTATTATCTATTTGTAATCATTTACCTGATGCTAGTCTTTGTTACCGACTGGAGAAGGAAATGGTAACCCACTCCAGTATTCTTGCCTGGAGAATCCCATGGACAGAGGAGCCTGGCAGGCTACAGTCTATGGGGTCACAAGAGTCGGACACGACTGAGCGACTAAGCATAGCACAGACCAGTCTTTGTTACTAAGCTATGAGAACTGGAACACATGTGACAGAATGCTTTGCAAGTAGTGAAAGTGAAATGAAAGTCGCTCATTCACGTCCAACTCTTTGCGACCCCACGGACTATACAGTCCATGGAATTCTCCAGGCCAGAATACTGGGGTGGGTAGCCTTTCCCTTCTCCAGGGGATCTTCCCAACCCAGGGATCGAACCCAGGTCTCCCGCATTGCAGGCAGATTCTTTACCAGCTGAGCCACCAGGGAAGCCCACAAATACTGGAGTGGTAGCCTATCCCTTCTCCAGCGGATCTTCCTGACCCAGGAATCAAACTGGGGTCACCTACACTGCAGGTGAATTCTTTACCAACTGAGTGTAGGTGAGCAATAAATATTGGTTTGACTGACAGCTGAGATGGGATGGTTATAGGAAGCTTCCTGAGGATATTACATTTGAGATGGATTTTAGAAGGTGAGTAGGAATTCAGTAGGCCGAGGCCAAGGTGAGGTAAAGAGAGAGTAGGCAGGGAAGAAAATGCAAAGAAAGCCAGACAAGCATGGGTGTTTCGGCTCTTCACTAGTGGACTTGAGAGTACACTGCGGTTGTAATGATTGTATTAGTGTAAACGTGCTCACTTTATACTACTTGACCATTCAAGCTAGGCAACTTTGTAAAAAACCCCAAAAGACAGTATGAAATTGAAAGTTGGGCAGTTGTTTAGTGAATTATGGCAAAGCAGATGTAGACTTTTGCGTATCTTTAGCCCATAAAAGCCTTATAATAAGTATAGACTGAAGTTTCACTAGATTTTTCCTGATCTAGAATATTCTGATATTTCAGCTTGTGGGGACCTTAGAGATTATTTAACTGAAGCCTTCTCTGGTAAGATGACAGAAGACAGAGTTAATTAGTGCAGAGGTAGGACCATAATCCGGATGTTTTGGCTTGCTGTCTGGAGACATTGCCAACATACGGCAATTACACAACCACATTTCATCCTCTCACTCTGACACAAAGCAAGTTACAGGTCCCACCATATGTCCATTAATAACCCCTAGTCACCTTACAAAATACACAGGAAGAAGACTCAGCCATAAATTCTCTATGTATGAGACAAAACATCAAGGCTGCTTGATACAAAGCAAACAACCATTTAAGTCTCAATAAGCAGTAAACGTTGAGAGAATTATTTTAGTAATGCACTCTGAACTGAACTGCTATTTTTGCAAGCAAAACAGGGTGCCTGTTCTGTGCAGTATATTAAATGACAATTGGACCACAGATCTGGTTTCCCATGCTGAATAGACCACTCTCTAGCTGGGTTACCTAGCACAACTCAGACAACCTCTCTGAGCCTCCACATTTCTTAATTTCTAAACAGCAGAAACTGGATATCCAAGGTCCTCCCCAGTTTTATAGTTTTCTTGTGGTTTTTCTAAGTAGGAATGAAAGAAAAAGCAGCAGAAAAAAATTCCACTTGGACAGAGGTTCATTTATGCTGCTTCTTTGCAGTCAAACCAGCAGCCCTAATGATATTTCTCTATCAATTTATACATTTGTCAAACTATACATGTCACATGGTACAATATTGGAACTAACATTACATCCTTTACAGTATTCTGTACTTGATGTGTGCTCCAGAAATGCTATCAGGTAACCGTTGTCCTGGGTCTTACCCATGTTATATCAGCTGGCCAAGGTTCAAGACTCATTCTCTGAGATTTCAAGCAGTCTTTCTTTGCAAGCTGTTTTGTCTTTATCAACAAGTTAAAACCAATTCTCTTACACTAAAAATATATTGACTTCCCTCGGTACAGATGTGATACAGACTATGCTTTATCCATCTTCATATTATCTTCTTTGAAAATCTCTTGGGGTCCCAGAGAACAACAAAGCTTACTTCATAACAAACAAGAAGAAATAAAAATAGCTTATTGCTATGGAAGCAATTGTGTCTTACTACATGATATGCATATATATGGATCCCTAAACAGAATCACCATGGTTTACCTTTGACTCTTTCCACCACAGAAATAGAACATTTATCTCCTTCTTTTCAATTTAGTTCTATCTTTCATACACAAACAAAGGTAAGATTTTTCCTTTGACTCATTTCTTTTAACATGCATGAAGTTGATTCCTACTTTCTTGGGATCTCTTAGACACGTACCTAAGCATTCACAGTACAGTCTCTTAGAATATGAGGAGAAGCTCATGCAAGTGCAATTAAGAACAGATGGTTAAAAACTGCAAGGTAGTATTTGCATAAAAAGATCATCATACTTTGACACTGTAGTTTTATATTACTTTTAATTGTTTTCCTTGAAAGGAGTACTCCCACCTCCCTTAACCAAAAGATAACAAGAAAACATGGCTTTTTTTTTTTTTTTTTTTTACCAGAAAGGAAACATTTCTTAGCAAATACACTGAGGAGTAAAAAGTATACAAGTTCATAAAGGACTATGACATACTATGAATAAAACTGGCACATATGGTCAAATGTACAAGAAACATGGAGTCTAATAGACTTTAACCACCTAACCTGCCCATACACCAGACGTAATCCACAAAGCCTGTGCACCGACATAATGGACTTATTCTAAAAAAAAAAATTGCTTTCAAAGCAGAGTTCATTGACTTATTCTCTTCTGTACGTCACTGTAAATTAAGCTCACCAACTTGGTTACCTTATGTTCCCACGGCACCTCTGTCTTGTTCTGGTTTATAGATGGAAGGCTAAATAACAATTTAGCAGCTGTGAACAACGTGATAGAAACAGGGATAAACTATTAAAAGCAGACATAAAGAACTGAAGGAGGAGAAAAAAACAACAATCTGGGCATTACAAAAGTGATTAGTAAAATTTAGAAAATTTGAATGGCTCCTTCCATAAGCGGCCCTGGATGATCCTGTTTGGTTCCACACAGAAATCTGCCACCCAGACCACAGCTGATTGAATTAGGGCTGGTCACGTGATGTAAATACAGCCAAAAGTCAGCTGAACAGTAAGTTTCAGGGTGACCTAGTACAAAAAGACATTAGAAAGAAAAAAGATTTAGTAAGATTCTTGACAAAAGCAAGGAAGATTCCAATCAGATTCCAGTTCTACTTGGAGTTGGATTAATGGAGAAAAATCAGACTGTTGGCAATGAGAAATGAAGCTGAAAAGATGATCTGCATAAGATCCTTGAAGGGTCAAGAACAAATCGAAGTTATAAAGAAATCAAAGACATAAGAAGCACAAACCAAAAGTAAGCAATGATGTTGATAAAAGAAAAGTGAGGCAATGATTTATTAGATGAGAAGAAATGAGACACACATTAAAGAGGAGATAAATGGAGGCTCTGCTGTCAAAATCCCTAGAACTACCTTTCACTTCTAATCTTGTGTTAATTTCCTGTGCTTGGATTTTTCTGAGACTCCATATCTTTTATTTATTTTTCTAAAAGTCCATAGTTACTTAAAATAGCCTGGAAATATCTTCATTTCTTAAAATCAGAAATGCTTAGTCTTTTGTCTATAAACTCTGAAGATTTATCACTTTCTCACTGGTTTATTAGCATTCTTTGCTCATCAGGTCTATAAATCTGTAGTATATGTTCATCATTTGACTTTTAACATAACAGTAGACAGCAGTTATCAGCATTTATTATGTTCCATGCACTGTAAAAACCACTTTACAGGAATTATCTCGCTGAGTCCTCAAAATAACCATCCATGAAAAAAGTATGGCACCAAGAGTTTAACAAATTTGTCTAAAGTCATAGAGCTAATAAGAGGAAAGAAAGGTAGGAAAAATCTTGTGTGTCTGACTCTGCAACTGCTCTTAACCATTCAGCATCACCATTTCTCTTATTGCTACTTTTTAAATTGTGTTAAAATATGCATCGGGCTTCCCTGGTGGCTTATATGGTAAAGAATCTCCCCGCAGTGCAGGGGACCTGGTTTTGATCCCTGGGTCGAGAAGATCCCCTGGAGAAGGAAATGGCTATCCACTTCAGTATTCTTGCCTGGAGAATTTCGTGGACAGAGGTGCCTAGTAAGCTACAGTCCATGGAGTTGCAAAGAGTTGGACATGATGAAAGAGACTGAACATGCACGCTAAATACACATAACATAAAATTTACCCTCTTAACTATTTTTAAGTGTACTGTTCAGCAATATTAAATACATTCACACTGATGTCCAACTGTCATCACCAGTCATCTCCAGAATTCTCTTCATCTTTCAAAACTGAAACTCTGTGCCCTTTAAACAATAACATTCCATTTCTCCCCAGCCTCTGATAACCACCATTCTACATTCTGTCTCTATGAATTCGACTACTCTGGGTATCTCATAGAAGTGGAATCATACAGCATTTGTGCTTTTCTGACTGGCTTATTTTACTTAACATACATAATGCCCTCAATGGTGATCTATATTGCAGCATGTATCAGAATTTCCTTCATTTTTAAGAGTAAATAATATTCCATTGTATGGTTATACCAGATTTTGGTTATCCATTCATCAATCTGTGGACACTTGAATTGCTTCCACCCCTTGGCTATTATGAATAATACTACTGTGAGCTTGGATGTACAAAAATCTTCTTCAACATGTCCTTGCTTTTAATTCTTTGAGTATGTACCAGAAGTAGGATTGTTAAATCTTATGGGAGTTTTATTTTTAATTTTTGTAAAAACTGCTATACTGCTTGTCATAGCAGCTACACCATTTTACATTTGTACCAACAGTGTACAAAAATTCCAGTTTTTCCACGTCCTCACAACACTGCTTTTAAAAAAAAAATGGTAGCCATCTTAATGGATGCAACATCATTCTTCTCTTAATTTATGTGTTTGGGAAATTTTAAAGTTTTTATGTAGATAAATTAGCAATTTATATCTTTTCTCCTGCATTGGCAAGCAGAGTCTCTACCATTGAGTCAGCAGGGAATGGGATTAATCATGTGAAGTAAAGACTAACCATTAATTCTTCAGTCATAATAATTGAACTATTGTCCCATTGTCAGTATTTAATACTCTGTCCTTCTCAAGTAGTCTGAAATTCCATATTCAGTATATGCTAAATATGTATATGTATACATATATATACATATATATGAATAAATTTCTGGACTGTATGTTCTGTTTCTGTACCATAAACACAGTGTTGATTACAGTACCTTTATAAGGCATCAAAGTAGTGATAGGACCAGTATCCCTTCATCACTCTAGTTTATCTGAAGTGCTCTAGGCTATTCTCACATATTATACAGAGGTAAAACATTTCCACAATAGTTAATTGCCTCCCAAATATATTGCCACATTATAGAACAATGCAATATAATTAATGTTCACCAAAATCACTGCAGATGATGACTGCAGCCATGAAATTAAAAGATGCTTGCCCCTTGGAAGAAAAGCTATGACCAACCTAGGCAGCATATCAAAAAGCAGACACGTTACTTTGCTGACACAGGTCTGTCTAATCAAAGCTATGGTTTTTCCAGTAGTCATGTATGGATGTGAGAGTTGGACTATAAAGAAAGCTTAGCGCTGAAGAATTGATGCTTTTGAACTGTACTGGTGTTGGAGAAGACTCTTGAGAGTCCCTTGGACTGCAAGGAGATCCAACCAGTACATCTTAAAGGAAATCAGTCCTGAATATTCATTGGAATGACTGATGCTAAAGCTGAAACTCCAATACTTTGGCCACCTGATGCAAAGAACTGAATCATTGGAAAAGACCCTGATGCTGGGAAAGATTGAAGGTGGGAAGAGAAGGGGACAACAGAGGATGAGATGGTTGGATGTCATAATGTCTTGATGGACATGCGTTTGAGCAGGCTTTGGGAGTTGGTGATGGACAGGGAAGAATGGTGTGATGGACAGGGAAGCATGGCGTGCTGCAGTCCATGGGGTCGCAAAGAGTTGGACAGGACTGAGTGACAGAACTGAATGAATTAATGTTCACAGTGATCACTTCAAAAATCATCACAAAAACTTTAAATCTGCTTAACAGCATTGACAGAAATAAGCAGAAAAGAATACAATGCATTTAATGATATTTATGTAAAATAACGGTATAAAAAAAATTTTTAGCTTCTTCAAAAACTAAGGGACAGAGATCATTAATATTATGTATTTACAATTAAAAAATAATAGTAATCATTTAGGCGCAAGGATACACTGGTGGAAACTGGGCCAAAATTCAATTAGCACTTAGGGTGCATTAAAATATCCTTTCCTGAGAGAAGAGGTCCCAGAATTCCCCAGGGACCCAAGGATCATTGCACTTCCTTTCTCATTAAATCATCTGAAATCTTTATATCCTGACTATAGTTTCTCTCTACTCTCCACCAAACAATTATCGGTTAGTCCTCCCAGCTGGCAGTGAAAACTATGATGCACTTTCTAATTGCAAAGAATGTCCAGTCATCCTGTTAAAGTCTCTCTTTCTTGAATCAACTCCTGAAGATGACTGAACTACCACCTCATTCGCGTTATAACACCCAACATGATGTTCTTTCTTTTGTCTCTTTGCCACACGTCTAGCACAATCACTGGCACATCATCTGTCAACCATCATGAGTCAAAAATTCCCTCCAGAACACAAATGGCACAAACACAGCCCACATAGGAAAGCACATAAGTTGCAGACACATTTATCTCAGGAGAGCACGGTAGAAAGCTCATGAACCAAGAATATTTTTAATACAACGTGCTAACATATCTTTGTGGTGTATTTCACAAAGTGTCCAATATGGTAGAGAAGAAGCAAAGCAACTTGAGCACACAGATATATGTTTTAAGAGCATACTTTGGCAGAAAGAAAGAAAGATTGGTAGCAAGGAAACGACATTTCAGAAAGTAATCCCAAAGTCTATGGCAGCAGGAATGCAGAGGAATTCACGATGTATGATTGAATACAGTTGAAGAATAAGACAGAAGATTTCTTAGATGACTCCCAAGATTATTCTTAGGTTATCTCCACATATTCATTTATTAATAGTAAATCTTTATTAAAAGAATGAATAAATGAGTGAATGGTTTGTCTAGAACCATGTTTATTTCTGTTCAAAGTGGGGTCTACAAGTCACTTGTCAAAGTGTTGTTTATTATTAATCCAAAACAAGATAAGGAGCTTGCTTCTGCAGGTTGGATTATGATGTATACTATTTAGTTCAACAGTTTTATTATTCAGTTCAGTTCAGTCACTCAGTAGTGTCTGACTGTTTGCAACCCCATGAATCGCAGCACGCCAGGCCTCCCTGTCCATCACCAACTCCTGGAGTTCACTCACACTCACATCCATCGAGTCAGTGATGCCATCCAGCCATCTCATCCTATGTCATCCCCTTCTCCTCCTGCCCCCAATCCCTCCCAGCAGCAGAGTCTTTTATAATGAGTCACCTCTTCTCATGAAGTGGCCAAAGTACTGGAGTTTCAGCTTTAGCATCATTCCTTCCAAAGAACACCCAGGGCTGATCTCCTTCAGAATGGACTGGTTGGATCTCCTTGCAGTCCAAGGGACTCTCAAAAGTCTTCTCCAACACCACAGTTCAAAAGCATCAATTCTTTGGCACTCTGCCTTCTCCACAGTCCAACTCTCACATCCATACGTGACCCCTGGAAAAACCATAGCCTTGACTAGACGGACATTAGTCAACAAAGTAATGTCTCTGCTTTTGAATATGCTATCTAGGTTGGTCATAACTTTTCTTCCAAGGAGCAAGCGTCTTTTAATTTCATGGCTGCAGTCACCATCTGCAGTGATTTTGGAGCCCAGAAAAATAAAGTCTGACACTGTTTCCACTGTTTCCCCATCTATTTCCCATGAAGTGATGGAACCGGATGCCATGATCTTCATTTCCTGAATGTTGAGCTTTAAGCCAACTTTTTCACTCTCCTCTTTCACTTTCATCAAGAGGCTTTTTAGTTCTTCTTCACTTTCTGCCATAAGGGTGATGTCATCTGCATATCTGAGGTTATTGATATTTCTCCTGGCAATCTTGATTCCAGCTTGTGCTTCTTCCAGTCCAGCGTTTCTCATGATGTACTCTGCATAGAAGTTAAATAAAGCAGGATGACAATATACAGCCTTGACGTACTCCTTTTTCTATTTGGAACCAGTCTGTTGTTCCATGTCCAGTTCTAACTGTTGCTTCCTGACCTGCATACAGATTTCTCAAGAGGCAGGTCAGGTGGTCTGGTATTCCTATCTCTTGAAGAATTTTCCACAATTTATTGTGATCCACACAGTCAAAGGCTTTGGCATAGTCAATAAAGAAGAAATAGATGTTTTTCTGGAACTCTCCTGCTTTTTCCATGATCTGGTGGATGTTGGCAATTTGATCTCTGGTTCCTCTGCCTTTTCTAAAACCAGCTTGAACATCAGGAAGTTCACAGTTCACGTACTGCTGAAGCCTACTATGAAGCAAATAGTACACTGATTCACTGCTGCATAACCTCTTAATTACATCAGGAACCAGCACTTTGATGATACATATGATTCTGGTTGGATCCTGAACAACAGGCCACTAAATCTGATTTATCTGGGGATCCAGAGGTGGTAAAGTCTTCTAACACTGTCTGTGGCTGCTGCTGCTAAGTCACTTCAGTCGTGTCCGACTCTGTGCGACCCCATAGACGGCAGCCCACCAGGCTCCCCCATCCCTGGGATTCTCCAGGCAAGAACACTGGAGTGGGTTGCCATTTCCTTCTCCAATGCATGAAAGTGAAAAGTGAAAGTGAAGTCGCTCAGTCGTGTCCGACTCTTAGCAACCTCATGGACTGCATCCTACCAGGCTCCTCTGTCCATGGGATTTCCCAGGCAAGAGTACTGGAGTGGGAATGTCTGTGGAGCCGGTGCTAAATAAAGAAGCTCTTAGTGTCAGGAGGAGGTCTAGGACACTTTTGAACTGGTAATCTGATGGTTCCAAGGAAAAATGTATTTGTTTGATAAATAGGTATACTTAAAGAACAGTTCTTGCCTTGAGCTCAGTGAAATGGCTGTGCTGATATTTCTGTGAGTTATGATTGGATTAATATCTACAAAATTGCACAAAAGCCAAATCGGACCCTATAATCTAATGGCTATTTAAAAGATCTTACTCATTGAACTGAGAGTATCAAAAAATTATATCTAAGGGATAGGTTTGGGCCATCTGCAGAAATTTCCTTGGTGGATTGTGAATTCGAAGTAAATTTGTGAAAGTCATTGTTCAATTAACATGCTTCTAGCTGCATGCATCTGAAAACCTATATCAAACTGGTTCTCACAAAGAAGGAATGTATTTGCTCACATAAGTGAATGTCCAGAAGTAAGCTGGAGTTTGGGCTTGAGTGAATACACTGACTCCAGCCCCATTCCCCTGCATTGCTCTATGTTCATTCCCCCTGCACGGGTACTTCACATTTAGATTGGCAGAAAAGTAGTTACAACCATTCTACCCTCACACCCTTACTCTTTCTATGGATCCCTATTAAAAGTAGGTGATTTTCCCCCCCAGAAATGCCCCTCCCCTCAGTTCACATCCCTTTGCCCATACTGGAGTACATACAAATTCTTTGACCTATCTCTCTAGCTAAGGAAATGGCAGACCAACTTAAGTCTGGCATACTAAAACTGGTGCTGTCTCGGGAGTAATGCTTTACTGTGATTCCCTTAGCCTGATTAGAGCTCATCCTTCCAGCCAAGGTCAATGCCCCAAACATTTCAATGCCCCTGCTGTGAAATGGATGACTCAACCCCAACATCCAACACAAGGTCCAATCCCAACTTCATTAAGGAGTAGACAACCTACAGTGTAAGCGAGTAAAGGCAAACAATAACTTAGCATGTTGTAACATGAAGGATGCCACAAGTGACGCCTTTGATAATAGATATATCCAGAAGAGAAACACTGCCTAAAGAGAATTGGGAGGTTAGACTGTCAGTGTGTCTGAGCCTAACAGTGACCAAAGAAAATTATGTTGTGAGTCTAGAAGATGCATTCCAGTAATTTAGGAAGAAATAACCATAGGGCAAAGAAGGATTAACTCAAAATTATATTAGCCTGAAGAAACTTCCCTTGGGCAAAACCTAATCTCTTTGCTGTAAATCCTAATGTTCACCAAGCAAACTTCTGAATTATTATTTGTCCTTCTGAGTGGCTGAGCCCCCACAGAAATACTCCTTGTTAAAGAAATACACCTGATTTTAAAAATTGATTGTATTTCCCATGGCAAGTGGGCACTGTGGCTTATAAATCACTGGCTTTTGTATTTTGTTAGAAATTTCTGAGTCTATTCTGAGAAGCCTAATCACCCTGACAAAATAGTAAAAGTGAGATCTTGAAAGGGAAAAGCTGAGGCCCAGACACAGGGCCATATCGCATTTGTCAAGGTGGAATCTGCATGAGGCCTGGCCTAAATCTGCTCTTAACATCGCCCCTACAAGGGAACTCTAATGTCTGAGAAACCCAGAAGACCCACCATGCACTTCCCTGACCTTTAATTGAGCCCTCTTAGAGAGGGGCTTAAGATTGGGGGTTATGGGTCAAGTCTCTAGAATCAGTGAGATCTGGGAATAAACTCTGGCTCCTCTGACCAGCAGTGTGACCTTAAGCAAGCCATTTAACATCTAAAACTCAGTAGCCTCAAATTATAAAATAGTGAATATTACATAGAGTTGTTACAATGATTAAAGAGATAGAGTTCACAAAGTGCTTGGTACGTGATTAATAGATTCCATTCATACTTTTGTAATAATGTTGACTAGTGTTATCGGAGAAGGCAATGGCACCCCACTCCAGTACTCTTGCCTGGAAAATCTCATGGACAGAAGAGCCTGGTAGGCTCCAGTCCATGGGGTCACTAAGAGTCGAGCACAACTGAGCGACTTCACTTTCACTTTTCACTTTCATGCATTGGAGAAGGAAATGGCAACCCACTCCAGTGTTCTTGCCTGGAGAATCCCAGGGACGGAGGAGCCTGGTGCGCCACCGTCTGTGGGGTTGCACAGAGACGGACACGACTGAAGCGACTTAGCAGCAGCAGTAGCAGCAGCAGCAGCAGTGTTATACGATGATTTCTGTATTGAACTAAGAAATATATGCTAACCTTTCCAAGTACAACACTCCACAAGAAATGAAGCTCAATAAATGTGGCTAAAAGACACAATTGGAGAACATGGGAGAGAAACACACTGAGGCACCAATATAATTTGTAACATCCCATCTTGATCTAGATTAAATCAGTGTGAGACCCCAGCATGGGTAAAGTCTGATTATCGTCTGCTTCCTAATCAAAGGAAGTATCTGGCATTAAAGTACCTCCATATAGCTCTTATTTATTTCTGAGTTTTTTAGAAAGCAACTAGAAAATACCATATAATATTAATTTAAATAATTAAAAGCCTGGAAGCTGTGTTCTGTGAGTGATATTTAAAGAAATTAAGACTAAAAAATAAAAATATACAAAGCAGTTAGACTATTTGCAATATAGAAACAAAACACCAAGAAAGAAAAAGTGCAAAATGTTAGCCTTCCTGAAAGATTTGGAGGATTATCACGTAGAAGAAGGCATTGAGAAAATCCATGGACTTTTTACTTGTCTGTTTCTCCCATTAGACTATCAGGTTCCCTGAGGGAAGTGAATGCATTCCATCCATCACCGTATTCCCAGACATTGGCTTGCTGGGAACATAGTAAGTACTCAATAAATGTTTGTTGATTGAATGAGAAGATCGATGGGTGGAGATGATGAAATGAATGGATGTTAGGATGGAAAGATGGACAGATTGATAGATATCATTTAAATCATTATAAGATGTTAATGTTGGAATGCACTTGAGAGAAGAGGAAGCTGAGGTTCTAAAATAGTGAAGGATTTTCTCAATATCATTCAGCTGATTTATATAAATGCTGACTAGACCACAGCAGCCAGGATATTCAATATTCTTTTGATTACCTTCCTTTTTTTAAAAATCTGATAGAACTGAGAGTATCATGAGAATATAATCCTGATGTGGGTCACTATCGTTGGTTGAGTTCTGTCCTCCTGAAGTTCATGTGTGTAAATATTAACTCCCAGGACCTCAGAACATGACTTTTTTGAAGGTAAGGCCTTTAAAGAGGTAATTAGGTTATATGAAGTTCCCTAGGCCTGACTCTAATTCAGTGTCTGGTATCTTTTTAAGAAGAGGAATTAGGACCCATCCAGACAGAAGACCACATGAAGACAACTACAAACCAATAAGAGAAGGGGTGGGCCAAATGGGTGAAGGTGATCAAAAGATATGAAATGGCTTAATAACTTAAGTAAGTTCTGGGGATGTAATGTACAGCATGGTAAACTGTAGTTGACAATACTGTACTGTATATCTGAAAGTCACTAGGAGAGTAAATCTTAAAAGTTCTTATCACAAGAAAAAATATGTAACTGTATGAGGTGATATATGTTGACTACAGCTTTTTGGTAATCATTTCTTAGTATATGCATGCATGTATTCTAAGTTGCTTCAGTCACGTCTATCTCTTTGTGACCCTGTGGACTGTAGCCTGCCAGGCTCCTCAGTCCAAGGGATTCTCCAGGTAAGAATCCTGGAGTGGGTTGCCATGTCCTTCTCCAGGGGATCTTCCCAATCCAGGAATCAAACTCACATCTCTTATATCTCCTTTATTGGCAGGCAGGTTATTCACCACTAGCACCCCCTGGGAAGCCCTTACACTCCTGTGACCATCTTGTCCTGCATCGCACTGCCTCTCCAAATGAGAACACACACATATGCACACTAAGAAATGGTCAGGCAGTCATGATAAATCTTCTGAAAATAAATCAAAAGATGATTAATGATTCTACTTAATCCTAGAGCCATCAGACTCTAGGGGATGTTACTTTTTTAATGCACACAAGTTTGTTTAGGCTCTCAGTAAGGCTACTACAATGTTTTGCCCCCTAAGAAAAACTGATATTTGAATTATAAGACAGAAGTCAGACCTCTATAATTTATCATCAGCATCTACACCGATGTGATTCATAAATAAAAAATAATAATAGAGACAAAAAGAGTTCTCAGAAGAAACAGTCCTGCTGACCCCTTCATCTTGGATTTCTAGACTCCAAAACTGTGAGGAGTCTGTTTTGAAGCTGCCTAGCCTGTGAAACTTAGTTATGGCAGCCCTAGCAAACTTGAACAGCCTCAGAGCCCTTCCCCACGCAACGCATGTTTAATCTGTGTATTCAATAGCTCTGTACTATAGCACTGAAGAAGGCACTTTGCCTGATAGCCTGCTGCCATGTATATTACAGACACTTTGCCCTGTCCTCATGACAACACTGCATTTCTGTCACCTGAGTCTCAAAACAACCAGGTAATATCAGTAAGAATCTTAGGACATTAAGGCTTAGACCATTTTAGTGACCTAGTCAAAGACACAAAACTGGTTAGTGGTGGAGCCACACAATTCAAAGTCAAGTCTTCTGAATCCCTCACTCTCTAAGAATAGCTGCAGATTTCCAACTGAGCACATATTATGTGCCAGACTACTTTCATTACCTTACCCAGTCCCCACAACAAACACAGGGACTAGATGCCATCTCAGTCTCCATCTTATAGATAAAGAAGCTGAGAATTCGAAGCGTAAGGAACTTGCTTATGATTATGGAGTAAGTGGTACTTGACCTCCTCAAGTTTTGAATGTAAGCCATCTCCTGCCAAAGTCTGCATGTCTAACCACTGCACCTCACCATCTCTAATTCATCTCAGTCTTCTCTTCACAAGCCTCCTCCTCCACTTGTCAGCCTACAGAATGTTCGTTCACTATTTTCATGTAATGTTCCAGCTGTTGCTAAAATACCCATCCTCCACACCTCCTGCTTTGCCGAGCAGGTGCACAGGACCCACCTCTGGAGTCAGGAACTTCCTGCCCTCTAACTGCAGTGGGTGGGTGACCTGGGGCTCGACCTTTGTTTGTCGATGACTGACAATCTCTGATGAAACCACTTCGGGGGCAGCAGGGGTTTGATGCGACTGTATTTTTTCACTCAGCCTTCAGTGGCTTTCCTCCTTGATTCAGGATCACAGCCAATTGAAACTGAAATCCTCTCTGACAACGTTTGCTGGATTGCCACAGTGTATTAGTCCAGATCCCCATGGACTGTCTTTTTCTTTGTGCCAGCTTGTCACAGTAGCAGCAGCAAGGAAGGTGACCTAGTGCTTTTAGTCTAGACATGTAGTCATGAGAGGCCCTCGGGTCTCTGGGCAAATTTACAAGCTTTTGAGGCAAGGGCTTGTCTGATAACAAAACCAACACCTGATAATTGACACCCTCAAGATAGAGAGCTCTGCAAAGAAATGTAGGACTGACAGTCTTCTCAGCACGTCACTTTTCCCAGTCTACGTTTGCTCAGTTTGATGGTGTCAGCTTCATATTCTGAGCCCTCTTTCTAAAAGGCTAAGTTCTTCTCTTTGACTCCAGAGGTGCTCTCCCTCCCTCCACTGGCTTTTGGAGTCCAGTGCAGCCCCTGATCTCATCAGCAACCCCCACGGGGCTGGTGGGAAAATCCTGTCACTCTTACCACCAAAGCCCACCATACTTAGAACAAGCATGTCTAAGGAAAGGCCTGCAAAAGAAACTGGCTATCAGATACAGGTCTTTATCTCTGAAATCTTGTCCAGATTTCCATTCAGGGACAGAAGGGGCTGCTACAAAGGGGGAAGTGACTGAATAGGACATGAAGATGCATAAGAACCCTGTTTCAGACCAGGGAGAGTGAAGAGTATCTCTTCTTGAACTTAAAAAATATTCTCTACCTCCCAAAAAAAGCAAATAAAGCTAAATGAAAGTCAAGACTCTCTCTCTCTCTCTCTCTCTCTCTCTCACACACACACACACACACACACACACACACAGAGTCTCTGAAACCTCCCATTTTATTTATCGGAAGGCCGGGCGATGCGGTAAGGTGTGAATTCCTTATAAAACGCAGGCAGCATGTGCGGGAAAGAGCCGCAGACCATTCTACCCAGTCACTCTGGCTGCACTGCAAGCCTGGGCTGGAGAACTAAAAATCTATCTCAGATAATTGACATTTATTTGATTGAAACAGCAGGGTGCCCTCCATCACCATGGGAGGAGACCATATGGAAGAACAGTGCGAGTGGAGATAATGTTTGTCTACTGAGTGTGCCAATGTGTTTAGAGATTATTCACAGGGCTCTGGGGACTCCAGTATGATAATGTTTCAGCCAAATTAGAATCAGATTAATTGCTCTAATCTAATGAAAAGACAATGTTTATCAAATTATTGCTCTTTTCGCCACATGATATTGCAGTGTCATTATTCTTTGGGTTTAAGAAAGGAAATGAAAAGACTCTTGTAGCACATCTGTTCAAGAGTTCTACGATAGTGCTTTTCCCACTGCACCCAGGACTGTAATACAGTCGGCAATTCTGTGAAGTAACCAATAAATTAAAGTAAAAGATCTGTAGTGGATAAATCTGCTGGAGTCCTATGATATCAGTTCATATTTTGATAAGACAATCTAAAGTCAATTAGCTTGTTCCAGACTTGAGAGGTTCTTCTTCATTTTATGTAGGGAGTGTTTTCCTCTATAAACAGGGAAGTACTTTTTTAAAAAACCTTAAGTGGCACTTACAACAAAATTCTAAAACTCTTTTTTCAAAATATCAAAATCAGCCCACTTTTTTCAACACCCAGAGAGGAAATGGGACTCTTATCAACTTGCGGCTCATAAGCCTCTGTGGATTCAGGAGAGAGGGTTCAATCATCCTTTCCCCCCAGGGCACGGAGGACTGGGTCAACTCCCAAGCACCAAAGGAAGTGCCCTCTGGCTACCGCCCTCTGGGCCACCAATTACATATTCGAAAATTCTCAGAGGCTTCATACAGTGACCAGGGCTCACTTTGGAGAGGTTGGGAGGGTCACACCCAAGCCGGTGGCCTCACAGAAAGGTGCTGGCAATCAGTCTCAGCACCTACTAGGCTGCTTGCCTGTCTCCAACAGGGAATTTTGGAGAGAGTTCGAGGAAGATTTTTCTGCCATCCACCTCTCCATAGGGGGCCCTGTTGGTCCCCGCAGAGCAGGGAGGAAGGGTCAAGCAGCACAATTTGTATGCTCACTCTTGTGTGCACACCGATTATTTCAAAACAATGGCAGCGCAAAGCCCTCGGATGCTCATGAAGGCTGTGGGCAGGTAACGATCAGGTTTCTTCTGGGCCACGTGCTAAGTCCAATCCATTGCCTTTTCTTCTGAAGCCAGTGCCCTTATACAGAAGGATCTTACTAAAGGGGGCCCATCAGAGAAAAAGATGAAAGTTATCGTCATCATTATTAATTCTACATTTATGTAATAATTCTATAGGAGTCAGAAATCTTACCACCTTCTCTCTTTTGTGATTAGCTCTTCAATATTTAGTGCTTATAAAATACTGGTATCATTGGAGTTCCATGGACTGTATAGTTCATGGGGTTGAAAAGAGTTGGATGTGACTGAGTGATTTTCACTGCCACTTTCACTTTGATCATTAAAGTTGGAGATACTTTTACTTACCTACCTTCTGTCTCTTTCCTCAAAAGTTTGCTATAGCCTTCTATTCAAGATGCAAGCACAATAATCATAATTATGGCAAGTACATAACCACACAGGACAAACTAAGATTCAGGTCCAGAGTGTATAATTTAGTTTATACTGTTGCTAACTTTTCCTCACTTGTATCCTAAAGTCATTCATAGGGCTTGAAAAATCTTTTTAAAGGCATAATTATACTATCGTTACTGAGTTGGTCTAAACAATGTCTCAGATGTCATTATAGCCCACATTTGTGGGGTATCAAGACAAGGTTAGGCCTATGTGAATAGAGTCAATTGCTCTCTGATCCCGTCCAAGCTCAACTCTCGCTGTGATTTTCATGTTGCTGCCTCAACAATGGACTCCCCTGTGTGAAAAAAGAGTCATTCTTGAGAAATAAATGCAGAATATCATAGCTATACCAATGCCTCTGAAAACAGTGTATGTTTTCCAAGACAAAGCACAGAGCTGTAGATCTTCATTAATTACAATGCACTGGAACAAAAGCAAGTGAAACCACTATAATTAACAATGCAATGCCTCTAACCCCCATCTAAATGCTTTCACTTCACTATAATTTAACCGTAAGAGCCTGAGAAATTATTTTAATCCTTATTTTTGCAATTCATTTTGGAAGGTTGTGTGACTCAGTCTGAGGCATATTCATACATTCATTTACATTTCTATTTTAAATGCCTTCATTATCAAACTTCTTTAAACCCTACCCTATCATTTAGAACTGAATTCCGAAACTTATTGTAAACCAAGTATTTGCAGTAACATCTGTGGAAATCACACTAATATTGTGAATATGACGAGCATGTATTTTACCCCTTCACGTGGGAAAAATAAATCCATTCTTAACTAATTCAAAGGAATAACTTCAGCAATATATTCAAGTAGTTATCAATTTGGGTCAACTTCTAATAAACATCAAAGAACAAGCTGCCAATCCACACATACTTATCTAATGCTTATAATATATAAGTGAAATGTTTAAAGGAGGGTGAGATGTCACCCTGGCCCACAAGTTAGGCAAAATGAAAAGTAATGAACAACTTAGAGAGCAGTTAAATGTTGATTTAAGTGATTCTGACTGTCATTATGAGAGCAATTCAAAAGAGAGACAGATTGGAATTGGTAAAGGGAAAGATTAACTTTCTAGTGAAAGTAAGGTTTATGTTGTCCTTAACAGCTAAATATGATTTCAATAAATGAAGAGATGGGTCAGAAAAATAGCAAAATCAAGCTTAAAAGAAGGGCAAGAAAAAAAATAAAAAAAATAAGGGCAAGAATGAAAGGCCCACTTGCTAACTGGGAGAATATGGAGAGATTTGAAAACAGTAGAGGAAATGTCGTGAGAGGGTATGGTCCACAGGAAATGTCCAAAACTAGCAGATGTACCAAACTTGGTACAGTAGGCAATGTTGGAAGCAATGAGGGAGATAACAGCTGTGGGAAGTTGGCAGTTGGATGGACTCAAAAAAGGAGATCCTGCCATCAAAGAGGTAAGACAAAAAGTGGTAAGATTAGGACTTCATCAAAGAGAGGGGCACTGGACTTTCATTCAAGTGAAGTAGGTACCCATGGTGCTACTGGTGCTAAGTCGCTTCAGTCGTGTCTATAGCGACCCTATGGACTGTAGCCGGCCAGGCTTCTCTGTCCATGGCATTCTCTAGACAAGAATACAGCAGTGGTTGCCATCTCCTCCCCAGGGGATCTTCCTGATCCAGCAAGAGAACACATGTTTCTTACGCCTCCTACATTAGCAGGCAATTGGGGGGCGGCGGTGTGCAGTCTTTACCACTAGCACCACCTGGGAAGCCCAGGTACTCATCAATCAGTCAGTTCAGTTGATCAGTCATGTCTGTCTCTGCGACCCCATGAATCGCAGCACACCAGGGCTCCCTGTCCATCACCAACTCCCGGAGTTCATTCACACTGACGTCCATCGAGTCAGTGATGCCATCCAGCCATCTCATCCTCTGTCGTCCCCTTCTCATCCTGCCCGCAATCCCTCCCAGCAGCAGAGTCTTTTCCAATGAGTCAACTCTCCGCATGAGGTGGCCAAAGTACTGGAGTTTCAGCTTTAGCATCTTTCCTTCCAAAGAAATCCCAGGGCTGATCTCCTTCAGAATGGACTGGTTGGATCTCCTTGCAGTCCAAGGGATTCTCAAGAGTCTTCTCCAACACCACAGTTCAAAAGCATCAATTCTTCAGGGCTCAGCCTTCTTCACAGTCCAACTCTCACATCCATACATGACCACAGGAAAAACCATACCCTTGACTAGACGGACCTTTGTTGGCAAAGTAATGTCTCTGCTTTTCAATGTGCTATCTAGGTTGGTCATAACTTTTCTTCCAAGGAGTAAGCGTCTTTTAATTTCATGGCGGCAGTCACCATCTGCAGTGATTTTAGAGCCCCCCAAAATAAAGTCTGACACTGTTTCCACCGTTTCCCCATCTATTGCCCGTGACGTGACGGGACCAGATGCCATGATCTTCGTTTTCTGAATGTTGAGCTTTAAGCCAACTTTTTCACTCTCCTCTTTCACTTTCATCAAAAGGCGTTTTTAGTTCCTCTTCACTTTCTGCCATAAGGGTGGTCTCATCTGCAGATCTGAGGTTATTGATATTTCTCCTGGAAATCTTGATTCCAGCTGTGTTTCTTCCAGCCCAGCATTTCTCATGATGTACTCTCCATAGAAGTTAAATAAGCAGGGTGACAATATACAGCCTTGACGCACTCCTTTTCCTATTTGGAACCAGCCTGTTGTTCCATGTCCAGTTCTAACTTATGCTTCCTGACCTGCATATAGGTTTCTCAAGAGGCAGGTCAGGTGTTCTGGTATTCCCATCTCTTTCAGAATTTTCCACAGTTTATTGTGATCCACACAGTCAAAGGCTTTGGCATAGTCAAGAAAGCAGAAGTAGGTGTTTTTCTGGAACTCTCTTGCCTTTCTGAAGATCCAGCAGATGTTGGCAATTTGATGTCTGGTTCCTCTGCCTTTTCTAAAACCAGCTTGAACATCAGGAAGTTCACGGTTCACGTATTGCTGAAGCCTGGCTTGGAGAATTTTGAGCATTACTTGACTAGCGTGTGAGATGAGTGCAATTGTGTGGTAGTTTGAGCATTCATTGGCATTGCCTTTCTTTGGAACTGGAATGAAAACTGACCTTTTCCAGTCCTGTGGCCACTGCTGAGTTTTCCAAATTTGCTGGCATATTGAGTGCAGCACTTTCACAGCATCATCTTTCAGGATTTGAAACAGCTCAACTGGAATTCCATCACCTCCACTAGCTTTGTTTGTAGTGATGCTTTCTAAGGCCCACTTGACATCACATTCCAGGATGTCTGGCTCTAGGTGAGTGATCACACCATCGTGATTATCTGGGTCGTGAAGATCTTTTTTGTACAGTTCTTCTGTGTATTCTTGCCACCTCTTCTTAATATCTTCTGCTTCTGTTAGGTCCATACCATTTCTGTCCTTTATCAGCCCAAATTGGCATGAAATGTTCCCTTGGTATCTCTAATTTTCTTGAAGAGATCTCTAGTCTTTCCCATTTTGTTGTTTTCCTCTATTTCTTTGCATTGATAGCTGAGGAAGGCTTTCTTATCTCTTCTTGCTATTCTTTGGAACTCTGCATTTAGATGCTTATATCTTTCCTTTTCTCCTTTGCTTTTTGCTTCTCTTCTTTTCAGAGTTATTTGTAAGGCCTCCTCAGACAGCCATTTTGCTTTTTTGCATTTCTTTTCCATGGGGATGATCTTGATCTCTGTCTCCTGTACGATGTCACGAACCTCAGTCCATAGTTCATCAGGCACTCTCTCTATCAGATCTAGGCCCTTAAATCTATTTCTCACTTCCACTGTATAATCATAAGGGGTTTGATTGAGGTCATACCTGAATGGTCTAGTGGTTTTCCCTACTTCCTTCAATTTCAGTCTGAATTTGGCAATAAGGAGTTCATAATCTGAGCCACAGTCAGCTCCTGGTCTTGTTTTTGTTGACTGTATAGAGCTTTTCCACCTTTGGCTGCAAAGAATATAGTCAATCTGATTTCGGTGTTGACCATCTGGTGATGTCCATGTGTAGAGTTTTCTCTTGTGTTGTTGGAAGAGGGTGTTTGCTATGACCAGTGCATTTTCTTGGCAAAACTCGATTAGTCTTTGCCCTGCTTCATTCAGCATTCCAAGGCCAAATTTTCCTGTTACTCCAGGTGTTTCTTGACTTCCTACTTTTGCATGCCAGTCCCCTATAATGAAAAGGACATCTTTTTTGGGTGTTAGTTCTAAAAGGTCTTGTAGGTCTCCATAGAACTTCAGCTTCTTCAGCGTTACTGGTTGGGGCATAGACTTGGATTACTGTGATATTGAACAGTATGCCTTGGAAAGAAACAGAGATCATTCTGTCATTTTTGAGATTGCATTCAAGTACTGCATTTCGGACTCTTTTGTTGACCATGATGGCCACTCCATTTCTTCTGAGGGATTCCTGTCCACAGTAGTAGATATAATGGTCATCTGAGTTAAATTCACCCATTCCAGTCCATTTTAGTTCGCTGATTCCTAGAATGTCGACGTTCACTCTTGCCATCTCTTGTTTGACCACTTCCAATTTGCCTTAATTCATGGGACCTGACATTCCAGATTCCTATGCAATATTGCTCTTTACAGCATGGGACCTTGCTTCTATCATCGGTCACATCCACAACTGGGTATTGTTTTTGCTTTGGCTCCATCCCTTCATTCTTTCTGGAGTTATTTCTCCACTGATCTCCAGTAGCATATTGGGCACCTACTGACCTGGGGAGTTCCTCTTTCAGTATCCTATCAATCATTTTGCATTTTCATACTGTTCATGGGGTTCTCAAGGCAAGAATACTGAAGTGGTTTGCCATTTCCTTCTCCAGTGGACTACATTCTGTCAGACAAGCTGCTTATTTTCAGAGTTGCCTATTAATGGTAGATGATATCTAAGATTGAGAGCCTTCATTACTTCAATACAAAGCTTGATTTAATTTTTAGAAACTTGAGTCACAGTAAAAATAATAGTAATCATACTGGGTAATGTGATAAACTTTTGTCAGCTATTCCTACCTCAAGGTAGGCAGTTTTCATTTTTGGAAAGAGAATTTTGATTAGAGGAAGGCGACTGTCAGCACTCTAAATTTGAGGAAACAGGAAACAAACATCCCTAGGGGTGCTCAGGATCTAGAACTGTTTGGTGAGGGTCAAACTTCACAGGCTTCTGGGTTTTTTTGTTTTTTTCTGTCTTAAATTATGAAAGTGTGATATTTATAACACATTTACAAGAGAAAATACAGAACAAATTTACATATAGTTCCACTATTTGTTGTTGTTCAGTCACTAACTCATGTCTGACTCTTTGCAACCTCATGGACTGCAGCACAGCAGGCTTCCCTGTCCCTCACTCTCTCCTGGAGTTTGCCCAGGTTCATGTCCATTGAGACGGTGATGCCATCTAACCATATCATCCTCAGCCACCCACTTCTCCTTTTGTCTTCAATCTTGCCTACCATCAGGGTCTTTTCCAATGAGTCAGTTCTTTGCATCAGGTGGCCAACGTATTAGAGCTTCAGCTTTAGCATCACTCCTTGCAATGAGTATTCAAGGTTGATTTCCTTTAGGAGGGACTGGTTTGATCTCCTTGCTGTCCAAGGAACCCTCAAGAGTCCTCTCCAGCACCACAATTCAAAAGCATCAATTCTTTGGTGCTCAGCCTCCTTTATGGTCCAACTCTCACATCTGCATGACTACTGGAAAGACCATAGCTTTGACTATATGAAGAATTATTTTTTAAGTAAATAAGATTTTTAGTTGGAGTTTCAATATCAAACTCAAAAATTAATAGAATGTACAGAATATACATTGTAATGTACAGAATATACAATGTAATAGAATATACAGAAAAGTAGAAAGATATGGTAGAACTGAAAAGCACCATGAAACAATTCAACATAATTAACATTTATACAATTTTCACACTACAGTAGGATACAAATTTTATACAAGTTCCCATAGACTGTAAGCTAGGAGATACTGGAACATATCCAGGGACATAAAACAAGGTGTAAAAATTTCATGGTCTAAAGGTATGGAAATCATACAGAGTCCATTCTCCTATCACTATGAAATTATGTTAGAAATCAGTATGAAATACATTTGAAAATAACCCACATATTTTCAAGTGCAATGTCATATTTACCAAGGGAGATCTTTGACTCAGCCATTGAAAGTCTCAATAAAGTTAGAGGACTGAAAAACACAGAGGCTGCTTGCAGAGAAGAAAACATTTAAATGAGAAATTAATACCAAAATGAGGAATTAATATCAAAGATATCTTTAAAAACCCATGCATTGGGAAATTAGGCTTCTGTTTTAATCAGGATAGTCTGTGCAGAATATGGACATGCAGAAAATACGAAAAAAACATTTTTAAAATAAAAGACAAAGCTAGTGTAGATTGCATGAATGAGAGAGAACATATAAAATGTAACTTCAAAGTTACATGACTGTAACATCGGTCACTAAGAGAAATAAAGTGGTTATAAGAAGGAACCCATTTTAGAGATAAGCGAAAGGTTTCAATTTTCCTCCTTCACTTATGCCGGCAACAGTTGGAAATGCATTATTGGAGCAAGGGCAGAAGCTATATTAGTAATGCGTATTCGGAAGTTATTCAACATAGAATTGATATCTGAAGTCTAGAGAGGTACATGTGGGAAGCAGAATAGAGAATATGCATTTGGCTTTGGAAAACAGGAATAGGGATGAACTGAGAGTAGCATGCTGCTGCTGAGTCGCTTCAGTCGTGTTTAACACTGTGCGACCCCATAGACGGCAGCCCGCCAGGCTCCACCGCCCCTGGGATTCTCCAGGCAAGAACACTGGAGTGCGTTGCCATTTCCTTCTCCAATGCATGAAAGTGAAAAGTGAAAGTGAAGTCGCTCAGTCGTGTCCAACTCTTCACGACCCCATGAACTGCAGCCTACCAGGTTCCATGGGATTGTCCAGGCAAGAGTACTGGAGTGGGTTGCCATTGGCATAGGAGATAGCAAAAGACATGGAAAAAGAGCAGGGAAAGAAAACAGGAAAGCATATCACTATAAAAGTCAATGAGAAGAGAATTTTTTTAATGGGTAGTCAGTGTTATCAAATGTTTGAAGAGTCAAAGAGATAAGAACCAAGGAAAGTTTTTTAGATATGGAAAGAAAGAAATCAGTATTCATTTTTGGAAAGTGAAACTCAATGCTCAGGGGTAATACAAATACAAAACAGACATCAAGTGATTAAGGGATCAAGTGTCAGAGAAGAGAATGATTTGGCAGAAGAAGAACAAAGAGAAATGGTTTAAAAGAAAATGATGTCCAAGAATATAAGGGAGCCCATAATCAGAGCCAAAACCCTGCTATCTTTGAGTTTCAAAGATGGGATGAGAGTGGAAGGAGGGTGAGCGATTTGCTAGGATGAAGCAGAGGATACAAAGATCTTAGGGTTGGTTTCAACACTGAACATCTTGAATATTCTCTATTATATCATTTCTCTTAATCTTCTGTGTAAAATCAATATGACCTTCTTGGGAGTTTAAAAGAAAAAAGACTAACTCCTGTGAAGAATATTTTGGGTCAGTGAGAGATGAAAAGAGCTGACAAGCATAGCGGGGGCAGATTAAATTTGGACCCCATGTATTAGCTGTGCTCTAGATGTATGTGGCTCAGTGTCTCATCCAGCATGAGAGCATGCTCAGTTGTGTCCGACTCTTTGCAATCCCATGGACTGCAGCCCACCATGGAATTTTCCAGGCAAGAATACTGAATTGGGTTGCCATTTCCTACCTCAGGGGATCTTGCCGACTCAGGGATCGAACCCACATGTCTTGCATCTCCTGCATTGGCAGGTAGATTCTTTACCACTGGCACCACTTGGGAAGCCCTCCAGTCTCCTCCAGTAGTGGGTGGAAATTAGTCAGAGGAAAAGAAAAAGGCCCTGGAGGAATAGTCTCAGGCAGAATTAGCTCAATGAAGCCTTAAGTAATTGACGTAAGGAAATAAAAGACGCTGGAGAATATAGCACTGCAGCAGCTCACCAGGGTATCTGGAGTGGAGGTGCCTAATGTATCTTAAAGAAGGCAATGACATTAGCATGGGCTTGGGGAAGGACAGATCTAACTTTCAAGTCCAGCTTCACCACAGGTGAGTCACATTTCTTCATGAAAGTCATTTAACCTCTCTGAAATTGGGCAATAGATGTTCCTAGATCACACTGATGTTGTAAAGATTAAGTACTTTGAGGCATGTGAAATGCTATGAAGGATATCTGGTACTCAAGTACACAAGTGCTCCATCATCACAAGTACACCAAAAGCAATAGTTGTGATGGTCATAGCTGAATTCATGTTAGCGCACTGAGAGAAGGTAACAAGCAGCAGATGGAGCAGCTGTTGGCAGGAAATGAGAACCTAAAGTTCAAGATCTCAGGGGTATCACTTGGTGAAGTTGGTTGGGGTCACAGTGGAGTCCTGAAAATGGGCTATAATAGAAAACATGAGACTTCAAAAATGATGAGAGTTTGCCTGAAGCTCACAATTCCTCGAGCTGACTGGCTGTGCTAAATCCAGCACTAGGTGATCTGAGTCTGTGAAGAAGCATAGGACTTGGCAATGGCCACTGGGTGGCGGGGGCAGGGGGGGCGGGGGGGCAGGGGGGCAAGGGTGGGGAGGGGGGAATCCCTGGTGTTCCTCTATGTCCCTTCTTCGGCCAGTCTTTAGAACCTGTTCTCAGTGGCACAGACAAAAGTCACCCAGTCCCCCACTGCTCTTTGATGCCACACTACCTAAAGTGTGTCCCAAGGCAGGACATATGCTGGTGCGGGAAGATTTCCAGGAACATTCTAAAAATCGGGCAGGGCAGAGGTAAGGAACTACTTCTCTCCATGTGTGTGAGAGTATCTAACAATCTATTCACAGACAAAGGGCTTCTGAGTTCTCTCCAAAACCTTGCTGGAACAGGGTCAGGTTGAAGGAAAGAAAAAAAAGAGAGAAACTAAGAAAGAAACAAACCATCATCTTACTGCCCCAGATTTTCAGAAGAGGCTAGCTCAATGTGACAGTCACATGAATCCCATAAAGAATGGGTTCCAAGGTTAGATAACTTTGAGAACTACTGAATTCAGTGAAGTTAAATGGGTTTCTTTCCTGCAGGGTTCCTCAGAGCCTTTAACATGTTACTGACGTATTCAAAATCTCCACAATGAGTTCTTTATTTCTAGACCTCTGTGACCATAAAACACTTGTTTTCATCGGGCATCTAGAGGGACAGTGGGGAAGTGTGACACTGAGCCCCTGGATAATAATTCAGTGCCTACAGTCCCTGAGCCAGGGTCCTCATCTACCACCGAGGGGTGAAAATCACAGGGCAAAAATCAAATATAACCAGTAGGGAATTTTCCTCTCTTTCTGGAATAGATACACAGGGTATCTAAGGACATGCCAAGAGATATCGGACCTACTGACCACCATACACTCCTACTGGACTGTGAAGGGATGAAGGACTGTGACAGAAAAGACTCAGGCATCATCCTTGGAACAGACAGCAGCTAGCTACACTCATGTATGAAAACAGTGTGACCAGAGGCTCACAGGAACCCAACCCTTTATTTCCCCTACGAACAATGATTCAGCATGTGCTAATTTAGGGTTTGTGGTGACTTTATAGAACATAGTACCTTGAATGGTGAGAATCTATCACTGTTCACCTGAAGCTATCATAACATTATTTGCTAATCGACTATACCCCAATACAAAATAAAAACAGTTTCAAAAAAAGAGAAAGAAAACAATAATCTTAGCTGAAAATTATTGCACACTTATCAGGTACCAGGAACAACAGCATATACTCTATGGGGATAATATTCTTCAATTTCTATAATAATCCCATGAGACCCATAGTTTACCCCTTTCACATAGGAGAAAACAGAGGCTTAGACTTTATCTGAGATTCTAGGATTCAAACTTCAACAGCTTGACTCCAAAATCTGCTCTCTTAATCCCTCTGCTATACAGAGTCTCACTAGTTTTCTCACCCTGAACTGGTAAGATGTGATTTTCCGTGATCATAAACAGCCCACACCTAGGTGCTTGTTACTGTGTTTCCTCACCTCCTTATGCAACACACACACACACACACACACACACACACACACACACACACATATTCAATAATACTGTGAGAGTATTATCAACTTTGCACTAGACATTATAAAAGCTGGGAGAATATTGTGTTACTTTCCAAGTCTCACATGCGCAATGCCTATCAACCTTTTAATAGTTCATTAATGAGACCAACTGATGCTGCCAAGCAGTGCTCCTTGCAGATGGAAGAAACAGCACTCACTGCTCATTCTACAACAGTGTCTTCCTCTGCCCCAGTCATTGCAGCCAGTGAGAAAAGGAAAAGAGCTGAAATATTATAAGACAGCCTTTCCTCCAGGTCCCCAGATCGCTGAGAACAGAGCTCTCCCTGCATCCTGTTGCCTCTTTGTTCTCAGGGCTCTGAGTTAATGGATGGCTCTGTGACTAAGATGTTGATGAGGCAGGACTCATGAGATATAATCAGCAAGTATCTTTACTTTTGCCTTCCGCACTGCGACCTGGTGCACTAAGCACGCATGGCCGAGAGGAGTTACCCCATGTCCAAGGTCAGGGGCAGCAGCCGAGAGTGCCAGGCTGCAACGGTGCAGGAATGGCCGAGAGGAGCTACCCAAGTCTGAGGTCAGGGGTGACGGCCAAGAGGAGCTACCCCGCGTCCGAGGCCAGGGATCACAATAAACTGTGGAAAATTCTGAGAGAGATGGGAATACCAGACCACCTGACCTGCCTCTTGAGAAATCTGTATGCAGGTCAGGAAGCAACAGTTAGAACTGGACATGGAACAACAGGCTGGTTCCAAATAGGAAAAGGAGTACAGCAAGGCTGTATATTGTTACCCTGCTTATTTAACTTCTATGCAGAGTACATCATTAGAAACGCTGGACTGGAAGAAACACAAGCTGGAATCAAGATTGCCAGGAGAAATATCAATAACCTCAGATATGCAGATGACACCACCCTTATGGCAGAAAGTGAAGAGGAACTAAAAAGCCTCTTGATGAAAGTGAAAGAGGAGAGTGAAAAAGTTGGCTTAAAGCTCAACATTCAGAAAACGAAGATCATGGCATCTGGTCCCATCACTTCATGGGAAATAGATGGGAAAACAGTGGAAACAGTGTCAGACTTTATTTTTCTGGGCTCCAAAATCACTGCAGATGGTGACTGCAGCCATGAAATTAAAAGATGCTTACTCCTTGGAAGAAAAGTTATGACCAACCTAGATAGTATATTCAAAAGCAGAGACGTTACTTTGCCGACTAAGGTCCGTCTAGTCAAGGCTATGGTTTTTCCAGTGGTCATGTATGGATGTGAGAGTTGGACTGTGAAGAAGGCTGAGCACTGAAGAATTGATGCTTCTGAACTGTGGTGTTGAAGAAGACTCTTGAGAGCCCCTTGGGCTGCAAGGAGATCCAACCAGTCCATTCTGAAGGAGATCAACCCTGGGATTTCTTTGGAAGGACTGATGCTAAAGCTGCAACTCCAGTCCTTTGGCCACCTCATGTGAAGAGCTGACTCATTGGAAAAGACTCTGCTGCTGGGAGGGATTGGGGGCAGGAGGAGAAGGGGACGACAGAGGATGAGATGGTTGGATGGCATCATTGACTCGATGGACATGAGTCTGAATGAACTCCAGGAGTTGGTGATGGACCGGGAGGCCCGGCGTGCTGCGATTCATGGGGTCGCAAAAAGTTGGACACGACTGAGCAACTGAACTGAACTGAATTGATACTATTATAGGGCTTCCCTGGTGGCTCAGACAGTAAAGAATTTGCCTGCAATGTAGGAGACCCAGGTTCAATCCCTGGGTCTGAAAGATCCTCTGGAGAAGAAAATGGCTACCCACTCTAGTATTCTTGCCTAAAGAATTCCATGGACAGAGGAGCCTGTCAGGGTATAGTATATGAGGTCACAAAGAGTCAGACACAGCTGAACAACTAACACCTTCACTTTCATACTATTGAAATGTATTCAGTGAAGGAAAGTCCTTTCTCTCCCCCAGAAGCAACCCTGGGCAATACTATACTTTTCAGTTCACTATCAGAGTACAAAATGCTTCCAAGCACATTAGATCGCAAACACGGGCTCAATCTGGTAACTACATCATCTTGGCTTAGCTTTCTCTTCCTCTCCCTCCAAAACCTCATCCCCATCTTCTTGTCCTGCCTGGATATACTGGAGGAAGGTAAAAGAGGAAAGAAAGGAGAAAGGCTTTCTTTGATTAGTAACATGCAAGATAGCACCATGCTCTCTGGATCTGTCAAGTGTTTAAAGCTCTTATTTTTGAGGCACATTTGAGAGCTCCTTGGGTTCTCAAGCATCATCACCCTCTGTTGCTACTTTTTTGACTGAAGCAATGAGTCTCCAGTCAGGCTGGTGACTTGATTTCTCCTGCAGTTGCTAGGACTCCATCAGTGACCTAAAGCTCACTCTGTCTGCCGGGGTGCCACCAACTCTTCTAATCTGCACTATCAAACAGGACCAAAGACACTACATCTAACTCTCTCTCATGAATAACCCACATTTCCCATGGAAATGCTCACAAATTCTTTACCTGAACAAATTCAGAGGATATAGGCTAATCCTAGTGTTACTGTCAGAGAAGGCGATGGCACCCCACTCCAGTACTCTTGCCTGGAGAATCCCATGGATGGAGGAGCCTGGTGGGCTGCAGTCCATGGGGTCGCTACGAGTCGGACACGGCTGACTTCACTTTCACTTTTCACTTTCATGCATTGGAGAAGGAAATGGCAACCCATTCCAGTATTCTTGCCTGGAGAATCCCAGGGATGGGGGAGCCTGGTGGGCAGCCATCTATGGGGTCGCACAGAGTCGGACACAACTGAAGTGACTTAGCCCCAGCAGCAGGCATATTAATATATCAGAAACAACTAATTCCTCCAGGGCCAAGGCAGTTAGGCAGCCCATACCTCATGTTCTAGATTCCCCACATATAATAGGAGGCAAACCCTGTCCATGGTGTCTGGCTAACTACAGGCACACTTTTAAGATCTCCAAGTACAGAAGTCCCCTACATACAAACCTTCAAGTTGTGAATTTTCAAAGATGTAAACAGGCTTTCCATCAAACTTCAGGTGTAAGTAAAACTGCAGCTTGCCCTCCATCTCCTATTGCTGATGATCCTTCAGATCTACCATCTTCCACCTCCTCTCCCCACTCTAGTTGGTAACTCTTCTTGCTTGTGCGTTCAGTGCCAGCCTCTGTATGCCAGCTGTTGTACTGTATTCCTGTACTTTTCAAGGTCCTGTACTGTAAGATTAAAAATGCTTTATTTGTGTTTTTGCTTGTTTTTTTAATGTATAATTTGTGTGAAGTATAATAAACCTATTACATACAGTATTACCTAGCTGATTGTGTCAACTGGGTACCTAGGTTAACTTTGTTGGACTTACAAATTGGACTTACAGATGTACTCTTGTAATGGAACTCATTTGTATGTAGGTAACTTACTGTAGATTTGTTGAAGGCCAGAGGCAGTTACCTTCTAAACCTCGCCCTTGACGGTAGAGGGGGCAAAACTCATAACTCAACCAACACCTTCCTCCAAAGAAGCCCTTTACAAAAATTCCCTGTCCATGGATAGGAACCTCCTCGACTCTTTCCTACACGCAAAGTGAGTAAAAGATTGACGAGTCATAAAACCAGGTTTTAAGCGCCTACTTCGAAATTCCAAACAGATGCTCTGTCTCACAACTCATTCTGGTGTCTGATATCGATCATATCTTGGTACCTTGGGTAAGCTTCCAATTTAACATTTTGTCTATCTATATATTCCTTTTTCCCAAGACATAAAAAGCATTTTCCAATCACTCAAGAATTTGGAAAGCACAGTTGCATGTGGATGCCATGTTGTAAGCCATTTGCAGTTACACAGAGTAGTCTTCAAGTTTTTAAATTTATTCTGTCTTCTAAACTCACACAATTACAGTAATTGAAAAAATTATAAAATGAAGCAATAGACTTTTCACACAAATTCTTCCTTCAAAAGTAAACCTGTAGGCTTAAAAGAAGATGAAGTCCCTCATGTACTGGGTACATGGTTTGCAAAATAAACTAGCACAGCACTTTTATCCAAAATGGTTATTAAATTTTGCCTAGGTAGGTATTGTTTTGACAACCTCTATTTCTCAGGAACCAACTCCATTTTTTTTTTTTCTCTCCTTGTTTCAAGGTCAGTGGTCGGCTCTTTATCTTCATATGCTTATATTAAAGAAAAACACGAGAATTTTTCATTAAAGCTTAAAAGGGTATAACTCTTCAAGCAACTCTTAACCTAGAGTCATTTCTCATTTCTTTAATTCTTCTCCCTCTTTTTAATATGGAGTCAGAGCTAATGATTCTTCCTCTTAAATCTTTAGTGTTAATAGGGTCACAAAAAGCATTTACCCTGACTCTTGCAGAACCCAACTATTCTTATTTCGACACTGAGGTGCTTAAGTCACCCCAGTGGTCTCCTTGTTCCCAAAGCAAGTTATTCTCTAACCTAAAGGGCAAAGCCTATGGACTTATCAGGGAACTTTCAGGGGCCCCAAGCTACTAACAAGGCTAGACCAGCCTTCACAAGGCTCAGAGTGGCTGCCTATTCAAGATATTTGGATAACATTATTTAAAGCCAGCTAGCTTATTTATTTGAATATGTACACAATAAAAACTTTAGGAGAATATTTGAAATGTCTACCTACAAACTCACAAAATATAGTCCCCAAAATAAATTGGACCTGATCATGTCACCCACTTCTAACAACTTGTGGTTTGCTTTCCACTACTCAGGGCAGCATTCTCCAAAATAAGGTGTGTGCACCAGGGGGTGAACAAGATGAGCCACTGGGGACAGAAGTAAAATGTCAGAACCCCGAGTCTTAGATACCTAACCTATAAAAAAGGCAGCTAAGGATTTCTAACATTTAAGATGTGCATTGACCTCAAGGATTTGACAGTGGAGCCCTCAGCTATTCAGTTACTTGAACACAATACAACACAGTTCAACTCCCAAATTCCAGGCCAAGTGGGTTTACAGGGTATAAGGAATACCTTTAACTAGATCAGCCATCACAAAAGGGACAAATGGCTTAAAGAGAGTTTTCAAAAAAGCTGTAGATTAAAGAGAATGCAAATGAAGCCAATGAATAACAAGAAAATGCCAAGACAAAGGTTTCCCCCATTTACAGTCTGAACTCTCCGGTCAACCATAAGAGGGAGTGAATGCAGCAATGAAATAATCAGACTTGTCACTGAGTACAGTTATTTTTAAAAATAAGCACAAAATCTCTTCCCTCTACATAAACGTGATGGTGTAAGGAGAGAGGAAATAGTTTATTTCCTGGAGAAACCTCTAAGAGAGCATTTCAAAATAGATGTTTAGAATTATTTTCTTCGTTATACAATTTTTGTCGCTGGTCATGATATGTATCATCTTCAAGACCTGCCAAAATCAGAGACTTAAACTTCCAATTTCCTAACCTGTTTTAAAAATTTCCAGGTGAACAGTTCCAGTGGCTTGAACACATTGTAAACACATCATATAAAATATGAAAACACAGCACTTTCAAATTCATTTGCATATTGACAAGCAATTGACAGCAGGGGAGGTACAAACATAGCAGACAAATTAAAACAAAAACTTTGCATAATTGGTGGATAGTTTTGAAAAATTCCTATTATAATTTGCAAGTGAAACCAATGATTCATTTCTTTCACTTGCATCCATGTATCTCTGTGAGTTATCATTTTGGCTGTGATGCCATTTAAACTGCACATTAAGGAAAATTAATCTTGAAATAATAACTTTAAACAGCTGTATCAGTGTTAAGCCAAGATTTTCAAATATAATTAAGCATATTCACTAACATCACTCTCATTAAGCATCATCATTATTATAAGGAAGCCAAAAGATTTTGTAAGCCATTAATACTTAAAATAAAAATTTTAAGATATATTTTAAATATTCATTCTACCTTCAGTTTATCTTTTTTTAATTTCCCATATTTGTATATTTTATAATGTATACAGTATAGTACTAATATAGTGTTACATATAGATAATTTATGGAAAATATAGTTAGAACAAATGCTCAAATTATTTAACTGAGAGAGAAGATGGACAAGCAGAAAGCACAATTTGTAAACTTAAGTTCAGGCTCCCCAGTCTGGCACAGTCTCTGCATTCTAGAAGCCTCTTTATCTGTCAGTTTCTGCCCATTGTTCCCACAACCACTGGCATCATGTTTCAATCAGTCTGACTAGCTCCCTCCTAACACACCAAGCTCCCTCATACCTCTGTGTCTCAGCCTAGAATGTTTTGTCCTTTCTTGTCCATGGCAGAATTCCGACTTTTCCTTTAAGACTTAGACTAAAGGAAATTTTCACCTCCTCTGTGGAAATTTGCTGCTCTCTCCTAGACATATGTCAGCAGGGAGATTTGGTTTATGGGGAAAGATGATAAAGGAAGTGTGGTGACTTTAAGTCTCAGTTCTGCCGCTTGAAATCTGGATATGAGGTCATTGATCTTCAGTTTCCTCACTTGTGAAATGGAGATTCTGCTACCCCATATATAGTAGGGGTCAGCAGACCTTTTCTTTAAAAGGCTAGAGAGTAATTATTTTTGGCTTTGCAAGCAAATCTCTCTTGTAACTACTCAATTCTGCCTTCCGTAGCCCAAAAGTTGCTGTAGACAATATATTAACAAATTGCTGTTGCTGTGTTCTAATGACTCCTTACCAACAAAAACTGTTGACGTGCTGGATTTAGTTCATGGACCACTTGCTAATTTCTGCTTACAGAATTGTAATGAAGATTGAAGTAACACACACTACCTAAGTAAGGACCCTGGCATATAGTGGGTAGTCAGCCTCTTATGTGCTAGACCTGGGGAAGCATCAGTGCACATGATTCCTGCAGTCACGCAGTGGGGAGATGGATATGGAGCAATCACAAATTAAGCAAATAAACCCTCCCGCCCACCTCCACATGCTCAGAGTGAAACTGATCACTGTCATGAAAGGCCTGTGAAATCCTCTTCTATTGTCTTCTTTTGTTTGCCATAGTTCTATAAAGAAAATGCAGATGGTGTTACGAGTGTGCACAGCAGCTCTGTGGAAATGACACTGCAACCTGAGCCACATAAGGGAAGGGAAGAGAGAGGAAGTGTGCTTCAGACAGAGACCAACACGTGCAAAGGCCCTGAGGAGGAAAGCAGTTCAGCCCATTTGCAAAACAAAATGAAGCAGAGTTTAGGGATCGGGAGAGTCTAGACATCAGGCTACGTAGGTATAGAGGAGTCAGAGGCCTCATAGGATGTGTAAAGGACTTGGAATTTGATTGCAAGCCTCAAAGGAAGTCTTGAATAGTCTTTAATGATCTCATTAGTATACCCAACATACAGAAGTTAGTGTGATTATTATTACTATAGAAGTTAGTGCATTATTATTAATAAGGCAACACAAAAGTTTGTGAAGCATTAATAACTAACAACACCTGTGAAGGGAATTCCTCCTTCAAACTCTCCCTGAAAGCCCTTTCCACTGGACCCTCTGTTTCCTTCTGGGACTGTCTGATGCTGGCCAGTAAGAAAGTTGCTTCAGTCCTGGAGCGAAAGCTGGCGCTGGGACGTTCTCCCCATTTCAGAGGAGGATGAAGCGGGGCAGCAGCCACTGGGAGTGTGGACAAGAGGGCTCATGGTCTCCAGGGCACGAGGAGTCTAATCCCGCACAGGGGTCAGTGTGGCCACCAGAGGCACAGGCAGCTGTGGTGAGTCGTTCTGCCCCATGTGACTGTACAAGCCAACAGCAAAGCTCAAAGGCGGCCCAGTACTGGTAATCTGGTCATCTAGTGGGTAAAATGTTTCTGATTTTTGAGGGTGGCTGGAACCTCTGATCTCTGTGTGGGTCAGAGGCACAAGTGACAGCCTGAGCTGTTGATTGACATCTGAAGCAGAGGATAGTCTCGCAAGATCGAGCCCTTAACCTGTGGAATCTGATGCTGCCTCTGGGTAGATGGTGTCAGGAAGGAGTGGCCGTGGCAGAACAGTCAGCTGGCATCCGATGGTGGGGTAGTATGGGAAAACCCCCAGACAGCAGAAATGAATGCAGAAACCCTTCAGAGGGGACCAGATAGCAACATGGAATACCTAGAAACAAGACCCAAAGAGGGGGCAGAAGCAGAAACCGAGAGAGGCCGATGAAGATGGACAGACAGAGCCCGAGGGAGACAGCGTAAGCTCGGTAGATTTCTGAAGTACATTTATCAAGGTAAATTGTTTTTGTCACATCCCGCTGTTTGTGAACATGAGTAAGTTGTTGCCTGTTATCATTGACCTTTACGATGCTGATTAGCTACTCAGCAATTAACTGGTAGTCCCCTGACGGCCTTAACTCTGCACTAGAGGAAAGAGCCACAACAGGTCCCTGGGGTGGAGGAAGAGGAGAGAAAGCCTGCTGAGGAGGAGGTTACTGCACTGACTGCAGAACGGTGAGCTCCATAGGCTTCTGTCAGTGGCTCTAAAAAGGAATAATCATACCATGCATTTATTAAATTTAAAAATATTTTCTATCACTGGCAACATAGCAGAGCTCTCCTCCACATGCTATACCTAAAACCTGAGGCTGAGATGGGTTAGTTACACATCAAACATGGCACACACCACAGGGACCCAGAGCTGGGAGGCACGTGCCCGCCCTGGCCCTGAACCCCAGGTGCGTTCTCATCTGCCTCACCTCCTCAGTAACCAGGTAGAAGGCTGGATGCCTTGTTGGAAATCAATGTGGAAACGTTTGTTCTTCTTCTGAACCTTCATTTCAGAGCACCTTCTTTGACTCTGGTTTCAGGCAATAAGATTAGTGGACGGTTTCTCCAACACAAAGCTAAGATCTTGGCAACGCTTTCAAGCACTATTTTTAGGTTCTCCCCACACACACAAGAGAAAGAGGAATCTGAGGCAGAGAGTGTAGACTTACACAAAGAGCTTCCACACAGGGCCTAACGTAGAGATCTTCAGTCACTCAGCACACCTCTGGCTCTGCCATACTTAAAATATCCAACACTGAGCCCGCAGGCCATTGCACACTCCTCAGCCTTCAGAGCAGAAAGTTCTAATATGATGAGGAAGATGTAGTCCCAGGATAATAATGTATAAATGTACTAAGTATAGAGTCATCGCCCAATCACCCTAATTGAAAAGTGAGACAAAGTACACATTTATCCTATCGACACCAAAGGAAACTTGCATTTTGGTCTCTATCCACATAGATGCACCGTGGTGCCGTGGTTTAGAAGTTTCTTTAAGGAAGAAGAGAAGTTAAAGCTGTTGTCAATATGTGTTCATGTCCACCAGTGATGCTAATACGATAGCTCTGAGATCGCGACAGCTCCAGGATGAATCTCATGAAAACGCTGTAGAAAGTGAATGGACTTAGGGCCCAAGTGAAAGGCATGTGGATGTAAGCCGATAACCAGAGCATCCACCTGGGCCACTGCCCCTCTTCACAGATAACACTCTGAAACAGCGGGGCCAGTGTGGTTTTATTACTAAGTCCTCGTGGCATGCAGCTCTGATCAGCATTAGTCTGGAAGAGAAGAATCTAGAAGGGAAAAAAAAAACATTATTGGTTACTCTCTAACATTCCTGAGAAGTAGTTGAAATCTTGTTCCCACCTTCATTTCCCTAGGAGTGGGGATGTGAAGGAGAAGGCAATGGCAACCCACTCCAGTACTCTTGCCTGGAAAATCTTATGGACAGAGGAGCCTCGTAGGCTGAAGTCCATGGGGTCGCTAAGAGTCGGACACGACTGAGCAACTTCACTTTCACTTTTCATTTTCATGCATTGGAGAAGGAAATGGCAACCCACTCCAGTGTTCTTGCCTAGAGAATCCCAGGGACGGCAGAGCCTGGTGGGCTGCCGTCTGTGGGGTCGCACAGAGTCAGACACGACTGAAGCAACTTAGCAGCACAGCAGCAACAGGGGATGTGAATGAGTTCATGTGGATGAGAACGGAAGTCAGCAAAGACCAACTGAAACAAGAGGCTGGATTGCTGACCCCCAGTGGCAGATGCCACCACCCAGCAAACACAAGGCAGCAGAGATACCACCCAGCATTTTCCTAGCCCCCTTAACCAGTTCTCCAGGCAGGGATACGACAAGTGTCGAAAGGTGGAGATGGAAATGACAACGGAAAGCACAGATTTTTAAGACAGGACAACGCAAGAGCGTATATATGGAGCTGGGAGAGGCAAGCTTAGTTCTTATGTGTCTATTAACTTAAACACAGTATGGGGAGACTTTGCCCCAGCTTCCAGAGCAAAACTTGGTCAGTGAGCTCATTCTCTCCTTGGCCTGGTCATAAGCACGAGGGAGATAACAGAAGGAATGATGGCAGGTCTCCTCCCCTCAGCATTGGAGCCAAGGTATTTCCACAGTAGCCCAGTTACTCCTCACAACAACCACAGGATGTTAAGCACTACTAATGGCCCCATGGTACAGAACAGAAACCAGCACATCCAGAGGCTAAGCCCTTACCCAAGTCCTATAGCCAGTAACCAGCAGGTAGCAGACCAAAACGGCCTTCCCAAGTGGCGCTAGTGGTAAAGAACCCACCTGCCAATGCTGGAGACTTAAGAGACATGGGTTTGATCCGTGGGTCAGGAAGATCCATTGGAGAAGGAAATGGAAACCCAGTCC
The DNA here is from genome assembly GCF_023091745.1 of Budorcas taxicolor. NCBI lineage: Eukaryota > Metazoa > Chordata > Mammalia > Artiodactyla > Bovidae > Budorcas > Budorcas taxicolor. The sequence goes on from NC_068918.1 coordinate 51,131,551, forward strand.
AGCATTCTTGCCTGGGAAATCCCATGGACAGAGGAGCCTGGAGGGCTACTGTTCGTAAGGTCGCAGAGAGTTGGACACAACGACAGCGACTTAGTGCACACACACACACACACACACACACAGCACACCAAAATGAAAATGTGTCTGATTCCAGAACCATGTTTCCACTGCCACAAAGCAGTTCTCCAGGGAGGGAGCAGAAATGAGGGTATGGGGATTACTATGTTAATAATCTAACGTAACTATTATTGTTATTTGTAAAATAACAACAATTTGGTGTGATCCAATGAGTTTTCCAGGGTCACATAAAGTATTAAATTTTTCAAATTTCTCCAAACCTGATTTCATCCAGGAATTATGCTAAGGCCAGCAAGGCCCAAATTGGGTTGAATTTAACTTATGTCATAATAGTGACAATTGCTTTAAAGAAATAAAAACTTTGCTTTGAAATCCCCCCCAAAAAAATGAGGGTACATTTTGGTCACTGAGAATTGGTGAGTATAAGACCCAGTGTGCCTCCTGATTACAAAAGGTTAGATTTCCTTGCCACAGTGGATTACTTTTTGTTTCTGAAAGGGAAAACCCTCCTGTTTTCTTCTACTCACCTCACCACTCCCGACACCAATGTTCGGGCTTTCCACACCAAGCACTCCTGACACTAACTACCTGGAGTCGGCACAGACCCCATAAGTAAAGGGCTCAGTCCCACAAGACTGACTTCCCCAGATTATTGCCTGTGCTTCTGACAAACCCACTATAAAGTACTCAGGACCTCTTCCTCAGATTCGATAACTTTCTAAAACTCAGGAAAGAGGGGACGTCCCTGGCGGTCCAGTGGTTAAGAGGCCGCACTTCCAGTGCAGGGGATGTGGGTTTGACCCCTGGTCCTACAGGCCATGTGGTGCCACCAAAAAATAAAAATAAATAAACTCAGGAAAGCACTATACTTACTATTACATGTTTATTATCAAAGATATGACTCAGAGGGACTTCCCTGATGGTCCAGTGGTTAAGAATCTGACTTCCAATGAAAGTCCCAATCCAGCTAAATAAATAAATAAAATCCCAACTCTCCTCTAATCAAACAGTAAATATGTCATTATCTTCTTCCACCCACCCCCACACAAAGAGTTAAAGCAAAAATAAAGATACAACTTGGAAACAGCCAACCAGAAGCAAAGCATTGAGCATGGTATTGGTGGTGGGGGGTGCACAGGGCTCCCATGCTCTCTCATAGGGTTTGCCACCCTCCCAGCACTTCGTGTGTTCACCAATCCAGAAGGGATCCCTTCTGTTAGGATTTTTATGGAGGTTTCATTACAGAAGCAATGTTGATTAAATCACCGGCCACTTGTGATTAAGTTAACCTCCAGTCCCTCTCCCCTCCCCCAGAGGTCAGGGGGTGGGGTCGGAAGTCCCAACTTTTAATCACTTGTTTGGTTCTTTTGACAACCAGCCTCCTTTCGAGGTTATCCAGGAATCCCCTAGCCACAAGCATCTTCTTAGCATACAAAACAATACTTGTCACTTCAAAAACTCAGAAGGTTTTAGAAGCTATAAGCTAGGAAATGGGAGCAGAAATCAAATATATATCTTATCACACGATATTTTCTTTGTTTTTTTTTTAATCACAAGAAAATGTTTTAATCTTTTCTTTTTCCACGCTCCCCAGACTTTAAACTTTTTATTTTGTATTGGGGTACAGATGATAAAAAATGTTGTGGTAGTTTCAGGTGAACAGCGAAGGGACTCAGCCATATATAATCATGTGTCCATTCTCCCCAAAACTCCCCTCCCATCCAGGTTGGCACGTAACATTAGAAAAAAAGGTTGAGTAACAGCAACATTTCCCGCCCCCATCCATGGTGCTGTGCTAAGTGCTAAATTAATTCATATTAAATTGTTTTTAAAAATCAAGTCCTTGGTCTGAAAAGGCCTCATGTTTATACACAATGGGTTTAGGCTGGAAGCTCTGTTTAGGATTAAGATTCCCTTTGCAAGAAACTAAGCCTGAAGTTTTTTCTTGCAAAGGGAATCTTTGCAAGAAAAAAGATTCCTCTTACTCAAAGTCACATTGCCAGCAGTTTTACAAGGCCTCTGAAAATGATCAAGTTAACTGAGAAGATAAAAATTCACCAGATAGATGTCCTTGGCAGTGCACAGCTCCTTGTCTGAAATGAGACACAACAGGAAACTTGAAAATGCAAAGTTTGTGAGAATATAATGTATCTAATGGACAAAACCAACTTACTGTGGATGATGAAATTAAAAGAATGTGTTTTCAGGCAGCAGCTTCTTGTTACATATTTATTCTATTACAGAGCAAATTGCTACAGTGACCAGACAATCTAGAAAAGAAGGAAGAGTCGGTTTGTCCAGAATCATTGACATAACCTTAGCTTTAACGGTCCAAGTATATGGTTTCTATTCGTAATTACAGACTCTCAGAGACACCCATGTACTCCACATCTGTCTCTGAAAGAAAAAAAATCCTTTCTTAAATTGATTTGCCCTTTGTCACTGTCACAGATATGTTTTCCCTGTTTTGACAGGTAGTTGTAATTCTATTAGCAGCCCATCGACTTCCCTGTGAAATCGATCTGTGTTGGGCTGGCTGGGTCTTCTTAAACTGGCTGATTTATTGCTTCTGCATGTTTTTAGAAAGAGAGAGCACGTGCACGCTCACAAGTGAGCTAAAGAGTCCAGGGGTGGGAGAGGAAGAGGGAAAGGCAAAGAGACACTCTTCTATTGCCACAAAGTATAAAGTATCTAAACAACTGTTGAAAACAAATCATCTCCAGCCTCACTGTTGGTTGTCTCGATGGCAGGTGAGTTGTGACCTTTTGTCGACAGCCTAGTTGAGATGCCTGCTGATGCCAGTCAGAATAAATGACTGTCACTCTCCCTTATTAATTTATCTTACTACCTCATGTATAAACTAGAAGGACTTGCTCACCTCAGATGTCCTCGATGTCAATCTATCATGTTTGCCTAATTCTCCTCCCAGCTCACAGTAACCAGAACACGAGTAGCTGCTTCCAGTGCCCCTGTCTCTGCCTGTAATCTTGCCCATGAAAGGAAAGCACTCAGCCCAATCACAGGAGATCACAGTTAGCCAGAGGTCAGAGACAGAAATCACCACTGCATTCTGTTTAAAGCCACATCAGCAAAGAAAAGAAGGGAAGGGAAACTTAATAAACACCCTTGTCTTATTAAGGTTCTATCCAAAGATTTATAATGGAATCAAGCAGTGCTAGATGAAAATAATATGTGTGAAGACCAGGCAACCTAAAAATAAGTTGATTTTTCTGATACTAAAGAACAAATCATTGCAATTATATACCTTTACAAACTGAACATGATTCTAAATATTCTCGTGTTAACTTCATGAACATAAATATGAATTGTAACGTCTCATGAGTACCATTTGTAATTTTACCCTTGAGCAATATAGTAGAGAGCCTAATTCTAAGCAGAATTATTACCAGGAAATACAATTCGGTAGGCAAATTCCACTTTTGCACTCTTTCTTCTCCTTTTATATATGTATAGGTACCAAGATACTCAACTCATCCTTAACTTCCAGGATAACACTGGAGCTTTCTCTGTCTTCCTTACCCAAACCTTCTCAGATGTCAGGCCAGCAAAGTGATAAGGGCATGTTTATATAAATGATAAACTAACAAGGTTTAAAGTATTAACCCTCCCAGTAAGATTTTGCATTTTAACTGGGAATTTTTATAGATATAATACTTAAACCCAAGATGGAGATGACTGGTAAGAACCCTGGGCACCACTGAAGACAGATTGGTGGATGGAGGGATGGTGGTCGACAGGTTTACCTTTCAATCGTCCTCAAATGACACTACTAGGACAGTGCCGGTTCTCAGTTACAAACTGTGACTCTTCTTTCCTACACAGCCGTAGAAACTGACAGTCCTATGCTATGCTATGCTTTGTCCACTCAGGTTAGCTGAGAACCCTGAGGTTTCCAGGTTAAAGTTGGCCAACAGCTTTTACTCTTGGAAGGTGATCAGAGTCTGACATAGTAGCAAACAGATGCAGAGGAGCCTGGTAGGTGCCAGCTTGTCCTCACTCTGCTCTCTTCCACATTCAGCTCTTCTTGACAACTGATGGCCCTACTGGCCAACAGTGGCCCCAGGCACATCATCAGCTGCTCCGCTGTAGACCCTCAGCGGGAATAACCACATAGACTCCAGTTTCCCAAAGACTTTTCCACTTGGCAGCTGGATGAGCTTAGCTTCCCAGATCAGTCAACACAGACTTCCCTGTAAGCTCTGACTTGCTTATCCAGCCAGCACTTCAGGCTAATTTGTTAGGAACTCCTTGGATCCTCCAACTCCTTGGACCCTACTTTCCAGTTTTTCCCATGTTTGTTTCAGGTCTAATTGCTATGAGAAATCTCCTATTCCCACAATACTCAGAGTGGCCCTGCTGTGAACTAACCCCTGACTGATACGGTCCCTTGCAGAGGGTCTTTACAGACACCTATCATACACATGCAAGGCCATGCACATGTGCATGGTTCCCAGCTAAAAACTATTGCTTGTTACCAAGAACCATAATCAAATCAAGGCTATATTATCTGTCTGAGCCTGTGATTTGTATTTTGTGAGATATAATTTACAATTTATTTTTTGAATTATCAATTTTTAAGTCTTGCTTTTTACTTTTATTTATTTGGGAGGGAACATACCACACAGCATGCAAGATCTTAGTTCCCCGACCAGGGATCAAACCAGCACCCCTTGCATGGGTAGCATGAATTCTTAACCACTGGCTTTCCAGGGAAGTCCCATTTTATCATTTTTAAAGCTGAGCCTGGGGCTTCCCTGGTGGCTCAGTGGTAAAGAATCCACCTGCCAACTCAGGAGACAGGAGTTTGATCCCTGGTCCAGAAGATTCCACATGATGTGGTGCAACTCAGCCCATGTGCCACAACAATTGGAGCCTGCGCCCTAGAGTCCCACGTGTGCAACTACTGAAGCCCAGGTGCTCTAGAGCCCGTGCTTTACAACAAGAGAAGGCACAACAATGAGAGGCGCACACACTGCAGCTAGGGAGTAGGCCCCTCCCCACCACTAGAGAGAAGCTTGAGCAGCAACGAAGACCTGGCACAGCCAAAAATAAAAAAATAAATATAATGTTTAAAGAGGCTGAGCCTGATATTCAATATATGCTCTCTATGCATCATCCTAAATTAAGAGGTTACAGACTCAAGTTTCAAAAAATGAATTACAATGGCAAGATCATCAAGAACTATCTTGAAACCCCAAGCTAAATAGATCATTTTCTCACACACATGTCTGAATGTTGAGTACAAGGCATAATGGCGAGAGCAACTGGGAGGTAAATTTGGAAGGGACATAACGGTCAGTTTATAAATGCTGCCATTTGGTCTGATGTTCAAACTGGGCCAATCAGACTTGGTCAGGGTCAGGTTCATCTGCTGCAGTGGAAAGCAGACCACTCACAAAAAAAGCTACAAAGGTGACAAGTGTTATTGGACCTCACTTAGTGTGACATCTGTTTTTGGCACTTAACATGCATGATAACAAACTGGGCCTTTAGAAAGAAGTCTTTTCAGAATAGAAAAACACAGACTCCTTCCATGAATTGTACACCACTTACTGCACAGGCTGAAGAAAAAAAATTCAAAGAAATGCATCAATATATACTGTAGTCAGAGAACTCCAGTTACAGTTTATTCTTCAGAGTAGGCAAATTTTTAAAATCCTATTTTTAAAATCTTTGCAGCTAGAAAAATAACTATAACATACAGAGGTTTCTTGTTTGCCATTAATATCAAGTGCAGATCAAGTGCTCAAAATTGCATAAGCCATACTGCGAAGCACAATATCTCCTCTGAAAATGCAAATGCATTTTTCAGAAAAGAACTAAATAGCACAAATAAAAGAAGCCAACTTCTCTGAAGTTACTCAGGTGTCTTATTACATCTGCAAAATCAAAATTACATCACAATATTCTTGTCTGATTTTTAATTTGCTTTAAGCCAAATAAACATGAATAATGAAAAAGAAATCTCAGGCTAGGAGCTGATAACATCATAAACCATATAAAGGACACTTGGTTAGTTTCTGTCATAAAATTCCATCATAAAATCACACCTGCTTGAAAAGAAAGTTTTTGCTAGTTTCTGTCTTTTCCCCTCAAAATAGCCATCCCTGTCAAAGGACATTCAGTTCAATGTCTGGAACTATCAGTTATTAGGGCTTGTCAGCAGTCAGAAATCATTCAAATATATTTCCTGTTCCCTTCTGAAGCTATAAATAAAAATTGTACACTAGCATCTACTGACCAAAAGGATGTATGCCTAAATGACAGCAGTCAGGATTTAGATTAGATGGTAAATATTTCGTGACGAGGGAAGTTAAGATATTGGAAAGAATCATACTGAGAGGGACCAGAGCCTCCCTACCCCAAAACTGTTTGAAAACAAGATGCATTATTCTCCAGGATCCCATAAATCAAGAACTTAGGTAACAGTAGGGCTTTGTATGTAATAATGAAAAATGGTTTTATCAATTCATTGCTCTATTGATTATCAAATCCTACAATTCTATGATCGAATCAGAAAGGTAACATAGGGAGTCTCAGTCCTCATCCTCATTTTCAATGAAATGTGAATCCTTTCACATTTTTATCATCATTTTCCCCTTTGAATGTGATGATTAACAAGCCTGATAATACTAATCCAAGAATAACAGAAAGATCTCTGGACTTTAGGTCAAGAGACCTGGGTTCCAGTTCTAAGAGCATCTTGAGGAAAAAAATCAGTTAACTGCTCTGAATCTTAAATTATTCATGACTAGAATAGCTTCTGGCCCTACCTACCTCACAGGCTTGTCTTAGGATCATATGTAATAATGTCTGTGACAGTGCTTTGTAAAATATAAATTATGTGATGGTGTAATTATCATTAGAGGACAAGTGTCTGTACAATCACATGCAAAGTATAAAAAAGCAGATTTTTCTCAGTTAATAAGAATATATCATGCAGATGCAGTGAATAGTAAGTAAACACCAGCAGGATGGGGGGTAGGGAATGAAAACCAACTGAAATGTTTACCCAAGTGGTTTTTGAACAGATGGAAACCGTGAGGTCTCTGCCATACTTCATATTCTCTGGGTCTCCTGTGTTTTGAGAGACAGCTTTGTCCCCTTCAGCTTTTTAATCCTTTTCCACAACTTCTGCTACACTGAGAACCACTGTGGTAAAGACTGCTGACACCTGCTCTCAGGAGTCTAGACACTTTTTCAACCTTAGAGAACGTAGACTATGGTTATGAATCATGGTTCTCTTTAGAATCTGATCTTCAGCCCATGAGGGTTTACATTTAAATTCTGCATGTAGGTTGGCCCGTCTTTGCTCTGTGGTTCATTGTTAATCTGGGAGACTTTAAACTTTTTGACGTTTAGCAGTGTCACAGCTAAACAAACTTTCTTATAAATAGACGACAGCCAAAAACTCAGAGATACCACAAAAAGTCTTATAGAATCAAACAGTATTACTGCAAGCTTGTCATGATAATTAGTATTACTTCAGGGAGCCTTGAAAAAATATAAAAGTACTAAATAATAATTATAAAACTAGCTAAGAGTTTGATGACAGATGTGGAGAAAAGATGAGCAGTGGCTGATAAGTTCTCTTCTCTTCTGAAATATAATGTAATAGAAATAAATTTTTTAAGTCCAAAGAGGCATTTAAATTTCAAAACTCAGCTAAAATATTACTTGGGGCATAATCAAGTAATTTATGGCCTATTTTGTGGCTGCTTTCTTCAAGTAATTCATAGAATCTATTTGAAACCTTGACCTGTTAAAACAATATATATAAGTTGAAATTGCACTAGATACTTTCAGTAGTTAAAAGTGACATCCTTAAAACTAAAGTGCTTTTATCAGAGCATAGACAATTCAGTTCCTAAATGCACAACTTCTAATGACAATACTTGACCCATAATGCCCAAACCAGCAACTGTATATAAATACAATAAAAAATAATTTGAGTTAACTTTCTATTTAATAGACTATTTAGGCTCTTCAATTACCTATGTGCACTGTAGCATATGATTTTTAAATCATCTTACAGGTTATCTCTCCAACAGAGCTCTGGCTTTGTTATTTTGTTTTGCTATCTCAAACATGGAGGTTATAGCCTTTTTCTTATTTTAAGAAATGAGTGTGCTCCTGAAAGCTAATAATCCAGCATAAATTTATGGTGCATTAGGTTTCATATTCTGTGAAGTGGTGGCAGATACAGAAGATGGTCCCCACACAGAAATTAGTCAAAAGTTAAACCTATGGATTAAGTGCTAAGTTGTGCCACAGAACACAGCTGTTCTTGGAAATCAGAGAAAAGGTGAATGCTAAGTAATGGAATGGGTGAGTATAATCTCCCTGGAGGAGAGAACTTGAGTTGATATTTGAAAAATAATTTAGGATTCAGGGAAAGTGTCCTAGGTTTTCAAATGGAGAAAAGATCATGATCAAATTATCTGAAGAAATCAGTCAGAAGTCTAGACTGACTGGAGATAAGAGATGATGTTAGAAGGTAATGAAGGATAAGCTTAGCTAGGTAGAAATCATTTTATAGAACCTTGATAACTAGACAAAAAAGTCAGACTTGATGCAACAGATAAAAGGGAGCCACTAGTTTTCGAACAAAGACATAACATAAAAAATTAGTGGTTAAGGAAGTTTCTGATGACTAATATATGCATGGGATTGGATAGGTATAACACTAAAAACTGGAACAGAAGTTTGGAAGCAGTTACATAAACCTAGATGGTAGTATCAGAATCAGCAACAAAAAATATAGACTCAGACACTTAGAGTTTCACTATGTAAGTCAAACTCTTTTTTTTTTATTCAGATTTGAATATGAGGACTTAGTAAGGTGCTATGGCTTGTACAAGTTGATTATCTTCCAGTTAGCAGCAGAGTAAGGACTGAAACTAGATTTTTGGGCACACAGATAATTCTACTAAGAAATTTTGAAGAAAGAAACTGTGGGACTTGTTTATGATGCTAATAAAGAGTTAAATATTATATATATGTATTTACATACACACACACACACAAATTCTTTGACATAGTGCTAAATTAAAACGAAGAAAATGTGGTATAACTTATTGATTACAACCATATAAAGATTATAAGCTTACATAAAAAGCTAGAGATGAATAAACATAGTTACTGTTCTAAAACAAAGGGATTAAATAGACTTCTTCTGAAATATATGTATATTTCATTTAAATGTTTAATGTTCAAAATAATGGATATTATCAGTATTAAATTCAATTAAAAGCTCAGTTATTTATAAATAAAATTATGCCTTATCTGAGCTTAATAGTTACTACTCAAAAGTATATATCACTGATTTTTTTTACAAAGTAACTATACAATGCATAACAAAATTATTGTCATAATATCTTTGCTTTATAAGCTCATATTTTATGTTTTGGGTTTTTTAAAACAAGGCATACCTGCACTAAAAAACATAAGTGTTATTTTATGCTTCTGATGATCCTCTATTTAAAACACAGATAATTAAGATTTGATTTTACCAGTTTTGTTTCCTGGATTAAAATTTCCAAAAGTTCTTTGTAAATCAGTTACAAGAATGCCAAAATGGAAATAATAAAAAAGTAGAGTTTATAATTCTAATATAAAGTAAAAGCTAGGCCAAAAGGCAACATTCAAGAAAACTAAATGCACTATGCAATGCTGAAAGCCAGAGTTCACAAAGAAGATAGGATAGTTATAAATACCTATATCCCAAATAACACATAAAGTTCTAATGCAGATCAAGAACTATTGATGACATAAGGAAAACAGATGGAAACGCACTTTCAGTACAAAATAAAAGGAAAAAATATAAATAAGAACATAGAAGATTGAAACAATAATTGGATATGTCTTTAAATATATATAATACTATACTTGAAATAAAAAATAAGTTCTCTTAGAGTGCACATGAAAAATTCACCAAAATTGTTAATATGTTATTTGACAAAGAAAACATCATACAGTTACATAAAGTAAAGATGTTACAAACAACACACACTGATCAGAATGCAATAAAATTAGAATTGAAAAATACAATTAAAAGTGTAAAAAGGCTTCCAACCTGGAAAATGTTTATTTTGTTAAACAACTCATAGAAAAAAATTGAAGAAAATAGAAATTACCAAACTTCTGAATAATATTAAAAATGAAAATACTACATGTCAGAGAGTCTGGTGGATATACAAGGCAGTGATCAAAAGAAAATTCATAGCCTTGAATATCTATATTAATTAAAATAAAAGAATAAAAATAAATGAAATTTACAATTCAGAACTAGAAGCAAGCACTAAAAATGGAGATAAAAAGAAAAGTAGAAACTAAAGATGCAGAGAATTAGGTGAAAAGGGATTAAAATTTAAAATCAAAGTTTTGGTTCTTTAGTTGTTCAGTGGCTAAGTCATGTCCAACTCTTTGTGACCCCATGGACTGCATCATGCCAGGCTCCCCTGTCCACCACTCTCTCCTGGAGTTTGCTCTGATTCATGTCCATTGAGTCAGTGATGCTTTCTATCATCCTCTGTTGTCTTCTCCTTCTGCCTTCAACCTTTCCCAGCATCAGGGTCTTTTCCAATGAGCAGGCTTTATGCATCAGGTGGTCAAAGTACTGGAGCCACAGCTTCAGCATCAGTCCTTTCAATTCAGGGTTGATTTCCTTAAAGATGGACTGGTTTGATCTCCTTGCAGTCCAAGGGACTCTCAAGACTCTCCTCCAGCACCACAGTTTGAAAGCATCAAATCTTCTATCCTCAACCTTCTTTATGGTCCAACGCTCACATTTGTACATGACTATTGGATGGCATCACCGACTCAATGGACATGAGTTTGAGTAAACTCAGGGAGTTGGTGATGGACAGAGAGGCCCGGCATGCTGCAGTCCATGGGTGTTGCAGTCCATGGGACACGACTGAGCAACTGAACTGAACTGACTGGAAAAAACCGTAGCTTTGGCTATCTGGACCTTTGTCGCCAAGGTAATGTCTCTGCTTTTTAATACACTGTCCAGGTTTATCACAGCTTTTCCTCCAAGGAGCAAGTGTCTTTTAATTTCATGGCTGCAGTCACCATCTGCAGTGATTTTGGAGCTCAAGAAAATAAAGTCTGTCACTGCTTCCATTTTTCCCCCTTCTATTTGCCATGAAGTAATGAGACAAGATACCATGATCTTAGTTTTTTGAGTGTTGATTTTCAAGCCAACTTTTTCACTCTCCTCTTTCACCCTCAGCAAGAGGCTCTCTGCTGCTGCTGCTGCTAAGTCGCTTCAGTCAAGTCCGACTCTGTGCGACACCATAGATGGCAGCCCACCAAGCTCCACTGTCCCCAGGATTCTCAAGGCAAGAACACTGGAGTGGGTTGCCATTTCCTTCTCTAATGCATGAAAGTGAAAAGTGAAAGTGAAGTTGTTCAGTCGTGTCTGACTCTTCGTTACTCCATGGGCTGCAGCTTACCAGGCTGCTCTATCCACAGGATTTTCCAGGCAAGGGTACTGGAGTGGGTTGCCATTGCCTTCTCCAAAAGAGGCTCTCTAGCTCCTTTCAGATACAGCAATCTTGATTCCAGCTTGTGATTCATCCAGCCCAGCATTTCACCTGATTGACAAATTAGACAAATCAATGAAAATCAAAGAATTGTATGAGTTATTTATATTGTATAAAAATAGATTTTCAATGAAAATCTATTGAATTGTATGAGTTCTTTACATATTTTGGATATTAATCTCTTATCAGATATATGATTTGAAAATATTTTCTCCCATACCAGAGATTGCCTTTTCATTTTGTCATGGTTTTCTTTGCTCTGCAGAAACTTTTCAGTTTGATGTGATCCCACTCCAGTACTCTTACCTGGAAAATCCCATGGACAGAGGAGCCTGGTAGGCTGCAGTCCATGGGGTCGCTAAGAGTCGGACATGACTGAGCGACTTCAATTTCACTTTTCTCTTTCATGCATTGGAGAAGGAATGGCAACCCACTCCAGTATTATTGCCTGGAGAATCCTGGAGACAGGAGAGCCTGGTGGGCTGCCATCTCTGGGGTCACACAGAGTTGGACACAATTGAAGCGACTTAGCAGCAGCAGCAGCAGCAGTTATTTATTTTTGCTTTTGGTGTTTTTGCTTCCAGTGGTAAATCCATAAAAATCACCACCAAAAAAGATGTCAACAAGCTTACCCTCTATATTTTATTCTAGGCTTTTTATGGCTTCAGATCTTTGATCCATTTTGAGTTGATTTTTGTATATGGTATAAGATAGGGATCCGGTCCTTATTCTTTTGCATGTGGCTGTCCAGTTTTCCAAGCACTCTTACTTGAAGAGACTATCTTTTCTCTATTGTTTGTACTTGCTACTGTTGTCAAAAATTACGTGTGGGTTTATGTCTGGGGTCTCTGTTCTGTTCCATGGATCTATGATTGCTATAAGTTTGAACCCCTTTATTAAAATTTTCAGCTTAATTATTATATTCAGCTCTGTAATATCCATTTGGTATTTTCTTACACTTTCTATCACTGTTGAAATTCTCAGTTTATTTATGCATTCTTCTGCTCTCAGTGAACATTTTTAAGACCACTATTTTTAATTCTTTATCAAGGAAATTAATTATCTTCATATCATGAAGGTCTGTCTCTGGAGTTTTAGCTTATTCTTTAGTTTGGAACATATTTCTCTGTTTCTTCATTTTCCTAGACTGTCTGTGTTGGTTTCTATTCATTAGGTAAAATAGCCACCTCTCCATCTTGATGCAGTGGTCTTATCTAGGAGATGAAAATTACAGCCCAGTCCTAGCTCATTTGTCTGTCAAATCTTTTGTTACTATCCAAGATGCCTTCTTTGTTCTTAGGATTTCCAGAAATTGAAGCTGTGCCAAGACCTGTCAGTGTCCCAAAGAAAGGATCTCCATCAGCATCTAGATGCAGGCTGATGGGAAGCCAAACACTTAGGCAGCAGCTTTTAAAGAAAGACCGGGAGCTGGGCATTTTGTCTGCCCGCTCTGCAGTGAGCCTTGGGGTGATAGCCAGTTAGGAACTCTCTGTTTCCTATAGTCCTGTGGGATCCATGACCACAAGTCCTACTGGCTACAAGATGTGGACTATCAGGACTTCATCCTCTGAACTGCAACCACAAAAGCTAGGGTACCAGACGTGTGCACAAGCTCCTTCCAAGGAGACACCAGTGACCTGGGGCAGAGCAGAGGGAGAACATGGAGACAGTGCCCACCAGCCTCCCAGGGCTCAGGGGACAATCACAATCATTTATAAGACACAACTAAGTGACTAACACACACACACACAGTAAAATTTACAAACAAATCTGGACCTCATCTTAGTAGGTTTGTTTTTGTGGTGGTAAAATGTATGAATTCTTAAACTATTTTATATGCATTGAAGGGATAAGCAAATGAACAAATGTGTTGATGTTGAGAGAAGCCAGAGTTCTCACTGCACAAGAAGAGATAGGCAAGTATGGAAAGAAGAAAGGCAAGTAAAGAACTTGTGAATTTGGATTAAAATCAGAGATATCAGCATGAGCTCATGGTTTCTAATACACAAATACACACAAGTTTAGCAAGGGCTCCTTGCAGAAATACTGATGTACGTCTAGGGCAGGAAAAGTTTAAGATCAGCCTTAAACAACTTTTTTATATCAGAAATTAAGAAAGCACTCCAAAAAATGATGGAAGCATGTCCAAAAAAAAAAAAACAACCCACAAGAGCCAGCTCGAAGGGCCTCCCACTGACCAAATCTGGGTCAATTTGAGGATGAAAATAATTACAATAAGAATCACAATCTATTGAATAAAATAGGGATTCATGAATACTAGATAACAATGGTAATGATAGATGACACATACATACCTATATAATTACATAAACTTTTGTAGTGTATCTTATTTCAATATTAATTTCTTTGGTTGTCAATAGCAATGGGTTTCAGCTCTCTCTATTTCTCCTTTGAAATATCAGCCCATTTCTTTTCCCCTTATTTTGATCATCATAGTATACCTATGATGGCAAAACTTTATATTTTGCAACTAAATTTGCAACTTGTCATTTTCCTAATTTGTCATTTTCCTTTTAACAAAACTTTATCATATGAATTGTAACTATTTTTTCTAATTTGTCATTTTTCTTTTAATAAACAGGAATATTTTGTCTTTAAAAACTCCTTCTGACAGTATATGCACGTTATGAAAAATACTTATTATGTTATATTCCTTAATTCTCCTTCATAAAAATAAAATAAAACATCCCATTAAATCCCTAGAAGGCACTGCTAATGCTGAAATGGAAGAGGAAAGGAAAGAGACAGAAAAGAGGGAGCCAAACTGTGAGGGTTAATGAAAGAGGAGTCGTATTCCCTCTGTTGTGCCTTAAACCATTCAATTGCAATAAGGAAGGACATCAGAAGAGAAAAATGTGATCCCCTTCCACAGAGAAATTAATTACTTTCTTAGATTTGAAACCTTTCCAATGAAAAATTTCCTGTTGCCCAGAAGCACCTTTCTAATTAATGATCTTTAGTTTCTCAGGTAAGCTCACGCTGCACAAATCCCTTCTCAGCTTATAAGGGAAGAGGCATTTAAGGCCTGAACTGCAGGAAGAAAGGACAGGAAAGTTACACAGAGGAAATGAACTGAGCCAGACACCCCATTCTTAACACTTGAAGCCAACGATAGGCTACAAAGATCTTTGCCCCCTGGCTCAGTGGAGAGGAGTGTGTGCTGACTCAAGGCTCTGGCGCATTCTTGAAAAATCACTGCACAGTTAACTTCTAAATTACTGAGAACAATTGTAGAGATCAATAGAAAACATCAACCTCTAAAGACATTTCCTACAGCATAATTTGAAGAAGTAGAATACAGGAAGCAGTGAGCCAAAGAAAATCAGGTCTTAGCACTAATTAGAAAATTTTCTAAGCTTTCTCTCTCAAGAAAATCAGTTCGTCGGTCAAAGGACCAATTTGAAACACGGCTTACAAATTTTCATTTGGGCTGAAAAAAATTACAGCCGGATATTTGAACCAATGTTCTAAATAAAATTGTCAGACTAATTACTTACTGTTAATAAAATTGTAACAGAAAATTGATTATTCACTAGTAGTTAAAATCTGTTTTCCACAAGTCATAATGAAGACAGCCTATGAAGCAAAAAAAATAAAACTTCACTAGAGTATCTCGTTTAATCAGAGAGGGGAAAAAGGAGCTTAATACTGGGTCCCCAGAAACATAACATCCTCCTTTAAACTATGATTTTATAACATTTACTTCCAACAACTTAATAAATGCTCACCTTGTGACTAGCTATTAATCCCAACTAGCACGGCCATCTTTTTTCCTTTACTGTGTAGCTTGATCTTATTTGACCTAGAGTACAGATGCCCCAGAGCACTATAACACATATGCAAATCTGTGGGGGTGTTTTGGGGGGCACATCGCTTCTCGAGCAAATAGTTTAGAGGCTTATTCTGCTCTTCCCATGGATGAAAATCCCTACCTAACCTCCACTCAAATCTGCCCATCTCATTTGATTTTTGTATGAGTGGTCCAACTGTTTACACTGATGTGAACAGTGCCCTGAAAATACACCTGCCTAAAGCTACTCTTCTTTTAAATAAAAATTAGAAAATAAATTCTCCTTGAGCAGAACAATTGGTCCATGCTCTCACTTCACTCAAAGGGTTACTGGCTTATAGAAATAAGCAGCCAGGGTGTTAGTTAGCCTGTCATCTTTCTTTAAAGGAAAATCACGCTTTCTGTCCTAGGTGATTGGTTTGATCAGTCCCCACCATCACTACCAATAGGTCTACCATCCTCCTCATGTGCAGACTCAAAACGTGGTACAATTTCTATCTATTTCCTTTCATTTCATCCTTGCTGCATGTTAAGATTTTAATACTTGTTATAATAAAATATGTAAATACAAAAACAGAGTTTAAATGAATAAATAAGAATTGTTAAATATATACTGGGACAAACTAGATATCTGCAAGAGGACACAGTTGTATTCTAAAGTCATGTAAAGATTTTCCTGATAAACATTAGGCAGATTGGAATATTAACATATCCTAATTAAATATATTTGCTGTAGAAAGTTAGGAAAATACAGATATGCCTAAGAAAAATGAAAATCTCTCATAACTCCACTCCCTGAGATGATCACTGTTAACATTTGGCATATATCCTTTCTGATTTTTTCCATTCTTATATATGTTGCTTTTTCTTACAGTAGTAGGTCTCATACTGTATAGCCTGCTTTGTAATGTGTTTTCTATTATCAATAAACATACCTCTAAAACATCATTCTTTATGGATGGATTTTATGAATGCCCTAATTTAGTTATCCAAACCTTCAAGCTTTTCAGATGCTATACCTGGATCTATTTTTTGTATATAATTTTGACTCCATGACTGCTTTGTGATAGTTAATACATACTGACCAGGCTCCACTGAAAGCCTAGTATTTTATCAAAACATTAGCAATAATGTTTAGCCTTTAGAGGAAACTACGCAACATAATGTGAAAAACAGCTAAATTATTACTATTTTTTATTGAACTACAACATTTAGCTCCTCAGGCTCATCTGCTATCAATTAGGGTGATAAGCAGGCACTCAAAAGCTGGCTTTTCAATTATGTTTTCTACCTTTCAACCAAAATGTTCCTGTCATTGCAAATCATGTAGTAATTTTGTAAAGGCTTCATCGTAGCAACCAAGTGATAACTTTAAAATCAAGAATCTAAACCAATTAATTTCTAACATTAATTACTTCTTCTAAAACAAAAGGCACTTTAAAGTAAGTGACTGCAAATATACTTTTTATCCCACTAACCATCCTTATCTCTTTTTTCTCCAGCTCACAATTCTGTTGACAACTTATGCTCAGACTCAAATCATCATTCAAATCATAATTAAAGCATAATTCTGAGCTCTCTTTGTACATGCTAATTCCACAGCCACCAGATGTAAAAGCCACACAGAAATTCCTATAGAGTATTATTAGCTTGCAAGGAGCAGAATTAAGATGCATAAAAGTATCTTGTATAGCAAGTAAATATTTTGGTTTTAATTACATTATTACCTTGTTTTATGCCACTAATTACTACAATTTATTGTATAATTGACTCTCAGAAAAAAATGTTACCAAAGTTCTGCATAAACTGAAGATAGTCTATACTAATGATTTGGCCTAACTCCTCTGTTCCCTTAAAAATAAAATGTAAAATACTTTTATTGTAGATTTGACAAATCACTTCCCTATTTTCCCACTAATAAATAAAGTTTATCATATGCTACAGTTATTTGTTGATTTATTTCTCATAAATCACAGGGTAATAAAAAATTGTATTGTCAAGCTAGGGACAATACATTAAGCTGCCTTTAGTCCTTACAACCCATGCTAGAACTTGAAACTTAGTAGGTGCTCAATCAATTTTATTAAATTAATGAACAAATCATGTAATGCATTCATTTCACTCAACATAATAAAAGCATCATTGTTAAATACTAGCTAGTATCTATTTCAGCCTTTACAGATTAAAAGCCTGCAGCCTTGAGCAAAAGACTGAACATTAGCAATAATAACAGTTTGCTGTAGATTGAAAACAAATGAACTCATTCTGGGACTTCTCAGTCATTCATAAGCCACTTGAGGGGCCTGCCCTCTTGCAGTTTATGACCCCAGTCAAGTCTTTCTAGTGAAATAAAGCCTTGTGTTCACTCTGGGGCCATCCATTGTTCTCTCTATAATTTGTACCAAATTGTAAAGGTTATAAATACTTGTGGTGAAGCTGCCTTCACTCACACTTAGGTGCCATTTTTTTTTTTTTTAATAACTACAAGACCAGGGACTAGCATTTACCTACTTCATAATAACCTAATCATACATACCTTTGAACTCAGGATGTTCTTCAAATGCCATGATTTATTATGTCCTTCTTGGTCACATAATAGTAAACCTCATCAAATTCAACTAGGCCAACTTCATTCTCTTAGGAGTAGTAGCTAGCAATAAAAAGTGAAGAGTCATTTCTTAAACGGAACTATATACACTTGAATTCTTTCCAAATTTAAAAAAACTAATAGATTATGTTGCAAGTGACAATAAAATGAGTGAAAATAAGCACAGTTAAATACAGAAATTTTCTCTGCCTACCACTTCTAAGCCTATTTTCTTCTTGTTGCTGTGATTTTAATTTTTCTTGAACTAATGTGCCCTCTAATGGTTAAAATAAAGATATAATCAAAACCATAAAAGAAATGCCAACTTATTAACTGCCAGGAATATTTCTATTCAAAAAATACTTCTTTGACTTGAACCTATGCCTTCAAGATATGTCTTTAATAAATACCTAGAACACGCATTTTATGTATTCTGTACAACAGATAAACAGATCCTGTCAAATAGATTTAAATGTTACTTCCTATTTTTAAAAAGTATCAAAAATTTTTAATGATATCTATAATTAAGTCTTACATGTGATGAAGTTGAAATACAGATTGGGGTTATACCTATTCTAATATAACTTAAGCATTTAATTAAAAACAGCTATTACTCCAAAATAGATTATTTTGGTTCTTCCTTTATTTTTATTTTTCATGAAATGAAAGTCTGCCTCTAACCTCTAATATGTAAACATATGCACACATGAAAAAATTAAATACAGTTCTATTTGTTCACAGTTTACCTTCAATGTTCATGCTCTCCTACTTTTGGTTCAGCTGTAATACTAGAAAGTAATAGAAATTTAGTAATTACCCAGTTAATGTGACCAATGGCAATAGTCTTCTGAGCTAAGGAGAGTCAAGGAGAAATTGCTTGAATTATTTACCTTTGTTTACTAAATTCGGGAAACTTATTGCAGCTTTATAATACAATTTATTTTGAACAAGAATGTGGTCAAGACAGGAAAACATATATACAGAAATTTTATTTAATTCTGTCTATCCAGAAGAATAGAATTGAAATCAAAGGCAAAAACAGAGACTACCATGTTTAAAGATTTTCTGCCTTGTTTAACCATTACTGTTAGTACTTTAGATAATTTGCTTCTTATCAAAATATGGTAGTATTCTCATAACATGGAATTTTCAAGTCCCTTCCAACTTGAAATGTATTTTAAAATTATTAATGTATATTTTTTTAAAGGCAGCCTTTTTATTGCCTCAGAGAGTAAAGACATTATTTTTCCCTATTATAAACATAAGGTAACTGTCATTGAGGTGAAATGACCTACCAAATACTGCACAAAAACAGTGACAGAAGCTAGACTAGAATTTAGAATTATTTGTGAAGATTGCTGATTTTGGCTGGTTCTTTGTGTGCATAACAGGAATGTGTTATTTTGTTAGAGAAAAATTACATCTTCCTGAATTATACTTCTGCTTTTATCTTTCAGCATAGATTTATAGAGAACATTCTGTATTCAATACATGGTATATTAATTTTTCTTATTTTAAGTGAAGGAAAAACTACTGAAAGGGCTGCAGGTTGAGGGGCAGGAAACTGGGGTTCCAGTTCAGTTTGTACTCCTAAGTGAACTTCCATAGATATGAAAGATGCTGAGCCTTGACTGCTCACCTGATAAAGAAGATTGAATTAGATAACCTCTGATCTCCCTCCTAATTTAAAACTGGAGTTTCTTTTTTTAAATAGTAAGATAGAAAAATAGTATTTTTGCAAAATGGTCAAGTACAGTGAAAACATAAAAGAAAAAAGTTTAATTATCTTAGAAAAGCTAAATAGCATCTTGAATTTTAGATTACAGTTCAGTTCAGTGCAGTTGCTCAGTCGTGTCCGACTCTTTGTGACCCCATGAATCGCAGCACGCCAGGCCTCCCTGTCCATCACCAACTCCCGGAGTTCACTCAAACTCATGTCCATCGAGTCGGTGATGCCATCCAGCCATCTCATCCTCTGTCGTCCCCTTCTCCTCCTGCCCCCAATCCCTCCCAGCAGCAGAGTCTTTTCCAATGAGTCAACTCTTCGCATGAGGTGGCCAAAGGACTGGAGTTTCAGCTTTAGCATCATATCTTCCAATGAACACCCAGGGCTGATCTCCTTTAGAAGGGACTGGTTGGATCTCCTCGCAGTCCAAGGGACTCTCAAGAGTCTTCTCCAACACCACAGTTCAAAAGCATCAATTACCAAATGCCTATTAAAGATCCACCTCCACAACCACGGATCCTAGACACATGAGAGGCGGAATAAGGTGATGATTAAGACATGAGACTCAGGAGGTAATGGAACTGGGTTTGAACCCCAGCTCTTTTAGCTACTAGTTTTATGACTTTGGACAAGTAATTTAACCTTTCCAGATCTTAGTTTCCTCATCTGTCAAATCAGGAAAAGAGTGGCAACTTCATGGAGTTATTATGAGGATTCATCGTATTATTATGAATTAAATGCTCAGAATACCACCCAGTACAAAATAAATGATCAAAAAAAAAAATGTTAGCACTTTTAGAATGGCCAATTTAACTTTTTCCCTCAGTCATAATGGCAGAACACTAAAAAGGCAATTAAGTTAATTTTAATGACTCAGCCATCTGGCAATCTTAATTTCTATTTTTTATTATCAAGGTGCTCATAAATCCTAGTTTCCCAGTTTATATGTGTTGTCCTAGGGTATTATGAATAACAACCTCTTTTATTCTCAGTGTCTAGATTTGGACAATAAAGTATGTAATCATCCTGATTATAAAACGGATTACTCAATTGTTCTCCTGCACAATGAGGAAAATAAATTAAATGGCCTCTGAGGTCACATAAAGCATAGGTTACAATATATTGGATATGAATGGAAAGAAATGTTTGGATGTTTTGTAAATAAAGTCTAAAATATAAAGAGCTATTAGCTGTTATCAAGATGGCATATTTGATAGCTTTGTTATATTTAAATAAAAAGTTTGAATTGTGTACGGAGGGCTACTTTTATCTCGCTTGTTCCAAATGCATGAAAAGCTCTCTGGAACTGGACCTCACTCTCATTCAGGTCTTCCTTTCTTCTTCCCCACCTGCTTTCACCATTTTCTCCACTAGATGTGAGATGGGTTGAGGAGTGGGCAAGAAGAAAGAGCTTCTCCCCTCTCTTAAACTCAACCATTAAATTAAGCTTCCCCCTAAAACTGACCAGTCTCCAATCCTAGCCTGGTAAGCAATCACTCCTAAACAAATATTAACTGAACTTCTTAAATATAGGAAAGAAAGAATAGATTCGTAAAGAGTCCTATGTCACTGCATGATATCTACAGAAAGATAATATCAAACCTGAGAAGTAATAACATCTTCATTTAGCACATTGTTAACGTTTTAAAGTATTTATCCAACAGCATGCCCATGCTGCACCTCCACTTTATCATGCTGTTGTTTTGTCACTAAGTCATGTCCAACTCTTTGTGACCCCATGGACTGTAGCCCACCAGGCTCCTCTGTCCATGGGATTCTCCAGGCAAGCATACTGGAGTGGGTTTCCATTTCCTTCTCCAGAGGATCTTCCCGACCCAGGGACTGAACCTATGTCTCCTGCTTAGCAGGAGGATTCTTTTTAATTTATTTATTTTTAATTGGAGGATAATTGCTTTAACGTTGTATTTGTTTCTGCCATACATCAACGTGAATCAGCCATAGGTATACATATGCCCCTTCCCTCTTGAACCTCCCTCTCACCTCCCATTCCATCCCACCCCTCTAGGTTGTCACAAAGCTCCAGATTTGAGCTCCCTGAGTCATACAGCAAATTCCCACTGGCTATCTGTTTTACACATGGTAATATAGATACTTTCATGCTGCTCTCTCAATTTGTCCCACTGTCTCCTTTCCTCACTGTGTCCACAAGTCTGTTCTTTGTCTATGTCTCTATGGCTTTGGCAGGCAGATTCTTCACCACTGAGTCACCAGGTAAGCCCCCACCTTATTACATTTTATGTTAAAAGGAACACCATCTTAAACCACAAGTAGAATTTGAGTCCTCAGATAAAGCTACACTCGAGTGCTCATACATTTACCAGATATAGTATTAAGAAAGATGCCTTCTCTGTTTAAAGATTTGTCTAAAAGAAGTCTTGTGTTAAACAGATTCTGATCCTGATGAAGGCTGATGTTCTTAAAGGTATCTGCCCTAACAGAAATGCCAGTTAATGAGGATGGCAGCTTGAGAAATGATAGTTTCATGGCCCTGATTGTACCAACCAAAAAAGGGGATGATTAATAATACAATACTGTAAAGAGGGAAAAGAGGGTGAAAATGTACCTCTCACAATTCAAAAGGGGGATCAAGAATTACATGACCTAAAAATCTTAGAAGGTCAAATTTGGTAGGGGGAAACATTCATCTCTCAAGCTAATTTCAATGATCTGTTCCATTTGATTTTCCTATAAAGAAGTTTCAGCTAAAATATGGAAGCATCTTCTTTAATTCATGCCATGGAAAAGGAGGTTTATTTGAGTGTTTATTCTGTCATTTGATCAGTAACACCAATGCAGAAAGTGTAAGAGAATGTATTATTAGAGACAACAATATCTAAAGAGCAATATACTGATTCACAAAGTGAACTTCCCTATCATATTACCTCAAGTAACTTAACTGTTTTGATTGATTTCACTAAGAGTATTTCTGTTTTTCCTGGATGATCTGTGTTTATATAAAACCATTTGGAAGGAAGCAAATGCAGTTCTTGGCAGTGAGGTCCCAGTCCTGGTACCCACTTCATCAGTCCCTGCTGGAAAGGAGTCTTTCTGTCCCTTAGACAGTTCTTTCTGCTTGCAGTCCTACACCCTGCTGGTCCTGAACAAAGGTATGTTACAATCTTAGATGCATTGAAAGGCTCCCAAAATAGTGCCCATCAAATCTAGCACTGATAAGTTCCCAGGTTTACAACTTTTCCTGTACCTTGAAGGATTGATTCCAGAAGGCCCTTATTAAAATACAAATATTTACTGGAAGAACTAACATTTTATCATCCACTGTGATAGCAACACCAGCTTTGTAATTTCATAAGCTCCTTGTTAGAAAAGGCATTGAAAAAATGAGATTAGTTTCCATTCATTCAAACATATATTGTCAGCCTACCACAGCGAGACTAATTGCCAGAAATCTCAAAATAAATAAAACAGTGTCACTACCCTCAGGGAGTTTACTGTCTGGTGGGGAAGAGGAACATATACACAATCATTTTTATAAAGTACTGCATGATGAGTCTTAATAAGGAATGATTTGATAATAAGGAACAGAAACTCAACTGGTCAAGTTAAATAAGAAGATATTAGCATAGATTTGAGTGTCTAAAAAGCAGCTGCAGCATCAAAAGGGACTCCAATAGGAACTGACAAGCCACCAAGAATCAAGACAAGTCCCCACTCATTCTCTATTTGTTTGCTCATCACTTACACATGCTTTTTCTTGCAGTTTGCCCATTTTCCTACCTTTCCTTAAAGATCATCTCTCTTGGCTTGCACATATGACCACATCAACCCTTGAGACCATAAGACCTTACTCATCCAACACCCAGAGCCAACTAACTGACTCTCTCTTTCCATCCCCATTATCAATTCCTTAGAAAGAGAAACTGACTTAATCCTATACTAATCCAAGAATAGATTCTTGGCTTTTAAAAAATGTGGGAAATAATCTCCATCTCCAATCCAATAAGGTAATTTCAAGGTGAGTCTTGGAGGAAAGGTAGGCATCTTCCACAGAAACAAAGGGAAAAATGCAATTCAAGCAAACAGATTGTCATGTTCAAAGGTATATGGATGAAGCAAAGCAGCCCATATATAGACCCATGTGGTGGTATAAAGATTCACAGTGAGGAAGCTATTGATAATGCTGGAAAGATAGCCAGGGACCAGATAACAAAGTATCTTTGTATGCTCTGCCAAGGTATATGATTTTTATCCAATAGCTGAGGGAGGTGGGGTGTGAAAATTTTTACTGAAGGGGAGACTAAAGCAGACCTGTGCTTTAGGATGAAGACAAAAAACAAAAAAATCCTCTAACAGCAGGGTGAAGGGTGGACTATTAATACAAGAAGACCAGACTGAATGTACCACTCTGGAAGCCACTTTAGTAATTCAGACAAGAGATGGTGTAGTTTCAAAACTGGACCATGGCAAAGAGGATATAGAGGAGAGGAAGGATTCAAGAGCATTATGAAAGCAGAATATAACATGAAGTAGAGTCACTTCAGAAAAGCAAAGAATCACAAACTCTGATACAGGGAAAAGGAAAGTCCAACCTGAACCCAAGGCTGGTGCTAAAGGATGCACCAGACACAGGAAAATAAAACACTGAAGGAAGGGAGGGCGGGGCAAGGAGAGTCACTTTGCATCCTTTCCGATCTGTCCTTAGAGTTGCCTTTCCTATGATCTCTAAACATCTTAATCCACATAAATAAAGGCAGACTCCAAATCTTCAGGGTGTGAGCATAAGTGGCATCAAAATAATTAGTAATCAAACATTAATCAAAGCCATATTCAAGTTACCCTGTCATTTTATTAAAATATCTGTCGATTGAGTCTACTACATAAAGGGGCAAGAATTCATTCCTGGTGAAGACTTAACTCGCCAGTGCCGGGCCTTGTTTCATTATGTATTCAATTAGAAGTTTTCATGGTGTTGTTTTCCTTTCAGTTCCAAGAATAAAAAGTGAAAAATGAGAAATGTGAACTTCTCAGAAGATCCTGTGACTTTGAAGCCACATATCTGAGTAAATGATCTCTTGCTTGTGCATTTAGAAGCCCTAGGGAGCAACATTATCAGACTGATTATGAATGCGTATATTTTCATAAGAATATGCAATCTTAGCCAGCTCAGCACAGGACACTGAAGTGACTAAGTATCAAATTAAAGATTATTCTTTTTTGTGCAGAATTCACTCCAGCAAGAAATTGAACAAGGGGATTTAAAATCCAAAAACAGTGGGACCACCTCCTGAGACATTATTAATTATTAGTGGGCCCCAGTTTTCCAGTTTCTTATCTCCCTATACACCCAACGCTCCCATTGCTTTAAATTATTATCATTATTTGTTAAATGCTTTCAATGTGCTCGGTACCCTGGCAGGCACAGAAAGAAGTTACCATACCTGCCCAGGGGCTTTCTACCTAAATTGCACAGATATAAATTAAGTTTGAAAATGGGTTGTAGTTGTCAGTTACAGTCTTTTCTAAGGCTTAGAAGCAATAGAACAAAACTAAAAGTATTTAAGTTTGAACACCTCCTTTCTCAGCTGACTTGGGTCTTCTTTATATTCCATAGCCTGGTCTACTAACCCAGAAAACAGTATCACAGAAACATGCCAAAGGTCAGTAATGAGAGGCCATCAAGCACTCAGAGAAGATTATCAACACTTAGAAACAATCCCATGTGTCTGACTTCTCACCCTGCTCCCTGTTGTCCTGGGAGGGGAGCCTGTAGTTCAGACGCAATAGCAAGTGACAAAAGTTGAGTTGAGGGAAAAGCCTCAAAGCTGACTTCTTCCCTTTGACTTCCCACCTAGTCAAAACCAGCAGTGCCCACACACTTATTCTAATCCTTACTCTCCTCTCGAAAGCCCGTTCTTCCCAGACATCTACCCAAACTCCTGTGACAAATATCTAGAAAAGTGGAGTCGGAAATTTAGTCTGACTCGGGTCCTTGTATATATACATATATTTGTGTTTTAATAAAAACGTAGCTGTATAAATGAAAAGAAAATTGGGAGTACCCTTTCACCTCTATGTGTGCCCTCCACTCCCATTACTAACAAAACCAATCCTTTTAAAAAAATTAAAAAATGCTTTGCCTCAAGGTCTGATGGGAGACAGGGCAAAAGCAATGAACAAGGGCTCTATTTCACCAACAGATGGAGAAAACCCAGACAAAAACCACTTGAGACAGCTATGGAAGAGAAAACCAGGGACACCCCCACCTTGAGTCAGAGCAGACAATAACTGCAGGGGACAGGAGGAAAGGGGAGGGTACAGGAAATGGCCTGAGACTCCAGAGAATGATGGAGGGTGACTCTACCAGAACCACAGAGGGTTCCCCACATTGTAACTCCACTGCCATTGCAGCCACCACCAAACCAACAATAACCCCCAGATCCTAGCCCAGCTTCCAGCAGTGGCCTCGGGGTCCACCACCAATGGTTCATCATCAGGGCATCCCCTACTTCATCCTTCCAGCAGAGAGGAAAGGGAGGAGCTCTTCTAGACCTTGCCGAGGGGAACCACAAGGTACACCCAGATGTTCAATCACTGAAAGTTATTTTCTGACACAATATTGTTACACATAATGAATTACCTAACTTTGGACATATATATTTTTCCCTTTGAAATACACATTCCTTGAAGACAAAGCTCCTATCTGAGCATGAATACAATGAAAAGTGCATAAGA
Source organism: Budorcas taxicolor (assembly GCF_023091745.1). NCBI lineage: Eukaryota > Metazoa > Chordata > Mammalia > Artiodactyla > Bovidae > Budorcas > Budorcas taxicolor. The sequence goes on from NC_068918.1 coordinate 51,158,034, forward strand.
ATACATTTCCAAGGAATAAGTACTCATATATCACTTCATTATTGTCTACTGGCTTGAAACTCTGCCTTGAGCCCCACAAAGCCAGCTCCTCAGTCACTTGCATACATGCCTGCACAGTTGTTTCAGTTGTGTCTGTATCTTTGCAACCTAAGCACTGTAGACAACCAGGCTCTTCTGTCCATGGGATTCTCCAGGCAGGAATACTGGATTGGGTTGCCATGCCCTCCTCCAGGGGATCTTCCTGACCCAGGGATCAAATCCCAGTCTCCAGCATCTGCCTGCATTGGCAGGAGGGTTCTTCACCCCCAGCACCACCTCACTGCAACTCAGCAAAGCACCAACCATGACCACTTCTACAGCTAACAAAGTCTCTGTCGTCTCTGGCCTTCTCTTCTGTTTTCTATCTGTATTCATCCACTCCTGCATTTCCTCCCCCAAGCAGGTTTACCCGCACATTCACTATTGATGTAAAGATTATGTGCTGAGTGCCTACTGTATACATAACACTGTACTGACTACAAAGCATTAAGTTTGGAGTCCTGGGAGTTTTAGCATTCTATTCACGTCTGCTCTAACCTACCAATTTCTAAAATGTCAACTAGGTCTTAGTCCACTGATGCAATTGGAACCTAAGTTCTTACTCCTTACACTCCTGGCATTTGTCTGGAGATTCTTGAATGCAAGCATAGTTCTTTTTTCTTACTGATCCTTTGCCATCTTATTGTGTGGACCACCAAAAAATCCTGACCTATTTTCTCCGAATGAATCTCAGTTGTTCATTCAAATAAATGAAATTGCCTTCAATAAGAAGCTCAGTGAAACTGTGTATTACAGGGATAATATGAAAGTAACTTTAAAATGTTTATATCCAGAGATAACTCTGAAGAGAAGAAGGAAGCAAAAGGAAATAAAAATTGTAATAAAAGTAAAAGAAAAGAAAAATCACTAAAATCCTGAGAGTAAGAGGTACAACTGTGCCACATTTACTTGAAAACATAGATTAAAAAAAAAAAAATTGAGGCAGAGGTAATTTTTCACCTGACAAAAATATTTACAGTATCACTTTGCAATATGAAAAAAGTATGGTTCAATTAGTAAAAACAGGATAAACATAATTCTTTTCTGGTATATAAGGATCTGTAGTATTTATACACTAATCGCTCAATATAAGTTTGTTAAATAATGGATGGGATGCCCATTTCTCAATTTTTAGCTCCCACTGCATCTTAAAAACCTTGCCAAATCTCTAAGAACATAAGAATAACCAGGTGGGAAGTGTATTTTAAGAACAGGTTAAATGATTTAAGATTGGATCAATCCACTGCTTTCTCTTAGCTGCCCAGACAAAGGCTAATATATGATTGTCAGATCTGGAATCCATAAATGTCACAAGCACAGAGCTGGAAAATCCGTATCAATGTGCGGGCAGGAGGTTGGTGGATACGGAAGACAAGGGAGAGAGAGGCAGAGAGATTACATTTAAAGAAAACACTTTGTAGTCATGGTTTCTAAATGTTGGTTAATGGACTGCTTTAATCTTAATGTATTTTTTCCTAGTTTTCATACTGCCTAAATTCATTTTATCCAAATTACTACTTAGATGTTATTCTTTCTTGCCAGTAAAGTCCCTTTTTTCCATCTATCTCTTCTATAGATCTTTATAAGGTTTTCTCATCCTTGCCTCTTCTCCCTTTATTAGTCTATGCAATTTACTCTTCTTTCAGCCATTCTTTTTTGTTTTTGTTTTATCTTAAATCTGACTTGAAAACAAACAAACAAAAAATCTGGTTTGTATCAATCAGGTCTGTATAGTAGAAGCTAATATAGGATGCTAAAATCAAGTATATGAATAATCATCACCCTACTTTTAATGTATATATTTTTAAAAATCAGCTTTTTGCTCTACTCAGAGAGGATTCTGTCTTGCATTCTTTTTATTGTTATAACCATCTTTACTGAGTTTAAGGTAAAAATGTGAGTCAGTACTTCCAACAAGAGCCCAGATCCTAAACTAGGAGCCCAGAGAATTCAGGGTCTGTGAAAACTTGGGAGGTGCCTCCACTTTTGATGAGAATAGATCTGGGTCTGGATGAAGTCACCGATGTGTCTCTGAAGAAACAAATGTCAGCGCGACCTATTAAAGTCAACCCCGAGCTAGGTAGCAACAATGAGCTGGGGATTAGCATTGACAGCTCGCTTAATGTGATTCTTTTGGACAGGGATTAATTTAATGTGTTGCTGTCAAATGAAACAAAAAACGAGATGGATTTACTAATGACTCTATTCTATACCACACACTTTTCCACCCCTGATCTATGTCAGAATGAATCTGACAGCAAAAGAAAATAATTTTTAAAATGAAAAGGAAGAAGACATTGCCTTCTGGAGAAGAAACTCAAGAAGGGAGTTTTTTAACTGGGCTCCCAGCAAGGAGGATGGGCGCAGGCTGCAGGGCCAAATTAAGTGAGAGACAACCAAGCGGTCAGGCCACCACCCCAACCAAAACGGGGAACGCCAGGGCGGGACATAGTGTCCGGTCCCAAGCTATGGCACAAATTTACAAGATGCCCCTAATTTCTCCAAGGCCTCACCTACCTTCCGTGTGAAAGTAAAAGATTGTGTTACGAGGCTTCTAAATAACCTCTCAACTTTAAATTGCTAATCTCTAAAAAGGGTGGCGTGGGGAGGGAGGGGGGGAGCCAAACCTGCCTGCCAGATCATTAGCCTTGTTGCAAAGACAACTTACAGTGAGACTGTGACAGAGAGGGGGCGAGTCAAAGAGCGAAGGTTGATCTTTATTTTCGCGAAACGGTTTGCCAAGTCAAATGCTAAAGCCTCCTTAAAATAATTTGGATTCTTCTTTGTTCTCTCTAACAAAGAAACTTTAATTCGCAGTTCTCTGCGAGGAAAGACAATGCAGACAAGCCATTTTTAGGTGAAAGGTGTCTCGTCAATTAATAATCATTGAATAATCACTAAGGATTGGCAGGAGCTTTTCATCGAAAACGGTACTCAGAACATGAAAATTCAGCGATTTACAATGCAGACCTTTTGCCTGTTATTCTTCTTTGTGGTTGTTCTGCTTTTACCTCCTATGAAGTACATACGTCCCTAGTCTTGTTTCTGTGTATATTCTTGTTAAGTTACCGTTAGGTTGGTAAATACCCGCGATTTCCAAGAGTCTGGGTCAGGTCTCATTGACAGGGACGCGCTCCACCGCGGAGCTTGCGCCCGGGCTCTGGGAACCGTAGTCCCCGCCAGGTTCGTGAGTCCTGAAGTGAGCGGTTAACTCAGCAGGAACCCCGGGCATCCTCAGCCCGCAGACCTCTGTGTTGAGCGCCCCGCCAGAGGGCACCCCGCCACGGCGTGGCCAGGGGACCTTGAAAGCGACGCGAAAAGTCTTTGCGCAACGGGGAACCTAGGGATGGGGCGCTTCTACCCTCCCCGGAACCCAGGGCTGCTAGCTTCTCGTTCCTATGCCCAGACAGGCTGGGAAAGACTTCGGGCCGCGCCCCCTAAGAAGCGCTCTTGTTTAGGGAGGTAATGATCGCGTCCGCCCCGCCGCCTCCACGGCGTGCTCCAGCCCCGGGCCGCGCCTCCACCCGCCCTGCTTGTCCTTGTTCCCGAGCGGCTGGCGCGATCCCGCCAAAGCCCAGATCCCGGTTGAGGAGCGATGAGAATTTTGACTCTGGCATTTAGCTCGGTGACCTTGAGCAGTTTCCCAACCTTTTAAGGTCAATGTTTTCCCACCTATTAAGCGGAACCGAAGACACTGTTTCCGCGGGCTCCCCGAGGGATGAAATGAAAGAATGGATGGAGCTCCTAGCGCCCTGCCCCGTCTTCTTTTATTCCGCTTCTTTTCTGCGTTTTTTTTTTCTTTGCCTTTTGCTATCATTTTTGACTCGTGTGTTTTCCCTTGGTTTTGTCTCCCCAATTTTCCGAAGAATTCGTTTTCTTCTCTTCTTTGATCTCTCCCTTTCCTCTCAAGCTCATTATTGTAACCAACAAATTCATTAAAGATTTGTTTCCACTTCCTATTGGACCCTAGACTCCCCAAGATAATAAATGCCCATAATCTCCATTCGCCCCCTCCCTGGGTCACCCAAATAATCGGGCAGTCAAGGAAGAACTCTGCTTATTGTGTAAATACAGTCTCAAGACACAAGTCCCTTCGCCCTACTCCCAACCATTAAATTTCTGATCTCTGGGACCCCTAAAAGTACCAACGTGCCTTGTCATAACGTCCTAGACGCCGCCAGGCCCAGAAATCTATGCAAGGGCTCATCAAACGTCCCCAAGCGCCTGCGAACGGTACTGGGAAGCTGAAACTGGAACCCAGTCTTGAATTACTAGTCTTGGTTTCTTACTAAGAGAAAAAGCAAATTCATATATGATGGTCCATACTTACACAGAAACATATTTTTTAATCTTCAAATAAGCTCAAAGGTACAGCTTTAAAAAAGCACAAGATACACTCGTGCTTTTTAAGCATGTTCTGTGATTTTCACCTATAAAACCGAGATTTAGATCAAGTTATTTATTGGGAGTGGTTAGAGAGAGAAAACCGGACTGCCTAAAACTTGAATTGCCTAAAAATTGAATTGCCTAAAAATGAGCTGCCTTTATATTCATTTATTGAAACATTTTAAAGATACCTGAAAATATTTCTTTGTAACAAAATTCCACTCTTTAGCATATAAGCATCATAAACTATAACCAAAGTTCGTATTTACAAAGAAGCAAAAAGCTAAGGCTAAATAGAGAATTTTTAATTACTTCTCAGTTACTTCAAACCTAAAAGTATCAAGTTTCCTTTGAAATTATTTCTCATTTTTATTAGAATCTAATTGAAGATCACCTGTAAAATGTTGGGGGAAGAAAGAGGAGTGGAGAAATATCAATTCTATGCTGAGATTTCTGAAAGAGTAAAAGAACCACAGTACCACCTTGTGGGGAAGAGAGATTGTTTTTTTTTCCATCTTCTCCATTACAGTTGTTTTATTTCCTTCCACTATATAGTCACACACACGTTTTTAAAATAAAAATAAAGCCATTAATAAAAACTTGGGTCTGTGTGAATAAAATATAATATACTTTCACTATTATTTTAAACACACTAGCATGTTTACATCAAAATAACATAACATTTACATTAAATTAAATATAACAATATATGTATAATATTAAGAAATTGTGCTTCTAGTAGTACAAATAATTTCAGAAATCAAATGTTTGGCATGCAATGGTAAATATAAAATTATGTATACATTCTAAAAGAAGAATAATTCTTTAAAAAATTGTTTTACATTTCAGTATAAAATACTATTCGTGGGTTTTTAACATGTAGTTAGTTCTTTGTTCAGTTGTTTGGACCTGGAAAAGCCACACTTAGATAAATACAAAGTAATGTTTTATTTTTTTTAAGTTTTTTGTCTCATTACATTTAAGATTGGCAGAACAGTCAGATATTTTTAGAACCTATATGAGTTGGTTTAACAAAGCTGTTTTAGTCACTTTGAGAATATAAAAAGGGCATAGATCATAAAACTTGGAATTTAAGAAGATTATAAGACTCCAAAGCCGAGAAATGCAAAATAAAAACTGTTTCTCTTCTATTGTACATCTGGAAATATCTTACATGACACAAATGTTCCCTGCTCTAAACGTGTTTTCTGTAAAGCAAGAGAGAATTCCGGGGTTACCTGTAGGCATTCTTTATTCTCTATGCTTTAGAATCACAGAGCTGGTATATCCCTCTGACCTTCAGGAAGGACTAAATCAAAAGCATCCTGGGAAGAGACCAGTGTATTTCAAACTGTGTTCAGCAGAGCCCTAGGGGCTGTCAAAAGATTATAAGGGGAGGGGAACACTGAGAGAAGCCCCTCACTCTCAGCTTCTATCAACTGACTGCTTTCATCGCTTTCACATACAGGAATTCTGCCTAGGACTGAGGTTAAACAACAGGCTCCACAGCTCTAGAAATGTTAGAAAACCACTAATCTAATCTATTTTGTCTTAAGTCTAGTAAATAATTGCTGTGAGAAATGTTCTGATGCTTCTTGCACATTTGTTAAAAAATGCACCTTAAGAGCAGCCCACTGTGATTACACATACCGTATTTTCTTTCTTTAGAAAAATAGTTCATTACAAAATACATACAAAATTGACTGTTAAAAAAAGTTAAAACTGAAATATATTAAATTGAAAATCTTTATATCTCAGTCCTAAACCACTCACTTCCCAGGAATAACACAGCTATCATTTCGGTTTGCACACATTCAATTTTTCCCTGTGGGCACAGGTACATACAAGCACAAGTGGGCTGACACACATCCATACTGAGGATTTCAAGAACACAAAATCATATCACCTGCATTTTGTCTCTCAATAATATCTCTGTGTCAGTAGCCACAGAACCACCTCATTCATTATTCAAAGAATGGATGTATACAAGTTATCTAATCTCTATTAATAGTCGAATATTTGGATTTTTGTTCTTACCTTGTATATTTGTACTTGCTCTTCCTTCTATCTAAAATACATTTCCTACTCTCCACCTGGCCAACATCTAGACCCCAGAGTAACAACACTATCAACCTGGAAGAAGCCACAATTTCAAAATTTTAAAACATAATTTCTTAATACAATGTAATTCTTTACCCCAACATTTTAAACACAATAAAATGGTTTTTTTTTAAAGCCTATTAATTTCTTCATAAGAAAAAAAAAATCTATATCCTTTTTAGATTTTCCCAATTCCTCAAGAATGGAATTTATGCTTTTTGGAGAGCAATTTGGTTGTATCTATCAATATTAAAAATGTGTATATCCTTCAATCCAGCACCAGAGTAGCTTTCTAAAGGCATATTCACACAAATTCACTAATTCATTCAATACAATTACTGAACCTATCTAAGTGTAGGTCATTTTATTAGGTTCTTCTGGAAGTATGGTTAAAAGAAGAAAAACTCAGAGAGATTAGTGTACTGGGATAAATCGTCACTGGATAAATAATCACATAGTATGTTTATCATTTATAAATTGTGATAAATAGTAAGGAATATTAATTATAGTAAACCACTTTAATATTGAGTTTTCTTCTTAAAGAGCTACAAAATTGTTATAAAATCTCTATTACACTTACCTTTTTTGACCCAATCTTTGATGGTATATTTCTAAGCATCCCAATATGTTCTTTTTGAGAAAATACACCTGAACCTACAGATAAGCAACTGAAGTTGAATGAGCATCTGATATTGACAAATCACTGCTTTCAAATCATTTAATAATTTTCATCTTTATCCCAAATTTATTATTAAGATACATAGGCCTTTGTTTCTTACCAGCGCTTTCATTTTTCTACTGTGAATTCATTTTTCAAATAAGGATAAAATAGAATATTCAAATATTAAATAAATACTGCTGCTTGGATAAGGTCAAGAAAATAGGTGAAATTAAATTTTTGGCTGACAGTGCCAAGCCCATTCTATTTCAAAACCATTGCTGATAAGGTGGCTCAGAAGAGTCCAAATTCAGTGCACAGAAGGTAGGTGTGGGTTTGTTAATGTTTAAGGTATGAAAGTCTGCACTTCGTGAAAAGGAATGTATGAGAGCTAAACGCCAACATGAAAAATAAAGTGTTTCCCATTGTACCAGAGTAAAGGCTAGAAAAAAGGTATGGCCCTTAGCTATGGTTTAGTTTTGAAGGATGTCATTTGTGATAACAGCAACAGCTACCAAGGTGAAGCTGAGCCCATGAATCCACAGGAAATTCAGACACATGTGAGTATATCTAGAGCACAAATGAGATTTGGCCATCAAGGGTCTCTTTCTGAAAGAGACTAAGAATGCTTCTGGAAAGTAATTCATCTTTAGGTTAGCAGAGACTTTAGGAGTATCAGTTTGAACCAAGTAAATGTGGTAAGTTAGTGTCAACAAAAAAGGGGACGATTTGGGTCATGTTAGGAAACTTAGTGACATGTGGGGACTGCTTGAAAGCACTGATAAAAATTAAAGAGGCCAGAATGACCTTGGAATTGACCGGGGAGAATGGAGGGGAGGTGTTAAACAGAGAAATACTGTACCGTTTCTGCAAGTGTGACCTTTGACCCTATTTTTATTCTGCATCTCCTCACCCCAAGGGAAGATGACTTAGATCACAGAACACTAAGGCCCAACTGCAAGAAGTCATTACAAAGCTGACGCTGTGCCAGCTTCTCTTTCTTTTTTCCCTCCAGTTTTGGTTGATTGCAAATTTTGGAAGCAGAGTTCTTTTCTATTTGAATCATGAGAACAGGAAACTGAAGAAAGATTATTTGAGAGCTCATTAATGATATTAACTGGTACAAATCAATATTTTGAAACTATTACTTTAAAAAACAAAACACAACAGCCCTGGCCTCTATTGGTTGGGCAGAAATCAACTGGGAAAGGGCATGAGGGAACTTACTGGGATGTGGTAATGTTTCATATCTTGATAGGGTTTAGATTATATAGATGTATTCATTTGTCAAAACTCAACAAATGTACACTAAAGACATATGCATTTATCATATGGAACATTCACCTCAAGAGAAAGAAATGTAAAAAATACTGAGCTCATTAGTGATATGAATGGTGAAGTATTTATGAGAAAATGTACCAATGTCTGCAATTTACTTTCATCAATGAATACATCAAAAATTAAGATATACTAATGGGTGGATAAAGTACTAAATACATGGACAGAGATGTGATAAAACAATAAAATATTGATAAAACCTAAGTGGTAAATTATAGGTATTCACAATAAAATTATTTTAAGTTTGCTGTATGTTTGAAACTTTTCACAATAAAATGTTTGAGGGAAAAGTTACTTCCTTGCATCCAAGAAGGTCTAAAGTCTAAAAGGGACCAAAGTAGAGTAAGATACTATCTATCTATACTGCATTTAAAAACAAAGAACCACAATGGGATAGGAACAAGCAAGATCAGTCTGTCAGCTTCTATTTTCCCTGCCTCTGACTCCCCAAGCACCGCGCCACGCCCCGCCCCCCGGCCCCCCCCCCCCCCCCCCCCCCCCCCCCGCCAGCACCTCAGGTTATATTGATGCTCCAATTTTTTCCTGGTAACCCAGACATTCTATGCGTTAGGCAGTCAGTATAAAAACAGATACAGCTGTCCATTATATAACACTTCCCACCTCAAACCATACATACATCTTACTCCAAAAAATGAGCTTAGAAGCTGACACACTTGCCCATATTCCCAGGCTCAACACTGGCTTCCATGTTGCTGCCTGAGCCTCTTCTGCCCAGTCAGGCTTATGATTTAGTGCCCCCGTGATGACCCATGGGCTTCTGGGATTACCCTACCCCTTTCAATTTCAACTCTAGGAAGCTCTAGTAATAAGGGCGGGGTTTCTGTTTTGGTTTCTGTTATCTCACCAGCTTTCTGTGATCACTCTCCCAGTTTGGCTCCTGAGGCCCAGCCTATCACATAAATAGATGATGACTGCTGTACCACAGTGACCCCAAGAATAGACAGCTAAAGGAAAGGGCTACAAAGGGTCCTTCACTGGGAAGGCATGAGGCTCAGAAAAGGGTTGAGACAGTAGAAGCTACATCTCAAGAGCCCCGGTCAAGCCAGTTATGCAACAAATTTATTTAAGTCCCTACAATGTGCTAGGCAATATGCCAGGCACTGAGTAATTCGGTGGTGAACAAAATATAGTCTCTGACCTTACAAAGCTTACATTAATGGGAGAAACAGTAAATAAGCACGAAAAATCAAATACCTATACATATATCCTTTAGAATTTATTACACATACTATGGAAAGTAGGGTTCTCTGATGGATTATTAAGGAGATCTACTTTAGACTAAGTGGGGAGAAAACACTGAGGAAATGTCATTTATGTTGTGACCATATGAAGTATCAGAAAGCAGAGACAGTCAAGATAGAAAGGAGATGTGAAAGTCTGTGAGACACAGCAAAATTAGAGGAAAGGGAAGAAGGCCTGTTTAAACTAGAGCAGCATGAGTAAGGGGGTATAAGCTCTTGGATGAGGTTTCAGACTAGTGAGCACGGACCAGATTTGAGCAGTTCTGATAAATGTGCCAAGGCTTTGGATTTTACTGAAGTACAATGGGAGACCCTGGGTTCAAGTCAGAGGTTCGAATGAAGTCTTCCTGAGTGCCACCTACCCCAGAAATCACTCCAGTTCTGTGGACCAATATTCTGGGATAATAAAAGAATGTCAGCTCCAAGAGGTCAGGGATTCTTATCTGTGTTGCTCACTGCTCTGTTCCATGCCTTAAATAGCAGGAACTTGGGAAACATTTGTTGAATCAACAGGGTGTCTCTAAGAACAACAGGTCTTCCTTATGACTGTAGATTTTGTTTCAATGGCTCTGCTCTCCTTTAGGCAACTATCGTTTCAACATCATACGCACTTTTTACTGCTTCACAGCAAAGAAAAGCTTAACTCTCTAGCACATACTCCAAGAGTCAAAATGTTTTTAAAATAGAAGTCTATTTATTTGGTGTTTTGATCCAAAGGAGTTTTGAGGGAGGGAGAAAAGTAGTTTCATATGGTTCATATAGCAGATATTAGGAAACTTACCGTGGAAAGTGAGGGGAAAAAAAAGAACTGTGAAGAAGCTGCAGGAAAGCGTTGGTGGAACAGTTGGAACATAACGGTTCACATAAGCAACATTCAGGGTAGATCCCTAGGTACCACTGAACCCAAATGCTCTGGCATTGTCCTCAGGAGTCTCTTTCCACCCACACTCCAATTTTGGTTCGCAGGCTTTGTTCTCAAGCAAACTTGTTCCACCAAGATACCTACTAGGAGCTTCAGGTATACTGACTAAGAGTCTAACAAAACAAGCAGAAAGAGAATGCCTCTTTCCCATGGTTTTAGCCAAAGTCTATTGGCTCTTATTGGTCTGACTTGGTTTACACATCCTTTCTTGAACCAATCACCATGGCTACAGGGGTATACAACTCTTCATGGCCATACCAAGATGGTGTTCTTACCACTGAAAGGGGGAGTGAGTAGTCAACCTCACCTTAAACCCAAGTAGAGAAAATGGTCATTCTCCAAAGAAAAATGAAGATGCTAATGCCAGAAGAATTTTAGGGAAGTGACTGGGGGACAAATAAAAAGCAACTACCGAGTGTTAAGAATTATTTCTATGTACAAAGAAAAGTAAAGGCAGAGAATGGCTAGAAATTGCTTTTTTTTTTTTTAAGAAATGCACAGATTATATTACAAACATTCAAATAAGAGACTATACACATAGACTTTCTGTAATGTTTCCTCAAGTTTTGGCTGAGTGCAAGTTTCAGATGAACAATCCAATCAATGCATGCACATTTTTTTAAAACAAGCATAGCTTTTAATTTATATGTTTACCCTGACATGTGACAGGAAGGCAGTAACCATTTATAAGAATTTTATGCACCTCAAAGATTTAACTTGATATATTTTTAAGCTAAGCTGAAAACTGCCACAATGTGGAAAGCTAAATGTGGCAATTATTTCAAGCTGATAATACACTATTCATTATAGTATTACTTGTATTTTGGACCACTTACTTACTTGATCAAAAATGTATACAATTTTGAGCATTTTTATACTTAATCAAAAACTTCAAAAATCTTAACTACAACATATGGCTTAACTGGGAGTTCCCAGGTGGTCAAGTGGTTGGGATTCTAGACTTTCATTGCCATGGCCCAGGTTCAATCCCTGGTCCAGGAACTGAGATCCCATAAGCCATGTAGTGTAGGAAAAACGAAAAAGGCTAAACCAAATACAAGAATACTGAAAAATGAAAAGCTCAATGAGATTAATGAAATAATAATATATTCCTTAAAACAAACAAAATTCTACAATAATGAAAAGTCACTGGAAGAGAGTTCTTGAAAGGAAATGACAACTGAAAAGGAAGAAGAAAAGAATTAAGTAGACGGATGAGATATGCAAAATCAGTAAGTTGTGATCGATATAAAAAAGTATTACAGAGGAAATGCATTACAACTCTGAGTCGTGCAACCTAAGTACTAGAAGAAAAATTAAACACACTGAGCAAAACCAATAATCTTCTATTAAAAACTATCAAAATTTGCAAGCACCGCACACATTTGTAACAATAGCATATAAATAGACCTGGAAACAACAACATAAGCTCAACTTTAAGCTTTTGTGAGGGCAGAGAGGTAAGACTAAGTAATCATTCGTCTTATTCACTGATAGATCTTTAAATGGGCTTCCCTTGTGGCTCAGCTGGTAAAGAATGTGGCTCAGCTGGTACAATGCAGACCTGGGTTCGATCCTTGGGTTGGGAAGATCCCCTGGAGAAGGGAAAGGCTACTCACTCCAGTATTCTGGCCTGGAAAATTCCATGGACTGGATAATCCATGGGGTCGCAAAAGAGTCAGACACGACTGAGTGACTTTCATCTGGCACATAAAGAATGTTCAATAAACTTTGTTCAGTTGAAGAATGATACATATAATCATTCTATCCAGTTATTTCAAGTAAACAGTTTGGTGGGCCATTTTGTGATCTCAAAATGAAACCAGTTAATCCAATACAGCATTTATGTGACTGTGAATCTATAATCAAATAAACCCAGAAAGACTCTACCAGTCATATGTTGGGGTATGTAAGTTTCAGATTGGAAAAAGATATAAAAATTCTACCCATTATTTGTGTCTTGTAGACCTGCAGTGCCACAACCAAGATTCTACCTGGACTGGTTGCAGAACAAGTTCTTAGCTTGGCTTCTAGAAGCAAATCCTGAGACAAGAATTGAACGTACATAGCTTTTTAGAACAGTTGACTCTGACGAGGAAATATGAAAATGATAGAGAAAAGGAAAGGCAGCCATTAGAGGGTGTATTATTAAGCCAACTAACCCAGTGGACATCACAGGGAAGCTTTCGAATTATTCCAGCAAAGGAGTGGAGAGCCTGGGAATTTATACCTCTGCATCACAGCTCCACTGGGTTAAGGGCCATCACCTGAGGGAGACAGTTCTTATTCACTTTCAGCCTACCCAAGCCTGTACACAAAGGGGTTTTGGCAACCCAAGGCTAGTCCAACAAAGATGCAGTTGCTGGCCCCTGAAAGTCAGGCTGGCACGCATGGGAGAGTAATACAATCTGAGGGGATGTGGGTAGAGCACTCACATTGTCTGCTACGCCAGGCAAGTAACGGCAATATGTATATAAATGGGAAGAGATCCTAGAATAAAGATAGGATATGAAAATAAAATATAATTGTAATTTTTTAGTATTAGGTTAAATAGCCTTTAAAGGCACTAAAGTACAGTAGCTACCACTATCTGTGTTCAATAAACCACTGTTGTTGATGAGGGAGTGAACCAATGATTTAGGACTGAACTATTCAGAAACAGATATACAAGAATTTCACAGTCATAGCAGCTCAGTTACACTGAGCTTTGAATATTTATTTTCTAAATTTCACTTTTGACAACCTAGCTAAGAGAGGATAGCTTTTATGTAGAACTTTTTATTCTATACAAGTTACATACTCTGTTTTAGTCATAAAGTATCAAAAATAAAAACAACAGATTAAACCCTAACCACTTTCCCTATATGAACATGATTATACAATCAAAAATCTAAAGTCAAAAAGCATCTTGAAAGAAATAAAGTCATTTAACTTCTTGTTCTCTATATATCCTAAACCTTGTAAATCTTAAGCTTACATTCTCAAGCTCTAATGACTTTTAAAGTCTAATTTTTTAATCCAAATTTCACATTTTAGTTCTACAGATAAAATTTATTGCTTTCAGAAATCATTTGTATGTATGCCAGTTCAATATGCTTCAATCGGAGGTGAATTATCAATTCTGATTATACCTTTTTTTAAATAAATTAAGCTAGAGACACAGGAAATAATGTATTCTTTGTTTCCCAAAGGGGATCAATCTGAGATTTATTAAAGTTGATAATGAGTCCCTTAGAAAAAAGTAGAAATCAATTCTGAGCAGGAAAGTTAAGGTAAGCAATATTACATGAAACGGAAACCAAAGATGACTCCACTTTTGTTTAATAACCACCATATGTCAATTCAAATATGCTATTGTTTTTCTTCTAATGAAGATGGCTTATATTGATTAATAAACTCTTGAATTGCCTGCATATATGAAGAGGTGTAAAACTTGCTCTCATTTAGACTGATCAAGAATTGCTTAATTTGATCTCAGAATAAAATTCCCCTTCAGGCAGTGAATTGCATCCAGTTTGGATTAGGATAATGACATACTTAAGCAATTGCCATTTATCAAGGAAACTGGAAGTAATTACTAGAAAACTTACAGAAATTTAGAGATTTAAAACCTTAACAAAAACTGAATGACAATATTTGCTATTTTTCATTCTCCCCAAAATTATCAATTTCTATTCAAAGGCATATAGTATATTTGATACATTCATTATAATATGACCACATTCCTAAACATCCTTGAAGATTCATTCCTAAGGACTAAGTGACCTTTCACTCTTTAAAATATTTCACTCTACTTAAATTTCAACTTCAATTTCCTCTTCCTGAAACCACAGAATCTCACCACACCAGGCACAAGTTTAAGCATGTGCATACATGCTAAGTCACTTCAGTCATGTCCAACTCTTTGCAGCCCTATGGACTTAGCCCACAAAGCTCTTCTGTCCATGGGATTCTCCAGGCAAGAATACGGGAGTGGGTTGCCATGTCCTCCTCCAGGGGATCTTCCCGACCCAGGGATCAAACCCACATCTCCTACACTGCAGGCAGATTCTGAGCCACCAGGGAAGCCCAAGTTTAAGCTGGCCTTAAATGAGTAGTAAATGATCAGATAAGAAAAGAGAATACTATTAGGAAAATCATAGTGATGTAATCCTAAGGTATAATTATCAATCAAATAATGAGTAGGAAAGGCCCCATATTATTTTTTCAGGGAAGGCCCATATTCTTCAAACAAATAAGATTATAATTAATCTGTCTTAAGGAAACCCAATATACTCCAAAGTAATTTAATCATCTAATAGCTCAACAGAGGCCTAGAACTAGTAATCTAACTCCACAATTTCAGGCAAAAAGGCTTTGGTGACTTTACAAGGAACCTCTGAAGTGAGGTGAAGTCACTCAGTCATGTCCAACTCTTTGCAATCCCACGGACTGTAGCCTACTAGGTTCCTCTCTCCATGGGATTTTCCAGGCAAGAATACTGGAGTGGGTTGCCATTTCCTTCTCCAGGAGATCTTCCCAACCCAGGGATTGAACTCTGGTCTCCAGCATTGTAGGCAGATGCTTTACCATCTGAGCCACTGGGGAAGTCAACCTCTAGAACTCATTAAAAAAGATGTCTTCTTAGGGTTGCAAGCTAGTTGTCTTTTTAAGCAGTACTCTGGTTGATAAAATATTATAAGACACTAGTAAGTTCATTACAACTGTAGCAATCTCTTTAAATATACCACTCCTCCAGCCTCCTTTTGTTAACCTATAGTATTATAATTGTCCCTGCTTAACTATATTCCCTTTCTCCAGCCTTATCCTCAAAAGGACTAGTATACAGTATTGGGTTTTTAGTTCACATGGCCACTAGTGGTTTTGGAAAGGAAGAATCAAAAATCTAATTGTTCTTAAAGCAAACCACTAAAACTGAGTTACTGAATTTACAAAACCAGAGATTACATCCAAGACCAATATCTCCTCTCACTAAGGTGAACTGCTGTTCCAAGCACCCTACTGGAAAGTCCTGAACTTTAGTTAAATGTATTACAAAATAAGAACAGAATCACTAACATCAACTTTATTTTTTAAAACAACAGGAAAATGGGCCCAAGGTTAAAATGTTATCAGTAATTTTCAGTTCTTCAAAAATGAATTATTAAATTTATTTCTTAAAATATATGCTGCTGCCTATATGTTACCCTAATGGTTCACAACTCTACAACTGGGCTGTGAAATAGAAACTCAGGCTGCCTCAGTCACAGCTGAGACCTGCTGGATCAGAATCTCCAGAAGTAAAATTCACTGACTAATCTGTAGGCTGCGGCTAACTTTTATGGACACATCATGTCATGTCTCTCTATGCCTTTACACAGCATTTCACTCGTATTAACATCTTTGGACACCATATAGGTTCTAGGCACTATACTATATACTTTCACATACCATTTGGAATACATTAAGATTTAGAGATAGAATGATATTTTAATATGTAACATCGATATGATTCATATTCCTATTAACAGAAACAAAATATTTTAATAAGACTACAGCATATTCATTTAGCTCAATACTGACAGCATGGCTAAGTCAATCTTTAAATATTAAAGACTTACCAGATTACTTCTTTATTTAACAATTCAAGCTAACACTTCTAACATGGGTTTAATAATCCATGCAAAAATTTCTGTACTTCAGGTAGAGATTCCATTAAGGAATAGTTGTCAAAAACCACTTCTTGAATGTCTTCTAATACTTTTAATATTTCTTCAAATATCTGAGCACTACTGATTTCCCAAACCTATCAAATGTGATAGAACAAGCAAATATTAAAGATCAAACTATTTAATACAATCACATTTAGGAAGTGATTTTTTGTCTACACTATTTCCCTTAACTTTCTGGATGGCTCTGGGCATAGCTGATAAGACCCTGTTACTTTTCCTGTACCATGTGTTAAAGTTTAAGTGTGTTACATAACTGATTAACAATTTTTAGAAGATTAATTAGCTTCCCAACAGAAATTTAACAGAACTTTTCATTAATACCTTAATCTTGATAGTACCAATTTCCCCCTCAAAACACTCTGAATTCCCAGAGATGGCTTCCAAATACGGAGCCTCTATTTACTTAATGGAGCTTTGAGCCCCTGAGAAGAGCTCTGTAGGGTGCTGGGGAACTCACAGGAAAACGTGAAAGGGGCAGCTTACAAATGAGAATGCAAAGTAGACCCTCTCAGCCTAGCAGGTTTCAGGTACTATCTATCCCTCACCCTGACTGCAACTTCAGCAGAGAAGAGTGGTTTGTTTGCTGAAATAATGAATAGTAGATGGCATCCATTTTAGTGGAAAGTTTTAATTTGTGATTCCCTGAGGCTGTGTGAAATGAAACACCCTTATTCATTCCCGTAAATGAAGCCAAATTGTTTCTGGAATTTCTTCTGAAAAAGGCCGTCTAGGAACACTGATCTGACATATTGGTCTGTGAAAGAAAACATTTAATGAATGCCCTTTTGTAGTGAAAAGCACTATTTCTATGAAGACCATTTTTATTTCTGAAGTATGTTGTTATCTGATTAAATTTCTGCTTTTAAAAACTGATGCTGAGGTACAACAGAATGTTTAAGCTTGTCTCAGACATTCAGAAAATAAAAACGTCTATCCTGTCTGATTTTGCATCTGTTTTAGTTAAAATACAAGTTACGTCCGAAAGCAATCATCAATGCCACAATAACACCTTATTACTAAATTTCAACAAACAATTCAAATGGATTAAATAGTAGTGAGTATTGGGGAAGAAGAAGAACAAAAGTTTACCCTTGCAAAACATACAAGGTGAATTATCTAACCATTAGTCATTTTAACATTAAAGAGAGGTATAAATTGACTGATAGAACAAAGCACCTTCAAAATTCTCAAATACTTAAGAAATCTGTGATAAATTAGGTATGCTACTTGTTATAGGAAATATTTAGTTAATCTATTCCTTACACCTGAAATAAACAGCATTTACTTAGAAATGCGGATACTCACTTAAGTTTTAGAAGATTATTAAGTGTCTACATTTTGGGTGCAGTTCTAAATCCTGAGACAACAGTGGTGAACACAATGCTTACGATCAATCCCTGTCCCAGTGGAACTGACATCCCCTGGAGTGGGGAGAGGGTGGGAGGACAGAAAATAAACAAGGCAATAAAAGTAAATAAGATAATGTCAAATAGGTAAAGGGAGAGAAATAAAACTGAGTAATGGATAAAAAGTGAAGTGGTAGGAAGCTGAGGTGGAGGTTACTGAGCCAAGATCTAAATGGTAAGATAGAGACATCAGTGGGAAATTAGAGAAATTGCAAACCGGAGTTGGGAATTGCAAATCTACCTACCTGTAGACCTGCATCCAAGAAATTAAAAGATGCCTGCCCCTTGGAAGAAAATTTATGACAAACCTAGACAGCATATTAAAAAGCAGAGATGTCACTTTGCCTACAAAGGTCCCTATAGTCAAAACTATGGTTTTTCCAGTAGTTGGATGTGAGAGTTGGATAATAAAGAAGGCTGAGCATTGAAGAATTGATGCTTTTGGACTGTGGTGTTGGAGAAGACTCTGAACAGTGAAGTTGAACAGAAGGATATTAAGAAATAACACGTCAAACAATGTCCCATAAAACATAAAAAGAAACTGAAGGAAGCAGTCAGAATTCTGGGGGATCTGGCTGAATATTCATTGGAAGGACTGATACTGAAGCTGAAGTTCCAATACTCTGGCCATCTTACACAAAGAGCCAACTCCTTGGAAAAGACCCAGATGTGGGGAAAGACTGATGGCAGAAGGGGACGACAGAGGATGAGATGGTTGGATGGCATCACTAACTCAACGGAGATGAGTTTGAGCAGACTCCAGGAGATGATGAAGTACAGGGAAGCCTGGTATGCTGTAGCCCATAGGGTTGCAAAGAGTTAGACACGACTTAGCAACTGAAGAACAAAAACAACAACCTGTAGACCACTGCTGCTGCTGCTGCTGCTAAGTCGCTTCAGTCGTGTCCGACTCTGTGCGACCCCACAGACGGAAGCCCACCAGACTCCCCCATTCCTGGGATTCTCCAGGCAAGAACACTGGAGTGGGTTGCCATTTCCTTTTCCAATGCATGAAAGTGAGAAGTGACAGTGAAGTCGCTCAGTTGTGTCCGACTCTTTGCAACCCCATGGACTGCAGCCTACCAGGCTCCTTCATCCATGGAATTTTCCAGGCAAGAGTACTGGAGTGGGGTGCCATTGCCTTCTCTGTGTAGACCACTAGTACATGAGAAAAGAAATCTAACTCATATAAAAGCAGGCCTTCTCCTAACATTTGTAGGGCCCAGAGCAAGAGTACAAACAGAGGCTCACATATGTTAAGTCAAAATATTTGTAACTTCTAACTCAAAATAACTGGTAAAGGGAACAAATTCCATCTTGCACCAGCATGCAAGTGGTATGAGCCCCTGACCTATCCCCACTCCTCCTATGCTAGACCTAATTTTACACTGCAAGGAACCTTACACCACCCACAAGTGGACACTCCAACCTACCCACTGGAGCCCATTCCCACACCCTCCCTACATAGAGATCTGCCTTGGCTAACCTTCAGGAGACAAGACCTAAATCCAATGGGCACTCCGATTTCTCATGTTTAGCTTCTTGAAAAGTAACACTGAAATATCCGTTTATATTGATTTCCACAACATTACAGTTTTCAGTTTTCCACAAATTTCTTTGGCAGTTCCTCTGCCTCTTCTCCTACCTTAAAGATTTTATCCCATAAGGTTTTAATTCCTCTTCTTTCTCATTTTATACATCTTCACTAGGTAATCTTGTTCATTTCCATGACTGAAATTACCATCAATAGGCCAGTATCTGTTTCTCCAGCACTGCCTTTTTCCCTAAGATTAGTTGCCTACTTGATAATTACACTTGGAACTCTCTCAGGCATCTCGAGCTCAGTGTCTTGAACTGCTCTTTATTCTCCTCTCCCCCAATCTTGTTCCAGTCTTCCCTGCTTCTGAAAATGGCACCCTTCCCAACTGAGTTGCACAAGTGAGAAATCTGGGAATCATCCTTTATACCTTTTGCCCTTTCCTTTGTCTCCTTCCCCAACATCCCACCAATTCTGTTTCCTGAGTATCTCTCAAATCCATTTATCCATAACTCCTGTGGCCACGATCTGTACTGTTCAAATCACTAACACTTCTATTACTACTGCAACACTCTCCTAGCATCTCAAAATTTTCATGTCATGGTAAAGGTTAAAGATGATAATATTGCAAAATATTCTGGGATAAACTGGAAAATATTTTAAAGAATCTATTTGGGCTTAATTTAAAAAAAAAACCTGCCTTTCCCACATTCGGTTATTTTAAAAAATAAAGCATTACAACATCAAAAGAGTCCTTGTAAACATCAAACGCATTTTTTTCAAAATTTTAAGAGGAATTTTTATAAGCTTTCCTTCATAAATATAACTTTTTAATATGATTTTATATTGTACTTGAAATACCTACTAACAATCCTAATCAAGACTTTTTAAAAATGAACTCTTCAAATTCTTGATAGTCATTATCAAAGAGAACATATATTCATACAAGAAAATGAAAATGTTTAAATATTTTCACAACCATTTAAAAATCTACAACAGCTGAAATAGTAATTTAAAACTCTCTAAACAATTCTTCCTCTTATTTAAATGGCAAATACCATGTTCAAACTCCTTGGGATAATATGAATAGATTTTGAAACCAGCTACATTGTTTCACATCAAGAATTTCAAAAACAAAGATGCAAATTTTATCTGCAGGACACATAGGCACCATCAAAGCAGTTGCCTTGCCACTAACACAATTGATGGGGACAAAAAAGAACATCAGCTGCAAACAGAAATGCTAGCTTTGTATGATGTCAGAGAACATCTTGGAGCTGCACCTTTACTCCACTTTTGCAGGTCCACTCTGACCAGTCACATTGTGGACACTTGGAACACAAACCCTCCCAGGAGCCCAAAGACCTAGAATGAAGACGTGGGGAGTATATGGAATAAAGAAACCCAAATATCAAAGAAATGCATGAATTTGGGGAGCCACTCTCCAGCACTTTAACAAAATTGCTAAGGGATTGGCTCTTTTCTGTGAGAAAACTGCAGTTTTGAATACAGTGGAAAACTACTTCTGAACTTTCTATAAAGAACATTTGACTGGTGGGCTAGTTTGGTTCTGGCACAGAGTAAAGATACACTTTCTAAGTATAGAGCACAACCTGAATAGACATATAAATAATGAACATTTGTTGGCTGCATTCCCAGCAACCATTCAGTGTTTTGCTTTCTTAAAAGTCTCTAGATCTTTCTTCTGGTTAGCAGCTCCTTCTTCTCAAAGCTCACAACTCGGTGAGTCCTAGATCTAAGATAAAGACATTCATAACTTCAAACCCCATCTCCATTCTTCAGTCAAGGGTATAGTTGCCGAAGTTTAAAGTTCCCTGTTCTTCTGAAGCAGCTATCAAAAGAGATGCTGTCATTGTACTAGACAATGTGATATGTCACATGAAAAATGAAACTGCTACAGCATGCATTCTTACTGGGGGTGATATCATCTCCCAGTGGGTGAAATTAGAGAGCAAAAAAATTTTACTGTCTTTACATATAAAGCAAAAATATGCATACAGTACATAAACAGATTACTAAGTATATATGTAGTAGTAAAAACTCTGGGGGCTATTAAGAAAAAGTCTTAAAAGGTTCCATGATGATTGCAGCCATGAAATTAAAAGACGCTTACTCCTTGGAAGAAAAGTTATGACCAACCTAGATAGCATATTCAAAAGCAGAGACATTACTTTGCCAACTAAGGTCCGTCTAGTCAAGGGTATGGTTTTTCCTGTGGTCATGTATGGATGTGAGTTGGACTGTGAAGAAGGCTGAGCACTGAAGAATTGATGGTTTTGAACTGTGGTGTTGGAGAAGACTCTTGAGAGTCCCTTGGACTGCAAGGAGATTCAACCAGTCCATTCTGAAGGAGATCAGCCCTGGGTGTTCTTTGGAGGGAATGATGCTAAAGCTGAAGCTCCAGTACTTTGGCCACCTCATGCAAAGAGTTGACTCATTGGAAGAGACTTTGATGCTGGGAGGGATTGGGGGCAGGAGGAGAAGGGGACGACAGAGGATGAGATGGCTGGATGGCATCACTGACTCGATGGACGTGAGTCTGAGTGAACTCTGGGAGTTGGTGATGGACAGGGAGGCCTGGCGTGCTGTGATTCATGGGGTTGCAAAGAGTCGGACATGGCTGAGCGACTGAACTGAACTGAACTGAACTAAGGGATTAACAATGGGAAAAAAGATTGAGAAACTCTGTTCTAGAATAATGGCAAATATCACAAAAAGCAGATGACAACAATAGAAACTCAATTACTGATGTTAACATTAACTTTATGATTCAAATGACACTCTAAATCTGTTCTAGCTCTTAGCTTTCAACTTAACTAAGCTAATAAATCCCCTTTATTGTTTAAGCAATGTTGTCTTGAGTTGTCTGTTACTCATAACAAAGTCACACTAACAGGTAAAATACAGAACTTGTTCTGTTAAGTATTGACATTGAGGATGGGTGGTACAGAGTGCTCAAACTGGGAGGGACTTCAAGTCCAGTTTAATAGCTTGATATTCAGTTCACTTCAGTCACTCAGTTGTGTCCAACTCTTCGCGACTACATGGACTGCAGCACGCTGGGCCTCCCAGTCCATCACCAACTCCCAGAGTTTACTTAAACTCATGTCAGTGATGCCATCCAACCATCTCATCCTCTGTCATCTTCTTTTCCTCTCGCCTTCCACCTTTCCCAGCATCAGGGTCTTTTCAGATGAGTCAGTTCTTCACATCAGGTGGCCAAAGTATTGGAGTTTCAGCTTCAACATCAGTACTTCCAATGAACATTCAGGACTGATTTCCTTTAGGATGGACTGGTTGGACCTCCTTGCAGTCCAAGGGACTCTCAAAAGTCTTCTCCAACACCACAGTTCAAAACCATCAATTCTTTGGTGCTCAGCTTTCTTTATATTCCAACTCTCACATCCATACATGACTACTGAAAAACCATAGCCTTGACTAGACAGACCTCTGTTGGCAAAGTAATGTCTCTGCTTTTTAATATGCTGTCTAGGTTGGTCATAGCTTTTCTCCCAAGGAGTAAGTGTCTTTTAACTTCATGGCTGCAATCACCATCTGCAGTGATTTCGGAGCCCCAAAAAATAAAGTCTGCCACTGTTTCTCCATCTATTTGCCATGAAGTGATGGGAACAGATGCCATGACCTTAGTTTTCTGAATGATGAACTTTAAGCCAACTTTTTCACTGTCCTCTTTCACTTTCAAGAGGCTCTTTAGTTCATCTTCACCTTTTGCCATAAAGGTGGTGTCATCTGCATATCTGAGGTTATTGATATTTCTCCCAGCAATCTTGATTCCAGCTTGTGCTTGATCCAGCCCAGCATTTCTCATGATGTACTCTGCATAGAAGTTAAATAAGCAGGGTGACAATATACAGCCTTGACATACTCCTTTCCCAATGTGGAACCAGCCTGTTGTTCCATGTCCAGTTCTAACTGTTGCTTCTTGACCTGCATACAGATTTCTCAAGAGGCAGGTCAGGTGGTCTGGTATTCCCATCTCTTGAAGAATTTTCCAGTTTATTGTGATCCACACAGTCAAAGGCTTTGACATAGTCAAATAAAAAAGAAATAGATGTTTTTCTGGAACTCTCTTGCTTTTTTGATGGTCCAGCAGATGTTGGCAATTTGATCTCTGGTTCCTCCGCCTTTTCTAAAGCCAGCTTGAACATCTGGAAATTCACAGTTCGTGTATTGTTGAAGCCTGGCTTGGAGAATTTTGAGCATTACTTTACTAGCGTGTGAGATGAGTACAACTGTATAGTAGTTTGAGCATTTTTTGGCATTGCCTTTCTTAGGGATTGGAATGAAAACTGATCTTTTCCAGTCCTGTGGCCACTGCTGAGTTTTTCGCAAATTTGCTGGCATATTGACTGCAGCACTTTCACAGCATCATCTTTCAGGATTTGAAATAGCTCAACTGGAATGCCATCACTTCCACTATCTTTGTTCATAGTGATGATTCCTAAGGCCCTCTTGACTTCACATTCCAGGATGTCTGGTTCTAGGCGAGTGATCACATCATCATGATTATCTGGATCTCTGGAAATTTGTGGAGATGCTATAGACAAGTGACTGAAGTTCACATGACATTGTGAGGTCTAAGCTTCCATCCTTAACTCATGGAAGTTAAAAAAGTTAAAAGGAATATGAAGTCAAAATTCAGGTGAACTGAGACAAATTCCCCTCCCTCAATTCTCTAGATTCAAACTATATTATTTGATTCTTTGATCGCAAATAACAGAAATACAACTTGAATCAGCTTAAATGAAAAAATGGGAATGTACTAGCTCATGAAATTAAAAGACGCTTACTCCTTGGAAGGAAAGTTATGACCAACCTAGATAGCATATTCAAAAGCAGAGACATTACTTTGCCAATAAAGGTCTGTCTAGTAAAGGCTATGGTTTTCCCAGTGGTCATGTATGGATGTGAGAGTTGGACTGTGAAGAAAGCTGAGCACCAAAGAATTGATGCTTTTGAACTGTGGTGTTGGAGAAGACTCTTGAGAGTCCCTTGGACTGCAAGGAGATCCAACCAGTCCATCCTGGGTCTTCAGTCCTGGGTGTTCTTTGGAAGTACTGATGTTGAAGCTGAAACTCCAATATTTTGGCCACCTCATGCAAAGAGTTGACTCATTGGAAAAGACCCTGATTCTGGGAGTGATTGGGGGCAGGAGGAGAAGGGGATGACAGAAGATGAGATGGCTGCATGGCATGACCAACTCAATGGACATGAGTTTGGGTAAACTCGGGGAGGTGGTGATGGACAGGGAGGCCTGGCGTGCTGAGATTCATGGGGTCGCAAAGAGTCGGACATGACTGAGCTACTGAACTGAACTGAACCAGCTCATAAAATCAAATCACAGAATGAGAGAGGTACACTGGACCTTAAGGATGATAAGATCCAGAGTCATAAGCACTGCTGAGAGAGGGGACTTAAAAAAAAAAAGAAAGAAAGAAAAACTGCAAGCAAATAGCATAAGGATTGATTTTAGATTACTATCAACATCAGAAGTCCGAATCTGTGCATAAAATATAGAAGCAGAAATATTAAGGTAGATGTTCAAGATCATGAAGGAGATTCACTTTGAAATGCATCCAACGAAATAAGAAAGATGTACGCATGAGAGGATGCATAAACAGATATGGGATAAAAACAAGTATAGCAAAATGTTAATGATAGCATCCTACCAGTAAGTATGTAGTGGTTTACTGTGAAATTCTTTCAACTTTTCTGTATTTTGATATTTTTTATAACAAAATTTTTGGGGAAAAAAAACCCAAGCAGAACACCATCATGATTATGGTGACTAATCCCTTGTCTGCCTTATTTTAGTTCTAAACTGAAGGTACAGAAAACAGATCACACACTCCATGAAAGTTAGGACTGGTAAAAGTATTCATTCAGCCAAAACATAAAAGAATTATCTCTTCAATTCCCACTTGGTAGCGTTCAGTTTTAAGATCAAAGTGTTAAAGAAAAAGTAAATATGACCTGTGAGTGAAAGGACAAGGTTAAAAGTTGACCATTCTAGTTTGGGAATTTGAGTAAAGAAATGACAGGTAAAAATGGTTATCCCATTAATTTAATATGTTTCCATTTGGTGGTGGTTTTTTGTTTAGTTGCTCAGTCGTGTCCGACTGGAGAAGGAATGGAGAAGGAAATGGCAACCCACTCCAGTATTCTTGCCTGGGAAATCCCATAGGTTGTAGCCTTCCAGACTCCTCTGCCCATGGGACTTCCCAGGCAAGAATACTGGAGTGGGTTGCCATTTCCTTCTCCATTCTATTTGGTTATCAGTGCACTAATTAAGCATCATTTTGTTGTAATACACATAGAAATAAAGCTCTGATTTCTCACTTGGACAACTGAGTAAACAATGGGATCCTTCATGGAGACAGAAAATGCACACAAAGAATATATATGTAGTGGGTGCTAACTTCTGAATTTGTTTTTGGAATCTTAAAGTTCACGTGCTAAGTTATGTCTAAACAGAGATGTCCAGTAGGTCCAGAATTCAGGAAAAATTTGAAAACTGGGAGAGATTGTGAGTTATCATAAAAGTGGTCAATACCCTGGGTAAGATCACCCAGAGATTGCTCTGTGAAAGAAATTATTCTTCCATTCTCTTACCCATTCACCAAATTATCACTGTTATTAACACTACAAATAAAAAAACAACACCCTGTCTTCCAGGAGGTCATAACTTCTTAACTGCCAAATTCAATGACCTATTCGCAATCCCAATGTTGGTTAGCTATTCCTTACTTGAAAAACTCTCCTCCACTAATATTGCCATCACCATTCCCCTCACTTTCTCCTTTCTGACTGTTCCCTTTTTGGTCTCCTACTGAGACAGAACTTGACCTTCACAACGTTTCATTCCTAAACCTTCATCTCTAACTCCAATTTTCCCAATTAGCCTTTAGGTCAAACTGACTGATGTTTAACAGATAGTTTAAAACTAAAAATTGTGTTGACAGTACAACACAGGAAATAATTTTCACCTTGGAAATATACTGAGCTAGGTGCTTGTGAGAATAATTGATTTACTCCCGAGCCTGTCTACTCCTGTCCTGAAAATGGCAACAAAAATATTTAATTTGCAAGGCTACTGTTAATGATAAAATAGGGATACATAAATGTAAAGCACCCAGCACAAAGCACTGCACTCCGACATGTACCAATACATCCTATATGTTCAAATGAACGAAAAATTATGCCAAATCATAAATATCTACCTTACCTAAAATTAACTTCTGTTCGTGAGCCTATATTGTATTATTCAGGTTACATACGCTGGCTCGCTGTGTATTATTTTCTCTAGAATCTCTGACAGCATCAGGGACTGGCTCAAAGTAACAGTAGCAATCGCTTCCCTCCAAACACAAAATACATTTTCCTAGGCTTTTTAAGAAATAGTGCAGTTTAGCTTAGGAGTGAAACTGCATAGTAAGCTTCATCACAAAAACTCAATCCAATACTACCCCGTCCATCTGCAGGTCTCTGACAGAAAAGGGAGCGGGGTCAAAACATACTTCACCCAGCAAGGCTGAAACCGTAGCTTTTATCTTTCCCGCTGGTTCCTAAAGGACCAACCGTACTGAGAGTCCATCGTGCTCTGCGCCACTTCCGTTCGCGCGTTTTAATTACGTCACACTTCAGCTCTCGCGGTATCATCACTTTGCTGAAGGCCCTTAATAAAGGTCTCGCGAAATTTGTCCCTCGGGTCCAAACTAGCCTCTCACCCTCCCCCACTCCAGCCCTCCCCCACCCCACCCCCAACCTGTCCTTCCTTTCTCTGTCTCAGTCACCGAATTCTCCCCTCCCCTCCCTTGATCTCAAGGCCCTCCTTTTGTTTCCGATTTCTGGCCGGAACCGGAAGTTTGGTGGGCGGGGCCGGGCGGCGGAAAACGCTGCTGAGCCGGAGCCGGGACTCGGCTGTGGCCGCTGTCCCTGTCCCTGCCACGGATCGCCGTGGCTCCAGGTTGAAGGTCGGTCCGGAGGCGGGTGGGCGCGGGTCTCCCCCGGACTGTCCGGGCGGCAGCCTTCCCGGGCCCCCCGGGCTCCGCGAGGGATCATGTCTACAGCCTCCGCCGCTTCTTCCTCCTCCTCGTCTTCCGCCGGTGAGATGATCGAAGCCCCCTCCCAAGTCCTCAACTTTGAAGAGATAGACTACAAGGAGATCGAGGTGGAAGAGGTGAGCGAGGCCCGGCACGGAGGCTCGAGCCCTGGCCTGTCCCGGTCTCTGCCTGGTCCTGACTCTTAAGGAGCCTCCCCAACCTTTCTATTTCTTGAGACCCACCCGGGAGTCCCCACACCCCACAGAGACCGGGTATAAAGGGGCTCTCCGCGTTCGGCTGCTCCGGGGTAGCTCTCTTTTTTTCTCCCTTTAGCACTCTTGAGTTTGGATTTAATACTCCGGTGCTTGGAGTTTGGGTCATCTCAAACGGAAAAGGATGAACTGGTGCGATCGTCTGGTCCACCAGTTCTAGAATCTGTAAGTAGTAAAATATATCAAAGACCATTGCCGTTTTGGAGTTTTAGTTCTCCAAAACAGGGTGTTCTTAAGGGTCAAGGATTATATTATGTTCGACTTCTGGCTCAGCATCTGGCACGCAGTGGGTGCTCAATGGATGCTTCGTAAATTAATACATCCACAAGTCTAATAGTTTTTCCAAGTACCGAGTAGCTGTTTCGCCGATTCCATAGAGCAGTAGTCATATTAAATGTTATTTAATAGCCTTCAATTAGACTAATTTAGGCTAATTTCACCAGTAGTAATGTAGACTGGTTTAGGATGAAAAAATGTTTCGAGTAGCATATTCTGAAGAAATAACGATTGATTTCAGTGACAACTAGAATGTGAGATCAAACCAGAAATCGCTGTTATAAAACCCGAATACATCCTTTATTCTGCAATATTTAAAATTATTTTGGAGCAAGGTAACAATGTGCCTTTAGCACGTTGCTTCTTTTCAATGCACAGAGGTTGGTTGTATAGACCATAAAATTTAGAAAACTGAAAGCTATGTATATTTTAAAGACACTTTAGAAAGTATTAAAACTTTGGTTGGAAATAGTATTTATTATTTAGCATTTGTTTATCATTTAAGAAATTTACTAAGTACCCTGCATTACATACACCCACGAGAATCCTGCATGTTCTCAAAGAATTATCTCTACTTTAAAAATTTTAAGTTACTTTTAGACAGTGGTAAGCTAAAAGTAGATAATTATCCTTCGACGAATAATTTTTTTTTTCTATGCATGTTTTGGAAGAATAATGGATTACTTTATTTTTACTTGCTTAAAATAATCTTAAAGATCGCTGAAAACAGCCTCATTTTACAAGATAGTGTAAGTGGGAAGAGCAAAACCTTTGGAGTTAGATGAAGGTTCAGTGTATCAGCTATGCCATTTATTAGCTGCGTGATCTGGAGCAAGTTTCCTGACTAACCTTTTTGAGCTTTAGTTTCCTTAACTATAAAATAATTATAATTTCTACTTCATTTTATTTGTATGAGACTTCATTAGGCAGTACATGCAAAACACCCAACTCAGTGCCTGACACAGATTATTAGGAAACTTGAGTTCCAGAAAGGAACTGTGACCTGCTTTAAGGTCATATGGCTAAAAGAAGGACCCATATTTTGGAAGGGGGGGAGTTTTGTGTGTGTCTTTGTGTGTGTGTGTGTTTTTCTATTGAGACTATGATAAATTCTTTTTTCAGAATTGGATAGTTGATCCCGCTTTCATGGCTAACATTCTTTCTTTTTTAAGAATAAAAATTCGGTGAGTCAGTATAAAAGAATTGCAGTTTTTAAATAAGCATTTACGTCTACTCTGTGGCGAACTGCTTGCTGTGCTTGTAGACTACAAATTGTTATATAATAATAACTTGTACTTCGTGGTCTATCAAATGTTTTCAGAGACTTACATCATCTGATTTTTACAACCTTAGTTTTCCCGCACTGCTTTCTGAAGCATTTTACATTCTTGGTTATGAGACTGTCCTTTAACTACTCTTCCCCCAAAGCTATTTAACTTCCTGTTTGGGTTCTGTTTCCAAAGACCCTTCTTTTAGTTTAGATGATGTTTCAACTATTCTTTAGTAGATTTAGGACATTCCTAAGGAGTAAATTTTTGTTTCTAGATGAAATTTTCTTACGTTAGGTAGTCTTCTAATTTTGTTCTTTTCAGTTTTTATTACTCAGTTTATTTTCATGTTAAAGATTTGAACTTAGACCTTTCTAATGTTAAAACCATTACATAATTTTCATCATATTCTTTATTTTTACATTAAAGCAGTATTACTATATAATCTAGGAAGCACCATGGGCACTCATTATTTCTCAACTTAGATTCTGCTCTCAGCTTAAAATCATGAATAAGAGAAAGATGACTAGAAACAAAAAGTATTTTATATTGCTTTCATTATTTCATATGGTACCAGTATATTGCCTACAAATGAAGAAAATCATATTCTGTTTCTCAAATAACAGTGTAATTGAATCAGCATTATACTGATTCAGTCAGAAACTGTATAAAGAAAAATACTCTGACCATAGGCCAAATATGCACTCATTTCACAGATGCATATTTTTAAGGCATCAGCTGATTTTAATCCTTACATTTCTTATACCATGACTCAGTAATAGTCAGTGTGAAACTTTCTAAATTCAGTTTTGATATCAAATTATGTCAGGTCACAGCATTAGAAACCTATGTAGGTATTTTTTAAATTTTTTAAGTCATTTAGCTTTTATCATTCTGGATCTGACTGAATTATGAGTTATGTATCAGTCCATTGGGGACTAGGTTGCAAGAAGTGATAGAGGCAGTGTGGTGTGGTTAAAATAAAAGTGTACTGGGCTGGGTATTTAGAAAATGTAGATGCCATACTGATTCTGCCATCATGTATTTCAATAACTTTGAGCAAGTAACATGATTTTTCTGAGCTTCTTGATTTCTCATGTAAAAAGAGAGATTGAACAAGATAATTTAAGGTTTCTTCCAGTTCTAAAATGAAATCACACTTACTGTTTCACACTTTTTCTAGCATTTATGCTCTGTTTCCACAGTCAGCTTTAAGGACAGTGATCATGATGAAATGTAGTTTATGACTGCTGCTGCTGCTAAGTCGCTTCAGTTGTGTCCGACTCTGCAACCCCATAGATGGCAGCCCACCAGGCTCCCCCGTCCCTGGGATTCTCCAGGCAAGAACACTGGAGTGGGTTGCCATTTCCTTCTCCAATGCATGAAAGTGAAAAGTGAAAGTGAAGTTGTTAATCCTAATTAAATAGGGCAAACAATACTCCCGGTTTACAGATATTGACAACTAGTCATAGAGTTTGATTTGCCAGAAGCCTTATATCTAAGTACATGGTAGAGCAGGGAATTGAGTTTGAGATTTCACACTCCTGAGTCATTTGCTCTTTCCTCTTGGATTTATAAGGTACCTTTGGTTCTTTCTGAAGTTAGTTTGTAGCCAAACCTTATTGTAAGAATGGGAAACAAAATACCAATTTCATTTATAATAGCTGGTCTCCAGCACCTAATGAACATTCTTTTCTGTGCTAAAATTATGAAAGATGAGTGAAGAATCCTAAGGTTCTCTCCTTAAAAACTTTGACTTATCCTGAGACTAGATTTTCAGAACCATAAATTAAAACTATGAATGTAATGTAAATTATACACTTAAGCAATAATTTGAAAGTAGAGTTTATCACAGAAGGCTCCATTTAGTGGGAAAGATTTTGAAACTAGATTTTGAATAAAGTAAGCATCACAGAGTGGGAAAGATACTAAAATGAACTCTTTGTAGTTGTTCCTCTGCCTCTAATGCTCTTTTCCCTAGAATTTCATTGACCTGTTCTCACCATTCAAGTCCCATTCAAATGGTGGTGCTGGTGGTGGTATATTCGTTAAATCGTGTCCACCTCTTGCGACACAGGGACTGTAGCCTGCCAGGCTCCTCTGTCCGTGGGACTCTCCAGGCAAGAATACTGGAGTAGGTTGCCATTTCCTTCTCCAGTGTTACTTCCTTCGAAAAGCTTTCCCTGAGCAACCTAGATCTTTGTCAGTTCTAATAGCCTTCATGATACTTAGCTGTCACTGAAAGTAGGTATCCCTCAGCAAAGTTTATCCTTATTCACACTTTAAACTCCAATGCCTAGCATCTAAAGGTTTTCTATAAATAGTTGCTGAATGAGTAAATGAAGTTACTGCAGCATAATCATGAGAATTCTAGTGTCCATCTGGTTCTCTTTATGTGAGCTGGTTCTTTTATGTGATTAAACCAGAGGTTAAGATAAGTTAGTGATTTGACTAACACAGTATTTACACTAAAAATAAAATCTGATTCTCTTTGCAAATGTTGATTTCATTGCAATTAATTATACCTAGCAAATAGTTTGGTTTAACCAGGGGTAAAAGATTCTGCAGAGGGTCAGGTGCTATAACAATACAAGCCATGTATTAGTGGGCCTTTACTAAAATGCTAAAAAGACCCTGTTTGGCATGGTCACTTTTTAAAGGGGAGATCCACAGTGTTGACATTAAGAATAACATATGTGCAATGTGCATATAATAATTGGATACTTTATATGTTCTTAGAGACATGCAGAGGTTTTGTTTTAAATTGAAATACAGAAAGAGCTTTGACAGTGTTGTACATTTTGTGATTTTTTAATGTTAAATGTGTGGGAAACTGATAATAGAACCTAACTTATAGTGGCCTGAATAAACTGTCTATAGATTTGTTATTAGTATTAATATTAAGAATATTCAGAATTATTAATAAGTGCTTTCATGTGAATCTTGATTGTTGGTTTCAGGAGAAACCTGTAATTATTATCACAGTGAAGAGGTAGCCACAGTGATAACATTTATAGTGTGCCTTTGTAACTTAAAAGATGGCATGAGCATATTATTTGAAAGAAAGGCCTGTTTAAGGGGTCAGATGTCTTATGGCTGGTTTTAAAAAGTCTGAATAATCAACTTTACTTCTGTGTTATAAAGTCTGTCTTGTCAGCAGGTGGCAGTTCTACTCTGCCACAGTTAATTAATAGATATTGAAGTTCTGAAATAGTTGGAGGCTCCATGTTCTAACTAATAAATGTTCAGATCTATGCTTGTTCTGTCATGTCCCAAATTTCTAGCCAGAGCAATGGCGGCACGGCCAGGGTCCATTCACATAGATCACAGGTCAGGGCCAAAGCAAAATGACAGCTACAGTCATTGAACTAAAAATAACATGAATTGGACACAATTAAGAATTATTTCATAGTAAATTAAGAGTGCAAGGGTGCACACCCTTTTCCATTTAGTTTTCCTTTAGTTAGGTTTTTTTGTTTTTAAAAACCTGACTTGACAAAGGAATGGAGTGTTTGTCCATCTTAAAGAAATTAGTTTTTAAAGGAGTTGCTTTCTTTGAACACATACACCAAATTTTGACTTTGGTATTTTTGCCTTTTAATATTAATTGCATGGAAATATTTTTTTTCTGTCATTTCATATTCTTCTGCTGCACTTTTTTGTATTCAGAAATTAAATTTAAATCTGCTTTCCTACATGAGACTAAAATTGTGGATCCCAAACCATGAGGACTAAACCACGGAGGGAGAGGTACATATAATAAGGGAATTAATCTGAAAACATTTTAATTTAGAAAACAGTCTTATGTTCAGAAGGAAATATTTCGATTTGACTTCCCTTTTAAAACCAGAGTTCTCGCTGCATTCCTTTGTTTTTCTATTTTTATAGATGAGGGATTGTGAAAAATACCTGAAATATTTATTTCTGGGTTCACCATTTTGGATGGATGTGTGCATTGGGGGAGATACTTGTAATTTGGACATGTGCCCTTTTTTACACTCTTGGTGAAAACTGATCTTTGGGGAGAGCTGTCCATTCACAATAATTGTTAATAATAATATGTCAGAGAAGCTTACTCAGATATGAGTACAATCAAAAAAGCATATTTGATTGTGAACTTGAATTAGAAATTTGGTAGTAAGTAAAGAGTGACTTCCTGTCATTGTTTTGTAGTTTAAATATTGGTTTCTTTTATTATTTACCTCAGTTGCCATTGTGTCTCAGTGTGCCATCTGTGCCACTGTCTCCTTCTGATCTACCATGTGTCAAGAACAACAGTGCGTTACTCTCAAGAATTCCCCTTTTCCTTTCTTCCTGCTGAAGATATCATGCCAGTGGTCTGGAAAACTTCCATAGACCGTATCAGCAGTAAGCGAAGGCTCTCTGGTCTGTGTGATGGTTTCCAATGAGGTATTTTGTCTTATTGTTAGTTATGGTTTTAGTATAACCTGATACAGTCATTCTGAAATGTCAGAATCACCTGAAGGGCTTGTTAAAACACAGAATGCTGGACCCGGCCCTCAGACTCAGTAATTCTAGGTGGAAAACTTGAGAATTACATTTTCACAAATTTCCAGGTGATGCAAGTACTTCTGACCCAGAGATTACACTTAGAGAGCCATTGACTTAATGCTCTTGCTGTTTTTATATTTGCTTTCTTTTTGCTGGTTTCTTCTTCCCTTGTGTTCTAAATGTTGAAGTGCTTCAAAGCTCAGATCTGGAACCCCAGTGTTCACGTGCTATTTTTTGGTCACCACACCCAAGGGATTGATTCGAAGTACCAACTAAATGCTAGTGACTCTCCCCAGTTTTTAATATTCTGCCTGGCTTCTTGACTCATGTTTCTCTTTCTTGATATCTCTACTCAGATAACTAAATAGACATCTTAGGCTTTATATGAGTAAATCAGAACTCTGTGCTATTAAAAAAAAAAAAGAAAATCTGCTTGCTTCATCCTTTCTTATCCTTTATTAAACTGTTTCTGAATCTAGACATTATAATTGACTCATGTCTTTTCCTGTCCACCTGTCCTGCCTGCATGCAGATCATCAGCAAGCTCTTTTGACTTTACCTCTAAAACATATGGTTTATGAGACGGTTGGATGGCATCACCGACTCAGTGGACATAAGTTTGAACAAGTTCCAGGAGATAGTGAAGGACAGGAAAGCCTGGCGTGCTGCAGTCCATGGGGTTGCAAAGAGTCAGACACGACTTAGCTACTGAACAACAACTAAAACATATTCCCCTGCTTCCCTGATGACTCAGCAGGTAAAGAATCTGCCAGCAATTCAGGAGTTGCAGGAGACTCAGGTTAGATCCCTGGGTAGGGAAGACCCCCTGGAGTAGTAAATGGTAACCCACTCCAGTGTTCTTGCCTGGGAAATCCCTTGGACAAAGGATCCTGGTGGACTACAGTCCATGGAGTCACAGAGTCGAACATGACTGAGCACAGGAGCACAAAACCAAGCTAAAACATATCCCAGTTCTGCTCATTTTTCTGTACTACCATCAGCCTTGTTCTCAAAGCACTTCTCTCTTGCTTGGGCTGCTTTTACAGCCTTCTGCCTGATCTCTCTCTATATATAAGCTAGCTTCCTTACAGTTCATTCTTCACACAGAGCCAGAATGATTTTTTTTTAAATGTAAAATCCTATCACATTCCTCCTTAAATTCCTCTAATTGCTTCCCATCACACTTAGACTGAGATTCAGACTCCTTTTCATTGTGCCAAGAACCCTCTAGGATCCAGACTTTGTCTGGCTCTCTGGCTTTCTCCTTCCTCACTCTTTCCTTTTCCCACTATGTCCTGCTTTCACCAAACCCTCCAAGTGTTTCTCTAGGTCATCACTGAAATGTCACCTTTCTCAGTAAGGCCTAATTTAAAATTGGAGTGGGAGGAGTGCATGAATGTGTACACACACACACATGCAATTACGTTTCTTTTCTTCTTAGTGCATTTATCATTTTCTTGAAACATTCTTTCTTTTATATATATATAAACCTACGTATACACACATTTTGCTTCCTCTTTGTCTCCCTGCACACAGAGAATATAAGTAGTTAGAACAAGGAGTTTGGTTTAACTTGTTTACTTCTATATCTGGAATATGTAGGATAATGCCGAAACTATAGCTGGGGTTCAAATGTTGAATAGGGATTGTAGGGTTTTTTCCCCCTTTAGGGTCTTTACAATAGTAGTTTCTTCGGTTCATTCCTTGTGTCATTCAAATATGAAATTAGTCCATGGGGTCGCTGAGAGTTGGACACGACTCAGTGACTTCACTTTCACGCCTCCCAGAAGGAAATGGCAACCCACTCCAGTGTTCTTGCCTGGAGAATCCCAGGAACGGCGGAGCCTGGTGGGCTGCCGTCTCTGGGGTCACATGGAGTCAGACACGACTGAAGCAACTTAGCAGCAGCAGCAGCAGCAACCTCCTCAGATGCCGTTTATACTATCCAGCCATAAATTTCCACATAAGTTTGTCCCATTATTCAACTTTTTCTTTTTATCCATGGCAGTTTTTTATAAGCTGTTACTTATCTTATTCATCTTTTTATCTCACATGCTTGCGAGCTCAGTCATGTCTGACTCTTTGCAACCCAAAGAGTAGGCTGTAGCCCACCAGGCTCCTCTATCCATGGGATTCTGCAGGCAAGAATACCAGAGTGGGTTGTCATTTCCTCCTCTAGGGGATGTTCCTGACCCAGGGATCAAACCTGCATCTCCTGCGCCTCCTTCATTTTCAGGCAGATTCTTTGCCACTTGAGCCACATGGAAAGCCCCATCTTTTTGTCTGTTGACTGTCTTTTCTTTCTTCTCCCTATCCCCCACTTAAATTGAAAGTACATTTAATGTGGATCTAGGCCTTTGTCTTATTTATGGTTTATCTCTTGTATCCCAGATGGTAGCTGAATATAGTAGACATTCAAGAAATATTGGTTTAAGGAATAAATGCAGTTCATTGTTCTGTTGGCTTTAGCTTCACTTCACCTTTTGAAAGCGGGAGACCTTACCCATTTCTCCCCACCTGCTAACTGGACCCTCCCCTTTGGCTTTCATTGATCCTCTGAGATGCAGCTGAGCTCTGCATTTAGCTTCCTGTATTTTGAGCTGTCTGCCATCCAACAGCCTCCTTCCTGCAGTCAGAAGA
The DNA here is from genome assembly GCF_023091745.1 of Budorcas taxicolor. Lineage (NCBI taxonomy): Eukaryota > Metazoa > Chordata > Mammalia > Artiodactyla > Bovidae > Budorcas > Budorcas taxicolor. The sequence continues at coordinate 51,194,484 of NC_068918.1, forward strand.
CACTTCAGTGTTCAGTTATCCTTTTTCTCTCTTGGCAGGAGTTTTTCTGTTCTGTCAAGGCTGAAAGAATGGGGGGGCCTCCCTCTGACTGTCTCCTTTACCACACCTAACTTATTTGCAGCTTCCCATGTTGGCAGAGCCTGTCCTGTGAGGCTGCTTTCTCCTACAGATCTCAGTGAGAAGTTGAGGGGGAGGGGGCATGGAAATAAGTCTTCTCTACCCTTGAATCCCTAAGTCTGTCCTGAAAGCCACCATCATAGACTCTCATCTCTGGCCCTTTTCAGCTGGGAAGTGTTTGTGTGTGTGTGTGTTATTGTTTTGTCTTGAATTTCTTCTCTACCTCACTTTCAAGCCTTGAAGGCAGGAATCAGTTCTTTATATATTTTTTCTTTTACCCCTAATATTTATGCCATTTGAAAAGATGGGAAGTCACATTTTGATTCTGTGATATGGTGATTTACAAGAAATATGAAAAGAATCCACGTGCAATGCCAGAAACCCTGGTTTGATTCCTGGGTCGGGAAGTTGCCCTGGAGAAGGGATAGGCTACCCACTCCAGTATTCTTGGGCTTTCCTGATGGCTCAGACGGTAAAGGACCCATCTGCCATGCGGCATCCCTGGGTTGGGAAGATCCCCTGGAGGAGGGCATGGGAACCCACTCCAGTATTCCTGCCTAGAGAATCCCCATGGACAGAGGAGCCTGGCAGGCCGCAGCCCATGGCGTCACAGAGCTGGACATGACTGAGAGACTCAGCACACATGTACTTGGTCATTCAGATGACCAAAATATTTCTTAAATATATTTGGTCTTTGTCTGCAGTTTCTGGCTCACAGCTCCCAAAACCCTCTGAATTTTGTAAGTGCTGAGAGATAAAGATGTCCTGAGGTTAATTTTGGACCACACCTAAGAACAGGGCTGCTTGCCAGGAGAACTGACAATGTGATTAGGGGGTTGGAACTTTCAACCCCACCCCTCTGACCTCTGGGGAGGGAGAAGGGCTGGAGGTTTAATCAATCAGCAGTGGCCAGCAGCTTAATCATTCACGTCCATTTAATGAAGCTCCACATAAACCCAGAAGGACGGGTTTCAGAGAGCTTCCAGGTTGGTGAACACATGGGCACAGAGAGGGCATAGAAGCCTTTGGTGGGAGAGAGGGAGGGTACAACACAGTCTCGCAGAACCGAGCCCTTAACCTGTGGGATCTGATGCTCTCTCCAGGTGGATGATGTCAGAATTGAACTCAGTGGTAGGCTGTCCAGCTGGTATCTGAGGAGTGCTTGAAAGTGTGGGGAAATCCCCCTCCACACACTGGAATTTAGTAATCAGAATCATTACATACACAGAAATATAATTCATTAAGCACTGATTCTGTGCCTCTGAAGGAGAAGGCGATGGCACCCCACTCCAGTACTCTTGCCTGGAGAATCCTATGGATGGAGGAGCCTGGTAGGCTGTAGTCCATGGGGTCGCTAAGAGTCAGACACTTACTGAGTGACTTCCCTTTCACTTTTCACTTTCATGCTTTGGAGAAGGAAATGGCAACCCACTCCAGTGTTCTTGCCTGGAGAATCCCAGGGATGGCGGAGCCTGGTGGACTGCCGTCTATGGGGTCGCAGAGTCAGACACGACTGAAGCGACTTAGCAGCAGCAGCAGCAGCTGTGCCTCTGACCGTTGAATTATTACAGTTATTTTTTCTGTTATGTATTTCAGTTTACCTGTACAACCTCAGGCATCTTGGACTTTATTTAATCATTTTAGATCTGTTGTTTCACCATACACGTGAAATATCACATGGCCCTGATGCACGCAGAGGCTTCTTAATAAGTTCATGGACTCTTATCTTACATGAAATGCCTGTTTTATATTTCAGAGTGTTTCCAAAAAATTGCTTTTGTAAATGAGAGGGAGAAAGTTTATCATGTCCTTAGTTGCCCACATTGTGTTCTCATGGTTTTAAGTTGCAGGCTCAGGTTGGCCATCATCTCAGCACTAGGTGGCACTTGAGCATCACAGTGAGTCGTGCACACCTTACACAGTTTTTGCAACAGATGCATGATACACAGATGTAATGTTTGAAATCCCTGTGTGGGCATTCTTGAGAATAGCAAAATGAAACAAGAGACTTGCTGAGTACCAGTTGCTTTGAGGTATCTGTAAATACATGAAAAGGGAAAGAAAAGGGAAATTACTATCCACTAAGTCCTGTCTGACTCTTTTGTGACCCCATGGACTGTTGCCTGCCAGGCTCCTCTGTCCCTGGAATTCTCCAGGCAAGAATACTTGATTGGTTAGCTATTCTCTTATGAAGCCATTCCTTCAGGAATTTTCCTGACCCAGGGACTGAACCCACGTCTCCTGCATTGGAGGCAGATTCTTTACTGTCTGAGCCACCAGTATCAGTATCAGTTCAGTTGCTCAGTAGTGTCCAACTCTTTGCGAGTCAGACCTGAGCCACCATTTATAAATACATAGTTGGAGAATGTATAAAATTACTTCCCAATCGTTATTCATAGTACTGTTAACAGATAGACTGGTCTCTCCATCCTTTCTTTCTTGACCTGATATTGTCATAATGTTGAAATTCATTTTAGGTGTGCTGTTCATTGTGGTTAATTTGAAAGAAATAAGTAGTATAACTCCTCAAACTTACTCATACCCAACTCCAAGCATTTATTATTCTTTTGTGGTGTATAAGAAAATGTCTGATTTTGACTTATGAACCCTATAGATAATATGCTGAAGAAAATGTAAACATCTCCCTTTTACTGTTGAGAAAACAGAATCTCAAAGACATTAATTTGCCCAGTATTGGTCGCTAGCAGGCAGACAGAGTCTATATTTAAACACAAGTCTGTTGGGTTTCAGATCCTAGGTGTGCTCTTGCCATTATTCCAGTGGTACCAGGTTTAGCCAATCACTGTTCATGTTAAAGTAACTGGATGCAAAGTTCAAATAAGTGACATTGACTCCTTTCCCTATGAGAGGTATGGAGGAGGGCCAGAGCCTAATTAGCAGGGGGTCCCTGAGCACCAAGGGCCAGGAATGGAAAAAGAAAAGTCGCCAGAATCAAGACAACTCAGTTTCCTTTAGGCTGATGGCATACAGGCTTCCCAGGTGGCTTGGTGGTAAAGAATTCACCTGCCAAGCAGGAACGCAGGTTTGATCCCTGGGTTGAGAAGATCCCCTGGAGGAGGTCATGGCAACCCACTCCAGGCTTGCCTGGAAAATCCCATAACAGAGGAGCCTGGTGGGCACCAGTCCACAGGGTCACAGACGAGTCAGACACAACTTACAGCCTAAACAACAATGACATCAAAGGTTGAATATAAAGTGAATTGTTTATAATATGTTTCAAATCCTGGCTCCTCTGACTCTGTGATCTTGGGCAACTTGGCAACTGTGTGACTCAGTTTACTTACTTTTAAAATGGAGGAGGATTAAATATGTTAATGCACTAAAGCACATAGACTAGTACTTGGCACATGGTAGGCATTCACTGAATGTTAACTGTTTGGGTAGTTTTATACATTAAGCAGCATGAGAAATGTCCATACTGCTTTGTGTAATGTTTGAAGTGGAATTTGAGTTATGGCTAGAGTGGCCATCCATTTCAGCTTACAACTAACTATCCTGGTATTTACTAGCACCTGTTTCTCACTCTGGAAAGAGTACCTGTTCATGTAAGTTTGCCTAAAGTGAAGACTTCCTCCAAGAGATGTAACTGCTCCTTTCTGACACATGATACAGATTTGCATGCGTGCATGCGCAGTCACTTCAGTTGTAGCTTACCGTTCGTGACCTCATGACCTGCCTGGCTTCTCTGTCCATGGGATTCTCCAGGCAAGACTACTGGAGTGGGTTGCCATTTCCTTCTCAGCTCAGTGCTTACTACATAGAAAGTACATCATTGGTGAGAGCTGTAGATTTTTCCCTTAAGGAAGTACTTAGATCCTTTGGAATTTGAAAGATTGAAGTAAGTGGCACATAACTAAGGTCATTTTCAGTGGTAAAAGACTTATTTTATTCTAATAAGTATCAAAAGCTATTCTTTTGTTATTGTTTTAATATAATGGTGAATTTCAAGCATCAGTAAAAGTAGAGTAGCTTGAGAGAGGAATGAACTCGAGAGCTACCTGTCAGCTTCAACAATAATACAACATATGGTCGGTTTTTATTTTGTAACTTTAAAAAGTAACTTTAATGAGATATATTTTACATATCACAAAATTTAGCCATTTAAAGTGTACAGTGATTTTTACAATTTACTAAGTTGTGCAAACATCACCAGAAATCTGTTTGCAAACATTTTCATTGCCTTGGTAGGATTCCTCCTACCCATTTACAGTTACTCCCAGTTTCCACTCTCAGCCCCAAATGACGACTGATCCACTTTTTACCCCTAAAGGTTGCCTTTTGCAGACATTGCATATGACTGGAGTCATACAGCGTGTGGTCTCTCGTGTCTGTCGTTTGAGCTTAGTAAGGTTCATCCGTGTTGTAGCATGTATCAGTAGTTTATTCCTTTTTCTTGACGAATAACATTCCAGTGTATAATATGCCGTGTTTTGTCCGTCCTTCACATTGGCCAGTCTTTTATCATCTACATTTTTATCCTTTCCCCTCTACTCCCTACCCCACTGAACTATTTAAAAGCTGTTTTTAATTTCATAAATATAAGAGCTTAAAACATTGATTACGTTTCTGCTGTCTATTTTTGTTTTTCCAAACCATCTTCTCTGTATCTTCTCATTCATCTTGCCTGTTTTAATTTGTTTTCTGTCTTTAAGAGTCCTTTTTTTTAGTTTTGGTTTTGAGAATGAAGAGGTGTCTAGAGCATAAACTTTAAAAGATAGAGACAGTGCCTTTCATTGTCTCCTTGTTTTAACGAAAATTCATACTGGCTCTGTGGCAAATCCAGATCGTGATGATTTCTGAAATCTTTTAACCTTTCAGGTTTGCTTCAGCATTATATGTGGGCTGGATCTATTTGTTTCTGATTCTCATGGGGTTTTTTTTTGGTTTGCTTTTAACTCAGGTTGTTGGAAGAGGAGCTTTTGGAGTAGTATGCAAAGCCAAGTGGAGAGCAAAAGATGTTGCCATTAAACAAATAGAAAGTGAATCTGAGAGGAAAGCTTTTATTGTAGAGGTAAGTTGAAATGTCATTTCTGTTGTGTAGTTCTTTACCTAAGATACTCTGTGAATTTGGTATTTGTGAAAAACAAAGTGTTTCTCAATTGTCATTTCTCTGTGTTCTTAAACATCAGCAATTTAGTTGAACTAAAGGGAATGCCGTAGGAACATATTTTCATTCATACTCTTAGTTCTGATTAAAGATTAGAAGATTTAGCTGCATAAATGAATTCATCCCTGAATTAAAATACAGTCTCTTCCATGTAATTCAGATCTATTTCAAGGCATAGAATTTAAATTTTAAAATAGAAAAGAAATGGTAATCTCTCCCATTATCTAAAGTTAAGAAGGGAAATTTTATGCATTCATTTTTGACTGAATGTTTTAAGAAATTCGAATGAGATTATTTTAAGGAAAAATTATGTCAAATTGGCTTTTCTCATTTAGCATGAAAATTTATAGCTGTTCTCCTACAGATTTGATGATGGAGAATTCAATAATCATGAGATTATTTATTATCAGGTTCATTCTTTTATGCTGTTTTATATATTAGATTACAGTATTTGAATAAGTCAGTGATTTTATAACTTTTTAACGTCATTGGCCAACAAAAGTGGTCTTTACCTTATAAACTTTCTGAATTTTTATCTGTGATTTTATTTAATTATAATGTCAAAATATACTTCCTGATATTTTTAAATGCATAACATGAAGTAGATTTTTGTAAGTTAGTTGAATGAATTGAGAGATACTGATGAATGGTTTGATGTCATCATGAGGAAAAATGATCTGTAGTCCAGCAGTCTGGCTTTATCTTGCCTTATTCAGTTTTTGTTTATGGTTTAAATGAGGATATTGATCAGATACTGTTGTATTGGCAGTTTCCTAAAACTAGATAAAATCATATGTATTAAAGTCTAGGAATCCAGTCAAAAAGATGATAATAGCTTGGAGAAAAAATTTTTCATCAAAGTTATAGATATACATAATTTAAATTGTTGAATGGTTCTCCATGTATTTTTATTAAAAATCCCGTGTATCTCCTCCTATCAAGTTTTCTCCTTCTCAGAGGCAACTACGTTGAGCTCATCCTTAGTTTTGTTTGATGTCCCTCAATCCAGACTCACACCTTCTCTATATTTCTATCTCTGTGTTTATCTCTGCATTAAATATATATCTATATTTAGAGAAGATATTATTATACCTTCTCTAAAGAATCAACTTTTAATCTTTTTTTTTTTTTAACTTTACAATATTGTATTGGTTTTGCCATACATCAACATGAATCCTCCACAGGTGTACACATGTTCCCCATCCTGAAACCCCCTCCCACCTCCCTCCCCATACCATCCCGCTGGGTCATCCCAGTGCACCAGCCCCAAGCATCCTGTATCATACATCGAACCTGGACTGGCGATTCATTTCATATATAATATTATACCTGTTTCAACGCCATTCCCCCAAATCATCCCACCCTCTCTCTCTCCCACAGAGTCCAAAAGACTGTTCTATACATCTGTGTCTCTTTTGCTATCTTGCATACAGGGTTATCGTTACCATCTTTCTAAGTTCCATATATATGTGTTAGTATACTGTATTGGTGTTTTTCTTTCTGGCTTACTTCACTCTGTATAATAGGCTCCAGTTTCATCCACCTCATTAGAACTGATTCCAATGTATTCTTTTTAATGGCTGAGTAATACTCCATTGTGTATATGTACCACAGCTTTCTTACCCATTCGTCTGCTGATAGACATCTAGGTTGCTTCCATGTCCTGGCTATTATAAACAGTGCTGCAATGAACATTGGGGTACACGTGTCTCTTTCAGTTCTGGTTTCCGTGATGTGTATGCCCAGCAGTGGGATTGCTGGGTCTAATGGCAGTTCTATTTCCAGTTTTTTAAGGAGTCTTCACACTGTTTTCCATAGAGGCTATCCTAGTTTGCATTCCCACCAACAGTGTAAGAGGGTTCCCTTTTCTCCACATCCTCTCCAGCATTTATTGCTTAACCTCTAATCTTTGGGACAATAAAGAGGCTTTCACTAGCTGTTTGAAGACAGGGAAGGAGGGAATCTTTGGCCTAATTTTAAGCAATTTCTCTGCCCTTTTATTAGTAATCGCTTATGTGAATAGCTACCTGGTACTGTCACCACTCCCCAACCTTTCGGAGGTTTTAGAGTTAAATCTGGTTGCTTCTCACTTTTTCTCATTTGCTTTTAGATCTGTAGTGTCAGTTATTGCTACTCATTTGCTTTCCAACTTCCAAAAATGTGTGCTGTTTTCTCATATCACATTTTCTTCATCTTTCTGAGTTTGTCTTGAAAAAAAGTACCTTTCCCCTTTTGGTAGTATTTGATGGGGGAGCAAGAGTAAATGCTTGAACAATCTGCTGTCTAAAGCTCAGTACTTCAGAATCTTAACAAGGTGAAATATAATAAATAGTGATATTAAGTCTCTTAGGATTAAAAATCTAGAAATGTTGGCTGTAGAAAAGTTCAGCTTTCTAGTAGCATGTGGCAAAAAGGTTTACCTTTGGGCTTCATATGAGCCAGCAGTATTATGCAGATAATAGAGAAGGAGACGGAGAAGGCAATGGTACCCGACTCCAGTACTCTTGCCTGGAAAATCCCATGGACGGAGGAGCCTGGTGGGCTGCAGTCCATGGGGTCACTAAGAGTCGGACACGACTGAGCGACTTCACTTTCACTTTTCACTTTCATGCTTTGGAGAAGGAAAGGCCACCCACTCCAGTGTTCTTGCCTGGAGAATCCCAGGGACAGGGGAGCCTGGTGGGCTGCCGTCTGTGGTGTCGCACAGAGTCAGACTGAAGTGACTTAGCAAGAGAAGGAGAGGAAGAAGAAAGGGGAAAAAGCAGAAAAGGGGGAGAAGAAAGAGTAGGGAGCAGTTGGGGGGATATGTTAATATTAATTTGAGATAAAGAGCAAGAGAAATGAGTACAGCCAAACCACTCACGGATCTCACTATGAATCATTGGATTGGATTTGATTGGATAAAACTGAAAGTACGGAAACCAGTTAGAAGGAGGCTGTAGTAATTACTACATTGGTTCAGATTGGAATTGCTAAGGCAAAGGCAGTTGTAATGGGAACTGAGAAGAGGGAATTAACTCAGGAGATAGGAGGTGGAGGGAAAAGAATGCAAGAGTGCAGATTTTAAGTCAGACAGACCAAAATTCATAGCTCTAGGGTATTTAGCGACTCATTTAACCTACTCTGAGCCTTATCTTCAGGGTACCTCATCTTTAAAATGAAAGTGATAATACCTGCCTTGCAAAGTTGTGAGGATTATACAGTATCTGTGAAGTGCCTCCCAGTGCCCAGCATAGAGTAGATAGAGTATTCCTTCAACCATAGCTATGAAGATGAAGGTGCTGATGATACGGCTTCCTCTGGTTTGGATAACTCAGCTCAGTGCCATCTCAGGGATGGCCTTCTGACATTTCTTGGCAAACTTAATTGCTTCTTATTGTACTCACGCCTTGTTCATAACTCCTGTTATAGCACTTTGCATGTTGCTTTAATTATTAGTGTATGTATCTCTCCCACAACTAAACTGTGAGAACTCCAGGGCAGGGATTCTGTACCATTGTAGGCAGGTGCTTATGATCACGGTGCCTGCTACATAGGAAACAGTGACTGTTGAATGATTAAACTAATGTTTTGTACAACCTTAAGACTTGAATGATACTGTGAGATCACTTCCTCAAAAGTTAGGACTTTTCGAAAGAAACCTTTTTTTGTTACAGCTTCGACAGTTATCGCGTGTGAACCATCCTAACATCGTAAAGCTATATGGAGCCTGCTTGAATCCAGTAAGTTTGTCATTTTTTCATTTTACTCTGTCTGTGAGAAAAGACATGGCAAATACATGCAGCTGTATAGTTTATGAAGCTGTTTTGATCTGGCATATTATTTCTAAAACAACAAAAAAAATCATACTGTGTGTGCTTCTAATCTATTAGCAACACAGTATAAGGGAAGAGTTATCTTGGGTGGTCTTATCCAGTAACCTCTTCTTCTTTGGAGATTCAAAATAACCTGTGATAGCCTCTGTTCATTTGCACTGGAAAAAATCCGCAAAGGTCTTGTGATTATGTTTTTATATACATCTTCACTCTTAGACAGTGGGCCTCTAGAAGACAAGGTCTTAGATCACAGATACCTTTTTTTTTCCTCTAGTGCTATTCAGATACTGGGGACCAAAAGAATGATTTTTAAATGCATTTATAAAATCAAAGCTCGATCTAAGTTGTCTCTCAAGTTCCCTAGGATGCTGTAGCTCTGTGGTTATTCTGACATATGTTTCCTTCAGGTGTGTCTTGTAATGGAATATGCTGAAGGGGGCTCCTTGTATAATGGTGAGTGTCATTAGACCTGTCTTTATTAGAGTAAAATAATTGAAAAGCTTTTAATACAAACTGTAAGTTACTTAATGTTCTTCACAATTTATCCTCAGAGTCCCAAAAGGAGATAGTTAAGAAAAGAAATCTGCCAAAGATTAAAAATCTGCTAAAGACAAGAGGCTACAACATTAGTATGTGAAATTTAGACGTCTAAGTATAGTAATCTTTTAAATTGATGGTACTCTTCATAATGTTAAAAGCATTACTTGCTTTTTAAATAGATTTTAAAGTATCTTCATACTTAACAACCTTTTCTTTTTGCCGTGTCTTAGCTTTCAGTCTCCTCATTTTAGAACTTTTTAGCTACACATCCTTATTCTGCTTTATTTTGCTTTTTTTTACCCCAAAAAGTAAATTTGTGAAAATGTTCACTTTATGGAACATTTCAGTAACAATGAAAGGAAACTGTATTATTTAGTTCCCTTTATAGAACAGAGCTAATCCGTTTAGTTAGCTGTGTAGAACAGAGCTGTTTCACGCTAAGAAACACCAACCATCTATATAGTCTCTTGTCATACCATTTTCGTAACATGTAGCGTTTTATGTAGCTGTGTCTCCTGCTCATGTGTTTGTCATTGTTACTGGCTGTCTAATACTTCTGTGTTTTATTTTGAATTACTTCTCGTTTTTAGCTGTTATAGAAAGCATAATTGTAAACATTTCAGTGCACATCATTTTGTTTTCTTCTATACTGTTTGTTTGTAGCTCTCTAAAAGTACAGTATGCTATCAGATGCTTGTAATTTATATTATTGCGTGCAAGACTGCATCTATTGAGATTAAAAAATGTGGTAATATATATTAATTGTATTTGAATCTACGTATAACATTTAATAGATATCCTATTAAATGTTAGGTACTTATGTGGTAGTTACCCATTTGAAATCATTAGCTGTTTCTATCTTTTTATTTAGAAAAGAAGGAAAAGCATGAGCGTTGGGAGCCTGTGTAGGAGAATACCCGGTCATGTGTTCTGACAGTGCTGGTATTCACCTTGTGTCTTGTTATATGCAATAAAGTTCTTTTTAGTTTGTGCCTTTCTCTTGCAGTGCTGCATGGTGCCGAGCCATTGCCATATTACACCGCTGCCCACGCAATGAGCTGGTGTTTACAGTGTTCCCAAGGAGTGGCCTATCTTCACAGCATGCAGCCCAAAGCTCTAATTCACAGGGACCTGAAACCACCAAAGTAAGTTCTAATCATGTGGTCTCTCTCTCAGCACCCCCCACCCGTTCCTGAATTTAAGCTGGTCATTGCACATCAGTTTTTCTTTTCTCTTCCCTTTTAGCTTGCTGAAGAATGTTTATTTTTATTCTTTTAACATTGTTTATTTTTAACACACCTCCATCATTTAGCCATCTAAACGTGCATTTTAGAACGTTGTCTTCAGTGTCATTTTTATTTTAGTGGCATTTTTATTTTTAATAACTTCTGCCTTAGATGAGCGTACTTCTAGAATCTGTTAGTCTGTGCGTCCTGTTTTGTGCCCACAGTATATATTGGTTTCCCTGAACAGTTCATGAGAGCAGAGACAAGCCTGTTTTGTTCCCCATTGTATCCCTAATAAGCACAATGTCCACACATAGTCAACATTCCACCAAACTACACAGGGTGGTTATTATTTGCATTTTCAGAAAAAGGCAAAGGGCATTGCTGGCACATCTGAGTAGAAACTGAAAATACTCTGGATTTCTTTATATTGTGGATCCTGGGACTTTGAAAAAACCTCAAAATTCCTTAAATAAGTATTTTTAAAGGCTAAAACTTCAGAGATTCCCCTCGCCCCAGGGGTACTCGAGTTAAAGAAACATACATATTTCTGTCCCAATTTCTCTCTAATTTTTCTCTTTTCTATCCACCTGTGACAAAAATTCCCCCTGTGCCCTTTCTCCTCTACTGCTAGCCATCACATGGGTTCTCAGATAAGAGGTTTCCCCTAGGAAACCAGTCAGAAGTATTCCATTCTCTTGACAGTGATTTAAGCATCAAAGTATCCCTTCCAGGTAGGACTTCTCACTCTCCTTTCTAATCTGATGCACTCTACATAGGTTTCTACTCTTGGAATCTCCATTCTCACGAGTGTACCTTATTTCCACCTCCAGGCTTAAACTGATATCTCATTCCCTGGGTCCTTGGTCAAATAATGTTTAAGTCCCAGGTTTATGATACTTCTTTTTAACTTGACTCCCAAGATTGTTGTTGTAGCTACCTATCTTGGCTAGTAAAGAAGAAAGCAGCTTTTTTGGTCCCTGTTTTGGGAGATTGTGCTCTCCTTTCCCCCCCTCCCCAGATTCACACAGAGTTGAATTAGCAAAGCAAATTTGTGAAAATATAGCTCTTACCCAGGAACAATGAGGTATGAAGGTATTATGCCTTCATGATGCAAGTATAACGCATGAAGCATCGTTTTCCTAGAGGAGCCAGAACCCATTAGATGCAACACCTGTCTGCACTGGGGCATATTTGGCTTTGAAATGACTAATGAGTTATTAAACAATATACTTTAAAATAATCTCACAAGAGATGTTTTTTAACATCTTTTAGATTCCATAATTACACAGCCTAAACATCTATTTCCATTCTCCATTCAACCACACCCTGTAAATCCATAAATTTCAGGTTTATTTAACCAACCTATTTAGACAGACCAGATATGTCTTACCAACATCATCTGCAGCTAGGGACTCTCGTTTTGCTAATAAATACCATTAACATATTTACAAGAGATATAGTCTAGGTCATTCATTCCTCTCAGGCATTCTTACCGTTGGACTCATGGTGTAGTGTTGAAAATTGCCTGTGGGGCACCCTGTATACAAATTGGGCTTTATCATTGAATTTATTTTTTAGAAGGTACTGGGGAAAAGGAAACTCTTTGGAATGGCTGTACTTTCATATATAATTTATACAGACACATGTGCCCTATCTTATTGTCCCTGGAAAACCTGTGGAGTCTCCAGTCAGGAGGAATTTTTTAAAATGGTACAGAAAGAAGGCACCTGATGATACAATTAGGTGTTTCATACAGTATCAGCTTGTGCCCCTACTTTAGTTACCTTTTTGTTAGTTCATTCAGAGTCTTATGAATAAAGGGGTATTCACTGTAAATAGTAATAATATAAAAGTCATTCAGAAAAAATACTGTGATATTTTGAATATACTAGGATGAAACCAGGAAGTCAGTTACAGAATTCTTCTCTTGGATAAAGAGTAGTAAGAACTTAGCAACAGTGAAACAAGGAAAAATTTTTTGTTTGTTGAAGTGTATATAAAGGTAATTTGCACTTAGCATTCTTTCTACTTAAATTATCACAGTATTTGTGGCATTATGGAGATATGAATAGTAGTTTATCTGGCTTATTTTGGTCATGATGGACTAAAAAAGAAAACTAATATTCTAAATAATCTGTCCAGTTAGAATTTTAGAACAGAATTGTATGCAAAGAATTTATAACTTTATGTAAATATCTGTATATAATGATATAAAAAAATATCCCGGGAAGGGGATAAAGCAATATTATGTATAGTGTAACCTATACATGCTCAAATCCCCATACACTGCTCTTGACAGTGCTCACAGTGCTCATATAGTAACGTGGCTTTGACTCTTAAACTCACATGAGAAGAATTTTGGTCCTCCAGCAATATGGCAAACTGGGGAAACTGCAAAAACATCCAGCAACAAACCCAGAGGTGCTGCATATAACAGCAAATGTCCTTTACATGCATAGGTGATCTTACAAGAAGATAAGGGCATCATTAAGCCAAAAGATAGAGAACTGAACCCTAAATGCGTTTGGTGGTTTGTGGGTTTTGCTTCTAAAGTTCAAAGTGAACATTCCTGATTCATGTCCCAGACTCCATCTGTCTTATAGGTCAGAATCCTCTGCATTCAGTGACATATAGGGAAAGGAACAGGAGTGTGTGTGTGTGTGTGTGTGTATGTATGTATGTATATATATATATATGTGTATATATATATATGTAGGAGATTTTTATGGATCAGGCTTGAAGGTGAAGTACATCACATTGTACTGGCTAGAATGGTCATAATAACCATACCTAATTGCTCAGAAGGCTGAGAAATGTACCCAAAAAGGAAAGGAAATAGGGTCAGTGAACAGCTAAGCAGGCTTGCTACGTTAGGCTAACTGAAGACTCATTTCTGTTCACAGTAAGGCTAATCAGAGCAGAGAAGGTTTGGAAACTTTTGGCACCATGATCCACAGCAGGAAGTACTTCACAGTCTGTCGTGTGTACATAATCATGTGTGTAGGCCTGAAACTGAACTTTCCTGAGACAATATTTAATCTCAGTAGTTGTGATACACTTTGATATTTTCTATTTTTCTTTAATGCTGTCATAATCTTCTAGGTTGTTTTGCAATCTAGGTCCCCAGATATGTGATCTAGAATTTTTATGATTTAGGACTAGGTTTCTATGTGCACCTTAAAAAACACTGGGGTAGGCAGGTAAAGTACAGGAGCCAACAATTAATGAAGATATTGATACCCATCCACTCCCATTTCAGAACACCTTAATGTTCACTTACTAGATGTTTTTTAAAACCCCATATTTTGGCCCAGAGAGAAGCATAATCAACAAAGATTATGGAGATAGAGATAGAGACATCAAAATTTGAGTCTAGCAGTCACCCTAAGAACTGGCTTACAGTTAACTTTTGCCAATATTTTTCTGTATTATTAAGCTATTACAGGTGACTGGTTCACATTTTACAGAAGTTGAATGGTGACATTTTGCTTATTAACCTTTTCTTTTTCCTCAAATGTCTTTTATTGTAGAATCAAATACTGGTCTTATAACCTTTAATTCATTTTTTGGCTTATTTTTTGTCTTGTTTGTTTTTTAAACAGCTTGCTGCTGGTTGCAGGGGGGACAGTTTTAAAAATCTGTGATTTTGGTACAGCCTGTGACATTCAGACGCACATGACCAACAATAAGGGGAGTGCTGCTTGGATGGCACCTGAAGTTTTTGAAGGTAAAATAGCAAAAGTGTGATGTGACTGATAATCTGCCTTATTACCCCATGTAAATCCAGTGTGTTTATGGCTTTCCCCTATTTACATGATTTTATTTCTACATGTCGTTTACACAAGATACTTCCTAAAGTCTAAGGAAGTACTGCATAAATACAGCCTTAGATCTGGAATCTCATAGCAAGATTTCGGTTGTCTGTGAAGTTCAGGCATATGTACAATTGATCCTCATGCTCAGATTCCATAACTGCAAACTTGCCTATGTGACCCCTAAAATCAGTACTCATAATTTTTTTCATAAGTTACTCACAGGTATGCACAGAGCAGGAAAAAATTTTGAGTCGCCCAACACACACATTCCCGGCTGAGGTCAAACAAGGCACTGCTCTGCCCTCTTGTGTCAGTTCTCATACTGTATCACTTCTGTGATCTATCGAGTGCCTCATTTTTTTCCCTTTTTTGTACTTTGTGTTGATGATTTCACAGTTTAAAACAGCCTCTATGAGTAATATTGAAGTGTTTTCTAGTGTTCCTAAGTATCAGAAGGCTGTGATGTGTCTTACAGAAACACATAAAACAAGGTTAATATTTTGATAAGTTGACAAAAACATTGTGAAGAGGCTCACAGGAACCCAATCATGTATTTCCTCCTGGAGGAAATGATTCAGTGTTTACAAATTTTAACAGTTCAGTTTAGTCGCTCAGTCGTGTCCGACTCTTTGAGACCCCATGGACTGCAGCACACCAGGCTTCCCTGTCCATTGCCAATTCCTGGAGCTTAGTCAAACTCATGTCCATTAAGTTGGTGATGCCATCCAACCATCTCATCCTCTGTTGTCCCCTTCTCCTCCTGCTTTCAGTCTTTCCCAGCATCAGGGTCTTTTCAGATGAGTCAGTTCTTCACATCAGGTGGTCAAAGTATTGGAGTTTCAGCTTCAGCATCAGTCCTTCTAATGAATATTCAGGACTGATCTCCTTTAAGATGGACTGGTTGGATCTCCTTGCAGTCCAAGGGACTCTCAAGAGTCTTCTCCAACACCACAGTTCACACACACGCACACACAAACACCACAGTTCAAAAGCATCAATTCTTTGGTGCTCAGCTTTCTTTGTAGTCCAACTCTCACATCCATACATGACTACTGGAAAAACCATAGCTTTGACTAGATGGACCTTTGTTGGCAAAGTAATATCTCTGCTTTTCAATAAGCTGTCTAGGTTGGTCATAACTTTTCTTCCAAGGAGCAAACGTCTTTTAATTTCATGGCTGCAGTCACCATCTGCAGTGATTTTCGGGAGCCCCCAAAAATAAAGTCTCTCACTGTTTACATTGTTTCCCCATCTATTTGCCATGAAGTGATGGGACCGGATGCCATGACCTTAGTTTTCTGAATGTTGAGTTTTAAGCCAACTTTTTCACTCTCCTCTTTCGCTTTCATCAAGAGGCTCTTTATTTCTTCACTTTCTGCCTTAAGGGTGGTGTCATCTGCATATCTGAGCTTTTTGATATTTCTCCCAGCAATCTTGATTCCAGCTTGTGCTTCATCCAGCCCAGCTTTTCTCATGATGTACTCTGCATATAAGTTAAATAAGCAGAGTGACAGTATTCAGCCTTTACGTACTCTTTTCCCTATTTGGAACCAGTGTGTTCCGTGTCCCCAGTTTTGGATGCTGCTTCCTGACCTGCATACAGATTTCTCAGGACACAGGTCAGGTAGTCTGGTAGTCCCATCTCTTTAAGAATTTCTAGAGTTTATCGTGGTCCACACAGTCAAAGGTTTGGCATAGTCAATAAAGCAGAAGTAGATGTTTTTCTGGAACTCTATAACTTTTTCGATGATCCTTTGGATGTTGGCAGTTTGATTTCTGGTTCCTCTGCCTTTTCTAAATCCATCTTGAACATCTGGAAGTTCACGGTTCATGTACTATTGAAGCCTGGCTTGGAGAATTTTGAGCATTACTTTACTAGCGTGTGAGATGAGTGCAATTGTGTGGTAGGTTGAGCATTCTTTGGCATTGCCTTTTTTGCTGCTGCTGCTGCTGCTGCTAAGTCGCTTCACTTGTGTCCAACTCTTAGTGACCCTATGGACTGCAGCCCACCAGCCTCCTCCGTCCTTGGAATTTTCCAGGCAATGTGATACCATTGCCTTCTCCATGCCTTTCTTAGGGATTGGAATGTAAACTGACCTTTTCCAGTCCTGTTCACTGCAAACTTTATAAGACAATACAGGGCATAACGAGAACCGAGTGTACTTTGTGCTGGTTTCCTAGTGATTAAAAATCGGCCGTTCAAAGCTTAAAGGAGCATGCCTTAGAAGAATGCAACTAACTGGACAGACGTGTGATGCTAAGGACAACAAGTAAGGGATACTTTATGCTTACTTTTACATCTGTGTGTCTTAACTCAAGTTTTGAAAGAGTGATCCATAAGTTGCATATGAGGTTTCTGCATAAGAACATCAATTATCTTTTAAACAATTGAGAAAATTTGAACTGCAGACATGTGATTCATACATTCAGTTCAGTACACTTCAGTTCAGTCGCTCAGTCGTGTCCGACTCTTTGCGACCCCATGAATCGCAGCACGCCAGGCCTCCCTGTCCATCACCAACTCCCAGAGTTCACTCAGACTCACGTCCATCGAGTCCGTGATGCCATCCAGCCATCTCATCCTCTGTCGTCCCCTTCTCCTCCTGCCCCCAATCCCTCCCAGCATCAGAGTCTTTTCCAATGAGTCAACTCTTCGCATGAGGTGGCCAAAGTCCTGGAGTTTCAGCTTCAGCATGATTCCCTCCAAAGAAATCCCAGGGCTGATCTCCTTCAGAATGGACTGGTTGGATCTCCTTGCAGTCCAGGGGACTCTCAAGAGTCTTCTCCAACACCACAGTTCAAAAGCATCAATTCTTCAGCGCTCAGCCTTCTCCACAGTCCAACTCTCATATCCATACATGACCACAGGAAAAACTATAGCCTTGACTAGACGGACCTCAGTTGGCAAAGTAATGTCTCTGCTTTTGAATATGCTATCTAGGTTGGTCATAACTTTTCTTCCAAGGAGTAAGCATCTTTTAATTTCATGGCTGCAATCACCATCTGCAGTGATTTTGGAGCCCAGAAAAATAAAGTCTGACACTGTTTCCACTGTTTCCCATCTATTTCCCATGAAGTGATGGGACCAGATGCCATGATCTTCGTTTTCTGAATGTTGAGCTTTAAGCCAACTTTTTCACTCTCCTCTTTCACTTTCATCAACAGGCTTTTTAGTTCCTCTTCACTTTCTGCCATAAGGGTGGTATCATCTGCATATCTGAGGTTATTGATATTTCTCCCAGCAATCTTGATTCCAGCTTGTGTTTCTTCCAGTCCAGCATTTCTCATGATATACTCTGCATATAAGTTAAATAAGCAGGGTGACAATATACAGCCTTGACATACTCCTTTTCCTATTTGGAACCAGTCTGTTGTTCCATGTCCAGTTCTAACTGTTGCTTCCTGGCCTGCATACAGATTTCTCAAGAGGCAGGTCAGGTGGTCTGGTATTCCCATCTCTTTCAGAATTTTCCACAGTTTATTGTGATCCACATAGTCAAAGGCTTTGGCATAGTCAATAAAGCAGAAATAGATGTTTTTCTGGAACTCTCTTGCTTTTTCGATGATCCAGCGGATGTTGGCAATTTGATCTCTGGTTCCTCTGCCTTTTCTAAAACCAGCTTGAACATCAGGAAGTTCACGGTTCACGTATTGCTGAAGCCTGGCTTGGAGAATTTTGAGCATTACTTTACTAGCATGTGAGAAGAGTGCAACTGTGCGGTAGTTTGAGCATTCTTTGACATTGCCTTTCTTTGGGATTGGAATGAAAACTGACCTTTTCCAGTCCTGTGGCCACTGCTGAGTTTTCCAAATTTGCTGGCATATCGAGTGCAGCACTTTCACAGCATCATCTTTCAGGATTTGAAACAGCTCGACTGGAATTCCATCACCTCAACTAGCTTTGTTCGTAGTGATGCTTTCTAAGGCCCACTTGACTTCACATTCCAGGATGTCTGGCTCTAGATTAGTGAACATATCATCATGATTATCTGGGTCGTGAAGATCTTTACATTAGAAGGTATGAAAGCCCATGAAATTCAGAAACATTCAATAATTGAATTCTGATCTTGACTTTTATTTTTGATGAATTGAGAGGTTTTTGTTCTTTGTTTTTAGCCACCAAGAGAAAGAAATTTGTTCTGCAGCTGGTCCCTTGAGTGGAGCTATTTTGCCACAAGGTTCAGTTAAAAAGTTTGTGGAAAAGCCAGTGTTCAATTATATAAGGTTAAATAATGCCACTTGTTTTAAGTTTGTATGTAGAATACACATAATTGGCCTTGTTTTGAAATTATTTATTTAATGTGACTTTCTTTGAGTTAAAATAGTACAGTTATTACCATAATGTGCAGAGCAGAAAGATTTGTTTTTGCAGAAGAACCCAGAAATGAAAGTTACTCTTAATTGTTTAGAGCAACAAAACTCAGACTATTAGGCTATGTAGATTTCTTCATTTCTGAAAGATGTCAGCACCTATGGTTCAATCAGACTGGAATGTCATTGTCCAGTTTATAGTGCCCAGTGCCTCTGGCACATGCGAAGTGCGTCTGTAGCTATTGCTGTAATAATCGGTCATTCTCACAGTGGGTTGTTCATGGGTTTTAGGATTTTGTTTGTTTATCGGCTGATTGACCAACCAACTTATAATTATGTACATTTCCCTGCATATATCTGCTTACTGTAAATTTGGTATTTGTAGTTTTCCTGCTTGCAACTTACTTTTAAGTTTTCAAGTTAATAATTTATCTCATCAGATATTTTGGAAAAAAAATCTTCACACTAGATTAGAAATTTCTTCTGCTTTGATAGTGTTTTCCATCAAGAGAATGGGAGAAGAAAATTTTAAGATTAAGAAATTACAGAAAGGAATAAGAAATTACAGAAAGGACTGTATAAGTTGTTTTAATTCTCTGCCCCAGAGAAAATATGTTTAAATAAAAGATAAGGTCTACATTTCTTGACAAGAAGGTAGAAAATAACTAACTTTCTAAAGTGGGTTTTGTTTTTTTTTCTCTTTATTGGATGATAATTGCTTTACAGTGTGGTGGTCTCTGCTGTACGTCAGTGCAAATCAGTCATAACTATATATATGTGTGTATGTATGTGTCCCCCCTTCCTTTTTAGCCTCCCTCCCCTACCCCCCACTCCAAGTCCAGATCATCACAGAGTGCCAGGCTGGGATCCTTGTGTTATACAGCAGCTTCCTGCTAGTTATCTATTTTATACATGATAAAGTAAGTTTTTGAGTACATTATTAATACTTAACTCATTTTAAAAGTATATTTATTGCAAAGACTTGAGGTCTTCAGAAAGAGTTTCTCAGCCCTACCTGTGGCATTCTCTTGTTTTTGTACATAATGCTTATTCTTAAAATTTATGAAAGCCACTACTTCTGTAAGTCATGTGGGGAAAAGTCTTGAAATTTTACTACCTTTTTTTCTAGGTAGCAATTACAGTGAAAAATGTGATGTCTTCAGTTGGGGTATTATCCTTTGGGAAGTGATAACACGTCGGAAACCCTTTGATGAAATTGGTGGCCCGGCTTTCCGTATCATGTGGGCTGTTCATAACGGTTTGTGAAGTTTTTCATCAGTATATTTTGTATATTTCTTATTTGGAAATTGTTTCTCCCCTAAAGAAGACCATTTATCCCCAGTATTAAAGTATACGATTTCCTGTAACCAGCCTCAAGCCCTACCTGCCCTGATACTGATTGAGCAGAGCTGGGGCAGTCCTGGCTCTGGACAAAGCTGAGAAGGTCTGCTGGCTGTACCCATGCGGAAGAGGCCGTCAGTAGACAGCCAGAGCCACCTGCCTCGTTGCCTCTCTCCAGCAGACAGGAACACGTTGGACTGGACGCTGTGGGGAAAAAAAAAATTTCTCACATGGTTAAGATAATTAGGGAGCTATTGCTTTTTCCTCTTGAAGAAACAGTGTCTCACTGAGGAGAGAAAGCAAAACATATTGAGTAAGACTTGTTACTGAAGCTATTCATAAAGGCAAAACGTGAAGTGCATCACGTAGTCTTGCTTTTTAGCTTCTCATTCATCTTTATGATGTGAGTGCTGTTATTGCCCCATTTTACAGCTTTCCTTATTAGGAAGCTGAGACCTAGAGAAGCTAAGTAATTTTCCTGGGGTCACAAGTTTAGTAAGTGGTGTTGCTAAGATTAGATCTGGATGTTTCTGACTCAGATGTCCATATTTTTAAGTTATATTCATTTATGGACACAATGTCCTTGCATCCCTCCTATTCCCTTTATACCTCTAATTACAATGTTTCTAACCACTCATGATACTAGAATACATCTCCTTCATTAATCAATTTACTTTGCAGTTCCTTTGGGAGAATAAACTTCTTGAAAGGAAATTGCTGAATCTTTTAACTTTGGTATCCTTCTCTGTTGTTTAATTTCTATCTCTTGATTATAATTACTCTGACTAATGGCATTTTTGACACACTGTTCCACATGTGATAGAATAAATATCTGCCTCACTGTTTTGGTCATTCATAGACCTGTCAAGGAGTCATTGGAGTAATCTTGTGTGTTTACTGATTTCCGGTTCATTGTGCTACCTTTTTTGTCGTTATGGAGAATGCGAGAGCATTGACCAGGACAGTTTGTTTTCTTCGTCTATCATGTGTCAGTAAAACTGAATGTCAGTGAAGTAAGAAATGAAAGAACTAACTTATTAATTGATAAATTTACAAAGATTTCATTATAATCGAGCCCTTCTTTTAAGTTAGGGACCCTTGCTAGTAGTGATATCAGTCTTATTAAATTACACAAAAGTTGGCCGTTTTCAGCTTGTGAAATGACTGACTCACAGCTATTGTAAGGCCTGCCTCCCACAAAAGAACCATTTAGAAGTCAGTGAGTGTAATACCATATAATATATCAACTGTGGTAGATGACTTTTGATAAATGGAAGATAATTTGTCAAACATTGAAATTTTTATGATAAATCTGAAAATACAGGTCAGGTAAGATGACCTTGCGTTACCATTCACACATTAAGCTGTTAACCATTTGTTAAAAGAGTGTTTATAATAAATGAACTATTGTTAACTCAGTCATAATGCATGTGAAAATTTTAATTTGGTTTCTCAAAAGGTGTAGATTCCCCTTTATGAAAATGTAATGTTAACCTAAAGGACAAAATAAATGTACTTTTATTCCTCCTAAAAAAAATCTTGATTTAGAAAATAAATACCATGTTAGAAACTTATACTATTCTTTGAGTAAATACATTCTTTTCTCCCTTCCTGTAACTTTTAATTGTTAGGTACTCGACCACCACTGATCAAAAATTTACCTAAGCCCATTGAGAGCCTGATGACTCGTTGTTGGTCTAAAGATCCTTCTCAGCGCCCTTCAATGGAGGAAATTGTGAAAATAATGACTCACTTGATGCGGGTATAATCCTTCTTTTGAGGGGCTTTGGGATTAAGGGACTTTTATATATACTGAGTTTTAATGAGATTTTAAAGTAAATGGGTATCATTTTTTTTGTTTAATACATTTTTGTATTTTCTACTTTAGAATGGGTATTCATTACTCACATAATCAGAGGAGAAAACATTATTTTGGAAAAAAAAAATCTAGTTCTTTATAATGGAAAGATGGCTAGACTAGGTCTCTGAACATGCTTTTTTGCTTCTGCTTAACTTAGTAGATATATTTGTTACTGGGCCTGTTGCCTTATCTGTAATGTGAGAGAAGTTGAATTAGATGATCGCTAAAGCCTTTACAGGACTTGGGTACTTTATGACTCTAATTGTTGCTGAGTTATAAATTTTCTTTAGTACATATCTTTATCAAGCAGTCATTTATGTAGCGCACTAGAGAGGCTACATTCCCAGACACTTCTATTTAAGTGATTTTTACCTTTTGGTTTTTCATTGTATATTTTCAGCTTTCCACTTGCCATTAAAAAGTTAAACTTTTTTCTAGGATCTATAGAATTTTAGAATGTAGAAGAATCATTTTAAATGATTATTAGAATTTCCCAGTCTATAAATCACTTTTGTTAGAATTATTTGAATCATTCTAGGCCTCTGGTTGTGATGCTCTAACAAATCTGTCAAGTAGTACCTTGACTTGGAAATGTTTATGCACTTGCAAAAGTGCCTGAATTTCAGAACAATTTGCTAAGTAGAAGAATCTTTCAATCTCTTTGAATATAGATTAAGTGATTTCCTAAATGGCCACATAATTAATTTGTTCATTCTATTGAAAATAAGTTAGGCACAGCAGCTTGAACTCATCTTATTAAAGCTTAATTTCATATTTGGAGAAGAGCTATATGTAGAATCCTGGGACCTAAAGATACACTCATAAGAAAACAACTCAGTAAAAATTAAAATTAAAAAGTATAGAAAACAGCTTGGTCTCCATAATCAGATACCTTAAAATTTTGGATTATAAAAAGTATTCAGATTTTGATTGTGTATATATGTGCTTTGTCTAATTTGAGAAGAAAACGTTTCTTTTTTTTCTCCCTAAATTCTAATTTTTATCCAGCAGATATATCCAATATTTTACCTCTGATTCATAAGAGTGACATTCATAATCTATCCTTGATATTTAAAACGTCTAACAAATTATTCTATGGCATACCATCTCAGTTGTCAGACTCGGTCATTTCAACACTTTAGAGATTTGCATCACTGCTATGAGAACATGAATAATGTTTCATGTAATTATGAGGAATGATACTACTGTATTTCATATGTTCCTCTAGAAGAATATTGGCTGTTTTCTTCAAGATTATCTAGGCTCTATGTAGGTAGATATATGGCACTGATAACAATTGAAATTTAGAAGAGTTAGCACATTGTTGTCTTTGTATCCACAAATTTCCATGTATGCCTTAGTGAAAATAAAGCAGCATCTTTGCTGCATTCAGATCTCAGCAAGGAAGTAATTCAAACATACTTACTCTGTAAGTTAATTTTCACACGATTTAATTTGTATTAAAGAAAGTTTAAATTGTTATTTACTTTTTATATATAGTACTTTCCAGGAGCAGATGAGCCGTTACAATACCCTTGTCAGTATTCAGATGAAGGACAGAGCAACTCCGCTACCAGTACAGGTAAATGGATAGATTGGAATGTAATAAGCTGAATTTTTGTCTCTGTTCCTGTGAAGTGATAATCAAGAAGCAATGAATGATGTCCCTTTTTGCATTTTAATTTATTCCTTTAATATGATTGCAATTTGAATTTCCAGGTGCATCATTCTTCATGCAGGTACCCAGGGTTAGTTAATTGAAAACCCACTTCCAAGTTTTGAAATTCTTACACAATTGTATCTAAAAAGACTGGATATTAGATTTCTGTGGATGCCATTCTTTACTTGAAAAATAATTCTTACACAGATACAGTTAGATCAAATAGTATCAAAAATTATTACAAATATATATATAAAACAGTATATTTCCTATATTATGAGCACCCTACTTCTTGATCTTTGTAGAAGAATCCATACAGACATTCATTTAAGAAGCTGTGTTTTAGTTCAGAGTTCCTCAGTTCCATAGTTTGTGGTCATCAAAAACAAACCCAGTAAAAGTAATACTCTAACTTAGAAAAATTTTACTTCTCAAAATATATGGTATTATGAACATTTCATTATTAGTTTGATTAAAACTAAAAGGCATAGGTGTGTGTGTACACATATACTTAATGCATTCTTAAAATTTTATTTTTACTGGTCTATTTCCCCTACCTCCAAAAAAATTATATTTAAACTGGTTCCAATTTTACTGAAAGTCTTTCTGAGATGCTCTGAATTCTAAAGTGAATTTCTCTAAAAACATTTGCCTGCCATTCCTTACTCTCAGCTGACCTTCTTTACCATTTCTCTGTGATCAAAAGACAGCTGCCACAAATTCCCCCTCTCCATGTGCCCACCTGCCTGTGTCTGCCCCTCTGCTCTGCACTCTGTTCTGTTCCCATGCTGAACTGTCCATGCTCACAGCCAGAGGCAAGCCTGTCCCCTTGTGCATCAGATCCCATCTGCTCTCCTAGCAATTCTTCCTGTCTCTTGCATCATCAGTTTTAGCCTTTATGCTGGGATCATTCCCTAAGTATACATACAGTCATCCCCCCTTGTCCACAGTTTTACTTTCTGCAGTTTCAGTTACCTGTGGTCAACTGTGATCCAGAAATACTAAATGAAAAATTCCAGAATGAAACAATTCATAAGTTTTAGATTGCAGCTATCTTGAGCAGCATGGTGAAATCTCACTCCATCCTATGGATCGTCCTTTTATTCATTGTATCCTATCCATTTGTCACTTGGTAGCCCTGTTGGTTGTCACAATCACCTGTCAAGGTATCACAGTGCTTGTGTTCATGAGACCCTAATTTTATTTAGTAATGGCCCCAAAGCACACGAGTAGTGATGCTGGCAATTCTGATATGCCAAAGAGAAGCTGGAAAGTGCTCCCTCTAACTGAAAAGGTGAAAATTCTCAACTTTAATTAGGGGGGAAAATAATCCTGTGCTGGCTGAGGTTGCTAAGATCTGCATTAAGAACTTCTATCCATGAAATCATGAAGAAGGAAAAAGAAATCTGTGCTTGTTTTGCTGTCATGCTTCAAACTGCAAAAGTTAACAGCCATAGTGCAGGATAAGTGCTTAGTTAGAAAAAGGTATTAAATTTATACAGTAAGGTATGTTGAGAGAGAGAGACCACATCATTCGTGTAACTTTTATTGCAGTATATTGTTACAGTTGTTCTGTTTTATTTTTAGTTACTCTTGTTAATCTCTTACTGTGCCTAATTTATAAATTAAAGTTTATCATAGGTATATATGTGTAAGAAAAAACAGTATGCAAGGGCTCTGTACTATCTGAGGCGGCAGGCATCCACTGGAGGTCTTAGAATGTATCCCCTGTGGATAAGGCGGGGACTGTTAAAGTCTGTATTTGCATTTCTCTAGCTTCTCTCTTGCCATTCTCTCTTGTGCTCACTCCGTTCAAGCTTTTATTATACCACTACTCTAGAATTGCTCTTGTCAAGGTCACCAGTTATCTTCACATTACTAAATCTAAATGAAGGGTTTTCGGATCGCATCTTTTTTGATTCTCAGTAGCCTTTGACACAGTTTGTTGCTGTCTGCTATTTTCAGCACTTTGAGTTGGTCTCCAGGACACCATGCTAGCCTGGGCTTCATCTTACATCTCCGATCACTTACTTTCATGCTTTCCTGTGCTGGTCATTCTTCATCTTCCCAACCTGTAAACGAAGGAGTGCCCAGGGCTTAGTCCTTTGACCTCTTTGTTTGTCTAAACTCATTTCCTTAGTAATCTCATCCAGTATGCATGTATACCATGTATTTGCCAATATTTTTGTTCCATCCCAAATTTGAACTCCATACCCACATATCCAGCTACTTGATTGATATCTGCTATGAGCTCAGAATTACCATTTTCCTAACTGAGCTCCCTTCTGAGTCAGTCCTTCCACAGTCTTTCCCATCTTGATTAATAACCATTTCTTTCTCTCAAGCTAAGAATTAGTCATTCTTGACTATTAGAAAACTGTTTAGGCATTTTGATTCCCTTTTTGTGCTATCCTGAAATATCATTTAAAATGGGTTAGTTTGGGTATCTTCATTAGCTTGAAAAGTCTTATTTCTATTCGTATCTTGCTAGTTTAGAAAAGAATTTAAGTTACATTTTATTGAATGAAGCATTTGTGTTATTCCCAGCCTATTGTCATAAATATTTTTGCTTTCCTAGGCTCCTTCATGGACATCGCTTCTACAAACACCAGTAATAAAAGTGACACTAACATGGAACAAGTTCCTGCCACAAACGATACAATTAAACGCTTAGAATCAAAATTGTTGAAAAACCAGGCAAAACAACAGGTTTGTTTTGTTATTAAAAGTAAAATCTTTTGGTAACCTTACCAGTAGTCATGAAGTCCTAAACATTATACTAACAAGTATTGTTTGCCTTCTTCGACTGTACAAGTCCTGAATCTTGTTCCTGAAGCAGACAGATAGGCTTAAGAGTAGATGTGTGTAATGAGATTCTCCTGAAATTCT
The DNA here is from genome assembly GCF_023091745.1 of Budorcas taxicolor. Taxonomy (NCBI): domain Eukaryota; kingdom Metazoa; phylum Chordata; class Mammalia; order Artiodactyla; family Bovidae; genus Budorcas; species Budorcas taxicolor. Next base: position 51,221,190 of record NC_068918.1, read on the forward strand.
TTATAATTAATTGTTCTCCCATCTGATGATTACTGCCTTTGACATTTGTGCGTATCTTCCTTACGATGATCCCTAACTTGAACAGTTAATGGTTACAAGTATAAGATGGAGATTTCTTGGCTGTACTACCTGGTTAAAGGAGTTCTTCTAGATTCATCATTTCATGTTTCCAGATTTATTATACTTTTGCTGTTACTGTTCTTTAAATATTTTAAGGAGTGATTTTATTCGTCTTCCTTGAGGCATTTAGGATAACTAATAATTGGGACATTTAACTCCTAGCTCTAGTGATCACCTTTTCCTAGAGGCCAGTGTCTGCAGCTTGTTCTTCCTCACTCCTACAGCTCCCTTTCCCTGAAAACTTGCCATTTCTTTCAGAACAGAACCCATAAAAATCCCAGTTGGTATCTCCCTTCTTCTAGCTGCCCAGGATTTTTAAATATAAAGAGCTTCAGTCATTCAAATTGACCTATGTTTCTAACAGAGTGAATCTGGGCGTTTGAGCTTGGGAGCTTCTCGTGGGAGCAGCGTGGAGAGCTTGCCCCCGACCTCTGAAGGCAAGAGGATGAGTGCCGATATGTCTGAAATAGAAGCCAGGATTGCTGCAACCACAGGTAAAAAGGAAGTAAAAGTCTGAAGAGGAACGAAGATGGTGGTTTCAGTTGTTTCAGTCATGGGAATGTCAGGGGCTTTTTGTCAGTGTCCTAAATTTTTTTAAAGCAGGAAGTTGATTTATAATATACTTCCTATGCTTCTAGCAGAAAGCATTCCAAATTCCAGATAAACCAAGCATGATTTGTAAAATTATTTGCATTATAAAGTTTAATTTATTACAGATTTTTATCAAATATAATTCAGCTCAATATGAGCTGAAAATCTAAATGAGAAATTGAAATTTAGCCAATACTAGGATGTTTTAGGAAGATTTTGAGTGATTCTACTAGTTTTGTGCTGAACTCAAGTAATAGCAAATGTTTTATTTTGAATTTAGCAGAAAAATGTGCTCCAGATCAAAATACAATTTGGCCTTACTGTCTGCTGCTGCTCCTTTCAGTGGCAAAAGTAGCTACATTTGTGATTAATTCTTTTAATTGTAAAATAAAAGATCATAGTAATTTGATCTGGAAAAAGCTAGCATTTCTCTTCCATTTTGTTAGTACTTAAATGATTAATTGTGGAAAGACTGGTCAGCACAAAAATAATTACATGTTTTGTTACCTTAGTGAACTTCTAACCTTCTTTTCTAACCAGGTTCATTTAGTAATGGTGGGTTAAATTGTTTTCTTTCTGATTTTCCTAGAGGTGGAGAGGCACTGATTATAAATACATTTCTATTGTGGAAAATGTAGAAATATAAATCTAAAAAACCCAGTCTTCCATAATTGTCCCACCAAAAAATAAACACAGCATTTTTGTGTATTACCTCTAATCTTTTAAACTACGTATGTATATACAAGTATATTCCCTAATGTATTAGCATTTTTTTTTAACTTAGCTAACCAGGTTTTGTGGGATTTTGTTTTGTTTTGTTTTAAGATCTTTCTAAAAAGAATATTTTCATTTTGTGTGAAGTTCTTTTAAGAAAGAAGTTGTCCAGAGGACCATCCTAACTCTTTTTGTCTTCAACTAATCTTGGTCACTTATTTATCAGTTAGCATTAGAATCAGTTAGATATTATAGAATATCCAAAATAACAGTGTCTTTAACACAAAACTTGTTTTCACACACAAATCTGGAGGTAGGCTCCTTGATCTTTGGTGCCTGGGTTTCTTCTGTCTCTCTGTGTTACAATCCCTGTTGTGTGGCTTTCATCCTGAAGGTGACTATGTGCTCCATAATGGCTGTTATAGTTCCAGTCATCACATCCACAGTCCCAGCATCAGGAAGCAGGAGTTAGGGCAAGGGCTACTTTTTCAAAAAGCTTTCACAGAAGTCCCTCCTAACAACTTCCACGTTTATGTCATTGGCCGTAGCAATAGGGTCAGATGGCTCCCTTTGGACTCAAGGGAAGGGGGCATCTGCAGTCTTTTATCTGGGAACATTGCTGTCCTGAGGTCAGTTGAGGTTCTGTTGCTAAGAAAAAAGGGAAAAGTAGAGATTGGCCGGTCTCTGCCACATAGATGGAATCTTCAGAAACAGTCAAGTTGAGTGGAGGGAGGTCACTTGAGTCACAAGTGTTTCTGTGTGCAGTGGGGATGTCACAGTACAATGTCTGATGAACAGTGTATACAGAAATGCCGCCTAACACTTTGGGAGTCCTTTTCATTTCAGGAATATCTTTCAAGTTAGAGCTGCCAAATAGTGATTGCTACCTTAAAACAGGAAGTGTTCTGTAATGTAATAGTAATAATTTTATATCTCCTAGTGTCAATTTTTTAGTCAGGTACTGGTTTATAATTAATCTTCACATAAGTGATATTTCACCAGATTAAAGGTAACCACATATATTTAAATAACCGTATCCTTTCTCTGCCTAAATGTGAATAAAACAGATGGGCTGAACATTTGTTGGTGAATTGTCTTACTTTGACAGGTTCATATTCTCCAGCCTTTCAGAAATATTCCAGTTTAGCAGGAATAGACCCTAAACTTTGGAAACTACAATAAATACTCAGTTTATCAGAAGTATGTTTAAATATTTATAATTATAAAAGCATACACATTTCATACTTTGATTCAATAGTTATCGTATAATCACTGAATTGTACTTTGTAGCACACTTCAAGAAACACTTCATTGAACACATATTCCTGTGTTTGTTTAATTAAAACAAATATGACAGCTTAGTTCTTTTTAACTCCTCTTTTCTTCCCATTTTCATCGTAGACCCGCACTGCACATCAGTGGTTGCATTTAGATTATTTCTATGAACGTGTTGGAAATCTAGCTTTCTCATTACCCTGCAGCTTTGTTTGTCTCTGTCCTTTTTTTTTTTTTCCTGCTAATTAAAGCCAGTATGTGAAACATCTTGTATTGATAGTTGTTTGCTCTTTAATCACGCCTTGTGTAAGCATGGACAAAGGGTTTGATAGTTCTGCATGCCATCCTGCATGAAGTGTTATTAACATAACTATATGAAAAGTATTCTGTTTTTGTTCACCGTTTGCTGTGTTACTATTTGTGGTTGTTTGCATGTATACTGTATGTGTGTATTTTTGCAGCCTTTTCCAAGCCTAAACGGGGCCACCGTAAAACCGCTTCATTTGGCAACATTCTGGATGTCCCTGAGACCGTCATAGCAGGTATCATGGACCACCTGGGTTGGTCTAATAGCTGTAAAACTGGAATAATGATCCCTAGTACTTATAAAATGCTTCTTGCTCCAATTTGATAGAATGTGAAAATAGATACCTTGCATGCAGTCCTTAGGGAGACAGATTAAAAACTGTACACATTTATCTGCACTGAAGCCAGCTTGGCCAGAAACCTCACATCTCCAAAACTGAGGATGAACTAGAAGGTAAAGTAATAAGCCTTTTCGTGGAAGGAGGCATACCAGCCCAGAATTCTGCCAACTTCCTCTCATCTTTTAAATGAGCGGAATAGCTGAACCCAGACCTTTTCTTCACCTAGCAGAAAGGAAACAATCCTTTAAAAAATACTTGTTGTCCTTGGCTCCTTTTCTTCCTTCGTTGCAACTTGGCAGCTCCCTCTTGGCATTCTGTCCCAGCCTCTTTCTGTTGGTAGCAAGTAAAATACAAAGTTGAGAAAAGAGTAACTGAATACTATTTCGCCTTAACCTAGAAAACAGAAACAAAATAAAAACTAAATGAGATTTTCTGTTTTGCATGGTATCTTGCCAAATAATTATGGTCACTTCAGATTCCTATGTATTATTAGGAGGATCTTCTTGCAAATTATGTTTTTATACCTAACTCCCACAAGTCTCATATGGTTAAATTGCTTTCATTTCTTATGGTGATGATCTCATAGATGACTCTAAATCACCATGCCTAGTAGTTCTTGTCTTCTCCAGTAAACTGAAACCTGAGGATAGAGACTATGTCTTTGTTACTTATTATTGATGGCATCAGCCGTGTCTGGCTCAAGACCTCACACATAGTGTTTAATAAATATGTGCTGGTTATGAAAATGACCCATTATTGAGCTCCCAGTGGGTCAGAACTAGTATACATGTAAAATCTGTAAATTACAGATGTATATAAAATATTTCAAACAGTTCTTAGGGCCCATTCCATATACAAAACCACTTTATTTCTAGAGTAGTTCTTTGTTATTCTGGTTGTTCAAGTGGTTTATTTTACATTTTCATTGTTGCCCTTCAGAGAATACAGTTAATTTATTCCTTGCATATTTTTATTGAGTCATGGGCTGCTTTCAAAATTAGTATAAGTACTTAAGATCATTTTACTTCTGCCCTGAAAGATACCAAGTTTAAGGGAATAATACTCTAACTGAAGAAGCAGCAATGTTTAAATATTCATATTGCTGAGCTATGATTATCTTAAATGTTTGAGAGTATCAGAAACATTTAGCCAAATGGCACACTAATCTTAATCTGGGTCTTATGGGTAAACATTAAGAACAGATACACCCACGCATAGCGAAATAGCCAGTGATGTATGTGATAATGAGTAAGGGAAAAGAGGAGAAAAATGGTCGCAGAGGTTCTGGGACAGGGTGAATGTGTGCACCACACCACACCCTACCAGGGGACATTTGACACTCTCTGGAAATATTTATGATTGTCAAAACTAATAGGTGCTACTGACATGTTAGACAGAAGCCGCATTGCTGCTAAACAGTCTGGAGTGTCACAGGCAGCCTCCCACAGCCAAGAATTACCCATCCTGAAGTATCAGCAGCGCCAGGGCTGAAAAACCCTAGTTAGATGTGCTGTGTGGCCTGTAAGGTAGTTTAAAGCACATCAGCTTAATAGCCATTTTACAGATGAAAAAGATCCAATGAAGTTGAATGGTTTTCCCAGAGTTACACAGCCAGGATCCCATCATGGGTCTTCTGACACCAGATTATACCCTTTTTTTTTTGTTTTGTTTGAGTCACAGAAGTTAGAATAATTCTGTGCTGCTCCTACTTAGGGTTCGTATTAAATTTAACTGAGCTCTTCATCCAGGAGATACTTTTTAATGACATTGGATCCTTATGGGGTCAGGAAAGCTTAATCCTGCTGCTAATTGCCAGAGTACCAATGCTTGTTAAGTGGAAATAGTATTCAGTAATACATTTTGTTAAATATTCTTGTTGGGTTTTTTTTTCCCCAGATATTCTAACATTAACCTAGTAGTTTCGCTTTTTTTAATAAAGGATGCAACCACTGGAATTGAAATAATTGGACATAAAAGTCAAACATTAATTTATTCTTAGGTTATATTTTTAAATTAAACATAAAAGATATAACCTGTGCTTTGGGAATATCTCAACTATCTTACATGGCCATTTTAATTGTAAAGAAGGATGAAATTTAATTCCCTAAATTTCTTAATACCTTTTAGAACTTTTTTACTTGAGGTTGATTCCCTACAAACTCTGTGGTTATATTATCAGATACTTCTTGATATATCCAAACTGGCATTAATTAGCATTGCATCCCAGTTGTAAGTATTTTTAAAATATAAGCTCTATTTTTCATCTATTATGGATAAGTATTTTCAGTAATATTTTCCTTTGACCAAGTGCCGTATACTGAGCTTAATGTACCTCTTGGGATAAACTGCCTCTTTTTATTAGGAGTGCTCCTTTAAGCATCAAGTAAGTTTTTAATGTGTATTATTAGCAGTGTACAAATGTATCATTTTTGAAGTGTTGCTTCTTGCATTTAAAAAAAATTTTACCAAGTTTTAAAAGTGTTTAAATAGGCACTATTACTCTAAAAAAAATTTTTTAATACAGTCTTTTTAATGACTAAAATGCCTAACCTGGTCATGGGTCAACAAATTTAAATCTTGTTTTTTGCTTGCTCTTCAACACTGTTAAATACCCTGCCATCCACAAATGAGGAACAAGCAATCTGTGGCTAACACCAGCATTCATCAGTTTAACAGTCTCTCAGGTCATGCAAAAATGGACCTTTAATGCCTCAGGACTTCTGTGGATCAAACTACACAATTTTTTGTACCCTTGCTACTTTAGGCCTGGCTCTGAAAGAGGTATTGGCAACTTTGTTCTGGTTAAATCTTCTTTCTGCTTTCCCCTGCCCACAGAGTGGCTGTAAATCTATCTGGCTTCTTTTTAGCAAGCAAGACACATAATAAGAGTAATTGCCAGTACAGTATGACATTTTGCTAACTCTTCATTTGTAGAGAATGTCCTGCCAAATAACTGTGCAACCTAAGCAAAGTTAATGTAAATGCAGACATCTCTTGCTCATAATTGAAACTATCTGATCTATAGTTTTCTAATCCGTTTTATGTTACTTTTATTGGAAGAAAAGAGAGTGGGTGGCAGATTATTGGATTGCTTTAAATTTTTCTAAAGTTTTTTCCTTTAAGGTTTTGATAAAAACATGGATTTTTGTTTATTTGGTTCTTTTACTTGGATTTTCTTGACTTTCCCACATTTTGCTTTTGTTATTTCCTGAGCTTCCAAGGGTCTATTTTCCCCCCATCTTCATTTCAAATACTCAAATGAGATAGGGATTATGAATTGGGAAACTATAATACATTTGATAGTAACATTTGATCTGGTGTTAGAAGAATACCTAAATTTTACATTCCTTTTAAAATTTCACGTGTCAAAGTTAAACAGGTAAAATGTCAAAAAGTTACCCAACAAGAGTAACAACCTTTTCCAGTTTCATAGAGTAAGAGACTGAGTCGGCTTCCCTGGTAGCTTAGTGGTAAAGAATCCACCTGCCAATGTAGGCGACGTGGATTCAACTCCTGGATTGGGAAGATCCCCTGGAGAACGAGATGGTAACTCAGCCCAGTATTCTTGCCTGGGAAATCCATGGACAGAGGGGCCTGGCGGGCTACAGTCCATGGAGCTGCAGAAGAGTCCAGCTTAACTTAGCCACTAGACAAGAGACTGAATAGTTAAAAGATATTTTGTTCATGGCTCTGGTGTCTGTTATCAAGGGGTATCAGCAGTCCTGCTCTGGAGTCCTTGTGTGAAGAGTTAGAGTACTTAAGAAAGTCAACTGTGATTATAATGTATTTTGAAATCCACTGGATAAAAGTACTGTCAGATACATATACACATACCACCTGCAAAAGACTTAATTGAAACATAAGTCTTCTGGACTTTCTCCCTTTCTGTTGTTAAAAAAATCCTCATAGTTGATACCAGTTCGATTGCTATTATGAAATGAAATAAATTTCCAACATATGATTTGCAAAAGTAAGTTTTTCCAAATACTGATATTGATAACTGTTGTTAATTTTAGTATAAAAGATAACTTTTTAAAATAAGCTAAATTGTAAGGTTTTATAGAATATATTTAAACAGTTTTTGTTAATACTACTATAGTATCGTACTCAGTGGTTCTTAAGTTCAGACTAAATTACAATACTTGGCTTCATTTTAAACACTTGAAATTTTTCTCCTCTATTCTACAGATTAGCATTGCCTTCATGTACTTCTGTTTGAGAAACTTGAACAGTGAGACTCTAGTGTACCTTTTGTTATTTCTAAGCCTGGAATAAGATGGTATAACATTTTAAACTGATAGAACGCTTTGACCGAAAAGCATTACGTACTGTCTTAAGGATTTGCTAGAGAAGGCTAAATATGCAAGTGTTTTGTTGAGTCAGTCTTAATACACATAAAATATTTTTGTCCAGGTCTCTGAATTTAATTGACATTTGTTGTTAATAATACTCTTGAAACTGAAAAGAAACTTGAATGAGTCCTTATGGTTTCAGCTGCATTTAGATCTCTTAACTGAGAAAAATTTAATGACTATTCATTCACTTTAAATTTCAGTCAGGTACACTGAGCTCTATTGTATATTGGTTATTTACCAAAAGTGTGATAAGTAGTTAATTAAAATATGAAAAGTGCTGAGTGATAAACAGTGCAGCATCATGAGGAGACCATGAGGTAAAAGAATTGAGCTTTTCTAGATCTCAAGTTCTTACCTTGCACAGATAGTGTCATTAACACCTGCCTTTGTTTAGGGACACAGGGGTCCAAGGAAAGCTCTTCTAAGATGTATTACATCTGCTTCTGCCAAGTGCAGACACTGCTCCTTCAATAAAATTCTGTATTTGTGACTAATTAAATAGGAAAGTGCATAGAACTTTACAGGAAATGTTTTGGTAGTCTCTTTCCACCTTATTGTAGTCTACCAAGATCACTTTTTAAAATATAAAAAGGATAAGTGTCCCATAATTTTTAATATTCAAAACTTAACAAATATCAAAATTTCCAACATTTTGATTAAGAGATGTCTCCAAGAAAATGTGTTGATTTTTACATGAATCTTGTCTTCAGAAAGTTGGAACCTAGAAAAATGTAAGTAGTTTAGGTAAGGAAACTGATAAGAAAAACCACAGGAATGACCCTCTGGGACCTAAGCCAGCGGTCTCTGGAAGGACTCTGATGACTTTCAAATACCAGCTCAGAAAATCAGTTGTACTTAAAAAGAACAGCTTTTTGGAGAGATGGATTTTGTTTGTGTTGTAAAAGCAATTGCCCTATTAGCTGCTGTTCCAACCACCCTTTTAGGGGTGGGGAAGAAGGTGGGCTTAGGGATATAGTATATTCCTTTTGTTGCTCTTAGAAAAGTTATTTTTTAAAATATCTTTTGTTCCCTGTCAGAAGTCCTGAACATTTCAAAATTCATTACAGATTAAAAAACTCAAGACATCATTTATAAATTCCATATTTTTTGATTAAGCATTGACAATATGATATCATATTGTCCCTTATTTCTACTTTTTTCCTTTATACTGCTGTGTTTAATACAGGTATACACATATTAAAGACTCATGAAAAAATGTAAAGTAAATGAGTTTCTAAATTGGTGTTTAGTTAGCAAAAAATTCAGAGTCAGTCTAAATTTACTGAGCACACACTCAGTAATTTTCATTTGTGATACTAGGAGCTTGATGTTTTTTACATTCATATTTCTAAATTATGGCTTGAAACTTAATATTGGAGCAACAAGTATTTGTTGATTGCAATCCTTTTTTGCTTCGTCTGAACTGTATGCCAGATGGTTTCTGCCATGGTTATGCTAATGAAAATGCATTGCCTAGTATTGCTTGCTTTTGACTCATGCTGTAGCTTAAAGATTTCTCATTTTATGGCATCTGTTAACTGTCAGTTCTCCTTTCCCCTACTTAAAACTTTTTATTCCCCCCCCCCCCCCCCCCCGTCCCCTTAGAGCTTGTCTTTGTTGTTATTGCAATGGTGATGTAATGATTTTCAGACACATGTGCTGGGTGGTTCCCCAGATTCACAAATGTTGCTAATCTGAAAAGAGAATTCCAGACACTTTTACAAGCCTGTCTCATCTCAGCTAATTTTAGAATGATTGTGTTGAATGAAATGTGCCTGAAATTGCTCATTAGTCATGGTAGTGGGGATCCTTTTTGTTCTCAGGAAAGTGGGGATAATTAAAAGTTTTCAGAGAAATATCTTAGTGTGCCCGATTCCATAAATGTGCAGTTATTATGTCAATTTGTAATTGAAAGTTGCAGCTTGGAATAAAATGAAATGTGAAATAACTTTAAGATTATGCAAAGAATTCTAAAACATACCTTTAAATACTGGAGTTATACTTTTGAGGATAGCTATAAATTTGAGTTTTTATATTCACTGAACGTACTATTGCATTAAACATTATTCTTCTGTTGTAAGGTCCTTTTAGTGTATGTACAAAATAGTAGGTTCACCTTGGTTAAGATGCTAGGATATATTGCTGGTTGGTTTAAAATAAGATAATGAAGGTTATGGAGATATAAAATTTTAAAAATGAATACTGTTGGCTGATCAGGCCACAACTATTAGAGTATGTGGTCTGAGCGCTGCCCACTATTACATAATACAGTCTTCAGAGTCAAAAGAATTTTGACTATTGTGTCAGCTGTTACTCATAGTATTTTGGTGTTTCCTTTTAGACAGCTGATCTCTCATCTTAGAAAATAACTGTGTAAACAGCCCTATTCCCAAATAGAAGTGCTGAGTGAAGCTATTGTTCAGTTCACCCCATGTTGCTGAAGACTTAGATCTGTCTAGTTCTTTCATAAACTGAGTTTTAAGTCAGTTATGCTTAGCATGGAAGTTCCTGAAGCAGAGTTAACACACTAGCCCATTTCAACAACCTGTATATCTGAGAACGGAATGAGAGTCATTCATCTCCGCTAGGAATTGAGTTGTTGTTCACAAATAATAAATTACTAGATTCTGACAAAGACTAATGGGATTAGGTAAGTGTGACTCAGTGCAATAAATTCAAGCCTAAGCATCCTTTTAAGCTCTGAAACGAACAAGGTACTGCTGTTGGTTAAAGCCAGTCATGGCTCACAACTTGCTAGCTGTCTTGCTGTAGAAACTGTAACGTAAGGCCCTTGAAATAGATGCCGTCATCAGCCCCAGCCCCCAAGCATTCATCTATTTAAACACATGACAGAAGATGGTGGAAGAGAATTCAGCAGCTCTTCGTGTGGTAGGAATGGTTATTGTATTAGGACACACTTTATTGTAAGCCAGCAACTTTTGAGTTAAAATACTATAGCTGTTTCTTTCTTTACTTACATCTTTCTTTCTCTTTTTTTAACAATGAACACACTTGTTTTTTCTCACATTCTGTGTAGATCCAAGGAGCAACAAATTCCAACTTCCTACTGTAGCAGTTAAACCCTTCTTGTCTCTGAATAGATTTCAGTATTTTAATTTTTTTTTTTTTTTTTTTTTAAGGTAACGGGCAGCCAAGACGTAGATCCATCCAAGACTTGACTGTTACTGGAACAGATCCTGGTCAGGTAAGACTTAATATTCGAATTCTCTGTCTTTGAAGATGAGTGATGGACACAAATCAAAAATTAACTGGAGTATGTATCCTCTGCAAAATAAGCTTTATAAGTTGACCTAAAATGATAATGGAGAAATTCATTATCATCAACTTAAATATGTAAGGGGAAAAAAGTATAGATGCCATTATTAACTTGAATCTAAGAAGAGATTGGTTAATTCAGTAGTGCCATGTGTGTGTTATGTGGTTTTCATATATGCTTTAATAAGGAAGTATTCGGTTTTGTACTTAGGACAATTTGTCATTAACACTGTCCTCCAAAATATATCATCAGTGTTAACCTCCTTTTTACTAAAGAGATCAAGTATTCCCCCAGTAAAGATGTCACTTCTCTGGGGTCACAGGCACTGCCATACATGGTGGACTCTAACTAATCTTTTAATTGGTCATATCCGCTGCTGCTGCTGCTAAGTCGCTTCAGTCATGTCTGACTCTAGATATACATTTTTAAACATCCATAAGACAGTATTTACTAAGCAGATGGATAAACTCTAGCAGGGCTTCTATCCCAGTTGTTACGGGTTTTATTCTTCATCTTTATATTTCTGGATATTCTTCTAAACTCCCCTTACCTCTTTGAAGATGTCCCAGACAGTGCTGCAGTTTAAGCCATTATTGAACAGGTGCAGAGTTTAACCAACCAAGTATATAAAAGTAGCAATCATTGCCTTTTTTATTATTTACATCAATACTTAACATATATAATTTATATCATATTCTTAAAATGAAGTGAGAACTAATTATGAGGTTTTGTTGTTGATTTGCTTTCAGTTGTGCTGAAATAAATTTTAATACTGTAGCATGCATCTGAAGTGATAGAAATACCACATAAAAAATAACAGGATTATGTGTTATAACCAATGTGATTTAATTTCTGGTAAAATGTGTTAGTACTTTTCATCTTAAAAGATGTTTTATTATTACTTCTTTTTTATAGCATGCTTGAAATTTTAGAGATTCTTTGTAGTTGTTAATAAAAATTTGAAAGCCTTTTCTAGCCATCAACTAGCTTAACTAACAGAAACTACTTGAGATATTTAAATGATAAGTATCTTTGATCTTCACTTATATCTGGAAATATTTCTCATAATGCCCACACACACCTTCAGATTCATATATGCACAGCTGTGTGCATATGCACACATAAGCATGTATATAAGCATATACACACATAGATGCATAAATATGTGTGTAATACTAATTTATTATGATATTGTTATCCTAAATCTTAATTTTATTAATTTAATAGCATCTTTTTCAGTATATCTGCTTTTGTGAGATCTCAGAACTTTTAAATGAAATTTCCCACTCTCTCCCCCTCAAATACTTCAAGCATTAATCAGGGCATTTAGTAATAGATAGCTTGACATCTGATACTCGCTTTGATTCCTTAAAGGTTTGATGAACTCAGCCTTTTTAATGCTGTTTACTATTGCCATTGCCATTCCAGTTATGAAAAACTCTAGCAAAGTATTCTCCCTTTGATTAAGAATGAGAGGCTTGCTCTAAGACAGCTCAGGAGCATCTGCCAGTGCTTTTTCTCTATGTTCTAGGATAAAGGCATCACTGTATTTCAGGACTGACCTGACCATACCAAACCTTACTTATTTGCTCACAAATCCTGTATGACCTGAGACTTTGATCATTACCATTTGTGTATATATTTATGTGTACATGAGATAGTAGAACTCTGGAACTGAGGCAGACTTGCATGCATTGTCACTGAATACTTCAAAGGTTTAGAATAAGGGCTATTTGATACAGTGGTAAAATTCGTTGTGAAACAGGTTCTGTACAACCATTGCCTAGCCAGTGTTAAAATTGATCCACTCATTCAGAATTACTTACGTATGACAACCTTAAAATGCCTAATATCCAGTTAGGGATGAGAGTGACAAATAGTAATCTTAATATACTATGAAAACGTTTTCCCTTGAAAATGTTATTTATGATAAATGACCATTAAATCTTTCTAGTTACTCATGAAAATATCATTATTTGGAGAGGAAAAGTATGCAAATCTGGATTTTCAAAATTGAAGGTATAGTTTTTTTTTAAGTCTGGCTAGGCAGTGATTAAACAGATGCATAGGGGTTTTTTTGGTTTGTTTTGGCTGTGGAAATTGATAAAGAACATAAAAGTATTTGCCCAGCCAGTATAGTCATCAGAGGAAAAGAGAGTTTCCTGATGAAGTTCAATATTATATCTCATAGAGGAAACTGATCGGATAGGTGTTTCTACTTTGACTCTTGATTCAAGATTGATTTTAATAAAATCATTTAAACTTTTCATCTGTCAACTAAAATCGGCAGTTTTTGTACTGCCATTTCTATGGAGAGGAGGAACGGTGAACATAGCAAGCTTCTTAATTAAAAGTGCTTGTGTAATGTTCATGTAAAAGATTGAATCACACAGCATACATCTCAGTTTTAAATTAACTGAGGTTTTTATTAATTCAGGAAGCTCATTAAGCATATGTAATGGATCTGGCCTCCATTTGAGAAAAAAGCCACACCTGGTCGAGGAACTGATCTCATACTAAAGCCTTGGTGTTGTTAGAAGCTCGAAATAAACAGTATCTCAGAACACCAGTAGACAAAGTGACTCTGAGACCATGAAAAATGAGACAAAACAGGGCCATTTTACAGTGTTGTCTAAGCACAGATGGAAAACAAGATCACTGTGCCACCCACAGAAAACCAAACACTGCCCTCTCTCGGCGGATATGAGTGCCTGCTGCTCCTCTACTAGTTACCAGCTTTACCCTTACTCTGCTCTGCCCTCCCGGTAGAACTGCCACTACTTTCTGACAGTAGCCAATCTAGAGTGAACCCCTTCTTCCTTGTGGCCTCCTTCAAATCACTCACCGAAAGCCTAGACCCTCTAGTAAGTGAAAGTGAGGTCACTCAGTCGTGTCCGACTCTTTGCAACCCCATGGACACCAGGCTCCTCTGTCCATGGGATTTTCTAGGCAAGAGTACTGGAGTGGGTTGCCATTTCCTTCTCCAGAGAATCTTCCCGACCCAGGGATCAAACCCAGGTCTCCCGCATTGTAGACAGACGCTTTACCGTCTGCTGCTGCTAAGTCACTTCAGTCGTGTCTGACTCTATGCGACCCCATAGACGGCAGCCCACCAGGCTCCCCCGTCCCTGGGATTCTCCAGGCAAGAACACTGGAGTGGGGTGCCATTTCCTTCTCCAATGCATGAAAGTGAAAAGTGAAAGGGAAGTTGCTCAGTCGTGTCTGACTCTTCGCGACCCCGTGGACCGCAGCCTACCAGGCTCCTCTGTCCATGGGATTTTCCAGGCAAGAGTACTGGAGTGGGGTGCCATCACAGAAACACCCCCAAAGTGCCTCGGGGAGAGTGCTTTGCTTTACTGCAACAGATACTAACGGAGAAGGCAATGGCAACCCACTCCAGTAGTCTTGCCTGGAAAATCCCATGGGTGGAGGAGCCTGGTAGGCTGCAGTCCATGGGGTCGCAAAGAGTCAGACACAACTGACCGACTTCATTTTCACTTTTCACTTTCATGCTTTGGAGAAGGAAATGGCAACCCACTCCAGTGTTCTTGCCTGGAAAATCCCAGGGACAGGGGAGCCTGGTGGGCTGCCATCTGTGGGGTCACACAGAGTCGGACACGACTGAAGCGACTTAGCAGCAGCAACAGATGCTAAACCCAACTCATTCCACTACAGGTAGGTGCATTCGTGGTAGGCTTTGACCAGGGTACATTGACAGACCAAGAAGGCCCAGACTCCCAGGAGCTTGTTTGGGCAGATCAGACTTACACCCAGATCAACTGGAGAACTTCAGTAATAACAACTGCCTTTTATTTACTGTGCACCCATTTTGTGCCTTTACTGCCAGGCCTTTAATATATGTTATTGACATTTTAACCTGAAAATTTGGTACTTTTTATTTTCCCCATTTTGCAGATAGATAAACTGAGCCTTAGAGAAACTTACCTAAGTCTTACTTCCCTTGGCACTGGCTAGTATTTGCTATAATCAAGTTTTAAATCCAGATCTGCTTCCAAAAGCACACAAACTCTACACTCTATCGTTCTGTCTTGCATATAAAACTGAATGCAGTGCATGGTAAACCCCTTCACTTTCAAGTGTTTTGGCTTCATTTGGTCTGCATCATCACTAATTATTTCAATACTGTTTATCAGTTTTTTACCGTATTTTTAAGCAAGGCTAATCCTCCGTGATAATAAATTTCTAGATCTGTTTTCAAGATTTCTCTTGGAGGGTGCTGCAGTCAATGACAGATTACAGCTGCAGTATGATACGATTGTGATTATTCAGAGAACCAGACATACTAATTTTTGTGTGAACTCAAGAATCTACCTTCACTGACCTGATAGATGGCTTTGAGCAAGTCCTTCATTTCCCTGAGCTTCAACATTATCTACTAGTGGGGTCAATAATGTCCACCCCCCAGGGTTCTTACAACATGTGAAAGTGCCAGACACACCAGTAGATGCTTGGTACATGCTTGTATGCCTGCCCCCATCTTGTGCCTTCCAGCTCTCTTACCACATATTCTCACTATAGTACTATAGAAAAATAAAGCAGAACTACTACTTGAAAAGATGTAAAATCCGTTGGCATTCGTTTCTTTCTGTATCATAAGGGAAGCTTCTGTACAGAGACTATAGAAAGTGTCTGCTTTAAAGGCCTTCTGTCACATATCTAGAGATGTACTATCATACATTGTCATTATTTAGTTACGGAATACAATTTTTCATACTATTTCTTTTGTCTATAATAATGTTCTGTTCAAGCTCTAAATCAGAAGCCTACATAATTATATTTCCTAAAAATTCCTAATTCATAGTGTACCTTCCTATTGGAGAATTTAAAGACCATATAAGAAAAATAAAATTCTAAAATTTGTCTTGTAATAAACTGTGGTGAAGCCAGAATTAGATTGAGCCCATAATTTTGGATTAAAAAGAATATTTTAGATTTAATTAATTAGTGATTATCGTGATGGAGTAAGTACTCTTGTAAATCCACATTACCTACTGATATCCATTTCTGTTGAATATTTATGCTCTTCAGATGTTACTTCACAAAAATATCATATAAATCAACATTTAATCTCTGTGTTTCGTGCTCCTATAATTTTAGCAACTAAGATGATTCCTGAGGGTTTTAAATAGCTTTCAGATGTCAGTCTAACCAGTAACCCTGGCCGTAGATTCTTGATTTATGAAAATATTTTCCCAATCTTTCAGGTGAAACATAAAAAGCAAAGCTTTATTTTTGTTGGTAAATAACTCCCAATTCCTTTTTATAAAGTTTTGGTCCAAGTCCAGTTTGGGTTCGTGTCTACTGATGGTCACTCGCCCTGCAGTTTAAATTTGGCTTAGTATTCTTTTGCTTCCTTAAATTGCTGTGTGGCATTTCTGAACCCTCATAACCACTTTCATAGCCAGTCCTTGTGGTAAGTCAAGTTTCTCTATATTTCTTACTGAACTTTTCCGTTCCTTTGAGAATAAAGGAATTATAAATGTCTTGAAGGAAATTGTAAATGTCTTGAAGGAAGGAGCAACCTAAATGAGTTTTAGTAGTTTCAGAGCATTTATGGCCATCAGTGATTTTTTTTTTTTAAACAGCTACTATAAAAATAAGACTTCCTTCATACTCAATTGCCAGCAGTTTGATACTTTTTTTAAATTATCAAAGTATTACCTGTCCTGATTTATGCCTTGGATTTTTTCAGGTATTCAAAAAATATAGGTATGGTTTGCTTTTGAATATTTCTTTAGTTCGTTTTTTTTTAATACAAATGTTAGCACATTGTGTTACTTGTTGAGATGCTCATTCCTTGAAATATAAAGACTGGTTTAGTTAATTTATGGATTTAAATTTAAGTTGTAGCTTTTCGTATAGCCTTGAGGAAAGACCAGTTTTGAGATGACCTAAAAATATTAGCCTTATTTCTTAGTTTTATAACTCCTGGGAAATCTGAAGTAGAACTCGTGAGTGTGTGCATGAGACGAGACGAGGGAAATAAAGTAGCAAAGAATTCTCTTGGAAAAGATTTAAGTTTAAGGAATATAATAATTCGTACTAGGTTCAAGTGGGATTATTTGTTTTAATACCACATACTCAGTGACCCTTTTTTTTTAGTGTACAGAATTCATTCTTTGTATTTTATCTTGTTTAATTTCTCACAACTGATACTGGTTCTCACATGTCACAAATATTTATATTTAAAATATTGACATAAAATTAGGCTGACTGAAACCCTCTTCTTCTAGCACTCTGAAGAAAAATTGCTCTGTATTTGCAGTAGAAATTATAACTGTGGTCATATCACTGTACTCTTATTAAATCAAGACTTGGCTTTCAGACAAAGAAGGTTAAAGGACTGAGGAATAATGTCATATCTATTTGTTTACAGAGGTTAACAGCATTCTAAAAATAACAGTTGATTATTTCATCACCATTCTCTATGGTGTATATTTTCATTCTTAATATATATCAGTGGTTCAGTTCAGTTCAGTCGCTCAGGCATGTCCGACTCTGCGACCCCATGAATTGCAGCACGCCAGGCCTCCCTGTCCATCACCATCTCCTGGAGTTCACTCAGATTCACGTCCATCGAGTCAGTGATGCCATCCAGCCATCTCATCCTCTGTCGTCCCCTTCTCCTCCTGCCCCCAATCCCTCCCAGCATCAGAGTCTTTTCCAATGCATGAGGTGGCCAAAGGACTGGAGTTTCAGCTTTAGCATCATTCCTTCCAAAGAAATCCCAGGGTTGATCTCCTTCAGAATGGACTGGTTGGATCTCTTTGCAGTCCAAGGGACTCTCAAGAGTCTTCTCCAACACCACAGTTCAAAAGCATCAATTCTTCGGCGCTCAGCCTTCTTCACAGTCCAACTCTCACATCCATACATGACCACAGGAAAAACCATAGCCTTGACTAGACGGACCTTAGTCGGCAAAGTAATGTCTCTGCTTTTGAATATGCTATCTAGGTTGGTCAGAACTTTTCTTCCTATCAGTGGTAAATAAACCTAAACACCAGTCTTACATCTGAATACCAAAAGCTTGTGTTATTATTTAATGAGTCTTTATTATATGGTTCTTTACCATGTATGTGGTTTTTATTCATTATATGATGTATTCAGCAATCTCCTTAATCCTGGAGTGACCAGTAGAAAAATACACATGATCTATGCCCTTAGGAGATTTGCATGTTTTTGAGGAATCACAGACTTTAAGAGTAATATAAAGCATTTCAGGCCCAAGTTGGAGTTCATGTCTGAACAGCCTGTAAATACACCCAAAGAGAAAAATACCTTTGTGACCAGGCTTGGTCAGTGTCTATGTTTTGTAAAAGAACTGTAATTTTGAACTAGGAAAAGAATTGTTAGGTGCTACAAGTCTACTCATATATTCCCATCTTATAGTTACAACAACCTAATTATCTGCTGCTTAGTGAGCATTTTTATCATTTTGCAAAAGTGTTCCATGGGTGCTTGAAAAGAATGCATGATCCCTTTTGTTAAGCGTGTGTGTGTGTGTGTGTGTGTGTGTGTGTGTGTTAAATCACTTTAGTTGTGTCCAACTCTTTGCGACCCTATGGACTATAGCCTGCAAGGCTCCTCTGTCCATGGGATTCTCCAGGCAAGAATACTGGAGTGGGTTGCCATATCCTCCTCCAAGGGATCTTCCTGACCCAGAGATTGAACCTGCATCTCTTATGTCTCCTGCATTGATAGGCGGATTCCTTACCACTGTGCCACCTGGGAATCCCTTTTGAAGCATGGGGTTCACAAGTATGTTTACACCAAACTTGCTTTTTATGAAGGTCAGGTTTTTACTGTGAGCATAGTTTGGTTTTTGGACCCTTTTATATATCACAAGAGTATCAAAAGATCTCACCAGGATGGTAAATTCTTTTGATAAGAGTCTGTGGGTGGTAACCTCAGGTTTTGTTCATCTGAGAATGTTATTTTGACCTCATTCTTGCCATTTTTGATGACTGAACAAATCTAGGGTGACAGTTGTTTTCTTTCAGCAGTTTGAACATATTCTGCTTCTGTCTTCCTTGTTGCTGCTGAGGATCTAACTAGTATTCCTTCATGGATGATCTTTTCACTCTGGCTGCATTTTACTGTCTTCTATTTTCTTTGTTTTCTAGAATTTGACTGTAATATGGCCTGTGTTTAACTCTGTAATGTAGGTTTTCTCCTTATGTTTTTCTGCTTGGGCTTTATTATGGTTGGAATTTGTTATATCTTCCATCAAGTTTGGAAATCTTTTATTGATTGATGGCAGCTACATTTTCTACCCTGTACCCAGAGCTGCCACTTAAGGTCGACAGATTTACTTGTTACCGCTTTTGTAGGGTAGGCTTTGTTGCTTTGTTTTTCTAGTTCACTGAGAATGAGGCCTGCTTGGGTTTAGCTTTAAGCGGGAGGTTCTCCAGTCCTACTCCCATTGTGCAAAGACCCCAAACTTTGCGCCTGTTCCTCTGAGGATAGCAGGCAGTCAGAACAGATGCTCCAGCCCATTGGGGTTCAGCTGAAATGCTCAGGGCTAGCAGCTTAAGCACTTGCTAGACTTTATTTCTGGTCTCAGAGCCTTTCCCTTACTTTCTTGCAAGCTTATTGGTTTCTAAGAGATATTATGTGTGAATGGATATAAAATGTTAGCATACATATATTAATATAATATTCCCAGAGGATCTATTTGATTTCTTGCAAGTGTTTTAGAACCTCTTCTGATAAAAATAGAAGTCTTTCCTTTGCCTGAGAATGGAAATTTTCTCTTGTTTTTGTTTTTATATCAAAATCACACTTTGTTCCTCCTGTTATTTCTTCCTACAGGTGAGCAGTAGGTCATCCAGTCCTAGCGTCAGAATGATCACTACCTCAGGACCAACCTCAGAAAAGCCAGCTCGCAGTCATCCATGGACCCCTGATGATTCCACAGGTGACCAGTTTATTTCCTCATTATGAAGTTGAATCTGTCATGTTTATGTTCATTTAATCATGTGATTAGTCTAGTGTTTATAAAGACTGGCATTATACTGTAGTTAGATTTTCCTATTAATAAAATCCTAAAATAAAATATTAATAAAATATTTCCTATTAATAAAATCCTAAAATAAAATATTTAGCAATAAATTTTAAAATATCTTTTTGACTATTAAGACAGAAACTGCTTTTCCTCATGTGGTTCTACCCCTGCGTCCCCCATACTAAACCTGTATTTTGAAGATGGTTTGTTTGGGGATTTTTTAAGTAGGAAGATACTCTCTTCTTGATGTTTCAATCTGATTTTTTATTACAGTCTATCCTTCTGGTAGTAATGATGGTAGTAAACTCTCATCTTTTGAATAACAAAACAAGATGGTCAAAGTAATCATCTTCATCTTAGTGTTTTGTTTTAAAAATACAAGATATTGTGTACCTCGGTAAGAAAAAAAATATTTTTTTCTGACCTTTGACCTTTTGAATCATTTTTAACTGAGAGGGAGACCTCACTTCAGTCACATAAATAGTCTGTTAAATAGATTTTTAAAGGCCTGTAAGAGTTATTAAAACTCCCCAACATGAATAACTTAACTAATCAAAATCAGAATATAAGAATTAAAATCTGTCTGAAGGTAGTAATGAAATAGTTTCATTATGGGTAACCAGGAAATTATGTGCCATAAGAAAATTAACTTTTCTTTAGCATTAAGAGGATACCTTGATAAACATGCAGAATATTCTTCTATGAAAATTATTTATATGTTATTGTGTCAGAGAGGGAAGATGATCTCTTAGACCTCGAAAAACTAAACCATTTGGGATTTTATATCAGATCAACAATGGAATTAATAATGGTGATTAAATTGAAATTAAAAAGTCAGCTTTCTGTCTTTACAAACTGAAATTCTGCTTATAAGTATTTTTAGATATTTGACATGGTATCATCAAGTTCATAATGTAATTTTAAAAAATTAACTGGGTGGCTTTTCTCTGTGTCATGTAAGATAGAACTATATTTAGCCTTGGGTGTACTCCCTAGTTTTAGAAAGTTTAAATTTAGTGGTGGCAAAAACTCCTAAATTTCACTCCCATCACAGCCCAGCCTCCGTTGCCCAGAACATTCGCCACTACTCAGCACATGTTTATCATGACATGCTTCTCCTCAGAAAGGGACAGGGAAATGATCTTGACAGATTTGACTGTTAACATTCAGGGAGTAGTAGCTCTTTTTGATTGACACATCCTTCAATGAGGGTGTACTTGCCCTGGCATCACAGCATTTGCTGGGTCTCCTCATTTCAGCCTGGACTAACCTAGACATCCCAAAGTGGGGCAGGTAGTGAATTCATGAGGGTAAAATCAAGGTTCTCCTGCATCTCTCTCATTTAACTGCCGTGATTCCATTTCATGTGTTCTTCTACTTCCAACTTCCATCTCTTTTTGTTCCTTTTCTGGAACCTAAAATACCACGAAATACCAATAGCTAGACATCATACGTAAGTCCAGGTTGCAGTATCAACTAAATTTCATCTCTGCTGTGAAATATACTATAAATGTATGGTTATTGTTTTTAAATAATTTTGAATATAATTTTAGGTATTGAGAATCTGGTTTAAGTTTGTAAATAATAAAGTTCAGCTTTGCACTGTTTCTAAGAAAAATATTGATAATGAAGCTAACAGAATAAATTGTAGGGAGGAGACAGGTAAAACCTTTTTCTTTCAAGGCCTACTGACCAAGAAAAAAATGTAGAAGTGCATATGTTAAGTTAAAACAACCTAGTTAATTGGGTTTTTTAATTTAGGGCAGCAGTTTTTTGTGTTTTTCAGCGGAAAAGAACAAAATAATAATTTTAATGCATAGTGCTCTTGTAATACGGGTTTCTACTTGTGGTATATTGGGCATACCCAAGAGCAGCTAGTAAGAGAGATACTTGGATCCAGTAGAGGGTGCCACAGTGGTGAGGGGACACTCGCTCAAGAGATGGTCCTGGACCTAGTACTTCGCAAAGATTGAAACATAAATCATGCCCCATTTGTTTGTATTCTGATTAGAGTCATGGTACTGACACATTAAAAGTAAACTCATCATGGTATGTACCAGACTGCTACATTTACAGTATAAGCTGAGTGTTTTACTAGTTATAGATAAGACCTGGCATAGTCCATGACTTTTTTTAAAAAAAATAATGAGATTTATTATTTAGTCATAAAGCAGAAAGGAGAAGACAGCATTCCAGTTGAAGGGATCATATATTTAGAGAATATGAGATAGTGATAAGTTTCGTGTTTAAGAGACTGGACGAGAGGTTTTACCTAACTTAACCAACTCAATATGAATTCTGATATTTAGGAAAAGAGGTTAGATTTGATCAGCAATTAAAACATTATAAGACAAACTTTCATGGAATAACCTTGCTGTCTTAAAACCAGAAAGTAAAAGTTGCTCAGTCATGTCCAACTCTTTGTGACCCCATGGACTGTACAGTCCATGGAATTCTCTAGGCCAGAGTACTGGAGTGGGTAGCCATTCCCTTCTCCAGCGGGTCTTGCCAACCTGAAGATCGAACCCAGGTCTCCTGCATTGCAGGCAGATTCTTTACCAACTGAGCTATCAGGAAAGCCTTGTAACCAGAAACTGAAAGCTAAATTTCAATTTTAAGTGAGAAGGTGAAATCTCACTTCTTGGATTCAGAGAACAGATGAAATTTAGTAAAGGACCTTAATTCCCACCATCAGAGGGCTTTAAAATTGTTTGAAAATAGCACAATCCTTGGACTTTTTTTTTTAACCCCAACAGTACTGTGAAACATTGATATGTTTAATTCTGAAATACTTATTGGGGAAAGGGGACTGATTAAATATGATATATGAAGTATCAAAGATTTAAGAAAGAGTGATAAGAGTGGAAATATTAAATTAAAGAAATTTGAAGACACTTAATTTTTCCAGTAAGTTCAGAGGAAATCACTTAATAAGTTTAATTTTGTGAAAAGCAGTATTCAGTGGAGGCATTATTTGAAACTATTGTAGGGGGTGGGGAGGGGTTTCATCAGAGAAATAAATGTATTTCTTGTTTAGCTGTTTCAAAAAAAAGCCTTTGCATTAGTATATGATTTTAGGGTAAAAGCTCTAAGGCAATACTCTGTTATTCCTTCTTTATTGAACTCCAGCACACAACTTAGCAACTAAACAACAGCAGCAGTTTAACATGACTTTTTAAATCTGAAATGTAAACTTGAATATGTTAAATTGCCCTGTTTTCCCAATTCTTCGCCTAGTATCAAAGACAATAATTAAAAAAGAAGAACCAGCGCCATGTGTTGAGTCTTCCCCAGAGACTAGCTAGCACTGCATGGTATTTCTTAAATACGTTATCTCATCTGCTCTGAATTAGCTTAGCTTTTGGAGTTATTTGAAAACACATTCTCAGCGGCTTAAAAAAAAAAAAACTGGAATATCAGTCAGCAGTAACTTAGGAGGTTATTGAACCATCTAACTGTCTTAGTTTTTTATTGTATTTGAGGAAGTGCCTGGATGTCTTCCTGACCTTGCCTTCGTCTCTACCACTCTTTCCTGGAGTCTCTAGCAGAAAAAGAGTGAATAGCTCACTTGCTTAACTCATTTATTCTCTGTTAATACTGGGGAAGCAGCTACTTCTGAAATAGGAAAGTCTATATTACCTCCCAGTTATCCTTCCTGCTCCTGGAAACGTACATACATGTTCATATTGGGAAGAGAGCGAGCCATGCTTCTCCAGCAAGTTGCTGTGGCAGTTTTACCTCTTTTTGAAATACAGACAAAACTTGTGTGTTCAGATATTTTGATAAATTGGCTGGTTGGTTATTTGAGTTAACCCATTTAATTGTTTTTTGACATGACATTAAATCACACTTGTCATGCTGTCCATGTGTGTAATACACTCCCATCAGTAACACCTCTCGTTCTCTGCAGTGATTCTCATTGGCAGGAGTGGGATGGACAGTTAGAATCTTTGCTAACTGAGGATGACCCACTGGAAAAGAATGTGCCTCTTGCTTTCCCCCTTTCCCTGTGAAGGAACACTGATAATTGCTGGAGTTGACATAGCCTTATAGTAAACTTAACGTGATCAAGGAGAGAAGGAATGTGAGGCTTGGTTAGGTAGAGTCCATAAGACTGAATTTAAAATATAAAGGTCCCATACGACTGTTTTTGATTTTAATTAAACAAGGGCTTACATGCTTTAATATATGATGTTCAGTTCATAGCCACCTTAAATTGTAGGCATGAGAGTATGGTTGTACGCTAATTATCTGTAATTGGATGTCATCTGTTTACCTTTAGAAATAAAACATTACCAGTAGCAATAACTTTCCTCTAGGAAAAACAATCATCTGCTTTCTTGCTTTTTGTTTTTAATTATTTATGACAGAAAATAAATAAAACACATGCTGTAATTCCAGATACCAATGGATCAGATAATTCCATCCCAATGGCTTATCTTACACTGGATCACCAACTACAGGTAAAGGAGTACTTTCTCAGCGGTTTCCTTTTTCCTTTTTAGAGAAGTTTGTCTTTAAAGCTGGTGGTTGTGTTCTTATTTGTCATAGTGTGTGCATTTATTTATGCTTTCAGTTGGCCTCCTTAAACTTTTAAAAATCAAATTGAAATAATTGATTCTCAAGTCAGTGAGATTGCCAGAATCATATGTTTCTAATCCAACAATCACCTTAAAATACTCATATCTTTGTTCAGCTGCCAAGAATAGGTCTTGGCTCTTCATTGTTAGTGTATTAAAATTTAAAACTCATGTAAGCTCATTTCTCCTTAATAGATTTTGTGATACATTGGCATGTTCATAGTGACTAAAATATAAGTAATACACTTCTCTGCCTGAGTGTGAGAGCTGTAAACATCTTTCAGTATAATAAAGTTTGGCAACTGAAATGTAAAACCAGAGGTCAAGAGTATTGTAGTCATGGTTCAAAAGTTTGAAAACAGCAAGTATAAATTTAAGATCTGAGTTAACACTGACAAAAGGACACCGAGATTTTCTAGGCCTGGTTTATTTAACGCTTATTTTTAAAAGATCATTGCTTCAGTGCTATAAAAGGCTTATTACAGTCTCTGTCTTAACGCTCAAATAGATATTGAGATTTGATTTAATTATGTTTTTAACATTTGTGATTTATTTCCAGCCTCTAGCACCATGCCCAAACTCCAAAGAATCTATGGCAGTGTTTGAACAGCATTGTAAGATGGCACAGGAATACATGAAAGTCCAAACAGAAATTGCATTGTTATTACAGAGAAAGTAAGTATCTTTTATGAATAAAAGTAAATAATTGGTATTTTGAGTTTAAAATCTGTTAAGGTGCAATATAATCATAAGGGATTTGATTTAGGTCATACCTGAATGGTCTAGCGGTTTTCCCTACTTTCTTCAATTTCAGTCTGAATTTGGTAATAAGGAGTTCATGATCTGAGCCACAGTCAGCTCCTGGTCTTGTTTTTGTTGACTGTATAGAGCTTTTCCATCTTTGGCTGTGAAGAATATAATCAATCTGATTTCGGTGTTGACCATCTGGTGATGTCCCTGTCTAGAGTCTTCTCTTGTGATGTTGGAAGAGGGTGTTTGCTATGACCAGTGCATTTTCTTGGCAAAACTCTATTAGTCTTCGCCCTGCTTCATTCCACATTCCAAGGCCAAATTTGCCTGTTACTCCAGGTGTTTCTTGACTTCCTACTTTTGCATTCCAGTCCCGTATAATGAAAAGGACATCTTTTTTGGATGTTAGTTCTAAAAGGTCTTGTAGGTCTTCATAAAACCATTCAGCTTCAGCTTCTTCAGCGTTACTGGTTGGGGCATAGACTTGGATTACTGTGATATTGAATGGTTTGCCTTGGAGACGAGCAGAGATCATTCTGTCGTTTTTGAGATTGCATCCAGGTACTGCATTTCGGACTGTTTTGTTGACCATGTTGGCTACTCCATTTCTTCTGAGGGATTCCTGTCCACAGTAGTAGATATAATGGTCATCTAAGTTAAATTCACACATTCCAGTCCATTTTAGTTCGCTGATTCCTAGAATGTCAACGTTCACTCTTGCCATCGTTTGTTTGACCACTTCCAATTTGCCTTGACTCCTGGACCTGACTATTACCAAATTCAGACTTAAATTGAAGAAAGTAGGGAAAACTACTAGACCATTCAGGTATGACCTAAATCAAATCCCTTATGATTATGCAGTAGAAGTGAGAAATAGATTTAAGGGCCTAGATCTGATAGATAGAGTGCCTGATGAACTATGGAATGAGGTTCGTGACATTGTACAGGAGACAGGGATCAAGACCATCCCCATGGAAAAGAAATGCAAAAAAGCAAAATGGCGCTCTGGGGAGGCCTTACAAATAGCTACGAAAAGAAGAGAGGCAAAAAGCAAAGGAGAAAAGGAAACATAAGCATCTGAATTCAGAGTTCCAGAGAAGAGCAAGAAGAAATGAGAAAGCCTTCTTCAGCGATCAATGTAAAGAAATAGAGGAACAGAATGGGAAAGACTAGAGATCTCTTCAAGAAAATTAGAGATACCAAGGGAACATTTCATGCAAAGATGGGCTCGATAAAAGACAGAAATGGTCTGGACCTAACAGAAGCAGAAGATATTAAGAAGAGGTGGCAAGAATACACAGAAGAACTGTACAAAAAAGATCTTCACGACCCAGATAATCATGATGGTGTGGTCACTAATCTAGAGCCAGACATCCTGAAATGTGAAGTCAAGTGGGCCTTAGAAAGCATCACTACGAACAAAGCTAGTGGAGGTGATGGAATTCCAGTTGAGCTGTTTCAAATCCTGAAAGATGATGCTGTGAAAGTGCTGCACTCAATATGCCAGCAAATTTGGAAAACTCAGCAGTGGCCACAGGACTGGAAAAGGTCAGTTTTCATTCCAGTTCCAAAGAAAGGCAATGCCAAAGAACGCTCAAACTACCACACAGTTGCACTCATCTCACATGCTAGTCAAAATTCTCCAAGCCAGGCTTCAGCAATACGTGAACCGTGATCTTCCTGATGTTCAAGCTGGTTTTAGCAAAGGCAGAGGAACCAGAGATCAAATTGCCAACATCCGCTGGATCATGGAAAAAGCAAGAGAGTTCCAGAAAAACATCTATTTCTGCTTTATTGACTATGCCAAAGCCTTTGACTGTGTGGATCACAATAAACTGTGGAAAATTCTGAAAGAGATGGGAATACCAGAGCACCTGACCTGCCTCTTGAGAAATCTGTATGCAGGTCAGGAAGCAACAGTTAGAACTGGACATGGAACAACAGACTGGTTCCAAACAGGAAAAGGAGTACGTTAAGGCTGTATATTGTCACCCTGCTTATTTAACTTCTATGGAGAGTACATCATGAGAAACGCTGAAGCACAACCTGGAATCAAGATTGCCGGGAGAAATATCAATAACCTCAGATAATGCAGATGACACCACCCTTATGGCAGAAAGTGAAGAGGAACTCAAAAGCCTCTTGATGAAAGTGAAAGAGGAGAGTGAAAAAGTTGTCTTAAAGTTCAACATTCAGAAAATGAAGATCATGGCATCTGGTCCCATCACTTCATGGGAAATAGATGGGGAAACAGTGTCAGACTTTATTTTCTTGTGCTTCAAAATCACTGCAGATGGTGACTGCAGCCATTAAATTTTAAAAGACGCTTACTCCTTGGAGGAAAAGTTATGACCAACCTAGATAGTATATTCAAAAGCAGAGACATTACTTTGCCAACTAAGGTCCGTCTAGTCAAGGCTATGGTTTTTCCAGTGGTCATGTATGGATGTGAGAGTTGGATTGTGAAGAAGGCTGAGCGCCGAAGAATTGATGCTTTTGAACTGTGGTGTTGGAGAAGACTCTTGAGAGTCCCTTGGACTGCAAGGAGATCCAACCAGCCCATTCTGAGGATCAGCCCTGGGTGTTCTTTGGAAGGAATAATGCTAAAGCTGTAACTCTAGTACTTCGGCCACCTCATGCGAAGAGTTGACTCATTGGAAAAGACTCTGCTGCTGGGAGGGATTGGGGGCAGGAGGAGAAGGGGACGACAGAGGATGAGATGGCTGGATGGCATCACTGACTCGATGGACATGAGTCTGAGTGAACTCCGGGTTTGGTGATGGACAGGGAAGCCTGGCGTGCTGCAATTCATGGGGTCGCAAAGAGTTGGACACGACTGAGTGACTGAACCTAACTGAACTGAAGGTGCAGTATTGTTTAAAGACATGAAAACCGTAATTCTTAGTATTAATCATGAAGTATATTTCTCATGTGGAGCTTTTCTCTATGTTTATGTTTTTTCTTTTCTTTTTTATTTTTTTATTAATGGATAATTGCTTTACAGAATTTTGTTGCTTTCTGTCAAACCTCACCATGAATCAGCCATAGGTATACATATATCCCCTCCCTTTTGAACCTCCTTCCCATCTCCCTCCCCATCCCACCCCTCTAGATTGATACAGATCCCCTGTTTGAGTTTCCTGAGCCACACAGCAAATTCCCATTGGCTATCTGTTTTACATATGGTAATGTCAGTTTCTAGGTTACTCTTTCCATACATCTCACCCTCTCCTCCCCTCTCCCCATGTCCATAAGTCTATTCTCTATTTCTGTTTCTCCATTGCGGCCCTAATTCTTCAGTACCATTTTTATAGATTCCATATATATATGCATTAGAATACCATATTACCTATCTCTTTCTGACTCACTTCACTCTGTATAATAGGTTCTGGGTTCATCCACCTCATCAGAACTGACTCAAATGCATTCGTTTTTATGGCTGAGTAATATTCCATTGTGTTTATGTACCACAACTTCTTTATCTGTTCATCTGTCAATGGACGTCTAGGTTGCTTCCATGTTCTAGCTATTGTAAATAGTGCTGCAATGAATGGGATACATGTGTCTTTTTCAGTTTTGGTTTCCTCAGGGTATATGCCTAGGAGTGGGATTGCTGGGTCATATGGTAGTTTTAGTCCTAGTTTTTTAAAGAATCTTCTATGTTTATGTTTTTTAAACACCCCTGGCTAATTTTCCATGTACAGCTGAACTCTTGACTGAATTTTATTATATTAGCAAGACATAAGGGAAATAAATAGGTGCTCTTAACCATATATTTTATGTCCTTAGAATTTTAAAGTTAAAAGCTATTTAGATTTATTGGTAAACGGATTTATTGTCCTTGGACACAGGTAAAATAATTTGATTTACTAATGTTTAGTTGTGCTTTATCTTAGAAACATTTTGGTAGATATAGTCTCTCCAGGTGTATGTTTCAGAGAGTAGAATGACTATATTAGAGGGCTTTATTTCATCTCTGAGTGTTTTTCTGAGGAGTTCAATAGTCACAGGTTGCTCTGGGAAATAGACTACTTTTCTCCCCTTTTAAAGAATTACAGTCCCATTTCCATTCTTCTCTACTAGAGATTCTTAAGAAACAATGTTTCCATTTTCTTAAACATGACCTTCATGAAATTTTACTCCTTGGACACTGATTTATGGTGGTATTTTCAAGAAGGGAGAAAAAGGGTTTTTTCACAATTTTCTAATACAATGATTTTGAATTCAACTTAACATTTTAAAGGTAAAGCTAAATAGATTAAATATTAAACTGTGTGAACTGTAGAATAATGGAATTTTGTCACACTTTATGTTAAGGAAAAAAGCTATTTCTTATGTCACATGTTTAATCTGTACTGTTTTCATACTTTAATCATTTGAAAGAGGAATTCTATGCTGGAGAAAAAAAAACACGATGAATTGAGGGACACTATAAAAAATATGGCAGTTTTAATCTTTTTTTTATTTATTTTAATTGGAGGTTAATCACTTTACAATATTGCATTGGTTTTGCCATACATCAACATGTATCCACCACAGGTATACACATGTTCCCCATCCTGAACCCCTCTCCCTCCTCCCTCCCCATACCATCCCTCTGGGTCGTCCCAGTGTACCAGCCCCAAGCCTCCAGTATCAAGCATTGAACCTGGGCTGGCGACTCATTTTATATATGATATTATACATGTTTCAATGCCATTCTCCCAAATCATCCCACCCTCTCCCTCTCCCACAGAGTCCAAAAGACTGTTCTATGCATCTGTGTCTCTTCTGCTGTCTCGCATACAGGGTTATCATTACCATCTTTCAAGTTCCATATATGTGCATTAGTATACTGTATTGGTGTTTTTCTTTCTGGCTTACTTCACTCTGTATAATAGGTTCTAGTTTCATCCACCTCATTAGAACTGATTCAAATGTATTAATGGCTGAGTAATACTCCATTGTGTATATATACCACAGCTTTCTTATCCATTCATCTGCTGATGGACATCTAGGTTGCTTCCATGTCCTGGCTATTATAAACAGTGCTGCGATGGACACTGGGGTACATGTATCTCTTTCAGTTCTGGTTTCCTCAGTGTGTATGCCCAGCAGTGGGATTGATGGGTCATAAGGCAGTTCTATTTGCAATTTTTTAAGGACTCTCCACACTGTTCTCCATAGTGGCTGTACTAGTTAGCATTCCCACCAACAGTGTACGAGGGTTCCCTTTTCTCTGTACCCTCTCCAGCATTTATTGCTTGTAGACTTTTGGATCACAGCCATTGTGACTGGCCTGAAATAGTACCTCATTGTGGTTTTGATTTGCATTTCTCTGATAATGAGTGATGTTGAGCATCTTTTCATGTGTTGTTAGCCATCTGTATGTCTTCTTTGGAAACATGTCTATTTAGTTCTTTGGCTCATTTTTTGATTGGGTGGTGTATTTTTCTGGAATTGAGCTGCTGGAGTTGCTTGTATATTTTTGAGATTAGTTGTTTGTCAGTTGCTTCATTTGCTATTATTTTCTCCCATTCTGAAGGCTGTCTCTTCACCTTGCTTATAGTTTCCTTTGTTGTGCAGAAGCTTTTAAGTTTAACTAGGTCCCATTTGTTTATTTTTGCTTTTCTTTCCAATACTCTGGGAGGTGGGTCATAGAGGATCCTGCTGTGATATATGTTGGAGAGTGTTTTGCCTATGTTCTCTTCTAGTTTTATAGTTTCTGGTCTTAGATTTAGATCTTTAATCCATTTTGAGTTTATTTTTGTGTATGGTGTTAGAAAGTGTTCTAGTTTCATTCTTTTACAAGTGGTTGACCAGTTTTCCCAGCACCACTTGTTAAAGAGATTGTCTTTAATCCATTGTATATTCTTGCCTCCTTTGTCAAAGATAAGGTGTCCATAGGTGCGTGGATTTACCTCTGGGCTTTCTATTTTGTTTCATTGATCTATATTTCTGTCTTCGTGCCAGTACCATACTGTCTTGATGACTGTGGCTTTGTAGTAGAGCCTGAAGTCAGGCAGGTTGATTCCTCTAGTTCCATTCTTCTTTCTCAAGATTGCTTTGGCTATTCAAGGTTTTTTGTATTTCCATACAAATTGTGAAATTATTTGTTGTAGCTCTGTGAAAAATACTGTTGGTAGCTTCATAGGAATTGCATTGAATCTATAAATTGCTTTGGGTAGTATACTCATTTTCACTATACTGATTCTTCCGATCCATGAACATGGTATATTTCTCCATCTGTTAGTGTCCTCTTTGATTTTTTTCACCAGTGTTTATAGTTTTCTATATATAGGTCTTTAGTTTCTTTATAGATATATTCCTAAGTATTTTATTCTTTTCGTTGCAATGGTGAATGGAATTGTTTCCTTAATTTCTCTTTCTATTTTCTCATTATTAGCATATAGGAATGCAAGGGATTTCTGTGTGTTGATTATATCCTGCAACTTTACTGTATTCATTGATTAGCTCTAGTAATTTTCTCGTGGAGTCTTTAGGGTTTTCTATGTAGAGGATCATGTCATCTGAAAACACTGAGAGTTTTACTTCTTCTTTTCCAGTTTGGATTCCTTTTATTTCTTTTTCTGCTCTGATTGCTGTGGCCAAAACTTCCAGAACTATGTTGAATAGTAATGGTGAAAGTGGGCACCCTTGTCTTGTTCCTGACTTTAGGGGAAATGCTTTCAATTTTTCACCATTGAGGATAATGTTTGCTGTGAGTTTGTCATATATAGCTTTTATTATGTTGAGGTATGTTCCTTCTATTCCTGCTTTCTGGAGAGTTTTTATCATAAATGGATGTTGAATTTTGTCAAAGGCTTTCTCTGCATCTATTGAGATAATCATATGGCTTTTATTTTTCAATTTGTTAATGTGGTGTATTACATTGATTGATTTGTGGGTATTGAAGAATCCTTGCATCCCTGGGATAAAGCCCACTTGTTCAAGGTGTATGATCTTTTTAATGTGTTGTTGGATTCTGATTGCTAGAATTTTGTTAAGGATTTTTGCATGTATGTTCATCAGTGATATTGGCCTGTAGTTCTCTTTTTTTGTGGCATCTTTGTCAGGTTTCGGCATTAGGGTGATGGTGGCCTCACAGAATGAGTTTGGAAGTTTATCTTCCTCTACAATTTTCTGGAAGAGTTTGAGTAGGATAGGTGTTAGCTCTTCTCGAAATTTTTGGTAGAATTCAGCTGTGAAGCCGTCTGGACCTGGGCTTTTGTTTGCTGGAAGATTTCTGATTACAGTTTCAATTTCCATGCTTGTGATTGGTCTGTTAAGATTTTCTATTTCTTGCTGGTTCAGTTTTGGAAAGTTGTACTTTTCTAAGAATTTGTCCATTTCTTCCACGTTATCCATTTTATTGGCATATAATTGCTGATAGTAGTCTCTTATGATCCTTTGTATTTCTGTGTTGTCTGTTGTGGTCTCTCCATTTTCATTTCTAATTTTATTGATTTGATTTTTCTCTCTTTGCTTCTTGATGAGTCTGGCTAATGGTTTGTCAATTTTATTTATCCTTTCAAAGAACCAGCTTTTGGCTTTGTTGATTTTTGCTATGGTCTCTTTTGTTTCTTTTGCATTTATTTGTGCCCTAATTTTTAAGATTTCTTTCCTTCTACTAACCCTGGGGTTCTTCATTTCTTCTTTTTCTAGTTGCTTTATTTGACTTTTTTCTTGTTTCTTGAGGTATGCCTGTATTGCTATGAACTTTCCCCTTAGCACTGCTTTTACAGTGTCCCACAGGTTGGGGTTGTTGTGTTTTCATTTTCATTCATTTCTATGCATATTTTGATTTCTTTTTTGATTTCTTCTGTGATTTGTTGGTTATTCAGAAGCGTGTTGTTCAGCCTCCATATGTTGGAATTTTTAATAGTTTTTCTCCTGTAATTGAGATCTAATCTTACTGCATTGTGGTCAGAAAAGATGCTTGGAATGATTTCAATTTTTTTGAATTTACCAAGACTAGATTTATGGCCCAGGATGTGATCTATCCTGGAGAAGGTTCCGTGTGCGCTTAAGAAAAAGGTGAAATTCATTGTTTTGGAATGAAATGTCCTACAGATATCAGTTAGGTCTAACTGGTCTATTGTATCATTTAAAGTTTGCATTTCCTTGTTAATTTTCTGTTTATTTGATCTATCCATGCTTGTGAGGAGGGTATTAAAGTCTCCCACTACTATTGTGTTATTGTTAATTTCCCCTTTCATACTTGTTAGCATTTGTCTTACATATTGCGGTGCTCCTATGTTGCATGCATATATATTTATAATTGTTATATCTTCTTCTTGGATTGATCCTTTGATCATTATGTAGTGTCCTCCTTTGTCTCTTTTCACAACCTTTGTTTTAAAGTCTATTTTATCTCTTATGAGTATTGCTACTCCTGCTTTCTTTCGGTCTCTGTTTGCACAGAATATCTTTTTCCAGCCCTTCACTTTCAGTCTGTATGTGTCCCCTGTTTTGAGGTGGGTCTCTTGTAGACAACATATATAAGTGTCTTATTTTTGTATCCATTCAGCCAGTCTTTGTCTTTTGGTTGGGGCATTCAGCCCATTTTCATTTAAGGTAATTATTGATAAGTATGATCCCGTTGCCATTTATTGTTTTGGGTTTGAGTTTATACACCCTTTTTGTGTTTCCTGTCTAGAGAATATCCTTTAGCATTTGTTGGAGAGTTGGTTTGGTGGTGCTGAATTCTCTCAGCTTTTGCTTGTCTGTAAAGCTTTTGATTTCTCCTTCATATTTGAATGAGATCCTTGCTGGGTACAGTAATCTGGGCTGTAGGTTATTTTCTTTCATCACTTTAGGTATGTCTTGCCATTCCCTTCTCACCTGAAGAGTTTCTATTGAAAGATCAGCTGTTATCCTTATGGGAATCCCCTTGTGTGTTATTTGTTTTTTTTCCTTTGCTGCTTTTAATATTTGTTCTTTGTGTTTGATCTTTGTTAATTTGATTAATATGTGTCTTGGGGTGTTTCGCCTTGGGTTTATCCTGTTTGGGACTCTCTGGGTTTCTTGGACTTGGGTGATTATTTCCTTCCCATTTTAGGGAAATTTTCAACTATTATCTCCTCAAGTATTTTCTCATGGTAGTTTTAATCTGTTTTAAGTACTTTAAGAAATGTTACTAGTAAATTTTTGTTGGAGAGCCTTTCATTAATTATTCAGTTGTTTCTAGTAGGGCCCCTTTAGGAACTAATATATAATATCCTTTAAATAAAAGGCACTTAAAGAAGTTTATCAGGCTGTAAAAGACTCTGGTTTTTCTCAAAAATAATTGCAAGGCTGGTACTTTGTATTCATTTCATTATTTTCAAAGTAGGAAATAGATTTAAGTTAGATAGCACCTATTTTAATTATCTTGCCAATGTTTTATTAGCTACCACTGCATTGTAGTTGAATAGAATTGTGACTTCAACTTTGCATATGAAAACGGGAATGTGAAAGTTAAATGTGAGTGATTAAAACTTCCAAGGGTTACTTCCAAGTGTAGCCAGAGTAAGCTCTTCCCAGACTTTTTTCTTCCTTCCTACATACAAGGGATAACAAATGAAATTTTCTGGAACTTTATTATACCACTTTATCTGTTTTCACTACTTATCTCAGTACAGTTAGGCTTATTAAAAGGAGTATGATATTTGTATGGGTATGCTAGAAGAGTAGATGATAGTTTCTATCATAATTGTGTCTGACTAGTGTACCTAACCTCCATTCGTGGGATTTTCCAGGCAGGAGTACTGGAGTGGGGTGCTATTGCCTTCTCCATTAGTAGCAGCAGCAGCAGTGTACCTAAGATGTATAATGATAGACCCAGAATCAAAGTTCTAATTAATTAGAGCTTTCATCACCAGCTGTTAAGGTAGGAATATTTCCATCCTATGTAATGTGTGGTATTTGTTTTTAGGCAGGAACTAGTTGCAGAACTGGACCAGGATGAAAAGGACCAGCAGAATACATCTCGTCTGGTACAGGAACATAAAAAGCTTTTAGATGAAAACAAAAGCCTTTCAACTTACTATCAGCAATGCAAAAAACAGCTAGAGGTCATCAGGAGTCAGCAGCAAAAACGACAAGGCACTTCATGATTCTCTGGGACCCTTAAATTTCAAAATATGCAAAGAAAGACTTTTTTTTTTTAAGGAAAGAAAAACGCTTATAATGACAGTTCATGCGTGTTAGCTTTTTGGCGTGTTCTGAATGCCAGCTGCCTATATTTGCTGCATTTGTTTCATCGTTTATTTTCCTTTTCTCATGGTGGACATGCAATTCAACTGTCTCCTTACATCACATGGGGGCATCTGTACTTGAATAAGCAGCAGTTCGCAACTTCAGAACAGATGCAGTGAACCATGCCTGTATATGCATGCTCGTTGTGTGAAGGCTAGCCTAAGGAAAACAGGGGTGTCAAACTAGCTGCTATGAGCAAACATCGTCTTTTTTTCGAGGTGGAACCTCAAGAATGATTTTGTTCTTGTATCTCATCTCAAACAACCAGTAATCTTTTTATCTAAAAGATGGTATATACCAAGTTAAAGACAGGGTATTATAAATCTAGAATAATTGGTGGTACATTATAGAAATGCAGAAACTTTAGGGATAGGTGAAAGGGAGGGCTTTGATGCCAGCATCCTTGGATCAGTACTGAACTTTATCCATAAACTTAAGGTAAGTGATCGCCGCTATATTTAATAGAAGTGTTCTTTAGACTTAAATTTGACTATGATACATTGAACAAAGTGGAACCCTTTTTTTAAAAGGTATAAAGATTTTTAATTCTGTGATTGCGTGTATGTGTGCTGAAACTATAAAGCTTTTATGACTCTAATGTTAATATCCTTTAAATGAAATTAAAAGGTAAATGAACATGATACAACTTAACCGATCATTCCTTCCTGCAGTGATTATTGTATTGTTTTATTGTATATTTGAAAAACTGAAGAGAAATCATGGAAAATGGAAATAATTGCTCCAGCTAAAAGGCTCAGGCCTAAACTACTTATATGATACCAAATGAGTAAAAAACCTAACAAATCAGGACAAGTTAGTGAGGAAGTTAAAGGAATAAGTCTCAATTCATCAAGTATCCTATTTATCAATATTGGAATGATTGATTTTCCTTGCAAGCCCATCCTAGAATGCCTTTCAACACTTTTAAAGGAATTTCACTTATAAAGAAAAAATTTATATTGTTAACAGTAACTTTGCTACCAACTTTGAAAGTAAAAGTAATAATAAAATTTCGTTGAAATAATAGACTATATAAGCTCTATTTTTTCAGTTGGTATTAAAATAAACTACGTTTTGATACCAGTACAATGTGTCTTTTAAATAGGGATGTCATCAACCTCATTTTTATAGCATTAATGTTTTATGAAGAGAAAATTAAAAATGAAAGCATAATTGCTGTGATTATTAGAATTATATTGTGATTGTATTGTAGTTTTGCTCTGTTTCAGATAAGCAAGTTGATCTAAGAAGTTATCAAAACTATTCTTAAAAATACTAAAGCAGGTCACTTTTTCTTCCATTATTTTTTCCTCTTCCCACTGAGTTTTATAATGTATTCCTTGTGTATACAAGCAATAAAGGTAAAGGACAGTTTGTACTTAACTGTGTCATTTTTAGCTTCTTCAGAATCTATTATTTAAAAGTTTCTGGCAAATATCAATAAATATTGACTATTACTTCATTTAAATAAACAGAGGGTTTTCATTCCCAAATAATTTAATTACCTAGCCAAAGGTGATATTAGGCTCAGTGTATCAGTAGTCAAATAAAATCGACATGGAGAATAACTTTAAGGAAAAGCTTCACTCTTTCATAGTATTGCGCTTGTTTGTACATCTGTCACTCCACCAAAAGGGACCTAGCCAGTGTTTAGAGACTTTTCTAATCATCTCAGAGCATGAGATAGCCAAGCGTGGATGCTAAGATGGAACTTTTCCATTAGGATTTAGCAGATTGCAGATTTTATTTCTGGTCATTAATGTGTTTTTGTTATACATTACAAAGTTAAAGGGAAAGTTTATTATTATTATCATATGCAGTCACTTCATAAAAATATCCCAAATAGGTAAATGGAAGAAAATAGTAGTTTTAAGTCATGGTGCCAAATGCAGAAAAGGCTGTTAAACCCTCATGTGTCTGTTCACAGTATGTTCCTGGGGTTTCCAGTACTGCAGTTGTCCTGCGCACTGAGTACAATTCAGCCTTACTTTGTTTCTAAGTTCTTGCATTGCCCAACTCATGTTTTTAAGTCCTTATTATTCTTGATGAAGGGAAAAAAAAGATAGCAGGGTTAGTTAAAATCTGTAGCCAGTTTAACCAGTGTTCTTACCCGTCAGCCCTTCAGAGATGTTAACAAGGAACCAAATTTGTTATTAATTCTGGTTTTACCATTTCTTCTAACTCATGTATTTTGGGGGGATGGAAATAGCTAACAGACATGGAAGTATCTAAAAGGTCCTAGTCTGAAAAATTCTCAAGCAGTCCTTGAATGAGCACTAATTACATTTTATTTTTGCCTCCAGGGGAAGAAAACAAAGCTTTTATCTAACTTACAGGGAAATGCTCCTCAGCAGTTAAAATAGACTTTTTGAGTCAAATAAAAATCAGTTGAGAATATTTACCTTATAGCCACATAGTATATTGGAGAGATCTGTTTAAAAGTTGTTTACAAATGTTTGACTATTTTTGCTGAAGTATTTTAGAGCATTGAATGTCTTTTCTGTTTCTCCAAGTTTCTTTTGTGTTCCTAGTTTCAGCTTCTGCCTGTAGCCAGAGATCACAGGCCTTGCCTGTGAAACTCTTGTTTCTTTCTGTAAATGTGTGTGGTTTTCAGCGGTCAGCTCCTCTCTTCAAATGGTAGGAAGTTCTACTTCTGTCATTCAGAACATTTTATGTAAAATGATGTAATGCAGAAATCCTTGTGCATACTATGTAATTGAAGGAAGCTTTTTAGATTTATTTTTGTTTGTAATAAAATTCAGATTGTTACTCTAAACTTGGTCATAAAACTGGTGAATGATTTATATCAGCAAAAGAGCCATGAGGTGTTCAGCTCCAGCAGCCTGTTTGGCTTATACAAAATAGAATAAAAACTGAAAAGTCAGACTCCTAATACTTAATGCCATCGTAAAATTTTTAAATGATTTTTGAGAAGCTTTCCTCAAATTCAGATTTTTGGTTAATTGGATTCTCTTCACAATTTCAATGAACCCTGATTTATATGAAGTATAACACAGTGTACATCATTACACTTATGCGCATTAGCAACCTGATTTCTTGTAGTCTATCTGAATTACATTATTTCATTTCTTTATCAACCTGTTAGCCTTCTAACCTACACATCTGTGCATACACATCCTTATAAACTCTGCCTTCACTTTAGTAAATACATCTGCTTATTCACCATTCCTCAACAAATACTTATTGGGCACCTGTGATAAGCCAAGCTGCTGTGGCTACTGCCAAGTGACATGTCCATTTCAGTCACAGGGTAGTCAGATGATATTCCCATTTCACAGACGGAACAGTAGGCTCCTAAAGGTTAAGACTGGTGCCTGAGTCTGCTTTTCCATCATCATCTGTTTTCAGCAGAATCACATGCCTGGAGATTGTGGCCACTGCCAGCCCATGTGAAGGAAAATTGAATGGCAAACCAAGGAAGGGAAAATGAGGTAACTGTGAACTTGCAGTCCCAGGGACTTAGTGAGCACTCTACAGATAGCAACAGTGCCAACATTGAGACCCGCGTGTATCTCTTTTAAGCCTAAGTCTGTGTTCTAAACCACTTTGCTGTGCTGTAGTTTAAAATGCTCGCTGAGTACAGAGATGCTGCAGCTTTTTCATTCACTTATTTGACGGGTAGGGTGTCTTCAGTCTTCTGCCCCATCCCCAACCCCTACACCTGAAGAATGTGCTAAAAATGGGAAAACAGGCCATGGGCTTGTAAGACCTGGTCTTTAGACTCCTCCGTTCTTCAAAAAAATGAGACTTTGCCCAGGGTTTTTTCACTTTTGGTTTGTTCTTGTTTTCTTTTTTGCCCTTTTTGGTGTGTGCTAAGTCACTTCAGTTGTGGCGGGGGCAGGGGTCTCATTAAAGAATAATAGGAGTGTAATTTTTAATGAAATAAACTGTATCTGTTTAAAGTGTGCAATTTATTGAGTTTTGACATATGTACCTACTTGTAAAGGGACTATCCCAGGTGGCTCAGTGGTAAAGAATCCACCTGCAATGCAGGAGACACAGGTTCCATCCCTAGGTCAGGAAGATCCCCTGGAGAAGGAAATGGCAACCCACTGCAATATTCTTGCCTGGGAAACCCCATGGATAGAGGAACCTGGCAGGCGACAGTCCCTGGGGTCGTTAAAAGAGTCTGACATGACTTTGCAACTAAATACACTTGTAAAATCATGCCATCAACCAAGATCCCGAACATTTCCATCCCCTGCAAAGCTTCTCTCATCTCTTACAATCTATCCCTCCCTTCTCCCCAAGCCCCAGTGTTCTCCTCTCTAGCAATATAAAATAGTTAACATTTTCTAGAATTTTACATACATGAAATGATTCAATATGTACTCTTTTTATGCTTTTTCCTCGTCTTGAGTTGTTTTAATTCCTTTGAGAGGAATTTTTGATTTTAATCATTTTTAGTGATGCTTGAAAACCTTTTAGTATCAGTTTTTGAGGGAAAATGTAGGCTTTAAGAGGTTGTAGGTATGTCCAGTATGGCCTATTTGATTGTACAGTGTTACCGTCTTCTGAAACATTTAGGATCACTTTATATTTTTATAGAACTTTAATACTTCACTCACAAAATCCCTTGCATTTGTTTGTTTTAAGCTTATTTGTATCTGTATTACTTCAGGTGTTAGAAATGTGAATGGTCATGGCGAGTAACAGTAAATATTCAGTCCTTGGTGATTTTCAGCAAATATGATTGATAAATGTAATTTCTTTTCAGATTTTTGGGTTTTTTCACATTGTAGCTGCTCTTTTCTTGATCAAAAAAGGAAAGATTAGGTTGGTTACACTGCAGAATAATATGAAGAACAACATTTTAAATAACAAAACAATCTTCTTTAAAAATTGTTAGGTATGATATCTCATACAGGTGCTATCAGTGGTCCTATCTGTTGCTTTGGCAGAGTGTAAACTGCTTACCAGCAGAACCTATACTCTTTGTTCATCGATGACTAATCCTTGGTTCTCAGAGCATCTTATGCCCCTGCCATGAGGTCCCACTGAAATTTAGACTTCTGTTTAAATGAGCTACCCTTCACGTCAGTTTTTTTTTTGAAATATTTTTTTGTTTAATTGTTTGTTTGACTGTGCCAAATGTCAGTTAGAGCACATGAGATCTCTCGTTGCGGCCTGTGGTATCTAGTTCCCACACTAGGGATAGAACCCAGGCCCCCTGCACTGGGAGCACAGTCTCAGCCACTGGACCACCAGGGAAGTCCCTTCATGGCACTTTTTTCAGTGAAATTTTTCTGAGAAACAATTAATGTTATCTGATTTTCATGGTGCTTTTACATTTCCAAGTAGTGAAAAGCATTCTTCATCCTGTAATTTAATGGTCAGCAATATCTTATAGATGCCATAAGGCAGCAGGATAATTGCCTTGAAAGCACCAGAAATTACTGAGCAAATGCTGACTATTTATCTTCTGGAAGTCAATAGCAGTTCACAGAATGAAGTTACATTTATTGCTTATTTTCTCTCTGTGGATACCTGACTTTTCTTTAGTTAGTTATAGGAATGGCTGTATTAATCATTGGTTGATACATTGACCAAATTAGAGACTGAAGAAACCTGGAAATGGACATAACTTTATGGTTGAAGAGAAAATGGTGATATTTCTTCGTCACACACACACTAGACCCCTTCTGACTTTCAATGTTTCCTACAAAAATAGTTTAAAATATGATGAGCATGAGAGATCCCTTAGTTTTAATGATCCTTCAGGATAGTCTTCCCCATTTCCAAGACTTCAGATGAGTCTGCATTTTCCAGTATTGGCCATGCCAGCTATCACAGTTAAAACTACGTGATACTAACTTCCGTGACTATATTAAAATCCAAGAGATCATGTGCAGGGGATGTTCCAAGTTCCCCAGTAGATGCCTGAAACTGCAGATGGTACTGGACCCTTTCACAAAGTTTACTTTGTCTGTTAATACACAGAATATTGGCACTAATAATAAAATAGTACAGTTATTACAATATACTGTAATAATAAAAGTACATTGAATGTGGTTTCTTTCAAAACACCTTATTTTACAGATTTGTTGCTCTTCCATCTTGACTATGCACTTTACCATGCTAGTTCAAATTTTTTTCCTTCTTTATAGTTTCACAGGTAGAAGATTTATTTCTTCCATAGATCTTAGCCATCTCAGCATATGATATTTTTTTCCTTATTAAGTCAAGAGCTTTCACCCTTTCACTTAAAAGAAGCAGTTTACAGTTTCTCTTTGACATATCCAAATTGCCAGCATCACTATTCTTGCATGTGGGGGCGATTATTAAGTAAAATAAAGGTTCCTTGAACACAAGTACTGTGATACCACAACTGTCAGTCCAACAAAGGCTATGACTGTTAAGTGACCAGTGTCACCATGGGAACACCATAAGGATAGATGCTCAAGTCCCTGGCACGACATCACAAAATTTCTTCACAGTACTCAGAATAGCTTGAAGTGTAAAACTAATGAATTGTTTATTTCTAAAATTTCCTATTTAATTCTTTGGGGCCGTGGTTGACTTTGGGTAACCAGAAAGCAAAACTGTGGGTAAGGGGGAAATGCTGCAGTCTTTGGCCAGGTCTGGAAATCAAAAAGTACAAGAATTCAGCATTTATTTTCCATTCTTGCTGGACAAACTATTAATAGTACCTGAGCCAGTTTTGCTACATGAAATGTTTACACATTCCTGTAACTGTCCCCTGGAACTTCATTTTGGGATCCAAAAAACCTGCCTTTCCCTTAAATACCATCCTGTGACAGATGTGGAGGTGGTCGGTCTACAATGTGAGCAGGCTGCATCTCAGCAAACTGTTCCACATGAGAGCAAGAGGCACGGTCACTAACACGGAACAGTCAAATGTGCCCCCCTCTCCCCCGCACACACAGTGCTTCGGCTCTTTAAGGAAGAAAAGGTCTTGTTTTACACTTAAAAATGGCCAGACTGCTGCTTGTTACTTAAAAGATTTCCTTAACCACTGTTGTCCCAAATTCTTTTATTCTGCTGGCTGTTAGGGAAGAGACATTTTATTATCCTCTAAAAATAACATCTCATCCCGTAGGACTCCCCTCTACAAACTGACTTCAAAAGCACGTAGGTATGCTTCTTTTTACTTTTCCTTGGTGAATAGCCATCTGTTTGTTTTTTTTTGTTTTGTTTTGTTTTTAATGTTTTGGCTGTGCTGCATGACATGTGGGATCTTAGTTACCCAACCAGGGATTGAACCGGTATTCCCTGCATTGGAAGCAGAGAGTCTAAACCACTGGACCTCCAGGGAAGTCCCAGGCCATCTATTTTGTGTGTGTGTGTGTGTGTGTGTGTGTGTGTGTGTGTGTGTAAAGAAAAGGAGGAAAAAGAAAGCTGAAGTAACAGGGACAAGATCAGACTATTGACATAATAATCTCCAGTTTGTGTTATTCATAATTCCAAGATAGGCGTGCCAGCTATAGATGGTGTGATATGATAAGTGCATTTCTGCTTTCTCTTTTATCAGCATTCATCTGATTGCCCCTGGATTCAGGGAAAGGCACTGTAGTCATCAAATGAGCTTTGCCTTGGAACCTGAAAATGGGAGGGGTGTAGCTGACTGGGAGGGGATGACGGAGACCTGGGAGGCAGACTGCCTCTGGTCCTGGCCACCCTTCTGTTGGGAGACTCTTGGGAGAGAGGAGACTGAGCCCCAAGTTTCTTCATTCATAAACACAGGAATGGCCTGGGTCCAATTCTAAATGCCTGTCATCTCTGTATTTAGTATTACCTTTCCCATTCTCTGCTAGGACTAAATTCATAGCATCCATCACATTATATACCTCAGGTGCTGATAAGAGAATGATCTCAAATGTTGGGGGGAAAATGGAATTAAATGTGTATTTGTGGATTCCTTCTTTCAGAAAAATATTCTAAATCCTCTCATTTACAGTTGCACCGTTGTTTCCATAAATTCTCCACAGTCCTTTAAAAAAATGTTACCTTGATTAGGAATCATTAAATATCCTGGGAGGGCTTCCCTGGTGGCTCAGTGGGAGAGAACCCGCCTGCAACGCAGGAGATGCAGGTTTGATCCCTGGGTCGGGAAGACCCCTGGAGAAGGAAATGGCAACCCACTCCAGTATTCTTGCCTGGAAAATTCCATGGACAGAGAAGCCTGGCGGGATACAGTCCGTGGAGTCACAGAGTCGGACACGACTAAGCTATGACTGACTTAACGACTAAACAGCAATAACACATCCTGGGAACGAAAGTAAAAGTCAGATTCCACGTGGAAGATTTCCAGGACTGTAGGGAGAACCTGGACTGAGGGCAGATTACTGCTGCTCTGTTCTCAGGATGTGTTTGCAAGCTCAGCATAGCAGGAAGAGTCTCAGATCAAATGGCAAGGCAGCGTTGCCACATAACAACGTGCAACCAACTGTAAGTCTCGCTGTATTACACCCGAGGGATGCTGAGGGAAAAAAAACTGCCTCCAAACATAAGTGGAAATTGAACTTAATACTCTAATCACCATAAATTGTAGTGATTATTTGTGTAAAACCATAAATGTACACTATGACTAAATGAGTCATTTACAGAATATCCTTTCAGTTATTAACTTGGCATAAATACTAATCCCTAAAAATGAAGTTGAACACTAATCACTGGGAGCATTTGGGGACCTCTTGTAATCCAAGGATTGTATTTACATAGGGTAATTACCCCCATGGTAGCGGAGTAGGGCAGCTCACTCCTTTGTAAGTAGTAACATATGAGAAGGATGCTATAACAAGGAATGGATTTTCGTCTCTTCTCCCAACCCCTCCCCTTCTTTCCCAATTTGAGCCTAATTAAAATTCCTCAGA
The DNA here is from genome assembly GCF_023091745.1 of Budorcas taxicolor. Taxonomy (NCBI): domain Eukaryota; kingdom Metazoa; phylum Chordata; class Mammalia; order Artiodactyla; family Bovidae; genus Budorcas; species Budorcas taxicolor. The sequence continues at coordinate 51,265,597 of NC_068918.1, forward strand.
ACTTGGCTCTGCTTAACAAGCGGGCAAAGCCAGTCCTTTAAACGCTAACACCTCCTCTACTTCTGCCCATTAAGGGTCATTACTGGAGAGCACATCCGAGGTGTCAGGGCTACAGGTCAGAGGGCAAGAATCCTCAGAGCTAAGAAGCAGAACGCACCACAGCAAGTAAATCTACCATTTGCCTGACTTTTAAAATGCATTTTTAAAGATGAATTTTTTATTTTTTGATGTAATCCTTGAAAGTCCACATAGCTTTACATCACATTTATCTTCTACAAAATGAGCAGCTGCTGCCCCACCCCCACTCTCGACCCCTTTTCTCTGCCCCACATTTGTAAGTAATATACTACTATTTCTTGATTTATCAAATTTGCATTCCAAAATTCTGGCTTCATCTCACAGTAGCCGGGATTCAGCTAACACAGGCACATCTCTCAATCTCTGCTTCTTCCAAAAATAGTCGATCTCAATTTTAAATCTGCCACTATTACATTATTGTGACCATGTAACTAGAACTCACTGTTGAGCCAAGTAAAGTATGACTATAACTATGTTGCCTTTCTCTGCAAACCATGTTTCTCCTAGTACTATTTTTCTTTTGCCTTACAGGTTTATCACGTTTACATACTTCGAACAGGTGGTCACCTGTTCAAACAGGTATGTCAGCCATCAGTAATCTTTCATATTCTCAAGCACAGTGGCCAGGTCCATGTTCCCTGTAGAGCCACCAGTCTCCCTCTGAGTTCAGGACCAGCTCCTGACCGGCTTGGTGCTCTCCAAGCTGCTGCTCAGCTGTCATCCTTGGTCCCCTCCATCACTACTTTCCTGGGCTAGATCACTTTCCTGGACTTCATGTCTGTCTGTTTTATGGTTCACACCCTCATTTTGCTAACGTATGTTATCCAATAGCTTCTTCAGAAAGGGCAGAAACAAACTTTTTGATTCATTATGTGGCTGAAAGATGGGCTTCCCTGGTGGCTCAGATGGTTTAAAAAAAAAAATCTCCCTGCTACCCCATTGGACTGTAGCCCACAGGCTCCTCTGTCCATAGTATTCTCCAGGTCAGAGTACTGGAGTGGGTTGCCATTCCCTTCTCCAGGGGGTTTTCTCGACACAGGGGTTGAACCCAAGTCTCCTGCATTGGAGGTGGATTCTCTACTGTCTGAGCCACCAGGAAGCTCTCTTTTAGAGTAGGAGGGAGAACTTATCCTTTTAGCATTCCAGACTCCTCCTCCCTAGCATATAAGAAAATTCTCCCTGCCGTAGTTACATACTTCTTTTTTTTATTGTATCCTTGGACTTTTTCTGTCCAAGAACATGGATTGGGGAGAGGAGGGAGAAGGCATAAGTAAAGAACTCAACTGCCTGAAATTGACCCTTCTTGGCCTCTGAGGACTTCACAGTTTTCCAAGACAAGGGGAGGGGCATGTAGGTTAGTCTTGTGTCAGGCTGCCACTTGCCCATCCACGCCACGAGTTGTGATGCAGCTCATGGGCAAAACACCTGACCTTAAAAGAGTCCAGATTAGCCAATCTCAAAGGAGTGAGCTGTAGACCTCTGAGAACATCAATACCATTTTTTTTTTTCCTAAAAGCCAAAGCAATTTAAGTTACACCTGAGAAGGAAGAGGGAAAGGGCTTCTAGGATGTTGCTCAAATTAAGGGAAAAGCAAAGGGGGAAAAGGTTTATGTAAAAAGGAAATATATATGAAAAAGATGTGCAGCAACCGCTGTCTCCTCCGTGCTTCTCCCTTGCCTGTCTCTGCATAAAAGCTGGAAACACAAGACTTGCATTTCAAGCTCCGTTTACCACTTAGAGTAGCTGAGTGACCTACCTGAGACCAAGGGGCAGTGGCAGGGAGACTGCTGAGGAGCTCCTGAAAAGGCTTTCTCTTTTCCAGACAGAGGCTCGGAAGGAAGCAGCCTTTGTTCCTTCCGTCCTTCCTGCATAGGACCCTGTGTGAAGACCTAACGTGGAAGCATCATGTGAAAACTGTGCTAGAGGTCCCACATGTCAGGATGATGGAGATGAGGATGGGAATTACCTGGATGATTTACCCCACCAACCCTGAGATCACAGTCTCCAGACAGAAGCAGTGAATGTCCCATACTTCCTTGGTGAATCCTTAGTCTCAGTCTAAAGTAGACTCCTTTGCTGTGCCTTTTTTTTTCTTTCTTTTTTTTTTTGAAGTGAGATTCACATAATGAAAACTAACCACCTTGGCTTTACAATTCAGTGGCATTCACAGTGTTGTGCAATCCCCATCTCTAATTCCAACACATTTCCATCACCTCAAAAGAGCCGTGCACCCATGAGGCAGTCACTTCCTGTTCCCTGCTCCCAGCCCCTGGCAACCACAATCTGTTTTCTATCTCTATGGATTTACACGTCTGTATATTTCATATAAAAGGAATCACAATATGTAACCTTTTGTGTCTCACTTCTTTCGCTTTGCATGTTTTTGAGTTTCACCCATGTTGCAGCATCTATCAGCACTTCATTCTTTTACATGACTAAATATATAATGTGATGTCATAGATACCCTGTATTTTCTTTCTCCATTCATCTATTAAGGTCTTCCCTGTAGCTCAGATGGTAAAGAATCTACCTGCAATGCAGGAGACCCAATTTCGATCCCTGTGTCAGGAAGACCCCCTGGAGAAGGGAATGGCAAACCACTCCAGTATTCTTACCTGGAGAATCTCATGGACAGAGGAACCTAGTGGGCTACAATCAGTGGGGTCGCAAAGACTCAGACTCAACTGAGTGACACACTACTGTTCATCGATTGATGGGCACTGGAGTTGTTTCTACCTCTTGACTAGTGCAAATAATGCTGCTATGAACTTTCATGTATAAGTGTTTGACTGCCTATTTTCAGCTTTTGGGGGTGTATACCTTGGAGTGGAATGGCTGGCTCATCTGGGAATTCTCTGCTTGACTTTTTGAGGAAATATCAAAAGTATTTTCCTTGGCAGTCATGTTTTTTAAAAATCATCCTATGCATCTCCTTGTATCTGTGTCTTACCTATCATGCAAGCTCTGTAAATGTCCTGATCATATCACTACACACTGTGTCCCCAAATACTACTGAAGTAGGCCCTCAAACATACTTGTTGACAACAAAGAAATGAGTGAGTGTGAGAAAACTGATTCACAATTTTAACAGACCACTGTGGATGCAGGTGGTGGATGGATCAGAGGGGCCAAGGATGTGGCAGAGAGCAACAGGAGTTGTGTTCATCTGGAGCCGTGGACCAGGTGAGATGCTTCGCTGCATGCTGACATTACCCGGGGAGCCCACGCAGCTGTCTCACACAGCCCAGCAGCTGCATTGTAGCTATCTGTTCATCTTCCCCCACTGGGCTGAGTTCTGTAAGGACAGCCTCCAGGTTTTTTTCGTATTGCCAGTTGCGCAGTAGATTCTTAACCAGTGTTTGATGAATGAATGAATGAATGGATCTGAATGGAGAAACAGACAATAGCTGCATGATCTTAGGTAAGATGCTTCACCTTTTAAGTCTTAGTTCCTTCAGTGGTAAAGTGGTTCCTGCCTCAAAGGATTCCTTTGATGGGTAAAAGAAACAAAGCTGCCAGGGATCTTAGCACCAGGCTGCCCATGGCAGTCACCCAGGAAGTGATGCCAAAACACTCCTTGTGACTCTGCAGACATAACTAGAACAAATGGGCCCAAGGTGAGGGGACAGGATTCAGCCTAAAAGAAGAACATTCTAACGTAAGCTAGAGCAGGACCATGTCCATGTTGTTTCCTTTGGTATACCCAGTGCTCAGCACAAAGTGAGAACACACTGTTGACTGAACGTGTAGTAAGTGAGACTGACAAATGTGGAATGGGCAGCCTGGGGTCGAAAGCCACTCATCGCTGGGAGTGATCAGGCCAACACTGAATGTTCACTTGCCTGAGATGGAGGGATAGGGAAGCCTGCTCTGGTAGGACAGATGTGTTGACTGCAGAGATCCTTTATAATTCTTGGTGGTTCATGTTCTTTGATGACCCTGGGGAGACAGCAAATTCTTCCAGGGAAAGAATTGGCAACAAAGAAATCAAAAAATATCTCTAGAGATAAGGGGTACCAAACATAGTACTTTTATTATCTTTCATGAGAAAAGGAAAGCATTCAAAATGCCTCAAAACAGAAGATGATAAAGTGAAATTTGGCATTTTCTCAGTAGTCTAAAGATGAAGGAAATCATAGGAAATGAGGAGCCTGAATCTCAAGAAGATACTTAGACTCACAAGTTCATGGCAGCATTATTCACAGTATCCAAAACACAGAAGCAAGCTAAGTGTGCGCCTATCGACAAATGGATAAGGGGTGGGTGTGTGTGTGTGTGTGTGTGTGTGTGTGTGTGTGTGTGTGTGTGTGTAAGGTAATATTATTCAGGCTTGGAAAAAAAAGAAACTCTGCCACTTGCAATAGCATCAGTTCAGTTCAGTTCAGTTCAGTTGCTCAGTCGTGTCCGACTCTTTGCAACCCCACGAATCGCAGCACGCCAGGCCTCCCTGTCCGTCACCAACACCTGGAGTCTACTCAAACTCATGTCCATTGAGTCGGTGATGCCATCAAGCCATCTCATCCTCTGTCGTCCCCTTCTCCTCCTGCCCCCAATCCCTCCCAGCACTAGGGTCTTTTTCCAATGAGTCAGCTCTTCTCATGAGGGGGCCAAAGTATTGGAGTTTCAGCTTTATCATCAGTCCTTCCAATGAACACCCAGGACTGATCTCCTTTAGGATGGATAGGTTGAACCTTAGGTGAACCCAGAGGACATTATACTAAGCAACTGTCCATGGAATTCTCCAGGCAAGAATACTGGAGTGGGTAGCCATTCCCTTCTCCAGGGGATCTTTCCAACCCAGGAATCAAACTTGTGTCTCCTGCACTGCAGGTGGATTCTTTACATCTGAGCCACCTGAGAAGCCCATAAATAAGCCAGACACAGGAAAATACCACAAATACTCTCTTATATGTGGAATATAAAATAGTCAAACTCATAGAAGCAAAGGTAGGATGGTGGTTGCCAGGACCTTAGGGTAAGCTGGGAGGGGAATCAGGAGATGTTGGTCAAAGGATACAGACTTTCCGGTTAAGATGAGTAAGATATGAAGATGGCATGTATAGAATGGTGACTATAAATAATACTGTATTGTTTACTTGAAATTCACTAAGAGGATAGATCTTAAGAGTTCTCACCACGAAAAAAGAAAATGGTAACTATGTGAGGTGACGAATGTGTTAGCTTTATTATAATCATCATTTCACAGTATATACTTACAGTAAGAAATCAAGTTCAGTTCAGTTCAGTCACTCAGTCATGTCCCACTCTTTGTGACCCCATGGACTGCAGCACGCCAGGCCTCCCTGTCCATCACCAACTCCTGGAGTTTACTCAAACTCATGTCCATTGAGTTGGTGATGCCATCTAACCATCTCATCCTCTGTTGTTCCCTTCTCCTCTTGCCTTCTCTGTCGTCCCCTCCTCCTGTCACCTTCAGTCTTTCTCAGCATCAGGGTCTTTTCCAATGAGTCAGCTCTTTGCATCAGGTGGCCAAAGTATTGGAGTTTCAGCATCAACATGAGTCCTTCCAATGAACATTCAGGACTGATTTCCTGATGGACTGGTTGGATCTCCTTGTAGTCCAAAGGAGTCTCAAGAGTCTTCTCCAACACCACAGTTCAAAAGCATCAATTCTTTGGCGCTCAGCTTTCTTTATAGTCCAACTCTCACATCCATACATGACTACTGGAAAAACAATGGCCTTGACTAGATGAACCTTTGTTGGCAAAGTAATGTCTCTGCTTTTTAATATGCTGTCTAGGTTGGGCATAACTTTTCTTCCAAGGAGTAAGCGTCTTTTTATTTCAGGGCTGAAGTCACCATCTGCAGTGATTTTGGAGCCTCCCAAAATAAAGTCTCTCACCGTTTCCACTGTTTCTCCATCTATTTGCCACAGATTAGGATGATGAAAAATCTTTGGAGACGGGTAGTGGTGAGGTTGTATAACAATGTGAATAGACTGAATGGTACTGAACTGTACACTTAGAAATTGTTTAAAATGGTAAACTTTGTAATGTATATTTTACCACAATGAAAATAATATTGAAAATTTCCAATTTTCAAAATTGGAAAATTTCCCAATTGGAAATATCTCTGTAATTGCTAAAGAAGTGCACATTAAGCAAAACAATCATACCTCAGGATCCTAGCTTTCCCCCCAACCCCAGCTTACTTAAAAAAACACTAAAATTTGTATTTCCTTTTCCTATTTTCCTATAGGAAAAGACATCAAGTGGTATACCTTAAATGTATACAAATTTTAGTGTTTTTTTTTTAAGTAAGTTGGGGGGGAAAGCTAGGATCCTGAGGTATGATTGTTTTGCTTAATGTGCACTTCTTTAGCAATTACAGAGATATTTCCAATTGGGAAATTTTCCAGTTTTGAAAATTGGAAATTTTCAATATTATTTTCATTGGGGTAAAACATACATTACAAAGTTTACCATTTTTAACCATTTCTAAGTGTACAGTTCAGTACCATTCAGTCTATTCACATTATTATACAACCTCACCATTACCCATCTCCAAAGATTTTTCATCATCCCAATCTAAATACTATTTTTAATATTAATATTTTAATCTAACAAATTTGTTCAAAAGCTAGAGCTTAACTATTAATCACCAATTAGCTTTTTAATGAAGTAAAACCAATAGAATGTTGTTTTTCCTATAATCAAATGAAATTGCTTTCAAAAGGAGTAAAATAGCTGGATTTCCTGAGAAGGGAAAGAGCTATTGAAGAATTTTCTATACTTGTAAACTGTTTTAAATGTCATTTATTTGAGTAGCTAAAGAGATTAAAAACCATATAGATTTCATGTCTATCAATCACACTGGTCAACAAAACCCAAACACCTTCTATTCCCAGAGACAATAAATGAAGCTTTATAAGCATAGATGCTACTGGAAAAATTTAAATCATCAGCCTCAGGTAATTTGGTTACTTGCTTTATTGCACCTATTTGAACTGCAGCTGCTTTCACAGAAGGGGTATAATCAGTTCCACGTGCCCATATCAGAATCTCAGAGATAAGACTTGAAGTTAACAATCAAAGTCATTTTTGATAACAGAGCTGCTTCCCATTTCTTCAGCTGACCTCACGGGGTCTCTTCCAGCACCTCTTCTCGCGTGCCAGGCTCCGATGCCGGACACCAGTGCAGAGGTGTGCCTGGATCACACAGACCCCAGACGCCCAGGCAGCTCACAGGTCCTGACGAGTGTGCACAGCGGGGCCAGTCACACCGATTATAATCAGCTTCATATTGTTTCATTTTACTTCCTCCATTTGATAGAAACACCAAATTCAAAAGATTACTGGGCAGCAAAGGTGAATGAAGCAAACAGCTAATATCAGACACCATTTCAAAAGCAACTGCCTGGATAAGCCTTTAATAGAATTTCCCAGTTTACAACTCTGAAATTGAAGAAGGCAAGTTACCATGGAAACAAATAGTCTCTTTAAAGAGAGACGGCCTCCTCTCCTGATCTAAGCATGTTCCAGAAGGGAGGAGGTGGGAGGGGAGGGAAAACGCGGGCCAAGCATTTGCGACTGGAACAATGAAGGGAAGTTTTCTTCTCATTAAAATCTTCCCAATGAAATAAGCTTGGAGGGTCAGCTCAGGACTTGTTTTCTTGGCTGTAGTATTAAACCTTAAGTCAGAGATTTTGAGACATTTGGGCAAAATGACATTTTATTGGTAGTTTCTTTTTTTTTCTGTATTCAAATAGTGACACGTGCTATGACAAGTGAAACCCTCAGTACATGACATAAAAGGCAAAGAGGACTCACTTTTCCTGGTCTTCTATCAGCAACAAATACCCATTGAGGTAACCGGCCATTGATTGCTTTTCTCTGCCTTTAGCCTCTTCATATGTTTGTATATATACATATATATACAAGCAATATATACAAACAAAAAGAAACTAAAAATTGGGCAAAGGACTTAAATAGCTATTTGTCTAAAAAAATGTATACAAATGACTACATGAAATGATAAGCACACGAAATGATGCTCACCATCACTAATCATTAGGGAAATTCAGGTCAAGGATAGATATTATTTTTTAAAAAAATTAGTATTACTGAAGATGTGAAGAAATTGGGAACTTTAAACACTGATGGTGCAGCCATCATGAAAATGATAGTATGATACTTCCTCAAACAGAATTACCACATGATCCAACAATTCCACTTCTGAGTATATCCCCAAAACAGTTGGAAACAGACCTGAAAAGATGTTTGCATACCTGTGTTCATAGCAACAGTATTTACAATAGCTAAAAGATGGAAGCAACAGTAATATCCATCAAAGGATGAATGGATAAACCAGTATGGTATATACATACAATGGAATATTATTCAGCCTTAAAAAGGAAGGAAACTGTGACACAATTAAGACATTATGCTAAGTAATCAAAGCCAGCCATAATAATGTATAATTCCACTTCTATGAGGTACCTAGAGTACCTCATGAAAAGAGAAGGTATTAATAGCAGGGTGATTGAGAGGAGGCAGGCGTGGGAAGCTGTTAGTGTTAACTGGGTACAAAATTTCAGTTTGGGAAGAGAAAAAAGTTCCAGAGATACATGGTGATGATGATTATACAACAATGTGAACACACTTAATGCCATGAAAATGTACATGCTAAAGTGGTATGTTTTTGCATGTTTATGCAAATATGCATATTTGAGCACAATAAAAATTTTAGTTCAATATATATTTATGTACAGGAGTATTTTGTATATATGGATGTTTTGTATGTATAGATGTACAGAGATTTTGTTTTTGCTCTTGACTGCTTTTACTAAAAGAATTATACTACACACTTACTCCTTATGAAACAAACCCCAAACCGTACTGGTATAAAGTAACCATGTAATTATGCTTAGATGAGACTTCCCTGGCAGAGAAGGGAAGTCACCATATATCTCAGTGCATGCGGATTTGATCCCTGGTCAGGGAACTGAGATCCCCGTTACCATGTGCAGTGTGGCCCCAAAAAAAATTCTTTAAAAAAACCTATGCTTAGAACTAGGGAATCTATGAGTCAGGAACTTTACCTAGGAAGAGAAGGGACAGTTGACTCATCTCCATGGTGTCTGAGGCCTCGCCTGGGAAGACTCGAAGCCTGTAGCAGGAATCATCTGGAAGGAAGCTTCTTCACTTAACTGTCTGGCAGTTGATGTTGGATCCTTACTTGGGCTGTCGACCAGAATATCTACATGTGGGCTCTCCACATGGGCTGTGCCTTTGAGCTTCCTCACAGCATGGCAGCTAAATTCTATGGGCAGCATTCCAAGAGAAGAGAGCATAGCATGTGGCATATTTGCAATGGAACATCAAAGTGTCCTTGGCTATCTGCAACTGGTTTCAGAGAGGTGATGCCAATATAACCTTTGGAAAATACAACCTGTTATAGCACATTGATTAGTTTGCTACTTGCTTTTAGGATATTTCATTGACATCCCTTTAAGTCAGTAAAGACATAATTCTTCAGTTTTTCTCATTTCTTTATAATTACAAAATTACTTTAAATTCTAAAAGTGATATAAGTACAGCAAAGAAACTTGGAAAAGATAAAAGAAAAAACTATCTGCAATTCCCTGTCTTCAACCAATCACAGTAATCATTTTTAGACTTTTTATTCCATAATTTTCTCATAATGTACATAGAGTTTATGTTTATTTTTTAAAATTTCCCCTTACCACATAATCCCCCAAATTCACATCTAAACATTAAGTTATCATCTTTATTTTTCTTGTGTGGACAAAGCAAAAATAAGAGGAGGGTACACCAGGGAATTAAGACCTCAGGTAGGTTCTTGCTTATCTAATCCTACTGACAGCTATCAGGGAAAATCACTTCAGGGCTTTCAAGGTTTCCATCTTCGTTCCCAGGAGCATAAGGCAGACACACTGACTCCAGAAAAGTAATGTCCTGAGTGAGCTGTGCCTTCTGTCACACTCATCTAAGGAGATGACTGACCTGGTGTGGAAAGCCAGCTGGTGGCCTTTTACTCAGTTTTCTGCCACCCTGACTTGGCATTGGGGTTTCGAGAAAATGCGTGGATCTAGCAAATAAAGTTTGGCAGAGCCCATGTCTCCCAAACATGACTCCAAACTGTTACTGGTTTTCATTGGTCTGCTGTGAAATGAGAAAAATGACCATGGGGTGGGTGTTTCATGAAGCTAAATGGATTTAACTTTTTGAAAGCTAGGCTTTATTCAGAGGTGATGAAAATGTCAATATCAGGAGTTCCTTGCTGGCCCAGTGGTTAGGACTCCGCGCTTTTGCTGCCATGACACAGGTTCAGTCCCTGGTTGGGGAACTATGATCCCACAAGCCAAAAAATAGCTACAAATAATAAAACTAAAAATGTCAAAATGTATAACATTATTCAGATCATAGATTTTCTTAGCATTCCTAAGTAGCAAAGTAAAAAGCTGGCAAGTCTAAACTGAGTTTCAGTCATTTGCCTGATTTGTGTTGCTTAGTCGCCGAGTTATGTCCAACTCTTGCGACCCCAGACTGAAGCCCACCAGGCTCCTCTGTCCATATGATTTTCCAGGCAAGAATACTGGAGCGGGTTGTCATTTCCTCCTCCAGGGGGTGTTCCCAACTCAGGGACTGAACCTGCGTTCCCTGCATTGGTAGGCGGATTCTTAACTGCTGAGCCACCAAGACAAATGGAAACACTGATCCAGTCGCCTTTTGAAGAGTCTTTGAGTTTGAGGTACAGTATTTGTCAAAAGGGATTACACTCTGAGGTTGTTGGGGGAAAAAACTGCTTGACATGGGAGAAGGATGCAAAACTCGACTGCTCGGGATGGTCAAGTTGTGTGGCCTTGGCCATGTCATTTATACTGAGTCTCCTCAACCATCACGTGAGTCGGGGCTAAAGGCTTATCTGTGGGAAGTACAGAGAACTGGGTAAGTGCCGAGTGTCTTGGGGCTGCACCCTCGAAGCTTTCCCTCACCAAGGCAGCTGAGCGGGTCCTGTAATAGCTGGTGAAAAACTCAAGAAGGGACTTTCTACCATCCCAAGTATTTCCCTGGGAGTTTCCTAATTTCAATGAGAAAGAATATTCTTTAATTAAAATGCTGCCACAGAAATTTTTTAAAGAACAAATTGCCATCTAATTTCCCTTTGATCTGTTTTTTTCCACTTGGGTTGCAAGGTTTTACAGAATTTTCCCCAAACGCTTGGAGTCTGCAGTAATTTTATTTCATTCTGATTAAACTTCAAAGGAGAAAACACCAAGCCACCAGAACAAGCTAAGCTTTTTTTCCACTTCATTTATTGGGTAGGCATTTCGGGGGCATCTACAACGTGCCTGACGTTGTGAGGAGAGCTGGAAATACAAAAATGAATACATACAATTTGGCCCTCGCCCTCACTGCGTTCAGTGTTTCCAGGACCTGAGCAAGCCACAAACAAACTTTGTAATGCAATGGGGAGACAGTAGAAACAGCATCACGTAGTCATCTTCTGCAGGGCCTTGTAGGAGCAAAATGGTGGCCCTGGCTGAGTTGACACTTTCAATGAAACTTCAAGGATGAATGAAATGAAATCAAAAGAAGACATGAAGGATAACTGAGGCAGAAGAGATAGCAGAAGCCTAGGTCCAGGGGTGGAAAATCACATGGGCTCTGGTGTGTGTGCACGTATGTACATGACAAGATATGTCCATGTATGTGTAGATATATGCACCTATGTATGTGTGCATGCCTCTCTGTGTGTGTGTGCAATTGTCTCCATAATAGGAAAGACCTAGAGTGTCATCCAGAGACTCCACTGATGGCACGGGGACAGGCAAGTTAACTTGAAGCAAGTTGCCAGGATCTTCTATTATCTGTGGAGCTTCCCTGGTGACTCAGACAGTAAAGAATCTGCCTGCAATGCAGGTGACCTGGGTTTAATCCCTAGGTTAGGAAAATTCCCTGGAAAAGGGAATGGAGACCCAATCAAGTATTCTTGCCTGGAGAGTTCCATGGATAGAGGAGCCTGGCAGGCCATGGGTCCCAAAAGAGTCAGACACGATGGAGTGAATAACACACGCTTTATTATCTGTGGGTGTCAGGGAAAGAGAATCAAAAATTTGCTTTAGAGATCCTGGAAAGAAGAATGAAAATACTCCAGCATGGGTAAATTTGACTTTAATTTTGACTGACTAAATCAGTCAGACACCAGCAGTGACCCTGGAAAGAAGAACCCAAGTTCCCCTGTCGAGGTGACGTGAGGATCCAATTCAGGGCTTCTCAAGCCTGGATGTCCATTTGAATCCCTGGAGATCTTGTCAAGATGCAGATTCTGACTCAGTGGCCCAGGATTCTGCATCTCTAGCCAGCTCCCAGGTGATGTCAGTGCTGCAGGTCCACATAGCACACTTTGAGTAGCGAGATCAAATGCACTTGTTGCCCAGTCTTGATGCCAGCCTAGACTCTACTGGGGAGCCACTGACGTCAACTCAGGGCAGAGATCTCCAGAGGACTATGTTCAGTCCCTCACTGCAACCAGGTACAGGGCCCCATCTGGCAGGAGTCCAGACCCTCTGGTCTAAAAGGGCTGCTGGCTTCACAGACCTAGAATCAAAAAGTGAAAGTTGGGAGGAAGGAGGCAGAAACGGAGGGCTAGAACTGGCACTTGCTCAGAAAATAGGCCCAGAGAGCTCCTAACAGGAGCTAAGTAAGACACTAAGGGCACAAGTAAAGGAAGCAGGAGCTTAGGCAAGGGCCCAGGCAGAGCCTCAGACACTGCACACAGACCGTCTGCTCAGTGACTCTGCTCTATGCAGATATCACAATCATCTTCACCCAAAGCCATTGCAAAGCCGACCGTAAATCCCTGCTAACAGATGAGGCTGGGAAAGTGCAGAGCAGTCCAGGGGATCACTCAACCTCCCAGCGGATACACAGGGGAGCCGCAGTTCACACCCCAGTGTGCAGGATCTGAAAGCCCAAGTCTTTTGGGGACCATACACTGTCCGGGGTCCTTTTAACGATGAATGAGGTCCAGGCTCTGTGCCCCAGGGTATGGTCTTTCGATTATCTGAATCCAAAACCAGTGATGTCAGCCATGAGTGCCAGGCCAGGAGGAAGCCAGTCAAGAGAACCCAGCACCTGAAGAGCTGGTATCAGGAACGGGACTGCTCTTGGACAGAGTGGCCCAGCCCTCTTGGTCCTAAAGGAGATCTGCCTCCATGTGGGCCAGCCAGGTGTCCAACACGGCCCTCGCAATCTTGGTAGGTGCAGAGGTAGACAAACCGGTTAGTAGACATCTTAAAGCCATCTTGAGTAGAAATCTTGGCAGAAATGGAATAGGTACCTGAGAAAAAAGAAAACAGTGCTAAATGGGAAGAACTGCCATCTGACAAAGTGTCTGAACATAGCGTGCAGTCAGGAATTGGGAGTTGCTGTTGCTATTATTATTATTGTTTTGGGGTGTTGTTTCTGTGCATTGCTATGGAACCAGTGAGTGATAGACTAGGAACATGCTCGGGCATAATGAGATATTTCATCCTCAGGAAACCAAAGTCTACAGGAGTCCAGCCAGGTTGCTAAATGAACGAGCTGAAGTTTCATACAGCGTGATGGAGAAGCATTCACCCCCCTCCAACATTTTACAGTCACAAATATTTAGCTATCAGAATGCTGCTTGCCCGTGGTCACTGCTCACAGCCACTGGTTCCTCCTAGTTGGGCTATCATGGTTCAAAAATTATATTTCTAAATGCCAGGAGCCTTCCTATAAAAAGAGCCTGAGACTGGAGTTGAAAGAACCACTCTGCTCCTCACTGACACTCTCTCCATCTTCTCACCTTGGGAAGGGAGACAAGAGCATCTCTGCTGCCTGCCTTGGGACCAAGCCAGGTGCAGCAAGTGGAAGGAGGTAAAGACTGCTGTCCTCCATGCAGAGAAGCCCTGATATTACCCTGCCCAAGTCTTGCCATTCTATTCTATTCTCTTTATTAATGTTATTATTATTCTTATATCCTCTATGTTTTCTCTAAACTGCCTCCATCCTTTGAAGAACCAGACGGCATTTACTTACATTCATACATCCATAAAATAAAAGTCTACATGGAACCTAAACGCAAACTTCCATGTATAGATCTAAATATACCTAATAAATATATAGACATGTATGCATATATACAGGAATTTCTTGTTGGCTCAGAGGTAAAGAATCTGCCTGCAGTGCAGGAGACGCAGGTTTGATCCCTGGATTGGGAAGATCCCTACGAGGAGGTAATGGCAATCAATTCCAAAAATTCATGGACAGAGAAAACTGGCAGGCTACAGTCCCTGGAGTCGCAAAAGAGGCGGACACAAATTAGTGACTAAACAACAATGTATGTATACAGACATGTGTGTGTGTGTGTGTGTGTGTGTGTGTGTGTGTGTACACACCAATATATACACACACAGAGGCATATATATATATATATATATATTTGATTTTTCCCATGTACTAAACTCAAAGGACTACTCACTAAAGCAGGTGAGACGTTTCCACAATTCATTTAAAAGATTATTATTTAAAAATGGAAATAGCTTGGAGCAGATGACTGGAAATCATTCCTCACTGCAACTCACATGGAGGAAGCTGTCTAATTCTTGGAAATTTAGACATACTTCTCGTAATTTAGCACAAAAATGGGTCTGACTCAATCTGCTCTTCACATTTTGGTAATTTAAAAGGACATACGGAATTTTATTTTAATGGTAATTGCAAACTCATGCAGAAAATGTAAATGAACATTTCATGATTAGCTTACAGCATAAACTATGGCTTCTATTAATGTATTCCAATTTGTAATTCTTTTCACAGTATGAGATTTGAAAGCTGTGATTAAAATTAATTAGGTTAAGTAAAGTTTATCCCCCCTGAGCACTGCTGTTGGGAAAGAGCAAGAGGAAAACGCGCTCTGCAACTGGCTCTGCAGGAAGCCGTGTCTTCGCGAGAAGTCGACCGACTCCTCTTCTCCTCACGGAGGTCACCTGCTGCTTATTTGGCATATCTCAAGCACCATGTATCTCCTCAAGGAGCTAATTGAACCATTCAACTCTTCTTTGCTGGATCACAAAACCACATAGCTGTGACTGCATCATCTTCCAATAAGGACATTAGTTAGATCCATCGATTGTTAATGCAGGAAAAGATTGAAGAAAGGAGGAGAAGGGGACGACAGAGAATGAGATGGTTGGATGGCATCATCAACTCAATAGACTTGAGTTTGAGCAAACTCCAGGAGATGGTGAAGAGCACAGAAGTCTGGCATGCTGCAGTCCATGGGATCGCAAAGAGTCGGGTACAACTGAGCAACCAAACAACAATGGATTGTTTAAACACGGTACGTCTTGGAGGGAAATCCGTACATCCTGTAAAACTAAGGTAATGTGGCCACCAAGAATTCAGAACCGTAACTGCTGTGAAAGAGGTGCCAAATGAGGGAACAATAAGAAAGATAATAAATAATCCCCACCTGTACAATTCTGTTTTTGCCCAGAATCGTCTTGAATATTGATTACCTCCTTTGATCGCCTCAACAATCCTGACAAGAGATCTTTGCTGTTGTCCCATTTTACAGATGAGAGTACTGAGGTTAAGTGATCATTCCAGGATCAAGGAATGATGGAGGTTAACCCAGGGCTTCTGAGTTCCCATCCTATACTCCTTCCATGGCTCAGCTCTGTAGCTACTAAAAACAAAACTGAAGTAAACTTTTAACCTATAGGTTGCCTGTGTTTACTCAGTGGGTTGAAATTCATTACCTAGGTTCCTAGGATATGAACTAAGGCAAAGTTTAACAATTTCAGAATGGTGTTGTACATCTCAGTAAGCAGAGCATCAGTCTGGAGGGCTAGGACGACACAAAGTGCAAAGCTGGCAAGGGACACCCTCTTCTTACTGGAGATCTTGATTCAAGTCATTCGGTCTTCCCTAATTGTCCTTCAGCTTCATACCCAGCCTCTCAGGCTACCCCTGGCTCCTCTTATTTCCTTTGGCACAATGCAGTCTCTGGCCCTGGCATGGAGATACAGACAAGGATGACACACGTCCCGCCTCTGGGCTTGCCTGACCCGTGCCCTGAGTCACGATAGAGCCTCGTCTCCTGTGACTCATCCTTCCTGGCTCTGCACACTGCCTGACCTGGTTTCTTCCAAAAAGGACTAGTAGCTTTCGAGTATGGAAAACTGGGTTTCATCCAGCCCTTGAGTGAAGGGTGTAATTTCTTCAAAATCAGTGCTTTTGTCTATCAGCACTACCTGATAGAAACTCTGTGATAATGGAAACTTCTACTTCTGAGCTTTAAACATGGTAGCCATTAGCCACAAGGGACCATTGTGTGCTCATGTGTTCTCTCAGTCCTGTCTGACTCACTGCAGTCCCGTGGACTGCAGCCCCCCAGCCTCCTCGGTCCATGGAATTTTCCAGGCAAGAATACTGGAGTGGGTTACCATTTCCTTCTCCAGAAGATCTTCCTGACCCAAGGATCAAACCCACATCTCCTGTGTCCTCTGCGTTGGCAAGCAATTTCTCTACTTGTAGCACCGCCTGGGAGGGCTTCCCCGATGCCTCAGCAAAGAATCCTCTAGGTAATGCAGCAGATGCAGGAGATGTGGGTTTGATCCCATCAGGAGGATCCCCTGGAGGAGGTAATGGCAACCCACTCCAGTATTCTTGCCTGAAAAATCCCATGGACAGAGGAGCCTGACAGGCTAAAGCCCAAGGGCCTTGCAAGAATCAGACATGACTGAGCGACTAAGCTCGAAAAGTGGCCATTAAGCCCTTGAAATATGGCTAGTGCCTGTGAGAAATGATCTTTTAAAATTTATTATTTAATTTTAATTAGTTTCAATTTAGATAGCCACATGTGGCCAGTGGCTGCTGTGCTGGGCAAAGAAGGTCAATGATCTCTTCATTCTGTTCCATCATTAAAGCTCTGCTGCTACTGCTGCTAAGTCGATTCAGTCATGTCCGACTCTGTGCGACCCCACAGACGGCAGCCCACTAGGATCCCCCGTCCCTGGGATTCTCCAGGCAAGGACACTGGAATGGGTTGCCATTTCCTTCTCCAATGCATGAAAGTGAAAAGTGAAAGTGAAGTCACTCAGTCGTGTCCGACTCTTAGCAACCCCATGGACTGCAGCCTACCAGGCTCCTCCGTCCATGGGATTTTCCAGGCAAGAGTGCTGGAGTGGGGTGCCATCGCCTTCTCCACATTAAAGCTCTATATAAAATAAAATCTAAAGCTGGCAATCTCTAGCTTGTATGGTAGTAGAGTGGTGAGAAAGATGGGGGAGTAGATGGGACCTAGTAATGACCCTTATATCCAGCCACATGGAAAACCACAAGCTCCCAGAGATTAAATACAGAATGAATCTTTGCTTTTAAGGTGGAGGATTGTGTAAGAAGGGACTTTCTCTATTGCCAGTGGAGTTTGGGCCAAGGAAGCCAGTTAAACGTTCCTATGTAGATAGTTCCTATACACAGAGCTGGTGTGGTGTGAGCATCTGCTAAAATACTAACAGGTAAGCAGGGACGAGTCTGCAGAACCCTTTGCCTGCAGAGGCTCATGGTACACTTGCTCCTTCCTCCTGCGGCCTATCAGTAAAGATCTTCTGCCCAACTATGAGAAACACATTACCCGGAAACATGTCTTAGCGCTGCTGGGGAATGACCTTCTATCCATATTAAAGATGTTTGAACAGACTAAACTTCTTTACTAAAATCCATTCAGCAAACAGGGATGGAACCTGGGCTGCAGAAACACAAAACATAAGATAGGTGTGAAATCTAGCCTGTGACCTTCAGGCAAGGACTATCCAGGGAATGAGTGAGAATTCACTGTCCTGGACTACTGGTTAAAGACAACAAGCTATTATGGAAAGTTTACAAACAAGCTTAGATTTTTAAAACATATTTGCATATTTCTAAATATTCCCTATGAGCACTAAACACTTGAAGATGGTTGGATGGCATCATTGATTCGACTGACGTGAGTTTGAGCTAACATCGGCAGATGGTGAAGGACGGGGAAGTCTGGCGTTCTGCAGTCCATGGGGTCACAAAGAGTCTGATAGGACTGAACGAATGAACAACAAGCGTGGGCTTTGAGGGCTAGAAGCAGAATCCTGGGGAAGAGGGAACAAGATGCTATTAATAGAAAGGGAAGAAAACCATACAGTTTATAAAGGAGCTTCATACTCAAACCTCAGTCACCTAAACCCTGCATATTGTTAGCTTCCATTTTTCTAAGAGAAAATGGGAGATTTTAGGCATTTCCCCGAAGTGGAACAGTGAGCTAGTGACTTGAGCGAGCCTTTAGACTCCTAGGCTGGGGTTTTTGTCCCTACCGTGAATGTCACAGCATTTCATTGCTTTAGGGGAGTGATCAAATCAAATCAAACTGAATTATGTAACTAGGTTGTAAATCTGTGAATAAAATGTTCGTATTATAAAATTTCTGTGAGGAGGATGTTGGGTCTCGGTAATCATGGCACAGGTGGCTCTGTCTGACTGTGAGGTCCCTATTCCTTCCCAGACTGTCTTGCTTTTGATAACCACGAGGTGGCAGTGCAAGCACAGCCTTCCAGGGCCTTCTTACCATGGACGACCCGGGGTGGTGACAAGCGAAGTTTCCTACGCCAGGCTAGGGTGAATCATTCCGCAGCTCTAAGGTCGTGGTATCGGTTTCAGTGGGTCTGATTATCTGGAGTTTTCTCTGTGCTCTCCAATCTCACCAGAGGCTGCTCTATTTGCGTAGAGATACCTGCTGTGGGACCTTCTACTGAATTATGTAGAATTAGTGAATGAGGGAGATGCTTAACGGGGCTGTCCGCCCTTTGAATGCCAAGTAATTGTCATCCTTCTGAGTAAGCAGGGCTGCCTAGGATCCTAGAAGGAAAATTCCAGGTCTCCTTCTCTATGTCCCGAAACCAATTCTCAGGCTATGTAGCATCTTGGTCGCTTTCCGTTGCGACTGGTTACAGAGTAAGTGCCATTAATAATAGGAAATTGGAGATTTGGAGGTGCTGAGCTTATGTCTCCCAAAATACAGTAAATATTCTCATTGCAAAGAAAGGTATCTTTTGGGGGGGGGGGGGAGTGACCCAGCCTGCCTGCTTCTAGAAAGGAGCATCCCACATAAAAATTAATTATGCTATTAATGTTAGTTAATAGGGACTTCCCTGGTGCTCCAGTGGTTAAGACTTTGCCTTCCAAGGAAAGGAGTTCAGGTTCAATTCCTGGTTGGGGAGCTAAGATCCCACATGCCTGGTGTCCAAGAAACCAAAACAGAAAACAAAAGCAATATTGTAACAAATTCAGTAAAGACTTTAAAAATTGTCCATATCAAATCTAAAAAAAAAAAAACTAGTTACTGCATATGGGAGAAGGCAATGGCACCCCAATCCAGTACTCTTGCCTGGAAAATCCCATGGACGGAGGAGCCTGGAAGGCTGCAGTCCATGGGGTCGCTAAGAGTTGGACACGACTGAGCGACTTCACTTTCACTTTTCACTTTCATGCATTGGAGAAGGAAATGGCAACCCCCTCCAGTGTTCTTGCCTGGAGAATCCCAGGGACGGGGGAGCCTGGGGGGCTGCCGTCTATGGGGTCACACAGAGTCGGACACAACTGAAGTGACTTAGCAGCAGCAGCGGCATTGAACTCACAGGAAGTACCGTGTATACACTTCTATAGGTTACCTCCTTTACTCTGACAATGGCTAACAGGGGCAAATGTTAACGTGATCCCGATATTCCAATGAAGAGACTGAGAATTTATTTACCCAAGCCATGGAATTTGAGTGAAGGTCTCTGATTGAAAAAACCTAACATTTGTGTCCATCTATGAGTAGTTAGCAGGTTTCCCTGGTAGCTCAGAGGTCAATGTTCTTGCCTGGAGAATCCCAGGGACGGGGGAGCCTGGTGGGCTGCCGTCTATGGGGTCACAGAGTCGGACACGACTGAAGTGACGCAGCAGCAGCAGCAGCAGCATCAGGAGATATGGGTTTGATCCCTGGGTCAGGAAGATCTCCTGGAGAAGGAAATGACAACCTACTCTAGTATTCTTGCCTGGAGAATCCCATGGACAGAGGAGCCTGACAGGCTGCAGTCCATGGAGTTGCAAAAGAGTCGTACACAACTTAGCAACTAAACAACCAACAATAAACAGATGTGAGTGCTTATCATGTCCTTGAACTATGTATAGGGTCTCACTTCACATCTGTCACACAAGCGGACTCACAGATGAGCCCCCATGTTCTAGTGCAGATTCTTTGGAGGTAGAGCAAGATGCCAAGATGCCCACCAGCTGGGATGGGCAGGAAGTCCGCACAGGCCTGGCTTAGCTGAGGTTCAGCTGGACAGGCCCACCCCTAAGGTGAGATTGGCCTGGTACAGGCAAAGACAGAGGTGGTTTAGACTGTCAGGCAAATGGCTCAACAGCGATTAAGCCAGCACTGGTGCAAGTACATGAGCTTCCTAGCGTGTCTGTCTGGAGATAAGACAGGGCAAAATCCTGATTTCACTCAGAAATGGCACGTTTTCCTCTAGGTTTATTTCCTAAAGTCTTGATCATGATGACTCTTTCACTGGTTTGCATGAAAATGAGCACTCAAGGACAATGTGGTGAGTTTTTTTTTTAAAAATCAACATTTATTACAGAGAAGATAACCCCTAACTTTGAGATTCTGCCCTTCCTGTTTATGGTTAAAATGTTTCTCTTAGGAAGACATGGAAGTTGATTTATATCTTAATAATGTTCCCTCGAAAAATAAAAACTTGACATACCTACAGAGTACTCCTCTTTTCTTCTTCTTTATAAAAAAGTTACAGATTATAAAATCTAGAACTCCATCTCTGGGTGGTCCTCAAACTTTTCCTCCCCTGAGCAAGTTAGGAGTATTTCATATACTGCCATCTAGTGGTCACCCTCTGTCACACTCACTGACTCTCTGAGAAAATAAGTAGTGTGTGGGAACACAAGGGGTGTGTGTGTGTGTGTGTGTGTGTGTGTGTGTGTAAACTCAGGTGCCAACAAGCAGAGATGTGTTAGCATGGAAAAATGCAGGTTTTGAAAACTGTGTAGAAAGAATCAGAGTGAACAGACCTCCTACTCCAAATCCATGTGGGCAGAATTGAAAGCAGGTGTGTGGGATTAGCACGCTGTATTTTTTCCAACATCCACCACCCAAAGGGCAGCCGCACAGAATCGTTCATGCTCAGGAGCGCAATCAGCTAATGGGACGTGAGACGGTGTAGAGAAGAAGGTTTCAAGACGAAACTTGAACCAAATGTGTTCACGGTGTAATTCATACCCTTTGAATAACAGAGGTATCACTTCCAACTCTGGGAGGACCCCTCAACCTTTCCAAAATGGGTGAGTGTAGATTTCTGCAAGTGCCTGGTGCGGCTGGGAGCACAGCAGAGAATGGATTTGCAAATAGCAGGCAGCCTGACCTTTGAAGATGGCTCCCACTAGCAGTCGGTACTTCCCACCTCTGTCCTTCACTGTTGCTGCAGCCTCTGGGCTTCTGCATCTGCAGCCTCCTGCCAACCCCCTCCTCCAAGCTGGCTGCTCATCCTCCTTTCATACTGCTAGAGAGAGTGAAAGGGGGACAGGGAGAAATGCAAAGAAACCATGTCTAGGGTAGAGAGGAGACAGAGATGCTTCCTGAAAAGGCCAGAAAATCCCTTCTTCTCAACCCCAGAAGACTGTGTAGAAGAGTCTTAAACTACCTGGTGTTCTGTAGCTCTCCCAAGTGGTCCTGAACTGAGTCAGCTAATTCAGGCTCTGGACACTAGTGCAGAAGCCAATAGTCTATAAGTTGCTAACTGACTGTATTCCAAAAGGTTACGTGTATCTTGGGCTTCCCTGGTGGCTCACTGATAAAGAATCCAACCTGCCAAGGCAGAGAACCTGGGTTCGATCCCTGGGCTGGGAAGATCCCCTGGAGGAGGAAATGGCAACCCACTCCTATATTCTTGCTCGGAAAATCCCAAGGACAGGGGAGCCTGGAGGGGGTCAGAAAGAGTCAGACGTGACTTTGTGAGTGAGCACACAGGCACATACACGTATATTAGTCCCATTTGAAATTCGAAATACATTTACACATAAAACCAATGAGCTACAGTGCTTCGGTTCCCAGGCCGGCTTGGGAAATCCACTTCTTCTCTGCATCTGAGATGTGCTGCGACCTTCTTTAGGTCACCTGTGCTTTCTCTGAGTGGGGCGCTCTGTGGGGAGGGGGAGAGGGAGGTTCTGCAGAGCCTTAATCATTGATTCTTTTAATAATTCTCAGGAGAAAACTCCTTAACACATCAGAAGAATATCCAGGGGGGTAAAACTAGAAATAAAGAAATAAATCTGAATGCAATTAATCACACTTGCCAAGAGGATGTGTTCAAAGAATTCTTAGATAAGATAGCAGCAGTCAATAATTACAGGAAGAAAGCGCAAGGGTACAAATGGGTGCCCTGCCTCCCTGGGCTCTGGATACCCAGGGCTCACTTGTGCTCCTTTGAGTCTTCTCATCAGCTGTCTGTGTGCTCCAGGACAGCTCTGCATCCCTTAGTTCTGGCTCATAGTAGGTGCTCAATAAGTGTCAGATGAGTGGAGCTGCCAAAAGCAGGCATAATTTCTTGCATTCACTTTATACATAGTAATCAGCTATCTGCTATGATGTGTGTGTATTCTAAGTACCGGATCAACAGTGGACTGGGAAGTTGGGTCCCTACTTTTGTATCTTGTGGCAGGTTGAATAATGGCTCACCAAAGTGCCAGCATACTAATCCCTGGAACCTTGAGTCTGTTGTTATGGACATAACATGGAAAAAGGGATTTTCAGACATGACGAAGTCAAGGATCCTGAGATGGAGAGAGGATCTCGGATTATCCAGGTGGGCCCAATGGACTCACCGAGGTTCTTATGAGAGGTCACAGTGATGCAGGCCCACAAGCCAAGGAATATAAGCGGCCTTGAGAAGCTGGAAAAGGTGGGAAACAGATTCTCCCCTGGATCCTCAAGAAAGACCACAGCCCTGCTGACACTGTTGCAGAGAAGATGCCAATTCTGACTCCATATTGGAACTGTTTCTTTGACTTGCTTTTCGTTGTTTTTGTTATTATAAGCGCACAGCATGGCCTGCCTCAGAGAATCCTGCCCCTCTGTCTGACTGTTAAACGTGCCTTTGTTCAGGACCCTGTCCACCTGTAGATACCAGGAAGGGAGAAACTGACACATCCCCCGCCTGAGGCTTGCCATTTTAGATGTTTTCTAGATTAATGGTCTTTTTACTTTGTTCCCTCACCTTCCCCCATCTCTGATCTATAAAAGAACCTGGCAACCAGGCCTCAATAAGATGATTATTTTGAGGTGCTAACCTACCATCTTCTTGGTCAGCAGGCTCCCCACTTAAAGTCTCTTTGCCTCACCCCTCACCTCGCGGATTCGTTGACCCATCGTACAGTGAGCAGAGTGAGCTTGGACTTGGTAACAACACCTTGAATTTAGCTCTGGAAAACTGCTTTCAGGCTTCTGATCTTCAGATCTGGCAGGTAAGAAGTTTGTATTTGTGTTGAAAGGCACTCCATTTACGGTAATGTACAGCAGCAATAGGACATGAATATAAACTGAATATCGTTATAACTTATTAGCTATTTTGTATAAAGTATAACAGGCTTCCCTGGTGGTTCAGTGGTAAAGAATCTGCCTGACAGTGCAGGAGATGTGGGTTCGATCCCTGGGCCAGGAAGATGCCCTGGAGAAGAAAATGGCTCTCCCATGGACAGAGGAGCATGGTGGGCTACAGTCCATGGGGTCACAAAAGAGTCAGATCCAACCGAATGACTAAACAACAGCAACATCAAGTATAACAGACGTTAAAAAAGTAGCCCCAATACATCATCATGATAGAGACAGTATAGAATGATGTTCTCTGCACAGGTGGGCTTAATAATTCGTTCTTCTGTTTACCAGTTAGAGGATCTTTTTGAGGCTGTACCTTTCTGGGGTAGCAGAAATTCACTTTACAGCTTCCAACATCAGATTTTGAATCTCCAAATGCTTATATATATATAAAAAAGAAAGAAACATTTTGATGATAAATCCTTCCCTAGATAACAACTTTTACTTTAGGACAAATATTGTTCCTTAATTGACAATCAGGTTCAACTTGGATTTTTCATCACAGCACGCTAAGAAACAGGGAGGAGATCTTTGCCTCTCATTTCTCCAAGGAGGAAACAAGCACAGATCTGACCAAGTTGCTTCACCGCCCACGAGCAAGAATATGAACTCAGCTCTTCTGACACCTCAACCAAGGGCGTTCCCCCAGTCTCAGCTCTAAAAGAGGCTTTAAACACGCGGAGGGCTGGGGTTGACAGCTTGCTACAGGGAGAGGAGAGGAACTCCAGAGAAACACCAGTAGTCAGGACCTCTGGAATAAGAAAGCCTCCAGTTTTTACATTAAAACTAGGGGGAAAATGTGACAATTGGATGAGTTTCACTTTGAAACTCATTTAACCCGAAAAGTCAAAACGAAACTCCAGGGGTGCAAACCCACAACAATCAAAATAAAAACAAGTTTTCACAAGCCTGTTGCGAAGCTAAATATAGATTTTTTTTTTTCAGATGGACCCCACTCACCTTCAAATTCATGACTTTTGAGAACTATTTCAAACCTTATTTTAAAAAAGAATGTCAATCTAAAGAAAAATAGTTTCGCGGGGGAGGGAGGGTGAGGCTGGGCTTGTATGTGTGATGGGAGAGCATTTCTCTGACTTAGCTCCCCCTGCAAAACCATCAAGCTGTTTTTAAATACCATTTGTGGTCACCTGCCCTGGTAATATTTTCTAATTGTGGTCAAAAGAAGCTGACTAAATATTTGTGTGTTCGCTCCAGGGGGAAACTGTCAAAAGTCAGGGCCTTAGTGGATGGCCTTCCGTCATGTTATTTCTCACCTAGTTCTTGGGTGCATCTGTGAGAGCCCCCTCTGCATTCTGCCATTGTAAACAGCGTAATTCAAATTGGAAACCAAAGTACTCTGGCTGCAGCAGGGGCCGTGCACACGGCTTTTTCCTTTTCCTGTTCCTCTGGCCTCACCTCTGTGCCCAGGAGGAGGCAGACAGCAGGGGCTGGGATCACCTGGGGCCTGAGGGTTGCCCCGGAAAGATGGCCCCTTGGCTCCTCAACGTGCGGTGAGGGCTTTGAGCCAGGACATTTGAACTGCTGAGCAATTTCGTATTAAGACGTGAGCACCCAAGTGTCAGCTGGAGCTGTAGGCTTTTATTTGTGGTGGGCTGTTTTCCTGCCACGGTTGGTGTGGTTCACCGTCTACCTGAGTGTTGAAAACTGCTTTGCAGAATCCAGTGGCTGAGCTCCAGATGGGTACGGCTCCTTCCCCACCCACCGGTGGCCCCCCGGGACAACAACCCCAGGGTGCATCTCCTCCTAGGCCCCACTGCATTCCCATCCGGAGAAGAATCGTGAGAAAACAGGCATGAGAAAACACACTGTCAGATCTTCAGTGTGTATTTCCAGGAATGGTACTTTGGGGAAAACTGAGACAGGTCTCCAGACTGCTGTGCCAAAGAATTCAGACTGTGATTTCCCAAAACAGACGATGGAAATCAATTGTAACCCCGTGAAGTCCAAGAATGGAACTGGGACTTCAAAAGCCTTAGAATTTTGGGAACCACGACTCATTTATGCTAAGGAAATAAACATGAATATGTAAAACATTTTCAAAACTAAAGGTACGGGGCTATTTATTAGGAGTTCACCTATGCAAACAAAAAATGGGAAAAAATCTAAATGGCTAATAAGTTATTGATCGATCACATTACGGTATAATCATATTTTTTGGTCATCATCTGTAACCAGCATTTGTTGAATAGTTACTGTGTCCTGGAGGTTATGTATTAGCTTTATGGGTGTTATCACACTTAAAAAAAAAACCCAAGAACTTACACTCAGAGAGGTAAAAGTCCTCATCCATGAGCACGATACTAATACAGTGAGATAAATAGTAACCCCCTACCACCCCACCAAATTCATGGCCACCTGGAACCTGAGAACATGACCTTATTTAGAAATAGGGTCTTTGCAGAGGTAATCGCTAAAAACAAAATCTCCCTGGGCCCATCTCTGACTGGCAGCCTTAACATGAGAAGAGAGAGAGTGATTTGAGTCCCACAGAGACACAGACAGAAGTCTACGTGAGGGTGGAGGCAGAGACTGAAGTGATGTGTCTACAAGGCAAGGAACGCCAAGGGTTGCTGGCAGCCTCCTGGAGCTTGGAGAGAGAGACACATGGAGCAGATTCTCTCTGAGAGCTCCAGGAACAACCGGCCCTGCTGACACTTTGATTTCAGACTTCTCGCCTCCTGAACTATGAGAGAATACATGTCTGTTGTTTTAAGCCACCCAGTTTGTGGTAAATTGTTATGGCAGCCACAGGAAATGAATACAGATGAAGAGAGTAGTACACAGAGGATTTGAACCCAGGCTGACTCCAGAACCAGAGCTCGCCCTCTGTGCTATGTAGCATCCCACAGCCGGGCTTCACATGGTATATTTAACATCACATTTGGGTAAAAAATTTGAATATATGCATAGAAAAGAACTGGAAGAATATATGGTGAAATGTTTATTTCTGGATAGCAAGAATCCAGATGGATTTTAATTTCCTTCTTTTTGCTTATCTGCTTTTTCCTTTTTCAGCATCAAAAGCGATACTTTTCATAGTAAGATGCACATGGAATGATGTAGGAATGAAGGGGCATCACGCTACAACTTGCACTCAAATAGTTCAGACAAAAAAAAACTAATAAATATGTATCTACACAGAGAGAAAGTGATTAAGCAAATGTGGGAAAATGTTAATCATTGAGAATTTGGATAACGGGTAGATAGGAATTCTTTGTATTGTTCTTACAGATTTTTAGAAATTCTGAAATTATTTCAAAATTTAAAAGTTACCCCTACCCCCCAAAAAAGAGTCCTAACATGGAAGACATTCAAACTTGAAACAGAAACAACTTTATAAACATAAATGCCAGGACATGGCCAACTAGAGTACTCTAAGAATCAGAAAAGTTTATTTGTGGATTAAAAGCAAGTATGTGCATTACAGCAAAGATGACTCTCCAAAGGAAAAAAAAAGGCAGAGATAGAGTATCAGGTGATAGAAAGTTGTAAAAAGAAGTTCCTGTGGAATTATTCCTGTGGGGCTCGCACAGCCGTGCAGCCCACCCCAGCTCGCCAAGGTCGTTTTTGGCACATGGCTGATAAATAGTGATGGAGTCAGAAGATGAGACTTTGCCCAACCTGCCGGGGAGCTATGTGTCTGTCTCTTCACAGTCCCTCCTGATGGCAGCTTTGAGTCACTGCTTACTAGTTCCCCAGAGTAGTAGTGTGTGTTGCATGGCCTCAGTCATGTCCAACTCTTTGTGACCCCATGGACTGTAGCCCACTAGGCTCCTCTGTCCATGGAATTCTCCAGGCACCCCAGGGGATTTTCCCGACCCAGGGATCAAACCCACATCTCTATGTCTCCTGCATCAGCAGGTGGGGTCTTTACCACTAGGGGAAGCCCCCGTTCCCCAGCGGATGGTCATCAATAATAACTATCCAGGTTACATGTTTTAAAGTATTTACTTTTATTTATACATTTGGCTGTGCCAGGTCTTAGTTGTGGCATGTGGGATCTAGTCCCTTGACCAGGGATCAAACCCTGCCCTCTTGCATTAGGACCATGGAGTTTTAGGCACTAAACCACCAGGGAAATCCCACGTATGTGGGTTATTATATTTTATATTTTTAAAATAATATGGATAGACAAACTAGAAAAGAATTTCTAGTTTATTGAAATTAAACTATCATTGATGGGCCACTTGATATTTTTATTTTAGTAGAACAGAAATCCTAATGTGCCAGTTTTAAAGCTCACTTCCAACCAACACGTCTAGTTTACCATCTGGGCGAATACAGGGAAGGGTATGTCCATAATTTGGGCTTATCTGGAAGGGAAAAGAGTCAAATTACTAAATGGCATTATTTCAGATGGTCCCTTTCTCCAGCACTAATTCCTATAAAAATCTGTGCCTATTATGAAAAATAATAGTGTTATTGGCATCATTTTTGTTCAATATATTGTGTAACCGGGCTAGTTCTCATCTGTTTACAGGAGCCATTATTTCCTGCCATTCCAAGGTGGGTGAGTGGCAGGGCTGATGTGAATGAGTCTTGCTTAGAGGTAGCCCCACCTTCGGCCTCAAACAGCATAGATAAGTATATGGTTTGGCAAATGCATATTGAATATATTGTGTGCCCTTAATTGAGTCAAAGAATAATAGGTCCATTTTTATTCCATTCTCAAGTTGTTTCATGTTCAACATTCCTTTCTCACAAAGGTTAGCTAATTGTTCCAATTTGCAGTGCCAAGTAATTTGTGCCTAGTAATTCCATAAATGTTTGTATTTCTGGTTTCTTACAAAGCAATTCCACTTCACCATGCTTCTAGGTCTCATTTGGAGGGAAAGGATCCCCCAAAGGCCCATCCTGCTGTCACACTTGCGTATTCTGACTGTCCCCAAAACCACGGAGAGTATTGACAGCCCAGGGCCTCCCATGGGTCATACGGAGAGAATCACCAGCCAGTGGGAGGGTGTCTGAGTGGGAGGTTTGGTGTATGTGTAGATCTTTTTCCCTAATATATTTAAAACTAGTTTGAAGTTCAAGTGGGAAGAGTCCCTTTCTAGCCTTTCCTTTATGGAAAGAAAAAGCAGCTTCTTGGTAAGATTCCAGACCATCAGCCCCACCTCCATGTTGACCTCTTTTCAACTGGTTTTATTAACATTTTCTGCTTAATGACATCCTCATAGTGTACAAAGAATGTGTCCCTTTGAGTCTTACATCTTCCTTCTCAAGGGTAATGTCCTCCCAAAGCCTGGCCATGGCCTTTTGGATTTTTGTTCTTATTTTTGGGGTAAAAGCAATGGTGTTTATAAATTATGCATTAGAGCATGACCTAGTGATGTAATGAACCCTGAGTTCATGGGCGGTATTTAAGCCCTTTTGGTAAGTCAGCCTTAATAGGTGAGTATCACTGATAAAGACACTTGCATCCATCCTAGACCACTAGACTCACAATCCTGAGAGGAAGGATGCAAGCCAACCACTGAGAAGTCTTCAGTTGACCTGATGACTAAGTTAAAGCCTTTTTTTGGGAACTGACATTAAAACAGAGTTATCCTTGTCAAAAACAACTAAGGTTTTCATGAATTTGGGGGCGACTGCTATCATATTTAACTCTATGCACTTAACCCACATACGTTCTTGTGGTCTTTCAATCTGCCTTGTAAAGGAGGAGGGAACCAGGTTCTTGCAATTCCTTGCTTAGTAATAACACACAAGGATTATGCTGTGTGTAATGAATTCTAATTTTTCCATTTCCAGCAGAAGAAATCTAGGGTCAGAAAGCTGATTTTCCTGCAGGTTTACACAGAGTTCATGACGCTTGTGGAGAAGGCAATGGCAACCCACTCCAGTACTCTTGCCTAGAAAATCCCATGGACGGAGGATCCTGGTAGGCTATAGTCCATGGGGTCTCAAGAGTTGGACACAACTGAGCAACTTCACTCTCACTTTTCACTTTCATGCACTGGAGAAGGAAATGGCAACCCACTCC
Organism: Budorcas taxicolor; assembly: GCF_023091745.1. NCBI lineage: Eukaryota > Metazoa > Chordata > Mammalia > Artiodactyla > Bovidae > Budorcas > Budorcas taxicolor. The sequence goes on from NC_068918.1 coordinate 51,295,376, forward strand.
AGTACTCTTGCCTGGAGAATCCCAGGGACGGGAGCCTGGTGGGCTGCCTTCTATGGGGTCGCACAGAGTCGGACACGACAGATGTAACTTAGCAGCAGCAGCAGCATGACGCTTGGGGCCAAGGTCTCTTCCAGGGCTCCTTGTTTCTTGGGGACCTCAGGCAGTACTGACTCCTGGACCTGCAGTCCATGATGGTCACCAGGTGAGCAAAGGTGCCTTAGGTTCGGGGTAGGGGCTCTCAAACTCCAGTGTGCATAAAAATCACCCAGCGTTGGGAATGGGGAATTTTAAAAATGTGGGCTCTGGAACCCCTACCCAAGTATCAATTCTGCAGGCTAGGGGGCATGTGCATTTTTAACAAATATTCTGCATGCTTCTGATGCAAGTAGTTTGCAGTAAGAAGCACTGTCCTATAAACTGGGGTGAAGCATATTCCAACATGTGCCTTAATTCATTGTTTTTTTTTGTTTGTTTTCATATGTTCCACTCAAAATTCTATCATTTCAATGTTTTTCCTAATGGGCAAACATTTAGGACAAGAAAAGACACTCAGGGTCATTAGTCATTGGTGGTGGTGGTTTAGTTGCTAAGTCATATCTGACTCTGTGCGATCTCATGGACTGTAGCCTGCCAAGCTCCTCTGTCCATGGGATTTCCTAGGCAAGAATGCTGGAGTGGGTTGCCATTCCTTCTCCAGGGGACCTTTCCAACCCAGGGATCGAACTCAGGTCTCCTGTGTTGTAGGGCAAATGCCTTACCTCTGAGTCACCAGGGAAGCCCCATTAGTCATTGGGGAAATGCAATGGAAAATCCCAATGAGATACTGCAGCACACCCATTAGAAAGGCTGCAATCAAAAAGACAGTACCAAATGGAGACAGAGGATGTGGAGAAACTGGAAACCTGACATACTGCTGATCAGAGCATAAAATGATAACGCCACTTGGAAAAGAATGTGGCAGTTTCTTAAGAGGTTAAACATGTATTTACCATATGATCTAATAATTCTTCTCCTAGGTATGTGCCCAAGACAAATGAAAACATATGTCCACACAAAGACTTGTGCATGAATGTTCATGGTAGGTTTATTCATAATTGCCCTAAATTAGAAACAACCCAAATGTCCACCTACTGATGAACAGATAAACAAAATGTAATATAGTTATACAGTGGAACATTGTTCAGTATTTTAGAAAAAGAATGAGCTGCTTATATATGGCACAACATGGATGAATCTCAAAAACATCACATAAAATAAGCCAGACACAAAAGACCACAGATCACATAATTCCATTTAGATAACATTTCTAGAAAAGACAAATCTATAGAGATATAAAACAGATCAGTTGTTTGCCTGGGGCTGGGAGCTGGATTGACTTTGAAGAGACAAAAGGGAACTTTATGTCAAGATGGAAATATTCTAAAACTGGATGGGAGGAATGACTACAGAACTCTGTAAAGTTACTAAAAAATCATTAAGCTACAAAGTCACAATGGTGGAGTTTTAAGATATATGATTTATACCTCAAAAAAGGTGTTTAAACAAACAACAGACTCTCAGAAATGGCAATTGAAGGGTACAGGAGTGAATGAATCAATCAAAAAACATTTCAAAGTATTTAGGAGCTGGTGTTCAAAGAAACCTATCTACATATGATTAAGCTCCTTCCGTTGTACACTGTCATCAGCTACAGCCTAACGTGAGTCTCATTAGTCGGTGGCTTTTTTCTTTGCAGCTCGCTCTGAGTCACAGTTTCAGCCTCTGCCTTCACCGACTTATCCCCAACTTTCCAGCTGCTCTCAGCTTTTCTCAGCCTGAACCACCACTAGACTCTCTCCCTTTAAGATAATAGGCAATTTTAGCCTTTTAGCTTTCTTAACAAGCAGAAAGGACCGTCCACCATTCCCTCTGACTCATGTGCTTTCTTTTCCGTGTGGCAGGAGAAGAAAAAAAGAGTTTTCAGTCCCACCATGTGTCTCTGTGTCAGCAATTCAATTGTTCCCTTAGCAACCATCGCTTTTACTGCCGGCTTTCCAATACACACAGCTTTCTCGAAGAGCTTAAAGTCACAGAATATCTGGTTCATGCCAGAAGCAGTTTTCTAAAAAGACCAGTATCTCTTCTAGAGCCAACTATTTTTAAAACAATATTCAAACAAAACACACAGGTTTCAGACAAAGCCAATGATGCAGACAGCGCTGGGGAGATGATGCCTCCCAGGAACATTCAGCTGAGATAAGGAAGGCTGAGCAGCGCTGGTCTGCCTGCTCTCCTCCCGGTTGGTGGATGTCGTGGGTCACAGGGGAAATCAGAAGTGGAGGTGGGAGGATCACGCAGGGCGGGAGAAATCCAGTGACTCTCCTTTGCTGATGCAACAATCGAGGCGTTATTTTTGCATTAGACGCTTTCCAGATTTTCCATTTTTCAGTCTGACTCCTTATGGGAGCATACTGTCTTCAATGTGTTTCTACATCCAGGTAAAAACTAAGACCCAAGGTTAGCTCAAAAGTGTGGTTTCCTTTATTATTCCATCCATTATTTATGTTCCAAGAGGATCTGTAAGTTGTTTTTCCCTTTAAAACAAACAAAAAAAGAGATATGTTTCCTATGTCATGTGAGAAGCAAAGGGGTCATGGGCATACCCTCTCCAACACCATGAGAAGGATCTGGAGTTTGTGATATTCTATTTCATAGGCCCATCTATAGAGATAAAAATCACTCAGTAGCAATGGTAGTTTCTCCTTTAATTAACAAGAGTGAAGGGGTATTTTATCACTATTTGAGAACACTGGCTTTTCAGCATTTCGGAACACCTGTACTTCAAACAGCTAATACCAATATTGTGGTGAAGCCCTGCTGAATAGTAGGTGCACTGGGAGTTGAGAATATGGCTTTCAAGATTTAGGCATCTGCCTTTTAAAAAAATGTATGGACATGTATATGGTATTCTTTTTTGTTTGTTTTGTTGTACTTTGCTTTATTACACTTTGCAGAGACCACGCTTACAAAGTTTTTTTTATTTTTTATTGAGGTAATAACATTGGTTTATAACATGACGTTAAATTTCTTGTGTACAACACTGTATTTCTACTTCTGCATATGCTACAGAGTGAACAAGCCAAACCAAAACAAAAGGGTAGCTACAGAGAACAGAGTAGTGGGGTTTTGTTTTGTTTTTTAAATTCTTTCTATTTCAACTTTTCCTTTCAATTAGTTCTGTTCCTAATTTAGGCCAATTTTCCTTGATATTAGCCCAAATTAAGACGATTTCCATATACACATATGGGTCCCATATTTACATATATTTTCAACACAGAAGCTCTTGACCCAGTGGGCTTGTAAAATAGGAAGAAATGCTCTGGTGCATTTTATAACCTTTAAGGAGAGATACTCACAGTTGTATACATAATCCTGCAGGTCCCAGCTCTGTGGCCTGGACGTCCCCAAACCAGTCCTCCAAGCCATTTTGAGAGGTTGTACTTAAGGCCAATCCACTCCCTCAGCGTTTCCCAAAATAATGCAAAGTCACCAAAAATGAAACACTCAAGGTTCTAAGTCCGTCCCCAAGGCCTTAAGGATAAAATTCACAGGCGATTTATCACAAATAGCCTGTGGGCAAACACTGCCAACCATTCCCACACAAAGCGAAAGAAGCAGCTTCCCTGGTGGCTCAGTGGTAAAGGATGCACCTGTCAATGCAGGAGATGCAAGAGACGCAGGTTTGATCCCTGGTGTAGGAAGATCTCCTGGAGGAGGAAATGGCAACGTACTCCAATATTCTTGCCTGGAAAATCCCATGGATAGAGGAACCTGGCGGGCTATAGTCCATGGGGTTGCAAAGAGTCAGACATGACTAAACACACACACACCTTTTCAGTTCAGAAAGTGTAAAGAGAGTCCTCCCAGTTGGAGTTTGCGTTGGAGGAATCAACGACTATCTGTTTTATTATGACAAAACAAGGATAAAATATTCCTACCTCTGTGCTGTGCTGTGCTTAGTCGATCAGTCGTGTCCAACTGAGCCTCTATATGCCTTGAAATCTGTCACTTGGAGACTTAGGCAGGTGAATGAACTTGGGTCTGATCTGTTGTCCCTGAACTGCTAAAGAACAAGATTCTTCCTCTTTAATGTTTCTGGGCATTGGTTTCCTCGCCTGCTGAGAGAGTGGGGAGGAATGAATAGCCTCCAGGCTCTACCGTGGCTATAATCTGTGTTTCTACTTCTTCCGGGTCTGGACTGTAGAATTCCATGATTTTCTGTATGTCTGCCCCAGCTGTCCCGACCCTCTCTGGAACCCTTTCTTTCTCCAGGAACCAGGCATCTCTCACATGCATTGTTCATACACTCTGATTCACACAGCCTTTCTTCACACCACCATCTAAGTCAGAGGTGTGAAAATGAAGAAGGAAAAAATATACACAGACGCATATATGTAAATATATGCATCTATAAAACCATGTGTTTCAGGGAAGCCCACGGTCACCCAGAGCTCAGTGCTCTGAGCCTCACCAGGTGACTCTTCTCGGCAGGAAGTGACCCGTCAACATCCTGCTCTGTCTCGGGGGCCCATCACACATCCTGTTCCTGGCTGGGCTGGCTCCTCTGCCACAGCCTTGCTTTCTAGGCTGGATGGCCAAGTAGGGTGCTTTTAACGGCAATTTCTGAATCAAGTTAGAGGACAGTTTAGCTCAGGACCTGCCATGCCACTGGTCCAGTCCCATGCATGCAACCTCCCCACTCACTCCTGTTATAAGAACCACATGCTGGCAACTTGTCTCCCCAGTGGAAAGTTGGCCTGAGTTCAAATATAGTGGGAGAGTCTAGAGCAATTCTGCTGTCAAAGCTGACTGATTACCCTACAAACAGTCCTATTAGTCCTAAGGACACTCATTCAGGAAACAAGTCTCCTGGTCTCTTTTCTCTCAACCCTTTTTTTTGTTACCCACCCCTTTTTCTGGCTCATCAGAAACAGGTGAGAGTTTCAAGATGACGCCCATGGTGGGTGGGAGCGTCCAGGCTGTGCCTTGGAGTCTTGTTTTTTCCCAAAGGAATGGATGGATGATCGACAGCTATGTGACCACTGAGGTAATACTGGTGTTCACTGGATAAATAAATGGCTTTCTGGGCTGTGAGGCCATGTGCCAAGACAGTGACCACGGGGACAGGAAAGGTGGGGAGGAAGGGACCAATCAAAATAGGGAAAGAAGTATGAAGACCACACATCGGAAAGCATATACATTTATATACGTATGCATGATTAAATTATATCAAAAGGTCTTGAAAGAATCAGAAAACATAGACTAGTTCCAGGGAAAAATAATCTATAACTTTGCCTCCTAGAAAGAATCATTGCTGACGCTATAGTGTGTTTCATTCATCTTTGTTTCCAATGGAAATGGAATTTAAGAATTCAGTTTTGTGACCTGTTTTCTTTCCAGTTGGTAATACATCCCAGATCACTTTCACCACTCGTCGCTGTGGGCCTGAGGCAGGGCTAAGCCCCTTACATTACTCCAGGAACCCCCCCCACCCCCCACCAAGGGGTGTATTGTTTATTTTTTGACTTAAGATGAAGCCTTTGGTTTTGACCTGGGTTCAATGACAGAATCACTGCATCCTCAGACCTGCAAACTGATAGCCTGAGATTGTGCAAATCAAACGTGTTTCACTGAGGCCTGAGCCACAGCCAAACGCAGGACTGGACCCACATTGACCAGGCCTGGTCTGTTTACCCCACACCACAGCCACAAGTGTGAAAAAGCTTTCCTCTCAGCAAACAGCCTTTGAGAAGCCTCAAGGTGGGAAAGGGGTGCGGCCTCCCCAGGATTAGTGGAGGCTGCTAAGCCTCACCTAGTAGAGGCCATGGCTGGAGAGCGTGAATCAGGGGACTGGGCGGGGTACAGGGAATTCAGAGTCTAGCCACTCTCACGGAGCCTAGGGGAGACTCCTACCATTCCAGGGTCTTCACCTGTCGGAGGTGCAGCTCTGCCTTCTAGACGCAGCACTTGGCCACTTCTCACAACCTCCTCCTCTGCTGCCCCTTCAGCCTCACCTTTTTCCCCTGGATTATGGCAGGAGCTCCCCACTGGGATTTCAGCTTTCTGTTGACCACCACCACCCCCACAATGATTGCCTACAACAGCTAGTGCATGCTGAGTCGCTTCTGTCATGTCCAACTCTTCTAGACCCTGTGAACCGTAGCCTGCCAGGATCCTCTGTCCATGGAATTCTGCAGGTAGGAATACTGGAATGGGTTGCCATTCCCTTCTCCAGGAGATCTTCCAGAGCTAGGGGTTGAACCTGGGTCTCTGGATCTCCTGCCAGTGCACCACCTGGGAAGCCCCACAACAGCTGATGGGCTCCTTTTAAAATGTTAAAGTGCTCCAAAGCTGCATTCAACCTTACTGTGGTTAAAGACCAAAGTTTTTACAATGTCCACGGGGCCCTTCCATCCCCGCCCATCTGCCTCTCTCTGTCCTCCTACGTTCCTCCCCACCTTTCTGGGCTCCTGCCACACCTGCCTCCTTGGTCTTTCTCACACTTGCCTCAGAGCCATGGCACTTGCTGGTCCCTCTGCCTGGAGTGCTCTTCCCTACATACCATCCTGGATTGCATTGTCACATGCCTTGGGTTTCTGCTCAAACATCACATTTTCAGTGGGGCTTTCCCAGAGCATTTGAATTTGGCGTCCCTAGTCAGGATTTTCGATGATTTCCTTCTAGAAATCTCTGCTCGTTCCTTCCTGAATTGACTCTCCCAAGCCTTGATCACTTCTGGACACACCACGTATTCCACTCACTTTCCTTGTCTGTCTCCCTCCACTAGAATGCAAGATCTAGGAAGCCTGGGGTTTTGTCTGTTCACATAATTAGTGAAAATCTTTTCTCACAAGTCATGGAACCACTGCAGCTTAAGGGGGAAGGGAGGCCATTTATCCCAAGGACTCATGAAACCCATGGGCAAAAGGGAAGGCTGGACTCAAGGAGGGACTGGGACCAAGAGACAGCTCTTGCTCCCCTCTTTGGAGGTCTGCTTCTTTCGCCTCTATGAGCATCCTGACTCTTCTGCTTCTCTAGACCATAAAACAAAATATGGCCCCCCAGTTTTCATGCATCAAGTCAACTGGGTATAGGATATACCAGGCACTGGCCTAAGTGCTCAGGGCGCCTCAGTGAACAAAGTGGAGTCCTGCCTTCATGGAGTTTACATTCTAGTGCAATAGAGGGATGCAAACATAATCAATGAGCAGAGACTATATTATATATAGCACATTAGATGAGAAGATGGAGAAAGAAAAACGAAGCAGAGTCAGGAGGTGGGGGACCTGGCACATGGGGTAAGGCATCCTGGGTACAGTTTTAAACATGGGTCAGAGGAGACCCCAGGAGGAAAGTAAGATTTGAAGAAAGATTTCCGATCACCATACAACGTAGCTCAGAAACTCACTGCTAAATCCACAAAAGAGAAATCTAATGGATCCAGCTTAGACCAGGTATCCACCTGTCCAATCACTAGAACAGAAAGGCAGGGTCACAAAAAGCAGGCCTCGTTTCTGGAAGCCCCTCCTGTGGATGAGACGGGAGGGGGAAAGGCATTCCCAGAGGAGGGGGAATTATCTTGAGCCGGAAAAACATGGCCAAATGGATCTGCCCCTGGAGAGAGTTGGGAACATTCTGTTTGCGCCACTGGAGCACCAGTGTTGACTTTAGAGGTTAAAAAAATAAAGTCCCAATCCAGTTGAGTTGTTCGTGTGACCTCACTTGCTGGAGGTTTGTGGTAAACCAGTCCCCCGATCCTGCCACATTTACGGGAAGGCATTGTGCTATCCAAGTTGCCCAAGACAAGTGGACAGAGATGGTGAAATCACCAAGAACCTTGCTGAATGTGAACTGACTCAGAAAATAATGTACCACTTCTCCAACTGTTGGGCCTGTTTCTGCCTCCTTGGGAAAGGTTGCCCATTTTTAGCATAAGAAGACCTGATTATCATCTCTACCCTCAGGATTATTTTCCCAAAAGTGCAAAAGTCACAAAGAATTAAGGGAGCAGGAAGGAATAAGGCATGGACATACTGGATGATAGAATGGCAGAAACCATGACACTCAGGTTATTTCCTACTGAGGGAGCCAAAAATAGCAATGGAAAATTTTAAAAACCCCAAGTCATCTGCTGCTTTGCAAGAAATGCCTGAGAGAATTTTGAGCCTGGAGTATTAGCTCAGAGGACCCTCCTCAGATGTTTATAGACTCATGTGAATTGTCAGCCTTTGAAAAGGAGACAAGTAGTATTTATAAATTTACGAATTTAGAGGCCTCAGGCCCCATTACGAAAACCAAGGAATGTAAGACACTAGTCAAGTTTAAACCCAAAATGTAGGTCATCTCACGCTGTGAGGTCACAGCAGAGCTCCTGGCTGACCATTGAACATAGATTGTCCCCCATCACACCCTCACTGCACCAGTGTTTGCAGGCAATAGAGAATGAGATCCTCAAATGTGGATGAAGATGCCAAAGGTAAGGTAGAGAGATGGCAGAATCAAAAGATTGTCCTAGTTTGCCACGACCAAAAGAAGGATAAGTCTTTATGTGGGCTGTCAGCCCCGGGGGCTTTGTATGGGGCTGGCTGCAGAAACCATCCATGATCGGCACGGAAAAAGCAGGTCCAGAGTCTGTCCTGCACCAATCCAAGAGTCAGAGGCTCCTAGGAGCTCCTTGGAAGACAGAAGAGGCTTTGAGACTGGGTTAGCTTTGGTCACCTGCCTCCTCAGAGTAAGCAGTGAACACACCACCACAAGCAAAACTAAGTATCTGCAAGAGTCAAAATCAAGAAGATGTTTTCTGATTCGCTTCTGAGTCTCAAGAGAATTTTAAGCACTGACTAGCCAGCAAATCGGAGAAGGCACTCTGGTACTCTTGCCTGGAAAATCCCTTGGATGGAGGAGCCTCGTAGGCTACAGTCCATGGGGTCGCTAAGAGTTGGACACGACTGAGCAACTTCACTTTCACTTTTCACTTGAATGCATTGGAGAAGGAAATGGCAACCCACTCCAGTGTTCTTGCTTGGAGAATCCCAGGGATGGGGGATCCTTGTGGGCTGCCGTCTATGAGGTCGCACAGAGTCGGACACGACTGACGTGACTTAGCAGCAGCAGCAGCAGCCAGCAAATACAAGTTGTTATTATACTTACCTGGGCTTCCATGGTTTGAAATAGATCCCTCAGGAACTCTCTCTGTAACCCCACCTCTGACTATTCAAGAGACCACACAACGGGGACCTCAAAAATGTCTTTTGGAGAATTTTACTGTGATCAGAAGCTGGTTTCTAAAACCTGAGAATCTTAGCTTTATTAACCCGGCAAAGAAGTGTTTCTGAGGTTATCCAGAGCTGAAGGAAAGCTTCACAAATCCAAAGATTCCTCTTTATACCCAAAGCTCAATCTAAGGAGCTGTCTGGAGGTCAGTTTCTCTGCTGCATCTTGTCACATTTCCTGTAAATCAGACTTAAATAAGAAAGGGCCTTCCACCTAAGGTGGGTCCACTCCTTGGTCCAGCCTCCTGGAGGCTGGGACCCAAGGGTTGCAGAATGGTCTTGTGGAGCGCCCTGGCTCATCATCACCAAGCACCATTGCTGGGTTGAGTCTGCCCCAGGAATAATGACTTGACCTTGGCAGTGTAAAATCTGTTTCTATGCCAGAAAGTAACACAGCCATAGCGCTTCCTCTTCAAATTGCTTGTCCCAGCATTTCCCAGAGACCTTGCTGAATTCCTGGAGAGACTGGCAACACAAAGCTGCCAAGAGGGGCTTCCTGCAGCAAGAACGCAAGAGCAGAGAGAAAGTACATGTGGGGCCACGGGGAGGGGGAGTAGGACGAGTCCCAGGCAGTTGGCTGCCCTGACTAGTGACCACAGCACTTGGGAGACGTCTTCAACATCAGGATGACTTTGTTTCCTTGAATGACTTCAAGGAGTTGTAAGAGACACCATGTGAGTACTAGATGGAGCCTGCTGTAAAAAAATGTGTAGTGATTATGACAAATCTATATTTCTTTGTGTGTGTATGTGTGTGTGTATGAATCACTAAAGACTAATTCTGAGCCAAGTGTAGAGGCCCTGCCTGCCCAGGGAAGGAGCATATGCTTTGGAGCCATAGAGACTGCAGTTTAAATCCCACCTCCTTCAGTTCCTAGAATGTATCCCTGGGCAAACTATTTACCTTCTCTGAGTCTCAGAGAGGCTGTTTACTTATCTGTGAAACAGTGGTTTTCACCTTGCAGGGCAGATTATTGTATTAATAACTGGATTAGAGGTGAGAAAGAAGAATCTGCTAGCACAATGCCTGGCATGTGTAAGTAGTCAATAAATGATAGTTGCAGCTGCTATTGCCATTTTTAATAAAACTGATGACATTAAAAAAAACCTGCAGGATTCAGAGAGGTGTATTAAGACACTTTCTCTGATGTCAGGGAAGCTAATGGACTAGGCATATGGATATACAAAATATGACAGTCAGTGCTGACTGGCATTCTTAACCCTCTTTCCTCCTTGTCTTTTCACTCTGGAGGCCAGAAAAGCTAAATTGTCACTTTTCCAACCTCCTTGGCAGCCCAAGATTGCTGTAAGACACAGTTCTGATCAAAGCGATGTGAGCAAGATCTTCTTCCCTGATAGAGACATGGCTAGTGCTACCCTTTCTTTCCTCGTGTTTTGAATGTGGACCTGATGCCTGGAGCAGAGGCAGCCATACTGTAGCCATAGTGCAATAAGCCACAGGGTAGGGATGTCAGGAGAGAACAAAAAACAGGTCCTAACTTCTTGTTGACATCACTGATTGCTGCATCAGCGCTGGGCTACCTACTTCTTAGTCTTGTAAGAAAAATACCCTTCTGTTTGTTTAAGTGACTCAGATGGGTTTTCTGTTGCTTACTGCTGAAAACACTCTTATCTGATAAAGAATTTTGTGATAAGCTTCTGAAATACCTTGCTGACCTAAGCAGAAAAATCCACAGTCACTTTGACTCTCAAACTCTCAGAGCATAAGCTCTGTAGACATTAAATAATCTTAAATTTTTGAATCCAAATGAGCATATGTCTAGGAATGTAAGATACACACATATATTTCTATAGCAGCTTATAAAACCTTGGAGGTTTTCATGTCTCACCCTTCGGAAAGTGTAGTCACAGTGGAACATGCTCATTCCTGGGCTCTAGCCCTGGCGATTCTAGCTTCACATTCTTGGGAAGAGTTCAGGATATCACAAAGTTTTGCACAGGTGGTTTAAGGAGGCACAGGACTTAAGGAGACCTATGCTATAGCCTTCCTTAGCAGGGATCTAAGCTCAGCAAATCCTTGGTACTAAAGAGTCCAAGAGTCAGACTGAAAAGGTAAAATAGCTTTACAGGGAGCATGGCACAGTTTGCTGTTCTAACTCAATGGACTTACTCCTCAAATTACAAAAAGTTATCAAGTTTCATAAAAACATAGGATTTATATGCAATCCTCTACTGCCAGTGATACAGGCTTCCTGTTTAATTTTGCATAGCACTTGGTCTGGATAAACCAGCATTCAACCTGCGCAGGGATCAGAAATAGCAGCGCTGCTGCCTTATGACCGTACTTTAGTAGCTGGGATGACTGTGATAGAAACTCCATAAGACAGTGTGGGGCTCAACAGCTAAGCCTGACATATTCACGTATAGACAGCCTAGGGCCCTTCTAGGGGGTGCTTCCCAGATGGTGCTGGTGGTAAAGAATCTGCCTTCCAATGCAGGAGAGATGCAGTTTCAATCTCTGGGTCGGGAAGATCCCCTGAAGGAGGGCATGGCAACTCACTCCAGTATTGTTGCCTGAGAATCCCACGGACACGTGAGCCTGGCAGGCTGCAGTCCATGGGGTCACACAGAGTTGGACAGGACTGAAGCTACTTAGCATGCATGCAACAGGGCCTTTCTAATGAGAAGGCAGCCAGATACCTCCTCGTCTTTGGAAATGTTGCCATAATGTGATGTAAAGTACCTACACGGTAAGATCAGAATAACTGACATTGTGACCCAACATGTTTACTCAGAATTTATAGTTTTTCATATTATCTATAGTCTCTCTGTCAGAACTGCATATGTGCTTATATTTCCTGAATAAATTTTTAAGTGAGATCTTTATACGTATAAATAAGGTCTTAGGTGGTGCTAGTGGTAAAGAACATGCCTGCCAATGCAGGAGATGTAAGAGACATGGGTTCGATTCCCAGGTTGGGAAGATCCCCTGGAGGAGGGCAGCAAAACCCACTCCAGTATTCTTGCCTGGAGAATCCCACGGATAAAGGAGCCTGATGGGTTACAATCCATAGGGTGACAAAGAGTGGGACTCGACTAAAGCAACTTAGCAGGCATGCAAGGTCTCGAAGGTTGTTTTCTGCTTTGAGTGTTTTTTTTTTTAACCCAGCAGAAAACTGTTTTAAGAGCCAAATATATTGTCTTGTAGATTAGGCTTCTTTCTAGTATCCCTGGTGGCAAATACTGCTAAATAGTCTTAGGTTCATATATGAGTACTGTGTAAATTCCTTTATCAACTCACTTTTGAGAAATAATTGCTGAGCTTCACATTTTAGTATCTGTTGATACAATTTACAGCAGCCCATCCTCACATTGCATTTTTAATTTTTACTACTGATAATAATAGTATAACTTTAACAAGCCCTAGCTGTATACCAGACACTGTACCATACTCTTTACATGAGGTATTTTATTTGATCTCACTACAACCCAGTGAGGGAGGGTACTGTTGTCATGGCCATTTTACAGGTGAGTAAACTGACTTTGGGAAAGTTAAATTACTTATCCTCTGACAAAGCCTGAAACTCATCAAGCCAAGTTTTGAATCTAGGGAATTCTTTTCCCAAAGTCTACCCGCTTAACCACCAAGTACCATTTATCATCCACACTTATCAACTGTATTTTTCTTGCGGTCATGCTGTAAGAATCTTTGAACAGTTATTCTATCGTGAATGATTGTCATCAAGTCTGGCAGCCATATTCTGCTATGGCATCATCTATACAATCTTTTCAAAACAAGTATGGCCATGGGTCTTTTACTTGTAAAACCGCTGTGTTTCTGTGTTCTTAAACCTGTTTTGAGTCACTTCCATAGATGCTGGTGATATAGAAGAACACGAGTTTTGGAGTCAGATGCTTTGCTTATGTGGCCCAAGCTGGACATTAATCTCTTTAAGCTACAGTGTGCACATCTTTAAGGGGACGTGTTCATGCTGCCTTCTCACTCCCCAGGATTATGTTCTGGCCAGACAAGCTAGTGGACGTGAGAAATGCTTTGAGAATGATGGAGTGATATAGACATTATTATTATTTAATGAAGTGCAGTTGATTTACAATATTGGGTTAGTTTTAGGTACCCAGCCAAGTGGTTCAGTTTTTTTCCCCAAATGATGTCCCATTTTGAGTTACTAAAAGGTATTTACATCATTATTTTGTAACTTTCATTTCTATACAACTTTTCTGACTAGTTTCACTATAATTCACAATCGATCACAAAATCTCCAAGTGGCCTTCAAGCAACTTAGCATGCACGTCGGTGAGCTTTCCCGTTTGCCGAAATGACCATTTTGCATGGTCGCCCTTCACAGGATACCCACCCCAGATTTAGCTAGGGACCTTGCCTCCTTGCACTTCCTCAAGAAAGCTGCAGCAACCCAAAGGGCCTCCCTTATCACGTCACCACCGTAAGACCACACTGTGTCCTCAGGGCTGCCTTCTGGTCACCAGGGATCAAGTCTTCCTCTCTCTAGGGACTATCCACCCTCCGGCGCCCATCTCCCCTCGTGCTTCTCAGGGACTTTGTTCCTCCAGTTTCTCCTTCTCTTCGGCTCCATTCATTTCACTTCCTCTACCAGAGTGTGATCCTGTGCCTCCCATATTGAAAAATAGACACGACAACTCCCTTAGGACACGTTTTCATATAGCCCCTGCCCTGCTTCTCTGCTCTCCCTAGAAAACTGTTACCACACTCTCCTGGTTCTGCTGTCTGTTTTCTGGCTGCCTCTTGTTCAAACTTGCTGCTCTTTCATCAAATCTGCTTCATTTTTCTGAACCTCCGAGTACTAGGGTTTGGGCAGTGACCCCTAGTCTTCCATGTCTTCATACATTCTCTAAGGAGTCTCATACAGTGTCATGACTTGGGAAAAACCCTGATGCTCTTGTGTGGTACCATTCTTTCTCATTTAACCTTGCTCACCCAGGTCAGGTCTTTGTGTTTTTGAAATATACCAAGCTCATTCTCAGAGCCTGGAAGTTTTTTCTCTACCTGGAATGTTCTTTCCCTCAACTTTGTGTTTATTTCACTTGGTTTTTCCTCAATGGTCTGATATTGACTTCAAGGTCACCTGCTCAAAGACACCTTCCCTGAACACTCCCAGTCTCTCTCTCTCTCACTCCATCCAGTATTTAACTCTTTGCAAATCACCTACCACCCCATGAGTTTCTTATTTGTGTGTTATCTTTGTTGTTGTTTAGTTGCTAAGTTGTATTCGACTATTTAGTGACCCCATGGACCATAGCCCTGCCAGGCTCCTCTGTCCATGTGATTTCCCAGGCCATAATATGCAGTGGATTGCCATTTCTCCAGGGGATTTTCCCTACCCAGGGATGGCAGGCAGATTATTGCTGAGCCACCTGGGAAGCCCGTGTTATTTTATGCCCCCATTAAACTGTCAACTTACCAGAGCAGGCATTTCTTCACATTCACAGCTACATCCTTTGTGCCCTGAATCGTGCTGGCTTAATAAATAGATGCTGAGTGAAGCTGAGTGTTTGTTATGTATTTGGATAATGCTAGAAGTTACTCCCATATTGAAATAAATCTCCTAGTAATAGAATCTGCCTCTTATCAGTCATGAGTACCCTTTCCTATATAACTCTAGGGTTTTCTGTCTTGGGGATCATTCTGGTTACATTCAGAACAATGGATATTTTGTTCCATTTCCTATTTTCTGGGAAGCCAAAGCTCATTAAGCCCCTTCCCCATTAAGACCCTTGGGACCAAAGCAATTACTAGGAGGACAATGGGTATTATGTGCTCCTGCACTTCTCAGAAATGATGCCTGCATCTCATAAGTGGCAGGACCAGGGTCTGCAGTGATTATTTTTATTCTCATTGTTTTGACACTACAGATGAAATAACTTCATATGCCAGTTCCTAAGAGCCGTACAAGAGCCGTAGCTGTCCTAAGTTGGCACCAGGAGAGAAGTTCAATCCTGCTGTCTTCTGCCAGCGCCGAGTGGGGCCTCAGATTTGCCATTTGAATTCTCCCTGGCAGCTGCTTCTCTTTGAATTTAAAGAGTGGTGCTTTCAACTTTGTGAATGAAACGTGGGGCCAGCAGAGTCAGAAGCCCGGGCCTCCTTCCTGCTGGCACCCAGTCTTCATGGTTTCCTGTGTTAGTTGCCTTCATGAGCAGGAGAAACTCGAAGGACAATGCCATGTAAAAGAGACACTTGATCTGTTCCATGAAACTCAGACCTATCGTCATCTTTCATGCACGCCAGGAGGCCTGTCAATAGGACTGCCCTTCAAAACTGCCCCCAGATGCTCAGGAATATTGCATCTCCCTGTTAACCTACATAAAGGGAGGATGGGATAAATGTGTGCTGACATTGAAAAAAAAAAAAAGTGTCTCTCAGTGTTTGCAATCTCAGAGAGGTCGGTGTTGCTGCAGATTTGCTGGAACAGATGTGCACAGTGAGAGGGTGCTGCCTGGAGGCTCCGCTGGGCAGATGGATTCATTACACCACCTAATGAAAAGCAGTGACTCAACAGTGGCCTGAGGGAAGGAAGGTTAGAGTCATACAGAAGATCCAGGCACTTGGACACATGTGCACACAGAGATATGCAGATGGGGGAATGACAGGATGGGCCAGGTAAGAGATGCTTGTGATCCTCTGAAGTTGGCCAGAGAGCTCTGCCTGCATCCAGTTTGTGTCCAGACCTGCTGCTGCATGGGAGCCAGTGTAGCAAGCTATCATGACCAGAAATAGTCACTACACATTATACAAACCCATGATGAAACGATAGATGGGAATAGGCTGAAATAGATGTAGACAGGTACAGCCTGGTGGCATCCTGCTTCCTAATAATTACCAGCTGGCCACCTTGGGCATTTTAATTAACTGCCTAAGCTTCAGCTTGCATGCTCCTGCTTAGTTGCTAAGTTGTGCCTGATTCTTTGCAACCCTATGGACTGTAGCCCGCCAGGCTCCTCTGTCCATGGAATTTTTCTAGGTAAGAATACTGGAGTGGGTTGCCATTTCCTCCTCCAGAGGATCTTCCTGACCCAGGGATCAAACCCACATCTCCTGCATATCCTACTTGACAGATGAGTTCTTTACCACTGAGCCACCTGGGAAGCCCAAGGTGGAGCTTGGGAGGTAATGGAGGTAGTAATAGTATCCATCTCATAGGGTTAATGTGAGGGTTAAAGGTCAGAATATACAAAAACCTTAACTTTGTATACTTTGAAACACTGAGCTTGCCCATTTCTGGACAAAGCTTCTGCCAGTTCCAAAGGCAATAAATGAATCCCGCTGTATCTGTCACCCTGACTTCCCAGCCCATGCACTATCTGAACATCTGCCTCCAAAAACCCATATCAGCATTTTTAGCAGTTCCTCCAAAAGTTGCTGTTTGCTTATAAGCCCAGTCTTTCAACCCGAAGGCAGTTCACTGGGTTTTATAAACAAGAGCAAAACAGAGAGGAGAGACCATCCTTTCTAATGCTGAGGAGTGTTATTCACATGTCAACTGACCCGAGTCTCAATCACAGCACTGTCATTGCTGAATAATGTTGTAGACAGACAGGAATTTAGTACACTGCCCTGGGATAGGGAGTATGGTGATCTCCAGACAACGAAAGCAAGGAGTTAGATCATACGCTTCTCCTGCCTCGTTCTGAAGTTTTGTTGCCAATGATGTTTAAATTGTCTGGCCTGTAAGTTTAATGGCCAGTAAAATATTTTAAAATAAAGATTTAAATGACTTGTATTTGTTGCATAAAGACATTTCCAGAAAGGTTAAATGTATCGTTTGGGACTGCAATAAGTTCACAAGTTTCTTAAATCCTGAACCTACACATGGTTTACAAGTAGTAATAACATTACTACAAGTAGTATGACAATCATTATAATTGTAATAGCAATTATCAGGATTGAAGTCACCATTTCTTTGCAAATATTACTGCCAGACATTAAGAGTCAGATAGTATTTCCATTTTTACATTCCAGAGAACTAAGATCTGGCTCCTGATATGGTGACCATGATTAAACCTCAGTAACAGCTCAACCTGTCAAACCACCCAACATACACACACATGCACTGATATTAAATTTGGGTTCACTGCTAAATGGGCTAAAAATAAGAATAACTTCAGTCAAATGCAACCACATCAGAGAGTTCACACTAAAAAAGTCACTTTCAGAAAAGGAATGCACTGAAAGGTCAGATGGAAATTTCCCCTTCCCACCCTCAAGTGCTCAAAGAGTGAATAAATATATACCTTTCTATTAGGCCAGGATCTTCAAGGAGGTGGCTGTGGGCAAAAATCATGACTCCTTTGATCTGTATAAACTGTTTTAAAAAGAAACATGAAAATAAGTGCAAGGATTCAGTGAGGTGGGAGTGAGGTGATTTTCCACCATCTCAGGTCAAGGGTAGAGGATGTCATTTATTTCCTATATAAACCTCAAAGTCAACTTTCCAATATAGAAAAAAAGAATTAAAAGTGGAGTTACATGAATTGATTCTCAGGCCCTATATGATTTTTCTGTTCTCTTTGTTGGCATTATCCATCCAAGTTAACTTACCACTCAGAAAAAGTGATGAGAAAAACTAGACAATGTCTTCAGTAAGCCCGCATTGTTTTAATGGTCATTCACTTTTCCTCGATAATTTTGACTTTGTTAATAAAGCTTAGGCGATAGTATTGTACTGGAGAAGGAAATGGCAACCCACTCGTGTTCTTGCCTGGGAAATCCCATGGACAGAAAAGGCTGGAGGGCTACAGTCATGGGATCACAAGAGCTGGACACCACTTGGCAACTAAACCACCACCAGCAATAAGCATTGTGCTGCTGCTGCTGCTAAGTCACTTCAGTCGTGTCCAACTCTGTGCGACCCCATAGATGGCAGCCCACCAGGCTCCCCCGTCCCTGGGATTCTCCAGGCAAGAACACTAGAGTGGGTTGCCATTTCCTTCTCCAATGCATAAAAATGAAAAGTGAAAGGGAAGTTGCTCAGTCGTGTCCAGCTCTTAGCGACCCCATGGACTGCAGCCTACCAGGCTCCTCCGTTCATGGGATTTTCCAGGCAAGAGTACTGGAGTGGGGTGCCTTGCCATCTCCGAATAAGCATTGTACTTTGAGGTAAATGTTAAACTAGACCAACCCACCTGTGGGCAGCCATTCTTTTCTAGGAAGTGAAGCGAATAATTAGAAAAATGGAGAAACATTTCCACAACCCTTGCTTCCTGCTTTCCCTTCCTTCTTTCTGTGTAGTTTCCTCACACAAAGTACTTTCTTTGATGTGTGTACTTAATGAGGAGCCTTATCTCTTGCCCTGAAATAATCAACCAGGTGAAGGGAGTTCTCTGTTTTAATTTTGTCTCTCAGAGCACTGCTTTTGTCTTTTTCCCTTTTTCTATTCTCTCTTTCAAAAGAGTTGGTGGAACATTTCAAATGTGCTATGTTAATACACAGCAGTAAAAATACGTGTTCCAATTGTTCCATTCTGCCATCTTGAAAGAAAATCCGATCTGATAAATGTTTTCAAATGTCCGTTTATCTATAATGCAACACTAAAAGCATTAAATACAAGATGAACCCAAATGAGTTCTATGGGGAAAAAAAGCACCAGCTTATTCAAAGAGTTTTATCTATTTCTTCTTTCAGCTAAACATTCATTGCCTTGCCCCCTTCCTCCTCACATTTTCCATCTCCACAGGATGGACATTAACTCTGAATGTTTGAGAAAACCGTCTTAGGTACAGCACAATTTCATCTTATCCAAAGTGTTTTTTTTCAATTTTTGGCTGTGCCATGAGGCATGTGGGATCCTAGTGAGCTTTCGCCTGCACTGGAAGCTCAGAGTCTTAACCATTAGACCACCATGGAAGACCCTGTCTGCAGTTTTGCTTTCTGAGGTTTCAGTTATTCACAGTCAACCATGGTCCAAAATATTAAGTGGAAAGTTCCAGAAATAAAGAACAAGCCTTTTTTCTCCTTCAGATTTCTTTTTTTTTTTTTAACTTTTTATTTTATGTTGGAGTACTCTTGATTTACAACATTGTGTTAGTTTCGTGTGTAAATTGCATGCTGTTCAGACAGGCATGAAGGAATCTTGTGCCCAGACACAGTGAATCATCTCTTTGTTCAGTGCATCCTCTTGCTATATTCTCTGCCCACCCATCAGTCACTAAGTGGCCATCTGGGTTGTCAGATCAACTGTCATGGTATTGCAATGCTTGTGTTAAGTGACCCTTATAAACTTTTGTTACAACTAGTATAGTGTCATAATTGTTCCATTTTACTATTAGCTATTGTTAATCTCTTCCTGTCCCTAATTTAACATTTTTTAAGTTTATTTTTGACTGTGTTGGGTGTTCCCTGCTGCTCAGGCTTTTCTCGAGTTGCAGTGAGCAGGGGCAGCTCTCTCGTTGTGGTGCACAGGTTTCTCACTGCAGCGGCTTCCCCTGTTGTGGACCATGAGCTCTAGGGCGAGTGGTTCCCAGGCTCGAGAGCAGGCTCAGTAGTTGTGGCACAGGAGCTCAGTTATCCCCGGGATGCGGAATCGGCCCAGATCCGGGATTGAACCCATGTCTTCTGCACTGGCAGGTGAATCTTTACCACAGAGCCACCAGGGAAGCCCCCCCCCCCCCGCCCCCCGCCTAATTTAACTTTATCATAGATATGTAAGTATAGGAAAAAACATGACATATATAGATAGGGTTGAGTACTATCCGAGGTTTCAGGCATTCACTGGGGGTCTTGGAATGTATTTCTTGAGGATAAAGAGAGGCTACTGTATTTTATTTTTGTAACTTTACAGTAACTCAATGATGCAATTTATAGCGTCTACAAGAAACCCTCCATGTTCTAATCAATTGCAGCTCTTCCGCTGCAAGTACCAGCACCAAACGTTATGTTTCCCACGAGCCTGTGATTAAAACAGCACCAGTGCCCCAGACAGAAACTGAAAAAGCAGCAAAGACATAAAACTTTTTTTTTTTCTAGCACCGATTTAATGTTGGTCTAGCAGAAAGAAATTGCATGGAGAAGTTGACTATCATCACATGACTGGCTCTTTGAGACTGATGTGAGTTTTCCACTTGAAGGATTCTAAGCACTCAGAATGTCATGTGTAACCTCAAAACATCCTATGCAGTGGCCTGGTTCTCAGAGACTGGGTTCAAGGAGTTCTATCTCTCAAAATCAAGCTGGAGCCGGAGGCCTGGGAAGGACTGTGACTGTGCTCTGAGAGAACCTTGTCCAAGGTATGTCAGAAAAGAAACTTCACATGGCCTAGGGAACATCAGGAACCTCTCATGCTATTTCAGAGTAAGAAAACGTTAGAAACCCTACTGCCATATGACTTGCACGCTAGAACCTTCTGGCCATAGACACAAACACTTGTACAAGGTACTCTGACCATTCAAGACAAGCTTTTGGTGAATTCAGACTTGAGCACTGCATTTAGCATAATTTAACCTGAAATTGTTTTCCATTTGATTCCACTTTTCAAAGAGTCTGGGATTTAAAAAATGCAACCTTCAAGCTCTACCCTGAAATAAAGTCATGTATTTTACTAAGTAAATATAACCAAGACCATGCAAAACTCAAAATTGTTTCCAGGTTGTAACTACTATTGCTTGTCTACCTGTTTTGGCTGAGTGGCAAAGCATTGATGCTTTCAAACTGTGGTGCTGGAGAAGTCTCTTGAGAGTCCCCTGGACTGCAAAGAGATCCAACCAGTCGATCCTAAAGGAAATCAACCCTGAATATTCATTGGAAGGAATGATACTGAAGCTCCAATACTTTAGTCACCTGATATGAAGAGCTGACCCATTGGAAAAGACCCTGATGTTGGGAAAAACTGAGGGCAAAAGGAGAAGGGGGCAACAGAGGATGAGATGGTTAGATAGCATCACCAACTCAATGAACATGAACTTGAGCAAACTCCAGGAGATAGTGAGGAACAGAGGAGTCTGGGGTGCTTCAGTTCGTTCATGCAGTCACAAAGAATCAGACACAACTTATCGACTGAGCAACAGCAAAACCTGTTTCTGGCTCAAGCCCTTAATGCCTGTTACCGAAGCACAGGCAGAGAATCAGTATGCTCGTCTAAGGATAGGGAGGACCGTAGCCCGAGACCAGGAAACCTTAAGGTGTGAAGAGAAGACAAACTGGGAAAGACAAATGCCCAGTCTTAAAGCATATGGTCAGACTCTGTGTATAGCCCTGACTTTTAGCACAAGACTGTAAAATAGTAATTATATATGTGTTTGTTGTAGTGGTTATTTAGCCACCAAGTCGTGTCTGACTCTCTTGCAACCCCATGGACTGTGAATCAATAACAATCCCTCCATCTATACTTTGTTGTTGTTCAGCCGCTAAGTCATGTCCGACTCTTTGTGGATCCTCTGTGTGGATCCAACTATGCTAAGTCAGATCAATTATCTTCACGAACTCATCACCACTGACAGCTGTTTCTTCTCTTTTACACGCTCACTCTCCCATCTCCCTCCAAGTCTTTCCACTTCTTGCTTTGCTCCACCCTTTTTTTCATATTCCAAGGCCAATGCTGTTATTACACTGAACTTGACCAAGTCACCATTGCCCTATGTTGTCTGACTGCCTCTAGTCTTTTTCCAATCCATCCTATTGTTGTTGTGTTAGTAACTCAGTTGCGTCCAACTCTCTGCGACATCATGGACTGTAGCACACCAGGCTCCTCAGTCCATGGGATTTTCCAGGCAAGAATACTGGAGTGGGTAGCTTTCCATTTTCTAGGGGATCCTCCCGACCGAGGGATCAAACCTGGGTCTCCTGCATTGCAAGCAGACTTTTTTTTTTTTTTTTTTTTTACCATCTGAGCCACCAAGGAAGCCAACCCAATCTATCATACATCCCCTCATTGAGCTATTTTCTTAAAATGCCATGTTTTCATCATGTTAGCTCCGTGCATAAGAACCAACAAGGACTTGTCATAGCTCACAATCTTCAGTCTGGTGTTCAAGAGCTCTTCTCCATCTGGCTCTGTTCTCATCCTTACAGCACCACCCCCTATCACTCCCTTTGAGGGAATGGCCTCCCTCCCATAGTCTGTTAGGCCTCCCTCCCATAGTCTGTTAGGATGTTTTCCATTGAAAGTCTGTCAACCTAAGATTCTAAGTGTTCACTTCTACTGGGAAAGGGGGGAAGAGATTGAAAGGGACTGAGCTTCGAAAGAGCAGACATTCTTTGGATTTTAAATCCATCAGATGTCTTTGCAAATGAGCTGGGGATGGAGATGCCTCCCTCTCAGATTGGAAAGGGGAATTCAGTGGGGTGTTGTGTTGGGGCGGGTCTTAGAAACAGAGCCTTCTGGTGGCTAAGGCTGGAACTGGGCTTGAGGCACATGGCTCCATTGCCTGTCTGCAGAGAAGGCAAGTCTGATGTCAGCTCAGTTGCCTACTCAGAATCATGGATGGAGACAGAGTCAAGCATTACAACCTTAACAAACTGCGAGTGAATACACTTCAGGTAGAATTCTCAGTGCCGGGTCCTATGGGAAGCCTTCTCTGACCATATGTCCTGTCTGTACAACCTCACCTGAGCCCTTGTAGCATCCCATAGTGACCTGAACCAGAGCTCTGAACTCACGGAAGGTGAGTCTCTGTTTTCTCATCTATCTTCTCCGCTCCTAAGGATACATGCCACACAATGTCTGGGATGTGGGGCAGCTCCATAAATGAAGCCAAGCTGTTCTGAAAGGAAAAGCCAGAGCAACAGTAAAGTGGATCGGAAGCTTTCCTTGTGAGCGGGACTTTGTCATTCACGTCTTCCCTCCGCAGAGCGTACTTCTTTACCACACACAAAGAAGGCACTCACTGAGTGAGTCAGTGACCGATAAGCCAATGCCATTTTTAAAAAATTAATTTATTTTAACTGGAGGATAATTACTTTACAATATTATGGTGGTTTTTGCCATACATCGACATGAATCAGCCACAGGTATACATGTATCCTCCCACTCTGAATCCCCCTCCCACCTCCCTCCCCACCCCATCCCTCTGGGTTGTCCCAGAGCACTGGCTTTTGGGTCCCCTGCTTCATGCATGGAACTTGCACTGGTCATCTATTTTACATATGGTAATATACATGTTTCAAAGCCATTTTTAAAAATATTGTTATTGGACCCTTATACTTCTTTCTCAGAGTAAATGTGAAAGTCCAACACTGTGACTATTGTAACTCTAAGAGCTTTGTTTTCAAAACTAATCTTTAAAATGATGCCAAGCCAATTTTCACACATGCAGCTTTAGTGCAACTATCTCAGCGCACAGACGGATACGTCTAGCCTTCTGCATCATGCTGCCCATGACTCTGGAGCATTTGCAAGGTTGCTGTGACTTCTAGACGGGGCTACAGCAGCACCCCAGAGCTCCCCTAACTGGACGTGTTGCTAGTGAGGGGAGGGGTCTGCCGTTGCCTTTCTGTGTACACATTGCTCTCTGGGGCACACGTGCTCTTGTTTAAAACACAGCTTAGACTGCTGGGCGGGCAAATTCTAGCCTGCAGGGTCCAACTTCAAAAACTGAAAAAAACGAGAACTCCCAAGCCTGGTTTCCACTTCGGCCTTAACTAGCTCCTATTGTGCTCCATATGGCAGGACATATGTTTCTCACTACACAAATTTAAAACATCTGAAAATAATATTTTCCTGATTGAGCAGCCATTAGGGATGAGGCAGCATTTTCTGAGCGAAAGCTTGAGTCAGTGGCAAATCTAAGAGGCAGCAACCCAAGCACAAGGGTCACAGTTCACTGTGGCTCAGCTCCAGTCCAAGGACAGCCTACAAGTCCCGGGATAGGAAGCTGAGCATCGTCACACTGTCCCCAACCCACACCGCAGGCCCACAAACACGCTTCTCTGCCTGGAGTATGAGCTTCATCATAAAAAATAGAACAAACAGTGCACATTATGTAGAAAACAGTATTGAAATATACTTATTTGAATAGATTCATGTTTGTGATCTTATCTCTGTTCTCCATAAACTAGTCTTTAGACCTTGGAGAATTGTGGGAGAAGTGGAAAACTTTTCTCATAAATTACCCTGGATTGGGCTGGAGCAGGGAAACTGATAGATGAAGAAGTGATACAGTTTTGCTGCTGATATGGTCCTGTAACTCCCTGAGATTCTGGAACGAACTGTTTGGCAAGGAGAGGGAAGTCCTCAGGTAGGAGATGTTTGGCGTCTTCTGGTTAGGAAAGGGTAAACGCAGAAAGAATAATGCTAAAGCCCAAGGCAGCCCCATTAATTATGGACGCTGAGCTGGACAGCTGAACACAGCAGTAGCAGCAGCATCCCATAAGAGGCCTGGGGTGAGGGCAACCTTCTCACTGAATTCCTGAGTCAGGGAACTCTGCAGAGTCAGCATGCAGCCACCCTAGTAAAGGAGTTTCCAGTGAGCCAAGAGAGCTGCCATGGGTCCAAATAGAGAGGAAGAAAGGAAGGAGGGACAGAAGGAGCAGGAAAAGAAGGAAGGAAGGAAGAAAAGAAGAAAGGAAAGAGGAAGGAGGGAGGGAGGAAGTGATTTGGAGAAAGCCTGGAAGATAGGAGCACATTCACACCTGCTGCAGAGCAAGGGCCCGTTTCTCTCTCACCGTTAAGCGTCACCTGACCATTCAGATGCCCACTCCAACCCTTAGTTTTCCTAACATACTGCGTATTTTTCTTATCTTGTTTCCTTCCTCCCTGACTAGAACACTAACTCCATGAAGATAGAAAAACACTGTTCATTTGGTTCGCAGTGCTGTGCCCTCTAAAATGAAGTGTCCCAAATATTGCCCTCATTCTAGTTGTCCTCTCACGGCCTTGAGTTGATGAGGGAGGTACAATCAATCACACGCAGGAGAGGAGGCAAGGAGGTCAGTAGGAAACTCCTGGAGCCCTAGATGGGCGAGGAGGGAAACCTCTCCCCAAAGAAGGCAGCTGCCAGGTGGCTCCCACACTTCCGGCACTCTTAGTCCAGCTTGGATGACACACCTCACCCACACCAAGCCCTCTTGTTCTCCCAACAGCCCTCTGAGGCATGCACTATTTCTAACTTTGTATTTTACATAAGATAGCTGAGGAGCAGAGAGGTAAAGAATCTGATCGAGGCATTTATAATACTGTTGTCATTTTTGTACCTAAAAATGATCAAATATGGGCTCTATCATAAAGTTTGACCTAACTGCATGCCTGAGATCATTAAATTTCTTAAATGGCAGAAGACAGATGCAAATGTATGTCTGTCCACCTGACTCCCAAGTTCAAGGGCAAAGCCATTCCTATGGAAGCATGCCATGGGGAACTCATGTCCTTAGATCTCGTTAGAACAGTCACACAATGAGGCCTTGGAGAGAGAAGAGAGGATTGGAAATAATTGCCTGTGTGAACTACAGCCATATGGTCTTCCTAAAATACCTCAATTTTAAAATGAAGACTCCTTATTCAGCCTTAAAAAAGAATGAAATTCTGACACATGCTACAGCACACATGAACCTTGAAGACATTATGCTAAGTGAAACAAGCCAGCCATAAAAGGACAGCACATGATTCCACTTATATGAGGTGCCTACAGGAGAGAGACTCATACAGACAGCAAGTAGAATCGTGGCTGCCAGGGGCTGGGGGGTGGGAAGATGGAGTGGGAGGTTATTGTATAATAGATCCCGAGTTTCAGTTGGGAAAACTAAAAGTGTTCTGGAGATGGATGGTGGTGATGGTCATACAACAATGGGAATGTACTTAAGGCACACTTAAAAATGGTTAAAATGGTCAGTTTTATGTTGTGTATATTTCACCCCAATGGGGGAAAAAAGGAAGACAGTTCTTGCTTCAGTTGGAATCTGTCCAGTAATGAGGATCATTGGATATTTGATGCTTAAAAAAGAGACTATTTCAAGTTTATGCCTTTATGACATAAAGCA
This sequence comes from Budorcas taxicolor, assembly GCF_023091745.1. Lineage (NCBI taxonomy): Eukaryota > Metazoa > Chordata > Mammalia > Artiodactyla > Bovidae > Budorcas > Budorcas taxicolor. The sequence goes on from NC_068918.1 coordinate 51,321,607, forward strand.
TACACATGTATACAAATACATCTGTGTGTACTCTCTGCAAATACTGCTAATAAAGATAGCTAACACTTATCCAGCATTCACCTCTTGCCATACTCGATTAAATGGTACACGTGTAGAAGGCATTCCAAACTCACAAGAGCCCTGCAAAACAGGTATCTGGACGGTCTGTTTTGTTTCACACGCCTTGCCTTATAATGAATATACATGCAAGAGTCCAGTCACCTTTTTCCTTCTATGCGGAGAGCCCCTGGAGAGCTCCAAGAACAAAAGCCTGTACAGAAAACAGATTCAAAGCAGAGGCTTGTCCTCAATAAATTTTTATTAAGTGAGTAACCACACAACCCAAGAAGAGTTCCTTGGGTTTTCTGATTATATTCTTTAATGTTTGTGTCATCAGAGCTTTAAATAACGGGTACATGAAAGAAAAAAATATCATGGTGAAAATTTCTGCCAAAATGCATTCTGATATTTTTACAAAGTAGAAACATGACTAAATATAGCCTACAAAAGCTGGCTATATTTAGAAACGGCCTTTTTGTTTGTTTCACCCAAAACGTAGTATTGTGAAAAGGTCGAAGCCTTTTCCAATGAAGGAAATCTCATGCAATGGTTTTGGGGTGTCTTGCTGTTGTTTCTGTGGGTAATGTTCCCACCCCTCGCTACTCTCAGCCCAGCTCCTTAGAAGCAATGCTCTCATAGTTTCACAGGACATTTTTAGTTTCTTCTGGCACAACGAACTGGGTTAGGATAGTCGGCTAACAATTCTCTATAATTGTCACACTTACTGCTCAGAAACCAGGGAGGTGGGGCAGGGGGGAAATGATTGAAGCTTCAATCACAAAGCTCCTGGTAAAGGTGTGATGTCTGTCAGCTCTTTAAGAGTTAAGCAGCATATCTTGCACTTTCAAAGCCTGTTGTTTTGCAAGAAGTCTTAGGTGCAAACAATGAGACAAAAGCATGCTTGGTGAAAGACAATGACATCCATTCAAATGCCTCTCATTATAAGCTCCTATTTTGCAGAGCCTTGTATCCAAAATTATCTTGTTCTATTAACTAGTCTGGTATAGTCTTAAAAAAAGATTTTCCCCCCTTAAATGTGGAGTTAGGGGGTGGAGAAAAAATTAAAACAGAAAGACATCTCTTTCAATTCATTCAGTCCCAGCGATTGCGGTTGGAGAGATGGTTTCTAGTCACAGTCCCTTTCAGCTCTTTATGGGAAGAGCTCAAGTCTTCCTAGAAGTGTAGATTCTCAAGTGCCCACTTGAGGTTTACAATAACCACTTCTCTACCAATGGAGTAGCCCCCACAGTAAGAGACAGAGACAAAAGTTCTTCTGTTTCTTTTCTTCCTTTTTCTTCCTTCCTTCCTACCTTTCTTCCTTTCATTCAACGTGTTGAACATGATTCGTTACAAAAATCCTGGAAATTGGGGAGGAGAACATCTCATTAGTTCTCTGGAACACTCCATTTCTGCCTCCTTCAACACATTCCTCAGAGATTAATTCCATCAGACCTTAAATTGGGTGAACGAAGTCATGCCCACCACTTCCCAGGGAGCTGAGCCCACAATTTATGAGATTTTGTGGTCAGGATGTTTAGACTTTTGGTCTGTGGTTCCAGCTTATTGCAGTTCAAGTTCACAGGGTCTCAGAGTGTGAGGGAAATGAATGGCAGGAAGCTGATCTTTAGGCAAAGCCTACAGCAGGGAGGTGACAGTGGAGGGACTGGCTGATCACTGGCTGATCACTCTCAAGAGTCTTCTCCAACACCACAGTTCAAAAGCATCAGTTCTTCAGCGCTCAGCCTTCTTCACAGTCCAACTCTCACATCTGTATATGACCACAGGAAAAACCATAGCCTTGACTAGACTGACCTTAGTCGGCAAAGTAATGTCTCTGCTTTAGAATATGCTATCTAGGTTGGTCATAACTTTTCTTCCAAGGAGTAAGTGTCTTTTAATTTCATGGCCAAGAAACCACTAAACAAGATGAGTTTCCACCGTGTTCCATGTGAAAAGGTCCAGGTTGATGGTGTTGATGTATAAAACAGTCAAAACCTAGAAGTTGAGAGTTGTTTTATTCGGTGGGAAGTTTTAGTACTTCAAGACCAGGAGATAGCATCTCAAGTGACCTGGAGAGAACTGCTCTGAGGAGGTGAGGGGAGAAGTCAAGTTATAGAGAAATCTTACAACAAAGGCCAAGTAGTTTCAACATCAAAAGATTCTTATTAATTAAAAGCAGATATCCCAAGTTAAGGAATTTAACACTTCTCTGAGAGTCCCTTGGACTGCAAGGAGATCCAACCAGTCCATTCTGAAGGAGATCAGCCCTGGGTGTTCTTTGGAAGGAATGATGCTAAAGCTGAAACTCCAGTACTTTGGCCACCTCATGCGAAGAGTTGACTCACTGGAAAAGACTCTGATGCTGGGAGGGATTGAGGGCAGGAGGAGAAGGGGACAACAGAGGATGAGATGGCTGGATGGCATGACCGACTCAATGGACGTGAGTTTGAGTGAACTCCAGGGGTTGGTGATGGACAGGGAGGCCTGGCATGCTGCAATTCATGGGGTCACAGAGTCGGACACAACTGAGTGACTGAACTGAACTGAACTGTGTTTGGGCAGGTGCAGGGGTCTGGGCTCACTAAAATCATTCCTTTCTCAGGCATCTCAGCTCTCTGGGGCCAGTATCCTGTATTTTTTCACCTCCTGAGTTTCTCAGAGTTCACTATAGGGAGTGGCTGTAGCCTGATGGCTACTGGATTGCAGGTATTGTTCTCCTTCTTGTGTGTCATTGGGTGTGCGTTAGTAGCTCAGTCATGTCTGACTCTTTGTGACCCCATGGACTGTAGCTCACCAGGCTTTTCTATCCATGGAATTCTCCAGACAAGAATACTGGAGTGGGTTGCCATTCCCTTCTCCAGTGAATCTTCCGAGGGGATCGAACCAAGGTCTCCCTCATTGCAGGCAGACTCTACCATCTGAGCCACCAGGGAAGCCCTTGAATGTTCTTAGGGCTCAGGAATTCACATTTGGAGGGCTGGAATTGCTGATGACTGTGACATCCTTGTTTACTGATATGGCAGGAAATACTGCAGTGGGCACACCATGGCCCTGCCCATCATGGGTGATAATTTCCTCCTGCAGGGGATAATTTTCTCCTTTTCACCTAAATTATTAAAGGGTTATATTTAATATATCTATGTGATTGCTGTGCCCTGGTTCCATCAACCCACAACAATCAAGAGAGGTCATACTGAGACCTAAATGACAAGGGCTCCAAGGCTCCATTGCTTACAGCAAGACTTCCAGTTTTTTCCAGAGTAGCTTTCCAAATATTTCAGTACTTCTTCAGAGCTGTCTATATGTACCCAAGAACGAGAGTTCATTATCATCCCTAGACAGTAGCTACAGAAACCCAAACAGAGCCCTCTATGCCTGATTCCCGGATCTCTGGTCTGCTCTAGCAGCCTGCTCAGCCAGCATTCCAAGGACCATAAGGCCACGACCAACCTACTTGTCCACTGATCCTCATGCCTTGCTGTCACCACTATCACCATCTGCTCCAACACAGAACCACCCACCTTCACCAACCCTGGGGTAGACTTTTCCAGTTTTCCCGGCTAGTGTAGTTCCTGGTGGTGAATGGAGATGCTCCTCTGTTATTCTCTGCACCATTTCTTGGGCCCCAAATATCATAGCATTTTGGCCAAATATCACAGCTCTTCCAGTTGCCATGTTTGCAGCTATTTCCCCAAAGCTATCGCTTGGCAACAGGTAGCTGCCTCTGCAGAGTTGCTTGTATCTTTCCCTGGATCAGCCCTGGACAGTACTGAATCCAGCTTACTTCTTAATACCCTCCTCTAGCCAGAGGCCCCACTATTGTCTCCCTCAAACTTATCTGGGGGCTTCCCTGTTGGCCCAGTGATTCAATCCACCTGCCAGTGCAGGGACACGAGTTCAATCTCTGGTCCGGAAAGATCCCTGGGGCAGCTAAGCCTGTGCCTCACAGCTACTGAGCCTGTGCACCCTAGAACCCGTGCTCACCAACAAGAGGAGCCACCACAATGAGAACCCCAAGCACCATACCTAGAGAACAGCCCCACGTGCCACAACTAGAGAAAGCCCACCTGCAGCAATGGAGACCATGCTCAGCCAAAAAATATATATATACAAAGGTTCATTTGGGATGCTGCAGGCCAGAAGTCAGAGTTTTATGCCTCTATTTCTCCTTTGTAAGGCTTCCCTGGTGGCTCAGACAGTAAAGCATCTGCCTACAATGCAGCAGACCCAGGTTCAATCCCTGGGTCGGGAATATCCTCTGGAGAAGGAAATGGCAACCCACTCCAGTACTCTTGTCTGGAAAATGCCATGGACAGAGGTGTGTGGTAGGCTACAGTCCATGGGTCTGCAGAGTCGGACGCGACTTCACTTTCACTTTCACTTTGGGTAGGCTCCTCCACCCCAGTGTATATTTGTGGCAGGACAGAGTTACATAAGGGGCTTCCCAGGTGGTGGTAAAGAAGCCCCTGTCAGTGCAGGAGATGAAAGTGACGTGGGTTCTATCCCGGGTTGGGAAGATCCCCTGGAGTAGGAAGTGGCAACTCACTCCAGTATTCTCACCTGGAAAATTCCATGGACAGAGGAGCTTGGCAGGGTACAGTCCATGGGGCCCAAAAGAGTCAGACATGACTGAGAGCACATACACACAGGGTTACATAAAGCCTCAAATACAAATGGCTATACTAGGGGGAAGATAATGCCTTTAGTATCTGAGCCCCAGACACTGAGTTAGTCAATATTATCCTGGTTTGAAAGCAAACTGAATCAGATTCTCTTTGTGCCCAGTCAGACTGTGGAGATCAAATATCTATGACCATTCATTCGCCATTTATTGATCCAGCATTTATTGAACACCTCTTAGGTGTTCAATAAGCCTGGCACTTTCTTAGGCTTTGGAAACACAACAATGAATAAAATAAGATCCATTAACTCAAAGGACTCTATGGGAAAAGACAGCTACATCCAGTTTCTTACAATATAGTGTTCTAATGTTGTCTGTAATAGGGCTATACCATGCTATAGAGAGCAAAAAAATGGAAGATTCCTTCTGTCCAGCAGGATCAGAGATCTCAGAATCAGCTTCTCAGGACAGAAGACATTTAGGCTGAGTACTGAAAGATGAATGGGAGTGCCTTAGGAAACAGGTGTAAAGAATTCCAGAGAGGGAGCTGATAACAAGCATTGGCCCAGAGGCATGTAATGTCAGCACCTACTTAGGGAAGCATTGGAATTATGTGTGGCTGGGTCACAAAGACAAAGAACAGACTGGAACAGCAGGAACAAGGTTGGTCAGATTTACTGGAGTCACTCACAAAGCATTCAATATGTCCTTCTAAGAACCTGGGATTTTGTTCCATTCAGAAAACATTTTCTTAAGCACCTACTAGATATCTGACATTCTGTTGGATAATACCAAGAGTAGAAAGATGACTACAGTGTGGTTCCTATATTTTAGAAGGTTAAGTCACTTGGGGAGACAAACTTACAGAGCTAATTTCAATATGAGGCTAGGACATGGGTACACACAGGATGCTCTGGGGCAAACAGACTGGAGGGAGAAAGGGTGGGGGCATGTCAGGAGTACACTTCCTGAAAGCATTCCAGCTGAAGTTTAATTCTGAAGGAGGAGTGGATATAACCCAGCAATGAAAAAGGAGGAAAAGCTGTCCAGGCAGATGGAAGAAAACCTCTGTGAGCAAAGACACAGTGACACCCAAAAGCATCATTTATTGTTTTTCTTTACTTTGCAGGAGGAGATAAGTATCTCAATGTTGCTGAAATAAGAAGCGAGAAGTTGGAAATCACAGGAGGTAAGGATGGGGAGACAGGAAGAGCCAGGGCACTATGGGCCTGATATGCCAGGCTAAGACCTTTAGACTGTCTTGTAGGAAACAGGGAGCTATATAGGAAAGTTGCAAGTAGAGGAGGGATGTGATCAGTTTTGCCTTTTAGATGGATCACTCCAGTGGCAGTGGTACAAGGCTACTGCAATGTCCGGGCAAGAGACACGAAAGGCCGAAAGGAAGGGGATGCAGCCAGAGATGACTTGGTTGTTTGTGTTGGTATTTCCTATTGAGATAATTTCTTAACGACACTACTGGGCTAAATTTGACACTTTAGGTCCGTATCTGTTGTTAGTTCCTATCCCCTTATCAGTTCAGTCACTCAGTCGTGTCTGACTCTTTGCGACCCCTCAGACTGCAGCATGCCAGGCTTCCCTGCCCATCACCAACTCCCGGAGCTTGCTCAGAATCATCTGCATCGAGTCTATGATGCCACCCAACCACCTCATCCTCTGTTGTCCCCTTCTCCTCCTGCCTTCAATCTTTCCCAGCATCAGGGTCTTTTCCAGTGAGTCAGTTCGTCGCCTCAGGTGGCCCAAGTGTTGGAGTTTCAGCTTCAGCATCAGTCCTTCCAATGAGTATTCAGGACTGATTTCCTTTAGGATGGACTGGTTGGATCTCCTTGCAGTCCAAGGGACTCTCAAGAGTCTTCAACACCACAGTTCAAAAGCATCGATTCTTTGTAGCCCCTAGACAGGAAGAAAATGACAGCCAGAAGAGTGAGTCTAGAACCCATGTCCAAAGCAGCACTAGTCACCTCAGCCAAAGGTGGAAGCAATCCAGATGAATGGATAGAGACCTGCTATGTGATCCAGTGGCTAAGATTCCATGCTTCCAAGGCAGGGGGCACAGGGTCAATCCCTGGTTGGGGAACTAAATCCTACAGGCTTCAACTAAAGATCATGCATGTCTCAACAAATATCTAAGCTCCCCAATACTGTAATTAAGAGCTGGCATAGCCAAATAAGTAAATATTAAGAAAAAAACAGATGAAGGATAAACAAAGTGTGGTGTACACACACAACGAAATACTATTCAGCCTTAAAAAGGTAGGAAGCTCTGACACATGCTTCCACTTAGATGAATCTTGAAGACATCATGCTAAGTAATAAGCTGGACAGGTAAGGACAAGTGTATGATCTCACTTATGTGAGGCAGCTGGGAGAGTCAAATTCATACAGATGGAAGCAGAATGGTGGTTGCCAGGGGCCAAGGGAAGAGGGGAGAATGGGAACTTAAATTTTTAATTGTGATGGCATTCAGATGAAAAAGATGAAAATTTTCTGGAGATGGATGGAGGTGGCGATGACTATACAATAGTGTGAGTGTACTTAACGGCACCAAAGTGTACAATTAAAAATGGTTCAAATGGTCAAATTTCTGTGTATTTGACCACAATTGAAGAAAAGAGTACTGAAGGAAGTTAAAGTTGTGCAGTATTTATGATAGGTATTGATATTTTTAGAGACTTCCCTGGTGGCTCAGATGGTAAAGAATCTGCCTGCAATGCAGGAGACCTGAATTCAATCCCCGAGTAGGGAAGATCCCCTGGAGAAGGAAATGGCTACCCCTTCCACAGGATTTATATGTAATCTGCTACTGGCAGTTACACAGGCTTCCTCTTTAATTTTTCATAGCATTTGGTCTGGATAAACCAGCATTCAACTTGCACAGGGATCAGAAATACGGGAACTGCTGCTTTATGACCGTATTTCAGTAATTGGGATGACCGTGATAGAAACTTTGTAAGACAGTGTGGGGTTCATTAGCTAAGCCTGATATATTCACATGTAGACAGACTAGGGCCCTTCTGGGCAGGGGGTGGCTTCCCAGATGGTACTAGTGGTAAAGAACCTGCCTGCCAACACAGCAGAGATGTGGGTTCAATCCCTGGGTAGGGAAGATCCCCTGAAGGAGGAAATGGCAACCTACTCCAGTATTATTGCCTGGAGAATCCCTTGGACAGAGGAGCCTGGCAGGCTACAGTCCATGGGGTCACAAAGAGTTGGACAGGACTGAAGCTATTTAGCACACACAAACAGGGCCCTTCTAATGAGAAGGCAGCCAGATAACTCCTTGTCTTTGGATATGTTGCATAATGTGATGTAAAGTGCCCACGTGGCAAGATAAGAATCACTAACATTGTGACCCAACATGTTTACTCTAAATTTGTAGTTTTTCATATTATCTATAGTCTCACTGTCAAAGTTACATATGTGCTTACATTTCCTGAATAGATTTTTAAATGAGATCTTTATACATATAAATATGTATAAGATCTTGAAGGTAGTTTTCTGTTTTGAGTGGGTTTTTTTTTTTTTAACCCAGCAAACTAGACCAATGCTTGTTACCAGCTCTCTCTCTGGGATTCCTTACACCCCCTCTTCTGAAGGTACTCCCATTCATCTTTCAGTACCCAGCCTAAATGTCTTCTGTTCTGAGAAGCTGACTCTGCGATCCCTGATCCTGCTGGACAGAAGATGTTTTTCAAATAATTAATAGAAATGAAGAATTGCAAGAGGTAGGATGATATTGTCTTAGTAATCTAACTCATGGGAAACCTCAGAACCAAGAATGATGTCTGTAATCTACCTTGAACTGTGAGATTTACTAACACTAAAATTTAATCTTGCACCAATTCTTAAAAAAAAAAAAAAGAGTCTAGACCAGCCAACCACCTGTTTTTATAAATAAAGTTTTATTAGGACCCTACCACATCACACCTGCCATGCTATGTATTGTCTGTGGCTGCTTCTGCTCAACCATGGCAGAGCTGAGCAGCTGTTACAGAGACTGTTGGATCTGCAAAGTCAAATACGTTTACCATCTGGCCCTTTCCAGAAAAAGTTTGCTGAGCCCTGTTCAAATGACTTGAATGCAGACTGTATATTGAATAATAGCTTTGTGCCAATGTTAAATTTGTGGTTATTGGTAAGAATGCCCTTGTTCTTAGGAAAGAAATGCTGAAGATGTAGAAAGAAACATTCAAGTGGTAGATGACAGATAGACAAGCAGGCAGACAAGCAGACAGAGAGATAAAATATAGAAAAATATTAACACTTAGTGAATTTTGTTGAAGGGTAGAAAGGTGTTAATTGTATTATTCTTACAACTTTTTTTAAAGTTTGAAGATTGTCACAATAGGAAGGAAAAAAGAATGAATCTACCTCTATAGTTGAATTCCTTCTGTCCTTCTCTGCAGCTTCTTGGACACTGACGGTTTTTTTACTTTAAATGATTGCAGATTAGAATAAAATTAGAAACCAAGTATAAGATCATGCCCCCTCCGCCTTGTGAGGAGTATATGCCAGCCAGGCACAACCCATTCCTTCCTAGATTCTTTCTGGTGTTAATTTCTTCTTCTTTTGGATAATTGTGTTTTGGACTCTTTACATGTCATACAAGTCATGCCAGCAAATCCTCCTGTGGATGGGTTGTAAAAATAGTAAGTAAGTGGCATAATTTCCCCACTTGTATTCCTATAGTCACACAGAAGTGTAATGATTCTTCTTGTGTTCCACTTGGCATTTTGAGTTTCTACTTATCCCAATGTTGGACCTGATTTCTCAGTAATTTTTTGTTTTAAGATCTAAAAGTTGACCCCTTGGCTCACAAGCTAACCTGGGACAGACAACAAGTACCCAGAAAGAGATTCTGGAGAATAATAAGCAATGAACATACAGTTTAATACTCTGTCTCAATAATTCCACTCCTTGAAGAAGCAGTGCTCAGTCATGTCTGACTCTTTGCAACCCCATGGACTGTAGCCCGCCAGGCTCCTCTGTCCATGGGATATTACAGGCAAGAATACTGGTCCAGGCTGCCATTCCCTTCTCCAGGGGATCTTCCCAACCCAGGGACTGAACACACATCTCTTATGTCTCCTGCACTGGCAGGCAGATTTCTTACCACTAGTGCCACCTGGGAAGCCTACCACAAGCTACAAAGTGACTGACACAGGGCCTTTCTTTGCATTGCTGGTGGGGAACTGAAGGGAGTCTGGGGCTCAGTGGGGCCTGACCTGGCAAAATGTGGCAAATACCCTACTTGGAGCATCTCTAAGAAGCACAGAGTAGATCTGTGCATAGTGAAACCGGTGCTTGGTTAAACCAGTGTGAGACAGTGACAGACAGTGACACAACAGTATTCGTGGAAACAGAAGTACATGCATATAGACTAGTACACGTTTTTACAAGAATACTTAAAGCTAAGTTCAGTTCAGTTCAGCTCAGTCACTCAGTCATGTCTGACTCTTTGTGACCCCATGGACTGCAGCACACCAGGGGCCTCCCTGTCCATCCCAACTCCTGGAGCTTACTCAAACTCATGTCCATTGAGTCAGTAATGCCATCCAACCATCTCATCCTCTGTCTTCCCCTTCTCCTCCCACCTTCAATCTTCCTCAGCATCAGGGTCTTTTCCAATGAGTCAGTTCTTCACATCAGGTGGTCAAAGTATTAGAGTTTCAGCTTCAGCATCAGTCCTTCCAATGAACATTCAGGACTGATTTCCTTTAGGATGGACTGGTTGGATCTCCTTGCAGTCCAAGGGACTCTCAAGAGTCTTCTCCAACACCGCAGTTCAAAAGTATCAATTCTTCAGTGCTCAGCTTTCTTTATAGTCCAACTCTCATATCCACACATGACTACTGGAAAAACCATAGCTTTGACTAGATGGACTTTGGTTGGCAAAGTAATATTTCTGCTTTTTAATATGCTGTCTGGTTTGGTCATAACTTTTCTTCCCAGAAGAAAGTGGTTTTTAATTTCATGGCTGCAGTCACCATCTGTGGTGATTTTGGAGCCCCCCCAAAATTAAGTCTCTCACTGTTTCCATTGTTTCCCCATCTATTTGCCGTGAAGTGATGGGACTGGATGCCATGATCTTAGTTTTCTGAATGTTGAGTTTTAAGCCAACTTTTTCACTCTCCTCTTTCACTACCATCAAGAGGCTCTTTAGTTCTTCTTTGCTTTCTGCCATGAGGGAGGTGTCATCTGCGTATCTGAGGTTATTGAGATTTCTCCCAGCAATCTTGATTCCAGCTTGTGCTTCATCCAGCCCAGTGTTTTTCATGATGTACTCTGCATATAAGTTAAATAAGCAGGGTGACAATACACAGCCATGACACACTGTATATTTGGAACCAGTCTGTTGTTCCATGTTCAATTCTAACTGTTGCTTCTTGACCTGCATACAGGTTTCTCAGGAGTCAGGTCACATAGTCTGGTATTCCCATCTCTGTCAAAATTTTCCAGAGTTCATTGTGATCCACACAGTCAAGGCTTTGGCATGATCAATAAAGCAGAAATAGATGTTTTTCTGAAATACTCTTGCTTTTTCCATGATCTAGTGGATGTTGCTAATCTGATCTCTGGTTCTTCTGCCTTTTCTAAGTCCAGCTTGAACATCTAGAAGTTCACAGTTTACGTACTGTTGAAGCCTGGCTTGGAGAATTTTGAGCATTACTTTGCTAGCGTGTGAGATGAGTGCAACTGTGTGGTAGTTTGAGCATTCTTTGGCATTGCCTTTCTTTGGGATTGGAATGAAAACTGACCTTTTCCAGTCCTGTGGCCACTGCTGAGTTTTCCAGATTTGCTAAGTAATACACATTAAATATTTTAGAACAGTTGCCAATGAAAAAAGGAACTAGGATAGAAAAGAATATATAATTAAACTAGACATTTCTTAATTCTTAAAAAGAGAGAAGGGCCTTGGAGCACCAATGATGAGGATCAAGGAAAAGAAAAGATAACTCCTAAGAAGAGCCAAGAACCAACATTCCATATATATGTGATGAGTGCGTGAAGCAAAGAGGTAACCAGAGCAGGTGGATATTGGGGAAATCTTCTTGAAAAAGGTGACTTTTAGGCAGAGTGCTTCTTCCCTCAGCCAATATCACCCTCCCGATACATCTATCCATTCCACAAAATAAGTACTGCATTATATAAACTAATATTACTTAATAATAACAGTAACTATACTTGGAACACTCAAAAATGCAGTGCCAAAAAATTCTAAATAATTTACACACATTATTTAATTCAACATCCACAAAACTCTTATAAGGATTATTATCATCCTTTCTCACAGATGGGGAAACGAAGCTATGTCCAAGAAGACGTAGCTAAAAAGTGGCAAAACAACATTGACACTCAGTCCTGTTTGACTCCAAAGGCTGTGCTCTTAATATCTTTTCTGGTGATGATACATAGTGAGTGAGTGAGTGGTCAGTCATGTCTGACTCTGTGACCCATGGACTATAGCCTGCCAGGCTCCTCTGTCCATGGAATTTTCCAAGCAAGCATCCTGGAGTGGGTCACCATTTCCTACTCCAAGGGATCTTCCTGACCCAGGGATCGAACCCACATCTTTAGCATCTTCTGCATTGACAGGCAGATTCTTTTCCACTAAGCCACCTGGGAAGCCTGATGATACATAGCAGACACTCAGAAAACTGCCATATCACATGGCAAACACACTCAAAACAAAAAGTGTTGCTTAATCCCAAACCAAGGAAGGCAATATTGCTTTTAAGCTTCCTTTCCAATTTAAAGCCACATAGATGGCAGCTGAAAGAAATTTCTGTTAATTAACATGCTTGTTAGGACATGACAGGTGGTCCCAGTCTTGGAACTGTCCATGTTCACTCATTCACTGAACCTTTGGTTCACTGGATTCTTTGATTTGATCAAGAATCTGCAATGTGCCAGGCACTTTCTGAGGTTATAGCAGTGAACAATTCAGGCTACTTTCTTGCTTTCATGGGGTTACACTGCAGTAGAGTGGGACTGAAAAATGACACCAGAATGAACAAGAAAATTTTCTGAAAACTGCTCAGAAATGAAAAATGAATGGTAAAGTCCTACAAAGAGATTTTAAAACAGGGGTGGGACTTATCTTGGGGATTGGTTAAATTAGCTGGTCAGGAAAGAATCGTCCGAGGAGGTGATGTCCATGCTGAGATTTGAATGACAATAATGAATCAACGATGAACTAATGAGGGGGGAAAGAGTCTATCAGGCGCTCTGTTAGATGATGCCAAGTCTTAAGGCAGGAACCTTATTCAAGGAACAAAGAGAGAAGGGCTGAGAGTGGAGAGAAGAGGAGTCATAAAGATTCCCATGATTGCAGAGAAAGGCCAAGCTTAGGTAGTGATGGACTTTGTAGGCTACAGTGAGTGTTATAATGTGACTTAAATTTTTATAAAAGCACCCATTTCTGGGTGAAGAATAGATTGTAGGCCATGACTGGGAACAGAAGGCCCATTCAGGCCTTAGAGAAGGCCAAACAGGCTTCGAGTTCTGGCTACAAAAGAGAGCTTATACCGTATTCATCCTCCTACAATAAACAGATGTAAACCCCAAACACATACAACTCTTTTCAGACACTGAACAGCAGCTAATGCAGAGAAACACACAAAGTGCACCTGACATTCACCTTAAAATCATTTTCCAAACGGGCACATAGAAATCAAGCCCAAGCAACAAATGGTGGTGGTTTCTCAGGAAGAAGAAACACAGATGGGAATCCGAGGCTGCTGGCATGGCCAGAATTTGGGAGATAGGGTACTGAAAAGGACTCTCACACAGAAAAAGAGACTTCAAAATTTGGGTGATGATTCCTCATATTCTCAGTTGCCTCTGTGATGATTAATTTTATGTGTCAAGTTGTCTAGGTCAGAGTACCCAGATATTTGCTCAAACACTAGTGTAGATATTACTGAGAAGATTTTTTTACATAAGGCTAATATTAAAAGCAATAGACTTTAAGAAAAGCAGATTACCCTGCCTAACGTGGGTGGGCCTCATCCAATCAGTTGAAGGCCTTAAGAGAAAATAGACTAAGGTCCCTGGGGAAGAGGGAATTCTGTCTCCAGAATGCCTTCAGACTTGAACAGCAGCATCAGTTCTTCCCTGGGTCTCCAGCCTGCTGGCCTACTCTTAGATTTTGGACTTGCCAGCTGCACAATTGTGTGGATCTCTCAATCTCTCTATCTCTCACACACACACCCTACTGGTTTTGTTTCTCTAGAGAACCCTGTCTAATATACCTCTTAAGCTGTCCATGCATAGGGTAGCAAATATATTATAAGTCTCGAGAACAACCAACCTAGTTGGAGCAGAAAGGAAGGAGCTATTAAAGATCTTCTTGATAAATAGTGGAAACAAAAGATTATTCAGAAGGCTGAACTATATAGAAACTATAGGAAGTTGTAGGGAAATTAATCCATCAAGTTCAAAGCAAATACAGCCAGTGAAAAACTTCAATTATTAGCTCTAAATAAAAGAATGTATCTTTCTACCTCAGCAGTGAACAACAATTACACACTCATAAAATGAAAACACTAAATATGGATTTTATTAACAAGTATAATAGAAATATATGGGCAGATGGGAGGGTAAAGGGGTTATATGAAACCTGAAAATGTCATCTACCACAGTAAGTCAAAAGATAATTAAAAGTATTAAGATGTAGTTATGTACTAAACAACAACATATACATATATTATTTAAAAGATACATACAGGTAAATGTCAGAGGAAACAGCTAAAAGTATTTCATGTAGTTGCCTCTTTAGAGCAAGATTGGTCTGTGTGATGTATATGGCAATATTTTTTATGACCTTTTATTATTAATATTGTGACCTTTTAAAATGCACACACGCATTACTTTGTTACAACAAAAGACACAACAAAGCTACCATTCACCAAACCAGGAAGGACCTTGAAAAATACAGGCAAATATGACAAATGAGTCATGCTTTTTTTTTCAATTTATTCACAGCCCTGAAGGCATCAGAGAAATACCTTCTTCCTCCAAGTGTTATATCACAAAATTTCAGAGGATTTACTATCTATTCAATACATAAGAGGACTTGAGACCTATAATTTTAATTTCAAGAAAAGATGGAGAAAATTTGTAAGGTCATACAACACATTTGCTTTCTATTTGAATATTTACCCCCAAAAAAAGTGTGTTCACAAGAAGCCGCATTTAAAGAATTTTTAATTAGTTCAAATCACTAACTACCAGCAGAGTCAAATTCAACAATCACAGGTAAAGGATTTGCAAACAGGAAGACTAGCTGGAAGACTAACTAATCCTGACAGATGACACAGAACTAGCTGCATATTAAGAGTGATTGGTGAAGATCTCAGATTATTTCAGAAATGATAAAAGAAACTAAAGTCAAAATTCAACTTCACCTTTTTAAAAGAGGCATGTACAAAGAATGTAACACAATGGAGGAAGTTGCCCAGGATTTATGTGACAATTACATGAAGCCAAGTAGATGTGTGTCAGATTCTGACACTGGTGCATCACCTGCCCTGAACTGTCATCTCAGCTAATGCCAGGGGAATAACTATAAAAATTTCCAGCACTTACCACTTAGATTTTCCTGATTCTTTTGTCTCCAGCTTCACTGTCATATTTTCTGCAGTAATATTCAATTAAAGTAATTGATTTGAGGAGATTCTAGATAATTTGAAGAAAGAGCCCAAGATACTGACAGTTTGGTAAATAATTCCAAAGAGAAAAACTGAAAGAGCTAGAGCAATAATGTCAGAACAAAGATAAGAGAACATACCGGGTTGTTTCTTCAGTTGCTTTGTCCTTCTATTAATTTCCCAGACTACATCCCCAATGGCTTCCTAATAAATTGCCACTGTTGTTTAATCACTGAGTCATGTCCAGCTCTTTTGTGACCTCATGGACTGTAGCCCACCAGGCTCCTCTGTCTGTGCCCATGTAAGAATACTGGAGAGGGTTGCCATTTCCCTCTCCAGGGAATCTTCCCAACCTAAGGCTCGAACTACATCTCCTGCACTGGTAGGCAGATTCTTTACCACTGATTCACCAGTAAAGACCTACTAATAAATTAGTCCTAATGAAATAAAATAAATTCTAAAATGAACCAGTCTTCTTTCTCCTAGGATTATATCTAGGTCATTGAAGATAATTGACAGAGCAAAATCATAAGGTTACTTTCAAGATTTAATCTGTACCAAGCAGCTCAAATATTATTAGTTTTCAGGCCATACATTTCCCTGAACAAATAGTAAACACTTTCTTGCCATCTTTAAATTTAGAGATGTAGGCATGATTTTGAACTAGACAGGAGATTTCCACATTTTTGCCATCTTTGCTTTGGTAAAATTCCTCAGTTTTACCCAGCAGTGCTTAAGAAATCCAGACTCCTGACTCTAAGAAAGGAAAGAGTAGAGTATTATAGTTTCATAGAAACTTAAATTAAAATGTCATGTATTGTAGGCACCGTTCATAAAACAACACATGAATTTATCAAAGAAACTGGAAGAGGGAGGAATAGGAAGAAGAAACAAATAAGGCTAAAGATATGGTAATCCGAATCAGGATTGGAAGTCAATAAATAATAATGGATAGGGTAGGAGACAATGGCAAGAGAGGAGGTAAGTTTTTAGCTCAAGTGACTAGGGAGATGGGGTTCATTTAAAGAGATGTGTAGACCAGGGTCAGGTGTGAGGCTGGGACCACTTTAATTTTGTGGGCATTTAAATTTTAAGGTGCCCAGTAGACAATGGAGATAGAAGGTGGAATGTTAGATACATGACTACCTTGAAGTTTCTGGGAGAGGTCAGGATCATAGGTACATATTCAGGGATCACAGTTACATAATATTTAAAGCCATGGACCCTGGGGAAATTATCTGGGGACAGAGTGTAAATATGAGAGAATTGTGACTGTGGGGCTAAGCCTCAGACATGTCACAGTTTAGAGGTTTTACAAAAAAGAGGTGGCAAATGAAACCAAAAAGGCGTGAAGAGAGAGGAGGAACACCAAGAGTATGAATGATGTCATAGAAACCGAGAAAAGAAACTGTCCCTTCCCACTGAAAGATGAGGTAAAATGAGAAAAGAAAATGACCTCTCACTTTGGCTATGCGAAAGTCAGTGGGCCACTGGTGACCTTGCCTAGATCCCTGACATGAGTCCATGGAATATCAGGGACAAAAGCATGAACGGAAGATGAGGAAGTGCAAATTGTGTT
The DNA here is from genome assembly GCF_023091745.1 of Budorcas taxicolor. Taxonomy (NCBI): domain Eukaryota; kingdom Metazoa; phylum Chordata; class Mammalia; order Artiodactyla; family Bovidae; genus Budorcas; species Budorcas taxicolor. Next base: position 51,338,537 of record NC_068918.1, read on the forward strand.
TAGAGTCAGATTCGTTAAGAAGTTTTGCTTGGAAAGGAAACCCAGAAGTGGTATGGTGGTGAGAGGGAACTGTTAGGCCAAAGATTGGCTTAAAACACCAAACACTAATTATTTTGGCTGTGCTGGGTCTTCGTTGCTGTTCTAGAGAAGGCCCGTTGCTCCGGGCGTTTCTCTAGTTGCAGCGAGCGGGAATTCTCTCTAGTTGTGGTGCGCTGGCTTCTCTTTGCGATGCCTTCCCTTGTGGACCATGGGCTATCAGGTGCAGGCTTAGTTGCCCCGTGGCATGTGGAATTTTCCCAGACCAGGGATCAACCCTATGTCCCCTGCATTGGCAGGTAACTTCTTAGCCACTGAACCACTGGGGAAGTCCAAGATTTGCTTTGTTGATGCTACTGTTTTCACTGTTTACTTTGGGAGCATTCATACTTAACATATGCAAAACCCAGATGTTTTGCATATGTGATATTATTTATGTACTTTTCATGAACACATCACTCAACTTCAACAATTATCCATTTGTTGCTTGTTTCAGCGAATGCCGCTTTTAATTTTTTTTTAAAGTTTAGTAGAATTTACATATACTAAAATTCACTCTTTTGAATGTACATTTTTATGAGTTTGCATAAATATATATAGCTAAATAAACACTACCAAAATCAAGACATAGAACAGTCCTACTACCCCTAAATTGTTCCGCATGTCCCTGCACAGTCTATCTTTTCACCCACAGCCTCGAGCAACCACTGATGGACCCATCTCTGGTCACTACAGTGCTACCTTTCCAGAATGCCACATGGTATGCAGCCTGTCTGCCTTCTTTCACTAAGCATAATGCAAATAAAACTCATCCATGTTGCTGCCTGTGTGGGTAGACTGTTCCTTATTATTGCTGAGCTGTGTTTCACTGTGTGAATGTATCAGAATTTGTTTATCCATTCAACAGTTGAAGAACACTCGATTTGTAATCAGTTTGGGGCCATTGTGAATAAAACCTCTACAAATATTCACGTATAGGTTTTGGTGTGAACATGTTTTTATTTCTCTTGGTTAATAGGTAGGAGTAGGATTTACGAGTCTTATAATAAGTATATATTGAAATATGTAAGAACCTGCCAAACTATTATTACAGTGGCTTATTATTTGTAATCCCTTCAGTAATAAATGACAGTTCTGGTGCCCAGCAGCCTTGTCAGCTGTTGGTAATGCCAATTTTTTAAAATTGAAGCATACCTGATTTATTATATCATATTCGCTTCAGGTATACAACATAGTTTCAAAATTTTTACAGATTATAATCCCAGGCAAGAATACTAGAGTGGGTTGTCATTTCCTTCTCCAGGGGATTCTTCCGATCCAGGGATTGAACTTATATCTCCTGCACTGTAGGCAGTCTCCTGCATTGCAGGCAGATTCTTTACCACTAAGCCACCAGGGGTTCCCATATTCCATTTAAAGTTATTATAAAATATTGGCTTTATTCCCTGTGCTGTGCCATATACCCTTGTAGCTTATTTATTTTATACATGGTGGTTTGTACTTCTTAACCCTTTCCATCTATCTTGACTCCCCATTTCCTCTCTCCATTGATAACCACTAGTTTGTTCTCTATATCTGTGAGTCTGTTTCTGCTTCATTACATTCATTTGTTTGTTATACTTTTTAGATTTCACATGTAAGTGATATAACATCCAGTATTTGTCTGACTTATTTCATTAAGCATAATACCCTCCAGGTCCTGCCACTTGTTGCAAATGGCAATTTTTATTTCTTTTTATGGCTGAGAGTAATATCATTTTTAAAAAGTTTTACCCATTTTAATACATGTCTTGCCATGGTATCACATTGTGGTTTAATTTACATTTCTCTAACAAATAATGATGCTGAGACTCTCTTCAAGTGCCTTTTTTTTTTCTTTTTTCTGTCTATGTATCTTCTTTGGTGAATTATCTATTCAGATCTTTTAAACAGTTAGAAATGGACATGGAACAACAGACTGGTTCCAAATAGGAAAAGGAGTCCGTCAACGTTGTATATTGTCACCCTACTTATTTAACTTCTATGCAGAGTACATCATGAGAAACGCTGGACTGGAAGAAAACAAGCTGGAATCAGGATTGCCAGGAGAAATATCAATAACCTCAGATATGCAGATGACACCACCCTTATGGCAGAAAGTGAAGAGGAACTCAAAAGCCTCTTGATGAAAGTGAAAGAGGAGAGTGAAAAAGTTGGCTTAAAGCTCAACATTCAGAAAACAAAGATCATGGCCTCAGGTCCCATCACTTCATGGGAAATAGATGGGGAAACAGTAGAAACAGTGTCAGACTTTATTTTTGGGGGCTCCAAAATCACTGCAGATGGTGACTGCAGCCATGAAATTAAAAGACGCTTACTCCTTGGAAGAAAAGTTATGACCAACCTAGATAGTATATTCAAAAACAGAGACATTACTTTGCCGACTAAGGTCTGTCTAGTCAAGGCTATGGTTTTTCCAGTGGTCATGTATGGATGTGAGAGCTGGACTGTGAAGAAGGCTGAGTGCCGAAGAATTGATGCTTTTGAGCTGTGGTGTTGGAGAAGACTCTTGAGAGTCCCTTGGACTGCAAGGAGATCCAACCAGTCCACTCTGAAGGAGATCAACCCTGGGATTTCTTTGGAAGAATGATGCTAAAGCTGAAGCTCCAGTCCTTTGGCCACCTCATGTGAAGAGTTGACTCATTGGAAAAGACTTTGATGCTGGGAGGGATTGGGGGCAGGAGGAGAAGGGGATGACCAGGGATGAGATGGCTGGATGGCATCACGGACTCAATGGACGTGAGTCTGAGTGAACTCCGGGAGATGGTGATGGAGACGGAGGTCTGGCGTGCTGCGATTCATGGGGTTGCAAAGAGTCGGACACGACTGAGTGACTGAAGTGAAGTGAACTGAACTGAACCGAACCCATTATTTATTTGGCTGATTGTTTTCTTATTAAAAAGTTCTGAGAGTTTTTAAAATTTTTTCTGGAAACTAGTCCTTTAACAGATATTTTTTGCAAGTAATTGCTCTTGACCTGTGGCTTGTTTTCCTTTCTCTTAACAAAACTTGTAGAGAAGCTTTAATTTTGATAAAATCCAGTTTGTCAATATTTTCTATTATGACATGTTTTTTGTGTCATATTAAAAAATAGTTGCCAAAGCCAAAGTCACAAAGATTCATCTCTATGTTTTCTAAGCCTAGAGTTTTAGATTCTTACATTTAGATCTATGATGTATCTTCAGTTAATTTTTGCATAATGTGTCCAGTATGGGTTAAGGTTAATTATTTTTTTGTGTGTGTGGATATCATGTCCAGCTGTTTCAGCACCAGCCATTTGTTGATAAGATTATCCTTTCTCCATTAAATTGCCTTTTAACTTCTATCTAAAAAATAACAATATACTGTTACACTGATCTATTAATCTCTCATTCTACCAATTTGATATTATTTTAATCACAATTCTGATATTATTTTAGTCACAGCTTTATACTAAACTTTGAAGTAAGAAAGTATGGATCCTCTTTGGTCTTTTAAAAAAAATTTTTTTAGCAATTCTAGTTCCTCAGTTTTTCCATGTGAATTTCAGAATCAGCTTAGTCAATTTTTTTTAAAGCCTGCAGATTTTGATGGGGACTGAATTGAATCTTTACCAGTCCTATGACTTGCATTTGAGAACTTATCCTAAGTGAAAAGATGGTGATCCAGTGAGCTGGAGCTTTTCTGTGACCCTTTGGAGACAGGATCATGGCCTGTGTGCAGCCAGGTCACTAGAAAATATAAAAGACTTGAGTTATTTAGTAGCTAAGTTCACACAGAAAGGTAATGCCCCCAGTGGAAAATGGCACTTTCATCTTTCTGTTCACTGTGGCCCTGGATCACCATTTGGAAAAGAGAATTATTTAAATCAGTTTTGTATAGGAACACAAAGCTTACTGGAGGGAACAAGGAGATACATTGCCCAGAAAAAAGAAAAAAGAATAAAAACATGGAAAAACCAGGAACCCGAGCATGTAGTAAACAGAAGTATAGAAAAGAACTTAAATAGAAAAAAAAAAAAGAATGAGAAAAAATAGATCAAACCATTGAAACCAAGTCAGTTTGACAAGGGGGAAAAATGCAGTAAAAGAAGCAGGGAAATAAAAAAACACAGATGATGCACTACTCGGCTTTTATTGCGCTGCTTTATGTGCAGATTTTCTGCCAAAATATTAAACACGTGCAATCATGGTTTACATGCTATGTATAAAATGAAATAAAATAATCACGGCCTTCAAATAAATGGCCCTTGTCTTTTACTTGTAATCAATAATACCTCATGATTAGAAGCATCTGGAATATCATATTTAGACACTTTTTGAAAGCAGGAAACAACGAAATGTTCTTTGACATATGTAGAACAGATATCACTGTATTAATCATATATGTATGTGACTAACAGTCCACTTTTTTAAATTTCTGGGATATTTTCAAGTATTGTCCTTAATATACCTCTTACATACTGCTAGGGAAATACAAGCTGTTTGAGAATTAATTATAAGAAATTAGGGAGAGTAAGTTATATGGAGTGGTGCCTATTTTTAGCTTCCCAACCCTAAAACTACACATCTGATATTTTAAAATGAAAATCAAATACAATTCTCTTGGATTCCTGCCTCAGCTCCCGCCTAACACGCGATCATTTTGGTCACGGCTCTGCTCGCAGCATGTCTTTACATGACAGGTTTTTTTCTTTCTGTTTTCAAGCATCACCTACATTCCCAGTCTCTCTGGACCCCTCTAGGCATGTTGTGGTCCAGCCTCACCTCATGGCCCTATAATTATGTTGTGTGCTGGAAGCAGGGTAGAAAGCATGGCAACTGTAGACATGTCTGCCAGCAGATGAGTAAAAATGTGTCTTCACTTGCCTTTATGCACTGGGAATATCTCTGATGGAAAACAAATACATAGATACCCACATGTATATGTATATATAGATGACCTCTGTGATGTTGTCAGGGCAGCCAAGCCCACTGTGATCTGCTATGTGGATGTCAATCCCTCCATTTTCAAGTGCTTAGAGACAGACTGAAGTTCAGGACTCAAATGCAACCAAAAGTCAGCTCTCTGAAATCTAAGTAAAATGCACCTATTTTCCTCCTTTCTCCATTTATCAAGGTTATCTAGAAATTTTCAACTGTCTCTATTTATAGATCCTCATTCTGTATTTTATCATTTTGAAGTTTCCCCTAATCACCAGGCAACGGCTCAACATAATATTGCTGTAGCTTGAACAGTCACTTCTAGCAAGATGATTGATCACCTTAATGGTCCTATGACCTTTAGGAATAAGGACTATATAAGTACTCACTGTTTCCTTTAGAAGAGTGTTCCTTTTAGAAACAATGTTCCCTTCCATCACAAAAAGATATATATGATATATATATAAGATAAAGCTAGATACAGATACAGATATTGTGTTCATATATTGACTGTAAAGTACTCAAACCCATTCCAAACTTGGAGAGAAACTGCCCTGCATTTGTGATTATACTGTCTGAACTTATCCATTGAATTTATCCATAAATTCTCTGTGACCACAGTGGACTAAACCATCACACTTTCTGAAAATACATTGGCATAATTTCCAGTAAATATGCTGGTAGATTTAGCTGACACGTTCAGGCCAACTTCCTACTTAAAATACCTAGATGAAATAAAGCCGGATTGAAAAAAGCAAAAATTATTTAGTTAATGCACAGTTGAGTTCAAGCTAAAGAAATGTTCCAGAACTGAAAAAGAAGCAGTCATCACAACCTACAGCGGCAAGAACTGAAGTATAGCGGACCACACAGCCGACAGGCCCTGGCATAGACCTGTGGGGCTGAAGACGAAAATGTTAATACCTTTACAGGAACAGAAGAGTCAAAGCCTTAGATTATTGAGAGTCAAGGTGGAGGAACAGAGCATCATTTTTCTCCAAGTCATCTGTGACGTAAGATCCTGGCCAGCTCCACCCGCAAAGATGAATAATCACCTCCTTCGTGTTAGGTAAAGAGAATCACCTGGGAACAGTCAGATGCCTAGGCTACTGCCTGTGGTGTCTGAATGTGCAATACCAGCACGGCATAGGAATTGACAAAAACCAGCCCAAGACAGACAAGCATCCGAGGGTCTCTGCAGAGGAAGACATAAAGACATCCCAACTCCAGTGAGGCTGCCACAGAAAAGAACTTGCAGCAGTGTCGTTTACAGTGAAATACTACATTCACAGAGGGAAACGAGCTCCCACAAGAAAGAGACAGGATGTGCAGAACTAGGAACCTAAGATCATAGAACAATCAGAAAAGGCTTATAAAATAAGTATGATGTCCCAGGCCCCTACGACATCTTCCTCTGTTACCTACCTGCCTCTCCCCCAGTTCACGCCTATGGTATCATTTGGGAGACGGGTCCTCCATGACTGATTTATTGAGCAGGAACAGTTGAAACTTAGTTAATGGTGAATTGGCTTGGTATGATGGTACAAGATGACCATGGGATGCTTCCGCACTATAACACATCTCAGGGTGTCTCAGGAGGACAGCCATGGGGGGAAATCCCTCAGATGAATAGATTCAGATGATGTACTTCATCATCTTAGTTGTATAGAAAGCATAGTGACCTGGCATAAAGATTTACATGGACTCGTGGGCAGTAGCAGATGGCTGAGCTGATTAGTCAGAATCCTGGAAGGATTAAGATTGAAGTATTGGCCCAAGGAAGGGTGGGGATGGAGCCTTCATGAACAGGCACGAGGTGTGAGATCTTCCACTTCTACACCAGAAAGTATGCCAAAAACAAGAGAGAGCCAACAAGCTGGAGGAGATATTTGCAAACCAGGATGCCAAAAACCCTTGGAAAATCCTACCATGCGTGCCAAGGCTGTCAGACGTTTACTTGCTATCTTACAATTCTGTCCTGTAGGAGGAGATATAACCCTGGCACTAGCATTATAAGAAGCACTGTACACAAAGCCTTCGGGGTTTCCCAGGTATCTCAGTAATAAAGCACCTGCCAGCCAATGCAGGAGATGAGACGCAGGTTCAGTCCCTGGGTGGGGTAGATCCGCTGGAGGAGGAAATGGCAGTCCACTCGAGGATTCTTGCCTGGAGAATCCCATGGACAGAGGAGGCGGGCTACAGTCTATGAGGTCACAAAGAGTTGGACACAACTGAGCCACTGAGCACGATGATCTAATATCTTGGTTATAAAACAAAAGATATTTGTTTGAAAAACCTTTAAGTTGATGTTTGTCCCCTATGTTAATTTGTATCTCATGGTTTCATAAAAAAACCAACTAATTAATTTGTGTCTGACATAGGGCAGGGCATCCTTGCTGCTCTTGCCAAGTCATCCTGAAATATCCATAAAGCTAACAAATGGTCACTGTTCAGAGTCCTTGAAGATCTCTTATAGATAAAGAAGACTGAGAAAACCCAAGAGAGAAAATGGAAAAACAGTTCACAGAAGAAGAAAACCTGAATGGTCAACAAAACACATAAGGAGATGTTCACCTTCAGCAGTCATCAGAGAAATGGAAATTAAGACAGTGGCAAAATGTTACTTATACTTTACTGAATATTGACAAAGTTCTGGGGGATGAGAATTCTCATACAGTTCTTGTGGGTATGGAACCACCTTGGAGAGCAGTTTACTAATAGCCAGAAAGTAGCAGTTTTGCCTACCACATGTACACTAGAAATACTATCATACAAGTGCATGAGAAAATATACACAATATTTTTTAGTCATGTTGCTGTCATAGAATAAAAAATTGGAAGCAATCCAAATGTCCATCAGTTGGGGAATAAAAACATAATTACGATGCATTCCCAAATGGAAAACTATGTAGTAATTTAAAATATGAGCAAATGAGTTCTATAAGCATCAAAATAGGTAAATCTTGGAAACACCATGTTGAAGGAAAACAGCAAAATATGATTTATGTAAACATTTTAAATATATCCAAACAGCACTCTATACAGCACTGTGTGTAAATCCATACATATGCCATAAAAATGAAAGCAGGGACAAGAACTAAAAACCTATTGTAAGATAGTGGTTCACTCTGGGGAAGGAGAAAAACATTTCTACTGTCTATGTAATTTGTTTATATTCTAAAAAGAAATCATCTGGGGACTTCCCTGGCAGTCCAGTGGTTAAGACTCTGAGCTACCACTGCAGAAGATACAGGTTTGATCCCTGGTCAAGAAATTAAGATCCCATCTGCCGTGTGGCCAAAACAAAAAAGGGAGAGATAGAGACGATCTGAAGCAAATAGAGCAAAATACCAGCGTTTGTTAAGTCTGGGTGGTGGAGACTTTTATGATTGTTTGAAATGTTTTGTTATTTAAGAAAAAAGTTTCAATTGATTAATTAAATTAAAATCAGAGACAAAGCAGAGCAGACTCCAGGCCTGCTCCAGGCCTCCTCTCCAGGCCAGAGGAGAATCGTGGAGCTCAGGAGAGCCAAGCCACCATGCAGTGTGGGTCCAGGAGCCCTGGCTGGGGCCGCGAGACAGCCACAGCAAGCAGGGGCTGGTGGGGTGCATAACGCTTGGTCTGGGTTGGGTAGGACTAGGCTGGAGGAGGAAGGAGTTGGGCCTCAAATCTGGGGCTCTCTGGGTCCAGCTGAGTCAGGACTGGTGAAGGGGATGACATTTGGGGTGAGCATCAAAAACCTGCCAGGGGAAAGTTTCGGGGCCAACTAACGGCTGCTCTGATCCTTCCTTCCCCCCTTCCTGTTCCTGCGGCCCTCTCCTGCCTCCTCCTCTTCTCACCCTCTCTCTGGCTCAGGAACCCTCTTCTCAGGAATTCCCTTGTGGTTCAGTGGTTAAGACTTTGTCTCCCAGTGCCAGGAGTGTGGGTTTGAGCCCCCAGTCAGGAAGCTAAGATCCATGTGCCTTGTGGCCAAACAAACAAACAAACAAACCCATAAAACAGAAGTAATATTGTAACAAATTCAATAAAGAGTTTAAAAATGGTCCACCTCAAGAAAAAAATCTAAAAAAAAAAAAATCTTCCCCTTTCTCCAGCCCTCCATCACCAGCAATTCAGTTTTGTCTACGCTATAGTATTGATGTCTGTATTAATGCATTTGCTCTAGTTAGTAAGAGGCTGAGGTTCCTCATGGTGACTTAAAATAAATTGGTTTAATTATTTTTGTATCACTAGAAATTAAAATAATTTTTTAAGACTCTGTGTCTTCCAATAGATATTCCCTTACTCTAGTCCTGCTCAGCAGCCTTTGAGAGAAAAGTGCTTGTGGGGGGCTGGGGATGGGGGGCTCCTCTTCCAATATGTACTTTGCTTCAAGTTTTTTCTAAAAATAGTGGTCCATTAAATATCTACTGTGTGCTAACCCTTGTGTGGGCTCAGTACTTAACATGAATTATTTCACTTAATTCTTGTGAAAAAAAGAAAAAAATCCACAAGCAATCCTATGAGGTAGCAAAAAATCCCCATGTTACAGGTTATTCCTATCTCATGAATGTGAAAACTAATGCTTGAAGGGCTTAAGTAACTTAAGTAAGTTCTAGAAAATGGCCCAACAGAGAGTTAAACCCCTCAGCTTCCAGAACTCACCCCAACGAGGGAAGAATTGTCTCTGATGGGAGGTCTGGACAGGACTCTTGAGCATATCTCTCAGTATAATAAGGTTCAGAAATTCGTATTTTCTGGTAAATTTGGGACTTTGTGCCCTCTCAGTATAAGTACTCAGATGATTCCATTTTCAACAACACAACAGAATCTTATTTTTAGGGTGTTACACCACCCTCAAATGTGGAAAACTATATTATAAAATAAATATAAAGCATCTTATTCAAATACCCACTTCTCTCTCTCTCCCACACACACTCACTCACTTTCAGGCACCCACACTTCCGGATCTACTAACCTAAATCAGCAGGCTTAAGGGTTTCTCAGAGACTCCTCTCAGCATTAAGGATGCTAATTGCTACTCTAGCAGTTACTGGAAGATCAAAGAACCGCCCACAGAGCAGGGCTGCGCTGTTTCATCTTCCAGAGACCAAACACTAATACCGCCCATCCCCCGCCATCCATCTCTCCCTCTCAAGCTGCCACATTGGACCAATTCCTCTTCCTCTTCCCCACACGCTCTCCCCGCCCCTAAAATAGCTCTATGCCAAAAATAAACACTCAAAAAATTGCCTGTGGAATGAATGGAGAAAGGTAACTTCACTATCATTATGCTCCCCTTTTAATTACCATGGTTTGTCTAAGGACGTGCTTGTTTGTTTGTGATAGCGATTCAGAGACCCGTCGCAGGGAACCCTGCCCAGTCTCTATCCCAGGAGTGGGGACAGGCGTGCGGTGCCCTGACACCACTGCGGCACTGAAGGCTCTGGACAAACCACGCATCACCACCCTGCCCCCTGTCCTCGAGCGCGGCATGAAGCCAGAGAGCTCTCACTCAGGCCAGTTCTGCATCTGCTAGAGAGCAAGGCTATGAGAAAGGGCCCCGCTTTCTGGAGCAAGACATCCATCCCCCTTCGCTGGCGGGCACAATGGAAGGGGACTTCCATTCAGTCTCCGTTGCAAAGTGGAGTTGGCGCCGCCGGAGAGATTCGATCCCTCTTAAGGCGTAAAATGTGACCTCAGGAGGATGAATGAGGCTCTCTCCACACTCTCGGGGTCTCCAGAAAAACTGTTCCAAGTTTCCTCGAGAGGAAAAATGAGATTCAATTACACGCAGGCCAGGGAGCCCGTCCGAGTGAAGACAGGGGGAGTCTCAGAGTCTCCCTAGGGAGCTGGGTCAAGGAGACTCTGAGGGAGGTGGCCCTTGCTCAACAGGTCATCAGGGCCCCTGACTAAGATGGCGCCTGTGCACTGCAATGGGCAGCTTGAGTCCTCAGGAAGACATCGAGGGGCACAGTAACGTGTCCCACTCAGGCAGTGATGTGCTTCCTCCCCACTCCCTGGACAAGGAGTCTCTTCCCTGCCATCCCAGGCCGGCAGGCTCAGCTCCTCTGATGGATCCAGGCTACGTTTACACCTGGGTCCCTGTCCAGGGCTCCCAGAATCAGCCGAGCCCTGTTCCTAGACTGCCTCTCCTCCAAAATGGGGTCCTCATGTCCTGAGGCCACACGTGCGCATGCCCTCCTCCATGGTGCATTTCCTCAGTCTGTTCTGGCCTACAGAGATTTTAATGTTGTTTTTTTCCTTCCTTCCTTCTTGTCTTTTCTTTCCTTCTTTCTCCCCTTCCTTCCTTCTTCCCTTCCATTCTTCCCTCCCTTCCTTTCTCCCATTCGTTTCTTTCTTTCCATGGTTTTCCCCCAGAGAAGACCTTCTAAAATCCCTCCCCACCTTTCCACAATCTGCCTCAGTGTCTCTGGTTTAAGGGTTTGTCTCTCGTGGAACCATCAGTCTCCTAACAGTTCACCATCTGCCAGTTCTGCTGGCAAGTCCATTGGAAACCACAGCCACATGCAATCTTTTATAAGCATGGTCTATGCATTGCACTCTCCTGCTCAAATGCCCTCAGTGACCCCTATCAAGACTTTATTATTTATGCTGTGTCAAGGATGCCAGTGTGGAGGTATGTAAGGGAACCATCAACCTTGAATTCTAATTGGCACGTTCTTTGTCTCTGGGCAGGTGGACTTGCCCTACAGAGGTCCAAGCTGCAGAAAGGTCCTAAGAGCTTGGGAACAAGATACAGTCTAAGGGACCAGTTGTTGGCTTTTGGCTACCAAAATGGAAACCCCTGAGCTGTTGCTGGGTAGGAAAGGGACATAACCCCAGGGGCTAGAGATTCCGGACATACATGATTATTCTAGGAACAATGGTTAGAGGATACTTGAATGTATACAGTGTAGAAGTGAAGTGAACTGAAGTCACTCAGTCGTGTCCAACTCTTTGCGACCCCATGGACAGTAGCCTACCACACTCCGCCGTCCATGAAATTTTCCAGGCAAGAATATTGGAGTGGGCTGCCATCTCCTTCTCCAGGAGATCTTCCCAACCCAGGAATCGAACCCGGGTCTCCTGCATTGCAGACAGACGCTTTAAGTCACCTAAATGGTTAACCATCCACAATTCCTCATCTCTACCCTCCGTGCTAGTAAGTGCCAGCTTCCTGGGATAAAAAGTGAAAAGAAGATGGAATGAGAACGAGTCAAGTGCAAGATGAGAAGCGGCCGGCGGCCGGCTGCCTGTCTGACATAGGCCATTGCAGTCAGAGAGGGGGTAAAGAAGCCAAGTGTTCACCGTGGAGGTGGCAGCTCGAGTGGCAGAAGCACCCGTGAGTGGTGACATCGGCGCAACAAGCCCAGGCCACTCAGAGAGTCACAGAAAACACAAAGTTTTAATGTTGAGTTCCCATGTGACACACCCAGGAATCCCTTGAATGGAAAGGCAAGAGTATATGAAGATCCCTCTCCAGGTGGAATCTGAGTCAGGTCCATTAGAGTGACAGTCATTTTTCATCTACATACTCAGGCTGGTATACTGAGGGGATGGGGGTTGTAGCTGAATAACTCATAAATGTAACGAAGTTAGCATGGATGGAGGAGCCTGGTGGGCTGCAGTCCATGGGGTTGCTAAGAGTCGGACACAACTGAGCGACTTCACTTTCACTTTTCACTTTCATGCATTGGAGAAGGGAATGGCAACCCACTCCGGTGTTCTTGCCTGGAGAATCCCAGGGATGGGGGAGCCTGGTGGGCTGCCGTCTATGGGGTCGCACAGAGTCGGACACAACTGAAGCGTCTTAGCAACAGCAGCAGCAGCATCCACTTTTGGCCCCTAATCCTTGGACCAAATATCAACTTCTCAGCCCTCGGTGGACATACCCCAAGCATCACTGCTACCATGCTTTTGTTCATGCTGTATTTAACTGGAGTGCCTTTCCTTCCTCCACTTCTCTGAATTTACTTCTGAAACTATTATCCATTTTTAAGGCCCAATTTATATGCTACCTCTTACAGGAAGTCTTCCATGATTGCCTCAGTTCTAAGTGATTTTTCTATGCTGAATTCACATGACTGTTTGAACTTGGGTGATGACTCCTACCACATCCCACTTTATGATGGAGCTAATCATGTGGGTCTCAGGTCACAGTGACTGCAGGTGTCCAAATCCTCTGGGATAGCATATTTAGCTGTCATTTTAGTTAATCTCTCAGTGGTATTTAATACTGTTGAATATATTCTCCTTCTTGGAACACTCATCCCTGTGGCATTTGTATCAGGTTTGCCTACCTTGTTTTGCTACCTTCTTTGGGTAACAGCACCCTGCTTTTCTTTTGATGAACTTTCTGGCCAAGAGGTGTGGGCATGACTGATGCCAATCTCCAGCTTAGTGATGAACTCATAAACTGAGTCACGCCAACAAGAGTGATACCTGGTGTCTTGCTGGAACCAATAACAGAGAGAGTTTTTCTTTATCTTGTGTGTGTGAGTATGTGTGCATGCGTGCATGCGTGCACATGCTTAGCTGTGTTCGGTTCTTTGAGACCCTGTAGACTGTAGCCAGCCAAGCTCCTCCATCCATGTGCTTCTCCAGGCAAGAATACTGGAGTGGGTTGCCACTTCCTTCTCCAAAGGATCTTCCTGACCCAGGGATTGAACCCATGTCTCCCGTGTCTCCTGCGTTGGTAGGTGAGTTCTTTACCAGCTAAGCCACTGGGGAATCCCTTTCTTTACCTTAAGTAAGATATAAGCCTGAAGTTTCTGGCAGTGACCTGATCAAGCCACCACATGGAATAACCAGTTCAGCAAAGAACTGAGAGATGGAGAGAGAGGCAAGTTCCCAAGGACCTGTCTATGTACTTGGATCCAGGCATGTCTGACTAGTTCTGAGTTCAGGTTATGAGTCAGTGAATTATTCGTCTCCTTTTTTTTTTTAAATCAACTGAAGGTGGATTTCAGCAGCATGTATTTGAAGTAGCTGAAAGAGTCTAGTTCAGAAGAACAAAACACGCTCTTGGCTTTCCTCCTGCCTGGTTATTCTGGCTCCATCTCCTTTGCTGACCAGTCTTCCTCTACAGTCACAGTGTTTGTTAGTCACTCAGTTGTATCCTGCTCTTTGCAACCTCATGGACTGTAGCCTGCCAGGCTCCTCTGTCCATGGGGATTCTTCAGGCAAGAATACTGAAGTGGGATGCCATGCCTTCCTCAAGGGGATCTTCCCAACCCAGGGACCAAACCCGGGTCTCCCACGTCACAGGCAGGTTCTCTATCTTCTGAGCCATCAGGAAAGCCCCAATCCTCCTCTATCCAGTCTTTAAATGTCATAATCCATCCAAACTGGTCCCATCTCTCCTGCTTCATGTCTCCCTTCATGTCTCCCTTGCAATCTCAGTCACACCTCTGGCTTCAATCACTGTCTCAAATTTATAGCTTTAACCCAGGTCTCTCTTAAGACAGCAGATATATCAATTCATCTGTGGGCTCAGTGTGTCTACCTGAATGCTTCAAAGGTGTCTTGGAGCAGTCACATCAATCATGAATTAGGACTTTTTTTCTCCCCAAAGAGCTTCCCTTCTCTGTTCCTATCACAGAAAAGAGCACAAGACAAAAACTAAGGTCTTCTAAGCGATCCTCCACACGTTAGCTAAAGTGATTTTCTTAATGTAAATTAGACTGTATCTCTTTTGCCTAAATGCATCTAGACCCTTGCTATGGCTCCCAGGATACATCCGGAACAAGGAACATAGAGCCAAAGGCCTGGCCAGTGTGGTTCCCGCCCATTTCATCTTTCAGTGCTCTCTGCCTCCCTCCCTGAGCTCCCTCACTCTGCCCCTGATCTCTTCCTCAAAAGTGGCACGTTCAGGCTTCTACCTCAGGGCCTTTGCACTAACTCTTCCCTTTGCCTAGAACCCTGCCCTCATCTCCACCTAGTTCACTGCAGCCATCCTCAGGTCTCTGCTAGAAGATCCGAGAAGACTTGCCTGACTCTTTCCGATTGCATCAAGCACCCCCAACCCACTTTCCTAGCCCCTGGTAATTTTCATTCATCATACTCAGCATATCTGTTTGATTCGTTAATGTCTTTCTTCCCCCGAAGACTAAGCTCCAAGGGGCAGAGACCATGTCCATATTTCTTATTCGTGTTTCCTTAGCACTCAAGCCTGATATATGATGGTCAGTAGGTACCAACGAACATCTGTAGAAAAAAGTGCTGGGTCCTTGATATCTCCTGCTACATAAATAAGCTCTTGGAGACACATGGAAGCAGATGGGTATTAGGAGGGCAGCGTCAAAGCAGTGGGATTGCCAGTGTTGAGGAAAGAGAGTGGAAAAGGGAATTTCCAAGGGAAATAGCGCCCCAGTGGGTGGATAGAAGCCTTCTTGAGCATCAGGGCAAGACCATCCTAATTAAAATCACACCATTAAGGGGAAGTAGGGTGAAACACGATCACGGGACAGTGAGTTTGTAGATAGCTATTTGCTTGGCTGGGCTGTTTAGTTGAGAATGGAGTGGAAAGTCCCAGGTGATATTTTCTAATACAGATACATTTTGAAGATACGCATTTGTAACCTAATCAAAGAGCTTCTTAACACATGCATGATATGTATCATGGATAAGATTAAAAAGGTGGTCCGGGCTTGTCATGGATTATTCTGGTATGTGACTTAAGATGTGTGATGTACCTGCTAACATTGTGTGTTAAAACCTTAGAAGGAAATGTGACCTAATGGTGTTAGAAAACTAATAAGGCAGGGGCACAGAAGCATCACCCTCTGTAAATGATCTGTGCCAAGGGATTTTTCATGTGCTACTCAGTCAGTAAAGAATCCCTGCCATGCCGGAGACCTGGGTTTGATCCCTGGGTTGGGAACATCCCCTGGAGAAGGAAATGGCAACCCTCTCCAGTTTTCTTGCCTGGAGAATCTCATGAACAGAGGAGCCTGGTGGGCTACCGTCCATGGGGTCACAAGAGTCAGACACAACTTAGCAACTAAACCACCACCAAGACCAAACAATGCATGCCTCTTGGACAGGGAAGTCAAGAATAAAATAAATGAAAGGATCATTTAAAAAAATTGAATAAGTATGTATTAGACAGCTAATTTATGCCATCTCTGCAACTTCCTAAGTCTCTGATTTCATTTAATTTCTTTGTGTCTCAGTAAAATTGGCATAATAAAGATTGTTAGGAATATTAAGTAGATGACAGTACATTGAGGTCTTAAAAACAGTGCCCGGACTAATATAAATAATTTAAAAGTTAACTGTTTTTTTTTTTTTTTTTTTTAGTTTTTTTTATCACTATACAGAGAAGACACTTTAGAGTTCCTTGGACTGCAAGGAGATCAAACCAGTCAATCCTAAAGGAAATAAGTCCTGAATATTCTTTGGAAGGACTGATGCTGAAGCTGAAGCTCTAATACTCTGGCCATCTGATGCAAAGAAATGACTCACTGGGTAAGACCCTGATGCTGGGAGAGACTGAAGGCAAGAGGAGAAGGGGACGACAGAGGATGAGATGGTTGGATGTCATCACTGACTCAACGGACATGAGTTTGAACAAGCTCCAGGAGTTGGTAATGGACAGGGAGGCCTGGTGTGCTGCAGTCCATGGGGTCGCAAAGAGTCAGACATGACTGAGTGACTGAACTGACTGATATCCAGTGTCCTTTCTAAGAAGGTTTGCTTGGTTACAGTTGTGAAGAAGACAGATGGAATTCTCATGGGACTCATTTCTATTCCAGTTAAGAGGGAGATCAGTTAGTAAGTAAACTAGTAAATGAGGTCATTTCAGAGAGGGATAAATGCAAAAAAGGTGGTGGCGTGGGGCATTCGTGTGGGCAGAGGCCCCTTTCAAAAGGACAAACAGGAAAGCCTCTCTGAAGAGGCAACATTGGAGCTGAGATCTGAACAATGGAAGACTCGAGAAGAAGCCTCAAAGGCAGTTGAGGCCAGAGGTGCAGCAAATGCAAGGGCCCTGAGGCAGAACTGAGTTGAAGTGTGAGAGGCAGGAAAATGCAGTGTGCCTGGGGTATGGTGAGAGAGGAAATCAGCGGTAAGAAACGAGTTCAGATGCAGTGAAATGGAGAAAACCATCAGCACCAGGCTGGACTGATCAAGGGACAAATAAATAGCAAGAATCATGATGGCACATTCCTGATAGATGGAGGCTACGGTTCAGCAGCGTGGGCCCAAGGTACCCAGGAGCCAGGGTCCTGAGCCTAGAGAAAAGAATGGCTGGTACTGAGGCAGAGTCTTGCCATGGCTCTTGGCCTCAGAGGAACTATCAAGGGAGTGTGTAATTTCCTCGGTCCTGTCTCATCACAACAAAAATTTGAAGTGATGGACCAGCATTAGAGCCCTCGGATGGGCCGGTGTTACAGCTCTTGGACAGACCAGTGTCACAGGTCCCTGTTACAGCTCAGAGGAAAATACATCCTCGAGGCATGAGGGCATGCCGACCCAAAAGATGACAGAGTCCCTGGCCCTTCGGCTCCTCTTTTTATATGTTTATTTTTTCTCCTCCCCCTGGGCCTGCCCTATGTAAACTGGGCTAGCCAGGAGTGCTGTTTGTTCTACCTGAGGTCCTCACTCCAATCCTCGGACCTTCCTTTGTTCTATTTTCGATGGCTTTTCCCTTCCTTGCCTTTTAGCCACCGCCATTCTGGACTCCTTTTTCCTATCCTAACTGCCTAACAGAACCATAGCTTCAAGAAGGCAGGACCTTTCTGTTGGCCGTTGATCTTCCCACACACCTGTTATGGCAGATACAACAGAGAGTTATCAGTGTCCATGCCCTCTCTTTTCCTCATTAGCAGAAGCTTGATTTTGTTCACAGCAGCTTTAGTCCATCTGCAAGAGAAACAGGATTAGTCTAACCTAATCAAAACAAGTCTGCAACTTGAAGCCTGTGGTAACTGGGTGCTTGGGAACCCAGCCCCAAGGAAGTTTCTCTCTTAGGTGTGAGAACCAAAACCATCTTCCCCACACCCAGCCTGGACACAGAACTGAAACTCCTCCATGCTGTGTGTGCTCACATGACTTGGCTATTCCACTGTCTTCCTTAGAATGACTGGACTATTCCAGGACTGTCTCACCTGAACGTCATAAGACCCATGCACTCCTCGGTGGAAAACATCAACAGTGTTCACCCTAAGCTTCTTTCATGCCTCCTCTGTGAATCCTTACCTTGCTGTTTCCACTGATGTTACCTTTAATCAACTTCCAATTCTCAATAAACTATGATGTCACCTACTCTACCCTGAGACCCTGCCCAAGGTATCTTGGCAAGGGTGTGTTTCTGTGGAGGTGTATTTCTGTTATCGAAAGGTGCTGTTGGCAATGCTTTGGAAGCCAGCCTTTGACAAATCTCTCTGTCAACACAGGCTTTGTCTAGTGTTGTGTGTGTGTGTCTGTGTGAGTGCTTAGTTGCTCAGTGGTGTCCAACTCTTTGTGATCCCATAGACTGTGGCCCGCCAGGCTCCTCTGTCCATGGGATTTCCCAGGCAAGAATACTGGAGTGGGTTACCATTTCCTCCTCCAGGGGATCTTCCTGACCCAGAGATCGAACACGCTTCTCCCACATCTCGTGCATTAGCAGGCAGATTCTTTACCACTGCACCACCTGGGAAGCTTTGCCTAATGTTAGCTACAAGTAAACACATACGAGTTATATGTATATTTCAAAAGCTAAAGATTTCCAAGGGGAGAAAGAGGCCTGATTTAAAGGAGTGCAGATAAATATGCATCAACTTTTGGATATCCCTCTGAAATTTGTTTAAATTCCTCTTACCACAAAATCAGGTTATAAATCTAGTACAATTTCCAGAAGTTCTCAATTAGATACCAGAGGCCACAAATCTTTTTTTCTTAAAAAAAAAAAAAAAAAGTCTTTAAGTTTGAAATCACCTACTGTGTAGACTTATGTTTCTTAAATCAGGACAGATAACAACTACTAACAAACAAAAAATACTACAAAGTTAACTGATCTTTATTTTTTTTCCTATGGTATTAAGATCAGAAAGCATGATAACATCCTAATTTTTAAAAATCATTTCTATATTTGTCACTCTGGAAAATGGTTCATTATTATTATTTATGTATAATTATTCTTTGGTTGATAATTAATTCTTTAAATTGCTTGACTTTATTTTTCTGTTTGTTTGACTTTACTGATAGACCAAGTTCCATGGTCAATGGACTTAACAGGTTTTACTTTTTTTATTTTTTGCAAAATGAAGTAAAGGGTCACCTTGTGTCTTGTGAAAAAATATTCAAGAGAGAAGTCTTGACGACTGGTTTTACAATATACAACAAACTCACATCTTTGAGTGTTTTACACTGTGAGGCAGATTCATGGGTGAGAGCCCTTGGGGGAGGATAAAACACAGGAGTCTATGAACCAAAGTGTGATCCTGGGATTACTGCTGACCAGGGGCCAGAACCCAGGCAGGAGACAAGCATATTTTTTAGATTATCTTATCATCAACACTCTGTGAATGAGGTACAGAACTGCTTAATGTGCATTTTACTGAAGAAAAAATTTAGGCACAGAGAAGTTAAATAATACACACAGAAGATCACACAGCCAAGTAAGCTCCAGAACCAGAATTCAAGGTGAGGCCATCTGTCATAGGCTCTATGAAATAACGCCTGTTTGTGGTGGTACCCTAGCAGGGCCAGAGGAGAATGAGAGAGAGAATTGAATGAGCCAAGGCCGGGAGCCTGGGGGAAACTGTGGGTAGATTGGGAGGCTCATATTACACATTGCTTCAAGCTTGAGGCCAAATTCAAGGAGCAGAGATAAGATTCTCCCTGTTTCCAGCTGTGAGATTTGGGCCAGGCCCAGAAGCTGCTGCACGCTCCTGTAGCCGTCCACACGGAACACTCGGTGTCAAGGGGGTTTTGTTAATAATGCAGACCTGTAACACAAGCAGGATGGCAGTTTGGAAGAGATGCCTGCCACTGCCCAGCTCCCCTCCCTGAACACAGGCAGAAGGCGGATGACAGCAAGACATGCGAGATGCTAGGTGAGCTGAAGGCAGTCAGCCGCCAAGAGGGTGGGCTGCAGACCCCATTAGGATGTAGAGAGAAATAAGATCCAAGGAGACTGCAAGCTGAGGACGTAAGCATGTGGCAGGAGACAAGAGATTGCTGAGAAATGTCAGTCAGAAACGGGCTGCCTGCTGAAACGAGTTTAAAGAAAAAGGCAGAATAAGGAGCAGTAGGTAAATACTAGGGAAACAGCATGAAGAAAAGAGTGTGAAAACAGACAAGCAGGGATCACAAGAGGTGACGCTGTAATGGAGCAGGATACTAGGGGCCTTCCCAGGACAGACTTCCCTTGGTCCTCTGCTTCTTGTCTATAGCAAACCTTTGGCCAAAGAATAAATTTAATCCGAGAAATGAGAAAATACAGAAGCAAAGGAAAACAGTGAAACAAGACAAAGTAGTAATAGTTCAGCCATCACACAAAGTCAAATACATTTAGTTTCTCCTCAAGGGCTATAGATCGGAGAAGGCAATGGCACCCCACTCCAATACTCTTGCCTGCAAAATCCCATGGATGGAGGAGCCTGGTAGGCTGCAGTCCATGGGGTTGCTGGTGGGCTGCCGTCTATGAGGTCACACAGAATCGGACACAACTGAAGCAACTTAGCAGCAAGGGCTATAGATAATATTCTGAGCCATATCCTTTAAGCTGTTTTGCAGATACTAAAACCCCCATCAGGTAAAAGCATTAACTACATGGTGACCAGACTATACCCATGACATAAGCTGCCACAATTTTGAGAACTGGCTTCAAGGAAATGGGAACAAAACCAACTCTGGAATTGAAGATTAGCTGTACTTAAAACCATCAAGATGACGCTGATCAGAGCACAGCATGACCAATTTCAAGACGACAGTCAGGCTGACTGTGCTGTTCTGCACAGAGCCCCCTCCCTCTGCCTATATACCCTTAAAACTCTCCTTTAAAAGCTCTTGACCCTGATCAACAGAGGGGAGTTGGCTTTTAGACATGAGTCCACCTTCTCCCTAGATTGCTGGCCTCCTGAATAAAGCAACCTTTAGTTTTTCTACCAACATTTTTATCTCGGGTATTGGCTTTCAAGCAGCAAGCAGACAGACCTGAGTTTTGTACAACAATTCCTTTGATGGGGAAAAATTTCCTGGGAATTAAAGTCATTAGGACAGAAAAGAACCCTCAGTTGGGGTCTGCTTGTGTGTGACATGGTTCTGATGTGACGTATGCACGTGATTATTGCGTACACTCCTTAGCTCATGTTGTAAATGCGATAGGATGCTTCTGCTGCCAGCATCACTGGCCTCATATCTGTGAGGATGTAAGCTCCACGGTAGTCAAGGCTATGACGACATTACTCAGCACTGTAGCTCCAAAATTCAGCATAATGCCTGGGACGTGATATCTGTTCAATAGTATTTCTTGGGGAAAATAGGAAAGAAAGAAGTAAGGAAAGAAGTAGGGGAAGGGGGGAGGAAAGGGAAGAAAGAGGGGGAGAAGGAAGGGAGAGAAAGAAGAAAGCAATAAAGAAGGAAAGAAGGCAGGAAAGGGAAGGGAAGCTGTGACCCAGGGCAGCTACACTTGGCTAGCCAAACTAACCATCTTTTTGAAAGTGAAAGTGTTAGCTGCTCAATCATGCCTGACTCTTTGTAACTCCATGGACTGTAGCCCGTCAAGCTCCTCTGTCAATGCGATTCTCCAGGCAAGAATACTGGAGTGAGTTGCCACTCCAGATCCTTCTCCAGGGGATCTTCCCGACCCAGGCATCAAACCGGAGTCTTCTGCATTGCAGGTGGATCCCTTTACTGCTCTGAGCTACCAGGGATGCCCCATCTTTGGGAAGGATATATGCAAATGGCTGTAAGAAGGTCTCCCTACTTCCTCTCCCAACACACACACAGAAATTCCATGACAACTGCTCAAACTACAAAAGGGGGATAAACAATCCAGGGTATGCATAGCAAAGCACTAAGTGGGCCTTGGGAAGCCTGCATCCCCATGCCCAGGCCTCCTGGGTCATCCCAGTGCACTAAGTTAGTCTCTACCGTCTCTCTGTGGAGTTGACCTCTGGGCCTCGGGAGTCTTCAAAAGCCAAGCCAACCCAACCACACTCTGGTTTAACACACACTCACAGGTTCTGCACTGCCAGTGCCACACCAGGAGCCTGACAGAGTCTCCCCTCTTCAGATAAACACTGCCCCTGCTTGCACATTGGAACACCCTTGGTATTATGGTCAAGGGAAAGAGGGTTAAACCTTCTGTTTTAGTCAGCATAGGTTAATTTATGCTGCAGTAACAACTCCAATAGCTCAGTGACTGAAAAACAAAACGTATTTCTCACTCACACTACCTGTTCTTCACCAGTTGGCTGAGGCTCAATTCTCCATTCCTTTCCGTGGAATCCAGGCTAAAAGAGTAACCATCCTGTGTCTATGGTAGAGAGAGAGAGAACTTCAAAGACTCTCACAGTGGCATTTAAATACTTCAATCTGGGACATCTCTGGCAGCCCAGTGGTTAAGAACTCCATGCTGCCAATGCAGGGGGTACAGGTTCGATCCCTGATCAGGGAACTAAAATCCCACATGCCTCATGGCCAAAAAGCCAAAACATCAAACAGAAGCAATATTGCAATACATTCAATAAAGGTTTTTTAAATGGTCTATTCCCCAAAAAAACCTTTAAAAAATAATAAAAATAAATAATAAATAATTACTTCAGTCTGGAAGTCACAAACACATCAATCACTTTCACACAGTCATTGTCACACAGTCATTGACTGGAAGAGTCATTCAGACACCCCCCCGCCACCCCCACAGCCCCAAGGGGTCTGGTGATATAGTCCTGCCACAGATCAGGAAGGCAGAGAGCTGGAAAGAGTGACCCTAGTCTGGAACTGAGCCTTAGACATGCGACCCAATCAATCCTAAGCCCCTTCCCCTTGGCAAAGTGCTGAGAGCTGGATGCCTTCCACTGAGGAAGTGTGCGGAGGCCCAGCCTAGAAGGATGGAGGTGCTTTCTAGGAAAGCTTGATGCATGGGGTGGCCCTGTCCACACTTTCACATCTGGTAAGTTGTCTCCACGCTCAACTTTCAGTAGCGGTCCAGAGAGCTGCACTGAAGTAAGCAAGTACAACAAAGTGGCTGGCCTGAAGATATGTTCTCTTTTTAAAAAAGATAATATGGGGACTTCCCTGGTGTTCCAGTAGTGAAAACTTTGCCCTTCCAATGTAGGGGGCATCAGTTCTATCCCTGGGTGGGGGATACTGAGCTCCCACATGCCTCACAGTGAGGAAAAAAATATTGATAATAGAGAAATAAAAATTAATATGGATGTTCCCACCTCCTTTGTTTCAGGAATCGAGCTACATTGTTCCTTACTAAACAGTCCATGTGTTAAACCTGAGATTTGCCTTACAGGCTGGGATGGGTTTAAGTGGAGGTAGAAAGGAAAGGGAGGTGTTGGGGAGAGAAACACAATCAGGCCGAGTCAGGCTGAGGAGGAAGGAGGTGGCAGACGACAGCTCTGCCAGCAGCAGAGGGCGAGGGATGCGGAAAGAGACAATGTGCAGGGAGAAGGTCAGAGAGCAGGTGCTGTTATCATATCCCTTCTCAAAGTCCTCCCAGCAACCGCAAAGGTGAGTTTGCCCTTTACCAGTGGTTTCTCTTTCTTGGAAATGGCAACCCACTCCGGGATTCTTGCCTGGAGAATCCCATGGCCAGAGGAGCCTGGCGGGATACAATCTACGGGCTCACAAAGTCAGACGGGACTGACCACACACACACACATACTCCTGCAAAAGAAATCACATGGCATCACCATTCTTAATGCAAACATTTAAATTATCTTCCCTTCAAGTCAAAATCAAGCCAAAAGTACAGTTATCACTGCTGTTGCTGAAGACATTGCTCGGTATCTTTAAAAATGCTTGAGGACCAGGAAAAGATAGAAATACAGTTTGATTTAGATATAAAGAGATGTCAAAATGTCCTTGGTCCAAGATGACGCAGTCGTTACTGGAAAATTCTGTGAAATGCAACTGTGTCTCACACAAGCTTCAGCCAAGGCCATTGGCTGTTTTGCTCCCTGGTTTCCTCTCATTTACATCTCAACATTTCCTGCCCCAAATGCGGGAAATCACTTCAGCTTCCTGAATACTCCCCCCGACCCAAACCTGCGAGCTCACCCCAGAATCTGTCACCATGAACCTCACAGCTTATGGAAGCAGAATAGAGCCTGGAAAGAAAGACTGCAGAGATGTTTTAGTGACCCACGCATGCATGCACCTGTTTCTTCAAAAGTGGATCAGAGGGTCTGTGCCTGAAGGACACATACAGCCCTGGGCTGAGCACCCATCCCTGGAAAAAGCCCCATGCAGAAGAGCCACAGAAAACTTAGTTTCAGAAGAAGGGCAGCAGAGGAAGACTTTGGACACCAGAGGTCCAGGGGGAGCTGGCCACATGCACGGACTCCTCCTGCGCCAGGGAGAGCTCAGGATGGCTGAGGAAAACTGAGAACCAGAGGTCTTAAAAATATCAATTTAAGCCCAATCTAACATTTGGTCCCATGGACAGAGGAGACTGGCGGGTTGTATAGTCCATGAGCTTGCATAAGTGTTGGGCACCACTTTTAGTGACAACAACAACCTTCTGGTCTAGATGCAAAAGAGCTGAACCAACTGACTTCTGCCAGAGCTTTTGATTTGGGAGTTTTGCGTGGCTTTTCTGTGCTTGTCCTATGAAAAACTGGGTGGTTGCAGCTTGCTTGGGTTCTGGAACCTTTTAGAACCTGCATTACCAATATGGGCCTTAGAAGGACGAAATCTCAAAATATAAAGAAAGAAAGGGAAAAAAAGGAAGCAAGGAGGAAAAGAGGAGAAAAGACAAGAGAAAAGAAAGGAAAAAAGAAAGACACCACCCCCTTCACTTCTCTCTGCCCATACAAAAACCGGTGATGCTCCCCGCTGCTCCCCACACAGCCAGGCTGCACTCTCACTAGCAAGACCATATCTTTATTAAACACTGTGCTCTGGGCCCACTGACAGAAATCAGAAATAATCAGGCTCCATCAAAACCCATGCTACCCTGGAGAATGGGTACGACTTCCGCTGGGGCCTCCCTAGTAATTTTGCCTCTCTGAGCAGGGGCAAGATGGAGCAGCTACTCAAACACCAAGAAAGAAGCAGGAAAGAGGCTCAACTCTCCTAGAGAGAGGACAGCCCCAGGGTGGTTAGCCAGGAAGGGGACCGACAGCGCAGGGCAGCCCGCTGGGGCGAGGCTGCCACAGGCTGGCTGGGGAATGTCCCCACCAGTGGGGTGAGAAAGCTTCCGTGGCCATGGAAATCTTGATAAGAGGTGACTTGCCCGCCCCGCAGCAGCATCCTGGAGGCGGCCTGTCCGCCCACGCGCCCATAGTGGGCAGGCGAGTCACGGCTGTCATCCTCCAAGGCGGCAGGCACCAGGCATCCTTATTACCAAGGGAGCAGGCTCAGATCACCCCCTTTCTATGCCAGCTCTTGATTTCTTGGTCACCTCCCCACCCAACCCCACTCCCCACCCGCCTTTTCCATAACTCAGTTGAACGGATCTGAAAGATGTCCAGAACTGGGTTGTCACTGGCAAAAGGGATACAGAGATGAGGAGTTTCATTTATGCATCCTCTTATTGACTGAATAAGTATCTGTTGCGTGCTTGCTGTATACCTGGCGCTGTACTTGGTGATAGAGAGATTCTCATATTTGTGCCGATTTGGCCAGAACTTGCTATCCTTTTCTACGTTGAAGGGAGGTGGGAGCTGTGATATTTGAACATCACCATGGGGCAAACCGGAGATAATCCCTGCCCAGAGGAGGCTGCCTGGCTCCTGGGGGTTGAAAGGGTTGGGTGCCAGTTCACAACTTTCGCCTTGTTTCTACTAATGAGGTGTAAGGTGGTACCTCTAATCTGGGTCTGGCAATCTCCTCAAATGCCCTTGAGGGAAATGTTCCCTACTGCGGCCTTTTCTTTCTCTTTTTAGTTTTGAAGGCTTGTCATAAAGGAATTTAGGGGCTTCCCCAGTGGCTCAGCAGTAAAGAATCTGCCTGCAATGGAAAAGATCTGGGTTTAATCCCTGGGTTAGGAAGATTCCCTGGAGAAAGAAATGGCAACCCACTCCGGTATATTTGCCTGGGAAATCCCATGGACAGAGGAGCCTGGCAGGTCACAGTCCAGGTGGTCGCAAAGGCTAGGACACAACTGAGTGACTAAGCACACGTGTACCCACCCGCCCCCCCAACACACACACAGAAAGAAATGTGTACAGAGAAATGCTGGCCTTAGGGTTAACTACATCATGAAGGTAAATGATTTAGCCTAATTTTCTCTGCAGTTGGGAATCTTAAATTAAGCCTGTAGGAATCCTTTAAAGAATAGGTATTCAGACTCTCATAATCATTAATATGGGATTATTTAGAAAATGGACTGGAATGAATATTCCCAAACTCTTGGTCCTCTTGATCAGAAAAGCCTCCCTCTTCTCTGACCGGTGAGACTAGGAAAGCAGAACGTCACAGGGCTGGTAGATCATATATTCCCACAGCTAGACAGTGCTCCAGAAGGGTTTCCCAGCTGGACTCTCGGTACTCCTGAGATGTGCCTCAGGGGTTTCTGGGAGTGGGCCCCTCTGACTGCTCCTGCTGCTCTCACCCAAAGAAGACCTATGGTAATATTAGTTTCCCTTTCCGAGGGAATATCATTTGAAGACGTGTTTCCTGTGTTAAGAGAAAGAAAGAGAGCGAGAGAAGGAGGAAAGAAGGAAGGAGGAAAGAAAAAGGAAGGAAGAGAAAGAAAGAAGGGGAGAGAGAGTCCAAACCACACATTCACCGGAAGAGGAGACGAAAGCCCAGGAAGGACACAAGACTTACCAGGCTCACACAGCTTCACAAAGCTAGCACTGGCGTATAGGCGGACTTCCCACTGCACATCTAAGTTACCTTCTCTGTTTAGCCAAAGACACCAAGGCCTTTGATTTCACTCCTGTATTTTAAGGGAGCGTGTAATATACTGGTTTTTGTTTACCTTTTATTTAGCAATTATCATATAACATTCTATCAGACCTCTGCTGATTTGCTTCATTAGAGAGATTCTTGAGGAAGAAGGCCCGAGCTGTGTATTTTTATCTGGCTAAGGACAATCTTGTTATGTCAAAGCAAGGTGCTATGATGAACCCCGTCAGTCAGACTCCTGTTGTCTCCTTGGTGGCGGGACGAGGGGAGCAGGCAGCCTGGGAGGCTCAGCTGTAGCTTGCATTATTATAACCTGCACCTTCCTCCACAATATTTTAGAAGATAACCTTTGTGGGTGGGAGAGGAGGCAGATGCTTGGGTTAAACCAACATATATCATGACAATATCTCATCAAAACAAATTATTTCCTTCTCACCATTACATGACTAGTCAACTTTTCCATATTGCCCAGCTTTATCTTTCTGTCAGCATAAAAAAATACCAGCATGAGGTACCATGTGCATGGATCCTACAAAAAGCATATCGTCTGGAGGTTTCACTCCTGCAAACAGGCCCTCATATTCCCCCATTTCCTCC
The DNA here is from genome assembly GCF_023091745.1 of Budorcas taxicolor. Lineage (NCBI taxonomy): Eukaryota > Metazoa > Chordata > Mammalia > Artiodactyla > Bovidae > Budorcas > Budorcas taxicolor. The sequence goes on from NC_068918.1 coordinate 51,366,108, forward strand.
TGCTTGGTGCTTACATTCTAGTGCTTGGCAACCTGATGCCTGCTGTGGTAGCTTACACAGAGGGCAGGCGAGAGGTGATAGCCCAGGGGAATCCCCGGGAAAGGGCAGATCTGCCAAGGGCCGCTATCAGATGAGGTGGAGGTTGTGCAGTGACTCAGACACTCTGAAAAGGCATTATTCATTTATAACCATACTTCCCTTTATCAGAAAGCATGCCCTTGAAATGCTGTGTCTAAACAAAGTTCTGCAAATCCAGTCCTGTGTTAAATGCACTGGAAAAACTTGCTATTCACACCATTCCTATAAAGCAGATTTTATCCACCAAGGCTGGAGGAGGAAATGGCAACCCACTCCAGTATTCTTGCCTGGAGAATCCCAAGGACAGAGGAGCCTGGCGGGCTGCAGGCTACCGGGTCACTAAGAGTCAGACAACAACTGAGCGACTGAGCACGCACACACACATATCTACCAAAGACATCATTTACTTGTTGATTCATTTATTCATTACATGAACATAGGTTTATTCAGGACTTGGATCATGGCACTGGGTCAGTCACTGATAATAAGGGAGTGGGGGAGATATGACTTCTCCTGTGCTTATGAGCCTCAAATCATTACATGAGCACTACAAGAGAAATACCGCTGACTGATTTTTTGCAAAAATGCATCTTCAGAGACATCTGCTTATCAGCAGACTGGTGACTAAATAAATCATATTCTGAGGCACCTTCCCCTCCTCCCTGACCCACACAACTGCCATCCCCAGCAGTTTGTTCTTCCAAGGCAGCATTTCCAATCATTTTCCCCAACATGTTTTAGTTTCGTTTTGATCCAAACCTTTTCTTGCAGCCTATTTGAAGTCCAGTGTGATCCATGAGCTTGGATCACAAGCACAACTGGGAACATGACCGTTTGAAGAGAGAGAGCAGCTTTGGAGATAAGAGAACCTTGTTTGTGAAGAAAAAGATCATTGGAGACATCTCATTAATAAGTTGGTCTCTGTTTATGGGCAGGTACTAAGTGAGTGGCAGGAGAGCAATTAGCAGAAGGTTGAAAGATCAAGCGCCAAGGTTGATCGGGCTGCTGCACTGCTGAGTGGTTGATCTGTCAGCAGCAGAAACCGTCATGAGGACCTGACGTGATGTGGTCCCTGGAAGAAAAAAACCAGCCACTTGGTGGAAAGTTGATTTCACCCTGGGGTGGGCTGGGGTGGGCTAGTGTAGGGCAGTAATTTGTCCCTGCTGAGATTGATGCAGGTGTGTCTTCCTGCCCACAGCACCTTAGCTTCGCCTCACCATCTGAGAGCCCCCAGAGGCTCTGATTCGCTGATCTGAGCTCGTACATCCCATTTCCTCTCACCTGGGAACCCACTTTACAGGCAAGGAGGTGCGAGGATGGCCTGTGATCTCAGGATCCATTACTGTGCTGTCAGGAGGCTGCCAGAACAGCCTCCACAGGGCCCAGATCAGGTGCCAGCTCTGGGATAAAGCCCTCATTCAAGCTGCACAATATACTCTGGATATTCTGAATATGGGACAAAAGTGGCCCCTCTTCTCAGGTGAGCTAAGTCACTTATGTAAGTCACTTAAGTGATCTAAGTCATTTATGTAAGTGACCTATTAAGGACTTTGTGCTTCTTATTCCTTAAATGTACAATAACCAGAGGCAGTCAGAGCCAGGCAAAAACCTGGTAACCAGAGAGAATGAGATTTCTAAAAAGGTTGGAGAGGGGTCTCAACTAGATCAGCAAAACTGCCCTCTGAGAAAATGGGCATTAATCAGGCCTAGGGGTAGCATCAGGGACATTGGTTGGTCCAACCAACCTTCCCGATGTTTGTTTGTTTGTTTAAAGGAATTGAGAGGAAAACCAGCTGAGTGTGAAGTAAGCCAACATCTTAAAGAATTAGTGATGGGGCCAGAGTGAATGTAACATAAAGTGTGAGTGGATTTGAGCCACGTGAGAGGTGGACGGGTGCCGAGGCTATCAGTGCCTGACCCATCAGTTCAGTTCAGTTCAGTTCAGTCGCTCAGTTGTGTCCGACTCTTTGTGACCCCATGGACTGTCGCCTATCAGGCTCCTCCATCCATGGGATTTTCCAGGCAAGAGTGCTGGAGTGGATTGCCATTTTCTTCTCCAGGGGCTCTTCCCAACCCAGGAATCGAACCCAGGTCCCCCGCATTGCAGGCAGACGCTTTACCGTCTGAGCCACCAGGGAAGCCCAATAGACACACCCAACGCCTCTTACTGCAAGTGCCTGCTGCCAGAAGCTTTTTCTGGACTTTAGGAGTGCTCAGCCTTGCACAGGGCAGCCCCGGGGTGCTGAGGAATTGATGCACCTGGGAACAGGCTGCAATAAATCACAGCAGGTGGTGTGACTGGGAAAGGGGCTTGGAGAACATAGGACAGAGAAACGGAGTGCCCAGGAATGGCCTCTCTGAGACGCAAAGGAAGAGAAGGCGGAAGAAGAGTACTCGTAGGCACAGAAGCAGGTAGAAGGTGCCTCCAAGGAAATGGTAGAAGCACAGAATGGACAGAAACAGGCAAGACTTGTACCATGGAGGGTCTTATCATCCTTGTTTGGAAACCTCAGTTATTTCCTATGAGCAACAGAAATCCACTGAAAGGTTGTTTTGTTTTGTTTTTTTTCACTGAAGGTTACAAGATCCAACTTATGTACCATTTTTCTAAAGTCTACACATATGCCTTAATGTACGATTTGTTTTTCTCTTTCTGATTTACTTCACTCTGTATGACAGACTCGAAGTCCCTCTGCATTTCCACAAAGGAGCCGGTGCCATTCCTTTTCATGGCTGCGTAGCATTTCGCTGTATATGTGTACCGCGCCTTCTTTATCCCTTCCTCTGTTGTTGAACATTATGGTACAGATGAGCCTATTTGCAGGGCAGGAACAGAGACATAGATGTCGAGACTAGACATGTGGACATGGGGAAAAGGGCAAGGGTCGGGCACACTGGGAGGGTAGCGTTGACATATCCACACGACCATGTGTAAAATAGCTAGCTAGTGGGGACCCACCACATAGGGCAGGAGCTCAGCTCACAGGTGGCTGACCTAGAGGCCAGAGGGCGGCCCAGGAGGGTGGCAGTACATGCATACACATAGCTTATTCACTTCATTGCACAGCAGAAACAAACAGAACATTGTAAAGCAATTATACTCCAATAATAATCATAATAAAGGATCTAACGTGGGAGATTGCTCTGGCATAGTATGGAGAAAGTTTTTGTAGGAACAAGGCTGGAGACAGAGATTCCATCTGGCATTTAGATATATGAGTCTGCTGTACAGGGACGTGGCATGACCAATGATACCGTAATTAAAGCCCTCTATCAAGGGGATGAGATGTTCCCAAGGGAATGTAAAAAAAAAAAAAAAAAGTGAGTGGCCAGCCCAGACCTAAATCCCACGGACACAAACATTGAAGGAAAAGTTAGAGGCAGAGAAGACCCCAGAGGAGACCAAGGAAGAATAGCCAGAAAGGCAGACGAAAAACCGGAGTAAGATGGCAGCTAGGAAGCCCTAGGGAAGAGAATATTTGGTCAGTAGCATCAAGTACTATTAAGAAGATAAGCAAGATTAGTCTCATCCGCTGCTTCTGACAAAATATTATAAAACACAATCTTTTAGGAAAATTGTTCTTGAGAATCATAACCTAACTCCTGGGAATTTATTCAGAAGAAATAATTCAAGCAGAGAGGAAAAAAAACCTACTTAAGTGACTATGATGATATTATTTATAATGGCAAAACAAATAGACAGTAAAAAATCTTTAATGCCTCTGATGGAGAACTGACTCAGAAAAATTATGACCCATAAATTTATTGAAATATTTTGCAACCATTAAATATTATAATTATGACTGCCATGAAGCAACATTAAAATGAATATAAAATAGCATCAAGTGAAAAAGTAAAATGCAAGATTCCACGTAAAAAAGTAAATACGTATACAGATAAAGATTGAAAGTTCATGGAAAATATAAATACTTCAGATGTTAGAGAAGTAGAGTTGTGAATTTAAAAAATTATCCCGAGTATTACTGTTATAGACTATATAGACAATAAATTACAATCAGGAAGGGAAAAATAATACTATGGAGCAACTTTATAACAGGTAGGAAAACCTAACACAATGTCAAAAAAACTTGCTGTCTGTGTAAGGATGGGTGCATGCTAAGTTGCTTCAGTCATGTCCATCTCTTTGCAATCATATGGACTGTAGCCCACCAGGCTCTTCTGTCCATGGAATTCTCCAGGCAAGACTGCTGGAGTGGGTTGCCATGCCCTCCTCCAGGGGATCTTCCCCATCCAGGGACTGAACCCGAGGCTGCTGCGGCAGATTCTTTACCACTGAGCCACTGGGGAAACCCCATGTAAGGATGAGAAAACAACCATAAATTTTGCCACCTATAACAGGGTTTTGTGGAAGTGTCTGTTGCTTTCTGGACCAAAGAGGATCGGATAACTTAAAATACACCTGATGTTCATCTAAAGAGAATAAATGTCCAAATAGCCCAGAGTGTGAAAACTGTTTACTTTTGGAAGCTATGAAAATAAAAGGAAATTAAGTTAAATGCAGCCTGATAGTCCCCATATTCATAATATTCACAATAGATTCTACATACTCTCCCACTTACAAGGAGGAGCAAGGGAATTCATATCATTTGAGGGCCAACATGGGCCAAGAATACTACTGGTCCCTTACACACAATAGTGGGTATCCCCCTGAGGGAGCGTGAGGACCCATGTGTCCATAGGGCTCTCCATCCACAGATTCTGCTCCTTCTTTCTTTGCCCCTTGTCAGTTCCTCAGTAGGGAATTCAGTGGATTTCAGTGACTATCTCGCACACCTGGACAAGGTTGCTGAACGTGGACAAAGCTGCTAAGCCCAGTGGAGACATGGCTTTGTTTCCCTAACTTAGTAAATTTCAAGGTCATGGTTGTCTTGCCACCTCTTCCCTTTCTATCTCCTCCTTTCTTTCCTCTTAACTCTGCCTTCATAGTTTTGAAATTCATTCATGCGTGACCCTATGGCTGAATCTTTGTTGTGTAATGTTCCTTTATTCTAGTAGCTAATCTTTTCATCTCACCCACATGCAGCATTTGAGCTCCATGCCAACTACAACGTTGTGGAATGTCAGGGCTCTCCCTTCTGGTTGAGTTCTAAGGAGGATTTAATTTCATCCCTGATAATCACATCCTGGTTTTATTCACTTTTCTAATAACTCTATTAGAATGTTTGGAAGATGACGTGCTTTTAATTGTTTCCCTCACCCCCAGTGATTGGGAGAGTTAGTTTCTCTAATGGGCTTTGTAACTCCCATTCCTTATTTTTTATTGCTAATGGACCCTCTAGTAATATAAAATGACTGATGAGTGCAGTCAGAGAAAAGCAGAAAAATCAATACCTGCCCAGACTCCATATTAGTTAAAAGCAGGTGAGGAGCTGAGGCTGGCAGACAATAGAATTTTCTCTGGCTCTAAAGTATCTGAAAGAAGGAAAAATTAGCTTAGATGGGCTGTAAAGCTTTCAACAAAGGAGACTTTTCTTTATAAACACAGGGTGTTGGAAGAAGAGAATACCAGAATAGGTTGGGTGTTCTTTGGACAGCTGTGCACACTCTCTCCAGTAGAGGGCAGTGGTACACGCACACGCCGACCACCAAACTGGTGCTGCCTTTCCCGAGCGCCTCTCCTCCCCTTCCAGTAGACCAGGCTGCGGGGATTTGGACCAGATCCAAAGCACACCCTGGGGCAGACACAGTCATAGTTAGCAAAGCCTCAGAGACTGCAGGTTCTCATTCGGTAAACCAGGTTCTGTGCAGCAAGCCGACTAAGCATTGTACACACATCACCTCATTTAGTCGTCACGACAGCCCTATGAGTCAGGTACTATTATCATCATCATCTCCACCAAGAGATGAGAAAAATTAGGTTGGTCAGCTTGCCCAAGGTCCCCCAGCCATGGTTAGAACTGATACTGGAGCTGGTTCTAGTCTACAAGCCACCATGCTGTGAATGGCTGACCCTACACACTGTTCCGTTCATGTGTACCATTTATCATCTTGCTGTAGGAACTTGTTTGACAGCAGAACCATAGGTAACTCATCCTTGCATCCATTCACAGCTAGCAGAGGGCTTTGCATGTCGTAGGTGGTCGATAAATAAGTCTGATTCATCATTCATGCTTTAGTGTATCTTTTGATGGTACTGTGATGGCTGGGTAGTTTCAACACACTCTGCATTTTGTCTTCATTCACATTCTAAGATAGGTGATGGCAATGACGCAGATGAACCTGGTGAAGGCATAAAGTGAGAAGTGAGAAATGAACTAATACCCAACTGGATGAGGAATTTAGATTACAAATATAAACCAAGGCAAAAGGCTAAGGTGATTTTCTATGCCTGTTTCTTTCACCTTCAGTTCAGCTCAGTTCAGTCGCTCAGTCATGTCCGATTCTTTGTGACCCCACGAATTGCAGCACGCCAGGCCTCCCGGTCCATCACCGGTGAACTCCCAGAGTTCACCCAAGCTCATGTGCATTGAGTCGGTGATGCCATCCAGCCATCTCATCCTCTGTTGTCCCCTTCTCCTCCTGCCCCCAATCCCTCCCAGCATCAGGGTCTTTTCCAATGAGTCACCTCTTTGCACGAGGTGGCCAAAGTACTGGAGTTTCAGCTTTAGCATCATTCCTTCCAAAGAACACCCAGGGCTGATCTCCTTCAGAATGGACTGGTTGGATCTCCTTGCAGTCCAAGGAACTCTCAAGAGTCTTCTCCAACAGCACAGTTCAAAAGCATCAATTCTTTAGTGCTCACCTTTCTTCACAGTCCAACTCTCACATCCATACATGACCACAGGAAAAACCATAGCCTTGACTAGATGGACCTTTGTTGGCAAAGTAATGTCTCGGCTTTTCAATGTGCTGTCTAGGTTGGTCATAACTTTTCTTCCAAGGAGTAAGCGTCTTTTAATTTCATGGCTGCAGTCACCATCTGCAGTGATTTTGGAGCCCCCAAAAATAAAGTCTGACACTGTTTCCACTGTTTCCCCATCCATTTCCCATGAAGTGATGGGACCAGATGCCATGATCTTTGTTTTCTGAATGTTGAGCTTTAAGCCAACTTTTCACTCTCCTCTTTCACTTTCATCAAGAGGCTTTTGAGTTCCTCTTCACTTTCTGCCATAAGGGTGGTGTCATCTGCGTATCTGAGGTTATTGTTATTTCTCCTGGCAATCTTGATTCCAGCTTGTGCTTCTTCCAGCCCAGGGTTTCTCATGATGTACTCTACATAGAAGTTAAATAAACAGGGTGACAATATACAGCCTTGATGTACTCTTTTTCCTATTTGGAACCAGTCTGTTGTTCCATGTCCAGTTCTAACTGTTGCTTCCTGACCTGCATACAGATTTCTCAAGAGGCAGGTCAGGTGCTCTGGTATTCCCATGTCTTTCAGAATTTTCCACAGTTTATTGTGATCCACACAGTCAAAGGCTTTGGCATAGTCAATAAAGCAGAAGTAGATGTTTTTCTGGAACTCTCTTGCTTTTTCGATGATCCAGCGGACGTTGGCAATTTAACTTCTGGTTCCTCTGCCTTTTCTAAAACCAGCTTGAACATCTGGAAGTTCACGGTTCACGTATTACTGAAGCCTGGCTTGGAGAATTTTGAGCATTACTTGACTAGCATGTGAATTGATGAGTGCAATAGTGCGGTAGTTTGAGCATTCTTTGGCATTGCCTTTCTTTGGAATTGGAATGAAAATTGACCTTTTCCAATCCTGTGGCCACTGCTGAGTTTTCCAAATTTGCTGGCATATTGAGTGCAGCACTTTCACAGCATCATCTTTCAGGATTTGAAACAGCTCACCTGGAATTCCATCACCTCCACTAGCTTTCACCTTACCACTCTGCTACTCCCAGGTTTCTAAAACTTTCCATTAAAGTGCAGATTAAAAAACTTTGGATCACTGTTTCCATAATTTTCTGTCAGCTGCTACCCCCAGAGCAAGCTAGGTTTGAGTTTCTGCCCCCAGCTGTTCCTTTCAAGATTTCAGCCAACTATGACTCTCCTGGTATCTCTCAGAGTTTAGTACCATTCATCCCAGAACACTCATTCGCCCTCATCACAATTCCTATCAAAGGCAATGAGACTAAATCCATGCTTATCTATAATTTCTTACCCTAGTTAAGACTATATAGATAAGCACATTTTAATGTGTCTACATGTCACCATTTTATCACCTCTATTACAGGTAGAACTTTTATACCAATTCATTAATACTGTGCTATAGTCTTTAAAAAAATACCAAATGGTTAACTAAGGTAATCGTGGATAGAATCAGGACATATTTTTGTACTTTAAAAAATTAAAGAACATTATACTGTAATGATGTCTATAAATAGCAAAGAGCTCAACAGTAGAGAATTCAATGATTGTTTCTCAAATTGGAGCTCACAGATGATTTCTCAGAGGTCCTAGGTCACTCTAGGAGAAATTTTAATGTTGTGTTTTTATTATATTTCATGAAAAATTAATATAAGTGTATTTTGGTTATGGTTCCCTTTGAGAAGCTGTAGAGCATGGTGGTTAAGAGCCTGATCTTGAAGCAGACTGCCTGTGTTTACATCCTGACTTTGCTGTTACTGGCTGAGCGACCCTGGAAATTCTCAGCACCTCAGTTCACTTTTTTGTACAGAAGGGTTATTTCATACGGTAGTAGTAAGGGTTACATGGATTGAAACACAGAAAGCACTTGAAGCAGTGTCTGATACACGGTAAGGACTTTATAAATGTTAATCATTATTTTAATTATTACCAAAAATGCCATATGATTTCAAGGTTTGTGTTTGTGTATTTATAATCACAGAGTAACCAATTCTACTTGAACTTCAGCATTAAGGGTCGGGGGCGGAAAAGAGCTTGGATACATAAACGATGTGTTCACACCAAGTGAAGTCCAAACCCTATCACAATATGCCATACGGTGATGGATTTTTAAGAGTTTGAATGGAGAAAAGGAGTGGGAGAATTGAGTCACTCTCAAAAGCTCGCAGTGGTAGAGAAACACTGAACTCGAAAAAGAAAGTGTATCATCACTGCTATATTTTAAATGGATAACCAACAAGGACATACTGTGTAGCACAGGGAAACTGCTCAATGTTAGATGTCTCAGGGGTGAAGAATCCACCTGCAAGGCAAGAGATGTGAGTTCGATCCCTGGGTCGGGAAGATCCCCTGGAGAAAGAAAGGACAACCCACTCCAGTGTTCTTGCCTGAGAAATCCCATGGACAGAGGAGCCTGGCAGGCTACAGTCCATGGGGTCACAGAAGAGTCAGACAAGACTTAGTGCCTCAGTTCAGTTCAGTTCAGTTCAGTCACTCAGTCATGTCCGATTCTTTGCAACCCCATGAATCGCAGCACACCAGTCCTCCCTGTCCATCACCATCTCCCAGAGTTCACTCAGACTCACGTCCATCGAGTCAGTGATGCCATCCAGCCATCTCATCCTCTGTCGTCCCCTTCTCCTCCTGCCCCCAATCCCTCCCAGCATCAGAATCTTTTCCAATAAGTCAACTCTTCGCATGAGATGGCCAAGGGACTGGAGTCTCAGCTTTAGCATCATTCCTTCCAAAGAACACCCAGGGCTGATCCTCAGAATGGGCTGGTTGGATCTCCTTACAGTCCAAGGGACTCTCAAGAGTCTTCTCCAACACCACAGTTCAAAAGCATCAGTTCTTCAGCACTCAGCTTTCTTCACAGTCCAACTCTCACATCCGTACATGACCACTGGAAAAACCATAGACTTGACTAGATGGACCTTTGTTGGCAAAGTAATGTCTCTGCTTTTCAATGTGCTGTCTGGGTTGGTCATAACTTTTCTTCCAAGGAGTAAGCGTCTTTTAATTTCATGGCTGCAGTCACCATCTCAGTGATTTTGGAGCCCAAAATAATAAAGTCTGACACTGTTTCCACTGTTTCCCCATCTATTTCCCATGAAGTGATGGGACCGGATGCCATGATCTTTGTTTTCTGAATGTTGAGCTTTAAGCCAATTTTTTCACTCTCCTCTTTCACTTTCATCAAGAGGCTTTTGAGTTCCTCTTCACTTTCTGCCATAAGGGTGGTGTCATCTGCATATCTGAGGTTATTGATATTTCTCCTGGCAATCTTGATTCCAGCTTGTGCTTCTTCCAGCCCAGGGTTTCTCATGATGTACTCTGCATAGAAGTTAAATAAGCAGGGTGACAATATACAGCCTTGACATACTCCTTTTCCTATTTGGAATCAGTCTATTGTTCCATGTCCAGTTCTAACTGTTGCTTCCTGACCTGCATATAGGTTTATCAAGAGGCAGATCCGATGGTCTGGTATTCCCACCTCTTGGTGCCTAAACAACAACAAAATGTGGAAGCCTGGAGGGGAGTTTTGGAGGGGAGTTTAGGGGAGAATGGATACATACATGGCTTCCCAGGTGGCTCGGGGGTAAAGAATCCACCTGCCAAGTAAGAGATGCAGGTTGGATCCTCAATAAGGAAGCTCCCCTGGAGGAGGAAATGGCAACCCACTCCAGTGTTCTTGCCTGCAGAATCCCATGGACAGAGGAGCCTGGCAGGCTATAAGTCCATAGCGTCACAAAGAATCAGACATGATTGAGCAAGTGCAAACATACATGGATCATGTATACATATGGCTAAGTCCCTTTGCTGTTCACCTGAAACTATCGCAGCATTATTAATTGGCTACACTCCAATATAAAGTAAAAAAAATTTTTAAAAGAATGTGTATCATAGTGGACAATTCTGTATTCCTATGGCAAGAGGCATTTTAGTCTCAGTAAAATCTCATCTGTCAGTATTGATGTTGTGATTTTTACCGTTCCTTTTATTTTTACTTAATTTATGAATTTCTTTTCAGAATCGTATAAGCTCTTTCGGCAGGAGTCTATGTCTCCTTTTTGTTTTACATATTTAAGTATTTTACGTATTCTAGATCAATACTGGGACTCCGGTGGATTTTTTTTCTTCAAAAAAAAAATTGGCTTTGAAAGAATTTCCAAACTCCTCAAGCTTAAAAATGCTGTTCTAATTGCTACAGTCTTGCCCTTTGGTTTGACAGGTAGATCAGCATTGAACTAAGTTCATTTATGTCCAAGTTTTACTTGGACCTGTGAAATTTGAGGCATATATATCCCCATAACACCCCCCTTCTTGTTATTATTTACTTACTTAACTTCAAAGTCTCAACTTTCAATGTTTAAAAAAATGTTTCCAACACTTAGAATAGCTTGTCTTACACACTATATATTTCTTTGAATATGCAAACATAAACAAAATAGCAAGAAGCCACACTGTAGAGCATGGTCCTGAAGAAATAATCATCCGTGCGTCCAACAGTCTCTGTATTTCCATGAGAAGAATTCAGCTGGGAAAGTCCCTGAAAAGACGGGACCTCCAGCTCCAAGTGGTATGAGAGTTTGGCCAGAGTTGGGCTGAGGTAACTAGTCCAAGGTTATAGTCAATCTGATTTCTTCCTCATGCTTCCCAGTTTGGTTCCACTTGGAAGACTCCTGACAATATAAAGGAATAAGACTGCCTCATTTTTTTTTTTTCCTATTGTGCCCTGCTCAGTCCTCCCACGGACTATACATCCATGGGATTTTCCTAGCAAGAATACTGGAGTGGGTTGCCATTTCCTCCTCCAGGGAATCTTCCTGACCCAGGGATGGAACCCTGCATTGCAGGCGGATTCTTTACTGCTGAGCCACTGGGAAAGCCTTTTTCCTGTACCTTTATGCTTTCACTAATGCTCCTACCATGCATACCTACCAAGTGTTCCCATGCCGTAGAGAAAGCGTTGTATTTAGAGGCCATGAGGTTTTAATTAACTGGTCTAAATTGTTGAATAAATGCCGGCAGCCCTAGGGATCAAATCCCCGTTGAATAAGAGGAAAAGAAGCTAAGCACATCCACTGAGACCAATTCCTAGGAGTAATGTCTAATTAGTGGCTCTTCATTTACCCAAGAAGCAAAGGACTCTTGATGTCACCCTTAAATGTAGGCGTTTTCATGAGATCCTGAAGAAGGTAGATGTATGCTCCGTCATTTTCAAGCTGAAGAATGTGAGGCAGGGGTGATATTCAAATTAGTTCACAGCTGGGAGGGAAAGGAGGCCCAATAGCCAAGCCAGTTGCCCTGAAGGCCCAGCTGCACCAGGTGTGAGCTGCTGGGTGGCTCCATCCTGAGGCGGCCCCGTGGTCCCAGAGGAGGGCGAGGGAGGGATACCCAAGGGGCTCCGACCACAGCGATTTACCAGCCAATGGAAAAATTAAATGTCATTTAATAATAGCCTTGGCTATAGCAACGTTCGCTGGCTAATTCTCAGCTTGAATTTACCACACCTTAGGGCCCAAGCTGGGGGAACAAAGATGTTGCTCGGGTTAGGAGTTTAGAAATTTGGTTATTTTCCATAAAGGCATGAGGACAGGAGCATTTTTCAACACCAGGCAGTTGTGAGTAATGGACTAAAGGTTAAGAGGGTAACTGCAACATGGGGAGGGGGTAGGGTGTCAGAATTTACCTCATCGTGAGGGCAAGGTCTTGGATTTCTGCTGAAGTGTCATCACTCCCGGACAGATGGTAGGTTTTAAACCACGTTTGGATGTACAGTTAGTCGTCAAGTGACAGTTTTCTCTTAGATGGGACTCAAATTCCAAAGCATCTGCTTGGTGAGTTCTTTTTTTAACTTTTTTTTTTTTTTTTTAGTTGCGCTGAGATTTTGTTGCTGCAGGCAGGTTTTCTCTAGTTGCAGCGACTGGGGCCTCCTCTCTAGTTGTGGAGCACAGACTTCTCATTGTGGTGACTTCTCTTGTTGTGGAGCCCTGGCTTCAGCAGTTGTGGGATGCAGGTTCACTATTTGTGGGGCAAAGGCTTAGTTACTCCAAGGCATGTGGAATCTTCCCAGTCCGGGGATCAAACTCTTATCCACTGTGCCCCCAGGGAAGTCCTGGTGGATTTTTCTGAATGCATATTCTCTAGCTAATATCAAGCCAGTCACAGAAACCGATGCTCACTGATCAGTGGAGGAGGCAAAGTATTTTTCTGGGATTGTTTTAAATGCGCTGCGGGCCTAGAGCATGCTGTTTTCTTAGCTCTTCTGCCAGTGAAGCCATTTTAGGCTGAAAGGGAGAAGGCGTCAGTATACTCTTGAAAGGGTGAAGCCAAGGTAAGCTTCTGTATGAAGGCGAAGCCTGTGCTTTTATGAATGGGAGGGTGGGTGTTCCAAAGATAATTACTTTTTGATCTGAGTGATTGAAGGAAATGACTTTTCTGAACCAACCTTGCACAGAATTCAGTCAGTCGGGGCACAATTTCTTTCACATGCCACGGTTCACCCGTCAATCCCACCCCCGGCTCCCCCGCTTCCCCCGTGGACCCTGCCTGGTGTTCGAGGCAGCCCACGCCCGCGTTCCAAGCAACATGAGAGCGGCAAAGGACAGCAAATATGCTCTCACCAAACCTGAAGCTGTCAGCTAAAACCATGACCCCCAATCCCTTGTCACCAACAGAGCGTTCGGTCCAGGCAAAGTCTTTATGCTTTTTTAAATGAAGTGCTTTGAGGCAGGTTATTTGAAGCAGTTATCCAAGCTTGTCATTTAATGGAAACTGTGTGTAGGAAATTGCCGAGATGGAGATCTTTGAGTCAAGCAGCTCCCTAACTGGGGGGAGACAAGTGAAGCCAGTTCTCATCTCCGTTTCTGAGTTCTAGTGGGGAGGGTTATTAAGAACACTGGCCCCCCTCCCAGGGGATGGGAGGATGGCAACGCTGGCTTTAGTATGGAAAATCGGTCTCTTAAACACACACATCCCCCTCCACACACACACACATCCACACACCCGCCCCCACACACCCCAAACTGCACTTTGTCAGAGCTACACATGACTGCCTCCCTCTACTCGCACTCCCTGGGAAGAAGGAGGGAAGAACAGTTCAAAAGCCATCTCTACTCCTTCCTTCTCCCTTTCCGTGCCCATACATTTGTTCTAGGTGATAGGATGAACTCCGAGACTGGGATTGACTATACACACTATTGGTACTATGTATAAAATAGATCACTGATGAGAATCTACTCTGTAGCTCAGGGAACTCTACTCAATGCTCTGTGGTGACCTAAATGGGAAGGAAATCCAAAAAAAGAGGGAATATATGTATAAGTATAGCTGATTCACTTTGCTGTACAGAAGAAAGTAAGACAACATTGTAAAGCAAATACACTCTAATAAAAACAAAAAAAAAAAAAAAAAGGAAAAAGGCAGTGCCTGAACCCAGGTTTAAGAATAAGTTGGACAGATCATTCTGGTGACCGTAGTTGTCAACATTTATGATCCCAGAAACAGGTTTAACTGTCTTCTGCAAATTAGGTAGTCTTGTATTGAAAAACAGGACGAAATGATGACTATCTCATGCCCTGATCTGGCGTTGAAACATCCTGTGCGTGCTAATTAGCAGGTTCTCACACCCAATTTGTGAAGGTGAGTGAGAGGCCCACTCAGTGGACCCAGGAGGTGGGAACGAAAAGCTGCCACTTTGCAGCTGCCACCCTGCCTTCCATGGCAGCCAAGGTGCCCAGTTGCAGGGCTTCCACTGAGCACTGAGCCCCAGCAGAGGAATTGTGTGTTCTGACATTCTTTGCTAATGATCCTAGACACCATGCCATTTAAAAGCCCTCTGATGGCAGTTTTCCTCTGATGGCAGTTTTCCTCTGATGGCAGTTTTGAAAGGAGAGAAAGGGGAATGGAAGTTAAGCGAATGCTTCTTCTATACCAGGCAGTGGCTTATTTAATTTTCCCCAGAGCTACTATATCATTTTCCAGATGAGGAAACTGAGGCTCACAGAGATATAAAATGGATTAGGAAAAAGGGATTCAGTTATGGAGGAAAAAGAGAAACCTTCCCACCCCTGCCACCAAAAAACAAAATCAAAACCAAAAACCAACTCTGAGGTCCAGCCAACTTACATAACCCACCAAAAGTACTTTTTTCCTATTAGCACCAACCAAATCTAGGATCCAAATCTCCCAGGATCTCCACCCTGTCCTGTATCCAGTATCGTCTAATCCTGAAGGGACTGGTGACTGCCACGGTCCACGTGGTGTGCCGTTACCAGCCCTGCTCCATCCTTACACCTCTCCAGATGATGTCTGTCCCATTTCCTTTCTTCATCACAGGATGCCTCACCTCATGAAATCCAATCCGCAGCTGATGACTTGCCTGGCAGACAACTTTTAAGTACTCGCCACTGTAGTCTGTAAAACCCGGACAGTAACCCTAATCCTCACACCTAGAGATTTTGCACACTAACTTGTTAGTGGTTTGGCAAATATTAACCCCACCACAGATAAAACTCAGTCTTCCCTCTCAGTTCTTTTTTTTTTTTTTTTTTTAACTCAAGCACATATCTTCCTGCCTACTAGAAAGCTTATATTTTCTTTTTGATAACTATAAAAATTAGCAACTTGGATGCACTGGAGAAAAAAACTAAACTGCATATGTTCTTGCTTCTCTTTTTATCTAAGCGAACAACGCAATGTTCCCGGGACACAGACGCCTGCTCTGTGTAACGGATTGTCATATTGAGCTTGGCATCCCCCATCGATCACACTGCCCTCTATGTATTTACAGGGTTTTGAATAATCAAATCTTGGGGGCTGTATACCTTCTTGTTGTCCAAGTTCATTTCACAGCACATTGGTTAAGATAGATTTTTAATATGTCATCCAGGTCAATGTCAGTGAGCAACTCAGAAGGCCTAATGAAAGTGTTTCAGGAGATGAAAGACTGGCAAAGTGGTCCGCGTTTCCCGGAGGCTCTCTCCCTGAGCAATTCCACCCCAGCCTTATAAACACACACTTTTCCATGCAAGTCTCCCTTGAGTCTAGGCTGTCAGTCATTCCCAAGCCAGCAGTGGTTTTACAACGTGCACAAAGGGTAATTACAGAAAGACTCCCACTAATTTTCACATGTAATCTTACCCTGGGACTTGAACCCAGGCTCCCACTTGAAGGGTTTCCTACATAACTTCAATGTGGCAAACACAATAGAATGTAACTGCTTGGAGGGAGAGAAGGAAGCAGGGGGTGGAGGTGGAAGTCCAGACTAGCACAGCCCTAATCTTGAAGATTATTATAAACCCTTGAGCACTGTGGAAACAATTAGATCTCTTGATTGGCCTTAACATTCCAAATCCCATAAATTAGCCTGGTGGGCACCTCATACTGTTAAGCAACGTGGTATAATGCTCCAACACCAATATCTGGCTAGAGGAGACCAGACAGATTTTAATTTTAGCACTAAGAAATTATACCTATTCCAGGCCTTGTGACAACCTCTATGTAGAAATGTGGCTTTTTGTCACTAACGTTTTATTTTTTTTAATTACTTTTGCTTTAGATATCCCATGAATACAAATTTTAAACTGTGCTCAGTTTCAAAAGTTGTTTTCTTCCTCAAAATTTGGAAGAAGATATTTTGAAATGATAAACTTCATTCAAAATAGACTTTTTTTTTCTATCACCATCATTTACAAGTTGCAAATTCTAATACTCCTAAGATGCAAATATTCACACAGCATGAAGTACCATGCTATCTGCCATGATCACACTAAAGCAAATGGAACATATGGTCCCTGGAGCTTTTTAAGTCTCCTGAAATACAAAAGCAAATAAACAAATAAGCACATATATCCATCATAGAACCCATAAAACTAAAAAGATATATGTCAAGTTCATTATTAATTCTCACCTGTGTCTCGAGAAAGATAGATGAGACAGACAAGAGAAGCATACGGAGGAGAGAAAGGGATCAGGAGGCAGAGAAGGCAAAAAGAGAGAAAGAAAGAAGCACAAAATCAACCACTGGCACACCAGAGCAGGACTGAGGCAGGGGGACGGCAACTTTTTCCATTACACCCCAGACTGGCAGAGGCAGCAACAGGTTTGGCAAGACGGGACCAAAGATGGTTGATTATGTCACAGTAATCAACCCTTAGATAATGCTGTGTGCCAGGCACCTTAAATGGATCACCACCTAAATCGTCTCAACAACATATGAAATTTAAACCCATTTTCAGATGAGTTTAAATACAAGGAGTCTATGTAACTTGCCCAGGGTTGGCTTCCTAGGTGGCACTGGTGGTAAAGAACCCGCCTGCCAATGCAGAAGACATAAGAGATGTGGGTTCAATTCCTAGGTAGGAAAGACCCCCTGGAGGAGGACATGGCAACCCATTTCAGTATTCCTGCCTGAAGGGTCCCCTGGATGGAGGAGCCTGCCAGGCTGCAGTCCACAGAGTTGCAAAGACCTGGACATGACTGAAGCAACTGAGCATACACACACGTGGACCCAGAAAACGGCTGAGTCAAATCAGAACCCAGAAGAACTTCCCTGGCGGTACAGTGTATCAGAATCCGCTTGCCAGTGCAGGGGACACAGGTTCAGTCCCTGGTCTGGGAAGTTTCCACAGGCGGCACAGCAACTAAGCCCGCGTGCCATAACTGCTGAGTCCGTGCTCTAGAGCCCACAAGCCGCAACTACTGAGGCCCCCATGCCTAAAGCCTATACTCCACAAGAGAAGCCACCGCAATGAGTTTCACTCACAACTAGAGACAGCCCACTCGCAGCAATGAAGACTCAGTGCAACCTCAAATACATCAATAATTTTAAAAAAAATTAGAATCCAGAAGACAGGCTCCAGGAATCCCTGCACTTAGCAGCCTCTGAGCTCCATTGCAAACACACTAGAAATTACCCTACCAGGTGTATTACTCCATCAGGCCAGTCATCTGT
This sequence comes from Budorcas taxicolor, assembly GCF_023091745.1. Classification (NCBI taxonomy): domain Eukaryota; kingdom Metazoa; phylum Chordata; class Mammalia; order Artiodactyla; family Bovidae; genus Budorcas; species Budorcas taxicolor. The sequence goes on from NC_068918.1 coordinate 51,383,977, forward strand.
TCTGCCTTTATTCTAAAGACATTGCCTAAACATATGCTCAGCTTTTGGGTCAGCCCTGTCTTTGTGATACAGCCCTCTAACTCTGAAATTAGCTTATTAAAACTGGAGTTTTTAGAACTACTGAAAATCAGAGCCATGCATGGCAAATCGGGTGGGCTCTGAAAATAAATTCTTAGATGAACAACAGTGGGTGATGGTGAACAATGTAATTAGATTCCTCGAGTGGCCTAGGAACTTTGATAGAACCCAAACAGGGGGTCTATATGTGCTACAGGCAATTGCATGCTGTTAAAACTCGCATGCCGGAGTCATTGGGATCTTTCTGAGAAGTTTGCTTGTTGTGATCACTTTCCAGTCGCCTCCAGACTCTACCACTTCTCATGGTGTCTGAGGAGTGTTTCCACTTAAGTATAATATTGATTTTTAGTACTGTCTTTTGTAACTTTAGCGTTCCCACAAAAGGCATCTAGAGCACTCTTGTCTTTCCTGAGAAACAAACAAACAAAAAAAATTGGTATAACAACCTTTGTGGTTTAGTTGCTAAGTCATGTTTGACTCTTTTGTGACCCCATGGACTGTCGCCTGCCAGGCTCCTCCATCCATGGGATTTCCCAGGCAAGAAAACTGGAGTGGGGTTGCCATTTCCTCCTCTAGGGGATCTTCCCTACCCAGTGATTGAACTGGCTCCTCCTGCATTAGCAGATGGGTTCTTTACTACTGAACCATCAGGAAAGCAATAATGACCTTGGGAGGCCTGATATAAGAACCCGGTTCTTTTAAACACTGATATCTAAGGAGAGGTATACTAGAAAGATGTAAAATGATTTCAGTGCCCAGACTTCACAGGCTGTAGTGCTCTGGGACTTCCCCAAATCTAGGAGGTCAATATTTCTGGCTCTAGGACTTGAATTTATTAGTTTGTGCAGAATTAAATAGGATGAGGGGAGCTGACTCCCACTAAATTTACACATTAGAAACTGACGTATAAACCAGACAGCATTTATTTATTTGCCAGGAAGGAATTGTCCTCCCATAATTATACACCATATTGTGACCAAGCACAGCATATTTCCCCAGTGTGTTAAAACTGATTTCTCTCTTTCTGGATGTCAAGAAGGCTCTTGATCTTTCATCACCATTCCATCACTTCAGATTGTGGTCATTATAACAGATTAGACTATTAATACTACATTAGGTTATTTGCTTCAGCCATTTATTTTCTTCTATGCTTGGTCATCTTAAATGGACTAGTTATTTCCCAGACCATCTACAACTCACCTCTTGATATGGGTAACCACACAGAATTTCTCAGTTAGTGATCTGCGTTTCTAACTTGGTATGTTAGAATCCACCTTTATAGTACTGAGTTTAAACTAAATAAAAACAAAAATGTAACTCTTTCCTTCTCACTAAAGACAATTACAGTAACAGCTGACTTTGTTGAGTTCCTCCTATTACACAGGCTTTGCTATAAGCATTTTGACGGTATTAACTTATTTAACCCTCACAACTACATAGAAGTTAGCTTCCATGATTTTCCACATCTCGTACATGAGGAAACCGATCTGATAAATAACTTTCTCAGGGTCAAAGGGTTAATAAGTGGCAGAGCTAAGATGTAAACACAGTTCGATGCCCACACTCTTAACCACAACACTAAATTACCCTCTTAGCCTCTCTGCTACTTGGGTGTTATGACTACTACAAATGAAAAAAAAAAGGAAGCAGCTGTTTTTCTCACTTGCTCTGACTCTAGCTAACTGTTCTTGACTTTTTTGCATTTTATCCATGCGGAACAAAGCTATATTTGTATTAACTCCAGATAAGTAAGTACCTGTTTTTAGCAGGGCCAAACATTTGAGAAGGTTTAGCAGAAGCTGGTAAAATATTTAAATTCAGTGATGGAATGGAAAGATTCTTTCCTGTGTTATCAAAACCTAAGGATATCCATCAATTCTTCCATTCTTCGCTTTCATTATAGATACTGAACCCCCTTCTCCAAGCTTCTGGGGCTTCCAGCTAGGGACAGCTACACCTGAGTGTGAGAACAGGGAGCATGATGTCTGCAAGCAGAACAGCCAGCCAAAGGAGAACAAAACATAACGGAAATGTTGGGCAGCTGCAATTATTGTTCACTTTTTTAATTAATTTATTTAATTGGAGGATAATTACTTTACAATATTGTGATGGTTTTTGACGTGCATCAGCATGAATTGGCCACAGATACATGTGTCCCCCTCCATCCTGAACCCCCCCTCCCATTACCCTCCCCATCCTATCCCTCTGATTGTCCCAGAGCACCAGCTTTGGGTGCTCTGCTTCATGCGTCAAATTTTCACTGGCCATCTATTTTACATACGGTAGTGTACATGTTTCAATGCTATTCTCTCTGACTGAGAAATCTTAGTTGGCTCATTTAATTATTCTGCCTCCGCTTTTCTCCCTTTGAAATGGCATTACCAGTACTTGCTTCTGCCCATTTCATTAACACTAAAGAGAAAATGCTTAGAAAAGGACTTTGCCCTCTTCAGAATGTCCAAATGAAATCCAAATTTGTTGTGTATTTTCCTGCTGCTGAATACCTGCACGAGACTATTTTTAGGCTATTTTCTTTTTTAGCCTTCTTAGAGCAGCAGGTAGATTTGGACAGTTTGACCTTGGCACAGCCTTTAAAAAAATGATTCAACACAACAAATGGCCTGAGTTGGTGATGGCTAAGGTGTGGTGGGAAGGACTCGGAGTGAGGTCAGGATGCTTGGGTTTGAGTCCTGAGGTCAGACCCGGCCATCCGAGTTGGGTGAAATGGAGGCAGTCTGGCATCCTCACTGGGACTCAGTTTCTTCATCTGTAAAATGGGGGCTCTGTTTCAGAATTGTGATGAAGACACAAAGGGATGAATATGAAGGAGTGTCGTGACTGCACAAATCTAACTTCCAGTTTACTTCTCCTTGATTTAGCATTGGAAGAGACCTCATACATCACCTGGTCCCATCCTTCTATTTTACACGTCAGAAAACTGAGGCTCAAGGAAGTCAGATGACTTCTCCAGGGCCTTGCCTGCCGACTGCTGACTCCTGTTCTCCCACCCTCTCCATTTCCCCTGGTTTGTGAGTGGCTTCTTAAAACAGAGAGGGCAGGACACCTCTGTGGACAAGCAACCCCTGAAAAGACAGTGGACACCGTCCCAGGATACTAGTCGGCTTGCACCTCAAGTACATTCTCTGTGCAAAAGAGAGAAGTCTACACTTAGATATCAGCCGGAGCTTGGAAGAAACAGATTCAGCCATTAAAGTAATCCTCGCACACCTCAGTGAGTAAATACAGTCATCCATATAGGAACCAGGTAGGAATAAAACAACAGGTGCTTTGAGAGAATTACAACATGTATTTGTACCAGGGCCATATAAAAACCTTTTCCAAGCCAACAGGAAGGGCATTTATTATTTTCACTTAACATTTATTCAATAAAGAGTGTTGCAGAACAGGCTCACATAATCTGAGCCCCCTTTGACTGTGTGTATAGCTTTTCAGATACCTGAAATTTTCTTCCTCTTACTTACAAAGATGCTCATTGAACTGCAAGAGGTGAGTAAACAGCTGGAGAGATCTCAGAGGAAACCTGCTGAATGGTTCAAGGCTCTCCCTAATAGAAAGGATCAGACAGATATCTGACCTTCAGTGTATCCCAAAATATTCCAGCAGAAGGAATTAAGTCTTTAAACGTTCATAGGCAGAAAGTCGCAGAAAAGCCAGACAAGGTCAGGGTGGAAAGAAACATTATGATGGGGTCTAGATGCCCTGGGATCCTGTTAAAATGTAGATTCTGGATCAATCAGTCTGCAGGTGGATTCTGAAGTTCTGCTTTTCTGACAAGCTCCCAGGTGATGTTGACACCTGTTTGGGACATTTTCAGTAGCAACTCCATTCTCTATGCACCCATCCTTAGCTATTATTAGATAAAGCAAATAAAGTCTTGCAAAGGCTTTTGGGGGCTTGCATGAAGTAAAAATATAAGTTGATCAAGATATTGCTTAAAAATGGTACAAATGAACCTATTTACGAAACAGAAATAGAGTCACAGGTGTAGAAAACAAACTCATGGTTACCAAGGGGGAAAGTGGAGGGGGGAATAAATTGGGAGATTGTGTTTGACATATACACACTACTATATATAAAATAGATAACTAATAAGAACCTACCGTATAGTACAGGGAACCCTACCGAACATTCTGTAATGATCTATATGGGAAAAGAATCTAGAGGAGAGTAGATTTATGTATATGTATAACTGATTCACTTTGCTATAAACAGAAACTAACACACTGTAAATCAACTAGAGCCCAATAAGAATTAATTAAAAAACCTGTCTCTAGGTAGAGGCATAACAAGGGCTATCTCTATCAGCAAAAAGAGATATCTGAAAATCCTAACTAATATTAGGGAATTTGCAATTTAATATATCATTTTCTCCAAAGGGATCTACCTTTGAATTAGGGCTGGAGGGAAAGGAAACTGCTGAGTGCAGTTCCTCTAATAGTGCCGTGTCAGGCCTGAAGGGCAGTTGGTGAGAGACGTATGTGAGGGGATATGTCTTTTCTAGCATCCCCCAGCCACTTTCAAATACTCTGACTTCAAATATATGTCTTTTGACTCCTGTACCTGAAATAGCCAAAAATAAATATTCATGTGTTATGTCATAGGCATTTCAGTCAATTCCCAAGTGTAGAATTTTAACTTAAAAGACTACAATCACCACAGCTTAAGTACCTGTGCATTTCCCACAGTATTTAACACCAATGTGTGTGCTAAGTCACTCCAGGCTCCTCTGTCCATGAGATTCTCCAGGCAAGAATACTGGAGTGGGTTGCCATGCCCTCCTCCAGGGTACCTTCCCAACGTAGGGACAGAACCCGGGCCTCTGACCCCTCCTGCATTGGCAGGCCAGTTCTTTACCAGTAGAGCCACCTGGAAAGCCCATTTAGCACCATGCCTTGCTCAAAGTAAAGCCCTAATAAATATATTTTGACTGAAAGAAAGGGTGAGTAGAAATTTATTTATAGCCCTGGGAGGTATGGTAATTGGAAAAACTACTAGTTTTCCACTGGTCCTCATAGGCAAAATTACAAACATAAACTTAATAATTCAGTTCGTTTGCCCTGAAAGGATCAACTGATCTCTTATAATTAGCTTCAGCCTTAAACTTTACCCAGTAGGTCCTGGATTCAGCCTCTGTTCTACACGGAGAATTTCTTAGGGCTTCCCAGGTGGCACAGTGGTAAAGAACCCACCTGCAATGCATGCAGGTTCAATCCTTGAGTAAGGAAGATCCCCTGGAGCAGCAAATGGAAACCCACTCCAGTGTTCTTGTCTGCAAAATTCCATGGACAGAGGAGCCTGGCAGACTATAGTCCATGGGATCACAAAGAGTCAGATATGACTGAACACACACACACACACACGGGGGCTCATATGGCAAAAGTATGTCACCAAAGACCATAAAAATTTCAATACTCTTTAAAAGATCCAGTGTAGACAGCAGATCAATGAATGAAAAGATGTATTGATCCTTGAAGAACTCTACAATCACTGAATAAACGACATGAAGTTAAATTCATTCTGAACAAATTTATTTCAATTTTCCTTTTTTCACCAAATATTGATTAATACACTGAATTCAAAACACCACCTTTTCTTCTATTGAAGAAAGAACTTCAATCCTAAAATGACAGATTAAAAAAAATTTTTTTAATCACAAACCTTTTTATTAAACATGGGGGGAAATGAGTTGCGTTAAGTTAACCCTAGAGTTTTCAAAATGTAATTATTTCACATACAGCTCAGTCACGAAGTTCAGTGAACTTTTTTTCCCCCAATCAGTTTTACTGAGGTGTGAGTGAGAGTGTGCAGCTTGATGAGTTTTGACAAACATGCCTCCACTACCATGAAGATATAGAATACACATCTTGTCCCCCAAAGTGCCTTCATTCTTCTTGTGATCAATGCCCACCAACCCTGACGACTACAGATCTGCTCTATGTCACTAAGGTTTTGCATTTTCTAGTTGTTTATATAAGTGGAATCATACAGTAGTCTTTTTTGTCCAGCATCTTTCACTTACTTAGCCTGTTGCTTTCGAGATTCAGCCTATGTTATTGTGTCTTTCACCAGTTAACTCCTTTTTATTGCTAAGCACTATTCCGTTGTGTGGATATATCATAATTGGTTTATCCATCCAGCAGCTCCTGGACATTTGGGTTGTTCCTAGTTTAGGCCTATTGTGGACAAAACTTCCATGAACATCCATGTACAGGTCTTGGTGCTGGACATAGCTTTCCTTTCTCCGGGGTGAATACCTCTAGGTGGGAGTGGTGAATATGAAAAGGGAAAGGGTTAGACTCTCAGTTGTATCTGACTCTTTGTGATCCCATGGACTGTAGCCTACCAGGCTCCTCTATCCATGGGATTCTTCAGGCAGAAAACTTAAGTAGGTTGCCATGTCCTTCTCCAGGGGATCTTCCCGATCCAGGGATTGGAGCTGGGTCTCCTGCATTTCAGGCAGATTCAGAGCCACCAGGGAGAAGGCAATGGCCCCTCACTCCAGTACTCTTGCCTGCAAAATCCCATGGATGGAGGAGCCTGGAAGGCGGCAGTCCCTGGGGTCGCTAATAGTCGGACACAACTGAGCAACTTCACTTTCACTTATCACTTTCATGCATTGGAGAAGGAAATGGCAACCCACTCCAGTGTTCTTGCCTGGAGAATCCCAGGGATGGGGGAGCCTGGTGGGCTGCCGTCTATGGGGTCACACAGAGTCGGACACGACTGAAGTGACTTAGCAGCAGCAGCAGCAGCAGCAGCAGCAGCAGCAGAACCACCAGGAAAGCCAGGACTTGCATGGTGAATATATCAGTTCAGTTCAGCCGCTCCGTCTTGTCCAACTCTTTGTAACCCCATGGACTGCAGCACTCCAGGCTTCCCTGTCCATCACCAACTCCTGGAGCCTACTCAAACTCATGTCCATCACATTAGTGATGCCATCCAACCATCTCATTCTCTGTTGTCCCCTTCTCTTCCTGCCTTTGATCTTTCCCAGCATCAGGGTCTTTTCCAATGAGTTGGTACTTCACATCAGGTGGCCAAAGTATTGGAGTTTCAGCTTCAGCATCAGTCCTTCCAATGAGTATTCAAGACTGATTTCCTTTAGGATGGACTGGTTGGATCTCCAAGGGACTCTCAAGAGTCTTCTCCAACACCACCATTCAAAAGCATCAATTCTTTGGTGCACAGCTTTCTTTATGGTTCAATCTCACATCCATATATGACAACTGGAAAAACCACAGGTTTGACTAGAAAGACCTTTGTTGGTAATGTCTCTCCTTTTGAATATGCTATCTAGGTTGGTCATAACTTTCTTTCTAAGGAGTAAGTATCTTTTAATTTCATGGCTGAAGTCACCATCTGCAGTCATTTTGGAGCCCAAGAAAATAAAGTCTATCACTGTTTCCATTGTCTCCCCATCTATTTGCCATGAAGTGCTGGGACTGGAAGCCATGATCTTATTTTTCTAAATGTTGAGTTTTATGCCAGCTTTTTTACTCTCCTCTTTCACTTCATCAAGAGGCTCTTTAGTTCTTCTTAGCTTTCTGCCGTGAGAGTAGTGTCATCTGTGTATCTGAGATTATTGATATTTCTCCTGGCAATCTTGATTCCGGCTTGTGCTTCATCCAGCCCAGCATTTTGCATGATGTACTCTGCATATAAGTGAACTAAGCAGGATGACAATATACAGCCTTGACGTACTCCTTTCCCGTTTGGAGCCAGTCTGTTGTTCCATGTCCATAATAAGCGTATATTAAACTTTATAAGAAACAGCCAGACAGTTTCTCTGAAAGTGGTTATGTCATTTTGCATTTCCACCAGTAGATTACGAAAGTTCTAGTTGCTGCACTCAGTTCAGTCGCTCAGTCGTGTCCGACTCTTTGTGACTCCATGAATTGCAGCACACTAGGCCTCCCTGTCCATCACCAACACCCAGAGTTCACTCAGACTCATGTCCATCGGGTCGGTCATGCCATCCAGCCATCTCATCCTCTGTCGTCCCCTTCTCCTCCTGCCCCCAATCCCTCCCAGCAGCAGAGTCTTTTCCAATGAGTCAACTCTTTGCATGAGGTGGCCAAAGGACTGGAGTTTCAGCTTTAGCATCAGTCCTTCCAAAGAACAGCAGCAGAACCACCAGGAAAGCCAGGACTTGCATGGTGAATATATCAGTTCAGTTCAGCCGCTCCGTCTTGTCCAACTCTTTGTAACCCCATGGACTGCAGCACTCCAGGCTTCCCTGTCCATCACCAACTCCTGGAGCCTACTCAAACTCATGTCCATCACATTAGTGATGCCATCCAACCATCTCATTCTCTGTTGTCCCCTTCTCCTTGCAGTCCAAGGGACTCTCAAGAGTCTTCTCCAACACCACAGTTCAAACACATCAATTCTTCGGCACTCAGCCTTCTTCACAGTCCAACTCTCACATCCATACATGACCACTGGAAAAACCATAGCCTTGACTAGATGGACCTTTGTTGGCAAAGTAATATCTCTGCTTTTCAATGTGCTATCCAGGTTGGTCATAACTTTTCTTCCAAAGAGTAAGCGTCTTTTAATTTTATGGCTGCAGTCACCATCTGCAGTGATTTTGGAGCCCCAAAAAATAAAGTCTGACACTGTTTCCACTGTTTCCCCATCTATTTCCCATGAAGTGATGGGACCAGATGCCATGATCTTCGTTTTCTGAATGTTGAGCTTTAAGCCAACTTTTTCACTCTCCTCTTTCACTTTCATCAAGAGGCTTTTTAGCTCCTTTTCACTTTCTGCCATAAGGGTGGTATCATCTGCATATCTGAGGTTATTGGTATTTCTCCTGGCAATCTTGATTCCAGCTTGTGCTTCTTCCAGTCCAGCGTTTCTCATGATGTACTCTGCATAGAAGTTAAATAAGCAGGGTGACAATATACAGCCTTGACATACTCCTTTTCCTATTTGGAACCAGTCTGCTGTTCCATGTCCAGTTCTAACTGTTGCTTCCTGACCTGCATACAGATTTCTCAAGAGGCAGGTCAGGTGGTCTGGTATTCCCATGTCTTTCAGAATTTTCCACAGTTTATTGTGATCCACACAGTCAAAGGCTTTGGCATAGTCAATAAAGCAGAAATAGATGTTTCTCTGAAACTCTTCTGCTTTTTCCATGATCCAGCAGATGTTGGCAATTTGATCTCTGGTTCCTCTGCCTTTTCTAAAACCAGCTTGAACATCAGGAAGTTCACGGTTCACGTATTGCTGAAGCCTGGCTTGGAGAATTTTGAGCATTACTTGACTAGCGTGTGAGATGAGTGAAACTGTGTGGTAGTGTGAGCATTCTTTGGCATTGCCTTTCTTTGGGATTGGAATGAAAACTGACCTTTTTCAGTCCTGTGGCCACTGCTGAGTTTTCCAAATTGGCTGGCATATTGAGTGCAGCACTTTCACAGCATCATCTTTCAGGATTTGAAATAGCCCAACTGGAATTCCATCACCTCCACTAGCTTTTTTCGTAGCGATGCTTTCTAAGGCCCACTTGACTTCACATTCCAGGATGTCTGGCTCTAGATGAGTGATCACATCATCATAATTATCTGGGTCATGAAGATCTTTTTTGTACAGTTCTTCCATGTATTCTTGCCACCTCTTCTTAATATCTTCTGCTTCTGTTAGGTCCATACCATTCCTGTCCTTTATCGAGCCCATCTTTGCATGAAATGTTCCCTTGGTATCTCTAATTTGCTTGAAGAGATCTCTAGTCTTTCCCATTTTGTTGTTTTCCTCTATTTCTTTGCACTGATCGCTGAAGAAGGCTTTCTTATCTCTCCTTGCTATTCTTTGGAACTCTGCATTCAGATGCTTATATCTTTCCTTTTCTCCTTTGCTTTTCACCTCTCTTCTTTTCACAACTATTTGTAAGGCCTCCCCAGACAGCCATTTTGCTTTTTTGCATTTCTTTTCCATGGGATGGTCTTGATCCCTGTCTCCTGTACAATGTCATGAACCTCATTCCATAGTTCATCAGGCATTCTATCAGATCTAGGCCCTTAAATCTATTTCTCACTTCCACTGTATAATCATAAGGGATTTGAGTTAGGTCATACCTAAATGGTCTAGCAGTTTTCCCTACTTTCTTCAATTTAAGTCTGAATTTGGCAATAAGGAGTTCATGATCTGAGCCACAGTCAGCTCCCGGTCTTGTTTTTGCTGACTGTATAGAGCTTCTCCATCTTTGGCTGCAAAGAATATAATCAGTCTGATTTTGGTGTTGACCATCTGGTGATAGTTTCACCAAAACTTGGTACTGTTAGTTCTCATATTTGCCACACCAGTGTGGGTGTAGCAGTATCTTGCTATTTTAATTTGCATTTCCCTAATGATTCAAACATCTTTATTTTGTGATTGGTCACTCATATGTCTCCTTTAATTAGCAACAGTTTACAATGGTTTTACAGTAAAACTTCACTTTAAACATTAGTGAACTCAGGTCAAGAAAAGAAAATATATGCACTCATGTTTATGCCACAGAGCTCCTGAGACAATGTCCTCAGGAAAGAAATGAGAGGTTTTATTAAACAGTTAAGAAAACTGGTATGTGTGAATTTCCACAAATACATTTGCTAGTCTACTTAATAGGTAGATAGAGATTTGGCAGCTTCCCTGGCGGCTCAGCAGAATCCACCTGCTAATGCACATTTGATCCCTGGTCCTGGAGGATCCCACATGCCACGGAGCAACTAAAACTCTGCACCACAACTACTGACCCCACACCGCTCTAGAGCCCAGGAACCACAACAACGGAGCCCTCGCGCCTTACAGACCGTGCTCAGCAAGAAGAAGCCACTGCAATGAGAAGCCCGAGCAAGAAAACTGTGGAGTCGCCCCCACTCGTCACACCTAGAAAAAAGCCCGCACAACAACGAAGACCCAGCCCAGCCAAAAACAGTTAAAAAGAGACTTTTTAAAAAACACAACAGTATAATTTTCAAATGAGAAAAAAATTAAATCCTAAATTAAAGAAGGGAAAGAAAATACTTTAAAATGTTGATTGACAATTTTAAACAGTATCAGCTTTGGGTCAGATTTTGATGTAAAGAGAATATAGTATGATGGGTTACAGTGCTGGTGATAGAGCCAGTCTGGATTCAATCCTGGCTCTGGCACATGTGTGCTGATAAGCCAGGTTGCTGGGCTCTCAGAGTCCAGTGTCTTTATGTATAAAATGAAAATGATAATAACTACTGCAAAGGCTTGTTGAGATAACACATGTAAAGTGTTTAGAATGGTATCCGGCATGTATTAAGTGTAATGTAATAAATATTAGACATTGTTATTCTGTTGATGATATTATTATATACACTCTTGAAAGCATGAGATTGAAATGTGTAGCCACCAAGCTAAACAAACAAACACGAGATTTGCTCTATAAATAGACCCTTTACAAGATTGACACTTGAGATCAATCCAGGTCACCACTGGTGGAGTGAGGTCTATTTTCCACCTCAGAGCACATTTAAGGAGGACTCATTTCTGCAAAATCATCTCCTGTAATCTGCTAGATGAACTGTCCTCCTTTCTGAGAGGAAGACGTCACCTCTTCCAGTACTAAGAAAGAAGACTATCGTTTCCTGAAAACAAAACCATAATTTGATCTTCTTCAACCCCAGTAATTAGCTAATGGCTCAAAAGGAGTTTCTTTGTAAGACATTCTGTATATGAGGCCAATCACTTGCTAGAACAGCAGCTTCCAACCTTAGATAAAAATAAAAAAATATTATAGGTTATTAATTATGAATAAATCATAATTAATTATGCTTTTACTTTCATTTTTATTGAAATATAGATTTACAATGTGTTAATTTCAGATGTACAGCAATGTGATTTAGTTATACATCTATGTATAAATGTATATATTCTTCTTTTACATTCTCTTCCAATATTACTACTTGAGTACAGTTCCCTGTGCTATACAGTAGGTCCTTCTTAATTATCTATTTTGTATATAGTAATGCTGCTGCTGCTGCTAAGTCGCCTCAGTCGTGTCCGACTCCGTGCGACCCCATAGACGGTAGTCCCCCAGGCTCCCCCGTCCCTGGGATTCTCCAGGCAAAAACACTGGAGTGGGTTGCCATTTCCTTCTCCAATGCATGAAAGTGAGAAGTGAAAGTGAAGTCGCTCAGTCGTGTCCAGCTCTTAGCAACCCCATGGACTGCAGCCCACCAGGTTCCTCTGTATATGTACACTTTAATTCCAGACTCCTAGTTTATCCCTCCCCCCTTTTCCCTTTTGGTAACTATAAGTTTGTTTCATATGTCTCTGTGAATCTATTTCTATTCTGTAAATAAGTTAATGTGTATCCTTTCTTTTAAGTTACCACATATAAGCAATATCATATGATATTTATCTTTCTCTGTCTGGCTTACTTTGCTTGGTATGATAATCTATCCATGTTACTGCAAATTGCATTATTACATTCTTTTGTATGACTGGCTAACAGTCCATTGCATATATGTACCACATCTTTGTCCATTCATCTATTGATGGACACTTGGCACCAATGATATTGTATTTAAATTAATATTTCAGTAATAATTTCATTTTCTACCTACTTGTGGAAAATAGTACACGTGTATGTAGGACATGAAATCAAATAAAAATGTTTGCTGAGGACACTTGCAATCATTCCACTTGCAATCATTCTCCCAGATTGGAGAACCTCTATAACAGAACATACATGTAGATTTTCTCAACCTTGCCTCCCCCCATCTTGTGTCCAGAGACATCTTCCTGCCCTAAAATTGTAACAATTTCCCCCAAATGTTTTGTGTTTATTATGCAGAATGTATTATAGCACATAAACAATCGTAAAGACCTCCAAGCCCAGAAGTGACCATCCAATTTCTTCAAATAGTGAACTGTTCTCTTGACTCTGTTTTCTAATATCTTCCTTCTGATTCTAGCAGGATCTTTTCTGTAACTGGTCCTTAGCGCGTTCTGTGGGGATGCAGAATGGAGAGAGAGTTTCAACTTACTCAGCAAAAGCCCTCCAAGTCCTGAACTCTTTTCTTCCGCATGACAAAGATGAGACTTCTTTGCTGTAGAGATCACAGGTGCATCCGTACAGGTGTGAGTCCCTTGCAGGCCCTTAGGAGAAGCTCTGTGTTGTGGGGTCAGGTGCCATCCATTCACCTACTCTTCACACAATGGTGGAAAACCAACATCATTAACACAGGCAGGGAGATGAGTCCACAACGAACTGTTCTTAAGGATCAAAGTCCAACTGGTCGTTTGCCTTTTTAGTGAATTCCAAAAATCTGGAGTCATTTGAGTCCCAAGGGGGAGCTTGTGAGAGTAGCGGTGGGGCAGGGGGAGCAAGGGAAAAATAGAATCAACTAAAAATACACTTCAGTGTTTGTGCTGCTCATTAGACCAGCACTGAACCAGGACTAGTGTGGACTGAGTAACTGAGACTTTTTATAAGTAACTGAAGCGCTATAAAAAGCATAGCATTTAAGAAAACAACAAACAGCTGTGTCGAATGAGCAAGAAAACTCTAAAGAAAGAGCCTGTCTGGGTGGCAAGAGGTCACACTGCTTCATGAGGAAGTACTAAAACATCATCAACATTTGCTACCTCAGTGTGTTTTCCTGGCTGGTCATACTACTCTTCCTTCCTCAGCCCCACTTCCCTATTGAAATAGAAAAACAAATGCATGTCACCAGAATGCTCAGCAATATTTCCTGGAAACAGCATTTCTCTTCTGTGCATCTAACCATGGGCTGGGCAGTGGTACCCGTGAGGGCTTCCAGATCAGCAGGGTGAACGCCTTGCGCATTCAGGCTGAGCCTCACTGCCCTGCGACCCTGGGGCTTAGCTCACATGTGTCTGAGGTCCTGCACAGCTGCCCTTCACTTTAACGGAAAATGCCATCTGCAGGTACCGCAGCTAGCAAAAGGCAGCCGGAACCCTCCCTGCTTCCTCTGGTAATTATCCACAAACTCAATAATGAGGCAATTACCAGTGGGAGGCAGCGTGGTAAGGTGATCAAATACATGGGCTTGGGGCTCTGATTTCCAAGTCCAGCACTTACCCCTGGGTTGCCTTGAGAAGTTAACTAACCTCGCTGCACCCTGCTTGCCTTTACAGTAATTAGTAAGTCAAACAAAGTTCTCTTCCCCCGTCCTTCAGCTGAGCCTCAGGTGGACTTGTTAGACAATGGTCTATGATGACTCTAAGAGGGCATACAGACTTCTTCCCAAATTTCCAAGTTTTAGACACTTTTTCTTAATAGTACATAGTAAGTGTTAGTTGGGACAAATAGAAAGTGAATAGTGGGTACAGATGAGCCTATTTCCAGGGCAGGAATGGAGATGCAGATGCAGAGAATGGACATGAGGGCACAAGGGTGGGGGGCAGGAGGGAAGGGTAGGACAGACCGCTAGAGTAGGACTGACATATACACACTGCTGCTGCTGCTAAGTCACTTCAGTCGCGTCCGACTCTGTGCGACCCCATAGACGGCAGCCCACCAGGCTCCCCAATCCCTGGGATTCTCCACGCAAGAACTCTGGAGTGGGTTGCCATTTCCTTCTCCAATGCATGAAAGTGAAAAGTGAAAAGGAAGTCGCTCAGTCGTGTCTGACTCTCAGCGACCCCATGGACGGAGCAGCCTGGATTTTCCAGGCAAGAGTACTGGAGTGGGGTGCCATTGCCTTCTGACATATACGCACTACCATGTGTAAAAAACAGATGGTAGGAAGCTGCTGAGCTTCCCACAGGGAGCTCAGCTTGGTGCTCTGCGATGACCTAGATGGTTGGGATGGGAGGGCGGGAGGGAGGTCCAAGAGAGTGGGAATATATGTATACATACAGCTGACTCACTTCATTGTAAGCAAAAAACTAACACAACGTTGAAGAATTATATTCCAATTAAAAATAAATAAAATGCATTACATTTTGTAATTTCAAAAGAAAGTGAATATGGAAATGATAGACCTAGATCCAATCATATCAATAATTACATTAAATTTTAAGTGGACTTTATTTAGAAAACAGGTGGTCAGAACACAGAAAAAGTAAAACCCAACTAGGTATTGCCTATATAAGATATACCTTAATCATAAAGGATTCAGATCAATTGAAAGGAATTGGATGGAAAAAGTATGCCAACAGTAAGCATAAGACAACTAGAGCAGCTATGGTGATATTAGATAAAGTAGACTTCATTACAAATAATTGCCATAGGACAAGAGGAACTCATAATTCAACAAAAGATATAATAATTATAAATACCTATGTACCCAGTAACAGAGCTTAAAATCAGTTCAGTTCAGTTCAGTTGAGAGCTTAAAATACATGAAATAAAATAGGCAATTAAAGGGAGAAATAGAAAATTCTACAATCATAGCTGGAGGTTTTAACACACACACCCACAACCATTGGTAGAATAGCTACACCAAAAAAAAAAAAAATCCATAAAAATGTAGAGGATCTGACCTAACTATTAACAAATATCAGTTATAATTTTCCCTTCCTTCCATTCACATTTTCAGTCGCTTGCAAAGCTGCCAGTTTCTGGCTTCCTGCCCCCCAGCAAGGAAGCCACTCAAGCCTTTGTCCCTTCAGAAGGCAGAGAAACGTGGATGGCATTATGCTTGGAGAAGCTTTTCAAAACTTAGTCTGCAGAGAACCTTCTGAATGCTGTAAGGTGGCTACATTTTTTTTTTTTTCCCTCAGACTGTTTTGTATGAACCAAGTCTAGAATCACCAGTCTGTTCCCACAGCCATCCTGCCATCTGCTAAGCTTGACAGCCATTGCTGAAGCTCTCAGAATACTTCCCTAAGATATCTGCAGTGTAGCCACAACAGATGTTTAGCCATCACATTTCATACATGCTGCCTAGGGCAGGACCTCCCTCCATATGAGGACAGTGCTGGAGGTCATGTGAAACATTAAAATCCTTTGAAAGTGTCCACAGCAAAAGAATTTACACTTTGGCTCTACCCCTTAGGTGAACTCTAAACAAACACAGCCCTCATTTATCTTTATATCTATTAGCAATTACTCAGATAAAATTGAAGATTGTATTTGAAAGAAAAAAAAAATGACAAAAATATTGTCCTTCCAAAAACTGTGAAAGATAAGGCTGCACCTTGGGTTTCCCTGGTGGCTCAGAGGTTAAAGCGTCTGCCTGCAATGCAGGAGACCTGGGTTCGATCCCTGGGTCGGGAAGATCCCCTGGAGAAGGAAATGGCAACCCACTCCAGTATTCTTGCCTGGAGAATCCCATGGACTGAGGAGCCTGGTGGACTACAGTCCACAGGGTCGCAAAGAGTCGGACATGACTGAGCTTCTTTCACTTTAGAAATATTTGCTCTGGTTTCTTTTCTGCACAAGGCTGTTGTTACCTTGCAGCATTCCATTCCATGGAGAGTCTCCAGAGTAAGATATGTGTGATCCAAGGGCCTTATTATTCCAGCTGAACTGAGCAAAGACTTCCCCAAATAAGCAACTGATTTTTTATTCACCTGAGGACACAGACCTCAGGTAGACCAAGTTTCAGTTAAAAAGTCTGCATGCAGAGAATACGGCATTTCCAAAGTTCGTGGATTTCACATGTGTTGGCATCTTTAACTACCATAAATCTATCCAGCATTCCATTCATCCCAACAGCCCTTGCTATGCCAAGGCCACAATTAAGGGTAGACAAGTCTAGGGAGTATAGATGTGAAACAAGAGGGGAACTTTGTGAAGGTTTTCTTGAAGACCCTAATTTAAATAGTCCATTCAGTCATAGATAATGGCATTAATGGAGGTGGAGAAACCATTTCAGAATAGTAAAGTCTTCCCTTTTCAGGATGTGCTCCCAACACAGCATAGCTCCCAGAGAGAAGAGTCTACTACTATTCAAGCCCTTTTACCTCTAATCCCATCGGCAACTTTGGTGCAAGCATGCTAAGTCACTTCAGTTGTGTCCAACTCTTTATGACCCTGTGGACTGTAGCTCACCAGGCTCCTCTGTCCATGCAGTTCTCCAGGAAAGAATACTGGAGTGGGTTACCATGCCGTCCTCCAGAGGATCTTCCCAACCCAGTGATTGCACCCACGTCTCTTAGAAACAGCCTGATCGGCAGGTGGGTTCTTTACCATCAGCACCACTGGGAAGCTGGGTGACTTCCATGTTCTCTCCTTAGGGAACACTCCTAGCACTTCAAATGGCAGCACCAAAACTCAGCAGCTGCAGAAGACTTGGCCACTTGATCACAAGATCTTTTCCCCCTTTAGGATCTTGTTCACCTGGACTCTTCCTCATGATACAGCCTGTTAAAAAGGGACAAAATTATACGATTATCCCCTTCTTCAACAGAGTAGTATTCTTTGCTAACCAAAAAGAGAGTCTGGTTCATTCCATGATTAATCTTTCCAATGCTCTGCAAGGATGAATAGGTAACAAGCACAAGGGTAAAGCATTTCCACAAACACATTTTTTACTGGAACTTGTCCTGTTGCAAAGCTCTTCTGCCAGATTCCATTAGGAAATTGCAAGCAGATTCATACATCCAAGAGCTTCTCTCTCTCTCCTTCTCATAAATATATAGACATCACGTGGCAGGGAGGGGGAGGACACTGAGTCTCTTGCATGGCATACCCTGCACAGCAGACGTGCAGGCAAATGCGAATACTCAACACGGCGGTGCGTGCATATATGCATATGAATATATATCATGTTATTACTCCTTGGCAATGAGATTCCAAGTAGCTACAGAAAGGGGAGGGAAAAGTCATAATCAATACAGCTGCACTTCAGAATGTCAATTGAAAGCAGACAATGATAAGAAGATGGGCAGCCTGTCCCTAGCAACATGAAAATAAGAGCCAGGACCACCTAAGGAGTGATTAGGGACTGGGCCAAATTCCAGCCCTAAACTCATCACAAATTATGCTAAGAGCTCCCTAGGGAAGGATCCAATTGGTATTTTTGAGCTACACGTCCCATTCTTTTGATATAGACATCAGGACTGCCTGGGAGACTATCAGAGAATGAAAAGGCAAAGCAAAAAAAAAAAAAAAGGGAAGAGTTGTGCTCCCATCCAAATGCTTTCAAGCTTCCAGAGAAATCCTTCAGCTTCTTTCAGACAAGCTGAAATTATTATTCCACTTTGTCATTCACGTCCCTAATGAAGGGCACAGCCACGCCGTAGAAAGGTAAAGAGAACTGTAGATGAACATATCAGTGGACAGTAGGAATGGTGCGACCTGGCAGAGCCTTCTAGCTGAAATGGGAGAAGTCCCTCCAAATCTATTTTACAGGCAATGTATTTCAAGATTTTTTTTTCCTTCTTCTTCCAGGAACACTTAGGTCCTGTCTTTTTGTAGACAGAGACATACACTTAATCGTAAGCATATTGTATGAAAGAAAAATGTATAGACCTTCTAGACCCCCAAATACATAGCAACGGTTCCAATTTTCATTACCAGAAATAACCAGAGGAAATGAGAAGCAGGTGTGGGAAGGCTTCCCTGAGTGATGCCAGGGCTTCATTTTAATTCAGTCCTGTATGGTCTGCCGCTGCCTCCCCGCCCCGATGCTCACATGCTCAGAGGTCAGGCTATTTAAATCAGCCCAATACACTCAAATTTGTTTCTTTTAGACCCCCGCTCTACATGGTTTACCAACAGAATACTGCACCAACTTCTGGCAGAAGCATCACTGTACCTCTTAGGAAATAGAGGCTCTTTTTAGGTGACATGAAATCTTTGGGGGCATAGCTTTGAGGAGCTCAGAACTTATCCAAGGAGAAGCGCTCATACATAAAGCATGGAACTACTTTTGGGTGGATGGTAGAAATATAAAACAAGTTCCATAGTTCTTCTATTGGTAAACTAAATTTTAATGGAGTATGGAATATGGGGCTTGTTGTTATTGGGAACTGTTCAGATCACATTTCAAATAATAAACTTTGTTTTAGGGCGACCACCTGGAAAAGAGGAAAGTTGACATAGATCTGAGGGTCTACTTTTTTCCTTTCCATAAATAACCCACATTTGCTTCTTTTATGCCCTTTAAGCAGCCCTTTTAATTCTTTGAAAATTTAGCATCGCCCACAAATTTAAAAGACATTAGCATCTGCTTTGAACGTATCTATCAGAAACCAAGGCCCACAGAGAAAGAATAACAGCTCATTTACTGGACAGGATTCCCCTGCAAGTGCCTGTTGTAGGATAACTCTATGTTAGTTTACAGCCCAGCTCTGGGATGACCACATGTGGCAATTTCAGAAGAGAAAGGGAGGGTCAGGAATAGGCTCAAGCCCTGATTCTGCCACTTCCTGGTGGCTGACCTTTGATGAGTGACTTAACCTCTATAGAACTTAGTTTCCTAATCTGTAAAATGAGGGGTTGAACTAGAAGATTTCCAAGGTCACACTCTGTTATAAAATTTTATGCTTCTAAGTATCCAGGCCTCTTGAAAAAAGCATATCTGGCTGTGCTTGCATGAATTGACTAAACTTCTCACTCTAATGAGCTAAGAAAGATCTTAAAGTGACAAACTATTATATCTGACAATAAGTGTGTAGCCGTGACCTTAATGAATGAATGTGCTCATAATTCACCTCCATGGAAGGGTCAGAGACACAACAGTGGTCTTCAGCTATGGTAGACTGTTTGGGGGCCAAGCCTCAGCAAAAGACGGTGCCACAGAGAAAAGTCAGAGCCTCCACTTTAGTGTTTCAACTTACCTCCCCTGGAATTTCACCCACTGGATGTCCCAAGAATGCCCACTCACCCTTCCTAAGCCTTGAATCCAACCAGGAGACAGGCTGTGACTTCACATGTGGATGTTCACAGGCAGAGCCCCTGGATGGATAGGAATAAGCCCTTGATGAAAGGATGGGTAATTATATTGGCTGGCCAATGTACTTTCAAACCAAAATGCTCGTGTTTAGTGTTAGTTTTAGTGGATAGAGGCCCTCACTCCTTCTAAGACCTAAAACTCACCCAGAACTGCATGTATTCTTAGATCCATATTTCTGCTCATTTTCCCCTTTAACTATGGTAATCCCAGTGTTTCTCTCCCTTGACTACACACATTCACCCTGATTTACGTGATGGACTTCTAAGTGCTGGAAACAGCAGTGACACAAATATGCACCCTGCACTCACTCACTCACAGGGGGTAGATGTACATGGATGCACTCACACATGTGTGTACTTTCTTTTCAAAGATTATCATCAAAAAATAAATAAACAAGCTCCTTGAACAACCTCAAAGTCAAAGTCTTAAAGTTTTGAAGTGTCGTATTTGCATTGATAAATACCAGTGTTCTTACAGGGTGCTGTACCCTGGTGTTTCAAAAAACCTGTTTAGTTGGATCACTCTTTTTCAGATTAGAGAGTCTCCTTCAATTAACATTGGTACATGTGTGCCCAGTCGTTTCAGTCATGTCCAGCTCTGCAACCCCATGGACTGTACCCCTCAGGCTCCTCTGTCCGTGGAATTCTCCAGGCAAGAATACTGGAGTGGGTTGCCATGCCCTCCTCCAGGGGATCTTCCCAACCCAGGGATCGAACCTGTCTCCTGTGTCTTCTGCATTGCAGGCAGATTCTTTACCTCTGAGCCATCAGGGAAGCCCCATTTAAAATAATTAATCCTCATATATGAAAAACATATTCAAAATTTTTAGAACTCTGGACTTTTCTTCTGAACTTAATATAGACAATAACATTGACTACTGTGGAATTTTATATGAACCTACTGGGCATGCCTATGTGCTAAGTCACTTGAGTCATGTCCAACTCTATGCCATCCTATGGACTGTAGCCCGCCAGGCTTCTCTGTCCATGGGATTCTCCAGGCAAGAATATTGGAAAGGGATGCTAAGCCCTTCTCCAGGGGATCTTCCCGATCCAGGGATCGAACCGGGCCTCCTGCACTGCAGGCAGATTCTTTACCATTGAGCCTCCAGGGAAGCCCCCATGCACCTACTACTTTTGGAATAAATTATCCCTGGCTGATAGATAAGCAACCATTATGGGTTGAATTTTGTACTCCTCCCCCAAATACACATGCTAAAGTTCCAAGCTCCAGCCCCTGGGAATGTGATCTTTTTTGGAGATAGGGTCATTGCAGATGTAATTAGTTGAGATGAGGTCATAGTGGAGCACGGTGGGCCCCAATCCAATATGACTGATGTCCTTATCAAAGGGGAAACTTGGAGACAGACACATACAGGGAGAACACGATGTGAAAATGAAGGCAGAGATCCTGGTGTTGCTTCTTCAAGTCAGGGAACAGCACCGTTGCCAGCAAAACACCAGAAGCTAGAAGAGAAGCATAAGCCAGATTTTCCCTCACAGCTCTCAGAAGGAACCAACCCTGCTGACACCTCGATCTTGGACTTCTAGCCTCGAGGACTGTGAGACAATAAACTGCGCTGTTTAAGCCTCCGTTCACAGCAGTTCATTATGTCAGCCACAGGAAACTGAAACAATAACCAAATTTGGGGATTTTCTCCTCTAGGCTTATTTCTAAATTATCAAGTCCAAATGACTCAAACAATTTGTATAAGGCTGCTTTGTTCATTCTACTAACTGCACACACACAGCCACGTCCATACACGGAGAGGAGTGACTGGACTTGGCCCTATCGAGAGCCGTTGCCGGGAATGCCCCACAGACCGTGCTGCAGCTGTAGACGTCAACAGGGGTGGTGTTTTCTTACTCTCAGTCTTGAATCAGTAAAAAAAGAAGAAGAAAAAAAAAGCACACTTGCGTATTCACGGGTTTGGGCCCAGTCATGATTCCTTTAAAGACGCTGCCAATAGATTTTAGTCATTCTCTGGCAAAGGTTTCTCTTCGACCGCAAACACTGCATAGTTGCGGAATGACTCACCACTTTGAGTGATCTAATTCCTTGACCAGCACATGCCTGCTGCTCTCAGCACACACTGTCTTTAGTGGTGTGTTTTGTTTTGCTCTTTTCTCCCAGGGCTTCTTTCATAGTTTCGTAAGGACACGGTAAGGGCTTTACTCTGAGTCCTCAGAGAGGATAAATCTTGCTTCCTCAGCAGCCTGCGACCTGGCTACTCATCAAGAACCAAAATGTGAAGTCTTATTAAGCTTTCTCATACCGTGAGCTAAGCTAGAGGTGGCGTGATTACTGCAAAAAAGCAGTAAGTGTGGGCTGAAAAAAAATTTTTTCCCCAAACTGGAAGCCGTTTGCTAAAGAGTCCAGGGGAAAAAACAAAAGGGAAGATGCTGAATGGTGTTCCAGGAAAGATGGTGGAGTGAAGTTCACCCCACGTCACCAGCCAGGGTCCCACAGAGACTCAACCTGCATCACCAAATAACACCCAGAAGTTATTTCTATCAATAAAGTTTAAAGAAAATAAGCTACCTCTGAGCTTATTTTCACATGATTTTATTTTAATGTGTGTTACAGGTATTTTCCCATCCAATATACTATATAAGCACAAGCTGTTTTGTTCTTTAACCAAGAAGTAATTTTTTTCTCCAAGGCTGATAGATTGAAACATTTTGAATATTTGTAACATTTTCTTTCAAGAAGAATTTGTATGACTTTCTGGCCAGCGCTTTTTTGAGTGTTTTTTTTTTTTTCCTCTTTTTTCTTCCATGAGTGGGTTCCAAAATTCTGGAGATAGAAATTGGAGAAATGAAACCATCTACAAAATGAAAAGATAACCTACTGAATGGGAGGAAAATATATGCAAATTGTATATCTGATAAGGGATTAATATTCAAAATAAAGAATTCATAAAACTCAAGAGCAAAACCCCAAATGATCCAATTTAAGAATGGACAGTCAGTCAGTTCAGTCACTCAGTCGTTTCCGACTCTTTGTGACCCCATGAATCACAGCACGCCAGGCCTCCCTGTCCATCACCAACTCCCGGAGTTCCCTCAAACTCACATCCATCGAGTCGGTCATGCCATCCAGTCATCTTATCCTCTGTCGTCCCCTTTCTCCTCCTGCCCTCAATCCCTCCCAGCATCAGGGTCTTTTCCAGTGAGTCAGCTCTTCACATGAGGTGGCTCAAGTATTGGAGTTTCAGCCTCAGCATCAGTCCTTCCAGTGAACACCCAGGACTGGTCTCCTTTAGGATGGACTGGTTGGATCTTCTTGCAGTCCAAGAAACTCTCAAGAGTCTTCTCCAACACCACAGTTCAAAAGCATCAGTTCCTCGGTGCTCAGCTTTCTTCAAGAATGGACAGAGCAACTTAATAAACATTTTTTTTTTCCAAAAAAGATATACAGATGGCCAATAGACACACGAAATGATGTTCAATATCACTAAGCACCAGGGAAATCCAAATCAAAACCAAAATGAGATACTAATGTATACCCGCCAGTATGACTAAAAGGACGATAAATAACAAGTGTTTGCAAGGACATGGAGAAAAAGGAACCCTGATGCATGGTTGGTGGGAATGCAAATTGGTGCAACCATGATGGAAAACAGTAAGAGGTACCTCAAAAAATTAAAGCTAGAACTGCCATATGATTCAGCAATTCCACTCTTGGGTATTTATCTGAAGAAAATGAAAACACTAACTTGAAAAGCTATCTGCACGCCCATGGTCACTGCAGCATTATTTACAATGGCCACGACATGGAAACAACTTAAATGTCCATTGATGGATGAGTGGATAAAGAAGATGGGGTACACACACACACACACACACACACACACTGGAATATTATTCGGCCATAAAAAATAAAATTGTGTCCAAAAATAGGTAAAACCTTGTCATTTGCAGCAACATGAATGGACCTTAAAGGCACTGTGCTGAGTGAAATACGTTGGAGAAAGACAAATACTCCATGATCTGATTTAAATGTGGAATCTAAACAAACAAAACCAAGCTCATAGGTACAGAGAACAGACTAATGGTTGCCAGAGGTGGGAGGTCAGCAAAAGCAGGTGAAGGTGGTCAAAGAGATACGAACTTCTAGTTACAAAAAAAAAAAAATTCATAGGGATGTAATGTACAGCATGGCAACTCTAGTTAATAATACTGTATTGCATATTTGCAAGTTGCTAAGAGAGTAGATCTTAATTCTCATCACAAGGAAAAGAAGTTTATAAGTATGTATAGGGATAGAAGTTCACTAGATTCATTGTGGTGATCATTTCACAATATACACAAATATCAAATCACTATGTTGCACACCTGAAACACAGATATAATGTTATATGTCAACTATACCTCAAGTTTTTTAAAAAAAGAAATTGCAGAAATGAAAGAAAATTTCTTTAAATTAATTTTTGCTATGCTTCTCTGTTCCACAGCCAAATATAGGAGAGAGAAAGACAGATCTTAAGTTTATGCTGTAAATGGAGATGCTTTCAGAACAAGCTGAAGAGTGGCTGTTTAATAGTATTATTTATAACTTATATTGGCATGTTAACACACAACCCTTACAAAACCCACTTCACCCTCAACACAGCCCGGAGAACTAGATATAACCACTGAGGAAATAGAAGTTCCCAAGTTCTTTTTCTTTTCTTTTTTTGTGAATTTATTTATTTATTTTAATTGGAGGCTAATTACTTTTATTTATTTATTTATTTGCTAATTACTTTTAAAAATTGTAGTGGTTTTTGCCATACATTCACATGAATCAGCCATGGGTGTACATGTGTCCCCCATCCTGAACCCCCCCTCCCACCTCCCTCCTCATCCAAGTTCTATGGAAGGTGTTGGAGCTAGGACTCTCAGCTTAGTGCTCTTCATTCAGCATCCTCTAAGACAACTCACACTAGACAGGAAACATAGCTATTTGCCACAGAGAATTCTCTAGTTAACATAGGATCAGACTCCTTTCCACCTAAGGACGGCAAAGGGAGCCACGAAACTTCTTTAAACTTCTGTTTTCTCATCTGCAAAATAAGGACAATGCCACCAGTCCCCATAGGATCAGATGAGAGTAAAATCCAGTGGTACCAGTGAAAGAAGGTTAATAAACCATAAAGCGTTAGGCACACGTTATACAAATCCCTTTTCCCAGAGCTGTATCACAGTGAGCAAGGACACTTTTGAACGTTTGACCTTAGGCAAGTTTCTTAATATGTCTAAGGCTCATCCTTATCGGTAAAACAAGAACACGACTAGGACCTTGCCAGTAAGAAGATGGTTGAAACACAGAGGAACTGATCCATGCCAAGTACCCAGCACTGGTCACTGCACCGACACAGCAAGTTCTCAACAAATGCTAACTTTCATTGTAAAGCTGTTTGTATTTGATCCCAGCCCTTTACCAGTTGAAATATAAGCCAACAGCCAAGCTGTGTCTATCCAGACTCTTCACTCTGATGGCTCTTTCAACCCTATCTTCTCAAAAGACCTATTTGGATGAGTTCCACTTACCCTTTGTTTTGCAAAATTAATATCTCTGGTCCATGGCAAACTTTCAGCCACTGAGCATGGTTTGCTCTCCTTTTATTCCTTCATGGCAGAGGATCTGGTTGGATAGTATTTATCCCCATCCTGGTAGCCAGGGAACAGAACCAACCCACTCCTCAGCTCAGGGTTCCTCCCCAAAGAAGGGCAGCATGACAATATTACTTCAAAAGTTAGCCTGCAGTTACAGAGCCAAGCTTTTGAACACACAGGAGAATATATCATTTTATGTACTAACTAGGAAAAGTCAACTGTAGCTGTCAGTGAGGAAAGGAATGTAAAAAAGCAGCAAGGCGCCTGACATAATTGGCACTTAAGACAAGCTGGGCTAGAAGAGAAAAAGTAACAAATTGTCTTCCGGATTGGATTGGTGTCTGATCATAACTTTAAAGAATGTTTTCACAGGAAAAGAAGAATAAACACCAAGCACAAACTAATCTTAAAATCTCGTATGTCTCTGGCTATGAACACTATTTCTTAATCAGGTAACTGCATTTTTCTGTAACTTAGATCATCCAAATGTATGTATATGTATATATATCTTAATGTATTTCCTGAGGGTCATGTAGATTACACACATCAACACTCACATGAATGGAAGCTGCTTACCTGTGTTCAGGTACGATGGTGGTGCATGGGCTGGTTCCTCAGACTAGCTTTCAGGGAATGCTGAAACTCTGAAATGGCCCAGTGATTTTCAGAGGAGAGAAAGTGAAACTTGGAAACTAGATGCAGATGGAAGCATCCTGAAATCCTTGCCATTGCCTTGTTCCTGAGTGTTTCAGAAGTCAGTGTGTTCATCCTCAAACATTTCACGGTTCTCCTAATTCTTCCCTCTGGGAGGTCTGTGTTTCAGATCTTAGACTTCCTACCCTATCCATTTGGTTTTTTCCAGAACTTCAGCGTTTGAACTTGCGACTTGCTGTCACTGTATGGGCTCTTGTTTCAGTCAGTGAATATTTATAAAGTGCCTGCTACTTATCAATAAAAGGCACTGTACATACAGGGCACTTTATGTACATTACAGAATACATAGTTGATACTGTAACCCCCCAGGTATCTCCAAACAATGTCGAGGGCCAGCCATGACGCAAGCCCTGAAGATATAAATTTGAATAAAGCCCAGAACCTTGCAGTCTAATATATAGACAAGTGAGGGATGCAGGCAGATAAATAATTACAACACAACATGAAAAGTGCAAAACGACCAGCCAGGCTGTGGGTTTGCCCCACTTGCTGACTTTCTGGTTGAAATTCATGAATGGACTTGGTGGTGACATCTAAGGACCTCCTGGGGAAGCAGGACACTGAGCTCCAGCCGCAGAGTAGAACCTGTTCCTGGCAGTGGATGGAAACCCAACCCAGTCGTCTGCCCACATTCCCACAGAGCATATTTCTCTTCTTTCTCACAAGAGCCATAACATTTCCCTTTGGATCTGGAGAAAGCCTTTCACTGGGGCCTCTCACCTGTGCCATAATTCCCTCTCTGGTCTCATTTTTTTCTCCCCCCACACCCCATGTCTGTCTCTTGGTGTCTGTGGCTTCCTTCCTGTTCCATTATTCCAATGCTGTCACCCCTTCATCACACTGGGCCTCCCCTAAATGATATCTTGTAAACAGCTACCTCCCTGGAACATGGGGAAATATGTCTTTTGCACTATGGGTAGTTAGAATACGTAGCACTGAAAATGTCTGCTGCTGTTGCCGCTAAGTCGCTTCAGTCGTGTCTGACTCTCTGTGACCCCATAGACAGCAGTCCGCCAGGCTCCTCTGTCCCTGGGATTCATCAGGCAAGAATACTGGAGTGGGTTGCCATTTCCTTCTCTAAAAATGTCTGACACTATCCTGTTTAGATTTTGTATTTTTATTTTTTAAATTATTATTATTTTTTTTAAGGTTTCTCATTAGTTACCTGCTGCTGCTGCTGCTGCTAAGTCGCTTCAGTTGTGTCCGACTCTGTGTGACCCCATAGACGGCAGCGCATCAGACTCCACCATCCCTGGGATTCTCCAGGCAAGAACGCTGGAGTGGGTTGCCATTTCCTTCTCCAATGCATGAAAGTGAAAAGTAAAAGCGAAGTTGCTCAGTTGTGTCCGACTCTTAGCGACCCCATGGACTGCAGCCTACCAGGCTCTTCCATCCATGGGATTTTCCGGGCAAGAGTACTGGAGTGGGGCGCCAGTGCCTTCTCCAATTAGTTACCTAAGTTTATACATAATCGTGTATGTATGTCGATCCCAGTCTCTCAGTTTGTCCCACCCCCCCCCACCCACGCTTTTCCCCCTTGGTGTCCATATGTTTGCTCTCTATGTCTGTGTCTCTATTTCTGTTTTGCAAGTAAGATCATCTATACCATTTTTCTAGATTTCACATACATGCGTTAATATACAATATTTGTATTTTTAAACTGAAAGCAAACATCTATAGATGAAATATTTCTCTAAGACAAAGAGTAAGTCAAGGACAACCCCAAAAAGAGCCTTCACGTGATGCTGACCCAAATGAAAGCAGTAGGAAAAGAGAATTACATAACTCTGAGCACTTCCTCTCTGTTTCAAGAGGGATACATTCTGGGGGGGAGGGGCGGGAAGAAATCAAGAAACAGACATGCAAGAGACAGGCTGAGCCAGGGGCGTGAGTGTCTCTCTGTGGTGGGCCCCTCAGGGGCTGCGGCTTTTGACGACCGTCTCTAACTGAGTGAGACAAAAATGCCATTGCTGCTCTCACCACAGTTCTGGGAATGAAGAATAGCAAGTCCTTTATTTTTACATCCCAGTATAATCTCTTTATTCAAGGCCTACATTTCAGAAGGTCTCAATCTGAAATGTGGATCTTGGAAAACCCTGCCTAGTAATCAGGAAGGCAGCAGGGGAGCCTTGGAGATTGAGCTGCACTCCCAGCTGTGTGGATGTTCAGGCCTGTGACCTGAGGCCAGGTGGTCCCGGTCCCCCTCTGCTCCAGGCTGGCTAGGAGGCAGTGCTGTACTTCTGGGGTGCTAGGGCTGCGCCCAGACTCTAGACCCTGACAGACAGTAGGCAAACCTCAGCTCCATCACTTACAATGTGACTTTGGGTCGGTTACGAAACTTCTCTGTGCTTCAGCTTCGTCCCTGTGAAATGGAGAAAACAACAGAACCTTATGGTGTCCTCACAGGGGTAAAGTGAGTTAGCACTTATGGGACTCCCAGGGCTGTGTTGGACATGTTTACTATTATAATGTTCACGAATCCAAGAGAAATCTAGTTAAGGGCAAAATGGTATCCTTTATTTGGACATAAACTATGAAATACCAGCATTCAATAAATTTAAATCGCAAGTCACAGAATGACCGATCCTAAAGACAGATTTTTAAAAAGGCATGATTCCTGGTGATACTGTAACCAATAAGTAAAATAGAGGTGCTGTGCCGTGCTTGGTCATTCAGTCGTATCCAACTCTTGGCAACCTCATGGACTGTAGCCCACCAGGATCCTCTGCCCCTGGGGATTCTCCAGGCAAGAATACTAGAGTGGACTGCCGTGCTCTCTTCCAGGGGATCTTCTCAACCCAGGAACCAAACCCAGGTCTCCAGCACTGCAGGTGGATTTTTTACCATCTGAGCCACCAGGGAAGGGCTTCTCAGGTGGTGCTAGTGGTTAAGAACCCCCCTGCCAATGAAGGAGCTGCAAGAGACACTGGTTCCATTTCCAGCTCAGGAAGATCCCCTGGAGAAGGGCATGGCAACCCACTCCAGTATTCTTGCCTGGAGAATCTCATGGACGGAGGAACCTGGTGGGCTACAGTCCACAGGGTCACAAAGAGTTGGACATAACTGAAGCGACTGGGCATGCACACACACACAGCAACACAATATAAGGATTCCACTGAGCCATTTCAAGGCAAAAGAGGCATCAACACAACAAGAATAGGTTTGTGTCCTTGCCCTTGTGTATACATGCCTTTCAGGACTCAGGTGTGAATGTGGTTCCAAAAAAAAATGGCCCTATTGCGATGGACAGACTTTCTCCCCAGATTCCGGGGTTCAGAGAAACTCACAGTTCACCAAGGCAGTTTGCTCAACTCTAATTAGGAATCTGATTGCTGGTTGGCCTTGCACAAAGGACTTTTAATTAGGGCTGAGAACGCTTAGAAAAATCCACTTGGCAAGTCAACTCCCTCCCTCTATCTCTTTTTTAACATCTTGCCAAGATCATAAGGAAAGGGAGAGCTTAATTACAGTTGGTGTATATATCTTTAAGAAAAAAATACATTAAGTGCTTTAAAATAGGCTCTCTTGGCTCTGTGATCACAAGGATTTTACTCACTTCTTATCCCTGATTGGTCTCATTCTCAGTTACAGATGAATCAGACACATTTTGAGCAGCTTTAAGATTTGCTTTTCATCCAAAGCCAAGTAGGCAAATGGCAGTGAATTCACAAGCTTTTCCAAATGATCTCATAGGTTCCTCCGGCTCCATGGTGGGGGCCGTTTGCACTCTGCGATGCTGTTATCTTAAACACCCCCAGCCTGCTTGTGTCTAAGGGGAGGCCACCTCGTAGGGCTGGGTGAGGCGCTCCACTTTCTAGAAGGTGAGTTTGAGTACCTTCATATGTGCATGTGGTAGCCGTGACCTGAGAAAGAAGATAAGCACAGGGAAGACCCTCAGCCGGGAATTTGGGCCTGGAGGAGCTGGGGTGGACGCAGAGCCTTGGAGATGGATGCTGTCCTGAAATCAGCATCTCTTCACGCATCAGGAGAATCATCCTCTCATTAAGTCTCCCAGCCTGAAAACAGGTGACCCACACTTACCCCTCAATCCACTGGAACTGGGCCCTGGCAGCCAGTGACTTTCTCATTACTTATGTGAAATAGCTGACAGCGCATGGAGTGGCTGCACCCGTGCAATATATGCACAGGGCGACCCTGGGAAGTTCAAATCAGCCCCTCAGAAGCAGGAGAGATTTTCCGACTGAAATTTGTGTTTTATCATTCCTTTAGTCTCTGCCTTTTCTTTTTCTTTTTTTTTTTTTTAACAAGTCTTTGTGCCTCGGTGCTAAGGATCCCTTTCATCTAGTCTCAGACACCTGAAGCTCTGCTATTGAATTACATCTCTTCACTAACTATTTATGTTTGATGCAAAAATAAGAAAGCGAGTGGGAACAGAAGACACTGTCACTTGCATCTGAAAGGGATCTGTCCATCATCCCTGAGCTCCATCCAGCTCTTTCACACTTCTTCAACATGACGCTTCTGTGCAGACTCTTGACTTTGGCTCCGTAGAACGATCTTAACGTTTAGGCACATCCTTCTCTGTTGAGCTCGTACTGATCACGATCAATAGGAATTTTTAAATCTTCTGCCTTTTGACATAGACAACTGGTGAGGGAGGGAGGAGCCAAGTTGCTCTGAAATCGTTTCCAAGCCCTGGGAATATGTGCCGGCTACCCGAGTGCCTTCCGACACAAATATCTTTCTAAGGTCTCACTGGTTCTGTAGTGGCAGCTGTGACAAATATATTTCATGATTTTATGATGAAATGTCACTGGACTAAGAACTCCTTAATATCAAAGAAAACATTGGAGGGAGAACAGCTTTCTAATTCAAACCAGGTGAGTTTCCGAGATATGAGGCTGATTGATCGCACCATATGTAGCCTCTCCTGGACACTACTGTTACCCCATCTTGAGAGAGATCAGACGTGAATTTACCACCATTGCGTTCTTCCTGCTTTTGGAAAATAATCAGGTTTCTGTGTTACCTTCTTTCGCAACTGCCAAGAACACACTCCAGAACTTCGCATTAGCTCTTCTGATAAGTTGGAGAGGGAAATGTCATTATCCTTGTTTTACAGATGGAGAAATCTGAGGCTCAGGGAGGCTGTTTTGCCTAAGGTGAAAGTGTTGTTTTAATCCTCGACTTTTATTTTTATCTCTTCAGATTTCTTCCTGAGGGTGGTAATGAGCTCGGAGGATTCATCAGGACTAAACCTTGTCTGAAGACTTGTTTATAAAATTATTTCAATAAAATCCACAATCAGATTGGCTGGGGCGGGTCTTCAAACCAAGCGGCTTCCCTAATGAGCACACTCGTCAGGGCGGCAAAATCTCGTTACCAGCCGGCTTCTCCCACACTTTGTCAAGGCGGGTGGTGGGGGATGGTGGAAATTTATTAGTAATAAAGACCAAAGCTCTAGGAGCTTTTATACGAGAACCTCGTTTCTTTTTTATTTCTTTAATTATTTTAAAAGTTAGGTTGGAAAATGGTTGTGGAGCAGCTAATAATGTGACTTCAGAGCAAGGTAGCTGGGCCCATCCCACTCATTAGCTGTGAACCAGCTTCGTGCTGGCTTTCCTTGGTGAGTTACTGGCTTCTAATTCCTCTTTCTTGGGGTTGTGCTATTTGCCCCTCTGATTCCTATCTGATTCAACCATCTATTCCTCCTTGATTCAACTCACACATTTAAGTTACATATACAGAAGACTGAATTTTCAATGTAAAAAGAAACCCAGAAGGAGGGTTTTTATGTTTCAGAGCCCAGGGCTTCAGAATCCTCATGGGTCTGGAAGCCACCATGGGTTGCTGTTGGTTAGAAGTTTGTCTTCCATGTTTTCCATATTTGTGATGCTTTGAAAGATAGGGTCTTTGGTTACTCACAACAGGACAACACCCCTGAAGACAAGAGGCCAAACTATACACCACTGAGGGGCTGGGTTGTCAAAAGGCCCCTCACTCAAAGACTGGAAAGTACTTTTCAGTCCTAAGGATCCACCATTGCTTGAAATAACCCTTTTTGAGGTCTATTCATGTTTTAGCATGTTATGATAGCACATATTTCTTTCTTTTTTGATTTAATGTTTAATTCATTTTTATCGATGAATTCTTTAGTGTGGATGTATCTAATTTTCTCTTTTCAACAGCTGATGGGCATCTGAATTGTTTCCAGTTTGAGGCTGTTATACATAATCCTACTATGAGTCTTTGTGTAGATGTTTCCTTTCTCTTGCTGGTGGCTCAGATGGTAAAGCGTCTGTCTACAATGCGGGAGACCCGGGTTCGAGCCCTGGGTTGGGAAGATCCCCTGGAGAAGGGAACGGCAATCCACTCCAGGACTATTGCTTGGAAAATCCCATGGACAGAGAAGCCTGATAGGCTACAGGCCACGGGATCCCAAAGAGTCGGACACGACTGAACAACTTCACTTCCTTTCTCTTGGTGGACTCTAGGATTAAAATTGCCAGTCCTCTTTCTAAATGTCCATCAACAAAATTTAGTAGATTTCAAACTTTACTTATGTTACTGGATAGTTTAATATAACATAGAAATCACATGTTTTCTAAAACTTTGCAAGATTCTTAATAAGTCATCAGGACCTGAAGAGTTTTTGAAAGGAGGTTTTTTTTTTTACATTATTTTTTGATAACTTTGTCAGTTCCTTCTCAAGGTTATTGGTTTTCTCATATGTATAATTTATTTAATGAATTTTAGCAATTTCCCACAGAAAATCATCCATTTATCAATATTTTCACATGTATTAACATTATCTTTCACATATAACATTACCTTATTTCATTTAAATCTCCTCTGCAATATGTCAATATCCATTTTCTGTATATTATTAGTTTGTATTTCCTTTTTTCCTAGATTCAAATGGTGAAAAGTTTTTCCATTTTGTTAGCCTTTAAAAATATGAAAACACTTGAATCAATTGATTATACTTTACTTTCTAATTTGTAAATTTCTATATTTATCTTTTTTGTCTATTTCTGTTTATTTGGATTTATTTTATTCTGCTATTTCTAATTTTTAGTCATATAATTAGCTTTTAAATTTTCATTTTTCTGGTTTAATTTTGATACTTCTTGGTACTGATCTGGCCACATTCCATGAATGCTTATATATAATTTTTATAACTTTCTAAATAGCTTGCAATTATAGTTTTAATTTTCTAATGAAATGCTTATAAAGAATTTTTAAAGTTTCCAAGTGGTTGAGAGTTTAGATATTTTTATTCTTATTTAAATTTGTGAAAGACTTCTTTGTGGTCTTATACATTATTTGTTTTGCTCAGGGTTTCAAATAATAGTTTTTAAAAAGACTCATTTTTTGTTGTTATGGGCCAAAATTCAATATTGGCCTGTAAATCAACTTTCATAATTGTAGTATTTCAAACTTTGGTGTCCTCTTTTTTGTTGTCAAAATCTGGTATTTTGCTCTCCTAATGATTTATTATTTTTCTGTCAATTTTTTTCTTAATGTTTAATGCTGTGCTTTCATCACATGACTTTTATCACTGTAATATTTTCATTCTGCGTTATTCTTTTTATCAACATTATATACCAAATGGATCCTTTATTCCAAGGATTGCTTTATGACTCTTAGTTTTTCTAATTATTTCTGCCATTCATCTTTTTATTTCTATCTGCTTGTTTAAGATTTGGCTATTGTTTTATTTTTCTAGCTATTTAGAGTGAATTTTAACACTTACTGATATTTTTCCTAATTTCCAAGTGAATTCATGTTCACTGCAGAAATGCTGGCAACTACAGAAAAAGACAGACACACAAAATCATTCGTTACCCAGAGTTTTCTCTTTTTTCATCCCCTTGTTTAAAAATTTTCTTTGCTATATGTTCAAAGAAAGCCAGAAGAGTCTACATCAGGGCCTACAAGTCACAGGCCAATTAAACCAGAAACCGGATCCTTCCACAGTCCAGAGTGTGGAGAGACAGAATTATCAAGAAACATGCTCCCATTTCTGCTTCATTTTTTAAAATTCAAAAACAGCAAACCACATTCCTCTCTTGTCTACTGTGGGAGCGGAGAAATAAAGTGATTAGATTGCCAAGGATTCAAAGTAAGAATGATGTGAATCTGCCGCTCAGGAGAAAGCCAGGCACCTCCCTCATGTCAGGAGCTGAGGGAAGGTAATTCCAGGGGCCACTGCTGAGAAGCAAAAGCATGGCTTCAGAACGGCCCTGGGTGTGCGTCAATGTATGTGTGTATTGCTGTGTATTTGTGTGTGTGTGTGTGTGTGTGTATGTTGTGTTTTGTTGTTGTATTTTGTGTGTTGGGTTTTTGTGTGTATGTTGCCGGTGTGTATGTTTTTGTGTGTGCATGGTTGGTTGTTTATTGTCGGTGTGTGTGTATGTTGCCGGTGTGGGTGGGTGTTTTCATGTCTGTTTATTCTTGTTTGTATGTGCTGTTGTGTGTTTGCATGTGTGTATTATTTTGTGTGTGTGTGTGTGTGTGGTGGTTGTTGTGAGGAGGGAGGTTAACAGTAGCAGAAAGGATTTGGCAGCAGCCCAGAGGTCCTGCTGAGGGTAAGCAGATAGTCAGCACAGCTAACTTGTTTTCTTCACAGTCAAGAAATTGGGTCTGAGAGCTGTCTCAAGTCATGTTCTGGCTGAGAAGTAAGGTCCAGAGCTTAAGCAAAAATGTGTCAAAGGATCTGAAAATAGGCTCTTCAAGGAAAGGTTAAAGGGTTCAATCCCTTTAACCTAAAGGCAGAAAAGATGAAATGGCTACTTAATTACTACCATCAAATCCACAAAGATTCTCCTAGAGAGTGCACACTGGTCTTCAACTTTCTACAGAAGACAAGGTGAAATGCAATCCACTGAAAACAATGGCAAGATGAAGGAGCTTCTCAAACCTCAGATTTGTACAGCATGAAACAGTCTTCAGGGAAAGATTACAGAATTCCCAGCCCCAGCGATCTTTGAAGACAGATAAATAGCCCTCTAGAATACAGGTTCCATGACCTATAGGAAACCAGCACAACCTCTGGGTCAGGCAGACCTGGGCTAGAGTTCCAGCTCTATATAAACCCCAAATATTACCAACCTTTTTACTCTTAGCTTCCTCATCTGAAAATTGGGCATAATGACAAAATCTGTAGCACAGACTTTGGTTGGGTTAAATCAAATGACAAGCTATGTAAATCCCTCAGCCTCAGTACCTGTTACATAGCAGGGTCCCAACAAATGTTAGCTTCCTCCCCCATTCAACTAGCAAGTGATGAGCAGTTAACCTTGCACATCCTCTAACCACTAAAGAGAAACCTAACTCAAATCCGTTTACTAAAGATTTAGTGAGCACCTCCCTTATGTAAGGTACTAGGGCAGAGATTTCACTCCCCAGCATCCACTTGCCCTATCTTTGGTATGCCTCCAACTTTTGTGTGTGGGTGCACGCATGCACCTCCAGTCAGTTTGGTTTTGCTGGAGCTTACTGGGTTACACCTGACCCAGACATTGCCAGTCAAAGCATCTGATTGTTCTGTCAAGAATGATTGGTTCAGGAATGGGAATATGACCCCATCAGAGGCAGTGAGCCCCAAGGGGCATTACTTAAGATTGCTGGACAGCAGACTTTAGTTTCTCCCAAATTCTGGGAGACTGAAGCTCGCACACCCATCCAACCTCGTCAAGAGCCTGAGAATTACAATATATAGAAGAGAGCAAAGCTGAGTCTAGAAACCAGAGAGAATCCAGCTCAATCTCTGTGTTTCTCAGCTATATGACCCAGTAAATCCCATTTTTTGTTTAAACGAGCTGAGTTGGAGTTTTATGTTGCCAAATGTGTCCAAACTGATAGAGACTATGTAAAACATACAAAAATAAATAAGGCTGAAAAGCTTATAAGTTATACATAAGATGTTTACAAAAACAATAATAGTACAGGTCAAGTATTTATTATATACTATTTATCTAGGGCTTATTACGTGTCAGACACCACACTAAATTCTTTGCACACGTTGGTTTATTTACTTCTCAGGACAGCTACTTTTATGAAACGAGCAGTGTTTGACTCTGAACTTGAAAAATAGGTAGAAATTGGGTGGGTGTGAGAGGAGAGAAAAGAGGGTAAGTAGAAGAGGGAACAGATGGAGACAGGAAAACACAGGGACAGTTTAGGGAGCAGCCAGCAGTGCTATTCCTTGGGGCCTGGAGAGCAGGAAGGACAGTAATGTGGAATAAGACTGCAAAGGCAGACTGCAGAGGTCAACCCATTGGGAACTCAGGAATGTCAAGGCAAGGAATCTGTTGTTAACACGAGATTTTTAAAGCAAAGAAGGAAGAGACTTCCAATCTGCTCTCACATAGCTTAGATTTACCTGGGGAAAATACTCTTATGCAGGAGATAAAGATTGCTCCCAGGTGAGCAGAGAAGGAGAAATAATGAATATGGAAGTAGTCACAACTTTTGCCCCCATCCCTAACTCTGATAAAGATTGACACTTCCTTTTGAGTCAGCAGTCAAATGCTCTCAACTGTTTAGAGTCTAGGTGATGAGGAAAACACAGCAAAGACAATCTGAGACGGTCCGTTTGTCTGTAAAGGGTTTAGGTGATGGGCAAGGGAGATGGACAAGAGGCCTGAGTTGGAACTTAAGGGGCTGGAATTTAAGGAAGAAAAAAAGAGAGATTCTTAAGGAGCTATTGTCATCCATATGAAGGAAACTGGGAGGGAGGGTTTTTTGAAAGTGGTGCTGTGAGGTTTCTTGAGAGAAAAAGCCAGGGTTTGAGGCACATCCTCATAATTACTTTTTCACTTCCAGATCGCAGATGCTGAGATATATTATCATTAGGAGGAAGAGTTTGTTTTAATATTTACTGAAGAGTATGGCTGACTGACTGAAGATGGAGAAGAGGAAAAAGCATTTTGAGTTCAGCTTGAGGGAAGACCAGGGATGAGTATACCCAGGGAACGCTAGGAGAAGCAGTCTTTCTGAGAAGAGGCACCCCCAAAAAGTGAGAACAGAAGGTGTGGGTATGTCAAAACCATATGAGATGTTCCTCTGAGAGTTAAACCAAGAATTGCCATATGATCTAGCAATTCCACTTCCAGGTACAGACCCAAGAGAACTGAAAGCAGAGGCTCTAATGCACACTTGCATACCAGTGTTCACAGAGCACTGTTCACCGAAGGCAATGTGGAAACAGTCCAAGAGTCTGACAGCAGGTAAATGGATAAACAAAATGAGGTATATACAGTGGAATAGTACTCAGTCTTCAGCAAGGAAGCAAGTTCTGATATATGCTACAATGTGAATAAATCTCAAAAACATTATGCTAAGTGAAATAAGCCAGACACAAAAGGACAACTAGTGTATGATTTCGCTTATATGAAGTATCTAATACACGCAAGGACTTCTCAGGAGGCTCAGTGGTAAAGAATCTGCCTGCCAATGGAGCTGCAGGAGACTCAGGTTCAATTCCTGAGTCAGGGAGATCCCCTAAGATAACATGGCAACACACTCCAATACTCTTGCCTGGAGAACCCCATGGACAGAAAAGCTTGGCGGGCTTCAGTCTATAGGGTTGCAAAAAGTCAGACACAACTGAAGCGACTTAGCATGCATGCTTGCAATATATGCAAATTCCTAGAAAATAAAGAGACTTCCCCGGTGGTACGGTGGATAAGAATCCACCTGCCAATGGAGGGATCGAACACTGGTTCCCACACGCTGCGGGGCAACCAAAGCTGTGTGCTGCAACTACTGAGCCCACACTCTGGAGCTCACAAGTCACAACAACTGAGGCCTTGTGCTGCAGCTACTGAAGTCCGCATGTCCTTGAGCCTGTGCTCCGTAACAAGAGGAGTCACGACAACGAGAAATTTAATCTAATTCTCTGCAATTAGAGAAATCCTACAAAGATCCAGTGCAGCCAAAAATAAATAAACAATTTTCTTTTAATTCCATTAAAAAAAAAAAAACGAAGTAAAGTAAAGGTGACCA
Organism: Budorcas taxicolor; assembly: GCF_023091745.1. Lineage (NCBI taxonomy): Eukaryota > Metazoa > Chordata > Mammalia > Artiodactyla > Bovidae > Budorcas > Budorcas taxicolor. The sequence goes on from NC_068918.1 coordinate 51,422,192, forward strand.
GGTCTTGGAGGAGGGGAAGAGGAGATGAGGAGTTATTGTTTAATGGGTACCAAGTTTCTGTTTGGGATGATGAAAAAGTTCTGGAAATGGAATAGGGTGATGGTTGCACAATACTGTGATTATTAAGGCCACTTAAAATTGTTAAAATGGTAACATGTGTGTTGTGTATATTTTACCACAATTTTTAAAAAACCACATGGGATATAAAGCTGTTGATGCTAAGAAGTGGGGGTTGTCTACTGTCCCCAGATAGAAGTCTGGATCATAAAGGAGAGCTATCAAGGGTTGTTCTAAGGAGATTAATCAAGAGCCATGAAAGAGAGAAGTTTGGACCAATGCCAACCACTGGCCGAGGTTGTGAACTTTTAAACTAGTGTGTGTATGTGTGCTTAATTGCTCATTCGCACCCAACTCTTTGGGACCCCTTAGACTGTAGCCCACCAGGATCCTCTATCCATGGGATTCTCCAGACAAGAATACTGGAGTGGGTTGCCATTCCCTTCTCCAAGGGATCTTCCCGACCCTGAGATCAAACCTAGGTCTCCTACCTTGCAGATGGATTCTTTACCATCTGAGCCACCAGGGAAGTCTTCAAACCAGTAAGAATGGGATAACTCTAAGAGCTAGACAAGAGGAGAATTGAAGGCATTTTTGATAACTGGATGGGGACAGAGACACTGGGGAAGCCAGGCATTTCTCATGACTTAAGCATTTTTTTCCTTACAAAACATTTGCTGCAGTGGTTAATTTCCATTTTTTACCAAACTAAGTATTTCCTTCCTAATATTACCTAACTTTACCTTTCTCCACTGCTGCCATAAATAGAACTCATCAACCACAAAGTCGCTAGAAAACTGTCAACCTCAACCGATAAAGAGCACTCAACCATATGGAAAAAAGTGGGCAGTCATGACTCAGGCAAAGTGACTCTGCTTTTCTGAATGGAAAAAAAACATTCCACATTTTGATCTTGACCAAGAATGTCACTGAATGCAACTCTGAGGTCTGTAAATAAACCTTTTTCCCCCCTTTGGTACTGCAATGTTTCCTCTTGCATAACCATATGCTTTGACAAAGAGACAAATGTCAAACTCTCATCTGATCAATATAAAAGCCATCTTACAACCTGTTTTTCAGGATCTCCTTTTTCACTCCTTATGTTTTGTAACCCTACTATTCCAGTAATATTTTAATTTCAATTTCTTTTATATCTTTACACAAAATCCAAACCAAAGTACATGCTTATGTAAAAACCTGAATTCTTCCTACAGGTTCAAAAACAATTTTGCTGCTCCCTCAGACACAGCTTAGATGTGTTTTTTTATTGAAAGGACCCTGGTGTCTCTTAACCACAAATGAGGTTAAAGCAGTTAACCTGTTTACCCCACTTATCACCCAGTGTCACATAGTGGCAGAGCAGAGTCTTCAAAGACTGGGAAAGAGGGAGGTCTGTTTTGGTAATGAGGAGAAAGGTCTGACACCAAACCAGTTTAGTGCCGCAGTGAGAAGCTCTGAGCAGATCACAGAAGCAAAAAGACAGAACAGAGGACGAGGGTGCTGGCAATTGATATGATACCTCTGCTTTCATCACCCTATATGTTATTAATACATGCAAAAGGAAAAGATTAGCTGGACTGTACCAAACTAGATCCCTCCAACAGCTGGAGGTGTAGGTGATGTTCTTCTCCATGGCATCTATTCACATACACTGATCTTTGTGGAACTTTGGGGGCCTTACAGAGAAAATACTTGAGCCTCGCCATTTCAGGAAGATGCGTATATATTGACTGCACAGATACTTACTGAGTACTTCCTACATGATGATGTGATCACTAATCTAGAGCCAGACGTCTTGGAATGTGAAGTCAAGTGGGCCTTAGAAAGCAGCACTACGAACAAAGCTGGTGGAGGTGATGGAATTCCAGTTGAGCTATTTCAAATCCTGAAATGACGCCGTGAAAGTGCTGCACTCAACATGCCAGCAAATTTGGAAAACTCAGCAGTGGCCACAGGACTGGAAAAGGTCAATTTTCATTCCAATCCCAAAGAAAGGCAATGCCAAAGAATGCTCAAACTACCACACAATTGCACTCATCTCACATGCTAGTCAAGTAATGCTCAAAATTCTCCAAGCCAGGCTTCAACAATACGTGAACCGTGAACTCCCTGATGTTCAAGCTGGTTTTAGAAAAGGCAGAGGAACCAGAGATCAAATTGCCAACATCCGCTGGATCATTGAAAAAGCAAGAGAGCCCCGAAAAACATCTATTACTGCGTCATTGACTATGCCAAAGCCTTTGACTGTGTGGATCACAATAAACTGTGGAAAATTCTGAAAGACATGGGAATACCAGACCACCTAACCTGCCTCTTGAGAAATCTGTATGCAGGTCAGGAAGCAACAGTTAGAACTGGACATGGAACAACAGACTGGTTCCAAATAGGAGAAGGAGTACGTCAAGGCTATATATTGTCACCCTGCTTATTTAACTTCTATGCAGAGTACATCATGAGAAACGCTGGACTGGAAGAAACAAAAGCTGGAATCAACATTGCCGGGAGAAATATCAATAACCTCAGATATGCAGATGATACCACCCTTATGGCAGAAAGTGAAGAGGAGCTAAAAGACCTCTTGATGAAAGTGACAGAGGAGAGTGAAAAAGTTGTCTTAAAGCTCAACATTCAGAAAACGAAGATCATTGCATCCGGTCCCATCACATCATGGGAAATAGATGGGGAAACAGTAGAAACAGTGTCAGACTTTATTTTTCTGGGCTCCAAAATCACTGCAGATGGTGACTGCAGCCACGAAATTAAAAGACGCTTACTCCTTGAAAGAAAAGTTATGACCAACCTGGATAGCACATTGAAAAGCAGAGACATTACTTTGCTGACTAAGGTCCGCCTAGTCAAGACTATGGTTTTTCCTGTGGTCATGTATGGATGTGAGAGTTGGACTGTGAAGAAAGCTGAGCACTGAAGAATTGATGCTTTTGAACTGTGGTGTTGGAGAAGACTCTCGAGAGTCCCTTGGACTGCAAGAAGATCCAACCAGTCCATTCTGAAGGAGATCAACACTGGGATTTCTTTGGAAGGAATGATCCTAAAGCTGAAGCTCCAATACTTTGGCCACCTCATGCAAAGAGTTGACTCATTGGAAAAGATTCTGATGCTGGGAGGGACCAGGGACAGGAGGAGAAGGGGACGACAGAGGATGAGATGGCTGGATGGCATCACGGACTTGATGGACGTGAGTCTGAGTGAACTCCGGGAGATGGTTGGTGATGGACAGGGAGGCCTGGCGTGCTGCGATTCATGGGGTTGCAAAGAGTCGGACACGACTGAGCGACTGAACTGAACTGAAATGAGTACTTCCTACTCTGCCAGACACTGTGCAAAGTCCTGGGGATAAAACTGTGAAGATAAGAACCCTGTCCTTCAGGAGCCTACAATCTTAGTGGAGGAGACCACAATAAATAGAATAATAAACAAGTAATGTTCATGAGAATTACAATGAATGGAAAGAACAAGAGTGAGGAAGTAAATAGAAACTGCAGCAGGCCACCTCAGATGGGGTGTTCAAGGATGTGCTTAGAAGGGGATAACATCTGAGCTTGATCATCAAGGATGAGAGAGAGTCAGCCAGTCTCCCCTTGGGGGAGCTTCCCAGAGCAACACAAGTGCCAGGCCTGGGAGCACGTGCTCAAGAGGGACAACAGAAACTGCAGTGGCTGTGACTGTGCTACAAGATGATTTGCAGCGCTGGCTAAAGCCAGATCTTGAGGATCTTGTAGACCACACAGGGGTGGTCAGAAGCCACAGAAGAGTTTTAAGCAGGAGGCCAGGGCTTCCCTGGTGGCTCGGTGGTAAAGAATCTGCCTGCAATACAGGAGACCCAAGTTTGAGCTCTGGGTCAGGAAGATCCCCTGGAGAAGGGAATGGCAACCCACTCCAGTATTCTTGCCTGGAGGAGCCCATGGACAGAGGAGCCTGGTGGGCTATGGTCTGTGGAGCTGCAAAGAGTTGGACACGACTTAGCAACTGAACGATAACATGCTTTTATTTACATTTTTAGATGATCACTCTGACTGCTGTGAGGAAATGGAGGTGAAGGTGGAAGCAGATCACTCAGGAAGCCACCATGAGAACCCAGAGAAGTGCTGATGGCAGTTCAGACTAGGGAATGGTGCTCAAAGAAAGGTCCCCAGCACCTGGCAACTTGCTAGCAATGCAAATTTCAGGCCCTACTCAGCCCCAGTGAATCGGCGTCTCTGGGGTGGGGTCAAGCCATATGCATGGTAACAACTCTTCCAGGTGATTCTTTTATTTATTTATTTTATTTTTGGCTGCACTAGGTCTTCGCTGCTGCTCTCAGGCTTTCTCTAGTTGCAACAAGTGGCTATTCTCTAGTTGTGGTGTGTGGGCTTTTCACTGCAGCAGCTTCTTTGGTTGCAGAGTGCAAGCTCTAAGCTACTCATCTCACTGGCAACTTTGTAAGGGTCTCTCAATTATTCCTGGCCTCGTCCTCCTCCACTGCAGTGGGTCACTCCAGACCACTGCTTTACCCACCATGCCCTGCAACATCATTAATAAATTCTTAATTTATAAATTCTTAATTAATTAGTAAATTCTTCAGAATAAAATTCAGATGATTAGATTGATATTCAAGGTCCTACACATTTTGTCTCTCCCTATTTTTCCTAACTTGGGCTTCCCAGGGGTAAAGAATCTGCCTACCAGAACAGGAGCTGCAAGAGTTGAGAGTTCGATCCTTGGGTCAGGAAGATTCCCCTGGAGAAGGAAATGGCAACCCACTCCAGGCATTTTGCCTGGGGAATCCCACAGACAGAGGAGCCTGGCAGGCTATATTCCATGGGGTCTCAAAGGATCCGACATGACTGAGCAACTGAGTAACTGAGCATCACATTTTTCCTAACGTACCTTCTTATACTTTCCAATATATACCTTATACTCATAAAAGGCTGGCCTATTTGTAGTCCCCGGAGCATGCATCATGTAGACCCACCCACACCGCCTCTGCCCTAACCTAGAATGCCTCTCCTCTCCACTTTCTCTCCAAATCATTCCCTTCCCTTCAGATCCACTTCTACCCCACCTCTCTTGGGAAGTCCTCTTTGGCTTTCCTTACCCACAATGGCCTCTCCCTTCTCTAAATCTTTAAAACCCCTCCTGTCTGTGCCAGTCATCTTATGCTCCTCATGCACTGCCTCGCATGACTCGTTTCCTGTTCATGGGCTTGGGCCTTATCGCATCAACCCGATCATAACCCCACTTCGAGCAGATGCCACATTCTACACAGTGATTCACCACAATGATTATGTGACCTCTTATGTCTCCCAGACTATATCGTGGAGCATGATGGACAGCACAATGGAAACTCAGATAAGCAAGGATATAGCAAACGGGTCTCACTGTCTGCCCCATTCGTGGCCCCTTCTGAGAATCTTTTGCATCCCTTCAATCCAAAACAGCAAGTCCAGTGTGAGAAAAGCAGGATGTGGCCTGATGAGGCACTTCCGTATGAGGTTCTGCCTGAAGAGACAGAGGTTGTTGTCAGTTGGTGGTGGCTCCTGGAGCTTGGAGATCATGACAGAGGGCTGGACTGGCAGCTGTGCTGATGAAGGAAGCAAGATGACTGTGCAGAGGAGACTGGCTTAGGTGGGAGGTCAACAGAGAAGATGTGCAGAGACAGCGACCATGCAGCTCCTAGAGACAGAGAGAAAGACTCAGCTCCTGGTGGCCAGCTGGTTCTCAGGTCCCGTCTGTCACTCAGCAGGGTTGGGTTGTATCTCCTGTCCATGAGGTTCCCCTTTACCATTTCAGGACATTGGAGCTCACTGGGATGGCTCTCTGGTTTTTGCCTTCAAAGGTACTTTGGCTGGAAAAGAGGCGGCACAGGCTGATAATAACTCTACCTTCCATTCCTGCTACTCCTCCCAGGATGGGCTCCTCAGGTCCTGCCCCTTCCCTTCTTCTAGGATTGTCACAACAAAGCATGATTACTAGATTCCTAGCATTGAAAACCAAGAAGCAATTGCTCAAATGCTGTCAAAAGTGACATCCAAGTTTGAGTGACAATGATGGCTTTGGTCCTGTCCCCATCCACTTCTCTATTTTTAGTTCCGCTCCTGCTCTCTGCAATTACAGTGCCTAGCGCTGAAGCAGTTGCCAGGAGTTATTTAACAAGTACCTTGCCCTTCTTTGAAGACGGTGCTTTGATCCTGAGCTTACATCCTCCTCTCAGTAACAGAGATTTCAGAACGTGCCATTTCACAAAACACTGAGCCTCTTCTGGTGTTTTCTTTGAATGATGGGCTTGAGCTCATGGACTGATCATGGACATTGGAGTTTATCAAAAAGAAATTACTCCAAATGCAGTGTCTTCAGCTATTTCCTCTCCATCTCTAAAATGGGACTAACATGCCCAAGTTTTCTCAAAAAGGCCAGGAAATGAATCAATATAATGGGTAGAAGTGAAAGTATGAGAGTGTTAGTCACTGACTCTTTGTGACCCCATGGACTGTAGCCCACCAGGCTCCTCTGTCCATGGAATTCTCCAGGCAAGAATACAGGAGTGGGTTGCCACTTCCTTCTCCAGGGGATCTTTCCCACCCAGGGATTGAACCTGAGTCTCCTGCATTGCAGGCAGACTCTTTACTTTATTCCACATAGTATTATTTTTCTAATTACCAATGTCCATTTATCTTCAGGAAGATCATTCAGGGTGTAAGTGTTATGTTCAAAGAACTATGAAATACTTAGAGCTGTGCTATGATGCAGGGGCGACTTGAGTCCCCTACTAAATGATGCTGACGGACATGCTGCAGTGGCCACTCCCCATGCACGTGTATTTATCCAATATTTGAATTTTTACATCAAGCCCAAATTATTTATCCCATCAGAAAATCCTATGTGTAAATTAGGGATCAATCAAGGGTAGGAAAATTGGGGAACCACACCTGCAGGAGAGTGAAGAAAGCCAGATAAGGGAAGAGAATTTGGACTTTATTTCATCACAACGAATGCCTCAATGGATCCTGAGGACACTGGGCTGACCCTGAAGACTTGTCCCAAACAAAGCCAAGAGGCAGAACTCTGTACCCCTACCTGTCAGTCACTGGGTACAAGCTGCCCCCAGGAAGGGGTATCGCCTTCATCTGAGAGCAATTCCTGGGAGGGGTTACTCAGGCCAGCCATAGGCTGGGGAATGAGCTTAAAGCAGATGCGGAAGCAGGGGTTGCCAGGATCTGAGCACAGTGCAACATCTATTACAGCAAGTCAGAGTCACCTTTGTGTCTTTTCATGTGTCAATGAAATAAGAACTAATAAGGAATTCCCTGAAGAAAAGGTGGTCTTCATAACGGTTTTCTTGCTCCAAGGACACACTGTAGAGGATGGAACATACCTCAGACTACCTGGTATCTGATGCACAGGGCTAACAGGAGAATCTGTGGCAAGACACAGGAAAACTCCAGACATGACCCTGCGCCTACACCCCAGCCTACAGCACACACCGCTGGCTCCTTAACCCACAGACTCACATCTCTCATCACAGGTATTTCATTCCAGGAATGAGGTCCTGGCCTTAGCTCAGCTCAAAGGGATATTTTGCTTTTCATGTTCGCCATCTCCCCTAGTACACACACCTAAGAGCCGACAGTGTTATTACTTCAAAAAGGCTTATGGCTATTAGCCTGAAATTAAAAGGTATTATCAGAAACAACTGGGAGAATTAAAAGATCAAAAATAACATTTGAAACCTTTGCAATTCCCCCATTAAATGACAGAATGTGGTAAAACTCATCTACGCTCCATTTTGCAGGAGGAAATCCTCCCAGGCTTTCTTAAACTTTTACACATATTTATTCCTTGCAACATTTTTATTAAACTTACTGAAATATGTTGTAGAGAAATACACCCTTGATCTTTATCAAAACTGTATATTTCTTTTAAGTCCTGAGGAAGGGCATTCTCTCTCACCTAATGAAACTGTAAAGTGGCAGCTCTAATGGCCTCTTTGTCCCGTCTTGCTGTCCCGTCTAGCTCAGAAATTAATCAGTTCAAAAAGATATATTAACTTCCTGGTTAATTCAAAGATCGGATTCTATGATTTTTGTTCACCTATAATGGACAATGTGTCCAGGTTATTATCCCCTAAGAGGATCACCATTTAAGCTTTTCCTAGATGCTCAATTCTTCTTTGTTCCTTTGCTAGCATTTTTATCTTCAACCAGGAAAAAAATGTACATTGTCCTACGTTCGTGGTTTGGCAGATTATAAGCGATCATTGTTCCTTTCTCTTTTTGATGTTCTTCAGATTTTTAAAAGTGAGTTTAACAAGTACTTTGAGCTTCCTCGGTCCTTTCCAATTTATCACCATCATAATTGCTGATGTACCTCACTGACAGACAAATAAACATTTATCTTTTTTGCCTGAGTATGAAACCAGTCCCTACCTGCACTTGTTGGTATGGGTAAATTCTCACCAACGTGTGAGGCTATAAAAGTTATTGGCTAATAGCATGGATTCTTTTTTTTTCATTGAAGTTGATTTACAGTGTTGTGTTAGCTTTAGGACATGTGTAGTAATCATACCTGAAGTATCAGCATCCAGCCCAAAGCTCTCTTCAAAGAGGGTACTCAGATGTTTATGGTAAATGAATGGATATTTTAATTAGCTTGAGTATCATCTTTGGGGTGCCTGTGGTGTGATATAGAACATGATCCTGTCTGAAATAGAAGAGAATGATTACATCAAGTGATCCAGATACATAGATATAGTTTTTTTCAGATTCTTTTCCCATATAAGTTATCATAAGATATTGAATACAGTTCCCTGTGTTACACAGTAGGTCCTTGTTGTTTATCCATTTTATTTTATTTTAAAAGAGGGAAGGAGACACAGGTTTGGGGGTGTTTTTTCTGATATGTTGTTGTTTAGTCGCTGAGTCAGTCATGTCCCACTCATTGCAACCCTGTGGACTACAGCCCACCAGGCTCTGCTGTCCATGGGATTTCCCAGGCAAGATACCGAAGTGGGTTGCCATTTCCTTCTCCAGGGGATCTTCCTGACCCAGGGATCGAACCTGTGTCTCCTGAGTTGTAGGTGGGTTCTTTAACACTGAGCCACCTGGGAAGCCCTGTTTATCCATTTTATACATAGTATTGTGTATAAGTTAATCCCTAACCCCTAATTTATCCCTCCCCTACTTTCCCTTTTGGTATGTTTTCCTCCCTTTTCCCTTTTCATATGTTTGTTTTCTATGTCTGTGAGTCTATTTCACTTTTGTAAATAAGTTCATTTGTATTATTTTTTTAGGTTCCGCATGTTAAACGATATGGTATATCTGTCTTTTTCCATCTGACTTACTTCACTTAGTATGATTAATCTCTAGGTCCATCCAATATAGCATGGATTCTTGAGCTGGATTGTCTGGTTTCAAATTCCACCTCTGCCATTTAGCTCTGGAAAAAATCACAACTTCTTTGTGCCTTAGCTTTCCTGGGTATAGAGAATATCTATTCACAGGGTTACTTAAAATTTTTAAGTTTTAAAAATTTTAATTAAAATTAAAACTGTTAGAATTAACTGGGTTAAAAGCAGTATCTAACATGTGATCTACATATTTTTATATGTGTGCATGCATATGTATACTACTTATTATTACTAGTATTACAACACAAATTTAAAATTATTATCAATCATACAGCTAAATTATGATATTTGTCAATAATAGCACAAAAATTATTATGATATAATAATTTTCTATTTCAGATGGGATCATGTTCTATACCACACTCACAGGCACCCCAAAGATGATACTCAAGCTAATTTAAATATCCATTCATTTACCATAAACATCTGAGTGCCCTCTTTGAAGAGGGCATTGGGCTGGATGCTGATACTTCAGGTATGATTACTACACATGTCCTGCCCTCAGAGCACCATTCCTCCCAGAGGTCCACAAACACTAGCCCTTCCTGAAGTCAAATAGTGGACCTTCGAGCACATTTTCTAATCTCAGATTTATTCTTAAGCAGTCATTATTAGTGAATGTCTTTATATTCTGTCAAGAAGCTTCCTCTCAGGTCATTGAAAGCTTAAAGGAGATAGATATTCCACATTAGAGAGTAGGAGAAGATTCCAAAGAAAGGCTTTAGCAGGTGCAGTGGTATTTTTCTATAAAATCACTGTGATATCTCCACTGACATCTTTTTCTAGGCAGGTGCTATATTAATAGACCACTTTTTATACATCTGCAGCCGAAGAGGACTAACAGAGCTAGTCTTTCCCACTCCAGGCTTCCCAGGTGGTGCTCGTGGTAAAGAATCTGCCTGCCAGTGAAGGAGATGGAAGAGACAGGGGTTCAATCCCCAGGTCAGGAGGATCCCCTGGAGGAGAGCTTGGCAAACCACTCCAGTATTCTTGCCAGGAGAATCCCCTGGACAATGCGGCCTGGAGGGCTACAGTGCCACTCCATATCATTCCTTGGATAATGGTTTGCTGTCACAAAATCACTTGTTCACTGTAATGACTCTCTAGTGTTTATTGGGAATATAACTAATTAAGTCAGCTGCACAAATTCCATACTTATTATGTGATAAAAATTATACTATATAAAGTGCAGGAGATAAAAATATCAAAAGTGGTGTTAACCAAAATTTATAATTAAAAAAAGAATACAAAAGTCATTACAGTACATTGGAACTAATCAGGGACAGCTTTTAAAAGGTGAATTTTAAGCCAGAAAGGTTACATGCATGGACTGGTGATATTAAAAGTAGACAAGGAGGTTCTGGTATCCAACAAGGTACAGAGGAAGGCATTTGAAAATCTGTGCTTGCACACACACTCACACACACTCACACACTCATCTGTCCTTCCCAAACTCGTGTGCGTATGTCGGCAAAGACAGTCTGGTCAATGAGCTTGACAGATGGCTGTGAAGTGTGCGCCACGTGGCTGAACTGGAACCCATGATAGCGTGGACCCAGATGAGAATGAACTTGTCAAGCTTCCCAGGTGCTGGACATCCCCGTGCACATGGATCCCTGTGCACCTCAATAGAGCTCTCACCCATCAGGTGCTGGAAGCATCTGTCCTCGACCGTCGAGTAGTCGAGGTAACTCTGGACTCCGGTAACTCTCTCAGGTCCTGTTGCCTGGGGAGTGCTCCCTAACACAATGCAGAAAGAATTTCAGGGCTGCCCATCCAGAAATCTGATGCAGGGAGCTCCTAAGGGGTGTTAAAACTGCCCTCCTGTGGCCACAGTATGAGAAAGAATCCAGACCTGGAGAAACCACACACTAAGAGGGCTCAGATTAAGAGCTCAGAGAGCCAAATATCTTGCTCGAGTGCTCGCTGTAGGCCAGCAAAGCCTGAGAACTCTCTGGAAGCTATGATGAAGGCCAAGAAGTAAATGTCTACGGCAGCAGGCAGACAAGCTGGCGACAAGATCAACGAAGCACATGTGAGTATAGGACCAGAAAGGCTTCCAGCAATTCCTGTGTGAGCAGACACTGCGGCCAGACATCAGAAGCCATGCTTTTGTGCAATCTCTGGACAGAGAGCAAGTTCAAGCTCTTTCAACCAATTCTTTGGTCTTCATAGAACTTCTACTTAAAACATCCCGTCATTATCTATATATATATACCTGGACCCAGTGGTCACTTACCTTGAGAGTTAAGTTCCCAGGGCCTGGATCAAAGCAAACAAAATGGGCATCTCCTACCCCCTCTACCCACTAAGGAATTGTCCTAAAAGAATGATCTGTATGTCAGTGTGCCACACCGAAGAGTGGCTTATACCTGGAGATGAATCCTGTCCCTCCATTGGGCTGGTCTGATGGGCCAGCCTTTCAGGGGCAAATCTGTACACCTTAACCTCCTCTAACCTTGAACTTCCACTCCAAGGCTGCCCCAGTCAACCCGGTATAGGAAGAAGGAGAGACCCAGTTACTTGCGCATTCTCCCAGCTTTCCTAATTAAACTTGATTCTGTATTATCTATCCACTTGTTCATTCACGCATCCCTTCATTCGCTTTTTAAAACTGGAATATAAGCTTTACAGCATTGTGTTAGTTTCTGCTGCACAGCATGAATCAGCTATATGTGTACATGTACCCCCTTCCTCTGAAGCTTCCCTCCCACCCCTTTAGGCCATCACAGAGCACTGAGCTGGGCTCCCTGTGTTATACAGCAGCTTCCCACTAGCTATCTATTTTACACATGGCGGTGTATAGATGTCAACACCACTCTCTGGATTCGTCCCATCCCCTCCTTCCCCCCACCCTGTGTCCACAAGCCCATTCCCCGTGTCTCCACTGCTACCCTGAAAATAGGTTCATCAGTACCATTTTTCTAGATTCCGTATATGTGCCTTAATACACAATATTTGATTTTCTCTTTATGAGAAAATCTCTCTCTTCACTTCACTCTGTATGAAAGACTCTAGGCTCATCCATATCACTACATATGAGCCAATTTTGTTTCTTTTTATGCATTCATTTATTTAAAAGGCTCATATACAGCACTCACTAAGGGCAGGACATTCCTCTAAATACTTTGGGAATTAATCCATTTACTCCTTACAGTTCCCTATCTCACACACACACACACACACACACACACACACACATGCATGCGCACACACATACACACATGCACACACACACACACGCACACATCCTTTGCCCCTCAAGTGTTTCTACTTCTTTGTCTGTGGCTTGTATGTGATCATGTATCATGCCCTTATTTATGTGTTTGCATTATCTCAAACTGGATTAACAGCTCCTAACAGGCAAGAATGCTCTGCAGACACTTACCCAAATGCAGCGACTAGTGGGGACATCAACAGTTAAGTTCCCTTCCTGGAAATTGCTGAAGAGGGTGCCACTGGCTGATGCTGTAGCTTCCTGAGGATAAAATAGCTGGTTCCCCTTTCTCTTTTGGGGGGTGTCTGTCTAAACCATCATCGTTGTTGCAGGTACTGCTGTTTCCACACACTCCATCCCACACACAGGTAACAGCTTTGCTGGGATCCCTGGAAAGATGTCATTTGTCCTGTCAAATTACAGGACACTGTGGATGAGGGGCCACAGAATTTGCTCCTGCATCCAGGCCTGGCTCCATCACACACAGCTTTACCGTGGCAGGGAAATTCTCTTTATGGAGTTCTGAGTGCAACAGTCTGGCAACTGGGGGCTTGACAAATGTTTTTTCATGATACTGAAGCTGACGTTCAGAGGAGCAAAATATTTCCTGGAACAAAGGGGTACATTGTGAGTGAATTCACCTTTTATTAAGGGCTGTCTGGCCAGATCCCTCTGTGCCCAGCATGCAAGGAAAACAGACTACAAACACGAATGCAGGACTGGACATGCAGAGACTGCGACCAAGCACCGAACTCTTCAGCATCAAAACGTGTCTACTGTGCAAAACAAACCCTACATTCAATAACCAAGTTGGGGAACTATGAACAGACATGAAGGATTAGGAACTCACAGACTGGCCTGAGCAAAAACTCCCAGCTGATTCCAATCTCAATAGCAAATGTTTATTCAAAAACACTAATTAGCAGGCAAAATGTGGGTTCATGAAACAGCACTCTCCAGAAAGTGAGGAAGGATGGAGAATGTGGAGTGGGGGCAGTGGGGGGAAGTAAGACCATTTCCCTAGTGAGAATGATGAGAGAATTGCTTGCTCAAGGGCAAATTTTATGGAAAATCATGATCCAGTGCTAACAGAGGAGAAACCTTTCCAAAGAGTTAATGGAGCAGTTAGAGAAATTCAGGTTCAGTAAATGATGAGGACTGGGAGTATTGATCGGAACATCCTGGTGGATGAAAATATGGAGCTGAGCTGCTGACCAAACTATATAATAGAACAGCTCTTCCACAGAGGATGAGGATTTTTAGTTGCTGAGCTGATGTTGCAGTCTTGCCCACCCGGCTCTCCCTCTCAAGCTGGTTCTCTTAAAAAAAAAATGCTTTCCACTCTGTCCTGGAAGTTGGTCGACTAACCTCCCACTCACATAACTGCCCTTCTCATCTCTGATGAGTTCCACATCCACAACCTCCAGCCCAAGCTCTCATCTGACCTCCAAGGGGACAGTTCCAGGTCTCCCAGGGAATTGGGTAACCACTGTCACAACTAAATAAACGCTCATCCTGCCCAGAGCCCTCACCACCATCATCAATGAAAAAACAAAGCAATCAAAGAAACCATAAATCATTTCAATCGTGCTTCCTGTCTGCCAACTTTGAAAATATGGGTTTACCTGTAATCCCGCCCTTTTTCAGCTCCTCTACCCAAACTGTCAATAATATCAGCATTTCACCTTGGCCAGTTATTCCAGTGATTTCTCTAATTCTGTTATGTCTTCTAGAAAATGAGAATAAGAGACTGGCATGAAGACTGACCAAAAACCATGTGTGTGGAACACTCAGAATGATACTAGGCATTTCGTTATTACACACAAGCCATCATTTTGACCAGCACTGGCACTGCAGGAAAATATTTCTCCAGTTCTTTCCTCTAGGCACTCCACCAGCATCACGTCAACACCTTCATTGCCTCAGCCATTTGCGTTTGGGATGTTAAGTTTCCAAGCCTTTAAAGCCAGGAGACTCCTAAGAGAAATAAAGACCAGTCCTTGCTGCTTGCCACAATCTACTGGGAGTTAAAAAACAAAATAGATACCAAGCCCCAACCCCAGACTTGCACAATCTAAAACTTGGGGGAAGGTGTGCCTAGAAGCAGTTTGCTTTTTTCAGCAGCCTCTCTGGGGCTTCTACTGCAAAGTCAGGTATGGGAACCACTATATAAGACAAGGCTATTGGAAATTCTCATTCTATAGATGAGGATACTGAGGCAGAGAGAAATTAAGAGACCGAATTAAGGACACAGAGCTGGGAGGTAGCAGAGCCAAGAGGAACTCAAATCCCAGGGTTCTCAATCCAAGGACCTTCATGTCACCACCCTGGCTACTCTTAGCCTTCTGGATGCCATAGTTCCCTCCCTGATCTTCTCCACCACCATTGTCACACACTCTAAATACTTAGTCTATGTTGACCTCTGTTCAAGAACCTAAAGTAGTTCTCCAGGGTAGGACTACTCTCCATTCAGAGAAGGGTATATATAAATAATTTTGTTAGAAAATTAATCCATGTAAGGTATAGTGATTTACTGGTGAAGATTGAGAACAGTGGGTACTTATCTGTAGCTCAACATGAAAATTCTCATCTTGATCACCTGTGAATGACAGCTACTCCAAATCAATGTCAGCACTGTTCTACAGGTCAAATGTTATATAATCTTACAAAAGAAATAACTTGCTGGACAGTGTTACATGATCATGCTGATCTCCTGCATCAGGCACAATCTGGGCACTGGGCTACCAGAAATAAGAGTTCCAGAGCTCCTTTGGATATCTGGTCAACCTTATAGACTGGATGGACTAGAATAGCATCCTGAAGAGAAGAAATGAGTTCGGGCTTGGACTTCATCCAAATTGTATTGCAGGCTGGTGATTTCCTTCATGGAAAGCCATACAAATCATGGGGATAAGTGTGGGGACCCAAGGCCAGGGGTCCTCCCCATGGATAAGAGGAGTACCATCTCATCAGTTGGTTAATAGACGGGGATCTATGGAAGAGTACTTCAGAGCCACTTTTCAAAGCTTTATATAGATGTCTGGCCAACTGCATTGTATGTTAAATAAGTAGGAACTTGAAGGCATTAAAAATTAATAGAAAGCTGTATGAATAATGCATCTGTGACAGTGTATAAAATGATCATACACTCCCTCCAGGTTAGGCAATGCATCTTGGAAATGGTACGAGCTATGTGAACTTACAGAGTTTTCACTGGTGGCCTGAGAAGAGGAACAAAGGAGAAGGTAAATGAAATCTGGGCTGAACGAAAGCACAAGTTACTGATGCTTTGAAGCAACGTGTCTAAGGATCTCCACATACTCTGTCCCAATTGGAGACCTGTACCACAGCCCTGAGCCCAAATTGCAGAGGCTGATTCTGATCTCCTATGACAGAGAGAGAGACCCCTTAGGATACAAGTAAAACAGGCTATAAGTAAAGGTTACAAGTACCCCCTTGGGTTACAAGTAAAGCTAAAGGCAAAGGAGAAAAGGAAAGATACACCCATCTGAATGCAGAGTTCCAAAGAATAGCAAGGAGAGATAAGAACACCTTCCTCAGTGATCAATGCAAAGAAATAGAGGAAAGCAATAGAATGGGAAATACTAGAGATCTTTTCAAGAAAATTAGAGATACCAAGGGAACATTTCATGCAAAGATGGGCTCAATAAAGGACAGAAATGGCATGGACTTAACAGAAGCAGAAGATATTAAGAAGAGGTGACAAGAACACACAGAAAAGCTATACAAAAAAGATCTTCATGACCCAGATAACCACCATGGTGTGATCACTCACCTAAAGCCAGATATCCTGGAATGTGAAGTCAAGTGGGCCATAGGAAGCATTACTACAAACAAAGTTAGTGGAGGTAATGAAATTCCAGTTGAGCTGTTTCAAATCCTAAAAGATGATGCTGCGAAAGTGTTGTACTCAATATGCCAGCAAATTTGGAAAACTCAGCAGTGGCCACAGGATTGGAAAAGTTCAGTTTTCATTCCAATCTCAAAGAAAGGCAATGCCAAAGAATGTTCAAACTACCGCATGACTGCACTCATCTCACATGCTAGCAAAGTAATGCTCAAAATTCTCCAAGCCAGGCTTCAACAGTACGTGAACAGTAAACTTCCAGATGTTCAAGCTGGATTTCGAAAAGGCAGAGGAACCAGAGATCAAATTGCCAACATCTGTTGGATCATTGAAAAAGCAAGAGAGTTCCAGAAAAATATCTACTTTTGCTTTATTGACTACACCAAAGCCTTTGACTGTGTATATCACAACAAACTCTGGAAAATTCTTAAAGAGGTGGGAATACCAGACCACTTTACCTGTCTCCTGAGGAATGTGTATGCCAGTCAAGAAATTAGAGGAATTCTAACTGTATGTAGTTAGAAATGGACATAGAACAACAGGCTGGTTCCCAATTGGGAACTGTATATTGCCACCCTGCATATTTAACTTCTATGCAGAGTACATCTTGCGAAATGCCAGACTGGATGAAGCACAAGCTGGAATCAAGATTGCCAGGAGAAATATCAACAACCTGAGATACACAGATGACACCACCCTTAAGGCAAAAAGCAAAGAAGAACTAAAGAGCTTCCTGATGAAAATGAAAAAGTTGGCTTAAAACTCAACATTCAAAAAACTAAGATCATGGCATCTGGTCTCATCACTTCATGGAAAATAGATCAGGAAACAGTGGAAACAGTGAGAGGCTTTATTTTGGGGGGCTCCAAAATCACTGCAGATGGTGACTGCAGCCATGAAATTAAAAGACACTTGCTCGTTAGAAGAAAAGCTATGACAAACCTAGACAGCATATTAAAAAGCAGAAACATTCCTTTGCCAACAAAGGTCTGTCTAGTCAAAGCTATGGCTTTTCTAGTAGTCATGTATGGATGTGAGAGTTGGACCATGAAGAAAGCTGAGCACCTAAGAATTGATGTTTTTGAACTGTGATGTTGGAGAAGACTTTTGAGAGTCCCTTGGACTGCAAGGAGATCCAACCAGTCCATCCTAAAGGAGATCAGTCCTGAATATTCATTGGAAGGACTGATGCTGAAGCTGAGACTCCAATACTTTGGCCACCTGATGTGAAGAACTGACTCATTGGAAAAGACCCTGATGCTGGGAAAGATTGAAGGCAGGAGGAGAAGGGGAAGAGAGAGGATGAGATGGTTGGATGGCATTACCTACTTGATGGACATGAGTTTGAGCAAGCTCTGGATGGTGGTGATGGGCAGGGAAGCCTGATGTGCTGCAGTCCATGGTGTCTCAAAGAGTCAGACAGGACTGAGCAACTGAACTGAACTGAACTGAGGGCTTCCCAGGCATCACAGTTGTAGAGAACTCGTCTGCCAATGCAGGTGATGCAAGAGAGGTGGATTCAATCCATGAGTTAGGAAGATCCCCTGGAGGAGGAAATGGCAACTCACTCCAGTATTCTTGCCTGGGGAATCCCATGGACAGAAGAGCCGGGAGGGCTACTGTCTGTGGGGTTGCAAAGAGTCAGAAATTACTGAGCAACGCACACCCATGCTGGTAGTTTTCCATGCTTCCTTTTCATCCTGCCAGTATCCAGTCACTTGGTCATCTCCTCTCTCTCTCTCTCTCTCTCTCACACACACACACACACACACACACACAGGCAATGCTGGGATATGCTGGCTCAACATGAAACAAGCAGTCCAAAAAAAAAAAGAGCATTTCCTGCAAATTAAAGACAGGCAGAGCCTGGTAACACAGGTGATGGGGTGAACATTTACAAAGTCTGCCTCTCAACACTGCTTCTTTAATGCACTTTATTTTGCCCTAAAGGGATTTCATGGTAATGAAATCTGTACTCAAAAATCAAGCCTTCCTAACTAGAGATACCTTGGGACTGTTTGTTCGCTGCTGTGTAGCTGTGTGTGGTATGACCCTGTTACTGAGTGTGTGTTGGGGGTGGGGGGGAATGTTGCTATCGATGTATGATATAAGTCTGCTTTGAAAGCTGATTCCATGGGGTAAAGTAAGATACAGATCTAATTTGATGAGACACTAAATTTCGACCTGTCTTACCTAACAGAATTCTGATGCTTGTTTTTTCATTATAAAGATTTGGGGTAATGACTTTATTTAGTGCTTGCTCTTCTCCTCCCCTGGATTTCTAGCAGAAAGTCAAAGATCCTGATTTACAAACAGAGGTTTCTTAAGTACTATTTTTAGAACAATGCTGTACCAGATTTATAAGGGGGGGGGGGTGGTTAGGGGGAGAAACTCCAGTCACTTTCGAGCAAAGTAGCATTTCACTGCATAATAATGAAGTACTAATTGCTCTTTGTCATCACTTTTTATGCAAATTGCCCTGGAGCATTTGCCCAATATGCATTTTACATTTTAACAAAGAAAGTGGAGTCTTGACAAACAAGAATAGTATACCCAAGCAAAAATAAAAATATCAGCTATAAAATAAAATTGCTTAAGGTGCATTCTCTATGGGTATAAATTTTTCTATTATATCATTCCCATTATTAGATCTATTTGGCCAATAAGATTTCTTTGAATCTAAAATAGCAGTTTATGTGTCAGGCAAAAAATAAGTTGGTGGGCAAAACCTGCATATTTTGCTCATCATACAATTTACAAAGGAAGTTTGATGTGAAAATTATGTTCCCAGCAGAATTTAAATAGACCAGGTCAAAATCTAGACTGTCAAAGGAATCCAGTTGTGTCAAAGCATTTATAACAGGCACAAATTTTTAGAGGTTTCAGTTATTCTAATGGTTCCCATTTTCATAGAGACAGTCATCAGCGTTATATAAAAAAAAAGAAACATGATTTGCATATCACAAATGGGTAGAGAGGTTAAAACATATTTCAGGATGTGTGCGTTCAGATTCCAGTCTGGAGACAGTTACTAGTCACTATCTTGGTGACCATCAGGCAGTAGAGAAAAAAAAAGAGAAATGTGATTTATGAGATTTCTGAGACCTTCGGAGTAATCTAAAATTCAAACCTGGTCTTCTAGGTCATTATGAAGATATATTTGTCAAGGTAAGAGGATAGAACATATTTTATTTAACAGTCTGTTAGTTTGATCTATACCATTTAAATATTTAAACATATGGTATGTGGGCCTCCATTTGTACTGTTGCCCTAGGCTCCACAAATGTTAGAGGGAGGCCTACTTCCTAGAACCACTCCTCCACTTCCAGTTCACAAGCTTCCATCAAATCTGGACCTGCTTATTCTAAAAACAGAATACAGTTGGCTCAAGGCAACTGATGTCCAGAACTATCACTATGCTATTCAGTAAATCCATACTTTGCAAATCAAAAAATACGTTATGTGACAAGGTTCACTGTTTATAAAGAAATAGAGGATTTCTTTCCAGATGTACAGAAATGAGCTGTTGCCTTATTAAATGACCATTGTAGAGTAGGATAATTCCTGGAATAATAATGAATAATGGGAAGCCTTGAAATGTTTAATTCCAGACTTCTAAGCCATTTACAGTTCTAGAGTCATTAGTCCACAATCCCTTCTTCTGAGCTGGATCCAGAAGGTGTGAGCCACTCACTTTTACAAACACCCAGGCCCAGAAAAGTATTGCCTAAAGTTACAGCATGAGTCAGGGGGCAAGTGAAGTGCAGAATCACTCATGGTCCCAGACGCCCTCCATTAGACAACCCGATTATGAGATGAAATACTGGTAAACACAAGCTTCTGTACCCAGGAAATGCACTGTGAAGGGCATAATGAATTACTTATGCTGCGTAGTGTATGTATAAATCATATTAAAGCATGCTGAATGGTACATTATCATGCTTCTATTTTGCATTACAAAAGTAACTAATGTAAGCTGCAAAGTGTACTTTTAATCCATTATTCATTTCTAAAAGTAGTCAGACCACTATTCAAGTACCATAAAAGGCTACCAGGGTAAGCAAACCTGCTTTTCAATGGATGAAGATGAAACAGCAAGATTTTTAAATCAATTTTAAATTAGTCAGGCTGTATTTATTAAAACGTATCAAATCTATGTATTCCCAGTACAGATGGAGGAATTATGACAAACCATAACTTTTTCTCCCCCGCCCCCAGCCCCCGCCCCCGCCACACACACACACAAATTCTATTTCTCCAGTCTAGCATCAATATAATTACTTTCATTATGTGTGATTCTCTGATACTGTTTATTTTACCTCATTTTTAATGTTCATACTGGTTCAAAACATATTTTTAGTTTTCCTTCTCATTTCAGTTCAGCTCTGTACACTCTAGTTTTTCCACAGGGGCTGCCTCAAGGAGTTAGCACTTTTTCTACAAATGTTTCCCTAACACAAAAGCAAGAACTTGGGGTGTCTCTATCACTCCATAGAGTGCTAGGGATAAAGCACCCCGCAAAAGCTTTTTCAGTCAGGGTTCAAAATACAGGAGCCAAAGAAGAAAAGGCTGATAGAAACTGATACAAAAGCAACATAAGCAGGAAACCCAAATGTCAAACTAAGAATGTTTGCACCCTAAATCACAAAGAGTCCAACCGCTTAACGTTTCATGAGTCTCAGAAATTGAGAAGGACTTCCCTGGTGGCACACTGGATAAGAATCTGCCTGAGAAGCCAAGCACCACAAAAACTGAAGGACCTAAGGTACTCCATTTTGTAAGGTTATGGGAAAAGAGCCTTTGGAAATCCAAGAGCCTTTGGAAATCCCCTGACCTCACCCCACCACCTGCGAACCAATCAGAACCCTTGGCCAGCCCGGGGAAATTCGAATCGAGCCCAGGAAATGGGAACCAATCAGCACCCGTGGCCAGCCGGGAAACAAGAACCAATCAGAACTCAACACCTAACCCTTCACCAGAAGGTGACCAATCAGACCCGGAGACTCCCATTTTTCGAATTTTTCCTGCGAGAATACCCTATATAAGCAATGTAACCCAGAGCTTAGGGCTCCTCCCTATAGCTGCTGCGTTGGTATTGGTATCAGTGGGAGCCCCAGCTCGAGCTTGGTAATAAAAACTCTCTTGCTTTTGCATCGGATATCGGCTCCCTGGCGGTCACTGGGACATTTCGTGACTTGGGCATAACAAAACGAATAGCTCTCACTCATTGCAACTAGAGAAAGAACTTGCAGAGCAACGAAGACCCACTGTGGCCAAAAAGAAAGAAATAATTGCTTTAAAAACTATTAAAAAGAAAAAAAGACATTGAGAAAAGTCCAACAGCCTAACTGAACAAAAGTCATGAACAAAACATTTACAGAGGGGGAAATACAAATGAAATACATATGAGAAAACTTGCAACTTCACTCGTGAAGTTCAATTCAGATTAAAGCTTCACAATGAAACCATTTCAAATTGGCAAACATTTCCGCAAGTTTGATAATATAACTGTTGACAGGGCTGTAGGGGAAATAAACACATATGCTGGTGGGACTGCCAGTTAGACTAAATCTAGTGGAGGGCAATAGGGCAACTCCTTATAAGGGTAACTCCTTCTCAGAGTTACTTGCTTTGACCCAGTAATCCCACTTCTGGGAATTTATCCTATATAGAGATTCATCTGCACCCTTATGAAATGATATATATGCAAGGTTATTCACTACAACATGATTTGTAGCAGCAACACTTGGTCCATTAATAGATGTGATGGCTAATTTTATATGTCAGTTTGACTGGGCCACAGGCTGCAAATTATTTGATCAAATGTTATTCTGAATATTCCCATGAGGCTATTTTTGGATGAGATCTGAAGCAGTAGATTGAACAAAGCAGACTGCCCTCCCTAATGGGGTGGGCTAGTTGAAAGTCTGAACAGTACATATTAGAAACAGTACTCACTACAGAAAAACAAATGGGGATGACCTTGGTGAGACCTAGGACACATTAACTAAATAACTGTTATGTATAGAACGAAATGTATTAAATGCTCACCTTTACATGAAAAGGGAGATAAAGATACATATAGGTAATTGCTTATATTCACATTAAGAAATATTCAAAGAAACACAAAAGCAGTGAATAAAATCATTTCACTAGGGTCAGAGTGAACCAGGATATATATGCATAAAGAGATACTTTTTCAATCCTTTTGCTTTTTGAATCATGTGAATATATTTCTTATTCAAAAAGGCTAAAATAAATTTTAAAATAACTAATAGTGTTTCTTGATCACATCACCCTAATTGATTTCTTATATGGCACTATCACCATCAGAGATATTCTTGTTTAGTTACTAGTTTCCCTGTTTTCTGTGCTTTAGGACAGGGGTCAGCAAAGTATAGCCCATGAGCCAAATCCAACCCTCCTTTTATTTTGTAAATAACGTTTCAGCAATAAACAGACATGCCCATTTATTTTCATATTTCTCGGGCTGCTTTTATGCTACAGGGGCAGAGATGAATGGCTATGACTGAGACCAAATGGCCCAAAAGCCTAAAATATTTACCATCTGGCCTTTTCCAGAAAGCGTTTGCTGACACTTGGTCTAGAACTCGAATTCCTTCTTAACAGAATGTGAAGGTAGGGGCTTCCCAGCTGGCTGGTGGCAAAAACCCTGCCTGCCAGCGCAGATGTGGGTTTGCATCCTGGGTCAGGAAGATCCCCTGGAGGAGGGCGTGGAAATCCATTCCAGTATTCTTGCCTGGGAAATCCTATGGACAAAGGAGCCTGGCAGGCTACAGTCCACAGGGTCACAAAGAGTCCGATGTGACAGAGCATGCACACACGCACAAGGGTAGGAAGCTTATTTGGTCTCCAACATATTCCTTCAGTTCAGTTCACTTCAGTCACTCAGCCATGTCCGACTCTTTGAGACCCCATGGTCTGCAGCATGCCAGGCTTCCCTGTCCATCACCACCTCCCAGAGCTTGCTCAGACTCACATCCATCAAGTCAGTAATGCCATCCAACCATCTCATCCTCTGTCTTCCCCTTCTCCTCCTGCCTTCAATCTTTCCCAGCATCAGGGTCTTTTCCAATGAGTCAGTTCTTCACATCAGGAGGCCGAAGTATTGGAGTTTCAGCTTCAGCATCAGTCCTTCCAATGAATACTCAGGACTGATCTCCTTTAGGATGGACTGGTTGGATCTCCTTGCAGTCCAAGGGACTCTCAAGAGTCTTCTCCAACACCACAGTTCAAAAGCATCAGTTCTTTGGTGCTCAGCCTTCTTTATAGTCCAACTCTCACATCCATACAGGACTACCGGAAAAACCATGGCTTTGACTAGACGGACCTTTGTTGGCAAAGGAATGTCTTTGCTTTTTAATATGGTATCTAGATTTGTCATAGCTTTTCTTCCAAGGAGCAAGTGTCTTTTAATTTCATGGCTGCAGTCACCATCTGCAGTGATATTAGAGCCCCACAAAAATTAAGTCTTTCACTGTTTCCATTGTTTCCCCATCTATTTGTTGTGAACTGTATTCCTTACAATCTTGAATAGGGTCTAGGTTGATTTTCCCGAAAAACAAACTCTGAGCTGGAGATCAGTGAACAGCAGGCTTCTTAGGGCTGCTCCTAGGATCACCTGAGGGAAGGAAAGGAGCCGAGAAGCAGGGAGGAGTCAAGCACCCCCCCCAACTCTGCCCCCTCCCCCCAGTCTCAAAGGACTGTCTCACCTGACCACAGCGGTGCTTCCTAAAGGTGGAATGACCTTTCAGAGCTCCAGATGAGTTGAGAGGGCTAGGGCTTTCTGGCCCCACTTGGATCTGTCATTGCATGGGGGTGTCCTGGAAAAGAGATATGACTTTCTTTCTTCAGTCGAAACAAATTCTGAAGCAGTGTCACCAGTGACAGCTGTCTGCCAACAGGACTCCCCAAAGCTGGGATGTGAAAGTCAAAGTGTTAATCACCTAGTTGTGTCCAACTCTTTGCAACCCCATGGACTGTGTAACTCGTCAGGCTCCTCTGTCTGTGGAATTCTCCGGGCAAGAATACTGGAGTGGGTTGCCATTCCCTTCTCCACAGGATCTTCCCAACAAAGCAATCAAACTTGGGTCTCCCACAGTGCAGCAGATTCTTTACTGTCTGAACCACCAAAGTGGGATAATAAGGATTTAATTTGGGATGGAGGAGCATACGACATAACATCCATCACAACATAGCATTCATCCCTGACAATATGTGAGCAACTGTGTGAGTGTGTGAGCATGTATCCTCCAGTGATGACTCCATCTCTTTGGAAAGTCTCCTTGAGTAGATTTTATTCTCATCATCTTTCTTTGGGTTTTTTAGTACGTGTCTTAGTTTGTGTATGCTCAGATGCAGACTCTGAGACAATGACTGGAGTTCAACTACTATATATATATATATTTAAAATTTTTTAAAATTTATATACATATATATATATATATATATATATATATATATATATATATATTCCCCCTGAAATGCAGGGAACAGCAGTAGAGGAAAGAAGTCAGACAGAGAAGATAAGGCAGTTACCCACTGCCTGTGGCAACAGAGTCATCCCCTAGTACCTGAGGGCCATTGGTTTCAGGACCTACACTAGACAACAAGTTGCATGGAGGCTCACATGCCTTGTATAAAATAGCGTAGTACTTGCATACATCCTACACACATCCTCCGTATACTTTATATCTCTAGATTACTTGTAGTATCCAGTACAATGTAAATAGTATGTGAACAGTTTCTGGTAAGTGTCAGATTCAAGTTTTGCGTTTTGGAACTTCCTGGAATTTGGGGGGATTTTTTGGAATATTTTTTATCCTTAAACCCACAGAGGCAGAACTTGAGCCACTTGTATGGATTACTGCTGCTCAAAGTGAGGTGCAGGGAATAGTGCCCATCCAGGAATGGTTTGTCACTAAGTTTACAAACTACAGTTGTCAATTCCACCCCATTCTGATCCTCAGATTCTGAGCAGAATTTTTCCCCCATTCACTCAACATCATTAATTACCTTTAACTTAAAGTTAAGAGCCAATGTCCAGTGGAAAACACTACACCAATTACAGATTGGTATTTTTCACAGTTTTCTAGCAGGTGAGATAGCTCCCATCCCGAATAAGTTTTTATCCTTTGAATCTAGACAGTCTATATTTCTCATTGTAAAACAATGGTTCCCATGGGAACAAAGTATCAGATTCTCTTAGCAACCACTGCAGCTCCTATAACATTGATAAACTTGGTATCAATATCAAACGACCAAGTGCTTATTGTTACTGTAAAACCAAGCTTACCATAATTTTACTTTAAAAAATCTAAGCAGGATATAAAACTTCATATAAACTGTGGTATGTACAAAATAAAGTATGTGTAAAATAAAAAAAAGACTTGAGAGAAATAAACTAAAATATTAATTCTTTCTCTCTTGATGAACGTGTGTTCTAAATTTTTGCTTTGTGCACTAAATAACTATAACACCAAAAAGAGAGAGAACTCTAAACACAATATAATATAAACACATCTTTTAACTCACAGATGAAGAGTGGACGTATCATTAAGCTCTAAGCTGTTGGTCACAGCATTTTCTTCTCTTGACTTCATGACTATATCACTAGATGAGAGGGTACCAATCACTTAACCACTGGCCTTTAGATTCTTTCCATGAAGAGTGATGTCTAAGTTTCTTTTGAACTCTAAAAGTCAAAAACTTTATAATTTTACTTTTCCACAATAATTATATGTGGAGGCTTGCCCCAATAGTATTGAAGCAGCTTGCAGGTTTTGGAGAGCATAATGCTAATGAGGGGAATAAGAAATAACAAGTGTTGATGATATGGAGAGAAGAGAACCCTTGAACACTGTTAGTGGAAATGTAAATTGGTGCAGTCATGATGGAAAACAGTATAGAAGTTTCTCAAAAAATTAAAAATAAACCTACCGTGCAATTCAGTAATTTCACTTCTGGGTATATATGTAAAGAAAATTAAATCGCTGTCTGGAAGAGATACCTGCACTCCATTGTTCACTGCAATATAAATTACAATAGCCAGACGCAGGAACAACCTAGCCAACCAGGTTCATATGGATGGACCTTCAAGGCATTATGTTAAGCGAACTGAAGTCAGACAGAGAAAGACAAATACTATATACTCTCACTTATATATGGAATCTAGGAAAAATTGAACTCATAAGCATTGAAAACAGATTGGTGGTTGAAAGAGGTAGGGGGTAAAGGGTGGGCAAAATGGGTAAAGGTGATTCAAAGGTATACTTTCAGTTACAAAATAAAAAAGTTCTGGGGATCAATATACAACAATACTATGTTGTATATTTGAAAGTTGCTAAGAGAGTAAATCTTGCAAATTCTCATCACAAGAAAAATAATTATAGCTATGTGAGGTGATAGATTTTAACTAAACTTAAAATGGCAAACAGTTTTCTATATAAACCTGTCTAGATCATTATGAAGGTTGTACACCTTCAACTAACACAACATGTCAATTGTATCTTGACAAAACTGGAAAAACATAAAATAAATAAAAAGGAGAATCTCCAGGAGAGTTTCTTATAAGCTGATGACCGGGCTGCACCCTCAGATTCTCCGTCAGTAGTTTAGACTAGGGCATTTTTATCATGGCTTCACAGAGGTTCTAACATAGGTCACATTTGGGCACTAATCCACAATCTACGTGCAAATCTTGAGACTTAAAAATCATCAAGAAAAGAAACCATTTCACATAAGAGAATGAGTCTTCCTTGAGATCATCCCAAACTAAGTGGTACAATTGGAACTCAGGGCAGTTTGGGTCCTAAGGTATTTAACTGAGACTCATCTATTCATTCCAGACCCTTTGTTACATTCATCCTAGACCTCAGCTCCATCAGTATTTTCTTCACTTTTTGCAGCGTCACTCTGCACCAACTGTAATATCCTCTGTGACTCATCACAGAAACATAACAAGACTCTTCACATGTGGGGCCGGACACCTGGAAATAGACACGCTTTTCCCTCAGAGACGAGACCTGCCTCACGCTCCCTAACAGAAACAACGCCTGCTTTGTCCAATGCAATATCAGCCGCCGACCTGCCACTGGCGATATGAAAGCTAACAATAAAAGATGGAGACAAATGTAAAACAGTTAGTGTAATATATTTAATCCTCCATACTCAGAGTGAATGAAGTCGCTCAGTCGTGTCCGACTCAGCGATCCCATGGATCGGTAGCCTACCAGGCTCCTCCATCCATGGGATTCTCCAGGCAAGAGTACTGGAATGAGTTGCCATTTCCTTCTCCAGGGGATCTTCCAACTCAGGGATTGAACCCAGGTTTCCTGCATTGTAGGCAGACGCTTTACTGTCTGAGCCACCAGGGAAGTACACCATACTCAGAAGCAGTTGACAAACTAAACTACAAAACCAGCAGGCTTTTACTGGAAACTTTCTTCTACCATGAGTATGAAACAAGGATCCACCTGTGAGCAAAGAGGAAAAATCTTCCCTAAAGGGGTCATTTCTTGAAGATAAGCAAGTTTTTTAAATCCACAAAAAATGTGTTTCCCAGGTATTTACTGCAAAAAGGTAGTTTTTAATTTAGTAACCAGGAGAAAGCACTCTATGAACTGTATGACGCTGAGTTTTGATGTGAGGTTGGAATGGGAAAGGTGTTCATGTCTGTTGCTTATTATTGTTTAACATAAATTCTATTTACTTAAAAAGAAATTTGTTTTGCCTATTCTCAAGTGTTTTTACCGAATTACATAACCATCAGGGATAGATGAACGACCCCCATGGCTGCACATCACTGCCCATGCTTGATGATATCAAAGTTTTAAAGTATCTGCCAAATGTTGGATGGGGAAAAGTGTTTTATTATTGCTTCTATTTGTCTTTATATCATTACTATAAAGTTGATCAGCTTTTTTTTAAGTCCACAAGCCATCTCTTACTTCTTTTGTGAAATCATATATGTTTGCTTTGCTTATATTTCTATTGGATGTGTTCTATTTTTATTTGCAGGAAGATGTGCTTTGCAGATTCTGATGTTGGTGCTTGGCCATAGCTTCTCTTTAAATGCATCATGGATTTAAAGAAACGTAAGATCTGAAAATCAGTGCATAAGACACAGTGGAACATAACGAAGCACACTTCAAGTGTATCCTTACCTTTACAAAAAGGTTATATACATACACTTTGAAACAAGCATAATCCCTTCAGCATTTAAAATATCATTAGTTTGGTTATAATTTATTTCTTGATCTGGGTGCTGGACATATGTGTGTGTGGTTAACTTTGTGAAATTTCATGGAGCTGTAAATGCATAGGTTGATACCCTTTCCCGTAAGTAAGCTGTATTTTTAGTTAACAGTTTACCTAAAAGTTCATTAGATTTATATCCCAATGTGCATACAACTTTCCATAGATGTGAGTTAGCTATAACTTTTGTTGAAGATGGTACATTAGAAAACTCAGCGACGGAGGGCAAAGATAACAGAACAGAATGAGTTTCTGTGAGTTCAAATGAGGCCACAGGAGGTAAGAAAGAAGACCAAGGTCAAGGTAACCCAGTGCCAACAGGATGGCATGCTGTCTAATACAGCCATTTTTAGGATAAAGTCAAAAGTCAGAACTGATCATTTTTATTAGTATCTCTCATTTAAATAAGACTAATGAATCAAGATACAGATTGGGGCCATGAAGTAAAAATGTCTTGCCTCTGGAATATCATTCCTAAGAGAAGTAGAGTGAACTTACAAAAGACAGGATTTGAAAACTGAACTGGCCACTCCCTACTCACCTGAGCCCTTGTTTATTCATTTGTAAAAGGGAGATAATAAAAACAACCACGTGGGGTTGTTATGAAGACTAAGAAAAGCACACACATGAAGTACTCGTCCAGTGTCTGTCTCAAAGTACAGTAATTATGATTGTTTCTGTCCCAAGATGTGAAATTTTTGAGGGGAAAAAAATGCTTCTATTTGGAATTACTTAAATTTGTTGAAAGGCAAAATTGAATTTTCTTTTTTCCACGGAGCACTAAAAACACTTTCAGGACCAATATATGATTTCTATGTGACGAAAGAGTGTGACTTGGTGTTTTTCCCTTTTAGTTTTTGAGTATGATGTGGAGCATGCAGGCTTCTAAGTAGGTACTGATGATTAGTGCTTAAGCTCTTAGCAGTTAATATAAACCTTGGATTTACACGGCTTTCAATTTCCTTTGTAACAGTTGCCTGAGTCGGGTTTATCACCCTTGTCCTGGTGCACTCAGGAGGACAGAGAAGGTGAAAAGAACAGTCAAGCTGGTGAGGCTGTCTTAACATAAAAATGTTTTGAGCAAGCAGTAGCCATAATTTTTCTGCCCAAATCAAAATCTCATGAAGTTGTGTTTAGACAGGGCTTAGTTCTACACCTCAAATTTACCTGTGTACACTTATCTAAATACCTAAGGATTCAAGTGGGGTTCCCCCCCCCCCCCCCCCCCCCGCCTATGAATTACCTTACGGCAATCATATGCTGCTTGGTTAACATCAAATAGATCTCTATCTACAAAAATCTTTCTCAATATAAGCAGGAATCTGAACATAAAAGCCCTTTAAAATAATACTGGAGCCCAGGTTAAACTCACAAACGATAGGAGGGTTAACAGGGGTCGAGGGACACCCTCTCCCTCCTTCGCTCTGCTGTTGTGATTGTTGAGACTTGGTGAACTGGAACGAAATTGACAAGGGGCAAGCTTGTCGTTTTAAGTCTCCCAGATTAAATTGACACCTTGTTTTTAATTTCATTTCCTTTTTTATTTAAAAAAAGAACTTGTTATTCACATCTTGAAATTACGCTAAATAAGTTAACTGTCCCAGCAGTCTCTCTGCCTGGTTGCTCACTGGACAAAACACAAATGTGTTATCAAAAATAGCCTCTCAGCCATAAAAAACGAATGAAATAATGCCATTTGCAGCGACATGGGTGGACCTAGAGATAGTCATGCTAAGTGAAGTAAGTCAGACAGACAAAGACAAGTATCTTGTGATATCACTTATATGTGGAACCTTAAAAAAAAAACAAAAACAAATGAACTTAATATAAAACAGAAGCAGACTTACAGACACAGAAAACAAACTTACAGTAACCAAAGGGAAAAGGAGAGGGCAAGGAATAAATTAGGAGTTCGGGATTAACAGATGCTACAGATAAAATACACAACAAGATCCTACTGTATCGCACTGAGAACTCCACTCAATATCTTGTAATAACCTACAATGAAAAAGAATCAGAATATAAACAACTGAATCACTTTGTGGTACACTTGAAACTAACACAACATTTAAAATCCACTATAATTTTTTAAAAGTTTAAAAATAGTCTCAACACATTAACACAGGCAGCTCAAGACAAACATTAATGCTGGCTGAGGAGGGGTCTAAGGAACGAAGTAACCTGCATGTGGAAATCCCCTAGCTAGTGTGCTTTACAAAACATCACCAAGATCTTTATACTCAAGTTCACTGCAGGTACTGGAAAGCAGAGGCAAGAATTCAGTCTATATTTTAAAAGGAAATTATCGGGAAATGGAATTAATCATTGATTTGGGCAAAGATTTGAAGCTAACAGACCTCTGGCTGCTAAACCTTGACTCTTATTATTCGTCATTCTCAGCAAGATTTCGTGACTCCATTTTACTATCTATGACATGAGAAAAATACAAGCATGCTTTATCTTCTACAATTGTTGTGCCCTTGAAAACTTGTGTGAACTGAATTGTGGAAAATAAAATTATAAGCTCTGAATTTATCAAGAGAAAAAAATTAAAAACCAGGAGCATCGTGTGACATGGATACACATACAAACATCACTCACAAAACTTTGAATGAGTAAGGTTTGGATTATCTGAGATTTTTATAATGGAATAAACAGTACGTGTCTATTTCAGCTAAAGAACAGCAACTGCTTTGAGTTACTCATGGTTTTAAATAAACTAATAATAGATTGGAGCAATTTTTATTGCATTTGATTATATATTTGGGTCAGATTTTTCTCTGGACCCTCCTCTTTAGGTGAACAAAGGATGCTATTACATCACGTCTGACTTTTTCATAAGCCACGACAGTTAGTGTTGTGAAATACTAAATGTGACCCTAGTGGCCCAGTGGCATTAGGGAATCTTCCAAAAGTGCCCACTGTTCTCCTTGAAAATAATTTCATCAGTGACAGGCTGCAACTGAGGAATTTCTGATAAGCAACGAGCACACATCAAATCCAGGTGTATTATGCAAGGGTTTACACTGTTAGCAGAGACATAGCAGGGGTTGCCTGTTGAAAAGCATCTGTGAAAACTTCTGCTATTATTATGGAAGCAGTAGGCAATATTCAAATAAAGGTGACTCAGTCGTTTAAATAAATGTGTTTTTAATCATAAAATGTTACTGCTCTACAGACTCGTTTTTTCTATTAACATGTTGGAGATACTGTTGATGAGATTTAGTGGTTTAAGGGCAAAGTCTTATGAAAGGCAGCATAAAAGGACACAGCAGTATTCTTCTGAAGCTGTGAATCATTATTTATCTGTGTGAAATCTAATGGCACTTAAATCTGTATTCAAATCATCTAAGCAACAAAAACACAGACTTAGATGACCACAGAAGGTGTACCCAGCAAAACGCTTCTCCTCTTTGTTACTTTTCACACCCCTGCCATTGCTGCTGCTGCTGGTTAGTTGCTAAGTTGCATCTGACTCTTTTGTGACCCCGCCAAGCTCCTCTGTCCATGGGATTTCCCAAGCAAGAATACTGGAGTGGGTTGCCATTTTCCCTTCCAGGGGACCTTCCTGACCCAGAGATGGAACGAGTCTCCTTCTTGGCAGCCAAATTCTTTGCCACTGAGCCACCTGGGAAGCCCCTTCATACCCCCAAGAAAAAACAAAAACAAACAAAAAACAAGGTTGGAAGTTGGAATATTGGGGTTGGGGAGGCCACAAGTTAGTATTTCAGAAGACAGTTCATTTTTGACGTATGACTGTGTTTGAGATACTGATTACAGCTTATATCCCAACAGTCCCCCTCAAGAGAGAATGACCTACACACATGGCTGCTGGAGGGGAAGACTTGGGTGACCTTGTTCCTTGTGATGCCCTTTCCCTCCCCCCAGCCCCCTCTCCCACTTGGTAATTGTTGACTGGATCAGAGGTGGGCTTCTAACCCACCCAAGGCAGCCATTCTGGCCATCTGATGTCTGGCCATCAACTACACCAATCAGATTTCTTCTCTCACAATGTCGAAATAAGAAAGACTTAAAAACAAAAAAAAATCTGGAAGGGGATTGCCCTGGAGGTTCAGTGGTTAAGACTCCCTGCTTCCACTACAGGGAGTGAGGCTCCCAACATTGGTCAGGGAACTAAGAACCCACAGGTTACATGGCACAGGCAAATTAATTAATTAATTGGTCAGCTTTCAGATATATTAAAAAGAAGAAGAGTCAGAGCCTTAAAAAGGCAACATTTGCTCCTGAAACTTTCAAGGAACAAAAATGATGGGTATAAAGGAGTGTCTTGGAGGGGTCACATGCTGAGACTCAGCTAGGCATGGATGTGACTGCAGGTTTCACCTCCCAAACAGAGTCTCTGCATTCAGTTGCATTGCCCAATTTTCCTGAGGTCGCACATACCCATTTGATGAGCCAGAGGAGGAGAGAGGAGAGTAACAGAGGCTGCATCACAAGGAGCAACCTCAGAACCCCAGAGAGGAAAGGAAAACAAAAACCCCTAAACAATGAAGAAACCCACTGGGCAGGAAGGGTAGGCTGGATGCTGCTATGAGAGCTTGGGTATCAGGAGAGAATTGTGGTTTGGGGTACAGTCTGAGAACTCTACCTGAAAGCTTGAAGCTGTCTTTCCCAGTCTCCCTTCCTTCATCCAACCCTTCCCAGGCAGGGGGAGGATATATAATACAACCCAAGATCACTATCATTTGCCATGGCAACCACCCATCCCCAGATCTCCTGGCCCAGAGGAGACTGGAAGGAGAAGACATTTCTCCAGGACAGAGAAGCATAGGAGCGTGTAAGCAGAAGCCCTGGGGTGTATCGGAGGGCAGGGCTGGTCTGTGCTGCCATGCGGCAGCGTGGGCTATGTTGGTGGGAAACCTCAGTGAGGGTTAAACTGGCAGCCAGCACAGCAGAGGGCAGAGCCTCAGAAGCTGTGATGGCTAATCTTATGTGTCAACCTTACTGGGCTCGGGGATGCCCAGGTAGCTGGTAAAACATGATTTCTGAGTGTGTCTGTAAGAGGTGAACAATTGAATCAGTAAACTGAGTAATGAAGCTCATCCTCTCCAATGTGGGTGGGTACCATCTAATCCACTTAGGGTCTGAATAGAATAGAAGGCAGAGAAGGGGCAAAATTTCTCTTTCTCCAAGAGCTGGGACATCCATCTTCTCCTGCCCTCGGACGTCAGATCTCTTGATTCTTGGGTCTTTAGCGCGTGTGCATATGAAGTCACTTCAGTCATATCCGACTCTTTGTAACCTCATAAACCATACATAGCTCGCCAGGTTCCTCTGTCTATAGGATTTCCCAGGCAAGAATACTGGAGTGGGTTGCCATGCCCTTCTCCAGGGGATCTTCATGACCCAGAGCTAGACCTGCATCTCTTGCATCTCCTGCATTGGTAAGCAAGTTCTTTACCAGTAGCACCACCAGGGAAATTTGGGCCTTTAGAATCTAAGTCAATAATTCCACCAGCTTTCCTGGTTTTCCAGCATGAAGATGGCAGACTGTGGGACTTCTCTGCTTCCACAATCATGTGAGTCAACTTCTATAAAAAATCTATCATCTATCTATCCTGTTAGTTCTGTTTCTCTGGAGAATCTTGACTAATACATAAGGTAAATGAGTCTCCTCCCTACACACACCTTAAGGAGGAGTAGAGCTGAGGTTTTGCCATTTGGCAAAAGACGACTAGGAATAAGGTGACAACTAAGTGGGTGATGTTCCACAAAGATGATGGAGGAAGTGGAGGAGATGAAAGCCAGTCACAGGGAACCAAAATCTCACCTTGCTCCCTCCCCCCACCTTAAAGTGACTTCCCCCTTCCCACCGCACTCCCCCCGCCCAACCAGGTGACAATAACAGACCTGGTCCCCATGCTCACTCTCACCAAAATAAAAGGCACAACCAAAAGCAGAATAAACCCAATCTGAGAGCCAGGGAGTCTAGAAAGCAATCTTTGGCGTTTTGTCAGCAATAAAATGCGAGTTTCCGTTTTTAATTTTGGGAAATTTCATATTGCACAATTTACTATGTCTCCTTGAGCTGCCAGTACTATTTGCCATCTATTTGGTATCTGGACCAAACCCAAGCATTTACTGGCAGAGGCTGCTTTTACTGGTTTGGGCTGTGTTGCAGATTAGTTAGAAAAACAGGCTCTGGAGCCAGACTTCATGAGTTCAAATCCCGCCTCAGTTACTTGATGGGGGTGCCTCTTAAGGAAAGCACTCCACTCCTCTGTGCCAAGATTCCTACTACCCAAGGTGGCTGTGAGGTTAAAACCAAGCGACCAACTTTCCTGGTTTGCTCAGGACTGAAGGGCTTCCCTAGGATGCTGGACTTCCAGTGCAAACACCGGGAGGGTCCTGGGAAAACTAGGATGTGCCGATCACCTAAGGGAGAAATAAGCTATTGTAGGTAAAGCACTAAAAACAATGGGTGCTCAATAAATATTAGCCATTGATACTAGTGAACTTGCTATGACTGTGACTATTGCAATGGTCATTGCTTCCCCTGAACCTGGAGGTCTCGGACTAGTGTTCTGGTCTTTTCTGAAGGATAAGATCACTTCCATTTCTCCAGAGCTCTGGAATCACCGGAAACAGAGGCAAAGATGAGGCTGGTGTGCTTGTCTGCACGCACAGGGAGGATGAGCCAGACTCCAGCCTCTTCTTCTGGCCTGGGATAACGCCGGAGGTGCCCCTGACCCTCCCCTAGTGCCCTCCCCACTCTGCCACAGGCCCACCTGAGCCATGCTGGCTGGCTGGCTGGTCTGCACTCGAAATCTACGAACAGAGCATGATCTGCTGAGTGAAGACTTCTAGTCTCTGGAATCAGATTTCTCCTCGGGACACCCTGAGTCTCCCCAGAATTTCCAAGTGAATTTTGAAAAATGAAAGGACCATATGCTTGCACACTCTGATCTGGCATCCTGGGAGTTTCTATTTCTCACAAGCTCTTCAAACATTTTATCAGTGAGGGGTTTGTGAGTTTCCTCACTGCCTGGTCTCGAATATAAGGGAGAATGATGTACATGAGAGGCACTTTGGTGCAGAGCTTAAGTGTTTAGGGATTCTAGATTGCTTCAGGGTGGTCATAGGCAGCTTTTCCCCTTTAAATCTTGGTTCCCACAATTGCCAAGTTGAGATTAATAATTGCTAAGATTTACAAAGCATTTACTATGTGCTGAACAACTAATATATCTTAATTAATCCTTTAAGACAAATCAAAGGTTATACATTTTAAGAATCCCTTTTATAGAAATCTGAGGCACAGAGAGAAGTAACTTGTCCAAGGTCACACAGCTTGCAAGGAGAAGAACCAGATTCAACTTTGAGAAGCCTGGCTCCAGAATTCAAACTTTCAACAAAGTGTATTCTGACTCTATGCCCACCTCACTGGCTTCTTGCAAGAAATAAAGTAACACAAAGATGCTTAGCATACAGTAAACATTAAGTAAATCTTTGTTTTATTTATTTTTTTCAGGGTAGGGGGTTGAAAAGATAGTCAAGATAAATGGTTCAGCATAATCTTCATCCACATATAAGAACAGACAATGAGTCTACTAAGCTAGCCTGACATTATTAGAAAAGTTTAACTAGTATTTATTGAGCATGTACCCAGTGACTATTGCTATACAAAGAACTTGGGGTGGAGTTGTGAGTGAAACCAGACACTGTTTCTACACTCCTGAAGATTATTGCCCTGAGAAAGAGATTAAAATTGAGCAAATTGTTCCACTCAGAAAAGAGGAAAATGAACAATCCAAAAAGGAAATTAAGAAAACTGGCAATCATTTTTTGGACATGACACCAGAAGCACAGGCAACACACATGAAAGTAGATAAACTGGACTACTTGGATAATTAAAAACCTCTGTGCCTCAAGAGACACAATCAAAGGAGTGAAAACGCAGCCTATAGAACACGAGGGAATATTTGCAATTTATATATCTGATAAGGAGTAAACACCCAGCCTATACAAAGAATTCCTACAACTCAACAAGAAACCAAATAACGTGATCAAAAAACTGGCAAAGAACTTGAACAGACATTTCCCCGAAGAAGATACAAATGACCAACAAGCACATGAAGAAGTGCTCAGGGTCGCTAATCTAAGGGAAA
Source organism: Budorcas taxicolor (assembly GCF_023091745.1). Taxonomy (NCBI): domain Eukaryota; kingdom Metazoa; phylum Chordata; class Mammalia; order Artiodactyla; family Bovidae; genus Budorcas; species Budorcas taxicolor. Next base: position 51,459,139 of record NC_068918.1, read on the forward strand.
TGCAAATCAAACCACAGTGAGATACCACCTCATACTCCTCAGGATGGCGACTGTCAGAATCACAAAAACAAAAACAACAAGCATTGGCAAGGATGTGGGAAAACTGGTACCTAATGTAGTCAGATTCACAGAGAAAACAAGAAGAGTGACTGCCAAGGGCTGAGGAAGGGAAGAAATGGGAGTTGATGGGTAAAGAGTTTTCATTTTTTAAAAGATTGTTTTGATGTGGACTGGTTTTAAAGACTTCACTGAATTTATTACAGTATTGCTTCTGTTTCATGGTTTGGTCTCTTGGCCAGGAGGCATGTGGGATCTCAGCTCCCCAACCAGGGATGGAACCTGTACCCCCTGCATTGGAAGCTGAACTCTTAACCACTGTATCACCAAGGAAGTCTCCAGAGTTTTCCTCTAGCAAGATGAAAGGAGTTCTGGAGAAGGATGGTGGTGATGGCTGCATAGAAATGGGAATGTACTTAACGTTACTGAACAGTAGTACACTTCAAAACAGTTAAGATGGTAAGTTTTATGTTACATGCATTTTACCACAATTTTATTTATTTATTTATTTTTTAGTATTAAGTTTTTTATTTTTTTAATTTTAAAATCTTTAATTCTTACATGTGTTCCCAAACATGAACCCCCCTCCCACCTCCCTCCCCATAACATCTCTGTGGGTCATCTCCATGCACCAGCCCCAAGCATGCTGTATCCTGCGTCAGACATAGACAATTTTAAAAGATACGTTTAAAAAGAGCAGTGGAACGTATGTGTAATGAATGCTGCAAAGGATTTGGGTTCAAGGTACACATAAGGCAGCCCTGACCTGCGTGGGAGGGTGGGTGAGAGAAGTTTCACTACCTGCAGAGCTGGGTGAGTACAGAGCCGGGTGAGTAGGAGTTTGCTGGGGCAGGAAAGAAGCAATGAGAAAAGCACTACAAAGTCCTTGTGAGGTGAGGGTGCTTCATTCATTTGGGATGGTTTATTAATTATCATTTAAGTATCATTTGTTTCCACCTGGTTATTTCTACCTTTTTCTTTTTAAACGGAGACATAGCATACAAACAAAGATTGCAAAACCTTAAATGAACTGCTCAGTATATGTACTCCAACACTTTGAATCAAATAATAGACAAAAGGAGTATTGCCATGCTTCCGTCCCCCTTCCTGGCCCTTTCTCTGGAGACAGTAGGGGGCAGAGGCGAGGAGACGTCAACAGAGAGCTGGTCCAGAGGGAAAGAGACCAAAGAGATGTGACAGCTAAAGGAAACCGTGATCCTGAACTGGATCTTGGACCAGAAAGGAAAAAGATGTTGTTGGGACAGTCGGTGAAATCTGAATAGAGTCTCTGGATTGGCTGTCAGGGTTACAGCAGTGCTGACCTCCTGATTTGGATGCTGCATTGTACTTATGGAGGAGTCATTGTCTTTCAAAAATATTCTCTCACGCATTTAGAGGTTGATGGGCATGATGCTGAAGTGAAGTGAGTGTCACTCAGTCGTGTCCGACTCTTTGTGACTCTGTGGACTGTACAGTCCATGGAATTCTCCAGGCCAGAATACTGGAATGGGTAGCCGTTCGCTCCTGCAGGGGATCTTCCCAACCCAGGGATTGAACACAGGTCTCCCACATTGCAGGCGGATTCTTTACCAGCTGAGCCACAAGGGAAGCCCATGATGCTGAAACTTGCTTTCAAATATTCAGAAAAAGAATAACAATAATTAAGTGTGTATGCAGATACCTATAGATAGAAAGGGGGAGAAAGAGAGAAAACACACAAATGTGTCAAAATATTAACAATCGGGATATCTGAGCTGGAGGTGATTGGGGAGTTCTATGTATTAATCTTGCACCTTTTCCAAAAGTTTGTAATTATTTCTAAGTAAGATATTTTTCAAAGATATTCTTTATGATTGAAAGGAACCCACAGGTGAGGCTGTAGGTAACACAGGTGAGATCAGAAAGGAACAGCAACGTTGTCTACTACTGAATTTGAAAAAGGAAAGTTTGGGAGAAAAGAAATTCGTAGTGTTTCCTGTTCTTTTCAGAGTGAAGTAGGCTATCCTGAAACGAACTTACCAGAGGTTACAGAGGATAATACACAAGCACTCTGATTCAGCATGTGCTTGGGTTCACATGAACTAGTCATCAGACCTCGGAATCTGGGTCCCTTTTCTGGAGCACCGCCCAGCACGATTCCGAGACATACCCTAGACCAACCTTCACACCGCCCTTTGCAGCCTCAGAAAAATGAAGGATGGAGGGAACCTAACAACAGGATCTGGCTGACGATGACGACAAATCTGGGCAAAGTTGTAAATCCAGAAGCTGCTGAAGTGAAACTGGAAGAAACACAGGGACTCGGTGTTTTCATTCATCTGCAAGATCACCCAACGCCCCGTTCAAGTCTGGGCACGAGTCACAGGTTTCCACACACACCTACCCCCTGAAGTGCGGTGAGCACCTGGGTGTGTGGTGCCGAGGGAGACTTCTGTAGGAAACACCTCGCGAAAACGGAGAGGGAGGAGGCCCGGATCTCCGTCATTCGTCATTCACGCAGGCGCCGTGCCTGATGCACGCACGTGGGTGCGGGACAGCTGTGCTGACCAGCGCGTGGCTGTTATCAGCGTTCAGGTTGGATGCCCTTGTGTAATTATATCACGTAAACAAGTTTGTTTTTTAAAAACAGATTGAAAGCTCTAAGTATAGCCTATTAGATTCTTTGGGGGACACTGCTATAGGATTAGTGAACTCAGCTCTGTGGCCCTCAAAACTTCAGAAGCTGGATTGAGCGGGGGGGGGGGGGGGGGGGGGGGGCGGAATGTAGAGTTAGTATTAATGCATTGGTATTAGAATAAAAGCATCCAGGCTTTCTTTTCATAGTCATGAGAAAATTGTCAGATTACTTCTGTCTACAACCAAACTTTTTCAAGTTTCTTAAGCAAATATGTAATGATTGGTGAAAATAATCCATTTATTGACCAAAAACATCTTTGCGAGGTGGGCAAAGGAAGAGACAAACATTGAAATTTTACTTACTCATTTAAAAAAAGCTAGGCATCGCAACAAGCTCTGAGGGGAACAAGAGAACATTGCTAGAGTTACTTATTTCAAAAAGGGGAAAGGAAAGCAATATTATTATTATCATTGTCATTGTTATTACCAATACTATTATTTTGCTTATTTGAGCTTGGAACTCATCACCCTCTTCCTGTGGGGGAAAAAAAAAATCCAGCTCTCAACCCGTTTTCTTACTTATCCTTAACTCTCAAAATTTTACCATTGTCCTTTCTTTGATGATGATCCAGTTCATTTTCAGGTTCCACTTTTCTGAGTAGATATCTGACGACTGCTTATCTGTCCCCCAGATTATGTTTAATGCTCAAAATGAGCACAAGTGTCTGCATTTCTCCAGTCCATCCATGGCTACTCCTGCCCACCCAGAGTTCTGGACCCACGCTGTATTTCTTCCTTCATATACTGTGCGTCTGCCTTTATCTACTCCATCCTTTCATCTCCAGTCTCTTCTTCCATGTAGGTTCCTACCTCTGTGTCTTTCTCAGTCCTTCCAGGGACCCACATCTCCCATTCATTCTACCCCTCCCCAGGAAGTGGGTCTAGAACCTCCCTACTGTCCCTCCAGACTTTTCCTTTTGGTGGGATGCTGTTCCCAGACCCCTCCTGGAAAAGTCCTCCTTGCTTTCGTTGATGTGCGTATCTCTGGACCATCTTCCCCTCCAGTTAGCTCCATTCCTGCCCACACCCATCCTCAACACTGCTGTTAGAGTTCTAGCCCCAGCCCTCATTTCTCTTCACTTCACTTTACCAGAGTGCTTTTTCCCTCCTCCCACATCCCAGGATCAGCTCTTCCCTCTGGTTGTTCCTCACTCTCCCCATTCGCTCATGCAGGTGATCCATACATCTTGAATATCTCTGAATGTCTTTCAGTAGACCCCTTCCTTTTGGTCTTACTCCCATTCCATCTGTTGGTTTGAGCTCCAATCATCTTGTTCCTGGATCTCTGCTACTGTCTCCATATCCTCTGGCCCCTTCATGCTGCCGATGCTATGTTCTTTTCTAAAACCAAAACTGATTATGCCCCTCTGACAGCTGGCAACTGGTCATTGAAAGCCACCCAGCCAGGCTTTCCTGTATCTCTGAGCATCTTTGAAGACACAGATAAACTCAGAGCATTTCCTACAGTGCATTGATTTTAATAAAAGATTTTGAGTGTGGGAGAAGAAATTTTAGTCCTAATGGACACCAAATTATTTAAATAAGAGTGTATAGTAAAATCAACTCCTGTTCATCATAGAGGCAACAGAAGTTTTGTTGAATTAACATTTAACAAGAGATTTCACAGACACACTATGCTTGGAGAAGAGCATTTGGGGCCATTTTCCAGGATTCCTAGCTGTTAGCATCCTATCTCTGCCATTTTACAAGCATGTCCCTGGAAAGTTGAAGAGGCATTGTGCCCTATGGATAAAATTAAATCTTCATGCTTTTGATCCACATCCACCTCTCTAGTCTTATATTGTGCTACTGGCTGTTACTTTTAACATCCTACAGTTCTTGAACTTTCACTATCCCAATTTCCCTGCCGAGAATAACCTTCCAACCTCTATGTTTGACAAAATCTCCTTGTCCTTCAGAATCAAGGAATCAGGGAATGTATGAAAGAAGTGAAGGCAGCAGGTAAGTGATTGCTTTCTAACAGATAAAAGGTTTTGGCCAATGAGAGGGGGTAGGAAGGAGAAACATATTTCTCAAAAACCTTGTCACCATGACAATGGCCCTTCCTGGCTGCAGTACCTGAGGGCTCCTTGTTGGCTGTCACAGCAGGCAGTGTCTTCCATAACTTTCTGATCTAGCTTTCTTGATGTCATAATGTCTTAAGTCCTTCTTAAGACTCCAACACATGGATGGTTTGGTCGGACCAAAGTCCACCCTCTGGGGATACTTTGGTGTTGAGTGTCCAGCCACTTTTCCTCCTCTCTGAATCCTTCCCAGCCTTGATGTTCAACTCAAATTCCATCTTCTCAGTGAAAACCTTCCTGGCTGTTTCAACCCTCATAAAAAAATTTTTTTTTCCCTCTTAACACCTACAACACTTAAGTTCTTATTAGAATTTAATTACACACATCTTGAATTTTATAACTTTTATTGGCTTTCTTTATTGCAAAAGTAATACATTTATATTAGAGAAAAAAAAAAACAGTTAAGCAAAAAGAAAAACCACTCATAAGCTCTACTTTAACACTGGCTGTATATCCTTCCACACTTTCTATGGCCACTTAGACAGTTTTTCCACTTTGGGGATCATACTGTTTTGCAGTTTTTAAAGAAAATGTACTAATAAAGCACTAAAATACCAATATACATACTTTTTCAATGTTATTTTTTATGAATCTGTGATATTCACTTTTATATATAAGCCACCACTAATTCAGCCAATCCTCTGCTGTAGGCGTTTAGATTTTTCCATTTCTTTTTTGCCATCATACAAAAAATCTTTTTGTATATTCTTAATTTTTTCAATAGTATAAATTCTAATAAATATCATTTATATGTAAATAATTTTAAACCTTAATATAAGTAATGCATGAAATGATTAATAAAATTAATTAAATATAAAATCACATTTGTCCACTGTTTCATTTATGTTAGCTTTGACTTTCTACCTAAATTTAAGTGTCTTAAGGATAGGATCTAGCGTTTTCTAATTTTTCATCTCTCATCAGCACAACAGATATTCAACTGTGCCTGAAGAAGAATTAGTTTATTTCTCTTAAATTTTTAGATAATAGTGGCATCAATTCTTCATTGTAATAGAAGATCTTGGGGTATGTAACCATGGATAATGATGTAGGAACAGTTTTTCCTCCTAAGGACTATTTCCAGTCCTTCTTAGGAACTGAGGCGAACTTTGGGGGAGATAAAGATGTGATAAATAAGACGAATGAGTAGTTAAAAAGCAAGAAGGCTGCCAGCTAAATTTAACAATAGCTAGCAGTAAAATTTCTGCATGGTCCTAGTTACTCTGAAAAATGACAACACTCTCTAGTTTGGAATACATTGATTATTTTTCAAAACTTGCATGAGAGTTTATATGATGAGGAATAAGTCTTCTTGGCAATGTTATGTCCATAAAGACTCTAGTAGTGACCCTCAAATTCCATCTGAGCTGCCCAGTAGTCCTGCTACATTGTGCTGGACTATGGGGCAGTCCATGGGGTCGCTAAGAGTCGGACACGACTGAGTGACTTCGCTTTCACCTTTCACTTTCATGCATTGGGGAAGGAAATGGCAACCCACTCCAGTGTTCTTGCCTGGAGAATCCCAGGGATGAGGGAGCCTGGTGGGCTGCCGCCTATGGGGTCACACAGAGTCGGACACAACTGAAGCGACAGCAGCAGCAGCAGCAGTCCACTTTTCCTCTCTCCTCCAACTCCTACACCCTTCCCTTCTCCACCATCAGCTGATGACCTCACTTCTCAATCTCCTAAGAAAATAGAATCAGCCAGACAAGGACTCCTGGCATCTCCCACCACCCCAGACCAGCCTCCCTGAGCATCTCTGCCTGAGCCGCCTGCCCTCCTCTTGTGGAGGATGAACTGACCCTACCTGACTCAGGAACTTCACTCTAGAAGTTGTCCACTTTCTCTTGACTTCAACAGTTTCCCCTCTTGACTGGATTATTCTTACCAACAAGGTCTAATTTCTCCCATCACCCTCTACCCATGTCTCCGTTTTGTCTTTCACAGCAAAGCTCCTTTAGAGAGTGCTTCACATCCACTGCCTCTACTTTCTCTCCTCCCAGTATCTCCCAGACTCACTTCAGCCAGGGTGAGTCCATATCACTCCCTGCTGTCAAAGACACCAGCGCTCTTCAGATCATTAAAAGTCAGTGGGGGGACTTCCTGGGTGGGGTCCAGTGGTTAAAACACTGAGCTTCTGATGAAGGGAGCAACAGTTCCATTCCTGGTTGGGGAACTAAGATCACGTATACCCTGTGGCACAGCTGAAATAAACAAAAAATAAATAAAATATTCAACTTGGAAAAAAGTCAATGGTATGTTCTCATCAATAAGACCTCTCAAAGCGCTGGCACAACTGATTAGCCCCTACCTCTCAAAACATCCACTTTCACTTGGTTCTAGGATGCTACGCTGCCCACTCCCCTCCTCTCACTGTTGCTGTTTCTCAGTCACCCTGGCCAGATCTTCATTTTGTTCCTCTTCTGACCTCTAAATGCTGCCCTGCTCCAGGGCTTATCCTCAGACCTCTTCTCTTCTCCACCCACATTCCCAGATTTTCTGTGCTGATGACACTCAGATTTCCAGCTCTAGTCTAGATTTCTCTTCTGAAGTCTCAGTCTCCCATGTTTAATCGTTTACTCAATGTTTTCACTTAGACGTCAACAGGTGTCTGAAGTTGGGTGGTTGGTTGGTTGGTTGATGATTTAGTCGCTAAGTCATGTCAGACTCTTGCAACCCCATGGACTGTAGCCTGCCAGGCTCCTCTGTCCATGGGATTTCCCAGGTAAGAATTCTGGAGCGGGTTGCCATTTCTTTTCCAGCAGATCTTCCAGATCCAGGGATCAAACCTGGGTCTCCTGCATTGCAGGCGGATTCTTTACCAACTGAGCCACCAGAGAAGCCTGAAGTTTACTTACTTTCTCCAAATGCAAACATTTGAACTTCTCCCTCCCCATTACCTGTTCCTTCTGTAGCCCTCCCCATCTCACAAAATGGAATTTCTGTTAATTAGCTATTTAGGCCAAAGTCTAGAATTTCCTTTGACTCCTTATTTCTCTCACATCCCACAGCTGAATCAGTCAGTTGCATCTGGTTTACTTTGAACATATATCTAGATTCCATTTACAGCTATTATTGCAGTCTGAATTACCATCACCTCCCTCTTAGCCTATCTCAATAGCCTCCTAAGTGCTCTCCGTGTTCACACTCTTGTTGTCTCCTCCATTTGCCAAACAAAATGCTTTTTTAGGAGTCAAGGCCAGACAGGGTCCTTTCTCTGCAGAACCCCCTGTAAATTTCACCTAAACTAAAAGCCTGGCTAGCTTTCTGGCATCGTCTCCTGCTACTCTGCTTCCTGCTCTTCTGCATCAGGCACTGTGGCCTCTTTGCTGTCCCTGACCACCCTACCTTAGACCTTTGCACCTGCTTTTCCCCATGTGTGAAAAGCTCTCCCCCAAGATAGCTCTGTTCTCTGCTCATTTATGTGTCAGATTTATATATGTGTATATATATATATATATATGGTCAAGTAGTATGTTTTTTATATATAAATATATATTTGGTTCATTGTCTGTCTCTCTCCCCCACCCCAATCTCATCACTAGAATGAATTCTGCATGCCAGCTCATAGAACAGTGCCTGCCACAAAGAGGTGGCTTAACAATTATTGAACAAAACACCACTCAAAACTATTCAAATCTCACCAGTTCTTCCAGGTGTTACTTGTGCAGTACTGAGCTGAGATTTTATGGCTTATATATACTTCAAAACATCTGGTTTTGAAATAATAAATCTCAGGCATAATTCTGAGGAATTCGCCCAGTGAGTAGAACTCAGAACTTTCTTAACAGGAATTTCCTCCAGTGTTTTGCCTCCTTTTGTCTTTGATATTCTCCCTCTGAACATCTTACTCCATTCTCTCTCATCTGATTTTAACTTTGCCCTGCTACGTCTTGTTCAAGGTACAGCATTTCAAATTCTGCCTAAGCAAAATGATTATATCTTTTCAACATCCTTAGATCCTTTAAGAGGGATGCTGGAGAATGAGAAAATCAAAGACTTGAGAACCGCTCACTTCTTTCTTCTATCTTCCTTTGTTCTTTTTGTTTCCTGCATATTTTAATCTTTCCTGTTTTATTTTATAAAATCAAGGTTTATGGGGACAAAAATTACTGACTTCAATACTATGGTACAAATTATTGTCTCTGGAAATCATATCCTGCCTTTAAGAAACGTATCACAGATGAAGCCCCTATTCTGGATCAGCACACACATCTAATTAGGTAAGAAGAAAAGTATATCAGGAAAGGTTGAAAGTTGTAGGCATGGGGAATAAATTGACTTCTACTCAAGTTACCACCATGAATATACAGAGGAAAGGACCTGCATCTGTTTCACATTGTAAAAGCCTTAGTGCCCAGAGCAGCATTTCAAGCCCAGGGGATGGCCGACAAATGTTCATGACAAGGATGCTAAGGCCGTCCACAGCCTGACCTCTGCAGCAGTTCTGATAAAGAGTGGCCGGTTCTTGATTTACCATCTTAATTTTATGTGATTCCGAATATGCTTTACAGGCTTTAATTCAAATTACCCACTTCTGACTTTGAAAATGAAATAACTAACTGCCTACCAGACTTCCAGCTCCTCCAGGGCAGAGATTTTGTCTGACAGAAGCCCATGATTGCAGTCCAAGACATGACTTAGAAGTCAATTCCTTCTAATTCCACCTCCCTGAATAACTAAATGAAACAACCTATAATAGTTGCACCTCTAATTGCTGTCCCATCCCATACTTGAGAATTTCAAACTAAGAAAGCTCCCCTTCTGAGTCTTTGGCAAATAGGCTAATTGGAATGACCTAATAGCCTTTCTTGTATCCATATCCAACCTGGACCAGAAACAAGGTGGCAAGATCGGCTTCCACCAGCCACTCCCCCCCAACCCCACCCTCTCACCACAACCTATGCCAACCCCCACCCTCAACAATCTACTCTGATGTACCCAACTCCATTCACAGCTGGGTGGCCACAATTTGTTTTCAAAACAAATTCATCTACTCCACCCTCCTAGCGATCTTCTCAAGCCTGGCACTTAGGAGAAAACATTGCTTGGTTCTACTAAAAAGCAAAGTTATCACATTGACACTCACATGCTTACAAGAAGGAGGAATGCAGAAACATCACTGTTCAGAAGACTATAAGAAATGGCCCCGCCAAGGCAGATCATCAGAATTCTGTCCTGACCGTGAGGCCAGGCAGGAACCTCTCAGAAGCCAGGATGTTTTGTCAAAAGGAGCACCAGATTCATCGAATCAGGGGACTGAGGGCTGCTCCTACCCCTGGGACTGCTGTTCATCCGAAAAGTAGAGATGCTAGCAGAGGAAGATACCCAGTGTGGGTCTCGACCTATTCCAGGAGGCTCTGCAATGCTGCTAGAAAAATTACCTTGGCCCCTTCTGCTTCCTTGCAGCCATTGCTTAGCTTTCCACGCAGACGTTCAAAATGGGGCCTTTGAAAACTCTGCCCTCAAACGAAGGTGGTTCAGAGCAACACTTTGGCTGATATCACAAGACTCCCAGGGCAGCGCTTCGCTGCTTCCTCAGCATATGCCAGTGCCCATTTTACAGGGGCGATTTATGGTCCTTCTCTCAGTAGAGCGAGCCAAAGTTTTATAATCTTCATTAAAAATCAGCACCACATGTAATAATACAGAATACTGCCTGTACACAAGGGGGCCAAGTTATAGGTGTTCAGGGAAACGTGGCAGAATTTCTTGGCCCTCGCAGGCGTAAAGTTGCAGGCACCAGCACTATACTAACACAACCTCCTTTTATTGCAAATGTTCCTTCAGTCGAAGTCCTAATTACTTTCTGTAAAACCCTAACCACCATCAAGCTTTCTTCCGACAGGGCAGCCGCGCGATGGCCTTCAAGCGCAGCAGCAACACCCTGGCGGCCTCTCGAGTGGGCGGCGGGGGAGGGGGCTGGAACCCAGCAGGACTGGGGCAGCAGCTGCGAGGTAGGCTCTTGGGTGAGCTTCGCAATCGCACGCGCCCCTTTTCAAACCCTGGCGTGTGGACTTAGAGGCCACCTCGGTGGGACAGGCGGAGGCCCTCCTGGAAAGGATTCAAAAGTCAGTATCAACGTTAGGTCAGAGGCTACTCTTTCTCACCCCGTCTGCTCCCAACAGGGGGACCGGTCAGCTTTGAGGGGCCCGCGGAGCATCTTTTCCTGCCCCTTCTTGGGAAACCGCTAGGCAAGCCCGGAAACCCAGATCTCGAGGTCCCACTCCCCTTCCAGGGTCTAGTGCCCCGGCTCTGCCCGCTCCCCACGTGACACACCAGCCATCACCTCTCCAACCATCCCTCTCGCCCCCAGTCCTGGCCTTTCAAGGCCCCTGGGCGAGTCGCTGGCCAGGCCGGACCGACCAGGCTGCCAGGAGGGCCAGGAGCAAGGGGCTCTCCAGGCCGCGCGGCCGCACAAAGCGGGGAGAGCAGCAGCGGCGGCGGCGTGAGGCGCGCCCCCTCCCGCGAGTAGGCCGAGCGCGCGCCCGCCCCCTGTCCCTCCGCCCTAGCCCCCGGAGCGCCATTCGCGGAGCGGCTTACGCTAGTCGCCGGGCGTACGGCGCCCCAGCGGCCGGGGAGGTGCGCTGCCCGGCTCCCGTAAAGTTATTGTGAATGGGGAACGGGTGACGTCAGCGCCGAATGTCAACAATGTAGCGATTGAGAGTGTGGGCGTTCCGGGGAGAGCGCGAGCCGCGCGGCGAGGAGCAAACAGCGCCGAGCAGCCGCCGCCTCGCCAGCAGCAGCAGCAGCAGCGGCAGCAGCGGCAGCGGCAGCGGCGACCGTGCACGCCCGGGCTGCGGTCGCAGCAGCGCTAAAGCCAGCGCCCGCCGCCGCCCTCGCCACCCCGCCTGCCCACTCCCGCGGCCGCCGGGCTCTCGCTTTCTCCCCGGCCTCCCCTCGACCCTTCCCCTCCCCCTTCCCGCCACTCTCGGGGGGCTGGGGACGAGCTGCCATGTGATGCGCCTCCCCTCGGTGAGCTTTCGGTGACCCCCACCCCTCCCCGATCCGCCGACCGCCGGGAGGGGGCTGCGGGCTGGGAGGACGCGGGCAAGAGGAGACGGAAAAGAACGCAAAGTTCTCTGGCGAGGTGAGTCCGTGGCCCGCGGGTCCCGGGCCCCCGCGGCGGGGCAAGTTGGCCGAGGAGGGGGCGCGGGGGGAGCGGGCTTGCGGGACTGGCGGGGAGGCGTGAGGAAGCGGCGCGGGAAGGGAGCCGCGGCTGCGGGGCGCGCACGCAGCCGCCAGCCGAGCGCCCTGCCCGCTTTGATGGCATTTTCTAGGAACGGGAAGGGGGTGGGAGCTGAGCAGGCGGACGCACGGCTGCGGCCGTGCGCTCTGTCGCCCGGCTGTTTACGGCGGGCGAGGAGGCATTGTATTTTGCTCGCGTCGACGGGTGTTTTGGAACAGCAGGGGGAGGAGGAGCAGAGAGTAATAAGTCAGGCGTGGGGAGGGCGGGCTGGAGGGAGGCGCGCGTCCGCGCGACCGGAGCAGCTGTCAGACCCACGGCCCTGCACTCGGGCCCCCGGCCCGCGATCGCGGTGCCAGGCCGGGCGGCCTCCTCCCAGCTCGCGGCGTCCGTGACCCGGGCTGCTCCGCGAAGCTTTGCGCTCGGCTGTCAGTCGCCGCCGGGTAGCTGAGACTACAGCGACTGGCGAGGTATCAAAGCCCAAGTTTAGGGTCCCGGCGCAGACCTCGGGCTGCGCGCTGGGTACGATCGCTATTAGCCAAGGACCGGGTCATTGGCATGAGTCCCGGGGAGCTCGAGCCGAAAGGCTCGTGCCTTCAGACAGAAAAATCTTGCACCTTCCTCTTCCACGATTCTGCATGAAATCAAAGTGCAACACACACCCCCTCTTCTCCCTGCCTGCACTTCAGTCTGCAAACCCCTTTTGGGCTCCACCTAGGAGAGGAGTTTATCCAGGGGACACCGCACCACCGCCCCCTCGCCGAGGCGCCCTGTAGGGTCTCGCAGTTTTTCTCCTCTCACCCGGTGAGTGCTCAGGAGCCGAGCACCCATGGAGAGGGAGGCGGGCGGCGCTCCTTGGACTACCCTAGCTGCCCCCGAGAAGGGACTCGAGTGAGCACCTCGGGGACCTCGGTGTGGCCGGGGATTTGCAAGAACTCGGACCGTGGGAGGAAGCGGACAGGGCCGGGTGTGTGCGTGTGAAAGGGACCGCGCACCGCAGGCTTCCAGGGTCGTGGGCGCGCGAGGTATCTGCAGCACCGTCTCGCATGTAGGCGAGTTTGATAACTTGGGGGGAAGTTCCCGCACCGCCGTCAGATGGTTTTTGTCTGTGGCCGGGGAAGGAGCGCTTCGCAATTTGCCTGTCTGGTCACCGTCGTCTCGATGACCCGTGACCCCTGGGAAACAGGAGGGACGAGGGCGCCCAACTCCGGGCAGAGCTGCGCACTCTCGGCCGCCTGGCGAAGGGAGCGGCGGGACGCAGCGTTCCTCGGCTTTCACCTTCGCGGTCTAGTGCTGCAGTCTCTCACTCCCGGTGTAAATTTCATCTGTTGAGTGTATTTAACTAAAATGAGTAATTACTTTAGATAAAAATCCTTTCCTGCCTAGTGGGAACCTTGGCGGAGATGATGCCTAATGAGATATTTTGCTTTTGTCTGTTTAGACTAAATTAGAGATGTTAACTCTGATAACGGTTTTCTCAGATCGTTAAAATGTAACATGTAGGAAAGGCATGTTGAGCTGCGAAGGCTCTGGCTGACATGAAAGAAGCTGTGCGGGGAAAGGCTGCCACTCGGTTGGTGGAGGGGCTATTTTGGTAAGGCAGCGGCGTCTCGCTTACAATGTGAGATTGCCCCACCCTGGTGCTCCGGCAGCTCGCAGCTTGTGAGTAAACGGCGGTTTTCATTCTTACAGGTAATAATAAATGTGAGTCAAAATGACGTCTTGTTAGAATTAGCCTTCAGTCTGTAAGAGAGATGGCTAAATAACAGTGTTGCCTTCAAACTGCTCTCTTAAAAGGTCTGTCAGCATTTCCGTTATAAATGCAGTTTTTCAGGAGTTTATAATTTCACCACAAAACTTTGGAGTGGCTGAAATGTTTAGTGTTCTGCTTTAAAAAAAAATGCGATAATTGCCCACTTCCATCCTATTTGCTGTTCCTGAAACTTGAATATCATTCAGATGAGCGTCCCAGAAACAGAAAACACAACCGTAGAATAGAGTTTTGTTAGAATATACTTTATTTGTGCCGAGTAATATTTTCATTTTGGATTTTGGAAGGCTTTACGTTTGCCATTTGGTAATCATTAATGTGTTAATTCTGGTATCTGTCAGTTCTGCAGGTGGATTGAAATGTCAGTTCGTGTTGTATATGCCAGGATTACATGGAAGAGCATTCTCCTCATATATGTGTCTGTGAGCTCATAGCTAAATTATATGCACATCTGTTAGTTACTTATCAGTTCTTTGTATGTTTCAGGCGAAGATCTGCAATAAAGGAGAAGTAAGGCAGAAAGAAAGGGAGGGAGTCAGGGACCCCCTCTTCCCCACCCCCATAAGTTTTCAGCATTTCTAGTGCCTGAGAGAAAGCCATTCATTTTCTTTCTTTTGAATTATGCCTTTGACTCAGTGTCTTCAGGCCAGTCCCTTTCAGTCACTCACCTCTGGCTGCAGTGTGATGAGGGGCTTAATTATTTGTAAACTGCTCTGACATCCCTGGATGAAAGGCACTCCAAAAGTGCAAAGTATTGTTACCCCGATATAGAATTTAATAATCCATTACAGTTCATCAGGAAAATGCACTTTGCAGCGATGGTGGGAAATGTTCCCACCTGATAGAGGGTAATAATAACTGCCTAAAAGTAGGGTCAGATTACAGATGAGACAATTAACTCTAGCCATGTGCTCTTCAATTTGTTGCAATTCATTTAGTGATCAAAGTAAGTCGCAGAGAGCCAGATGGTCAGGTTCACATCTCTCCTAGGCCAGCCCTTCACTTCTGAGCCCACTGTCTACACAAGCAACAGGACTTACTCATTAGTGCTTGTGAACTGTTCCTCGGAATTTGTGATCGAGGCTCCTGGGACGCTGACAAAAGGGCTCAGGCCAGTCTGTATTGTTGAGAGCAGTTTAATTTTACTTGGATTAACTCATGCTTAGTGTCTCTGGGATGGATCCAGCCTTAACAAGGGAAGAGAGAGATCCTAGTGGCTCTCTAGCTTAGCGGGGCTGGGCTCCACTGCCCTACTTTTTTGTCTACCTCAGATTTCAGGGGGTGCAGTGTCTGGCTTCTTGAAAATGTTGGCTTATACTCAGATACATAAATACCCTCCTGTCTGGCTGAGGAGTGGGGAGCAGGACCAGCTTGGAGGGCACGTGACCTGCACTGTTGCCCAGGCCCCCTCCCCTCTCAGAAGGACCTCACACATGGTTTAATCTTCTGCTCTTGTTCTTCTTGAGATCCTTAATAATTCTGGAACATGGGGCCCTTCATCTTCATTTCACACCGTGTTGAAGAGGAGGGGGCATGGCGTGGAGTGGCAGGCAACCACTGCACCATCTCAGCTACTTGTCATCAGGCAAGAAGGGGTGGGAATAGTGGCTTTGTGTCTCCACACTGTCTGATTTTTCTGAGGGAAGCTGGATATCAGGGTTTTGATGTGGAATCCCCTACTTTCTAAATATTTGCTCACACTTTTTTTTAATAACACCGGGCAGAAACATTGTAAGTGCCGGAGCTGGCCTGTAGGCTGTCTGGCTGCCCACTACTGAGTGAGCTAGAACATCTTACTGTTTAATATTTCTGTTTTTGTCTATTTTCGAAAGGCCTGACGCATCATAGATGATTTTTGAGTCTACCCCAAGTGAATGGTTAACTGTGGTCAGGAAAATTGAAAAAGGGAAAAAAACCCAAACGGAATCAAATGAAATCAACACTGAGTCCCACTCAGGGATTGATAGCTTTCTTTTTAACAGAGAATACAATGTGAAAGGCCATATAATTAATACCAAGGGCACCGTATAATACTCCGCAGGTAAATAATCTATTTCTTTGGGTCACCTGCCCTCTGTTTAATTGTTATTGACCAGATCAGGTAACATGGCTGTTTAATGCCTGAGGACTCCTCCAGGAGAATTTGACATTTGCCAGCACCCACTAAAACAATAGCTGTGATTTGTTGAATGTTCACCATGTGCCAGAAACAGTGCTGACTCCTTTCCCTGAACATGGACTCCTCGTTTCCTTCCTTGACTCCTCGAGGCAACCCTGAGAAGCAGGCATTGTGCCCATTCTACAGAAGAGAAAGGTTCTCATTGGAAGGGATTTCACCAGAAGGCAGTGTGTGTTGCCCTGACTGTCTAAAGGTTATTTCCCTGTCCTGTATACACAGTCTAGCCCAGAGTCAATGACTGGGCATGGCGTTGGGGGTCAAAGCATGCAGAGAACCCAGGCTCTACCCTAGAGTACAAGGAATAGGGAACAATGTAAGATGCAACATAATCTGTCAACATCTGTGACTCATACAGCAAGCACTGCATCTGCCTCCCTGTCTCCTTTCCGTGTCAGGAAGGTTCCAGTGACATAGGACCCTCTCAGAGGCACAGGCAGTTCAGAAGTCAGGGCTGGTTGCAAAAACTGGCATTACTCTGGAGAAGAAAAGAAGCTTTCGGCAGAGCTGAAGCCGTGTTAGGGAAAGCAGTACCAAGGCCTTTGGAATGATAGAAAATCGCTCCTGGATTGCCAGTGACAGCATATGACCTATTCTTGTCCTGTTTTTAAATTTCATGTAAATATTTACACATTGTTCAAGTCAAAACTGAAACCTACTGTAAATTAAACATTTTGTAAACTCAGATTGCCCAGAATTATTAGTCATCTTTTTTTTTTTTTTGGTCTGTGGTGATATTTAATAGAAAAGTAATTCTTTCTTTGTCAATTTAAGGTTTTTACTACCCCCAGCCTTTCTTTTTCCCTTGTTAATTTCAAGTGTCAGTTTCTCTAAGACTGAAACTTACTCTCACCATCAGCATGCTACTCAGCTTCCCTAAAGCTGGAAGTCTCAGAAGCACCAGTGTGTCCTTTTCAAGGACCATTTCTTTTCTAAAGAATATGGAAATTGAACCCGGTCCTACCAGTGGCACTACTTCAAAAATCAGGCAGGAATGTTGCTTTTGTTTTTCCTTGAGCTACTTTTTTCCAAAATAATAAATCTTCCCAATCTGAAAGCATTTCACGTACTTCTTCATCCTCGTCATTGGAATTACAGCCAAAATGTCTCTCAGTCTTCCCCAGTGACCTCGTAATCACGGCTTCTCCAGCATATTACCCTGGTTAACTTCTCTTTTGTTCCTCAGCCTGATTATAAATTGGCCTTTGGTTCTGAGATGTGTCATTTGCCTCCCTGACCTCTGTGTTCCGCTCCTGGTGGCAGGAGGACGCGGCACTGATGCCCCTGCCCGTGGCTGCCTGGTTACTGGTCTCCTCTCCTGCTTGTGTCAGCTTTCACCTTCCCTTTTCCCAAGCATTGCCATCCTCCTATTTCCAGTTTTCCCATACTTCTCGTGATGATTATCTTCATTTATTCCCAAGCCTACAGCTGGCATGTGGACAAACTCCAGCTAGTGCAGAGGGAAGCGTTCTGCATTTCCAAGTCCGTTGTCAAAACCCCAGTCTTATTCCATCCTTTTGTCTCTCCCTCGCCACTTTCTGTGGATGCTTCAGGAGTTTCCTCAGGCCGCATGTGTCTACCCCATAGAAGGCTTAGACTTTGGAGTTTAAAGCTGGGAGAGCCCAGTGTGGCTATTCCTGTTCTTATACATAGAAAAACAAAGTCAAGGTGCTGCTCAGTGAGTTTGCTTAGTCTCCCAGGATCTACAGATTATAGGCAGGTTTTATATTATTCCCATCCTGTATTCTCCTAATTACCGGGAGCTCATGGATGGCATAAAATGGGCCAGGTGTCCAGAAATGACATTCTTTAGAGGCAAGTGGCTCATTCATTCACTAAACAGATATTGAGTATCCCTTACATGGCAGATGTAGTGCTAGGTGAACATGATGCTTTGGGGGAGCAAACCCCATCCCGGCCCTGACCTCATGAAGCACCCCATCTAGTAGGAAGAATGACATTTATCAGATAGCCACAGATGACTTATTGCAGACTCTGAGAAGGAAAGGTATTATATGCACTGGAGGATGTACTGGAGGGACGTGACCTGGTTGGGAGGTTGGGGCAGCCCTGCCCAAGGAATTTTGGAGTCAGCTGCCATCTGAACCTGTCTGAAACTAGCTAGTTTTCCCCCAGTCTCCCTAGACTGTAAAGAAGGCTGAGCGCTGAAGAATTGATGCTTTTGAACTGTGGTGTTGGAGAAGACTCTTGAGAGTCCCTTGAACTGCAAGAAGATCCAACCAGTCCATCCTAAAGGAAATCAGTTCTGAATATTCATTAGAAGTACTGATGCTGAAGCTGAAACTCCAATACTTTGGCCACCTGATGCGAACAAAGAGCTGACTCATTGGAAAAGACCCTGATGCTGCGAAAGATTGAGGGCAGGAGGAGAACGGGATGACAGAGGATGAGAGGGTTGGATGGCATCACCAACTCCATGGACATGAGTTTGAGTAAGCTCCGGGAGACAATAAAGGACAGGGAAGCCTGGTATGCTGCAGTCCATGGGGTCGCAAAGGGTTGGACATTACTGAGCGACTGAACAACAACAAGTCTCCCAAGCCTATTAATTCACTCCTATCTGTGGCCCTTTGGAATATTGCATAAACCATGGTATAACCCGTTGAGTCATTTTGGCCAATAATAGTTCCTGTATACAGAGTCCAGAATTGATTTATTTACCTGTGTCTTTAGAATCTGATAAAAACAGAATTAATTGCCAGCAATATTGTTTGTTTCGCTGCTGGAAAAAAAAAATGCAAGTTAGCATTCTCATTTTGGGCATGTTGAGGGTCATTTTGACAATATTTGAGTGATTAGAAGCTGCAGGCATGCCCTCCCAGTTGTCTAATATGCGTGGGCGTGGGGGCGAGGGGCTTGAGTGAAAATGAGAGTCCAGCTGATCAGAAGCCCCTGCCTGTCCCTGGTAGGGTCTCCAGCCTCTGCAGACCCAGGCTGATTATACAGACTGTTTTTAGCACAATTTAGGAGTGCAGACAGCATCTGTGTAAAACAAACTGACTTATTATGTGCTAAAACTCCTCTATTTTCTTTTTTTCCTATGATAGCTAACCTGTGTTGGGAGCCTTTTATGTGTTTTTCATATTAACTATTTAATTCATATAACCATCCGGAGGCAGGTGTGATCGTTAAAGACTGAGGCACGGATGTCACTTGGCTAATGAGTGGCTGAGTTGGGTTTGGACACGAGGTGTCTGATGCTAGAACCTGTTCTCTTAACCACCTGCTGGTCTGCACCCCCTCTTCCTTTTTGCTCCGTCACATCTCAGAAGTGGAAATATAGGCCATCTCACTCTATTGGATATTTTATTGACATCTATCTGAAAGATAAAATTGAAAAATAATTTCTCAGTGAGCCTGGGTGAATGCATCCTTTGTCTTTCTCCTTTCACCTAACTCACTTTCTGATAATTGCATTCCTCAGTTCTCAGTGTCCGTCTGAAGATTCAGAGGATGGAAGTGATAACATTCAAGACACAGGAAGAATTAGAACATGAATCCTATGACTCTGTTCCCAGGGTTTTTCTGTAACTCATGCTCCTACCCTCTTGCTATGTGAAGAATTTGTTTATAGCTTGCTTTCTTTTTTTTTTTTTTTTTCCTACTGAGGAGGAAGTATTTCATTCAGAACCAATTCCATCAGAGTTCCTAATGAGAAATATTAGCTGCTAGTAACAGATAAAAACAGGTAACCTTTGCTCCATTCTAGTCAATTTCAGGAAGAGATTATCTTGCCAGATTAGCATGTTGCAACTCTCAACAGGAGATTTGAATGATTTTAAAGGACTCTGCTAGGCAGTTGGTTTGGTAGTGACCCTGATTACCCTGGGTTTGCAGGGTGACTGTTTAGAATGCTGACTCAGCTGTGTCCTGGGCTGGACGTCCAAGTTGTCATCTTTAGTCAAGTGGCATTATCCTTGGAGCTGCTGGAACATTAAGCATATGCTTGAAGCTCAATTTGGGAAATGATCAAGCATATGACTGTACTGTGCTTATTTTTCAGTATTTAGTTCAAATTCTGGAGATGGCTAAATGGGGAGATGCTTAGTGTGTCACTGTTGGAGGTTTTAAGTGATTAAAAAAATCAAGCAGATGAGTGCATAAAGATTTCTATGCAAACAATGATGAGCTTAAATTAAAGCTGCTGATTTAGTGTGAGAATTACTTGCACTGATTTGTAGAACATCTATAGAGGTTCAGGCTTCCATATTATGCAAATGAATGAGCCCTGAAGAGTCAAACTGTGAAAAAAAATGAAATTAACTATAAAAGATATTATTACCCGTTCAGCAAGTGGAAAATGTAGGCTTACTTAGAGTTAACCCTTTTCATGTACCTCCTTGAGAAGATCGGCATTGGGGTGATGATCTTGACTGCAGTGTAAAGAAGCCATGCAAGGCTTGCTCTTAGTTCTCCCAGTGTCCACT
Source organism: Budorcas taxicolor (assembly GCF_023091745.1). NCBI lineage: Eukaryota > Metazoa > Chordata > Mammalia > Artiodactyla > Bovidae > Budorcas > Budorcas taxicolor. Next base: position 51,479,537 of record NC_068918.1, read on the forward strand.
TTCTATCCTGACTTCACTCTCTGCTCTGCTCCCTTTAGGCCAGCCAGTGCACTTAACCAGTTCCCTCCTTCCCTTTCAAAACCAATCTCAGAAAAGGATTTTATGAAAACTGTCTTTTGTTGTTGTTTAGCTGTGGAGTGTTGCGTCCGACTCTTTGGGACCCCATGGACTGAAGCCTACCAGGCTCCTCTCTCCATGGCATTCTTCAGGCAAGGATACTGGAGTGGGTTGCCTCCTCCAGGCGATTTTCCCAACCCAGGGATCAAGCAGCAACAACCTAATGTATTACTTCTTTCTGAAACATTAGCTTATGAATAGGAGATAAAGTGAAAGAAGTAAAAACCCTAGCGATGGGGCTAGCAGAATCTCAGACACTGGTAACCTGGTGATGGTAGGAAATTTCCGAGTAAAGAGAGGGCTGTATATAAATCCAACCGTGGAGACAGAATATGGACAAGCAGATTAGAATGTATAAACCACAGTAGTATTAAAAATATGAAGAGCAGATCATTTTTAATGCGATAATACGTTTGTCAGAAAGCATCACCTTTCTCTTGCCAGACACTCGATCTGATTGCATCAACCCGAGTAGCAAGATGGTGTGTTATTTGACATTTAAAGGGAGGTTCAGGGGAAAACCACTTGGTCTATAACTAGGAATTTTTGTCAGTTAGTCAGTAGCAGTGAACCTGAAATACTCTATTATCCTTAAATGTTGAATTTTAAAAGAAAAAAAAAAAGAGAGAGAGAGAATGGATTTCACCCATCTGCCTCCCCACCCTGCACTTCTATTGATTAAAAATTGAGTTGGTAAGTCTATTTCAAAAGTGACATGCCCCATGCTATGAGCATGACTGGTGGTGACAGCTGGACATTTGGAGAGGCTGACTGTTTAATGAAATCATGCTTTTTACATTTTTATTGTTTGGGCATGTGAGATCTTAGTTCCCTGACCAGGGATTGAACCTGTGCCCTCTGCGTTGGGAGCGCTGAGTCTTAACGACCTGACTACCAGGGAAATCCTAACCCGGCGGCTTTTAGATAGACGTGTTGCCTTCTGAACACCCAGTCGTGATGAGTCTGAACTGGCTTCCATTCTACCCCTCCCGCATGCAGACTCCTCCAGCAACCATGCTATGTTGAGTTGATGGCGCCATCTAGTGTCAGCCTGTGGAAATGCCCAGCACTCCTCTTTCATGCTCTGGGGGTCTGATCTCTTGGGTAGCTGCAGTACACTGTCTATAGGGGGACCGCTCCCTAATTCGTACTCGTCTTCTGTCTTCTGTTTAGTACTGCCTCTGTGCCTTTCTCTGTCCATGACGCCATTTCTTTCTGGTCTCCTCTCTAGTACCCCCTCTCTGTAGCTCTTCTTTTTCTTTCTGTTCCAACTCTTGGTGAATTTTTTGGAACAACAGCAACAAAATTGAAACTCACAGCTGATAAAAGATTTTCCTGATGAAATGTTACGGCATAATAGGAGAATTAACCACGAAAGGTCATATTGGAGAACCAGAGTGAAACTGCACAAAGTCCGAAAGTCTCACCTAGAAGACTGCCTCTAATTAGGTGTTTCAGTCACTCAATAATGTTTTCTTTAGTTTTTAATTGGCTTTGGAACTATTGTTATAGCATTATTTTCTCTTTTAAAACTACAAATGTAACCTCTGACTTGAATTTTAAATTTGAGACAACCTTCATGGGATATCCTAAACATCGTGGTGTTTCTGTGTGGGATGATGTGTTCTGAGTTCCGAATAATCCCTTTTCCTCTGGAGTTTTGGGTCTGGTATTAAGTGAGAGAAAGGAGGTGAAAAGATATATAGGACCTAGCCTGAGATGTGATTACACCAGGACGTTCGTGGGATCCGAATTCGTGTACAGGTTTAAGCTCCCACATCAAACAATAAATTTTAAATTTCCACTTGTGTTAAACATCTCTGCATTGTGGGTTTGAAAGTAAGTCCCCTCTGAAAAACAGGAACTGTGCTTGTCTGTTACCAGTTTTTGTGGTCGATCGGGCAACTATTTTGATTTTTGTCAGAAGGGAGGAAAAGCAGTTAAATCCAGTTAAAAACTGGTTAAAATGAACTGGCTCGTGAGATTTGAGTGCAGCTGTTCTCCACATCACAACACGGAGAGTGAATTGTTTATTACCACTCTTCAGTATTATTAGTTGTCACCACTGCTTTTTGAGCAGCGGCTCTCTGCTCTGTGTCTGTTTGGGGTTTAACCTTGGAAAATAGGAGCTGTGAGGGGGGAGAGGTTCCTGTTTGTCGATTTGCATGGACCTTGCTTTTGTTTTTGCCGGGTAGGTGTGTGCGCCTTCTGTCTGCGAGAGCCATTTAGCATGTCAGCAGTTTCCTAGCAGTCGTGCGTGCTGACTCATGCAGCTGTTGAGCCCTCAGCTGGCCCCACTGTGATCGGCCCACAGCACCAGCGCCGCCTTGGAGAGCACCTCGACCATTTCGCTGCAGGGAGACTATTTTCAGATCTGTGGTTGCTGCCGAGCTGGGTTCCCTTCTCCCTCCAGCAACCAGACAGAGCTTTTATTTCCCCAGGGTAGAAAACTGGGCATATTTCTACCTTGGTGACTGTGTGAGCATCACAGTATTTCTGGGAAGCCCCTAAAGAAAACCGATTTTTTACTTCCTTTTAATTTTCTGGGGCTCTTTATAGGGAGAGGGGAGTGGGGATGAGAGCAAGAGAAAGGGACTCTGCTGTTATTTCCTCCTTAGCACCAGAGGGAACTCTTCTGAACAGTTAACTGAGGTTTTCCTGGTGTAACCCAGACCTGACCCACTTCTCCGCGTGTCGGGGAAGAGTGTGTGCCCGGACCGGGGCAGTGGGCAGGAGGTGTTCAGCAGCCAGCCCCACTTTGTTTTATGTGGTTCAAGTCCTTAAGTAATGACAGATTTTGTTTGTATCTGTTGCATGTTATTAAGGTTAAAAAAAACTCAAACCTGACCTCGGGTCATTTTAAAGCTGGCATGTGTTTTCAGAAATGGTTTCGCTGTTTTTGGAGTTCAGTTCTGCTTATTTTCATCAGAAAGTGAAAATGTTACTTTTTTGAGGCTTATAAATAAACTTCCTTTTGCAGATACAAGTTGATCAGAGCATCCTAAACTTATCTTGAGAAAGCTGATTAAAGTGAGATCAGCTAGGGAAAGGAAAGCTTTATACACCCTTGTGGAGTTTACCTCCATTTTTTTTTTTTTTTTTTAGCTTCAATAAGCATTCTGAAGGAGCTTTGACCAGTAATAAAGAAAAAGCCAAGCCACAGTGACTGTGTGTAACATGATGTTGATGGAAGTTCTTGGTTTCCGCCGATACAAATGACTCATCAGTATCAATAGAATTGTGACTTCTAATAATAACACAGTGCAAGACCTTCAAAACATGTGGTTTTAGCCCTAGCTGTTAGTGAAAGGTTGGAAAATATTAGTTTGAGCTTTTTTTTTTTCTGATCTCTTGATTTCACCCAAGTTTAAAGTTGTTTTTTGTAGGTGTGATGATCACACTATTGTTTTTTCATCTTACTGTTTTTAGTTTCGTTATGACCAAGTTGCCAAACTCAGATCATTTCATCGTTTAGAAATCTGTGCAGTAAGCATCTCCCGGCGGGGCTGTGTTTTGAGGGAACTGTGGCTGAAAAGCAAATCCTCCCTGAACAGAGAAAGGAAAAAACTGGTCCGGACTCTGGTCCACCAAGCTGCCAGCCTTGTCCACAGCGTCTGTTGTGGAGGGTTGTGGGACCGATGACTGGCTGATTGCCCTGTGAGTCATTGTCAGAGGAATCCAAGAGGAAGGGTAACAGAAAATTCGAGTCAGGGGAAACGGCCGAGTGAGAAGGAGCAGTTATGACAGGAAGGACGGTGCTGCCCCGTTTCCAGGGCTGAAGGGCTGAGACCCGCAGACCCTGAGAATCACAGGGAGTTTAGGTGTGTTTTTGTAAGTTGCAGCCTTTCTGCTTGCGTCTATTTGTGGACGCTTTCTTATTTTGCGTTCAGTTTTGGTTTGTTTTGCCTGCAGTTTGGCCAGACCATCAGAGATCGCTATCTTAGCTCGGTAAGACCACAGAGGTCTTACCCCAGGGCCTTTCCTTTTTGCATTCTGTAGTGAAAGCAACTGAATTTCTAGACTATGAAATCAGCACCTACATTTACCTTTATACAGCTTTTTTTCTTCCTGAACACTTCATCTTTAGAAATGTTGCATCACTAGTTTCCTAGCTACTAGAGCCAGTGGCCTTTGCGTCTTACCTGCTATGTTAGCCTTGATCTGGGAAATACCAAACGCTTTAAAGAGAAGCGCAAAATGAGAAGGTTACTAGTTGAAATTTTGTGTCAGTCTTGCCTCTCTCACAGTTCATTCTAGATGGCTCTTGTTTTTCCTTGCCATCTTCTCAGCATTTTTTAGTTTTAATACTTATGCCTCCCTTCACTCTCTTTACCCTGGTGTCTTGCTCCCCGGTAACATTTCTTTTCTTTGCCTCGTGTTCTTCCTCTCTCTTGCCAAGTCTTTACATTTCTTTCTCTATGTGAACACACACCTCTTCTCGTTTGTTCTTGTAGATTCTTTCTGCTCCTGCCTGCCTGCACACACACTTTCTCACATCATTCCTAGACAGACCCAGGCATGTGTGCACATATGCACACACTCTGTACGTACGTGGACACATGTGCACCAACACAACCCCCTCCCTGACCCTGGTCTCTTGCTTATGGAGGCCCCACAGCGGCTCTGGGTGCTCCTGTTGTTATCTCTTCCCAGAGCTGGTTTCTGGGAGGGGTCATTCAGACAAGAAGGGAATTGGACGGGGAGCGTGCACCTGCTTCCCGCCTGTGTCTAAGAATACATCTTGGGAAGGAGGCTGGATTCTGAAGATCCAGGAAAAACCCAAAGGAGGCTGTGACTTCAGAATCCAGGGGAGTAGGTTGTTGTTTAGTCCCTAAGTGATATCCGACACTTTGTGACCCCTGTGGACTGCAGCACGCCAGGCTTCCCTCTGCTTCACTATCTCCCGGAGTTTGCTCAGACTTCTGTCCATTGAGTTGGTGATGCCATCCAACCATCTCATCCTCTGTCACTCCCTTCTCCTGCTCTGTCTTTCCCAGCATCAGGGTCTTTTTCAGGGAGTCGACTTTTCACATCAGATGGCCAAAGTATTGGAGCTTCAGCTTCAGCATCAGTCCTTTCAGTGAATATTCAGGGTTGATTTCCTTTAGGATTGACTGGTTTGATCTCCTTGCAGTCCAAGGGACTCTTCAAGAGTCTTCTCCAGCACCACAGTTTGAAAGCATCAATTCTTCAGCCCTCAGCCTTCTTCATGGTCCAACTGTCACATCTGTACATGACTACTGGAAAAACCATAGCTTTGACTGTACGGATCTTTGCTGGCAAAGTGATTAGGAGGAGGTAGGCCTGAGCTTGGGGAAATCAGCCGAAGAGAACAAGGTGTTGGGATGATGTTTCCACCAGCCTTGAGCTGGAGAATCCTGATGGGGCGAGAAAGGCCTCTGGATAGGATGGGTGGTTGGGGAGTACTCAGGGGAGGAGGAGGCTCAGAACTCAGGGTGTGAAAGAGGATGGGGATCATCAGCTTGCCCTCTAGCTGTTAAAATGCCCACGGAGCCTGGTAGGTCCGGGGGAACTGGCAGGAGATCCCGGGGATACCCAGGCTCCCTCTGCGACCTTGGGCTGTCTCTTGCCCCACAGAGAGCCCTCCCCCACCCCTGTGGAGTGGGGGGACCGCCCTCCTTTCCAGGTACCCACTCTTCTCCTTCCGTTTCTCTGAGGCTCTTATCACTCTCTGACCTCCTATACGTGAGGTTGCTTGTCCATCTGTCTCCCTCACTATGAAATCAGCTCCAGACTTTGGGGTCTTTGCCTTCTTTGATCACTGTGTAAGTCCAGGGGCCTGGAAAAGTTACACTACAGGGCTACTCATTACGCATGTAGTTGTTGAATGAATGAACTTACTGACTGTCTCTTAAGAATCACCTGTGGCTTCTCACTGTCCATAGAAAACACTCAGAGTCCTCAGAAGAGCCTTTAAAGCTCCTTACAATCTGTTCCCAGGCTACCATTTCAGATATATATTCCATCAGTGTTTTCTTCTAGCTCAACTTTTGTTAGATATCTCTCTAACTAACTTATGTTTTTATTTTGTAGTTTCCTAACGTATGTGTTATATCTGTTGGCTCTGAAGTTCTCTTAATTTGTCCTAAATTTACTTACTGTGCAAATAGAGAATTACTTGTCAAGGGGCTTGCTCTTTGCAGGGAACTCTGTTAAGCCCAGGTTATGGTGTGTGGAATACGGACCCAGTAGAAAGCATGGTCCCAGGTGGTAGGGAAGTTAGTATTTCCGGAGATCACATATATAAGCATGAAGCATTTGAAGTACAGTGCAAACAGCAGGATGTGATCAAGGGCCAGGATGAATAGTCGAGGTAAGTGTGGTTGGAGTTGGAAGAAAAGAGAGCGGGCAAAGATTGGATGTCAGGACGGCCTTAACAGGAGGAGTTGAATCTGTTTATGTCCTTAAAATAATTGTGCGATTTGCTGAAATGGTCCTAATTACCTAGCTGATATCCTTCGAGATCTTATAGATGTCAGGTTCATCAGTTTTATTGTTCCATATCAGTCATTGTCAGCATACTTTTCCTGACCATTCCCAAGTAAGACCTTCTTAAGACGTAATTAATGAAGGGATATGAAGGACTCTTTAAGTGCAGACCTAGAAAATTCTTACAAAAAAGTTAAAATGTATGAAGAGGGCTTCACTTTAATTGTTTGAAAAAATGTGAATAGAACTTCAGTTCATTAAAACATGGGGAGTAAGAAAACAAGCCCAAGGTGGTTGGTGATATCTGTGGGACATCTGTAGTAATGTTCCAGCACATGTAAAGAACGCATGAATTGGTAAGAAGAAGCCAGACAGCCCAGTAGAAAAATGAGACTGTACATTCATGAAGTTGAACAAGCACTTCATTAAAGAAACCCAAATGGCTAGTAGAATAATGTATGCTAAATAAAATTACAGTAACACACCATACACTCTCTCTGGATTTGCAGACGTTTACATATGTGATATAACCATGTGTTGGTGAGGATGTGCATGCTTGGAAGGTCTTGTACATAGTTAGTAGGAGTATAACTTGATACAATTACGTTAAAGAACAGTTTATTACTGAACCAAGTTCAACCAAGTACAATTTAGCATTCTTACTCCTAGATACACATTTTGGAAAAAGTCTTACTCATGTGCTTCAGGATCGATAAGGAAGTTGTGGTACATAATGTACAATGGGATATTTGTTGCTGCTGTTAAGTCAGTAAGTCACATCTGACTCTTTGCGACCCCATGGACTCTAGCCCGCCAGGCTCCTCTGTCCAGGGATTTCCCAGGCAAGAATATTGGAGTGAATTGCCATTTCCTTCTCCAGGGATCTTCACAACCTAGATCAAACCTTCGTCTCCTGCTGAGCAGGTGGGTTCTTTACCGTTGAGCTCTGAGAAACCTGCAGTGGAATATTACTCAGCCATAGACAAGAACGAATTTGAGTTAGTTGAACTGAGGTGGATGAACCTAGAGTTTGTTATACAGAGTGAAGTAAGTCAGAAAGAGAAAAACAAATATCGTATATTAATGCATATACAGGGAATCTAGAAAAATGGTACTGATGAGCCTGATTGCAGGGCAGGAATAGAGACTCAGATATAGAGAACAGACTTCTGGACACGGTGGAGAGAAGGAGAGGGTGGGACAAATTGAGAAAGTAGCATTGAAATATATATGTTACTATATGTAAAACAGATAGCTAATGGGAAGTTGCAGGGTAACTCAGCTCAGCCTGATTCTCTGTGACAGCCCAGAGGGATGGGATGGGGGTGGTGGTGGTGGAAGGGCAGCTTAAGAGGGAGGGGATATATGTATTCTTATAGCCGATTCATGTTGTTGTATGGCAGAAACCAATACAACATTGTAAAACAATTATCCTCCAATTAAAAATAAATTTTTTAAAAAAGGAAACACTGACAAGAATGTTCAAAGAAGCATTGACTAACAAGAGCAAAAACGGGAAACAACCCAGATGCTCATCAACATTGTATTCAATTAACTCATTTTGCTGTACTTACCCATTGAGGTACTGGCTGTGGAAGAAAAAAAAAAGTCAGTAACACCACATACAGGAGGGTGTGCGAGATGTGTTTAAGAGCAAGGATTCTGCCTGGATTCAAAATCCGGGTCTCCCACTTACTTTGTGACCTTGGGCAAGTTTCTTAACCTCAGTGCTCATCAGTTTCCTTACCTGTACGGGGAGGTAAATGATAGTGTCTGCCTGATAGGGCTGTTAGGAAGATTAAATGAGTTAATATTGGTGACATGATTAGGAGAGTGACTGGCATGTAATAAATCCTAGGTAAGTGTTTGTTAAACAAAAATGCATACATCAGTATGGGTTAATCTTAGAAATGTAATGTCCAGTGAGAAAAGCAAGACACAGAAGAACGCATATAGAATGATTCCATTTATATAAAGTTCAAAAGCATGCAAAACTAAGTGGATTGCTTAGGGATGTACATATAGATGTTAAAATTGTAAAGAAAATTAAGGCAATGATTGCCAGCAAAAAAAAAAAAAAAAAATCTGTATAATGGTTACCTCTAGAGGTGATGGAGTAGGATATGGTAGGGAAGGAATTCTTTGGGGGCTTCTAGGGTCCTCAAAATGTTTTATTTTCTAGCCTGAATAATGGTCCCAAGAATGTTCTTTTAAAATAATTATTATTTTAACTGTGTGTGGATTTTTTGCAAATGCATATACTTATTACATATTAGATAATACATTTTTAAACAGATTTTGTGAGTTGTTATTTTCTGAAAATATTTCTGATTTGATCTGTTGTTTTAAAATTACCTAGGAAAATGCCAAACCCAAAGTAGCAAGGTGACATTTAGCAGGCATAAATGTAAATTCCTACATTTGAGTTAAAAAAAAAAAAATAACCTGTTCAAGCACAGAATTTGCACACCTGCTTGATACTTGTTTCCCTGTAAGACTCTGAGCTGCCAGTGCAGTGTGGCCCTTGCTTCTTACTGAAGGTGACATTTCCGCAGAGCCACGTTTAGTGAGCTGTCCCATTTAGATAGGACTGTGCAGTGGTTTTGCTCCGCTATTCCCAGGCCTGGTTGTCCCATGTACAGAATACTGTGCCCCATTCCTGGGGACTATTTTAAGGAAGATACTGACCATGAATGGAGCATCCTCTGTGATCAAGATGTTTAAGGATCTGGAAACTGGCCACTTCTAAGAGTAGCCAAGGAAGTGGGGATATTTAGTTTGGCAAAGAGAAGATGTAGGGAGAGAAAGGGTGTCTTCTGTCATTAGAGGAGGAAATCAGCTTTCTCTGTTGTTCCACAAGTCAGATGCCTGCTGTGTCTGCTGGTGGAGGCAAGTTTCAGCTCCTAGTGGCTGGAGACTTCCAAACAAAAGCTATGGGCTCTCCTTTAGGCTTGACTGATCTTGGTACCTGACGTGTGGTTCCAGGCCCAGCAGCATCAGCGTCATCCAGAGCACGTTAGAATGCAGAATCTCAGGCCCACTCCACAACTATGGAGTCATCATCTGTATTTTTATCAGGATTTCCCTGGGGATTCATTTACACATTAAATTTTGAGAGGCACTGGCTTAAACATTTCTAAGATCCTTCTTTGTAATTCTTAGGATTCCGTGATTTTATTTAAAGTATATGTTCAACTGAAAATTACCAGTTCATATGTGACATTATTGATTTTAAAACCGTGACTATAGTTAATAATAAGGTATTTTATATTTCAAAGTATTGAGATGGTAGATTTTATATGAAAAAATAAATTTGTTTAGTATGTGTGGTGATGGATATTAACCAGACTTCCTTGGGTGATTATTTCACAGTATGTGCTGTGCTCAGTCATGTCCAGCTCTGTGTGACCTCATGGACTGTAGCCCACCAGGCTTCTCTGTCCATGGAGATTCTCCAGGCAAGAACACTGGAGTGGGTTGCCATGCCCTCCTCCAGGGGATCTTCCCAACCCAGGGATCAAACCCAGTTCTCCTGCACTGCAGATGATTCTTTAGCAACTGAGCCTCCAGGGAAGCCCATTTCACTATATATCTATCTATATATATATATGTACACACACACACACACACACACACACAAATATCAAGTCACTGTTGTCCACCTGAAACAAATACAATGTTGTATGTCAGTTATATCTCAATTTTTAAAAAGCAGAAAATAAATGCCTGAGTATGTTACATGTACATAAAGCCAAACAAGTTTTTGTTGCTGAATTAGTTTGAAATTTTTTTGTCCATTTTCCCCCTAAAGTAAATGTAATGTTGCTTATGTCTTGGGGGCAGCTTATAACAATTACAATACAATAGTGATTTTTTTTTCTTTTTTAATATATAGGATGAGATTCTTGTTTTAAAATTATATTAGTTCATTCAAATTTTTCTTCTGTAGTCTTTAAAGTTTGCAGAGTACATTAAGGTTCTGAATACCTCTTAAGAATGCTCAAAAGAGGCATTTAAAGGATAAAAACATATCACATTAATTTTGTACTTTTTTTGCTTGTGCATAGTCCATATTTTGACCTTATAGGAACCTTCAAAGTCTTGAGTATTTATAGTGATTCTCCACAGTGCCCTTTATCTTTTAGATACTAAACCTGAGATCAAGTAAAATAGTTGTACCTTTTTCCCCCCTCAAAAGATTATGACTAATTTAAGCTTATTTCTTATTTTCCTTAAAGATTTGCTATTCATCCTTTTAACTGATGAAGTTCAAGTGGAACCCATGATTCATTTCATCCTTTTCCCTTTATGTAATTAGTCATTCATTCTTTTGATCCACAGTGAAACTAATACTTAGCATGATAGTCTTAAGATTCCAAAATAAAGAAGTTCTTAAATGACTTACAATCAGATATAAAATATGCTTTACTGTATGGCAAAAATGAAGAGGGAAAACTTCTCATGAATAAAAGATGTGTTTTTTAAGGCCATATAACCATGAGTTACTTGGCTTAAGCACATATTTCCAGATCTGTTTTCTTTTAACATGTAGGACAAAGAAACTGTACTTTGATATTTGGCTTAAATATTATTTGGTGATATATGTCATCTAGATAAGATAAGATATGACAAATGGCTTTATAAAATGTAAGGTACTATAGGTACTTTATTAACTTCAGTGCATGATAACCCAGTTTTCATTTTAATTTAGCAGGGTTTCCCCTCCTTTTCTGGAACTGACTTAAACAAAATCTAAATTCCATCTTAGTGTGAGTCTTTGAGTTTCGATTTCTTTATCCACAGATGATTTTGAATAGATGTCACCACAGGTTATCATATTAGTAATTGGGAGGTGGAAGGCTAGACTTTTTTCTGTAAGCTTGCTCGCTTGTTTTCTTTGTTTGTTCATTCATTCATCATGAATATATACTGAGAACTTTCAAAGCTCTGGGCTGAGTGCTCTGGTAAGACATAAAATGAATAAGCCAGTCCAAGGTACAAAATTACTTGTAATTTATAAATTTATTTTTAATAATTATCATACTTTTCTGAACTTTAGAATGTTTGATCACCATTTAAAATATTGAGGAGATGTGAGATTGATGGTGAACTTGATAGCTGGTAAAGATACAAACGTCTGGAGTATATACTTCAGTTTTTAAGAGCAAGGTTGAGGAAGAGTCCTGCATATCCAGATAGAGTTTACCTGATCTTAGATTTTTTTCAGAGTGCTTTGCAATCACATACTCCAGTCTAGTCTGTGCTGTTTAATACGGTCGCCACTTAGCTGCATGTGGCTTTTGATCACTTGAAATGTGGCTGGGTCCAAGTCAAGATGTGCCATGAATATAAAATATACACTGGATTTCAAAGATTTAGTACAAAAAAGACAAAATACCTCTTTAATAAGAATGTTGTTTACCTGTTGAAATGATAATATGTATAAAAATGTTTTAAATTTTATCTATTTCTGTTTAGTTTTTAAAATGTGACTACTAGAAAATTTTAAGTTATGTATGTGGCTCACGTTTTATTTCTGTTTGAAAGTGCTGGTCTAGATTCTAAAGTGTAGAGTGATTGAGAGCTCTCAGAGAAAAATATCAGAGCTTAACACAGAGAGTTTTAGAGATGAGATACCACTGACAGAATCCACTTACTCAAAAGAAGAAATCTCAGTCTGCACCTTTGCCCTACTTTGAGACATGCCTGCTTTCCTGAGCACACAAAAAGAGCGTTGGTAGAGCGAGCATTTTAATATCTGCAATGTACAGAGTATTGAAGGGGATTAAAATATATATCACACAGGTCCCTTCTTTTAGGAAAAGATCCAGCCTACTGAGGAGACAAGATATGAGCATATGACTTGTTATATCATAGAAAGAGAGAAATAGCTATTCAACACTCTTTTCCAAGAACTTGGAAGCATTCAATGGAAAAGGAAAGACATGTCACCATGGCAGGGAGGGGTGCATTGACTGGGTGCTCAAGAGTGGGTAAGATTCCAGTGGGCAGAGGGAAAGGGGCATGGTGGGGTAGGAAGGGGATTGAGTGGAAACAAGCGAGAAAAGATAAAAAAGCACAAGAAAATAGAGAGGTCAGCTGAGTCCGAGAATGGAGTGTAAGGTATGAGTAGAATAAATGTTGCATATCTTTGTTAGAGTTTCCCAGGTGGCTCCAGTTGTAAAGAATATGCCTGCAATGCTGGAGATGTGGGTTCAATCCCTGCATCAGGTAGATTCCCTGGAGAAGGGAATAGCAACACACTCCAGTATTCTTCCCTGGAAAATCTCATGGACAGAGGAGTGTGGCAGACTATAGTCCACAGGGGTTGCAAAAGAGTCAGACACTACTTAGCGACTAAACAACAGCAAATCTTTGTTAGAAAGTCCTTTAAATAGCAAAATTAGTAATACTGTATTTCCAGTTACATTTATACTTATATTTGTATGCAATCTTGTAACTTAAAGAATTCTCAATAATATAGTATCATTTAATATTTTAGGCAACAGTGATCAGCATTTTTTTTTTTTTTGCTAAAAGTACTCTGTTACGTCATTTTATTTTTGCTGTTGACTCCATTTTATAGCAGCAGAAAGCAGAAAAGCCTGGCTTGCATATTAACGATAAAGTCTTGAATCTGAATTAAACTCTCTAGCTCAGTTTTACTATGCTGAGCCACTCTGAATTGCACACCTGTAATTCTGTTAGCTTTGCCTGTTTTTGAACTTTATATACATGGAATCATGCAGCACGCACTGTTTCGTGTCTGGCTTCTTTCATTCAGTGTTGTGAAATTCATTCATGTCATTGCATATAATGGTCGATTTTTAAATTCTCTGTGCTATATAGTATTCCACTGTATGAATATACCACTGTTTGTCTATTTGTATGGTTTTCAGTTTTCTTGCCATTCTGAATGACACTGCTGTTGAACATTCCAGTACATGTCTTTGGGTGAACACACAGTATGTTTCTGTTGGGCATATATGTAGGAGTAGAAATATAAAAGCAGCTAAATTATTAAATTATCTTGGAAATGAGTTTAAAATTTGGCTTTATGATAGTCTTTAGAAGAAAAGTAAAAGCTGCAAACTTTTAAAGAACTGAAATAGAGTTGACTTACAATGTTGTGTTAATTTATGGTACACAGCAGAGTGATTCATTTATATATATTCTTTTTCATATTCTTTTCCATTATGGTTTATTTCAGGATATTTAATATAGTTCCCTGTGCTGTACGGTAGGATCTTGTTATTTATCTATATTATATGTAGTAAAAAACTACAGACTTCTAATCCTCAAATACTATATCAAAATAGATATCAAGGCAGTCTTTACAAAAGGGTCTAAGGTGTAATAATTTTTCTGCTTTTAACACATTTTTGGATGGAAGCATGAAAATAGTAAACTTTTTCATGTATATAGAATTTGAAAGGGGCAACCAGGTGGCGCAGTGGTAAAGAATCCTCCTGCCACTGCAGGAGGTGCAAGAGATTCGGGTTCGATCCCTGGTTTGAGAAGATCCCTTGAAGTGGGAAATGGCAACCTCCTCCAGTATTCTTTCCTGGAAAATTCCATGGACAGAAGAGCCTGGTGGGCTACAGGCCATGGGGTTGCAGAGTCGGATGCGGCTGAGCAACTGAGCAAGCACACCACATAGGAAAAGACTGAATTTGTATCACTAAGGTTTCCCTTACAGTTATACTTCTTTCCTCCAAGAGAAGTTTTGACAGATAAATAGTGGATAATGAAGATGAGATTGTTACCAGGATGACATTATACTAGGGTATAATGAGCAAGTATCCGGATTATGTTTATTGGGAGATGAGGAATTCGAGGTGCAGGTAAATGGTAGGAAATTACATCCCAAAATCTATAATGAAAGCTACAGGTAAATGGTAGGAAATTACATCCCAAAATCTATAATGAAAGCTACCGTTCTCAAAACTTTATTGAACTTTCCTCCAACCCTCCCTCTTTTGTTTAGGGGAATCTTCAGGCAATCAAATTTGCATTCTTGCAAAGAAGGCAATTACAAATTCCCCAACCTGTTTTCAGGGGAGAAAAAAAAATGAAGGCAGACATTTATCCAGAGGCATCCTGTGTGAAAGAAGGGTAGTTCTAGGATTTGCCAACAGAAGACATCAGTCTTTGTAGCTTCTTAACGTTAATGATGATCGTTTAAAGATGGATATTTTATGTTTAGACTGACCAGAGTTGTTGAACTTAAATTGACTGGGCAGAGGAAGAAATCTTTCTTTTTTTCTGTGTTCTGACTCAGGGTGGCCCTAGGCAGGTTAAAGGCAAATGGAAATGTAGCCTCAGTGGACAAAGAGCATTGTTGTGGTTATTGGTGGTAAATGAAAATTATTTTAGAGTGGAGAAAAGGACATTAACTTAGGGCATATCACTTATGAACTGAAAGTTTCGTTCTTCTGTTGCTATGATGGACATCTCTTGCATTTTGTAGAAAGACCCTCCTGGTTATTGTTATGTCAGAGAAGTGTGACTACTCCAGTCTCCAACTACTGTGTGTACTTTGAGAGATTAGGGGTATATGTGTAAAAGTCACATTTTTTTTAATGTCCACTGATGATTTCCTTAGGGCTACACGGTGTGGGTCAGCATTTGAGCTTATTCAGTTTTTCCGCTCACTTTCCAAAATCAATATCAAATGAGAGCATGATGGGGGAATCAAGTTATTTTCAAGTCATATTTGAAGAACAGGTGTGTTCTTTCCTGATTTACAGTGCAGGTGCATTTGAATGTAACTGCCTAAAATGGTGATTAAAAAATTATTCAAGTGGAACAAAACAAAGTTTTAAAAATGACTTGTAAACAGTTGCTCTTATTTTTTTTCCTGTTTTCTCTCCACTTAAAATAATGTGGATTTCTGAACACTCCAAGAACCTCTTAACAATACTCCTCCAAACCTGTGAATTACACTCATTCAATAAGATCCAGCCTTTTCATTGGTAGGACAATGTCGAGTGGTCACAGGGCCCTGGATCTTTTCTTTGTCCAATCTAATTCTAAGGCGGAGAACAGTCCTCCCTGCTTTTGAATCCAGTGACATCTTTCCATTCATCATTGAACACCAGGGGGAGCAGAACCACAGGACACCCCCCCCCCCAACCCAGAATACCCCTCACCACTGTGGGCTCCCATTCTCTGCCAGGGGGTTTGTAGCTTGTCTTTCAAGAGCCTCGAATATTTGATGATGAGATCCTGCACGCAGGTAGCCAGTTATCAGGCTTGTGTGGGTGTGTTTAGAGGGGTCTCCCCTAAAGCTTAGCTTTAGGTCTTGGTGACCGAATCTAAATAACACAGGTTACTCATCATGAGTTGAAGATTTTCCCCTTTTCACATTGATGCTTCTGATATAATTTTGTACGTTGGCTGATGATGTGTGCGCACTTTGTGGCTGCCGAGATGCAGCTGGAAAGTGTGGGGGGTTGTCTGCTTCCTCTGAGGCTGCTCCAGGTGGTCAGGTGGGGGCGGCGTGATAAAGGTGCGGCACCACTTCCGGCAGTTCGTCTTGTGAGTTCTGTTCACCGGCTGCCTGAACCTGGGTCCCGGTTCTCTCCTGCACACTTTATTTTTCGCTGCTTCCAATTCGCCTGACGCTGGTTTATGACTAAGGTGGTGGTTCAAAATTCCCTTTTTATCAGTAGCTATGAAAAATCTTTCCAGTTACTTTGTGTCGCCATTGCCCTTTCTTCTTTTGCTGTGCATTTTCTGTATTTTGTAAAAAAAAAAAAAAAGAGAGACCTGAAAAAAGATTTTAGTGCCATAGAACAGATAAAGGTTAGGTGGATCGTTTAAATCCCTCGTTAGAGCAAACGTAGAAATCATTTTATGTTCTTGGCAGACCGAGTGTGCGAAAATGCATTTTATGTTGGAAGCTGTTGGTTATTTAACACAGATATGGAAAAGTCCATTTCAGAATATTGACAGAGGATCACTAGACTTGTAAGGGGTTCATTTATTCCATCTGCCCTTCACATACACATCTTTTGAATTTCTGTGTTGCATCACTGACTCAATGGACACGAGTCTGAGCAAACTCCAGGAAATAATGAAGGACAGTTCCCGTATGCTGCAGTCCATGGGGCTCAAAGAGTTGAACATGACTTAGTGGCTGAACAACAATAACAGACCATCCTTGGAGCTGCGAGAAATGTGAACTGCCCCTGGGGGGTTTACAGTCTCCCTGGAAGGAAACCAGTGTTTCTTAATATACCTGACAAGGGGGTGATCTCATTCATCCTTTGAGAAAACCTTCTCAATGAGATAATAGAATAACATTTTCAAGAAAGAAGCTGAGGCGCAGAGGCGCAGGACCCGTGTAGCAGAGCCCGTAGGAAAGGACAGGCCTCTGGCTCCAGATCCAGTGCTCTGTGCAGTGTGTGCGCTGCCTCTCACCCTTGGTCATTCAGAGAATAACTTGATTTAGGGACATCCAGAAAGTATTACGGAAATTCAGAGTCAAGGACGACGAGTGCAGCCGGAGTAATGGAAGAAGACCCACTGGCTGGGTGGGAATTAGCCCTGAGCCCTAACCACGGGTAGAAGTTCTATCCAGCAGCCATGGAGGAGAAAGGGTCTCCCATCCGGTATAAACTGAGTGAGGGCAGGGATGATCCCAGAGGGAGAAGGACATGTCTGTGTGGGTCAGTCAGACGGGAGCCATGAGAAGCTAGCACTGAAGGGGTGCTCACTGTGCGAGGCACTATTCCAGGTTCTCTACATCAGTGAGGTAATCCTACCCTCACAGCAGCCCTCTAGGGCAGATGCTGTCAACTCTTTGAAGGATAATGGTCGTGGCACTGGGACTCAAAACCCAGCTGTCAGGCTCCAGAGCCTGAGCTCTGAACACTCTGCTCTATGCCTCCCTCGTTACTAGGAGATGTGGATGGTGGGGAGGTTTCTTTTTTTAAAAAAAAACTTTTAATTTTGTACTGGGGTATAGTCAATTTACAGTGTTGTAATAGTTTCATATACATGTATGCATTCTCCCCCAGGGAGAATGTATCCAACACCGTCCTCCCCGCCAACATCCAGGCTGCCACATGGTATCGAGCAGAGTTCCCTGTGCTATACAGTAGGTCTTTGTTGGTTGTCCATTATAAATACAGCAGTGTGTACATGCCCATCCCAAACTCCCTAACTATCTCTTCCCCTCTGTCTTCCTGGTGGGGCGGTCTCTTGAATTGCTGGGGACAGTGATGGAAAGATCAAGATGGCATAGGGTGGTGATTGGGAGATCACAGTGACCGTATTGTGATGGTTGATTTGGGAAGAAAAGAAGAAGCATTTCCTCTGAGCCAAACAGGATCTGGTTGGCGCATGTGTGTAGCAAGAGACAGAGGGGAGCTTTAACGAATCAGCAGGCCTGGAATGACTTGAACTGAAGACGTAAAGAAGGCTGTACAACTTGGAGACTGGGTGGCATTTCTGCTGTTGAAGAAATGAGTGAGATCAAGAGAGAGTCTCTTTTGAATGAGGCAATCACACAAGGCGAAGAAAGGAAGGCTTTTGAAAGGGTTAAACATGCAGTAGAGGCACTACGTGCTAGACAGGTGGCTCACTGGAGGGGAGCTGAGAATCAGGGAGAGGAGTCCAAGGGAGGGGAGACTAATGAATCGGGGTTCTGCACAAGGAGAGAGTTGATATCCCTGGAAACAGATGATTTCTCAGCATGAGAAACCCAGGGCTTTGGGAAGTACCCTCAATTAGGCAGAGGAAGGAGAGGAGCAGCAGTCAAGGAGGACACAGGGGAAGCAGCTACGCTAGGGGAGAGAGGATAATAACAAGAGAAAATTTTAAAAGTTGCTGAGCAATGTTAGCTGTTGCAGAGAGGTCAAGGGGACAAAGGGTGGAAAGGGGCCAAATAGTCTGACAAAGGGGAAGGCCATCTACACTCTGTGCAGTAGGCTTGGTGAAAATCTAGGGGAGGGGAAATCCAGCTGGGCTAAGGACTTTGGAGGTCTTCAGCAGACCTCTAAGAGCTAAATTTACAGATTAGTTTAGCATCACTGCAGAGTGGGAGTTTTGTAAATAGCTCGGGGCTGCTTGAGACTGCTTTTTGTTACATTGGTCCATTTGGCCTAATCCGTCTTTCCGAACACCTAGTAAATTTGGTGTTCCAATGCATTCCTTCACATAGCATAAGAGTTCTGATGGTGGAGGTGTTTAATTGATCACTGCCCATTGAAGTCATCATTTGGGTGCCAATTTGATACACCCTTAGAGCAGAGCAATTGAGGCAGAAGACTCTTCCTTGGGAACCATGCTTTAGAGGATCATCCAGCTGCCCACTGCCTGCCCCACTTCCCAGGGCCATAGACTCATCTATTTTTTAGTCTCCTTTGATGATACTGTTTGCTACAGGAATCCAGATAGTGTCATAACACTGCCATACTCGGGGTTTCTTTTCATTTTAGGGCTCCCTTATCATATAAAGTTCAACTGATAACGAAAATAACCCAATTGTTTTTCCTAACTTCTCAGACATCCTCAAGATCCCAAACTGTGTCATACATCTTCCAGTGGCTGTGTCCCCTTTGGTGACAGTCCAGGATTTCCCAGTTTCAGCACTACAGCTGTGAATTTTAAAGCATTTCATCCGCCACCGTGGCATTCACGGTTATTTTTATTTACACTGCCAAGTTTGGAAATGCACCTTACTCTAGCATTAGTATAAATTTTTTTAGGGAGGAGAGAATAAATTTGCATTTACAAATGATTGTGGTTTTTTTATTTTAGCTTTTGGCTGGAAGCCTATTTGGTTCTTTCTTTTTCCAGCCAGTTTTTCTTGGTAACTATAACTTGGTGCATTCTGCTGTTAGAAAATATGTCTCCGTGTGGAAAACTCAGACTTAGGAGCATGTAAACGCTTTCTCTCCCACCCCTCCCCCACCCCTAGCGTAGATTACTGGTAAGTGAAACTTCAAAGAGTCAGCTCTGGAAAGTCAGACCCCACCGCCCACCCCTACCGGCCCCTCGCTTCTCCTTCTTACTGCCTGTCTCTGTCATCATTAGCATCTTGACTCAGAAGCATGAGAGGGGAGAAAAATGAAAGTCAGGTTAACTTTGTTTCTTATCCACAGTTTTGGCAAAAGTTTAATTGTGTTTGATTGAACTCTTGGTAGTTGGTTTTCGGAGTTGTCTGGGGTTTCATTTATTCTCCAGTTCTCTTAGTTTTCAGTAAGGAAAACTGAAATTTTAGTATAAATATAATCTAGAGTTCATTGTTCTTAATGAGAGAAACTGCTTAATCATTTACTTAGGTTAGAAATCTGTTCTGATTACCTGAAAGTTTTCAGCAAATCAATTTGGTATCTTTTCATAAGTGTTTGATTATATTAGCATAGTCCTAATATGTTTAATACAATTTAATCTTTCATTATTAAAGCTCCTAAATATATTACTGTGCTTTATCATTATGAACATCGAAGAACTGTGCTTCATTAACCATTTTGTCGTGGATGCATGATTTTATAAAATATGATAAAAATGAATTACTAGAAAAATGAAATTTAAAACATCTAAAATCATAAGGTTAAAAAAAATTATTACATTCAACAGACATAAAATTAACTCTGGAAAACTGCTAAAAAGTCTCTAAACTCTCCTCCCTGTTTCTGGCTTTGGGGCTGGTCTACGTAGATCCCACTTTAAGTCCCACTGGAATGGGATGGAATACAGACAACTTAGGAGCTATAAACTGAATCCCTCAACTTCAGGTCATACCCTCAAAGTAGGTTTTGATGAGACTGTCATATCCATATTTCTTACATTTGCATTTTTCATTCATTAAAGTCAAGTGCAGAGAAAAGAATCCTGTTTATTTAAAGTTTTTCTATGTAAAAATATAGTTGCAGGACAATTACATGATTGTTAAAATATTTCAAATGATATAAAGATAAATATTGAAAAGTTTATTGCCTTTCTTCCCAGTTCTCAGACTATTTATTTTCCTTGCTCTGAATGTATGCATACATATATACAAACATATGTATATATGTATGCATACGTATATAATATTTTCTCTGTAAAGATAAAATTATGATTAATACTCTACAACTCATTTTTTACTTAATATTGTGTCACAACAAAACAACATTTTTCCTTATCAATAATCATAAATCTGATACCTCTTTTTAGTATATGAATGTCCCTCGTGGTTACCGGTGAACCATCCGTTCAGTTCAGTCACTCAGTCGTGCCCGACTCTTTGCGACCTCATGGACTGCAACCCACCAAGGCTTCTCTATCCATGAGATTTTCCAGGCAAGGATACTGGAGTAGGTTGCCATTTCCTTCTCCAGGGGATCTTCCCAACCCAGGGATCGAACCCGGGTTTCCTGCACTGCAGGCAGATTCTTTACCAACTGAGCTACAAGGGAAGCCCGTAAGGTGCGCCATAGTTTCTTTAAATATTCCTCAGTTGATGGCATTCAGGGGCATCCTAGGTTTTTACCATTCCACAAAACACCACAGTTAAAATTCTTGTGCGCATATTCTCACTTACCCAGTTTGAAGGATAGATTCCTAAGAGCTGAGTCAAAGATGATGCCAGATGACATTCCAAAAAAGTTGCATCAATGGAGAGTCTCACCAGGAAAATATGAAATACCTGGTTACCTCACTGCAGCTAGAGAGCTGGAATCTTGTCCAGGTTTCCCACTCTGATGGATGAAGAGAGATTCTCTAGTTGTTTTCTTTTGAATATCCTTGATTATCAGCAAGATTGTGCCTCTTTTTGTATGTTTAAAGGCCTGTTGGAGTTTTCTTTTAAGTTTGGGACAGTGGGGGGACAGCCCACCACAGATTTCATTTTACTGGTCTCTTTAAGTACCAGTTTTTCTGTGTGTGGTGTACTTGGTGATTGGGGTTTATGTTTGGTTTCGTGGGATAGAGGAGATACAAAGATGAAAAAAATACAGTGTTGAATCTTGTTTTGTTTTGTTGAGTTGGCTTAGTTCTCATTTTCTTTCTCTAACATTTTTTTCTTCAAGATCAGCTTACTTACAGGAAATCCGTCTCTGTCTATTTGTGTGTAATGTAAAAAGAGCCCAGGGTGGGGCATCTTTATGGCTTGGCGTACTGTACATTGTTATTCAAGACTGCCCAAGGAGTGCGAATTCACATATGTGTTTTTTTTAAATTGAAGTGGATTTACATAACGTGAAATTAACCCTGTTAAAGTATACAATTTAGTGTGTAGCCATCACCTCAATCTAGTTCCAAAACATTTTCATCACCCCAAAGGAATCCGCACACCCATTAAAAAGTCACTCCCAATACCCTCATGTTTCATCCCCTGGAAGCCACTAACCTGCTTCCTGCTTCTATGGATTTACCTTTTCTGGATGCTTCATATAAATGGGATCATACATATGATATGTGACTTTGGGGGTCTGGCGTCTTTAATTTAGCAGAATGTTTTTGAGGTTCATCCACACTGTAGCATGTATCAGTATTTCAGTCCTTATGACTGGATAATATTCCATTGTATGCCACAAATATACCACAATTTGTTTATCCATTCATCAGCTGATAGACATTTGGGTAGTTTCCACCTTTGGCTGTTGTGAATAATTACACATGTAAATTTAGACCCCGAGTTAGTCATACAGAGGGAAGTATGAGGGACAAGCAGGAAGGCAGCTGAGAAGAGCCTTCCAGTGGGTCTTCGAGAGCTTTCCCTTCTCTCAGTGATCGGTCATTTATAGAATCTCTGGAAGGCTGAGTCAGCCTTGGAGTCAGATTGGCAGTTTGTTTTCCTTAGGCTTTAAGCTCTGGGTTAAACCAGAATATAAAGCCACCCAGTGGACCACATCCTCTGGATTTAAAAAGAAACTTACCTTCAACCCTGGGGCATGGTTGTATATTTCCCCTCCTCCAGGCAATGGGTTTCTGTAGCCTCAGTGGATACAGTGACCAGGAGGTAATATTTGTGGCAGCCCCCTCCATGTCCATGACCTCTGCCTCCTGTTTCTGGCTTGAAGCTTGAAGAATTTGGTGACCAGAGAGAGGGATTGTGCTCATGATGCGTAAGGGGGTTTCGTTCCCAGCTTAGCAATCTCGGCTGTATACCTCCCAGTGTTCTCTGTAAAGTGGGGTTACTAATACATCCTAGGGTTGCAGAGAGAGTTAGGTGAGATAATGTAGAATGAGCACTGTTACGATGCCACGTGGTCACGCCTGATGCATGCTCATTTCCCCTTCTCAGAGCCTCCCTGTTCTCTGTTGTCCCGTGCCTGTAACACTGCGTGCCTCACAGTGTTGTGCTAAGAACAACATGAGCACATATGCATGTTCCATAGCACCATGGCTGCCTCGTAAGTAAACACTCAGTATAAACAGATAGAAAGATACCTTGCCTTGCAATCTGTATTTCCCATTGAGAAAACACCATCTAGTTGATTGTAGGCTATCTAAACGCTTTACGTGGTAAAGATTTCAACTGGGTTTATTGAGTTCTTATGAAGCTTTATATTTATTATTACAGACATATCTGACTAATTAAAAGACAACCATGTTCAGGAGAGATGGACGGTAGCCAAGATTTCAGTGTGTGAGTTAGAAGTTTAGCATCATATTAGCATAAACATTAGAGAAAGTTATGTTTGTATCATGTTGTTGCAACCTACTCCCCCCCCCAAAATATCATGTGCACAGTGTGAAATCAGCTTAGAAGCTGACACTTCTGTCTGAACTTTGAAAACAGGCGTTTAGTGCACTGTTTTGAGTACAGTTTCGTTGTGATTATTTAGAAACCCTGACTTAGGACAAATAGAAAGTGATTTTGGAAAAAAAAAAAAATAGCTGCAGAGAGAAGAAACTGTCTTCTACCACGTTCCCTCTCGAAAGCATACTCTGTGAGGATGATGAAGGCAGTCATCCCAACATGCCTGTTGCAAGGAAATGTTTCTTGGGACTTCCCTGCTGGTCCAGAGGTTAGGACTCCCCGGTTTCACTTCCCAGGGCTTGGGTTGGATCCTTGGTCAGGGAACTAAGATCCTATAAGCTTCTCAGTGAGGCCAAAAAAAAAAAGCCTTTTTTCCATCTATGCCAGTATAGTTGAATGAGAAAGACTGTTCATGTTTTGTCAGATATGAAGTATGTTTTTAGTTCCAATCTTTTGTTTCTCTGACCAGATCTGTACTGATTAGAATAGTAAATTGCTCACGTAAGATTTATACATAAATTATCTGAAGAAGCATTTTAGACTCAGCTGAAGTTTTGAAAGAGTTTAAGAATATTTATAACACTTATCTTTTAAAATTAGGAGATCTAACACACAGTAGTATATTTGGCAAATTTGTCCCATTTGTGTGTGCTTTGGATTGAGCCCCAAACCCTCAGTGAACTCCCAGGCATATCCCAGGAGCCACAGGTAGATCCTGGAGGCAGGATGAGTGACCAGGAGCTCCCTGGGAGGTAGAGACCAGGAGACCCTGAGGCCCCAGCTTTCTGGAGACTTCCGGAGGCAAGTGCCTGGATTAGGGGTGCATTCGTCCAGCCTTCCACCTCCGTCCTAGATGTCACAATCAGTCCCCTCCAACACGTGCAAACTGAACCAAAGTTGTGCTCATAGAAGACAATTAAAGGTGTCTTCCATTGTTTCTGACATCTCTTTAGCACAAGGTCCCCCAAATTTTAGGTTTTGTGGTGGTGCTAGAAAATAGATTTACAGTATGAAAAACTGGTATTCATTAAGAAAAGTAATTTTTTAAAACTTTTTTCCTCTTTCTTTTGAAAAATTCACACCTAGAGGAAAGATGAAAGAATAATATAAGGAACACTTTCTCTCCTCTAAGTTTATGCTCACTGATCATTAACATTTGCTATTGTGTCTTTCTGTATATACTTTTTGTGTATATGTACTGGGGAAAGGGACTTCTTTCATAGCTCAGTCGGGAAAGAATCTACCTGCAATGCAGGAGACCCAGGTTCAATTCCTGAGTCGGGAAGACCCCTTGGAGAAAGGAAATGGCAATGCACTCCAGTATTCTTGCCTGGAGAATCCTATGGACAGAGGAGCCTGGCAGGCTACAGTCTGTGGGGTCACAAGTATTGGACACGACTTAGCAACTAAACTGCCACCACCATTGGGGAAAGGGGCTCATATTTTTAAAAGTTTCATTTGAAAGTAAGTGATAGACCTTGTGACATTTTAACCCTAAACACTTCAGCATCATCTCTGAAGAATAATAACATTTCCCTCCATAACTACAACAGTATTGTAAAGTAACTCAGTTGAAAACTTCAGACAAAGGGCAAAAGGTAAAAAGGTCAGAGACTGAACAGTGCTGAGACTGAATTTGAAAAGTGTAAGGAGGAGAAATAGAGGGAGATCATTCAAATTCCTGTTTGGTTTGCTCAAGGATAAATTTTGTATGTAGCACTGAGTCACCCATAGATGCAGATTTTCCCTGAGTATTTATTTAAAGAGTTTCTCCTAGTACTCTGGAGCATTTTAGCCTGAATTAAAAGCTTTTCAAGGGGTTCCCTGATGGCTTAGTGGTGAAGAATCCTTCTGCCAATGCAGGAGACCTGGGTTCGATCCCTGAGACAGGAAGATCCCCTGGAGAAGGAAATGGCAACCCACTCCAGTATTTTTGCCTTGGAAATCCCATGGACAGACGAGCCTGGTGGGCCACAGTCCATGGGGTCTCAACAGTCAAACATGACGTAGCAATTGAAACACCACCACCATAAGCTTTTCAGCCTACAAACGCATTGCTTTAGTATCATCAATCTAAAACTTGAGAGGTCACATCTACTTGGACTTGGGTGGTTATGAGCAAATTTCCGAGGGGATTTGTTGGTGCCAATAATCTGTTGGATTGATAGCATGGGACTATCAGTTATCATAGTCCATGATGGTTATTAATGGACAAGAGGAGGAAACATGGTAGTCCTTCCCTGACATTTCATTTAGGTTTGTCTAAAAGCTGATATTCTAGCATGCTGTTTTGAGAAATCATTTTACTAGCGTGGCAAAATGTTAAGTTTGATGTCATCCCAGACTTTTTGCAGAATTTCAGTCTCAGGTTTCAGTTCCAGGTAAAACGCTACTCTTTTAAAGCTGAACAGCAGGAACTCAGTCAAGTGGTTGCTATATATTGTATAAGCATCAGTGATTTGTGTATTTTAGAACAAAGATACACATTTTCTTGATACCATTAGCTCAGAGACCGTTAAATAAATTAAAAGCTTTCCTTGGACTGTGTCCCTGAAAACATCCATCTTTGGAAGGATTTAATATGTTACAAGAACTATGTTTGGGGATTTATTTTTCAAAGTTTAAAAAAGGTATTCACTAAGCTTTGGGATGGGAACCACGTTCAGTTGTCTCATGGATAAGTACACCATGCATCATCGTGTCAGGTAGGCGAAAAAAATGTGTTTCCTTTAACAGCAGATATGTCACAGAGTTGTTTGACCCATGATTTTTCATAAAAGGTTCCATTTTCCGTAAACCCTTGTGTTTACCCAGTACGCTGAATGTGCTAACTGGCCTCCCAGTGATCAGGCAGGAGGGAGCTATATCCCAGAGAGTTTGAAACTGTGTATTTTATCTTTCATTCCCTTTTTCTTTTTACTCTTTTAGTACTCAGTGGCCATGGAGATTTCTAATTTTAAATTCCTATTTACATATCAAATTTACAAGCTATAACTTTTAGGATAATTTTTGTACTACGTTCTGTGAGCAAATTACAACAGCATTTAATGCAAAATGCACGTGTGGTTCCTTGTGTTTCAAAGCCACGCTTTTCTTTGCTTCATTTAACTGTCTTCTGTTTCCAATTTGTGTGAGAAAGTCCCGTGTGAAATGTGAACCCTGGTTTATACAATTACTGAGAATGAATGCATGTCCCTTGGGATAAAAGCCCTTGAGCTATCTTTACAGTGATCTTATGTAGAATATTTGAGTCTTTCTCCTCCAATGCCAAGTGCTCACTTTTCACATGTAAATTAAAGATGGCACTACTTGAACTTGGCCACCAGTGCGTGCCTATACTGTTGATCAGTGTCATCATGATTTTGGGCCACTCTGAGAATTTTGTTTTAAATTTTATCAGGCCCAGCTTAAGAAGGAGGATTGCATTTGCTCATCATTCATTCTCTCTATCAGTAAGCATTCATTAAGTGCCTACTTTGTGTCAATGCTGTGCAAAAAGGAACAGGACAATATTGCCATCCTGGAATCACATGATAGGTGCCATGAACCAGTACTAACTGTATAAGAGCCACTTGAATGGGCCACTTGAATGGGGGTGTGAGGATGAGAAGGGGGCCCACAGAAGGTTAGGTTAATCAGTAAAGACATCTGTGAACAAATGAATCCCACAGTGAATATTGAAAGAACGTGTAGTACATTACCTCAGTTGGACAAGGGTAGTAGAAGGAGCAATCTAGGCAAAAGGTTTGTATAAAGTTTTAGACGCATAGAACCTCATACCACCTTCTGTGAATTTCAGATAGTTCAGTATGACTAGAGCTTGGCAACATGGAGGAAGATCAGGCTCAAACATAAATGGGAGCCTGACTGTGCAGGATCTTATGTACTTTTCTAAGGAGATGGATCTTTGTCCTGTAGGCAGTGAGGAACCACTTCTGAAATTTCAGTGAAGAATTTTCTTGATCACATTTGTGCTTTAGAAATATTGCCTTACACCTATATGGAGATGTGACTACGGGAATGGATTCAGAGGTTCTAGGATCAGTTCCTATGTTCCTATAGTAGTCCATGTGAAGAGTGAGGGAACAGTGCGGGTGGGGATGGCGATTAGGAGCTGATGGTGCCAAGACTCAGCTTCCCTGGTAGCTTAGCTGGTAGAGAATCTGCCTGCAACGCAGGAGACCCCGGTTCAATTTCTGGGTTGGGAAGATCCCCTGGAGAAGGGATAGGCTACCCACTCCAGTATTCTTGGGCCTCCCTGGTGGCTCAGACAGTAAAGAATCCCCCTGCAATGCGGGTGACCTGGGTTTGATCCCTGGGTTGGGAAGATCCCCTGGAAGAGGGCATGGCAACCCACTCCAGTATTCTTGCCTGGAGAATCCTATGGACAGAGGAACCCAGCGGGCTATAGTCCATGGGGTGGCAAAGAGTTGGATATGACTGAGCAATCAAGCACAGCACAGCCTGGAAAGAGAGGAGCTAACTGAGGACAACTCCCAGGTTTCAGTGACTGCATGGGCAGTGTAGGGGTGTTCAGTTAAGTCATGAGACCAGTAGTGGGTTGAGATTAATGTGAGAGACAGAACAGAGAGAACCAATGATAGAAGCCCTGGGAAGTGGATATTTCAGGAGGAGGCCAATAAAAAGAAGCCTTAGAAAGAATGGTCTGCTGGAGGAGGAAAACTTACAGATAGCGTGTCCTAGAACCCAAGGCAGGAGTGTCTAGAAGGAAGGAGTTATCAATAGTGTTAAGCATTTCAGAGAGGTTGGCAAGGGTTCCAGGATATTTCAACTTGTAGGTTTGTGTGGTCCTAGTGAGAGAAGTTGTGGTGTAGTACAACATAAGAAATAAATAGTCCACTCATACCACTCTTGCAAGAAGATGAGATGGGAAGGGAAGGAAAGAAAGAGGGTCAATGAGCATTTTTAGAGCTTAGTTTTTAATAACCAAGACATAGAAGCAGCCTAAGTGTCCCTTGACAGATGAGTGGATAAAGAAGATGTGATGTATGTATGTATACAGTAGAATATTATTTAGGCATAAAAAGAATGAAACAATGCTATTTGCAACAACATGGATGGATTTAAGAGATTATCATAGTAAGTGAGGTAAATCAGAAAGAGAGAAATATCGTATGATACCACTTATATGTGGAATCTAAAAAATATGATACAAATGGGGACTTCCCTGTGGTCCAGTGGTTGAGAGTCTGCCTGCTGATGCAGGGGACATGGGTTCGATCCCTGATCTGGAAAGATCCCATGTGCTACGCAGCAGCTAAGCCCATTGCCACAGCTGTTGAAGCCCATGCACCCTGGAGCCTGTGCTCTGCAGCAGCAGAAGCCACCACAATGAGAAGCCCCTCTACTGCAGCAAGGACTCAGCAACAAAAAGTAAGTCAATAGTTAGTTTAAAAAATGGTGCAAGTGAACTTATTTACAAAACAAAAGTAGTCTCAAGAAAACACATGCATAGTTGTCAAAAGGGAAAGTGGGAGAGGGATAAATTTGGGATTAACAGATAATCTGAAAAAGGTGGTGCTAATAGTAAAGAATCCGCCTGCCAGTGCAGGAGATGCAAGAGACCCTGGTTCAATCTCTGGGTGAGGAAGATCCCCTAGAGAAGGAAATGACACCCCACTCTGGTATTCTTGCCTGGAAAATCCGATGGACAGGGGAGCCTGGCGGGCTGTAGTCCATGGGGTCGCAAAGTGGTCGGACAGGACTGAACTACTGAGCACGCTGGAAAAGAATAGGTGTATATAGGTATGACTGAAGCCCTTTGCTGTATACCTGGAACATTATAAATCAACTATACTTCAATATAATTTTTTTAAACTTAGTTTTTAAGTTTGAAAATCTTAAGCATGTTCACATACTAGAGTAGATAGAATCCAGAAGAGAGAAAGAGGAAGGAGACAGTTAATGGAATGATGTCTCTAGGAAGATCTGAGGACATATTAGCTGGAATGAATGGAGAAATTAGCTTTGGACTAGAGAAGGAACAACTCTTCTTAAAAGACAGGGGCAGAGGAGGAAAGGTACGTGTGCGTTTGGGCAAGTGGAAGGAGGAACGGGAAGGTAGGACTTGAGATTTGAAAGCTTGAGGAATGTGGTGTCCATGGCCATGAGATGTTTATATCTGCAGCTGGAGCATAAACTGGCTGACTGCCCACTTGGTGCCCCTCTGGGGCCACCTCTGCATTGACTCTAGGACCACCCTGAGCCCCTGGGCTCCTCCCCACCAAAGACATGAAGGTTTCCATTGTAGCCTCATTCCTTTGGGATGCAATATTTTTTCAGTGGGCCATGTTGGCTTAAGAACGCACATTCACTTAATCAGACCTTTCTTGGAACTGTACTGCAGTCTGAGACTTCCTGTACATCCCTCCTTCCTTCCCTCTCACTGTCCACATTGTGGTCTGAAGGACCTCTTACCTTCTCTTGCTCCCTCCCCCAAGCAGATCTTCTGTGTTTCTAATGCTGTCTTGGTTCCTACTTCTCAATAGACCCAAACTAAGGCAAAAGCGTGCTCAGAATTTGAGTATTGTTAAGATAAAGTTAGCTGCTTGTAAAGATAACCCCCCAAATCTCAAAGTTCATAATGGGTGTTAGTAAGTGGCATAATGGGTGTTAATAAGTGGCATTCCTCCTGGTTGTCCTTCAGAAATCCAGATTACTTTTATTTTGTAGTTTCTCCATTTCCAGTGCATGGATTCCACAATTATTGGGGGTTTTACAGCACATCAAGAGAGGAGGAAAGAAGGTTAAGAGGATCCCACATGGGAGATTTTTATGGATCAGGCCTGTAAATTAGCATCATCACTTTTGCTCACATTTCATTGGTAGATCTCAGTCACGTGTCACCAACTAACTGCATGGGAGGCTGAGAAGTGTGACATGACCTAGCTGTGTGCCAGGAAATATTATATTTCATAAAATAGCCCCTCTAGGAAACAGGAGGACCAGCTGAGTAAGGGGACCTGATGCTGTGAAGCTCAGATGTATACCAAATCCCACAATTACATGATTTTTTTTTTTGCCTAGCAACTTCAACATTCAGTGACCTGTGGAAAAACAGAGAAAGCAGATAGATGACTTAATTCAGTGTTTAGAGGTTCTCTTATTTCAAAACTGAGCAGCTTTTAAAGGAATCATGAGGCAAGTTTCCATTGGTAAATGTGTTTGCAAAGTCTCAGTACTTTTTGGATGATGGGAGAAAGTCCTGGTCACAACATACGTCCCTCTGTGGGTTCCTGGTTCTGAGACCTGGACAGCTGGCCGGGATCTTCCTCTTCCTTCTTGCTTCATGCTGGTCCCTTCTGAGGCTGAGCCCTCAGTCAGAGAGTATAACTTACAGGGAGAGGAAGATCATTTTTCAAAGTCTTATTGATTCTTCAGGTGAGACATGTATCCTGAGTCCTTCTCCGGTGTGGATGCGTGAACCTTGCTTCTCGCCGGCATTCTCCCTTACATGCTTTTCTGGTATACGTAGTACTCTTTTGCTTGTTTTGCTTTTGCAGATTTTTTAAATTATGTTTTCCCTTTAGAAGTCTTCTCTCTTCTCCATCTCTTTTCACTTCCCTTTAATCTTTGCTAGTCGGAATCCTAGACATCCTGTCTTCTCGGGGCCAAGTCATGTGACACCTTCCACTGCTGCTGCTGCTAAGTCACTTCAGTCTTGTCCGACTCTGTGTGACCCCACAGACGGCAGCCCACCAGGCTCCCCCATCCCTGGGATTCTCCAGGCAAGAATACTGGAGTAGGTTGACATTTCCTTCTCCAACGCATGAAAGTGAAAAGTGAAAGTGAAGTCGCTCAGTCGTGTCTGACTCTTAGCGACCCCATGGACTGTAGCCTACCAGACTCCTACATCCATGGGATTTTCCAGGCAAGAGTACTGGAGTGGGGTGCCATCGCCTTCTCTGCCTTGTCCACTGTTTCTCCCCATTTACCACAGCTGAGCCCTGCTTTTCTCCTTGGCCCCTCTTGGGTCTAGGTTTCATCATTCAACTGCCAGTTGGATGCCTTGGCAAGTAGACACTTGTATATGAGCCTTTGGTCCACTAGACTGAAAACTCATGGATGTTGGGTGTGCGTTTGTAGTGCCCCCTACCCCTAGCACTGTGTCTTGCACAAAGTAAAATTTTAATAAATAATTGTTGAATGGAAATGAATAAATCTGGCTGATACTGGAGAGAGGCAACAGCAGACAGATAACGGAGTTGAGTTGGGAACATCAGTCTTGTGTGGCCACACATCACTTGAAGAATATAAAGTATTAAAAAAAAAAACCCACACATCTCAAATAGTGTGTTAGAAGAGAGGGAATGGTGTATAGTAATTTCGTGCCTCTTTAACAATGCTAGGGATTCTGTTTCTGTTATATATAGGGGCTCTACAAGGGGTCATATTATGGTTCTGAATTTTGTGAAGGCAGTTTCCACCCATCTGTTGTTGAGAAAGTCAGTCAATTGATTGGGAACCAACTATTTTTTAACAGTCTTGACTTACTTTGGAATGTTCATGGAGGCAAATAAAGATTTTGGTTGGCTATAGGGAATCTAAGGTATATGAATGCTCAGTTGGATAGGTTTTTTCTTTTTTCACTTAAGATTTGTGCAATTTATTCTACATAATTTGCATCTCACTTTAAATTTTTTTGCAAAACTTTAATAAGTTATGGTGATTCTAAAAACCTCTTAATTAATAAGGTCATACAATAACACCTAGATTTTAAAATTTTCTTTGAAGGGCAGATTACCTTAGAAAGAGGTCCATGTTAAAATGTTTGGAGAAAAAATGCAAATGGAAGATTATTAATGTTTTTATTTAAAAAACTGTATGCACACCTATGTGTGGGTTTAGAGGCAAATGCAAAATAAATTTCTGGAAGGAGAACAAGTTGTTTACAATGGTTACCTTTGGATAAATAGGGGACTTTTCACTTTATTTTAAAATATATTTATTTACTGGCTGCATTGGGTCTAGGAAGATAGTTTAAGAGTTTGAAACATTAAAGCTCCTCAGGCCTTTTAAAATGTAGTAAAATGCTTGTAAGCGGAAGATAATGAGTTGATAGAAGACTTCTTTATATAGCTAGAATATATCAAGCTGCTGGGCCTTTGCTGTAAATCCCCTAGCATGTTGGTTTTTGTTGGTACTGGATTTTATTGCTTTTGCAGTTGCAGTTGGTTTGTTGTAGGATTAAAGTCCAAGAAAAAAAGAAAACAGTTTTAAATATAAGGTACATACTTATATAAGACAGACAGTGTAAGTGATGCATCCTTTTTTGGCTATAAGTCTTTTTTTTTTTTTTTTCCTTATCACGAAACATATTGCAAATCCAAAGATGGAGAGCAGGCAATTAAAATCTGGCCTGAAATCCCCCTTGCTGACTAAGTTTGCAGGGCGTCACACCACGGGGTGACCCGGGCCTTCTGCACAACAGGTTATTTTATCACCACTTATCTTATTAGCATAATTTAATATATTGATTTCTTAATGTTTGGCAAATAGTGTCAAGTAGTTTTGAAAAGATTTAGGAAGACACACAGTTATTTTTTCACGAATCAGTTATACTCTACTTAATCGACCCTTTCTGTGGAGAGCATATACCAACTATCTGCCAAGCTCTGTGCTCAGTATTGAGATTATAGTCTATTGATTTGCTTCTCTCTCTGTATTTCTCTACTATATCTTATCTTTTGGGTTTCATTCCTGGCTCTAGAGTCTCTTATGTTAAGCTCTTTTATCTGGTTGTGATTTGTTGCTAAAGTGTCTGCATTTAAATTTTTATAAATGGATATAGATATTTTGAAAGCAGTTTTTTTCAGGATGCCAAAAAGTAAGAAAAAATTAAATATACATCCCATTACTATGTACAAATGGTCTTTTGGAATAAGAATTATTTGTATGTTGAAAGCAACTTGTGCAGTGATAGCTTTAAAAAAAATTGTTCAGCAATGATGTTTTCATCTAATTCTGTGTACATATTGTGTTGGACCACAGAAGTCCTTTAGGGTGACTGAGGCTTTCTGTATGGCCAATTTTAGGTCAAATATGAAATATATGGTGTAGCTACTGCTGTGTTTCCTCTTTCCAGTATACTTGGACTTGTCCATGAGATGTATTAAAAATTGTTATTTCAGCTTGGGTTGCCCTTTCATTCATTAGATTGGCTGCAAAAGAAGAACTCTGCAATCCATGATGAAGAAAATCTGTTAGTGCAGCCCCAGACTAGTTCTTGGTGTTTGATTCACGAAGAATGTGGCATTCTCCCCCATGTAATTACCAGTTGTGCAAGTGGGCAGGAAGTTCAATGGCTTCAGGTTCAGCACCATCAGATGCAGATGCTTCCTTTAAGGGCTCCTCATTTCTTTTTTTTTCCCCTCTTTTTTAAAATAAATTTTTATCTCATATTGGTATGTATTTGATTTACAGTGTTGTGCTAGTTTCAGGTGTATGGCAGAGTGACTAGTTTTGCACGTATATATATCCTTTTCCATTATGATTTATCCCAGGAGACTGGACATAGATCCCAGTGCTATACATAGGACCTTGTTGTTTACCATTCTAAATGTTATAGTTTTGCGTTTACCAGCCTCAAATTACAAATAAGGGATCCTAATTTCTATGTTGCAAATAAAGCTAACGGTTCTCATGGCAGATCTTCAGTTATTTGAATAAAGACAACACCATAACCTCTGTAAGTCTTCTTTTTCCAAGTTATTCATGCTAAATTCTCTTTCAGTCAGTTCAGTTCAGTCACTCAGTCATGTCCAACTCTTTGAGATCCCATGGACTGCAGCACACCAGGCTTCCCTGTCCATCACCAACCCCTGGAGCTTGTTCAAACTCATGTCCATCGAGTCAGTGATGCCATCCAACCATCTCATCCTCTGTTGTCCCCTTCTCCTCCTGCCTTCTATCTTTCCTAGCATCAGGGTCTTTTCCACTGAGTCAGTTCTTCACATTGGGGCCAAAGTATTGGAGTTTCAGCTTCAGCATCAGTCCGTTCTCTTTAGTATTCCTCAGATGGAGTTCATATCATTCTGATCTTTCCTCCTCTTCAGTCTTCGGTTTATGAGAAGGTGCCTTAAAATGTAGTGGGAAAAATTTAAAGCCATTCTCCGTGAGTAGTTTGACTAGAGCCAAGTATGATGAGACTTGGACTCCTCTGGTCTGAGAACAGTGTCTTTATTCATGCAGCCAAAGGGACATTTTGGCAGCCTGGTCACACTGCCTCTGTTGAATCAGAAAGCTGCAACCTCTATGGATCAACTGGGCAGAACTTCACCTTGGAACCTCCATCAACTTGACTGTATTCATTTGGGCTCATTTCTGATCTTGTAGGAACTTTAAAAATCTTGTTTCTGGCATCCCTGGTGTTCTGTTTTCAAACCAATAGGTCTTTTGGATCTTTGTGATTCATCAGCGATTGGTGAAATGAGCCAAATTGGCAAAAAACAAGTCATCCTCTGTCCAGGGTGATATATCCATTGACTTTTGCTTTAGATAGAGTTTATTGTCTGTGCCTGGGGAATTTGAATGATAAAGCAAGAAGAAGGCATGCTTTCTAGTCATTCCAAATTTTACTCTTAAGGAAAGAGAGATATTTTTTTAGACGCTAAGTAGAAAACTTAGATTTTATTAGCATGGTCTCATACATTTTAGGAGACCTAGAAGTGTCAGAGGAAACAAAATGGTTTACACTGAAGCCTGGTTATGACTTTCCCCTTGGTGGGCTCATAGGTGTGGGATGTGGGATACTTGTGGTTTGCCCAGGACTGTCCCAGTTCACACCTGTGTTCTGGATTAATTGACAACATCCCCTTTCACTCTTGAAAATGTCCCCTTTAGACAATACAATTATGTATTCACTCTAAATCTCTGCCTCCACTTGAAAAAAAAAAAGATGATGTTTTTTAACTACTTCTCTTTGGTTTGGGCCAGAGGCCTCATGTTCCAAGAAATTTTGATTATGGAAGGTGAGGTTATAAAAACTTCATCCAGTTTGGCTGCAGGGAAAAGGCTGTCTGGCACCAAGCTGTATTAATCTTTATGTTATTAAATAAGCATAACTGGCAATCTGAAAATCAGTGCTTCACATTATGTGGGCTTTAAAATCCTGTGGTGGTGATGTTTGTTTAGGCCAGCTACTCCTGCCCTGTTACAACATAATGCTTCTTACACCATAGTTGGAAATTTGATGCTAGGCAGAAAGTATTTTGAAGAGAGTAGAGTCTAAATAAATTATTGCCTTTCTTTCTTCCCTCCTTCCCCCTTTCTTCTTTTTTGCTGTCCTGAAATCTATGGATCGTACTGGAAAAACAGGTCACAGGGCATATCTCCTGTCACATAACGTTACCTTTCTGTAGCAGCTGATTTATTCTCTGTGTCCTCAGGTTAACCGGAACAACACCTATAAACCGTAGAACAAAATAACTCTCCATTAAAATCCTAACAATTGTTACGAAGGCTCCTGCCTGGGGAGCTTTTTCTCACTGCTCTGAGGTGTGTTGCAAGAAGGGGAAAGTTGCATCTTCATTAGTTACCCATGACTTGATCCAGGTGTCACCTTCTAAGTTAGGAAGAGAGGGGGCAACCTCACACCAAGTGCCCTGGTGACACATTTGGTTTTTAAGGGAGCAAAATTCTGAAACTGAAAGGATTTTCTTTTTTTATTCGACTAGCAAAATCATGTTGATTAAGTCAAGCAGGTGCTGGGTATGTGCTAAACTAGTTGATGGTTTTCAGAGTACCGACGGGCTATTTTTAAGTGTTTCTATATTATTCTCAGCCAAGCTGCTGGATGAAAAGTACAAAGGGCTAAAAATATTTACGGTTTCAGTAATGTCTGTTTTAAAAGAAACCATCCTGTGTGATTTTTTTTTCCATTAGTAGGAAAAGCATATTATGGCTTAGAGACAAATGGTCACAAGCAGTTTGTCCAGCACATAGGTTTTCAGGTAAAATAAGTATCAGAAGGGCAGTAAGTTGGGCTAGAAATCATCAAGAGTTGAAACACCAAGTTGAAGAATGAAAACAGATGTGACTATAGCTACTTTTACTATCGTAGTATGATTACCACTTTTCCTGCTATTAGCTGAAGGTCCTATTGAAAATAGTATCACTTATTTTCAAAACTTTGTGTATGTAAGGAAACAGTTTAACTTGTTAGGAGACAAGTTGGATTGCATCTGAGCTCCATCTCTTGGATACGTGACCTTGGATAAGTTGCTTTCCCCCTCAGTGTATCCATCTGTAAAATGGGGATAATAACAGTGCCTGCTTCTTAAGGTTATTGTGAGGATTAAGTGAGATGACACTCAGAACCTGATATATAGTAAGTGCTCAGTAAATATTGTTGTCGTTGTCGTTCAGTCAGTAAATCACATCCAACTCTTGGTGACCCCATGGACTGCAGAACGCTGTAGAAGGGCTTCCCTGCCCTTCACTATCTCCCAGCATTTGCCCAGGTTCGTGTCCATCATCCTCTGCCAGCCTCTTCTCCTTTTGCCTTCAATCTTTCCCAGCATCAGGGTCTTTTCCAGTGAATCAGCCCTTCGCATCAGTTGCCAAAGTATTGGACCTTCAACTTCAGCATCAGTCCTCCCAATGAATATTCAGGGTTGATTTCCTTTAGGATTAACTGATTTGATCTCCTTGCTGTCCAAGGGACTTTCAAGAGTCTTCTCCAGCACCACAATTTGAAAGCATCAGTTATTTGGCACTTAGCCCTCTTTATGGTCCAACTCTCAGATCCATACATGACTATAGGAAAAACCATACCTTAGACTATATGGACCTTTGTTGACAAAGTGATGTCTCTGCTTTTTAATATGATGTCTAAGTTTGTGATAGCTTTCCATCCAAGGAACAAGCGTCTTTTAATTCCATGGCTGCAGTCACTGTCCACAGTGATTTTGAAGTCCAAGAAAATAAAATGTCTCACTGCTTCCACTTTTCCCCCATCTATTTGACATGAAGTGATGGGACTGGATACCATGATCTTAGTTTTTTTAATACTGACTACATGTATTTTTGACCTTTTGATAATTTGTTTTAGTTTTTCCATTGTGTAAAAAGCACACAATATCAAATGTACCCTCTTAATCATTCTTTTGGAGAAGGAAATGACAACCCACTCCAGTATTCTTGCCTGGAGAATCATTCTTTAAGTGTATAATCATTCTTTAAGTGTGTAATTCAGTAGTGTTAACTATGTTTATGTCGTTGTGTAAAGGATCTCTAGAACTGTTTCATCTTGAAAAACTGAAATGTTTATTATTTTTTTGAAAGTTCATTTTCCTTCGCAATCAGTTCTATAGCTCTGTGGATGTAGCATGAGGATTCAGGCTCCATCAGGGTAAGTGTTTAGACTATTCTGTTCACTGTTGCCTTCCAAGTGCTGAATCCCCATGCCTGGCCCAGAGCAGGGGCTCAATTAACATTTGCCTAATTAATGAATGAATGGATGGATAGAGGGAGAGAGGGAACAAGGGACAGGGAACAGTGAGGCTTCATTCAATATACTAAATGTGTTTTTGAAAAATTATCTCTTAAACAATAAACCCTTTTTTTAAAGTGATCTTTAATACAAATGGAAAACTGACTCCTTTCACAAGAAAATAATTTTTAACAACAAATAACTACTTCTTAATTATTTATAAATTCTTATTTGGGTAGATCAGCTTTTATTAAACTGGAAAAAAAAATGTACTGAATGGAGACATTCCAAAAGAAAGGAGGAGTTAATTAAATGATTTGACTAAAATTTGACCAAGATTCACTTTAAAGTGCAAACATTTTTCTTTTTTTACTTTCATTCAGAACTGGCTGCCAGACATACTTTTTCCTTAGGCATTTGTGAATCATCTTGTTCTTTCTTTTAGAAATCAAAAGTTTAGGTCTCGATCAGTTATTTACCAAAACTGGCGGAACACTCCCTTTCCACTGAGAGTGTGCATCACCTCTTTTTGCATCTTTTGAAAGCATGTCAGCTGAACATTGTCTAGAAATGGCCCAAACTCTGTGGGTGGGCAGAAAGGAAGGAAGAACATGTCTGTCACCTAGAACCTGCCACCTATGGGATAAATTGTAGTCTTCATCTGCAGAGTCTGCATTTAAATTATCTACTCTGCTTGGAAAAAAAGATTTTTTGTTGATAGAGTTTATTTCCTTCTGTGTGAAAATAGTGTTGCTTTTTATTGTGCAACCTTATATTTTGTTTTTATAACATATTAAAAACTTCCAAGGGCTTGCCAGGTGGCTCAGTGGTAAAAGAATCCACCTGCCAGTGCAGGAGACACAGGTTTGATCCCTGGGTTGGGAAGATCCCTGGAGAAGGGAATGGCAACCCACTCCAGGATTCTTGCTTGGGAAATCCCACGGACAGAGGAGCCTGGTGGGCTACAATCTTTTGTAGGGTCGTAAAAGTTGGGCATGACTTAGCAACTAAATAACAACAAAATGTTCCAATGAACATTTTATTTTGTATTGAAGGATGGATCTTAGAAAGTGGGCACAAAATGTGCCTTACACAGTGGTTCACTGCATTCTCCCAGAGAGAGGGGCCCCGCACTGCCACAGACTTTGCAGTCCCGGAAGGAAGATGATGGGAAGCCATATCACCTGCCCAGATTTTTTTGGGGTCCCATCCCAACACAGTGCCTGTATGTAACCAGGAGCAAAAGTACATCTCTCCTTTCAGCTGACAGTTGACAAACCCTCACTGTTTCTGTGAGCTTCCCAAGTGGATCAGCTGTAAGAATCCACCTGCCAGTACAGGAGACCAGGGTTCGATTCCTGGGTTGGGAAGTTGCCCTGGAGGAGGAAATGGCTACACACTCCAGTATTCTTATCTGGAAAATCCCATGGACAGAGGAGCCTGGTGGGCTACAGTCCACGGGGTCACAAAGAGCTGGACATGACTGAGCAACTGAGCATATTCGCAGTCTGTTCCCATGGCAGAGACAGTCACCCATCTTCCAAAAGGTGGCATCTTGAGTCATTTCCATTGTGATTCTGACCTGTTTTCTGAAAAGTGACACAGGAAAATGATCTTACCTCGTCATTCTTTCCCAGGCCACAAGACAGAGCCTACCTCTGAAACAGAGATCATAAAATTCTGAGAGGTCTCCACTGTTTCTCTAAATGGTTCCTATTTTTGTATCTGAATTCTGATAGCTGGAGAGTTTCTAAAATCTTGCCTGTTGTTTCAATTCCCTCTTGATTCCACACCTAAAGACAGACAGAAGCTGAATCAAAGGTAATTCCCTGGTCTGGACTCTGAGGACAGGATACTACTTGTGAAGCAGTCAGCACATCCTACCCTTGGCCTGCCCTCCCACAGCTCCCCGCTGCCCAGAGAGTCCAGCCTCCACATCTATGCAGTTCTGCTCACCTGGCCCCCACAGGACACTCCAGTCACATCAGGGTGTTTTCCCTTCATTGACCTCTTATTTACCTCTCTGATCATAGGCCATTGTTCTTCCTCATGGCTGCTCCTTCTCCTGAAAATGCCACCCCACCCCCCACCAGCTTTTCATTTTTCTAACTCTGGCTCATCCTTCAGTCTCATCTTAATACTTCCTCCAATAAGCCTTCCCTGATTCCCACCCTTAAGGAGCACCCCCATCAGTTGTTTATACTTTCCCTCCTCCTATCTTTCTTAGCCTTTATTAGAATTTTAATTACTCATTTACATCTGGATTTGTTTATTTGATGGTTTTCCCTCCCATTCGACAAAAAGCCCCATCACAGACCACAGCTGTCTGATCTTTGTAACATCCAGTTAGCCCACTTTGAAGCAGAAGTGGTGGTGGTGATTTAGTTGCTAAGTCGTGTCCCACTCTTGCAACCCCATGGACTGTAGCCCACCAGGCTCCTCTGTCCATGGGATTCTCCAGGCAAGAATACTGGAGTGTGTTTCCATTTCCTTCTCTAGGGGATCTTCCTGACCCAGGATTGAACCCAGGTCTCCTGCATTGCAGGCAGATTCTTTGTCCACGGAACTACGAGGGAAGCCCTAAGCAGAAGGTAGGCAATGGTGACTAGAAAGACCTCAGAATGGAAAAGTAGATAGAAGCTGTACTTTAAAGGAATGAACAATTCCTCTAAGATCAGAAGAGGATAATTTTGGTTACCTTAATGCACAGATATTATTAACATTGCTGTTTGATGGCCTTTAATAAATTAATTCTTGCCCAAATTCATGCCTCATGTGCTGTAACTGTCCCCAATAAATGAGACTTTTTAAAAAGTCTCTTTTAAACTGTATCCAAGTTCTTGTTATAGTAGTAGTATGCAGGTTGACAATTTATATTTGGTCTTCAATCTTTATTGCAAAGTAAAAAATGTAAAAGCATTTTTATAGTATCTGACACTTGATTTGTAAATGATATTTGATTTGAATCTGACATTTCTCATTTGTAATATCAAAAACTTTACTCTTAAATGGGTATCCTAAATTGACAAATACTCTTTTCATGTGTATTAAAAGGAAACTTTCATACAACGTTAACATTAGGTTTCTTTTGAAAACTTCAACATGCAGTAT
Organism: Budorcas taxicolor; assembly: GCF_023091745.1. Classification (NCBI taxonomy): domain Eukaryota; kingdom Metazoa; phylum Chordata; class Mammalia; order Artiodactyla; family Bovidae; genus Budorcas; species Budorcas taxicolor. Next base: position 51,520,366 of record NC_068918.1, read on the forward strand.
CTAACAATTTCAGTGCAAATCTTCATTTTCCTGATCAAATTCAGCATAATGGCCACATTGATGTTTGAGCAGAGATACCCTGGAATATCTGTGTTCTTAGACAAGTTGGTTATGAAATATGATTTTATGAATCAGATTGTACTGTAATAGACTTGGTCATCTTCAAATGATTCCTTCAGTAAATCTATTTATGTCATCTAGTTTATCTTTTCTAAATCTTAATTTTAATAAGTACCTATTTTTCTTGAATTGAGGGTAACTCTGCAAAGAATAAGTAAATGAATTAAGAGAATGTGTTATTTTGCTTTGGGCAAATGTATGTTAGTTAATTCACTGCCCTGCATCCGGTAGCCAAGAGGAAGGGGTTGGGGGAGGCCCACATAACTGATTTTCTCTTTTGCCTGGAAACTTGTCGGAACCTGTCTTAAGGAATTCTGAGCACATGTTGAAGGATGAAACTATGGTTTTCAGTTTAGCTGGAGAAACTTAGTTTTAGTGGATAACAATAATAAAAGTGGGACAATTCTATTTGAAACAGATATTTTATTATAACTATTGGAAATTGATCATCTTCACTGTACATACTGCACTTATAAAGAACAATAATTTACTTTGCTTTGTACCTGTTTTGTGCCAGTTATTTATTTATTTTAAAGAGTCTTTTTAATGTGGGCCATTTTTAAAGTCTTTATTGAGTTTGTTCCAGTATTGCTTCTATTTTATGTTTTGATTTTTTGGCCGTGAGGCATGTGGGATCTTAGCTTCCTGACCAGGCAGGGATGGAACCCCCACTCTACACTGGAGGGCAAAGTCTCAACCCTGGATCACCAGGAAGTCCCTGTTTAAAGGGCAAGAAGGTATAGTCAAGGCGCCCTAGGTTTGTGTACATTCTAGAATAACTGTAAGCTCGTGATTCTTAGCTCTCACTGTTCTAGTTCAAGTTAGGACCCTCTCTGTTCATTCTGTTCCAGCAGTCATCTCTCAGACTCAACCTACCAATTTATCACTCGAGTTTAACTTCTGTCACTTCCTTCCCACTCCTCTTCTCTTGATAGCTTCTTGAGCTGTCAGCCATTCTGCTTCTTTGTGCCTTGTTATTCTGTCACTGCCAGCCTCCTGTCATGGAATGAAGATCTAGGCCTGAAGATATGAGAAACAGATTCCTGGAGAGTAGACCTTCAGAGGTTTTTATCAACTCTGTTTCCACCTCCTTCAAATTTTTATTTTCAAGTCTAAAATACTAAAAATTTTTTAAATTCAGACTTATTTCAGATTCAAATTATTTCTAGCCCCCTCATAGTTCAGTCTGAAGTTCATCTGTGTAGGAATGGAGCTAACTAAACTAGTGAATGTTAATGAACTTGAAAAGATACACTTGCCTACTTAAGAGAACAAATTACTTTCAGCCACATGGAAATGTCCACTTATTTTTATTAATAAAAATGAATTGCATTGAAAGGAAGAGTTTGCTATCCTTCAACAATTGTTTTTAGTGGTTGATTAAAATCAGTAGTCTGTTTTCAAAGCAAAGGTTATATTAGCGTTGTTTATCCTTCATGGTTGTTGCTTGGTTAATTTCAGCAGATTAACATGATTAGCTAGAGCTTAAGGAACCTGGGAGAGTAGGTGGGGGCTCAGGAGAGATAGCCTTGGGCTTCCCTTGTGGCTCAGGAATGTGGGAGACCTGGGTTTGATCCCTGGGTTTGGAAGATCCCTTGGAGAAGGGAAAGGCTACCCACTCCAGTCTTCTGGCCTGGAGAATTCCATGGACTAAGTCCATGGGGTCGCAAAGAGTCGGACATGACTGAGTGATTTTCACTTTCAGGGGAGATAGAACAGCTGCTATGAAGGGGTCAAGTCCAGCAGGTGAACATGGGATGTGTCGGATATCGTACCCGACCATGCTTCCTAGGGCATGACAGCATCTGTGAGTCTCAGCCCGGAGCACTCATCTGTATGTGCCTGAGTGTAGGGGGAAGGAGGGTTCTTATGGGTGGGCAGTAGATACACGTGGAGACCCCAGAAACCACTGATACTCTTCTGTCCACGTAGCAAGCAGTGTCCACAAGAATTCTGGCCTCGGTTGTTAGCCAGGGGCTCTTGGGCAGGACTGCAGTTCCTAAGAGGGAGGTTGGAGAAGTCATAGCAGAGCCCTGCTTGACTTTCCTGAGCTTCAGTTTTTGGTTCTGTAAATGGAAATGATAATAAAATTATCTCATGGGGTTATTTTGAAGGCTAATTGAAAGAATATATGTGAAGGCCCTAGAGTAGCACCTAGTACCCCATAAGTATTTAAATGTTTGCTCTTCTTATTTTTGCATGAAAATAGTAAAACAGTATTTCTTTTTAAATGTCCTACAACTGAGATTTATTATTCCTCAATTCTGTTATTTTAATCAATGAAATTTTATCTGTTATAGGTAGGTGATTTCCAGAGGTGTTTTTTTGGGAGGGGGAAGGAAACTATTTCAGTAGTAAATCTGTTCGTAAAAAACAAAAGTATTTAAATGCTGAGAAAAGAATTTTTCATTTTGGGGGCAAATCCTTATTTTTGCTAAGTTCATAGAGTTCTTCCCCAGTGGTACCAAACTGTAAAGTTCGTGGGAAAGAGGATGCAACAATTACTCCATAATGTTAGGGCAGGTGTAGAAATAAGGGATGCACATTGTATTAAGGCCATAATACTTTTCAGAAAATGTCCTCAATGAAAATATAATGTTTTCTTTTGTTAGCAGGATAAGAATTTCATGACCTAAAGCCAAAATAGCAACAAAAATAGCAGCTCAACAATCCAAGTGATTTTAAGTGTCTTAATCATTTAACATTTTCTCCAAAGTCTAGACTATAGTTTGTTAAGGTTTTATTGAATTGATACCAAAATAAAAGTCAAATGGAATTATTGATATCACAGAAATCATAATTTAAAAGATGGTCTTCATGAGTAGTTACATTTTTCGAGGCTGTAAAAGTCAGATATATTTGCTCAAAGACATCAGCTAGGGTCCTTATAAGTCTTACAAATTTGGTCTAGCTCTGAGAGTTAACTATCCTTCACTTAGATCATAGATAATATACTAGTAGTGTTTTCTAGTCACATTGTGTTGATAAAATAAGATGCACTTTGGTAGATGGATTTTTAAACATTATAGACAGACTGGTACAGCCACTTTGGAAGACAGTGTGGCAGTTTCTTACAGAGCTCATCATAGACTTATGCAGTTTAGCAGTTGTGATTATAGACATTTACACAAATGAGTGGGAAACTTTTGTCTGTACAAATCATGTACACAAATGTTTATAGAAACTTTATTCATAATTGCCCCAAACTGGAGGTCACCAAGGTGTGTTTCAGTAGATGAATGGGTAAACTGTGGTATGTCCATGCAGTGGAATACTATTTGGCATTAAAAAGAAATGGGCTAGCAGGACATTCATTGGTGGGGCTGATGCTGGAGCTGAAGCTCCTGTACTTTGGCCACCTGATGCGAAGAGCTGACTCATTGGAAAAGACCCTGATGCTGGAAAAGATAGAAGGCAGGAGGAGAAGGGGATGACGGAGGATGAGATGGTTGGATGGCATCACCGACTCGATGGACATGGGTTTGGGTAGACTCCAGGAGTTGGTGATGGACAGGGAGGCCTGGCGTTCTGCAGTCCATGGAGTCACAAAGAGTCAGTCATAACTGAGTGACTGAACAACAAAGCAAGACATGGAGAAACCTTAAATGCATATTTTTAATGGAAAAAGTCAATCTGAAAAGGGCGTATACTGAATGATTCCAACTACAAGAAAGGCCAGACTAGACAAATTAAAGAGCAGTGGTTGCCAGAGCCTAGGGGGAAGCAGAGGCAGGCTAAATAGGTGATGCACAGTGGATTTTCAAGGCAGTGACATTATTTTGTGTGATATTGTAATGGCAGCTAGATAACACTGAGCATTTTTCAAGCCCAGAGAGTGATGTAACATAAAGAGTGAAACCTAATGTAAACTGTGGATTTGGGTTGAAAGTCTGACTCTTTGTGACCCCATGGACTGTAGCCTACCAGGCTCCTCTGTCCATGGGATTTTCCAGGCAATAGTACTGGAGTGGATAGCCATTTCCTTCTCCAGGGGATCTTCCCGACCCAGGGATCAAACCCAGACGCTTTACCGCCTGAGCCACCAGGGAAGCTGGATTTGGGTTAGTAATAGCGAATTAATATGGATTCTTTAACTGTAACACTGGCACCATACTAAAGTAGGGTGTTAATAACAGGAGACACTGGGAAGGAGAGGACCTTTCTGCTTTATAATTTTTCTATAAACCTAAATCTGCTCTAAAAAGAGTCCGCTAATAAAAATATCTTAAAAGTAACTTTTAAACATTGGGATTGACATATATACCCAACTATATGTAAAATAGATAATAATGAGAATCTACTGTATAGCTCAGGGAACTCAGTGTTATGTGGTGACCTAAATGGGAAGGCAGTTCAAAAAAAAAAAAGAGGGGATGTGTGTATACATGTGGCTGGTTCACTTTGCTGTACGGTAAAAACTAACACAATGTTGTAAGGCAACTATGCTCCAAAAAAAGAAAAAGACTGTAGTCAACTATAACAGAATAGTATCCCAACAGGGAAAGCAAAATAACCTTGGATGTAACTTTTGTTATGGAATCTGCCCCTACCTTGTATCTCTGGTTATTTTAAAAAACTTTTCATTTAGCTCACATTTTATCTCATTAGCTAGTAATGGACGGGTAGTTTAAAAAAGTAAATGGTAGTTTTATTGTTTTTGTATAGTTCCCTGTGGCAAACCTGTCAGGTTGTGGGGAGCAGGTCAGGAGCAGAAGGGCTATCCCCCATGTGGCTGACAGGTTCCCTTCTTCCTGTCCACATCCAAGCCCTCTTTTCTATCTTTAGCTGGGTTCCACCTGTCAGTAGGGGTTTCCCTGGTGGCTCAGACGGTAAAGAATCCACTTGCAATGAGAGAGACCTGGGTTCGATCCCTGGGTTGAGAAAATTCCCCTGGAGGAGGGCATGGTGACCCACTCCAGTATTCTTGCCTGGAGAATCCCATGGACAGAGGAGCCTGGCGGACCACATACAGTCCGTGGGGTTGCAAACAGTTGGACAGGACTGAGCTACTAGGCACAGCACATTGACAGCAGACAGAATTTGTGGGGTGGTAGCTTATTGTGCTTTTAGCATTATGCCGCTTTATTTATTTTTACACTGTCTCTTTTAAAACTCACATTTTGTAGTTGAGGAAAGGAGACCCCTGGAGGAGGGTCTGTACACATGCGATCTGACTGTCATGACCTCTGGAGGAACATGAAGGTATATGACTGTCCTACCTTGCCCCGCACCTGCCGTGGGAGTGGATGAGAAGCAGGGCCATTGGAAGAAGCTGGCCTCAGTCCAGGTGCCATGGGCGTGATCAGATAGCAGGACCCAGTTGCTTCTAGCTGGGGTAGATACTACCACCCCACAAACCAGCAGCTGCTGTTAAGTGTTACTTAAACCCTTAATATACATTATTCAGTGACATATGATTATCACTTATGTGTATGTATTATTGTATTTTGTATTATATGAAAATCATATGTGCATTTAGTCAACTGTTAATTTCTGGCCTCAGGGAGAAGAGTGATAGAATTAAAATGCAGTATCTATTTGACTGTGGGAATAGCATTAAATTATTTTAGTAGGAATTAGCAGCTTTAACTTTTTAAGTTTGCTTGACTGGAGCAATATTAACATTTGGGTGTTTTCTGTAGCCTGCAAATGTTTGTGATGTTGGAGACAGAGACTTGGTCCCTGGGAAAAGTGAAAGTTAGTCATTCAGTTGTATCCCACTCTTTGTGACCCTGTTGACTATATCCTGCTAGCTCCTCTATCCCTGGAATTCTCCAGGCAGGAGTACTGGAGTTGGTTGCCATTCCCTTCTCCAGGGAATCTTGCTGGCCCAGGGACTGAACCCAGGTCTCCTGCATTGCAAGTGGATTCTTTACCGTTTGAGCCTCTAGGGAAGCCCTGGTCCCTGGAAGGGTAGAGCTATTGTGGTAGTCAGTGTTTACTGTAGCTACTCCACAGAGCTAGTCATCTACATGCTGGAGATTAATAGTTGATTTTGTGGAGACCATGGTTTTAAAAGTTAATTTGCTTTCTAATTTTGTGATAAATATTCAAGAATTTTGAACTGTGTCTCCTCTTAAGAATTTTGAACTATATCTCCTCTTATTTAATTTGTGATTCTGATAAGTTTCTGTTATAGTGGGGGATGAGAAATAACACTTTTCTTTATGTTCTTTTTTCTGAAGATAAGAATTTTGTAAAGCAGACAGTAGCAGAGAGTTTTATAAGTCTTGACTCAGTATTATGGATTTCATCCTCGACCAAAGCACAGGATTTCTGAAATGTTTGAGAAATTCATCATCACAGAAATTATGTTTCAAAATCATATAATTTAAATTTTTGAATACAGTTTTCCTCCTTGAAACATAAAACTTCCCTCATTGATCTTAGAATTACACTACAACCTACTTTACCTTTATTATGAGGCAAAATACACTTTCAAAGGGATTAGCCTATGTTAAACTTTTTAATGTTTAATAAAATTATTTATAAAAACACAGTATTTTTCATTTACTCCAAAATGTTTTGAACTAATTTTCTTTTGACCTAGTACGTAACTAGTACCAACAGAACTCTTTAAGGTTACAACATACCTGTGACCTGTAAGATTAATTTTCAGTTGTTTATGGTCCTTAGCATGTCTGCAATAGTAGTAGAGGTTTGTTCTGGGATTGATTCATATATTTGTTATTCTAATCATCCCACTATTTCACTAATGTTTATATGGTGATGTTTTAGAAATAGTCAGACTATCTATGTATGTATGTGCTTTTTTATTTATATATTTATGATAGAAAAACAAGCATGACCTTTGATCCCATTGGAGATAACCATCATCTCTCAGTTATGTGGAAGATAAGGTCCATCTCTTAGTCATATAGTAAGATTTACATCCTAGTAGTTGACATAAATGTGTGCTTATTGCCAGAGATTACTGAAATATGTACATCCATATGTACATAGTTTTGGAAGCAAAAAGAGAATCGTAATGTTTTATAGAGTAGCTGTATCTCTTTACTGTCTCGCCGGGACCTTCCTGGAATTCCAGAGCTGACACCTGCCTGGTTCAGGCTCACCCATGACATTTTCAGTTGATCTTTCACTTGTTTTCTTTTCTAGTTGACCTTCAAACAGAAAGTTCATAGCCTCTTCTCAGCTGTTAAAGTGATTTACTTCTGTCTGGAAGTCAGGATTGTTGCTGAATTCATTGTTTGAAGGGGACTGAGGTTCTTGGTTTCATGCCAGAATGTTCCCTCCTAACAGAACTAAATCCACCAACCCCAATTTCAAAGATTCCTGGGTCTGTGCTCATGAACATGTTAGATTCCAGGTCAAGAGATGGTTAGGCTGTTTCTGGCATATCTCACACATACTGGGTTGTCTGTTGGTTATAAGCCAGGTATCATTATAGCACTAATCAGCAAACACCCCGGTCACTGGCTTTGAGCTGGAAAAATTTAGTGCAGCCACTAACGTGCTGTTCCTTATTAAAGACAGCTGAGTTAGTGATTGTTTAGCTTTTCAATTCTTATCTTTGTATTAAAACATATAATTTTTCTTTATTTTCAAAATGAGGAGTGCCAGTGTGTCCTTTTCAGGGTCCTGAGGCTCACGGGAAGTACATTATTAAATACAAGTGAAAAAGAGACATCTGATGAGTCCTGCGTATGGCAAAATTACAACTCTTAGTCCATCAGGGAGGCATTAGGTCATTGTTTCTCACACAGTGAAAAAGAATAATCTTGCCATGGAAAAAGGATATATAAGTATGTTTAATTAAAAGCAGTTTAGCAGACTCACAGATGCAGAGAAAAACCTAGTGGTTACCAGGTGGGGAGAGGTAAGTTGGAGTGGGCAAAATAAGGTAGGGGATTATGAGTTACAGACTCCTATATTTAAAATAAATAAACTACAAGGATATTTTTAAAGTTATTTTTTAATTGGAGGAAAATTACAGTGTTGTGTTGGTTTCTGCCATACACCAACATGAATCAATCATAAAGCTCCTCTGTCCATGGGATTCTTCAGGCAAGAATACTGGAATGGGTGGACATTTCCTTCTCCAGGGGATATTCCCTACCCAGGGATCGAACCCTAGTCTTATTTTATATAAGGCTCCGTCTCAGCCTTCCACCACTCCATTCATCCCACCCTTCTAGGTCATCACAGCACCAGGCTGGGCTCCCTGTGTTATATAGCAACTTCCTACTAGCTATTTATTTTATACATGATAGTGTATTTTAAAAAGCAATTTAGCAGAGTTATTGTCTAGTTGGCTGGCGTGGAGGACAGTAGCAGCAATGGTTTTAAAGCCTTCAAGAGCCTCTCCCAAGCAAGACCACACTGGTTCCCTTAGAGCCCTGCCTTTGTGCCTTTACCACTGTTGCTTCAGTATGAAACAAGATGAAGCAGTGCAAAGGCAGAAGAAGATGTTTTAGAATCAGCTTATTAAGAATGAATTTTTCTTCATGGGTACTTAGTAACCCAAAAGGAGAATGAGTATAAATAATTTTTTAAAGGTATAATTTCAGGTGGACACCAGCCGTTGTGCTGTTGTATGGCTATGCAAATACTCTCAGAAATTTAATGTTTTATCAAAAGGCACAACTCCAAAACTGATACCTACCGACTCGTTTCTATGGTAACTACTATTGAAATATGTCTAGCCAGTATGTGTCTTTCCATAATTTTTCTCTGAGAGTTTCGGGGAGCTCATTAATTTTACTTTCCTAACACTGACTGGATAGAGAGAATGAGAGAGAGATATAAATATGCATATATTTTTCAATGAGGATATGAGACTATTGCAAAATTCCCTTAGATTCTTATAGAATATGACTACATCTTTATGCATAAATATTTTTGACTAAAGCAGAAGTCTATTGTTTTATAAGTTTAGTTTAACTAGTAGAACCAGGTAAGTACTGATTTCTAAGAGAGAGATGATTCTGGCTTCCTCAGTATTTTCTACTACTTATAGGTGGAACTTTCAGATTTAGCACTTGTTGATTTCTAGAATGACCAATGTCCCTTTAGAATTAAGCTTCATTTGACTGTCTCTACAAGACCCATCAGGCCATGAGGCTTTATTTAATGGAGTTCTGACCTGGATGTAATTAACCCTCTTTGTGTCCCTTCTTCCTGGTCAAAGGTGGTTTGTGGAAGTCATAGCTTATTTCTTTGAAAATCTCAATATTTCCCAACAGGGTCACTCAGCAAAGCTGACTACAAGGCACCCAAGGAATTCCATCACATTTTATATTTAAGATAAAATGTACTATTGATTTGTTTTGAGAACTTCCCCACCTTTTTCTCAAGGCCTGAGCATCACAAAACAAACAGATGTGGTCAGGTGGTCATCTTGTGATGTAAAATATGTGCTCACTGAGAATATTATGCTTATGGCTGGGCTCATGACATTTATCGAGTTGAATTCAAAGGGAACCATTTTAGAAGGTAAAGTGGCAAGAAATAGTTACTAAGGAAATGAAACTACCCTGGGCCTGACAGGAGGGGAATCTCACCAGTTTACAAGGATGATGGAGAAGCCAGGATGTCCCTGAGCTTCGTAGACATGGTTGCTCATGATAATGTTTGATTACTTGCTGAGGAGGAGTATTTAAGGCCCTTTGTTTCTACTTTCAAGTTCTAGGCTTCTCAGATAAGGGTGTTGCCACTCCTGGGTCATGGGGAATGGTTTTGCAGTCTCACAAATCCCATTGCTATACTGTAAACACATGTAGTCTTCAACTTATTTTTAATTGAAGTATAATTGATCTACAGTGTTCTGTTAGTTTCTTGTATACAGGAAAATGATTCAGTTTATATATACTTTTTCAGACTCTTTCTCCATTATAAGTTATTACGAGATATTGAATGTAGTTCTCTGTGCTATACAGTAAGCCCTTTTTATCTGTTTTATATATAGTAAGGTGTATCTGGACTTCACTGGTGGCTCAGGTGGTGAAGTATCCGCCTGCCGTGCAGGAAATGCAGGTTCAATCCCTGGGTCAGGAAGATCCCCTGGAGGAGGGCGTGGCAACTCACTCTAGTATTCCTGCCTGGATAGAGGAGGCATTCTTCCATGGACAGAGGAGCCTGATGGGCTATCTGTTAATCCCAAACTCCTGATTTATCCCTCCCTTTCTCTTTTGATAACCCTAAGCTTGTTTTCTATATCTGTGAGTCTGTTTCTGTTTTGTAAATAAGTTCATTTGTGTAATTTTTTAGATTCCACATATAAGTGATATCATATGAGATTTTGTCTTCTCTGTTTGACTTACTTCACTTAGTACATCATCTCTAGTTGCATCCACGTTGCTCCAAATGGCACTGTTTCATTCTTTTATGGCTGAGTAAGGCTCCATTGTATACGTGCACCATGTCTTCTTCATCCATTCCTCTGCTGATGGACATTTAGGTTCTTTCCATGTCCTGGCTGTTAAAATGGTGCTGCAATGAACATTGGGGTACATGCCTAGACTTTTCTCTGGATATATGCCGAAGAGTGGGATTGCTGGACCATTTGATAGCGGTAGTTTTAGTTTTTTGAGGAACTTCTATACTGTTCTCCATAATGGCTGCACCAATTTACATTCCCACCAACAGTGTAGGAGTGTTCGCTTTTCTCCATACCCTCTCCAGCATTTATTATTTTAAGCTTCTAATGATGACCATCCTGACTGGTGTGAGGTGATGCCTCATTGTAGTTTTGATTTGCATTTCTCTAATAATTAGAAATGATGAACATCTTCTCTGGCGAAGGCAATGGCACCCCACTCCAGTACTCTTGCCTGGAAAATCCCATGGACGGAGGAACCTGGTAGGCTGCAGTCCATGGGGTCGCTAAGAGTCGGACACGACTGAGCAATTTCATTTTCACTTTTCACTTGCATGCATTGGAGAAGGAAATGGCAACCCACTCCAGTGTTCTTGCCTGGAGAATCCCAGGGACGGCGGAGCCTGGTGGGCTGCTGTCTATGGGGTCGCACAGAGTTGGACACGACTGACGTGACTTAGCAGCAGCAGTAGCAACAGCAGAGCATCTTCTCATGTGCCTTCTTGAAATAACCAAACAGCAACAGGCCCACAGTGTCTAGTGAGCTGAAGAAGCAAGCATAACTTCACAGAATCCACGTTCTCCCGTTTTCTGGAATCCCAGAATCTTTCTCTTTTGCTTCATCTTTTATTCTCCCTGTATTCACGCTTTCCCACTTCTTTTCTAGGTAAACACAGTAACCTCTCTACACCTCCCAGTTTCCACAGTATGGTCCCTTCATTCATCTTCCATACTGCCCAGCAGAGTGATCTTTCTAAAAGCAGAACTGAGTCTTGTCATGACTTAGAATTTTTCAAAGACTTCTGTTACTTAGAAGAGCACATTTTCTTCCCAGGGGAACTGATATTCCAGAGTGTCTTAAGACCTACATACCTTTCCAGTCAGCATCTTTTTCCTCCTCCACCCCTGCTGTGCCCTGGACAAACCTTTGCCGTCCCAAACGCCTAGTGCTGAGTGCATGGATTTGCATGGATCTCTTCTGAGTCCCGCTCTGCAGCCTGAGCTCTCCTCTTGCCTCAGGTATACCTCTATCCTAGCACTGTTTTCTAGTGTTCGGTTGATTTACTTACTTTCCTCACTAGGCTCTTAAGTTTCTTGCTGTGTCCAGAACCTAGCGCAGCACAAGTTACGGCTCAATATAAGTTTATTGTATGAATGAATGAATAAATGAATTAGTGATTATATCACACAAAAAGCAGAAATGGAGATGCTCCTTTTAATTAGTACGTAAAATAGCCTTGAGTTGCAGTTAAAACAGATTTCAACAAGAGTGAGGCTTGCTGGTTAATCAGGGTGATCACCCTAAGGACATAGCCCTGTGGGATAAAGGACCCAAATCAGTTTTTATTGGTTTTAGAGAGATGTGATTTGCAAGAATTGACTCATAGTTAAATTGATGACAGATGAATGCGTAACTGAGATGTCTTGACAGTGAGAAAGAGGGCCATCAGGCAGTACAACTGATGGAGGTCATTTGCTCAGGCCATATCCTCTTGGTCAGTAAGTTCACTCAGGGGACCAAATGTTAGAGCTGGCTAAATTCTAATATGAGGAACTGAACTCTCTCTAATTGTCCTTAAGGGATTTTCCATCAAGCTGGATTATCTGGAAGAATGATTCTTTTCTTATTGAAGATACGTAAGTCTAGAGCAGTGACTTTTATACAGTTTTTAATAGCTGTCAGAGTCACTCTTTCTTTTAATCCTGATAGTGATATTTATGGAGGGCTTCCCTGGTGACTCAGTGCTAAAAGGAACCACCTGCCAATGCAAGAGACTTGGGTTTGATCCCTGGGTTGGGAAGATGCCCTGGAAAAGGAAATGGCAACCCACTCTAGTATTCTTGCCCGGGAAATCCCATGGAAAGAGGACCCTGGCGGGCTACAGTCCATGGGGTCACAGAAAAGTTGGACACCACTTAGCCACTAAACAATATTTATGGAATGTTTACTGCTGCGTGTCAGGCACTGTTCTAAAGGCTTTATCTAAGTTGACTCAATCCTTAAAACCTTATGATGAAGTTGCTATTGTTAGCTCCTATTTTTACAGACTGGGACACTGAGACAAAGATGTCAAGTGATTTATCTAAACAGACCTTGTGAAGGGAGCTGGGATTTGAACCCATGTGGTCAAGACTCCAGCTCCTATGCTGACCAACCTTTGTAAGGAGGCAGCCAGTCTTTCTTGTGTCTGCTTTACATACTTCATTTAATTCTCATAGCAACTCTTGCAAATGAGCTGTATAACCAAGGTGTTTTTGGTTGTGAGCTGCAGACTAACTTGAGTGAAAAAGCTTTAACTGTGTCTTGTAACTAAGCTGTCTTTGTGTCGTGTGACTGGCTGTGATGTTAGGTCTTCCAGTGGATGTGGAAGGGCAGTTCTTCACAAAGGAAGAGGAGCCAGTGATGGACAAACAAAAAAATCACACGAGGAATTGGAAGCTGAGAGAGGTTAAGTAGCTTGGCCAGGCCCCCTCAGCTGGGGAACGGCAAAGGTGAAATTCGGAAAGTAGGTCCCCTGCCTCCAGGACCAGCCATTCTGTGTTTGCTCTGATTTGTATGAATCTGTGCGTTTGCCCATTCTTCTTCCACCCTCCATCTTCAGCAAGGTCTGGTAGCCTTGGTCAAGATATCTTTAAAACAAACAAACATTTTATTCTGTATTGGGATATAGCTGATTAACAATGTTGTGATAATTTCAGGTGAATGGTGAAGGGACTCAGCCATACATATACATATATATTCTCCCCCAAACTCCCCTTCCATCCTGGCTGCCACATAACATTGAGCAGAATTCCCTGTGCTATACAGTAGGTCCTTGTTGATTATCCATTTTAAATATAGCAGTGTGTACCTGTCCATCCCAACCTCCCTAACTATCCCATCCACCCTGGCAACCATAAGTCTGTTCTCTAAATCTGTGAGTCTCTTTCTGTTTTGTAATTAAATTCATCTATACCATTTAATTTTAGATTCCACATATAAGGGGCGTCCTACGATATTTCTCCTTCTTCGGCTGCCTTATTTCACTCAGTGTGATAGTCTTGAGGTCCCTCTATGTTGCTGCAAATCTTAGCCAAGATACCTTTTTCTCCGCTTCATTTTAGCTTTGAGGACACATGGTGGTCACCTCCTGTGAGCCTGGCTGTTTCCCAAATGCAGTGTGCATTGCTTTATTGAATCCTGAACTGGCTTTTAGGATAGTTATGTGAACAGTTAAGTTCATGTAATCATTTTACTACTTTCCACTTCAGAGAGTGAATTTTTTTCTGACCAGGCCCCAACTTCTAGAGAAATCTTTACTGAAGCCCTGTGACCAGACCAGAGCTTTTTCAGGCGAAGGTTTATGCAAAACATTGGCCTTCATGGAAATTTGGTTCTTGCTCACTTGGGTCTCGGTTCATGAGAATGTTCATCAACTCAAGCAGCAGGTCATAGATATAAAAGTACAGGCGTGGAAGGGTAGCTTGTGACCTTCCTGTCGCCTTGCAGCCCTACTGTAGAGATTCTTAGCAGGGACATCTTTGGAAGATGTACTGTACTTTGCACTTCTCAGTGTGTTTATGAGGAAATGACAGTATTTTTCAGTGTTTGCACCACCTCTGACTGACGCTCTGATCCTTGATGTGTTTAGTGTTTTATGTGTGCTCAGCTCTACATCAAAAACAGAGGAAGCCACAGGAAACTGCTGCCTGTATTTCCAGGAAATGTAACTACCTTGCCTGCTCCCTGATCCGCACAGCCCAGAAGACCCTGCCATGGGCAGCGGCGTCTCTGATGAAGGCGGTGATAAGGAGCTGGGGGAATGTTCCCACTCTGCTGCTCTGCCAACAAAGCCCCAAGAAGACTGGCTCTTCAGACTCACAAGTTCGTGCTCAATCTGGTTCTCTGAACACTCACCCTCTGAACATGTAAATGCAACCCGTGAAGTGAGATATAATTCCAAACCAGACCTCACTCTTTCGACTCAGGTGTGGTGCCTCCTGACTGGTCCACAGGACTGGGGGCTGGTTCTCCCTCTCATCACACAGAAATGAAATAATCCTGGGAGAGAGCTGTTCATGGACTTGGGAGATTTCAAGAACATGAGGTGGTGGGCTCGGAGGGCGTTACGCTAAGTGAAATGAGTCAGAGAAAGACAAATACTGTATGATATCACTTATATGTGGAATCTACAGAAAAACAACAAACTACTGCAGATAGCCAAAAAAAAACAGACTCACTGATACAGAGAACAAACTAGTGGTTACCAGTGGGGAGAGGGAAGAGGCGAGGGGCAAGATGTGGGTAAGAGATTAAGAGGTACAAACTACTATGCATAAAATAAATAAGCTACGAAAATGTAATATATAACACAGGGACTAGGGCAAATATTTTATAATAACTACCAATGGAGTATACCCTTTAAAGATTGTAGATCACTGTATTGTACACCCGTAACTTATAATATTATGCATAGACTCTCAGTTCAGTTCAGTCGCTCAGTTGTGTCCGACCCTTTGTGGCAGACTGCAGCACGCCAGGCTTCCCTGTCCATCACCAATTCCCGGAGCTTGCTCAAACTCATGTCCATTGAGTCGGTGATGCCATCCAACCATCTCATCCTCTGTCATCCCCTTCTCCTCCTGCCTTCAGTCTTTCTCAGCATCAGGGTCTTTACCAGTGAGTAAGTTCTTCACATCATATGGCCAAAGTATTGGAGTTTCAGCTTCAGCATCAGTCCTTCCAGTGAATATTCAGGACTGATTTCCTTTAGGATGGACTGGTTGGATCTCCTTGCAGTCCAAGGGACTCTCAAGAGTTCTCTAACACCACAGTTCAAAAACATCAATTCTTCAGCGCTCAGCTTTCTTTATAATCCAACTCTCACATCCATACATGACTACTGGAAAAACCATTGCTTTGACTAGATGGAACTTTGTTGGCAAAATAATGTCTCTCCTTTTTAATATGCTGTCTAAGTTGGTCATAACTTTTCTTCCAAGGAGCAAGCATCTTAAATTTCATGGCTAGAGTCACCATCTGCAGGGATTTTGGAGCCAAAATAAATAAATAAATAAAGTCTCTCACTGTTCTTATTTTTTCCCCATCTATTTGCCATGAAGTGATGGGACTGGATGCTATGACCTTAGCTTTCTGAATGTTGAAGCCAACTTTAAGCTAACTTTTTCACTCTTCTCTTTCACCTTCATCAAGAGGCTCTTTCATTCTTCACTTCTGTCATCTGAGTATCTGAGGTTATTGATATCTCTCCCAGTAATCTTGATTCCAGCTTGTGCTTCATCCGGCCTGGCATTTCACATGATGTACTCTGCATATAAGTTAAATTAGCAGGGTGACAATATATAGCCTTGACATACTCCTTTCCCAATTTGGAACCAGTCTGTTGTACCATGTCCAGTTCTAACTGTTGCTTCTTGACCTGCATACAGGTTTCTCAGGATGCAGGTCAAGTGGTCTGGTATTCCCATCTCTTTAAGAATTTTCCAGAGTTTTTTGTGATCCACACAGTCAAAGGCTTTGGCATAGTCAATAAAGCAGAAGTAGATGTTTTTCTGGAACTCTCTTGCTTTTACAGTGATCTGATGGATGTTGGCAAATTGATCTCTGGTTCCTCTGCCTTTTCTAAATCCAACTTAAACATCTGGAAGTCATGGTTCCTGTACTGTTGAAGCCTGGCTTGGAGAATTTTGAGCATTACTTTGCTAGCGTGTGAGATGAATGCCAGTCAAAAGTTATGGTTTAATTAAAGCTATGGTTATGTCTCGTCAAAGCTATGGTTTTTCCAGTAGTCATGTATGGATGTGAGAGTTGGACTATAAAGAAAGCTGAGCACCGAAGAATTGATGCTTTTGAACAAATTTTGGAGAGGACTCTTGAGAGTCCCTTGGATTGCAAAGAGATCTAACCAGTCCATCCTAAAGGAAATCAGTCCTGAATATTCATTGGAAGGACAGATGCTGAAGCTGAAATTCCAGTACTTTGGCCACCTGATGTGAAGAACTGACTCACTGGAAAAGACCCTGATGCTGAGAAAGACTGAAGGCAGGAGGAGAAGGGGATGACAGATGGTTGGATGGCATCACTGACTCAATGAGTTTGAGCAAGCTCTGGGAGTTGGTGATGGACCAGGAAGCCTGGCATGCTGCAGTCCATAGGGTCTCAAAGAATTGGACACGACTGAGTGACTGAACTAAACTGAGATGAGTACAGTTGTGCGGTAGGTTGAGCATTCTTTGGCATTGCCTTTCTTTGGGATTGGAATGAAAACTGACCTTTTCCAATCCTGTGGCCACTGCTGAGTTTTCCAAATTTGCTGGCATATTGAGTGCATCACTTTAATAGCATCATCTTTTAGGATTTGAAATAGCTCAACTCGAATTCCATCACCTCCATTAGCTTTGTTCATAGTGATGCTTCCTAAGGCCCACTTGACTTTGCATTCCAGGATGTCTGGCTCTAGGTAAGTGATCACACCATTGTGGTTATCTGGGATCATGATCTTTTTTGTTTAGTTCTTATGTCTATTCTTGCCACCTCTTCTTAATATCTTCTGCTTCTGTTAGGTCCATACCATTTCTGTCCTTTATTGTGTCTATCTTTGCATGACTTGTTCCCTAGAAATTAGAAATATCAAGGGAACATTTCATGCAAGAACATTTCATGCAAAGATGGACACGATATATAGACTATACATCAGGAAAGTAAAGATTGTGTATTGTGCTATTCTTAGTTACTCGGTCATGTCCAGCTCCTTGTGACCCCATGGACCCACCAGGCTCCTCTGTCCATGCGAATTCTCCAAGCAGTAATACTGAAGTGGGTAGCCTTTCCCTTTTCCAGGGGATCTTCCCAACCCAGGGATCGAACCCAGGTCTCCTGCATTGCAGGTGCATTCTTTACCATCTGAGCCACCAGGGAAGCCCATAAAGATCATGAGGTTCCACTGAATAACAATCATTCTTTAAAAAATGATGATAATTTAAAAAAATGATGATAATAGATAGACAGTACTATATGTAAAATAGATAACTAATAAGAACCTATGGTATGGTACAGGGAACTTTATTTAATACTCTGTAATGACCTATATGGGGCTTCCCTGGTGGCTCAGAGGGTAAAGCGTCTGCCTGTAATGCAGGAGACCTGGGTTCGATCCTGGGTCAAGAAGATCCCCTGGAGAAGGAAATGGCAACCCACTCCTGGAAAATCCCATGGACAGAGAAGCCTGGTAGACTATAGTCCATGGGATCGCAAAGAGTTGGATACGACTGAGCGACTTCACTTCACTTCACTTTAATGACCTATATGGACTTCCCTATGGCTTAGTGGTGAAGAATCACCTGCCAATGAAGGAATCTCGGGTTCAATCCCCAGGTTGGAAAGATCCCCTGGAGAAGGAAATGGCAACCCACGCCAGTATTCTTGCCTGCAGAAGTCCATGGACAGAGGAACCTGGTGGTCTACAGTCCATGGGTTGGCAAAGAGTTGGACACAGCTTAGTGACTAAAGAACAGCAGCAGCAGCAGCAGTGACTCTATAAGGGCAGAGAATCTAAAAAAGAGTGGATATATGTCTATGTATAGCTGATTCACTTTGCTGTGCAGTAATAGATGGAGAAGGCAATGGCACCCCACTCCAGTACTCTTTTTTGGAAAATCCTATGGACAGAGCAGCCTGGTAGGCTGCAGTCCATGGGGTCGCTGAGGGTCGGACACGACTGAGTGGCTTCACTTTCAGTTTTCACTTTCATGCATTGGAGAAGGAAATGGCACCCCACTCCAGTGTTCTTTCCTGGAGAATCCCAGGGACGGCGGAGCCTGGTGGGCTGCCTTCTATGGGGTCGCACAGAGTCGGACACGACTGAAGTGACTTGGCAGCAGTAAGTAATAGAACATTGTAAATCAATTATACTTTAATAAAAATTAATTTTAAAAGGATGATGATGATAATAGTTAATTTTTTCGAGTGTGCCAGACATGTTACTTAGGACCTATGTGTGCTATTTAATTTAATCCTCACATAAACCCCAGTAGGGACTTTCTATACTATCCCGATTTTCAGATGAGGCACCTGGGACTCAGAGAGTGTTGAATATTTTGTCTGGGCTCACACAGCCAGTAAATACAAACCCAGACCTATGTAATGCCAAGCCAACACTGTAAATAGCTGAGTAGGCCTTACTAGAAGTGGAGCTGGCCTGGAGGCCGCTGTGCACTGGCAGACACAAGCAGACAAGGTCCATCCAAGCAGGCTGAAGACTTGTTTCCAAGGACCGGCTTCACTGTGGATCTGCCGTGGTGCCACTCACATGGAAGAGAGGAGGGGTCCGGTAGTCCAATAAATCCTTTACCTCAAGGAATTTATGTGTCTTCTGGGTGCCGGCCAACATCCCGAGTGCAAGCAACTGAATACAAAAGGCTGGCTTCTCACTTCATCATGGTCCCAGCTTCCTAGCATAGCTCTCTTCTCTGTTTTACCTTATAAATTCATATTGTCATTAAAATAAGTATGAGAAATTGATGTTGTTTAGCTTCTCTGTGAACTGAAGCAGATTTTTGTTTGAGCATGAAATCTCCCATCTCACGGAGCCATAAGAGGCTCTGGAAGAGAAGCACCTGTAAATATTTGAGGCTTAATGAAGGCTGTCTAGTTAATAATACCCCATATTATTATAAAAAAGTAACATCTGGGGCTTCTGAGACATCGCTAGTGGTAAAGAACCTGCCTGACAATGCAGGAGACATAAGAGATGAGTTTGATCCCTGGGTCAGGTAGAACCCCTGGAGGAGGGAATGGCACCCCACTCCAGTATTCTTGCCTGGAAGATTCCATGGACAGAGGAGCCTGATGGGCTACAGTCCATAGGGTCGCAAAGAGTCGGTCATGACTGAAGTGGCTTAGACATTTGACTCCAAAATACACCCCATTAAAGCCAATGACAAAAAGCGGGAAAATGAGCCTAGGAATTAAGAAGAATAATAATAATAAAATCAGAAGATCATTTATGGATTTGCTAGAGACATGCCGAAAGTGTGGTTTTGAACTTTCTGGCAGCTGTTATGAAAATAGAAAGAGACGTGTAGTAGAAATTGACTTTCAAAACCC
Organism: Budorcas taxicolor; assembly: GCF_023091745.1. NCBI lineage: Eukaryota > Metazoa > Chordata > Mammalia > Artiodactyla > Bovidae > Budorcas > Budorcas taxicolor. Next base: position 51,540,150 of record NC_068918.1, read on the forward strand.
CAAAGGAGAAAAGGTCTTATAGAATTTTAGCAGAAAAAGAATTTGCTCTTCCACACAGGTAGTGGTTAGTGTTGGTTCAAAGTTGTTGGCAGGCAGACACCTATACACCTCTCTGCTTTCTGCTTATTTTTAGGATTAAATGCCCATGCAGTGTGATGTATTTTATGTCTACTTCTGGATTACTTCAAGACTGATAATCTGGTTTGTGTATCATCTATGCCTTTCTGTCACTTTCCCTCTGGGCCTGTTGTTCATCTCCTGGACATTTCTTTTCTCATCAGCAGAATGCTCAATGATAAGTAAAGAAAATAAAAACAAGCAAACAGCTCTAGCAATCAGCTTGGCTACTTACAGAGGAGGTTTTAATGTTTTTTTTTTTAGCTAATGGGAATTTCAAGAGAGATCTTTCCCGACTGTCTTAGAACTCAGTCTGCTGGTGTGTGAACTCAGTGAACCCCATCTGGGCTCCAGTTGAAGACAGACCTGCAGGGGAAAGTTTGACCCCATTGTGCCCGAGATAAAGCCACTCTTGGAGAACTGACATAAAGCAGAAAAGGTGGAAACGTGTGTTCATCTGCTGGGGCTGCCATAACAAAGCACCACAGGCTGTGCAGCTAAAACACCAGAAATTTCTCTTTCTATGTCTAGGCTGGAAGTCCTAGAGCAAAATGTCAGCAGAGTGGATTTCTTCTCAGGGCCTCTCTCCTCGGCTTGTAGATGGCCGAAGATCACATGGTCTTCCCTCTGCCTGTGTCTGTGTCCTAATCTCCTCTTCTTATAAGAACACCAGTCAGATTGAATTAGGACCCACCCCGGTGACCTCATTTAACCTTAAGTACCTCTTTAAAGGCTCTGTCTTCAAATACAGTCACATTCTGACTTACTGGGGCTTAGGATTTCAACAGTTCAACCCATAACAAAACTGCCGATTAAAACAAGATGCTACGTTATCTAGATTTCAATAATATGAATCTCTCTCCTCCTTAGTTGTAAAGAATTGAAGGTCTTGCAAGGCACCCTTGTTGCTTTCTGCCCTTGAAAGGCTTGGATCACAGTCAGGGTTTGTGTGTGTGTGTGTGGGGGGGGGGGGGGGGGGTTCTCTTTTGGATCAAATATACTGTGTCTATTGAAAGTTTGAAGATCAGTGCATTTCCTTCTGTTCAGAAAATAATAATGCCAAGCTTTCACCAGAGTTCTTTTCATCTCCAAGGCACTCTTAAATATTGACTAATTAAGTAAAAATGGAGGAATTCTGGCTAAATAGCCTTTCTTTGAGGACCAGTCCAATGGACTTAGAATACATAGTGATTTGCAGTTTCTTTGAAAACAGAAGAAACTAGAAATCTTTTATTATTGGCTATAATAGTAAGTGGCATCTCTTATTATGTTTAGCAGCTGACATATCAAATTGCATTGTAGTTGGTTGTTATACATGAAGTAGTAGGATATGAGTAGACTAAAAATGAGAATTTACAGCCCTGGGACATGGGGTATCTGACATCTAGGGGTTGCCATGACAACTCATCAGGATGTTGCTTTGTAATCTTTTAGATTAGGTTCCAGCCCAGGGTCACTGGATTGGAATTGGAGGGGGGACTGGTTACTGGACGTGAATGTTGTACTTTTAATAAGTGGTATTTGAATTTGCGATTTGGTCACATTGCTAAGATCAAGCAGAAATGACTTTGAGGGAATATTTAAATTCTGCAGAACCGAGACAAGGTCGCATTTGTCAGCAAGAAAATTCAGATGGAGTGGTCTGAGACTCAGCAGCTGGAAGACAGGATTTCCTGTCCTCGCTCAGTGGATAAAAACTATGCAAGTATTCCTTAATATATGTATACCGCTGAACAGTTCTGTGCCAATGGAACATTGGGAAATTAAAACTTTTTTTTAATTGTCTTATGTTATAAAATTGGAACCGAACATCCCCGAGAAAACAATTTGGCCGCGGAGCAAAGCACAGCTGCTTTCTAGTGTTCCATATCCTCCATCTCAGCCGGAAATGGCCTGTAGGGTGTGGAATTTGGATCAGGGAAGGGAATTGGTCAGAGTGAGGAAGGAAGCGGTGGGGAAACAGGGCACCACATTCCTCACCCCTCACGTTGGCCTTGGCCTCGGGTACCACGTCTCCCCTCTGACAGGCGGGCTCCCAGACATGCTTGTCACCAAGGATGCTCCATGGCAGGCATCTGGAAACTGAAGGGCTCTGTGCTGAATTCAGATCCTGGTTCTGCCACAAAGTTGTGACCTTGGACACAACTCGTTTCCACTCTGGGCTCCCCCTAGGAAATGAGGTGCTGGCGTTTCCTCCGGCTGTCGAGTTCTGCCGCTCATCATCACTTGGGGAGGGGCGATTCGCCACATTTTTCTTCTTTGCCATTAAACAAACCCACATTCCTATCATGTCTTTGCAGCAGAAGTACCCTCCCTGGTTAGTGGGCCTCCAGATAATGAAGAGAGAGCAGAAAGGTTCCTCCCCACCCTCATATATTTTAGGTTTTATTTCTGAAGCAAAGGTTGCCATGCCATGAGGAGAAGATGAAATCCCAAACAGAAGATAGCCAGTTCCAGTAAGTTTTTCTAACCATCGCTATTGTCAGCATCAGCCTAGCTAATATTTACTGAGCACTTCTAAGTGGAGACAGTGCTAAGCACCTTATATTCATATGCCATTTAATCCTATGACAAATAAACATGTGTATGTATGTGATAATGTAAAATTGAGCATTTGCTGTTTACCAGGTATCATGACAGATCCTTAACAGGAATCCAGTAAGGTCAATCACTTAAGCTTCTCGACAGAAGTGGTGTCATCCATTAGCTTCGTTTTTATAATTAATGAAACCTAACCCAAACCAGTAACAGGTGGGGCAGGGATTTGATCCCATGTGGTACGGCCTCAGAGCTCTTTCTCATAATCACTCGGGTGTGGTTTTCCACATTCATATGACGCAACTTTTTAAGTCGCTTCAGTCGTGTCTGACTCTGTGCGACCCCAGAGACCGCAGCCCATCAGCCTCCCCCGTCCCTGGGATTCTCCAGGCAAGAACACTGGAGTGGGTTGCCATTTCCTTCTCCAATGCATGAAAGTGAAAAGTGAAAGTGAAGTCTCTCAGTCGTGTCCGACCCTTAGCGACCCCATGGACTGCAGCCCACCAGGCTCCTCCACCCATGGGATTTTCCAGGCAAGAGTGCTGGAGTGGGGCGCCACTGCCTTCTCCATAGGACACAACAGTCACCTGGAAAGCTCTTAAACTCTGTGCACCCCCCGGACTTCCCTGGTGCTCCAGTGGTTAAGACTTCGCCTTCCAATGCAGGAGATGCAGGTTCAACCCCTGGTCGGGAAGTTGAGATCCACATGCCTCATGGCCAAAAAGCCAAAACATAGAACAGAAACAATATTGTAACAAATTCAATAAAGATTTTTAAAGTGTCCACATAAAAAAAAAAATCTATGGATCCCTGGACCCCATCTAGACCTCTCAGGATCTGGGGTTGCAGCCTACATGTGGGTAAGCTGATAAGCACCTCAGGCAAAGAACCCCTGCCCTAGGTGGACCACTTGGGTCCTTTGACTGGGTAATTGTGGGCAGCCCTGCATCTAACTGGTGATTGGGCTGAGGCCTTGCTAACTCTGAAGCCAGGTCACTTGATCATGCGATGAGCAACATTCCAATTATTACTGTTGCTCTCAGGGCCTGTATCTACCATCATGCCTGGTTTCCCTTTCTAATCTAAATCTCAAAGCCTCAGGTTCATTGAGGGACTCTTATATGTGACTGGGACTCTTCCTGGTGGTACAGTGGTTAGCACTCTGGCCTTTCACTGCAGGCAGCATGGTTTGTTCGCCGATACCTGATCAGGGAGCTAAGATCCCTCAAACTGTGCAGTGTGGGCAAAAAACAAACAAAACAATTAAAAAAAAAAAAAACCTATGTAGTGGACCACAATATGAAAATCAAAGAAGATGAAACAAGGGACTGATTTCCCGCTTAACAGAGGCAGCTACCCTTGGCTGTTTGTAATTTATGCTCATGCTTAGTCAGGTCCAACTCTTGGTGACCCCATGGACTGTAGCCAACCAGGCTCCTCTGTCCATGGATTTTCCAGGCAAGAATACTGGAGTAGGTTGCCATTTCCTCCTCCAGGGGATCTTCCCTATCCAGAGATCAAACTCACATTTCCTGAGTCTCCTGCATTGGCAGATGGATTCTTTACCTCTAGCACCACCTGGGAAGCCCCAACTTTGGACTGTAGCCATTGTCTTCTTTAATGTCAGTTGTTGTGCTCTGCCAGGAGAGACTGGGACTGTGAATCCAAAACCTTGATGCACATTGGAATGACCTGAGGATCTTTAAACACCATGGATGCCCAGCTCCTACCCCAGACATTCTGATTTTATTAGCATGGAATGTGACCTGGGCAGTGAGCTTTTAAAAAGCTCTCCAAAGTGATTCTAATGTGCAGCAGTTGGAACCAGTGGTTTAAGAGCTTGGTCTGTAAGTTCACAAGGGTGTTTCTGTGGCCTCACTTGGTAAACTTACTTTTTACCTCTGACAGTGTCTCTTTTAATTTTTAGCCTGCATTAATTTACATTTAATTCTGCGCAGTTCACTGCTGCTGCTATTGCTAAGTCACTTCAGTCGTGTCTGACTCTGTGCGACCCCATAGACGGCAGCCCACCGGGCTCCCGCGTCCCTGGGATTCTCCAGGCAAGAACACTGGAGTGGGTTGCTATTTCCTTCTCCAGTGCATGAAAGTGAAAAGTGAAAGTGAAGTCGCTCAGTCGTGTCGGACTCGTCACAACCCCATGGACTGCAACCCACCAGGCTCCTCCATCCATGGGATTTGCCAGGCAAGAGTATTGGAGTGGGGTGCCATCGCCTTCTCCTGCTCAGTTCACTATCTAACTCCAAATTCTACCTCACTGTCAAATGATGGTTTTTCTCCAGAGGTGGTTCTTATACGCTTAGGCTCTTGGAGTAATACTGGTGACATGTCTGAGAGGTATCTTTGTAAGGTTCTCAGCCTCACTGGACTCTCTTATTTTCTTTGTTCCTTTCTTTAAAAAAAAAAATTTATTTACTTAGTTGGCTGTGCTGGGTCTTAGTTGTGGCACTCCAGATCTAGTTCCCTGACCGGGGGTTGAACCTGGGCTCCATTGGGAGCATGGAGTTTAGCCATTGGACCACCAGGGAAATCCCTGGACTCCCTTATTTATGATATATAATTTCTTTTGAAATTGTTTTACATTTTAAAACATTTTTATGATTTTCATATACATTGCTTTTTTCTTCCAAGAGTAAAATAAACACCTTTTCCACATAGTGCTTTATAATAATAAACCACTTCTGAGTCTTTCCTCAAAACAGGTTGACCATCATGGAAGACAACTGACATGCCTACAGTGCTTAACAGTTGATAAAATCTTACAGACAGAAATATGGTGCAAATTTTCTCCTTAGGGAGTTTAGAAAAGTTTGATTTAACTTATCCATTGGAAAATACAGTTGGATTAAATAAAGAAGTATTAAAGCAGAAGGGTGTGTTTGTTCACAGGTTTGCAAATGTACTTGATTAATCTGGAAATCTATTTTGCATAGGTGCTGGGTCTCAAACTGCAATTTTTTTAAGGCAACAGAGATGTTATTTGGTGGATAAGAGGAGACAGATAGGGCTTCCCTGGTAACTCAGATGGTAAAGAATCTGCCTGCAATGCAGGATACCTGGGTTCGATCCCACGGTCAGGAATCCCTTAGAGAAGGGAATGGCTCCCTACTCCAGCATTCTTGCCTGGAGAACCCCATGGACAGAGGAGCCTAGCAGGCTACAGTCCATGGGGTCGCAAAAGAGTGGAACTTGACAGAGCGACTAACACACACACAGGAGACAGGTAATTTGCAAGTAGAACAGATTTTGGCAAAGGCTGGGAGACAGGATCCTGCTATGCGGTTGGGAAAGGTGTAAACTGGGTGTGGCCGGTGATGAGAAAGGCTTGCCAAGGTGGAGCTAGTCGTATGAGATTTCATAGGAAGAATACTTCGGAAGAGCTAAAACATATATGGTATAGTGGAAGGAGTTTGTTTTCCTTTGTGTGGTGGTCAAAGTCCAGTTGGTCTGTAATCATGTTGGTGCTATGGATCACTGAACAAGGCTGGTCATTTGGATTGGTTTTCTTGTGGGTAAAGCTTTTGAAATTAACTCTGCTTCTTGAGGTTGAAAAATTCCTCATTCTGATGTCTTGTCTATGTCTTGCTGCTATAATCCCCGAGAAGAGAAAGGGGACTTAGGGATGCCTCTCTTTTGAAAAGGAAGGGTCAGCACAGGCAGGGGCTGTCACGGTTGTTTCTCTTTGTTCAGGACTTCGGACTTGTGAGCCGTGGTTCCACCCCTCATTTTGTGAGATGTTTTCCTCCGATATTTCCTAATTTTTCCCATGACGTTTCAGCCTGTTTCTTCACAAGATTGTAAGGCCTGAAAGACCCCATTGTTTTACAGGGTGTGAGCTGGTGCACATTTGCTGAGCTGGTCGGCTGGGGTCTGTGTGTGGGTGGGACGTGGCTAGGGGATCATGCAGACTGGAGGGTATATAGAGTGTATTCCTGACAATGGCAGACACTTTCTGCTTAGCAGGTGTCTAGGGAGGGCCTTTGGCTTCATAGAAGATGCTGTAGTTTTAAAATATTTTCCACAAACTATGTTTTTTCACCATGCTGATTGAGAGAAATGGGAGGCTAAGGGAAGTTCTTGATGGCAAATCAAATGAATGAAGGGCTTATCCAAACTTCATTTCATGTTCAGATAAAAGCAAACTCTTGTTCTTGTAATGCACACTCATACACCCCCACCCCCAACACACACACAAACACACTGCTGATGTCCTGCCTGTGATTTATGTGAGTTCTTGATCCATTTTCATCTTCTCATTACCCTGAGCATCTATTTAGAATTGCAGCCTTCCTCTTCCATCCCATTTCCAATTCCTCTGACCCCAGTCAATTTTTTATTGCTCCTACCACCTTATATTCTTGCCTGGAGAATCCTGTGGATGGAGGAGCCTGGCAGGCTACAGTCCACGGGATCACAGAGTCCAACACGTGCACCACCTTATAACAAAAGTCATTTATTACATTTCTTGTTTGTGTTTACCGTTAGACTCTAAATTCCATGAAGGCAGGGCATTTTGTCTGTTTTCCTCATGGATGTATCCCAGGTCTCAGGACAGTGCCTGACATGTGGTAGGTGCTCAGTAAACACTGCTGGGTGAATGAGTGAATGAACAATGTTGATAAGTGAATGATGTGTCTCAGATTTGAGTCATAGCCTTTTAAATTCTAGTTTACTGGATAATCTTAATGCATTTTCTGCAGTTTGGTTTTTCAGCTTCCCTGCCTTTTTTAGAATAATGAGGAATGGTATCTCCTCCCGGCTGCAGCATGGGAATGATCTGATGATCCTTACAGAGCAGGGGCGGAGTGTTGCTCTTAGATTTACTTTTTGATCTTAGAGGCCCCGAACTAACAGTCTTCAAACTCTGGTCTGCAGAAGTTCCCTGGAGATACTTAAGGGGGTGTGCAAGCATTTATTTCATTTCCAATTTATTTTTAATATATTTTGAGCATTTTTTATAACCGTAATTTTTAAAAATGCACACTTAAATGTATTACTTACATGCCAAATTTTAACACATTGAGACCATTGACGCATTGAATCAGACTGTCAAATTAACCTTGAAATTGAGTTTTTTCTGCTATCTTGGCTTATATTTGAACCTGTTATAAAGGAGTTGTCGCTAAGTCTGTACCATGTCTGTACCAGTGTTTTTCAGATTCCAGCGAGGTCATAAATTGAACAAGTGAATTCTTCCTGTTAGATAAATACAGCATGGCCAGTTACATGCTAGGCAGGGCTAGAGAGTCTCCTCTGAGTGTAGATTTCTGGGTGGGTAAGTGGCCAGTTATATAATTTTTCTGAATTCTGTCTAGAGAAGTGTTTTGACTCGGACCCTTCCATGCCATCCCACTGCCATGCCAGGTCGACTGTCCTAGTTTCCAGTGTCATCCTTCTCCTCTTCCCTGGCCTGGACTCTGGAAGCAGCCTCACCAGCCTCTCCAAGACCCAGTCTTCCCTCTGCTTCTCCACCTTGTCGCTGCACTTGTCTCCTTGTAAGACATATCCCAGCAAGTCCACTGGCCTTCATATCCCAGCAAGTCCACTGGCCTTCATATCCCAGCAAGTCCACTGGCCTTCATATCCCAGCAAGTCCACTGGCCTTCACTGCCTGCATGGTCAGATGCAAACCCGAGCTGTTCAGGACAGTGTCCACTGGCTACACATGGCTCTTAAGCTCTTAAAATGTGGCCAGTCTAAGTTGAGATGTGTCACAGGTATAAAACCATGCCCTATTCTAAAAAGACTTAGTCTGTGACTAGAAACTAGAGACCATTGTACTGAGTGAAGTCAGTCAGAAAGATAGATACCATACGATATCACATATATGTGGAATCTGAAATGTAACACAAATGAACTTATCTATAAAACAGAAACAGACTCACAGACATAGAGAACACACTTGTGGTTTCCATGGGAGAGGGGGCGTGGGGAAGAGATGGATTGGGAGTTTGGGGTTAGTAGATAAGCAAAAAGGTCCTACTGTATAGCACTGGGAACTATAATCAGTATCCTGTAATAAAACATAATGGAAAAGAATATTTTAAAAAAAGAATATATATGTAAAACTGAATCACTTTGCTGTGCAGCAAAATTAACACAACATTGTAGATCAACTCTACTTTAATAGAAAAGTTAAAAACTAAAAATAAGAGTATAAAAATGTAATATAGCTCAATAATTTTTATATTAAATACATGTCAAAATGGTAATATTTTAGATCTGTTGGGTTAAATAACATATCATTAAAATTAATTCCTTCTGTTTCTTTTTACTTTTTTAACATGACTGCCAGAAAATTTGAAGTTACATGAGTGGTTCACCTTAGGTTTCTGTCGCTCAGTGCTGGTCTCAACTGTATCATGACATTTGAAGTTTCTAATAACTTAGCCTCAGTTCCCTTTTCAGTCTCAAATCCCAGTCCTTCTTCCCCTCCTCAGAATTTCTCATAACCCCCAGAACTCACCAAACCTATTTATACTTACGGGTGGTGGTTGTCGGTTTTTTGGTGTTGTTTTTTTTTTCTCCACATTCTGTTCCTTCATTCTGAGCTGTCCTTCTCTTTCTTTGTTAGCTGTAAAATTCCTGCTCAGATTCTTAGGACTTAATTGCCCCACGCTGCTGAGGTTATGCCCCGTCTCCCTAGACGGAATTGGCCACATTTCCCCATAGCAAGCTTTGGTACCTCCATTTCTGTGATGGTCTTGCTGTGGTGCCATTAGGTGTCTTCTTCAGGGAGAAGGCTGCGATTTATTCCTCCAGTGACCCCCTGAGGGCAGTACCTGGTGTGTACTAGACATTTAATTGACATTTAATTTATGAATTAATTTCACCCTGCTGCACACACTTCTGTTTTCACATGCATCCAGCCTTGATCATCTGAACCATTAGCCATGCAAACACTTGGTTGCAGAGGTGGAGAGCTCTGGACGTTTCAGTTTCAGACTTTGATGTTTAATGAAATGGCCTCTTTGTTCTCACTGGTTGACTTAGAGCGATTTAAAAAATTATACATTTGAATTTATGAAATCCATGGATATTGTATAGACATACAAATGACCACTTACTAAATCATTTAGAGATTTCATATAAGATTTGACTTGACTGAAGATTTCACTTCTAAGCAAGTTTGAAAGCCACTGTTCTAATCCCAAATTTCATTTGTATTGCCATTCCAAAGGTTTCATTTTAATTTTAATGAGGTGCAAGTTCACACAGAGCAAGACTTTTCAATTCTGGCTGCGCAATACCTACAGCTGGGAAGCTTTCAGAAATCCTGTTGCCTAGGTCCCCCTCCTCCCCCAGTCCCAACAAGGATCCTGGTAGAATTGGGCTGGGAGCATCAGTTATGAAAATCCTAAGTATTTACTTGGCCGAAAAGTTCATTTGGGTTTTTCCTATAACTTCCCAAACAAATTATTTGACCAGTCCAGTACTTTGTAATAAATTGATTTTGTGGTGCAGAGGTAAACTATGAAAATGTTGAAGTTGTGAACTGATCATTTTTCTTCCTTTTTATTAGTGATGTTGTGATGATGGTAATTCATCTTAAGTTTGTATTATGGTTTGGGGGTTAAAAAACAGCATTTAATTAAACCCATCTTCTATGGACAATTTCTTAAGGCTTCTGAAATGGAAAGTTCCTTTTCTATCATTTTCTAAAACCTATGGGCAGCAGAATTTTGATGTCACTTATTGGTAGAAATAGCAAACAAAAGGCCTATTCAAATCATGAAACGAGGATTGACAAGGACAGTGGGTGTAAGATGTCCCCTCAGGTAGTGGCCTCCTGACACCCTTGTTAGCCTGAATAAACAGTGTTCCCCTGACTGAACCTCCGTATTGCTGCCACGTTGATAAAATCTGACATTCTGCTTAATCACTTTTTAATGATACTCTTCCTTTTCTTCTTGGTATGTGAGAAACCAGCCTTTTAATTTTTTTAAGGTGTGGGAAAGAATTAACTTTCAGTTCCTAATTCAGTAAAATGGGCTGGTATTACACATATAATTCTAGTGGGGATGGGGGCGAAATTATCTAATTTCTGCTTACCACTGTCTCTTCTTAAATTAAAAAAAAAAAACATTTATAAACTACCTGAAATCATGTAAAGAAAAAATCTGAGATAAATACTTGGGAGATGTTGCAAGAAAAGTGCCTGAATTCCGATAGTCTGTCCCCTGTTATGATTGTGTTCGATGAAAATGCCAATGTCAATAAGCATAAGTTTTGCAAATTATCAGTTTGTTGAAAAAGGCTGGGGGCTCTTATTCTTCTGAGGTGGGATCTCTTTCAGTTTAGGCTCCGTAGGGAAAGAAGAAAGAAAGAAAAATACACACGTGGGATTGAATCCTTGAGGGCAGAGAAAGAAACAGAGTCCTTTCCTTGGCTTGGTTATTTGTAGCCGGTGTGTCATCTGGGTGAGACTGATGTCATGCGAATTGAATGCAGAGGCAAACTTAGGGGTGTGTGTGTGTGTGTGTGCGGCGTTTAAAAGCTCAGAATATGGAGTGAGTGTGAAGGGCACCACAACCACCCCTGGATCTGTCAAGACTGTACCTATTTTTAACATCCTGGATCAAGTGTCAGCACTCAATAGGGGTGAGGAAGGGTAGGGACCGTGTGGGGCGGACGAGGACGGGAACCGGTCCTCTGGCGTGTTTTCAATACAGCTGTGCATTCTTAATAGCTCGGCCGCTGCCGCCAGGTAAAGTTTTCTTTGCACGTGATGAATGGCAGAGAATTCTTTAGCCGAGGGAACCAAAGGAGCTGGGAGGCGGAAAGGGGAAGGGCAGAACGGAAAAGAGAGAAAAAGAAACACAGCTCCAGAGGGAGATGGTCTGTGCTTTGCAGTTGCTTGTGTGGATAGAAACCAGATGGTGAGCTGGAACCGTGCTCTGCTCCGCTAGCTGGGGAGCCAAACATATGGTTAATGGTCGGGAGAAACAGCTCCTCGAGCCAGGGCTTTGCTGACTGCTTCATATTACAGATTGTTACAGTGTGTCATTACATTGCCAACCTAAGTGCTTAATACCCACTGCGGGCGGGCGCTGGGCATCCACTCACAAGAAAGACTTTGAGCTCTGTGCTGGCTCAGGATATAGAAGTGACATCATAGGGAGGCTTAAAATGTCTGGTGTTGGGAGGTGGGAAGAAGGGTAATTTTGTAGTGGAAACAATATTTTTTTTCTTTTCTTTTCTTTTTTTTTTTTTAATGAGCCAATCCTTCTCACCACCGAACTCTACTGTTTTTCTGAGGACCTTTTTGTATATCTCTCTCTCTGTCTCTTTCTCAGACACACACACACACAAGTCCTTGGGCAAAAATCTAACCCCAGTCCCTGTCCCCCCACTTTCACCTGGACACCCCATCCCTGGCCTTTGCAAGCCCCACATTTGAAGTTTCTGTTTGGGGCGCTTTGGGCCACAGCAGGCCCGTGTTATCTAAGGAACTGCTGAGCCCATTCATCTGCTTTTCACGGCCCGCTTCCTTTTATTTTTAGCCAAATCCGTCAGGCCTGACAGGCGGGTAATTCGAGCCAGAGAAAGGGCAGCGCTCCAGGTCCTTTCCACAAAGCAATTCTTCTCCTCCCTCCTGGGAGGGCTCCAGACTTGGCCTGCTTCAGGCAGATGGATTTGTTGAGTCATGTGAGATCATTTACACAAAAACACAGTGAGGCAATGGAAATTGAAAAAAAAAGAAAAAAGGAGGGTGGGGGTAGAGGAAAGAGGAGGGGAAGGCCGGGGTGTGAGCAGGGAGCAGAGGAATGTGCGGGGAGGCAGCTAGATGAGGAATGCGTAGATTCATTTGTGTATAAGGTAATGTCTCGTTTACACTGCGGGTGGAGCCAGGCTGCAGAGGCGCCTCCAACCACTGGCCTGTATTTACACGAGGAAAGAGGTGTAGGGAAAACTTCATTTTTTTTTTTTTTTTTGGCTTAATTTTTCAAGCAACACCCACCAAACAAAGACCACACTGTTGACAGCCTTGGGTTCCAGTAGCGGTAAACTACCAAGGAGATGGTTTACAGAAAAAGGAGTTTGCTCTGTGATGTAATACAAGTTGGCTTTGTCCTGGTTCCAGCATGACTGAGGCAGCAGGGGAGGGAGGAGAGGAAAATTGGAATGGGAGTCTTGGTTAATGGTTTCCAGAGATGATTTAGCAGGGCTGGAGTGGAGCAAGGAAAGTGGGTTATGGTGGAGAACTACTCCGAGGTGCCCCATAATTGCGGTAGGTAAAATAAAGTCATTACGGTGGCTTCCCTTGCTCAAGAGGCATTGAGCAATGGTTTTGAAATGCCAAGGAAGGTATCACTTTTTCCCCACCAAGGTATTCATTTCCCTCTTGCCTCTGGAACATGAAAAAAAAAGGAAGCCCAATTCTTACATCATGGTCAACAGTATTAACATTTAGTGAATCAGTTTTGTTTACTGTTTATACCACAGGCCCTTAAAACATTCCATTAAGAAACTGTCTCCTGCTCATTCATGAATTTCTTTTGCTCTTTCTGATTTGCTTACATGCATGTGCTGTGTTTAAAAAGGGCTTTTTCCTTCTTTTGTGGGAATGAAAGAGTTCGTGAGAGAATGATGACTGGGTTATGGAAACGTACATTCTTATATCAGATACAATGAAAGTATGCTATGTAGAGGAAAGGGGGTGTTTTGAAACAGGTACAGAAAATTAGAAATGGGAGAATTTCAAAATAAGCACCACGATTATTTTCATTATGATACCTTTCTGCAGTTCTGCATTTATTTAGTGTCCTAGCATGCAGCTGTTTTTCTAACCTTCCTAGAATGTAGGTCAACATTACCACGGTTCCTCATATTTTTGCTGGTATTGTGAAAGTTGAAGTATTTTGCCATTTTTTCCCCCAGCCCTACATCTACTCAGGTTACATGTATGGTTTTAGTAATCATGGAGGCGAGCTCAGCAATTCCTTCTTTTTGGGCTCACCACTGAATCATGATGGTAAGCACAGAGATCACACCTTCACCTGAAATAAACACAGCACTCACGTTGATGCTGATCATGTCGTCTCAAATTCAAGCTGCTCCACTCTTTTCCAGTCAGCTCTTAATGATCTGACTCTGTGTAGTTACAAGGCAGTTTTCATTTATTTTTCTTGAAGAAAGAACTGGTGAATTTTTGCGGTGGTTCAGTTCAGTCACTCAGTCGTGTCTGACTCTTTGCGACCCCATGAATTGCAGCATGCCAGGCCTCCCTGTCCATCACCAACTCCCGGAGTTCACCCAAACCCATGTCCATCGAGTCAGTGATGCCATCCAGCCATCTCATCCTCTGTCGTCCCCTTCTCCTGCCCCCAATCCCTCCCAGCATCAGAGTCTTTTCCAATGAGTCAACTCTTCACACGAGGTGGCCAAAGTATTGGAGTTTCAGCTTTAGCATCAATCCTTCCAATAAGCACCCAGGACTGATCTCCTTTAGAATGGACTGGTTGGATCTCCTTGCAGTCCAAGGGACTCTCAAGAGTCTTCTCCAACACCACAGTTCAAAAGCATCAATTCTTCGGTGCTCAGCTTTCTTCACGGTCACTTGTGCACATTTTGACTGCATGCTGTCAACATTATTGGAATGTGATTAAGAATTGTCACTCTTTTAAACCTACCCACATCCTCGAGTGTTCCCTCTAGGTCAGAATTTCTCAATTCCATCCCTGTTGACATATTTTTTTCCCTTTTGAACTTTTAATTTTGTATTGGGGTAGCAACAATGTTGTGATAGTTTCATGTGAACAGAGAAGGGACTCAACCATCTATATACATATATCCATTTTCCCACCAGACCCCCCTCCCATCCTGGCTGCCAGATAACATTGAGCGGAATTCCCTGTGCTATACAGTAGATCCTTGTTGGTTATCTCACTCGTGACATTTTAGAGCCGACAGTTCCTAATATGGGGGGTGTTTTGTGCCTGGTAGGATATTTACCAGCATCCTTAGTCTCTACCTGCTAGACGACAGTAGCACCCTCCCCCAGTCGTGACAACCAAAAATGTCTCCATGCACTTGCAGTTCAGAACCACCGCTCTGTTCTTAATATTGGTTTGTAAGTTTACCCTCTTCCTCCTGAACCAAGCGTTCAGTTACGTCTGAGATGAAATTAAAGGATGTAAAATAATTTTTTCCTCTTTCCATTTATTCTAAAAGTGGGAACCCCAGATTGGGTAAAGTTTTCCAAGGCTCAGGCAAGGGTATTTTAGGGAAAAAATTTTCCCACCAAACGATGTCGAGTTTTGTTCCACGAGACAGCCTCTCTCTTGGGCTTCTGGCCTTAGCAGGTGGAACCCTTCAAGGCTGCACTTTCCCAGGGCCGTTCAGTCAGCGGCTCCACTGACAGCGCCTGGAGGGGTGGAGCTGACAGAAGAAGAAAGGGAACATCACCAGTTCAGGGGCTCTCTCCAGGCTCACCTCCTTCCTGTCCAGCCCCAGAAAGAGGGGAAGAGGCAGGACCTCAGTTCTTTCTTTGGAGCAAAGCAGACATCCTCCCCAGCCCCGTGGCTGTGGTCTCTGAAGCTGGAACTCTCGTTAAGCGAGGAATGCGGAGCTCTCCCCAGGCGAAGGCAGGCATAAATTTCCTCTGTTTGTTTTGTGAGGACTCGTGTCGACTGCTGTAATGAGATCAGAGGATCCCCCGGGACGAGGCCTCCAGGTCGGCGGCTGGAGCCGTTTTCTGTGGCTGTTCTCTTGGCTGCTGTGGGAGAACTCGGCCCCTCTCCAGACCACAGTTGTGATGTGGGGAGCTGGTTGCGTCCTGGTCTCCTCCTTTGTCCTATTTGCTTCTCTCATGCTACCAAAACGTCAGCGTGTGGTCACCCAGTTCTGGATCATTGGAAAGTTAACACCAGGCACATTCCTTTCCTCAGACCCAGGACAGACTTAGCCGGGTGTAAAGAGCACAGGGAGGTGACTGCTTCCTTGGGGTAGTTTCCTGTGCTGCTGATGCTGACTGGGAGCACAGTTCTCAGTGTTTGACCTGATCCTTAAGCTCTTCCTCGCCCAGCATTGCTCTGCTATGAGGAAAACTCAGGCTGTGAGTCATAACAATACAGCATCAGCTACAAAGAACATATTTCTGGCTCTGGCCTGAAGTACAGCCAAATAGCCACTGGATATGACAGAATTGAGGTTAGGGAAGCCCAAATGGGCATTTCTGGCAGAACAGAATCCTGAGGTCATACAGCCTGGCCCCCTTCTAACACCCAGCCCCACTCTACCTACCCCCAAATCCTTAGGTATGTGGGAAATTGGAAATAATAAGTACCTCATGAGCTCAAATCCACCTGCAATGCAGAAGATCCAGGTTTGATCCCTGAGTCAGGAAGATCCCCTGGAGAAGGAAATGGCAACCCACTGGAGTATTCCTGCCTGGAGAATTCAATGGACAGAGGAGCCTGGCGGGCTACAGTCCACAGGGTCGCAAAGAATTGGACGCAACTCGGTGATTAAGCACGAGCACAAGTTCGAAGGCAGGAAAGGGAAGTTCCCAGATGGGAAAACGTTAATACCACAGACTGGACCATAGATTCTAGGGGCTGCGGTGGGTGTTTATACTCACACAGGAATTGCTGACCCAGAGCAGCAAGATGCATTCCCCCCAGAGTCTGTGTGGGGCTCTCCAGGTGAGTGTTGGGGGCACAGGGGTGGCGAGATGGGCACCCAGTATTCTGATGTTTGAATGACTCTGGGGGTCCCCAGGTGCACTACCTGTGAGGTATGAGAACTTCATTCATTCTGATGACACTGAACTCGTTCAAGAGCATTGAAAGCCCCAGCACCCTGGGAGAAGCAAACATTAGGACACAAGGTGCCCTCATGAAGAAAAAGCCACACTGTGGAGAAGCTGGTGTTCAGAGGACAGAATTTGAGCCTCAGGAAAGCAGAAATCAACAGTGAATCCTTGAGACTGCTTTCAGCAGGTACCGGTCATGCCAAATTGAGCTTTCTTCTGAGGATTAATGAAAGGTTCGTCCAAGACGAACAAGGCATCACACTCAGTTTGGCTGGCTAAACAGATGAGTTTCAGTTGTAAGCATTCGCCCCCAATAAGACGATCGTTTCTCACTACACCTTCTCCTCAAGGTAGTGTTGAGAATATTTCAATTCCTCTGTTGAAAACCTTTTGTTGGAGAGATAGCTGATCCCCTTGAGCTTCTGGAAAGAGATACTTTCAGAGTGATTTCCTTTGTCTTTGCTTCCTTTTCAGTGGGTCATTCTAAAGTCACCCACCGACTAGGCTTTCTGTTGAGTTATTTTCACTTCTCACCAAATCACAGGAAATGTGTTTGTATGAACTGTTCAGCAAACGCCCCAAAGGAGAGGGAAGCTGAGATTGTTGGAAGGTCGCTAGGATTCTTTCAGAACAAAATCAAAGAAACCTGAATCAGTCAGTCACGGTTAGTAAACTTTTGTCCTAGATGAATACAGGTCAGCCTTCTCAATCCGAACTGGACAAGTGAACTGGGGATTGCCTCAAACTCTGGCCAGCCACCAAGTACACAGCAGGCAGTGACATGCACTGTTGGCGAACATGAGTTGAGGATGCTAAAATTAAGGCATGACTCTAGTTATTAGTAGGGTGATGAAATCTCTTACATTTAATTTTTTTCTTCTGAGGCATACAAAGAGTACCCAGAGAGTACCCTATTGACCTAAAAGTGATACCATACTTCTCAAGAGAAAACTCTTCAGGATTTCATTCTTAAATTTGAAGGTGCTTTTTCATTTAGCCTCACTATATTCTGACCAAGTCAGGAGTAGATATAGATTTTGACATTAAAGGATCAAAAGAACATAAATTGATAGGAAAAAGGCTCTGTTGGAGCTAGATTTAAGGAAGATCTTCCTAAATGTTTGCCAACAACAGTTTAGCCTGCTATAACAGAATACCATAGCCTGAGAGGCTAAGCAGCAGTTTATGTCTCACAGTTTTGGAGGCTGGTGAGTCCCAAGATCAAGGTGCCAGCCTATTTGATTCCTAGCGAGGGCTCTCTTATAGACAGTTGACTTCCTGCTGTGTCCTCAGGTGGTGAGGAGAGGGGGAGAAAGAATGTATGCACACAGTTGAGCTCTCTGGCATCTCTTCCTATAATGGCACTAATCCCACAATGGGAACTCCACCCAAATATCAACACATCGGGGATTAGGCAACCTGTGCATTTGAGGGGGGGACACATAAACATTCAGTCTATAACATCATTATAATTAAAATTTGCAAATATTGAGTGCCTACTGCATGTAGGGCAGTGGGATAGATGCTGGTTATTTGGGCATAAAACAGACAAAATCTCTTCCCTTGAAATACTTGTAATCCAGTAGGGTAATTGAGAAGTAAACACCTCCATACAATTGCAAGCATGCTGAGATGATGCTGAATGGTGATGGGAAACAGGAAGAGGTGAAGAGCTTCATCTTATTTAACATCATGCATCCAGTGCTTTCTTCATGTTACTCCGTTTAATTGTCAGAACAGTCTTAGGAGGTATAAAGAATTTTCTCAAATTTTATGGGTGAAGGAATAGAGACGCAGAGAAGATTAGTGCCGAGAGGCAGAGTTGAAAGGCAGAATGAAGTGGTTCCTGAGCCCCGCCTTGCCCACTCTTCCCACTGGGCTCCCTGTGCCCAGGGAAGCCACAGCGGTGCAACCCGAGGAGATCAGGAGACAGGCTGGGGCCATCAGCCTTGGAGATTTAAAGGAACAAAGAATCCCCCAACCGACATGAAAGGTCTATGATAATAGACACAACCTGACCCACCAAATCCAACCTGTTTGGTATTTCCAAAGTATTAATATAAACTGCCAACATTGAAAAGGCATATGATTTCATGTAATCTCTCACTGTTTTTGTCTTCCTTGAATATCAGAAGCTCTGGGGCCATGTGCCTAATGTCCCTTGTTCCTGCCTTCCTAGAGTGACACTTGGCAGATTCTCCAGGCCACCTGCTCCTCATTGTCTTTTCCTCTGGCCTGACTGTTCCCTCATCTCATTCTTTCTTGACCCCTTTCTGGTTGTTCAGTCGCTCCATTGTGTCCAACTCTTTGTGACCCCATGGACTGCAGCATGCCAGGCTTCCCTGTCCTTCACCATCTCCCAGAGTTGGCTCAGACTCATGTCCATTGAATCAATGATGCCATCCAACCGTCTCATCCTCTGTAACCCCTTTCTCCTCCTGCCCTCAGTCTTTCCGAGCATCAGGGTCTTTTCCAGTGAGTGGGTTCTTCTCAAGTGGCCAAAGTTTCAGCATCAGTCCTTCCAATGAATATTTATGGTTGATTTCCATTGGTATTGACTGGTTTGATCTCCTTGCTGTCCCAGGGACTCTCAAGAGTCTGTCCCTTAGGCATCTGAATTTGTGTTCTCTGGATTAAATAGCCCCACCCAGGCTAGAAGTAGGCTGATCCAGACACCCTCTTGGGAGCTTTTCTGTATTGTGCCTCTAATTAAGATATTCCTAAATTACTTAAATTGATATTTTGTAGAGTGTTAGCCCTGAACTTGGATATCCTGACTTAGGATTAGACTACAGGGAACCCCAGCATACGTGCCAGAAATATTCATCTGAAAGCAGCAGTCACTCTACCCCTTGGCACTGTTCGCTGGCATGCTGCTTGCTACTCCTCATCTGGTTCTCAGGGCAGTTTTTTTGTGTTACCAGGAGTGTCTCTTTCCTTTATATTCCTTTCATTTCTTCTTCCTTATCAATTTCCTGTTGAACTATATAGCTCATATGCTAGTTAGTATTTCAGAATATTAATTTTCAAATTGCCTAGCCTACCCTTGGATAAGAAGGCTCCTGGTGATGCTTGGTGGCCAGATGACTTGGGTGGTGTGTTTCCTGTGGCATGCCATGAGGGCAGGGCACAGGGGAGCAAGGCAGGGTGGCCAACACAGTCCTGTCTCTTGGGGCAGAATCAGGTTACGGCATGTTTGCTGCCTAAAGCTGGGGATGGCAAAAGCACAGAAGTCTTGCAGAGTCAGAGCCACATGCCTGATATAACCATGAGGCTGGAGAAGGACCTTCAAGACATTTCTCAGGAAACGTTGCTCTGTCTTTTCAGGAAGAACGGACGGAGACAACCACTTGGAGAGTATGTACATTTAGGTAGAGGACGGGTCTGTGTGCTGCTTCACCTTTGGATCTTTTAATCCAAGCACCAACATCCCTTATTGTAGAAGGGAGTGGTTGGACTGTCTGTAATAAAATGGTTTTACATTTTCCAGTCTTGCACAAGGATTCCACTTGAAGGTTGTCAGAGGTGTGTTAATTACCCCAACTCATGAAATTTACTCCCCTATGGTGGAGGATATTAGGGATATTTCTCTCATCTGTTAACGTCATTTCTGACGCTCCTAAGTCCTAGATTTAGAGAATTTCTTCTAGACTCTTACCGCCTTGCCTGCTCTCCCTTTCTCTCCAAGAACCCATTCATCTTTGTATTCCCTTATTCCTTTTCCACAAACTCTTGGGTCCTCATGCTTTGGCCCTTTGCTCAGGCTACTGGATTCAGTGATGTGAGGGGAGGGACTGGGGGCCTTGATTCACAGGCTGACCTCAGGCTGTGTTGTATGTAAAAGCCAGTGGGAACTTGGACAACGTGAGGCATGAACCACTGGCTCCTCTTGACATGTTTCCTGTGTGGAGTGCCAAAACTCCTCAGCTTTGAGTTATATCAGAAAAGCCTTCTAAAATGAGCATCTTGGTAAAGATTGAGGAGTTGGAGTGGGGAGAAAAACCCAGCTCATCATATTCCATTGATTTCTTATTGGTATTTAATGCCACTGAAGGTGTTAAGTCACTCAGTTGTGTCCAACTCTGCGACCCCATGGACTGTAGCCTTCCGGGCTCTGTGGAATTTTCCAGGCAAGAATACTGGAGTGGGTAACCTTTCCCTTCTCCAGGGGATCTTCCTGACCCAGGGACCAAACCTGGATCTCCTGCCTTGCAGGCAAATTCTTTACTGTCTGAGCCACCAGAATCATTGATTATTGGTAATAAGTATTTGTTGCCTTTTCAAGGGCTAAGAAATGGTGCAACACACACACACACACACACACACACACACACACACAGAGCCATTTGACATGTTTAAGCTTCTCTTTAGAGTAAGGAGAAGAGAATAAAGTTGGCTTCTATTCTCACTATGCCTCTCTACACCATTATCAGTGATCCAGTTTAACATACTCTTCTCTGTGGTAGGTGGAGATTGATGGTAAATAAATAGTGGTGAAACAGGTAGGCCCGGTCTTAACTCTACTCCGACTCCCACTTGCTGACACCCGAGCCCTGAGAGTGTATTATCCCGGAGAAGCCCTAGCATGTGGCGCTGTCACCAGGAGCCTCAGGACTGGCTGGTGAGGGGGTCGGCCATATCACTGAACCTGTCCCCAAGGCTCTTTTGCTCACCTGCCCTTTGCTTTTCTCCTTTTTCGTAACCTTCACCTTTTCTTTTCATTCTTTTTGCTCTCGTCTTCTTACATGTGCCCTGTCTCTACCTTCCTGCTCACCCACACTTCATAACCCGCCTAGAAAGATGAATTGCAGTTCAACTAAGCTTTTAAACGCCTAAGGTTGACCATGGGCTTTGTTTTGCTGGTTGAACCAATCCTGTTAGGAGTGACTGAGTGGAAGTCACACATTGGGATGGCGTTTCTTCAGCTGCCCTTGAAAGGCATCAGCTTCTTGAACAATTAAAAAGAAACATTGAAAAAATAGAATAAAAAAAAGAAACACTCCCTTAATTCTACTGTGGTAACTCTGATATCTTTTCCCTGAATGCTTTATACTTGAATCAGTCTTGTTTTTTAAGCTGTGGATTTTTCTAAGCTTCTTCATAAATTGAATTGGCTATAAAACAGCCAGGTTCTCTGTATTTCAAAGAAGATTGAAATAACTTGATAGAATAAGGCTAGTCTTTTCCGATGCTGTCCAGAAGCAATCTGATCCAGTTTCTAATTCTGTCATTTGTTTGCTGAGGTTATTTGTGTTAATTGTGATCTTTCAGTGTGTGTGTCTGTTTTATTGGGGGAGGTTCTTTTATTTGTGGTCTTTGAACTTATTTTAATTCTATAGTGTCTTGAAATGAAGTCACTTCCAGCACAGGGTCTCCTGCCTACTACAGCATGACTAAGAAGAATTCTTTTTCCTCTCTGCATCCAATTTCCTAATTAGGAAAACTGCCGCTCAAATTGATCCCAGTATTAAAGAATATAAAAATGCATTGTACAGTTTTGAGCATTGTGTAAGGTATTCTTAACAGTACTTCTTAAAAAAAATTTGTGATCCTGGACCTGGAAAGATTTTCTTCTTCTAAAAAAAATCCTGAAGGGCATTTGCAGCGATTATCAACATTGTTTTTAAGGCCTTCCATTGAGAGTCATGACATCACTCTCGGCCCTATGAGTGAGAGCAAAGAAAAAAAAAATCTGCTCATGATATTTATTAAGAATTTTCTAGGTGATTAATGTTTCCCTTGGAGAGTTTTTATTCTGACTTTGTTGTAGAACCGACATACATGAAAACGATACAAGAACACTTGGCTGGGGTGGCTGACAGGAGAGGATCCAAAATTAGTTTACTGCAAGCTATGTAAGCAAGTTCTCAAGGCATGGGGATAGTGGGATGATTGGAACTGGGTGGGGTTTCCTTGGGGAAATTATGCTCAAGAATCCTTGTCTGTTTGTTATTATCTTCTTGTGCCCACCTTTCCTGTGTTGATAGCAATGTGTCCCTTTGAATGGAATTGTGACATCAGGCATCTCTGCCAGGTTTTTGAACAAACTTCCCAGTTCATTGTTGGGCCATAGTTTTTAAACGGATCAAGTATATATGTCAAAAAGGAAATAACATGTCTAGATTTCTCCTTTAAAACCCTGAAATTCATTAACATCTGCTTCTAGAAATTCAGAGATTATAAGTTACATGCAGAATTTTCTTTCAGTCACTTTTAAGCTCGCTTAGAATTAGATATTGAATTTTCTTGGCTTTGAAGCCGTGATTACCCAGGTCTCGTGTACAGATGAGGGTGTTTTTGGATGTATTTAGGCTAGAGAGGCAGAATTCCAGGGTCTCTCCATGTTGTACATCATTGTTAAAATATGTTATTGCTATGACTGAATGTAATATTTTCTTTGGAATTTATGTGTCTCAAATAGCCGAGGAGTGATCGGCAGTCTCCTCTCCCTGTCTTCTGATTTATAATAACATTGTGTTTGCAGAATGATAATGTGCGTGGAGTAAGGGTTTATCTTTTGAAAACGTGTATTGCGAAATCACTTCCTTCTTAGTGAAAGATGTTAAAATGGAGAATACAGCCTTGGACTTAAGTGCCTTCGACTCAGTCAGCAGACATGCCTCATGTTGTTCTCCAATAGACAAAAGCTGGCTGCTAAAAACTACAGGTGATGCTGGGCCAGTGGGATTCTGCATACTTCTCCCTTTTCGTCTTGAATATTTTCTACACTGTCATTATAATTAAAATAATACATTTTAAAGATACTGCAGTTCTGCTTGAACCTCGAATTCCAGGCTTTATGGAAAGATTCAGATATATAAATCCTTCCTAGCTGCAACCTGAAAACACATAGAAATAAGGGGAATATAAGGCACCTTACGATGTTTTGTTCTCCTGTCAAATCCTCTCAGAAACATCTTTCAAAGGAAAAGGCTACCAATCCAATTAAGTGGTTGAATATATTTTCTGTATTTTTCCTTAATATTTGACAAATTAAGAATCCTGGAACTGAACAAGGACCATTGTGTTCTAAAATGTAATTCAAATGAATTGAAAAACCTACCTGAAGAACCAACAATGTGGATAAAAACATGGACCCTATTTCCCATTTGAGGGGATGTTGGGTCATCTGCTTCATTTGACCCATGGAAAACAGAACAGCTTCTGGTACACTGCCTCTCAAAAAGCTCCATGGAAGGCTCTAGCTGTTAAGTCCTGACAGTGGTACAGTCAGGCTCCAGCAAATGCTGGTCTGTTTCTTGGTTGGTTGGTTGGTTTTTTCTTTTTTACCACATCATGCAGCATGTGAGATCTTAGTTCCCTGACCAGGGATCGAACCCATGGCCCCTTCAGTGAAAGTGCAGAGTGTTAACCACTGGGCCACCAGGGAAGTCTCAACTAGTCTGTTCCTTTACTCCTGTGGGCTGCATGGTATTGAGATTTGGCACATTTGCTGCTCATATGTTAGAGCCTTTTCCTTCCCAAGGAGACTAGAGGCTGCACTAGAAGCCCTTATATAACTGACCTCTCTGGCTTACTGGTCACTGTATCCTCAGTACTCAGTGCATAGTACGTACTCAAAAAATAGTTATTGAGTGAATGAGTGTTCTTCTCCCTGTGTATCCACAGTCACTCAGAGCATATGATACCCAACTTTTCCTTGGACGCTGGTGTGCGGTGCCTGCAGCCTCAAGACGCTTGATTAGATGCTCTAGACCTGCACCGCCCATCATGGTAACCACTGACCACACATGGCTATTTACACTGAGCTTTAATTAAAAGTACACGGAATTTAAAATTCAGCCCTCAGTTGCACTGGCCACAATTCAAATACTCAGTAGCAGCGTATGGCTAGTGGCTACCATATTGACTAGCACATGCATGGAGCCTTGCCATCATGGCAGAAAGTTCCTCTGGACACAGGACTGCTCTGAAAGATCTTTTCTTTGTTTGTGATTACAGTGCAGCTGTCTGCTTCAGGAAGTGAGGTCAGCAGGAGCAAGGAGAATCTTTAAGAGCTGCCTCGCATTGTGACATGTCTGATTCCCTGCTGCAGTCCCTACAGCATGAACAAGGTAAGAGGCACTTTGCGGACTGATCCTTTGTGTCTTCTCTATGGCACTATGAATTTCCCTGGCTACGTGATGTCTTTCTGTGATGTGAGGAGGTTGAGTCTCCTGCTAGAAGCATTATGGAGGTTGGCAAGCAGTGTCGACAGGCAGGGTCACAGGCTGCTGTCAACTGTGTTCGTCGGAGGCCTCTGAGCAGCTGGACTGTCAGTTGTTAGTCTAATTGTCTTGCCATGGATATTGGAAGACTGAGGCTCTAGGGCCAAGCTGCTACTGCTGCTGCTAAGTCGCTTCAGTCGTGTCCGACTCTGTGCGACCCCACTACCTGGGTTTAAATATCAGCTAGCTTTGAGGACCTTGGGAAAGTGGCTTAATGGCTCTGTGCCTCAGTTTCCCCGTCTGTAAAATGCTGGTGATAATGGTATGTAACTCGCAGGGTTGTTTTAAGGATGAAATGAGTTGATATGTGTCCTAGTGTTTAATACAGCCCCTGTCTACATTATAAGCATTTGATTAGTTTTTTGCTGTTGTTGTTTCTGGTGTTGGGGACACTGTTATCCCTCAGATATTGTTGCCAGAAAGCCTTAGGTGCAGGTGGTGCCAGTGGTAAAGAACCCACCTGCCAGTGCAGGAGACTTAAGAGACATGAGTTCGATCCCTGGGTTCGGAAAACCCCTGGGAGGAGGGCATGGTATCCCACTCCAGTATTCTTGCCTGGAGAATCCTACGGACAGAGGAGCCTGGCAGGCTACAGTCCATGGGGTCACACAGAGTCAGACATGACTGAAGTGACTTAGCACGGCCTGGCAACATTTGCATTTATTCCTTGATTGATCACTCAGCATGCAGTGATTGATTTCCAGATGGGCGCTCGGGGGAAAAATGATGAGTGGGACTGAGGTCCTGCCTTTAGCAGGTGACAGACAATTTAGGGGCCCTGTGACCGGTGTGAGGTGAGTACCAGAAGCTGGAGAAGCGTAGAAGAAACATCTCTCTTTGAGGAATCTGGAAAGGAGCATATAGAAGCAGTGACGTCTCGAGTTGAATTCTGTATGCTACACGGTCATTTCTTGGGCACAGAAGTATGGCAGGGCATTCCAGGTAAAGGAAATTGCCTGTGTGTAGAAGTGCAGAAGCTTATGAGAAAGTCTGCCGTGCTTAGAGAACAATAGAGTTTGTGTGGCTGGGGCAGGATATCTCAACCTTGGCACTATTGATGTTTGGATCAGGAAGTCCTTTGTCATGTGAGGCTGTCTTCTGTGTTGGAGGTGTTTAGTAGCGTTCAACTTCCTCCACTTCAGTGTGACAATGAAAAATGTCCCAACACGTTGGCCAGTGTCCCTTTAGGGAACAAAAAAGGCCTGCTTGAGAACACCTGCCCTGGCAGAAGATGGCAGATAGGAGCCCAGAGAAGGAGGGACGGATTGCATTCCGAGAGCCCCTAAAGGATTTAAAACAGGGGAGAGACAGTTCCAGAGACTGCAACAAGAAGTAACCATGGATTGTAATGGAGTTGGACAGCGCTTTTAGGTGATTTGGTCTTAAAAACCTACTACGGGACTCCTAAACTTTAGAAAGCCCATGTAACTTGTTGAGGTTCTTTTGCTAAGATCCCTTTTCCAGGGGCAGTTTTTCTCATGGCCATTCTTCGGCCTGTTTATGGGCATGGTTGCTTTACCCCATCAGAAGGGATCAGAAAAAAGTAAGCCATTGTTTTGGGGGTTTTTTGGCCATGTTGTGAAGCATGTGGAATCTTAATTCCCTGACCAGGCATCAAACGCCTGCCCCCTTCCCTGGAAGCGCAGTCTTAACCACTGGACTATCAGGGAAGTCCCAACGCTTTTTTTTTTTTGAGAGATTTTCATTTGACTGAGCCAAGCCAAAGAGAAAGAAAGCTTTGCTGCCCTTTCCCTCCTTTGGGTTCAATACTTAAACATTTTTTTTTAATCCCTATTTTTTTTAATTGAAGTACAATTGCTGGGATAGTTGGATGGCATCACTGACTCAATGGACATTGAGTGAGAAAACTCAGGTAGTGAAGGACAGGAAAGCCTGGAGTGCTGCAGTTCATGGGGTCACAGAGTCGGACACGAATGAGCAACTGAGCAACAGCAACACTAGTTGCTGGACAATATCATACAAGTGACAGGCGCACAGTATAGTGATTCGCAACTTTTAAAGGTTATGCTCCATTTATAGTTATTATAAAACACTGGCTATATTCCCCATGTTGTGTAGTCTATCCTTGTAGCTTGTTTTATGCCTAACAGTTCATATCTCCTATGCCCCTACCCCGGTATGGCCCCTCCCCCTTCCTTCTCCCCACTGGCAGCCACTAACTTATTAGTTCTCTATATTTATGAGTCTTTCTTTTTTATTTGTTTTTGTTGTATTTTTTTTTTTTTTAGATTCCACATACAAGTGAAATCATACAGTATTTGTCTTTCTCTGACTTATTTCACATAATGCCCCCTAACAGTCTTTGAGGAGTGAGCTTTGGAATCCTGGAAGATGGGCAGGTATTCTTCCCCAAGGTCAAGGTTGGAAGTGGGGGAGGGAAGGAGATTCATCATGGCGGTCACTGCAGACCTTGGCTTCTATCATTGACAGTTTGATGTAGTGAAAAGCTAAGACAACTCTTGGGAAATCTCAGATTGGCAAGCACAGTCTGCTGTGGCAGCCCTGCCCTGAGTTTCTCCGGGGCAACGCAAGACCTGACGTCATGGTTTGGCTCTTGACACACAGCTGGGAACCAGACTCAGAAATTTCAGAAGTCTCGGTAGGTGTGTCGGTTGCTTGGGAGGTTATGTTCTCGCCTGAATGACCCAGTGAATGTTTTATTTTATGTTATTGTAAGTCAAAGTGGTGATTAAGCATGATGTGTAACCTTCATCGGTCAGCATTTTTCTTATAGTTTTCTTGGCATAAGACAAAAAAATAGGTCACCCCCTGGGGAGAAAACAGACCTTAGCACAAATAAAACTAGACAGTCACCATCAGTTAGGATATATAAATTAGAACATTGGAAATATTTTTGAGGGTATGACTGATTTTCTAAGTAGAAGTGTTCCTAGAAACTTGGAGACATCTGACTTGTACATTTTCCACTTCCTTGGACATACACAGTAATCACTCTCCTTCCTTCCCAAACCCCAGCTCGCTTTGTGACACTTTGCCTAGGGACATGTCTGGCCGGGTGGGGGTGGGAGGCTGGGACATCCTAGGGTCCAGGGCTGCTCCTCTGAAATACCACAGCAATTCTGATCACAGTTGGGCACTGACAGCTTCCTTTTGGGTCAGTTGGAGACAGAACCCTCTAGAAAACATAGGAATGGCCGCACGGCATCAAGAATTGGCAGTTTGTCTAACTAACCTAACAGGGATAATCTGTTAGTGAGCCGTTGGCAGCCAGGTAGGGCCTTCATTCCTCACATTCTGGAACTTCTCTGTGTGCCCGGGTCTGGAATGCACCTACCTGGAAGGGGTACACTTCTGGCCCTCAGATAGCCAGCGCAGATACCTTAGTGCTGGCAGAAAACAGAGGGCATTCCCAGCCACCACAATGTTCACTGTGAACTTAGGGCCGTTTCCAAGGCTGGCATACGTGGGATGTGTCAGGGTGACACAGGGTGGATACCCTCACGTCGCTTCATCTTCTCAATCTTGTAAACAGACTAATGCTTGTACATTTCTGGGCTTTGCGCTCTAGCCTCACACTTAAGGAAACTGTGTATGTAAAAATTTCCCCAGGGTTCTCATGCTCCCTGGGTTTAGGCAGACTTGCAGACTATGTTTCCAACTTTCATATTCTCCTTGGAGCTTTTTGCAAGAGCTGACTTTCCAATCTTTTGTGTTGATCAAAAACTTTATAATTAGGATTTCACTTTAAATTTGTCCAGCATCTTTACCCTTTCTACTTTCTTGGTTATCTTCTTGTTAATATGTATAAATATATATTATATTTTACTATTATAAATTTTGCTAACCAGAAGGATTATTGTTTTGTGTTTATATTTTTTATCTATAATTTATATTTCTATGTGTTGTTTGTATGTGTTGTCATGCTGTCAAGAGAGGATTTTAGCGTGTTGTAACTTAGAAAATCGTAGCCAAATGAGAAGTTGGACAGAATGGGATTTTGTGGACATAAACTGGGCAGGGTGGTGTGCATTTAGGACATGCCACTATGTAACACAGAACCACACTTATAAGAACAAAGTTCTGCTTTTGAAAGAGCTCTCTCCCTATAAGAAAGCTTGGAATTATGATCCTAAACTCTTTCTCTGTGGTCATCATTCTCTTGAAGGCACATCACATGATGTTCTCTGCCTTGAATTTATGAGGACACTCCATCTGATTGAAAAATAATTGACTTTTCCGTTATTGTCCAGAATGCTCCTCACTCTACCCCCACAGTGAAAATGAATCTTCTTAGAACTGTTTCTTCCTTGTCATGTTCAGATAAGGCTAAATCTGACTGTTACTGCCTTAGACATATGCCGTGGCATCAAATGGAGGAAGGTGGTGTCTCTTATCTCCCTTGCTGGGTGGATGCCACTATTTTGCTTACTCAGCCCAACATAATTTTTTCTCTGAATATTTCCCAATCTTCAGCACCATATTCTACTGTGCTAAGTTTGAGGCAGTTTCACCTTTACACGCAAATCAAATCTCTACAATTGATAGAAGAGTAACACTGAAAATTTCATTTCTGCCTTCTTTTAGAGTTTTTCTTACTTTGCCACTCCTTAGTAGGAAGCAGTGAAGTCCAGGACTCACACCCTTGGATCTTCCCAGAAACACCTGGCAGACACATAACAGCATCAGGTCCTTTGCCCTTCAGCACATTTATCACGTACACAATGCGTACCATGACCATGCTTGCTGTTCACCAGGGAGCAAAACAAAGGTCTTGACTGTCCAAAACCTTCGTTCTGGCCAACATGAGGAGTTGTCTCACTCCAGAGTTTAATAAGCATGCATCTGATGTTCAAACTTTCTCCATTTGAAACTTCTTCCACCTGAAGAGCAAGTTAATAGAGCTACTAGATGCAGGATAAGGGATTGGTGAACAGTAAACTTGTAAGAGCTCTCTCCTCCCCTTTCTAGGACACGCTGGGTGGTTTTACCCAGTGACCAGTCTTTATTTCATGAGTCTCCACTGTTGTTTTTCTGAAGGCAAATGGCCGAATTCCCCTCCTGACAGACTTTGGAGAAACATTACACCCTTCAAAAACCAATGACACAGAAAAAAATACAAATACAGCTTAAATCATCCTGGAATAAGGAGGGCCTTACTAATATCTAGTGACAGAAGTGATAGAGGAAGAAAATGTATTTGTATAAAACCTAAAGGTGTTTTTACGTCAGAAGACATTCTGAACTATCCTACCACACAGGAGACTAGCCGGGCAACATATACAACATGTATATGACACGTGTCAGACAGTTAGCTAACTTATGAAAAACTCTTGAGCATTAGGAAGATGAGTGATTCCTCTAATAGAAAATGGGCAAAGAACAGAAAGGTAAAGCCAATAAAGGAAGAAATGTGATCAGCAAATAATTTACAAGAAAATACCCAATCCCAGAATTTATCAAAGTAAGACGAATTAAAATGATGAGATGGTATTTTCTACCTATACAATTGATGAGATTCTATTTCTACCTATACAATCGAGGAGGATTTATAACAGTTACTCATCAAAGGTATAGATAGGACTGACAGCCCTCTCTCATTCACAGTTAATGAAAGAGCATGTTTCTCAAGGGGGCTTCGTGTGTATCAAAGCCTCCAAAATACATGTACGTTTTAACTCAGAAATTCCATTTCTGAAACTCAATGAAAATTGTCATAGATGTGTGTAAAAATTTAGCTAAGATTTTCATTATATATTATCATAGTAACTTCTAAAAAATAATAACCATAACACATCCAGACAGTAAAAATGACGAGGGATGGTAGAATATTTAGTGATATAAAAAGATGTTCCCAATAAATTGTGAAGAAGGCAAGTTATTAATACATAACAATATATACAGTTTGATCATCATTATTTTTTTAAAGATTCCCTTCTGCCCACAGCAAAAAGATTGCAGATACACAGCAAAGTACTAAGAGCATTGTCTTCTTTTTGCTTATATGTTCTAAATTTTCTTAAGCAATATGAATTCTTTCCTACTAAAAATAGTGTTTTGAAATAAGGCATGCAATTATCTTTAAGACAGAGACTTCACTAAATATTAAAAATATATATGATGGAGAAGACTTTGCGGTGGGCTTTCCTGGTGGTCCAATGGTTAAGGCTTCACCCTCCAGTGCAGGGGGTGTGAGTTCAAGCTAAGATCCCTCATGCCTCGATGCCAAAACACCAAAACATAAAACAGAAGCAATATTCAGTAAAGACTTTAAAAAAATGGTCCACATTAAAAAAAAAAAAGGAAAACAGACTATGAGGATTCTGCCCAGAATTCTGGCAGTGTTTTTCCCGAGGACAGGTATAAGGTATGCATGTTTCTTATTTAAGAAAATATTTTTCTGTGAGAAGAGACACCTGAGAGCTCTCTCCACTAATCCCTGCCCCAAACACGGTGAAGAAAGGCCAGATGAGGATGACATAGTGAGAAGTGACCATCTACAAGCCAGGAGGAAAGTTCTCACTGGGAACCAATCCTACTGGATTTTGAGCAAAGACTTCAGTCTCCATAACTGTGCAAAAATCAATGTCTGTTGTTTAAAATTTTTTTTTTCAACTTTCTTTTTTTTTAATTCCTCTTTCTTTTTTATTTTTTAATTTTTTTGGAGGTTAATTACTTTACAATATTGTATTGGTTTTGCCATACATCAACATGAATCTACCACAGGTATACACGTGTTCCCCATCCTGAACTTTCTTGCAATTAATATTTATATGTATGATTTACAGTCAGAAAAAGCAGGCATTTTACAATAAATACATTTTTAGCTGTTTTGCATTTGAGGTACAAGTGGGTGGAAATATTTAATGGCAGATAAAAAGAGAAAGAAGCATTGGTCAAATAGATCTGAATGTGGAAGTCATTCTATTTGACATATTACCAGGAAGGAGTATTTTAATGTACCAACGTTTTAGAGGCAGTAGTATATTGAGAAATGCTCTAGAAAAGATACTGTCTTTTGAATTCAGTGGCTATTACATCCTCTTACTCATTACATCCTCTTATTCAAGATACTGCTAAAGCGCCAAGTTTAGACCAATGGTTTTCAAGCTGTGGTTTGGGGACCCCTGGGGTGCCCACTTATGGGCCACCTGCAAGGTCAAAACTATTTTCGTAATAATACTGAGACATTTTTTGCCCTTTCCACTGTCTCTCAAGTATACAGTACAATTTGAGAGGCTCCATGACATGCTGTGATGTCATCCCCCTGATGGCTGTTGGTATGTTTCCTTGTGTTTTCCTGTTCCAAGAATGTCTCCATTTTAATTTTTAATATGGTGAAGTGTGTGAGTCGCTCAGTCATGTCCAACTCTGCAACACCATGGACTTTAGCCCGCTAGGTTCCTCTGTCCATGGAATCCTCCAGGCAAGAATACTGGAGTGGGTTGCCATTTCCTACTCTAGGGAATCTTCCCAACCTGGCGATCGAACCTGAGTCTCTTGCTTCGCAGGCAGATTCTTTACCATCTGAGCTACCAGGAAGCCCCACATTGACAGAAATAACTGACCTGAACAAGGGCTCTTTAGGGTCTGCAATCATTTTTAAGCATATCCTCAGTTAGGAGTCTAGTCTTTGCCTGTGTCCTGTATTTGGCAGTAGTTGCTCTAAGAAGAAGGTGGTCCCTGGCCCCTGGTTCAGGAGGGCCCTGGACATTGTAGCGCATCTGTTCTCACCTTCTGCATCTTTAAAGAAACATTTTCCTTGTTCTTTATTTTTAAAACTTTACTTTGTAGAATTTGTGAAGCTGCGTGAAACTTTGTTAGCACAAGGGTGACATGTAAATTGAGTTCTGCTGAATGTGAGGTGTATGGAAATCGTGAAATTAGACCTCCAGTCTCTTGCCTTTGTACTGCACTGGGCAAGTCTGAATTTTTAGGATGGAAACAGGAATATAATTTCCTTCTGAGAGGTATAGGAGTGCATATTTAAAATAAATAAACCTGTACAGATGAGCCTATTTGCAAAGCAGAAATAGAGACACAGACATAGAGAACAAATGTATGGACATCAAGAAATGGAGGGGTGAGATGAATGGGAGATTGAGATTAACATATGTTGGGATTGACATATATGTACTATCAATACTATGTATAAAATAGATAACTAATAAGAACCTACTGTATAGCACAGGGAACTCTATAATCAGTGTTCTGGGATGACCTAAATGGGAAGAAAATCCAAAAAAGAGCGGTTATATGTATACATAAGGTGGATTCACTTTGTTGTACAGTAGAAACTAACAACATTGTAAAGCAGCTATGTGTGAAAGGGTTAGTCGCTCAGTTGTGTCCGACTCTTTGCAGCCGCATGGACTGTAGCCTGCCAGACTCCTCTGTCCACAGAATTCTCCAGGCAAGAATACTGAGTAGGTTGCCATTCCCTTCTCCAGAGGATCTTCCCGACCCAGGGATCAAACCCAGGTATCCCACATTGCAGACAGATTCTTTACCATCTGAGCCACCAGGAAAGCCCTAATACTCCAATAAAAATTAGTAAAATAAAAAACATAACCTAGTGGACATGAAGTAGGGAGGAGACAAACTTGAAATTAACTGAGTATGTTTATGCTTATCTGTCTTTAAAATGTGTGCATGTCTAGAACTTGTGTTTGTAAACGTATGTAAAACAGACCTGCTATTTGAGAGTTGCTTCCTGAATGATGTGGAATTCTCCCCTAGACAGTCCTCACTACTGGGGAAACAACATCAGTGCTTCCGTTCTGGAGCCAAGGCTCCTGCTCCTCTCTGCTTGACCAGGAACACATTTCAGCCTCAGGCGTGGGGCTCCCCTCTGCCTCTCAGAGCAGCACATGTTGGGGCAGTGGTCTGAGCCTGCTCCTCTGAGCACGTATCTTTATGGTCTGGGGTGTAAGTTAAAAATTTGAACCTTTCTGTACAGAGAATGTGGCTTCAAAGGAAGGATGCTGTGGGAGCTCTGAGACCAAGGTCCCCGCTGCAGTGCTACTGGTGGCTTGGCAGTGTCTTGACTCGATGGGCAGGCTTCAGTAGCCTCACTTACCAGCTCCCCATCATATCAGAAAAGATGAGGGAGAATCCAGACGGGGAGGAGGGAAATTAAGGCTTCAGCCTGGACTCTTGGTTTAAGACCATCCCAGACCCAGAGCCCGAAAAGGACTATGTTTTGACATGGCTGCAATCTAATTTCACGTCTAAGGAACTGAGCTGTGAGTCACGATACAGGCTCTTTGAAATGTGGCCACAGCTGCTGTTGTTAGTCACTAAGTCACGTCTGACTCTTTTGCGACCCCACGAACTCTGTCCCTCCAGGCTCCTCTCTCCATGAAATTTCCCAGAGAAGAATATAGGAGTGGGTTGCCGTTTCCTTCTCCAGGGGATCTTCCTGACCCAGGGATCGAATCCATGTCTCCTGTGTTGCAAGCAGATTCCTTACTGTCTGAGCCACCAGGAAAGCCCTTGGCTGCGGCTACTGATCATAGAACTGTTCTCACTTGGAGGGAAGAGGATGCTTGATTGCACTTGGTTGATTTTAGTGGCAGTTCACACACATTGTGAGCATCAGTTTAGCAATCTTACCATCCTTATTTCTTGAGGGTTTAGAGAGATGTGCCTAGGATTTTCTTGATTACAAGTTTTGCTTCGCTGTTTGTTTTTTTTTTTAACTGCCCTACCAGCCTTCATGTCGAGCTGTAATTGAATGTTGACTGAACCATGGGAGTCTTGTTCAGCAGCACCGTGTGGAACTAAGCCCACACCAGCCTGTCGCATCATTAGCCGGGTCCTTTGGACATGTGATGTGTGCGGTGAGCTCTTTCTTTGATCCTGGTGGTGACTGGGTCCCTGGTAACAAAGAGGTCAGTGGATCCTGGTCCGGGCATCATGCGGAGGAATGCCCTGACATCCTTCTAAGCCCTCGGCTCTGCCCCTTTTCTCCTGGCTTTAATGGAGACAATTAAGTTACATCCTATTTAGTTAATTGGTGATTGGAAACATGACTACTCAGTTGATCTGTGTCTTGTCTGTTAGAATATTAATAATCCACTTGCTTTGCCTGATTTTGTGAACACATCTCCACCAGTGCAGTCGCTGTGTAGGAGGGGAAATACGTAACAGAGAGTTTGCTTTCAACCCCAGCTTATTAATTTGAGTACCTAATACTTTGAATTGCTTTTTATCCCTCCCTTTTTGTGCTATGGAGGCCTTATAATGTGGAGTTGTTTGATGTTTTTCCCTTCTTGTTATCTTTTATCTCCATAAAAATAAGCCTAGCATTATTGTCTTCTGTAAGATGTTTTCAGAGAGCACTGTGCTTTTGAATGTATGTATGTCCTCAGCTTTATGTTTTAAAAACCTCCTACTGTGTGATAAAATCGATGTATGTACTAGCTAGAGGAGAGGTGCCTATTCTGAGTAGGTAAAACTACATGATTTGTAGAAACTCCTCAGTTAATGCTCAGAAGACATGTATTTCTCATTGCTCATAAATGACAATATTTAGGTTTAAATGCAAACATTTAGATTTGATTAATCACAGTTTATATATTCTTCTGGTTGATTTGCTTTTTTTTAATGAAATAGTTTTATAATTTTTTACACCCTTAGACATTAATAAAGTAGCATTATCTTGAGAGGCTAGTCTCAATTATATATAAACGTGAGCAATTAATTAAGTTAGCCAGCACAAGCCGCAGAAGTAAGGTGTCATCACATGTCAGTGATCGAGGAGCACCTGTTAATTAGAACAGTAGGAAAACGGCAATGAGTTATGGGGGAAAAAAAAAAACAATAAAAAAAAGATGGGTGAAATTAGCAATATCTCTTGTTTTTTCTTAAATTCTACCCATAAACAATATGTTGTGACAGCTCTAGGATGGGATTATGGCATTTCGGGTGAGGTCTGATTATGGCTAAAAATAGACATGTGTATTGAAGATCAGAAGAGGAATATTAAACAATTGAAATTTTGTGAAAGACTGATGCCGTTTCATTGTAATAATTTCCCCAAAGACACATTAGTAATGCTGCTAAATACAGACTTTAATAGACTTTAATAATGTGTTCTTTAGAGGCCTGATACACAAAGGAATAATGTATAAAACATTCATTATGGAAAATTGCTACCTTTTTTATTTAATAGGAAATCTGTTGAAACAAAACCATTGCACTGCTTATGGCATTGTGTTCCTGGGTGCGAGCAGGCTGAAGAATAATTGCCACCTTCTCTTACATTTTTCCCATCTATTCTAATCAAGTTGCAATCATATTTACTTCTTTGTTCCACGAATGAGATTAGATGGGGATTAGAAAAAGAGGATGTGTATTGGATGTACCCTTGTTCACATGTGGTCCAGCCTCTCACTACCTGTGTAATCGTGGGCGAGGACCTTAACATCAGACTCCACTTCATTTACACACTGGGGGTTGTTCTACCTACCTCACAAGGTCAAAGTAGGAGATGTGAAATGTTGGCAGGGCGGAGGCTCCACGGAACAGGCACTCAATAAAATACTTCCTATTATGATTACTTTCTGCATCTGTTTCTCTTTGTATTTCTTGTTTCTATGGGTGACCACTGGATGGAGAGAGCAGCTTGGGGGTCAAGAGTAGAAAAAAGCAATTAAAAAGAAGCCTCCGTAAGCAGCTCTGTCGCCAAGCCCTGCATTGGATTTCAATTTGATTTTAATGTGCTGCTGAGAGAGCCATGCTGTTGAAAAAGAGAGGAGAGTAAGAAGCAGATGCTTTTGGAAGAACAGTAGGGCATTTATCTCTTTTAATGAGATAACATCATTAGAGTGACAAAGTGCAGCGAATCGATACTCGAAATGGACTAGTGCTATCCTTCCAGAGTGTGGTGATGGTTACCCTTCAGAGCCGAGAATCTGCTGAATCACGAATTCTGTCTTATCTGTTATTAGAGCCCCTGACTTTGATCTCACAGAATAGATCCACACCTTTGGAATCTGCCCAGGAGTAGAAAAACAGACTAATTGGATAAATGAGAAGAATCCAGGGTGATTTATAAGGTGCTCTGTAATCAGGGAGCCTCAGAGGAGGGAGGTTGGGCTTTTTTCCCTTTGACTTCTATACATGGCTGCGCATCCTCGCCTGCTCTCCTTGCTCCGCGTCTGCTTCTTGGTGTCGTGTCAGAAACACTAATCATGTCAAGCTGTGACACTGACAGCCCTGACATTCACAACAAAGAGACAAGAAGGGGGGAGAGGAAGAGAGACCTTGGAGCGGGAAGGTGAGGAGAAGCAGTAGGGGAAGGATTTTTTATTTTTCTTGCACATAAACTCCATCGCTGCAGCATCACCAACATTTCTGGGTAGATTACACTCAAGGAAAATGAAGGAAGAAGCAAGGGGAATTCTGATGGAGATAAAATTGGGCAAGGAAGATTTTTTGCTACTGTTTTTTCCCTCTTCTCTTAGACTTCAGTATGTAGTTTATATGAGAGTGACTGAGGCTGTGATTTCTTCTCGTCAAGAATAAAAAGATCATGGAAAAAATTTCCCTCCTGTGAATTAGGAGTTTGGGATGAACATATACACCCTACTAGAGTATATAAAATAGGTAAACAGCAGGACCTACTGTATAGCACAGGGAACTGTGCTTAATATCTTTTAATGACTATAATGAAAAAGAATCTGAAAAAGAACATAAATGTGTGTGTGTGTGTATATAACTGAATCACTTTGCTGTGCACTTGAAACTAATACATCATTGTAAATTAACTATACTTCAATAAAATAAAAAAATAAAAAAATTCACCTCCATTATCCTAGTTTTTCTCTTCAAACCAAAGTAAAATTGAATCTTAGTAGGAACTGTGTGCTCTCTATGATTTTTCCTTTTACTGCCAGATTCCCATAGTTAAATCTGAACAATGACTACTTCAGGAAAGGGGTCATTGGTGAAGGATGTTTTCTGACCGTGACTAAGCTGACGAGGGGTCTGGACTGTTTAGTGTCATCCTCTGGCCGTCTTACCCTTGGCCTCCCCAGCACCTACCCGCTGCAGGAAATGCTGATGCATGGGACTTCCTTGGTTGTCCAGTGGGTTATAATGCTATACGCCACTGCAGAGGGCACAGGTTCAATCCCTGTTCAGGGAACTAAGATTCCCACATGCTGCACAGCCAATAAATAAATACAAAATTTTTTTTTTTTTTTTAAAGAAATACCAATGTGCTTGGCAGTTTGGAGCAGGCTGCCTGTGGCCAGATCTTTCAAACACCTTTGAGTCTCCTCTCTCCCTCGGGCAACTTTCTCCATTTGGCATCCTTCTGGTGAATGGTCTCCAGTCTCCATCTTGGATCACTTCAGGACCTGGAAACCTGTGGCCACATCTCACATGTGTTTGAAATCTAGATGCTATGATCTAAATTGAGCTCTGAGCTCAGGCTGAATCATCCTAGCTTTTCTATAAACAGGAGAACCCAGCTGCCAGCTCAGCTTTTGAGGTATTTTGAATTACAATTCTATGTCTTAGCAAGGATATCTGTCCTTTCACTTTTTCATGCAAGGGGAAAAGAAAATAATAAAAGGAAAACAGTATATTGATTCCATGTTAGTTACCCTACCACAAAGGAAGTACATTTTTTTGTCTAGTTGAGGGAAAAAGGTGTTACATGGTAACATCTCTTCAGATTAATTAAAAATAATATTAATAAAGAACTTTGGGAAAAACAGAGACTTCATTTTGCAATATTCTTGTTCTTAGTACCCAAGTAGGATTTAACACACTTCGGCCACTTGGGAGAAATGTTTCTCTGAATTTGCAAAATAATTGTTTTAAGCAAATTATAGCATAATTTAAACATTTACACTGTGGCTTATTTAAAATTCTTGAGGAACTTCTGTTTCTGCTGGCAGAGGAGAGTACATTTGTACCCTGGGGAGGGTTTGGGGGAATTACCCCCAAGTATCTTCCTGTAAACTCATATTTTCTTTGAAGTTCCCTTTTATCCTAAAAGTTTACATGGATGTTACATTGTTCTCTGTGTTCTTTGGTTTTTTTTTTTTTATGTAAAAGAACTTTAAAAATTACTTGCCAGTTAAATTATTAATACTTAATTAAATCTTAATGTTATTAATACATAATCTAGCTATTATTACAAGTAAACCCTCAATATTCAATGGTTTGGCACAATAAAAGTCTCCTTTCTTGCTAAATTTTGACCCACTGTAGGTATTTCTGATAGGTAAAGTGCTTTTTACTCAGCGGTTATTCAGGAATCCTGAACCCAGCCTCCTGCCTTGTACTGGCCTTGCTATCTGTACTGGGTTTCTAGGCTGCTGTTAGATGGTACCACAGCCTGGAGGCCTTAAATAAAAGTAATGTATTGCCTCACAGTTCTGGAGGCTAGGAATCCAAGATCAAAGTGTTGGCAGGGTTGGTTTCTTCTGAGGCTATGGGAGAAGGATCTGTGCCAGGCATCTCTCCTTGGCTTGTAGGTGGCTGTCTTCTCCCTGTGACCCTTCATGTCATCTTCCTGCTGTTCCTGTCTGTCCAAATTTTCCCTTTTTATAAGGACACCAGTCATACTAGGTTCAGGCCCACCCTCTTTCAATGTGACTTTATCTTAACTAATCACATCTGTAATTATCCTATTTCTAAATAAGGTTATTTTCTGAGAGACTGGGGGTTAGGACTTCATGAGTTTGGTGGGGAAGAGAAGATTCAACCCATAATCCCATCTTTGAGGCTTATGATTGTCTGCCTGTAGCTGGTAGAAGGGAGAGAGAGCATGAAGAAGGAACACTCCTTAATCCCCACAGCCCTGAAGGGAGTCCACATTTTCCCTTCATATTCCATTGGTAAGAACTAGTCACATTTTTCCTTCTGAGTGCAAAGGACCTGGGAAATGTAGTCCCTGGCTGGATAGTGACTGTGCTAAGTGGTTCCAGGCAAAGGCATGCGCACAAGAGCCACCCATCTTTCTAGGAAAAAGTGTCATGTATATCCTGGATCTTCCACTGTTGCTGAGAGCCAGCCCATCCGTGGGCACAGAAGGAGATCATATCCAAGTTTGAGAAGCCCATTCTAGCACGGCTCAGAATGCTTTTCAGTGAACACTCCAAGTACTGTGTGTGAATGGGTGCCTCAGCTTGCTTACTATTTTGTTTTCTTAAGAATCTAATATATTCTCAAGGGGATTTTATTTACACTATTAATGGGTACGTTTTCCTCTTATGAGACTAGTAAACTCCAAAATAATGAGGTTTTACTCTTCGCCAGAAGTATAACTTGTGGTTAGAATGATTTCTTATGGTACAGTGACATTTTTTTGTTACATGTGCTGTTATTACTGAAAAATGTTATGCATCCAAGAGGGAGAAAAGGATATTGTGAGTGCAGAGGACAATTATATAACCTGCTGTGCTTATCTCAAATGGCTAGAATTTAGTATTTAATTATAAAAGTCTTGTCTTTCCTATCAGATTAGTCATTATTTCGAAAGTTGAACGTGGGTTTTGTCAGTGACTAAGTAATTGCTTTGTATGTTCCTTTGCAATTACAGTAAGAAGTCATGAATCCTCTACATTTAGAACTGCTAAAAATTATTTAGATTTGCCTGTTGAGTAGGTTTATCTAAAGAAGGACTTGGGAAGAAATTTCCATTGTGAATTTTTGGCTTCTCAAATTAATTTGTAAGAAATTTCACCTGAAAAAGATAGTAATTTGAAAAGGATAAGTAGGTACAGTTTGAAAACTTCGTAGGTAGTGTGAAAACACATGAATATTAAACCATAATATTTAAGATTTTCATCATGAAATCCCATGTCAAGAAAACTGTCTCTTGTTGCTTTATGGTTTTGTTACTTTAAAACACTGATGTGATCTAATGATTTAAAATCCATCAGTGGTACTATAGATTTCCTTTTGGTCAAAAAACTGACAGTGATACTTTAGAAAGATAGTCATTTGAACAAGAGCCTTTTAATTTTCAGTGGTTATAGTTTTTAATATGGCAAAATAAACTAACACAAATATTTGGGTCGTTTTCAGCATGAACTGATATATCATTTGCTGATCTGCATGTCTGTATCTCAGCACAGTATTGTCTCTGCCTTTAAGCTTCCTCTACCCAATATATTCAGTTTTGTACACTGAGGGCAACTCTTTAATGCCCAGCTCAAAAGCCACCAGTATCACAAAGTCCAATAGAAAGACAGTCCAGAAGAGAGAATGAACTAAGTCCTCATTCACTTAGATGTCATGAATTCAGATTTTGGATTAGAATCTAGGATGACGTTTATCCTTTGTAGATATTTGATTAATAATTTAACTGTTAGATCAGTACCACCTGTCTAGATATAGCAGATCCAGTATTTGAATTTGGATTTTATTGATTCCAAAACCCAGGCACATTTTCATTCTGTCACATTGCCTCATAGGAGAGTATTTGAACTATATTCTGTGGATTTGCTAAGATAAGAGTAAGTGCAGCATCCCAGGATGAATGTTTTAGTTCCTGAAAGAACAAGTCTTTTGCCAATGAACAAATTAATATAGTGGCTGGAAATTAGTTTCATCTCATCATTAAAGCAACTGTAGAAATTTTACTTGCTAACACTTCCGTAGACTACCACTTTCTAAATAAAGGAACAGCCTCAGATTCAGAAAACCTCTTAAACATCCAGTGTGTAACTAACTTGGGCTTCCCTAGTGGCTCAGTAGTAAAGAAACCCCCTGCCAATGCAGGAGACATGAATTTGATCCCTGAGTGGAGAAGATCCCCTGGAGAAGGAAATGGCAACCCAGTCCAGTATTCTTGTCTGGGAATCCCATGGACAGAGGAGCCTGACCGGCTACAGTCCATGGGGTCACGAAAGAGTCGGACATGACTTAGTCACTAAACAACAACATGAGACTAACTTAGAGTTATTTAGGACTCATGTTAATTTCCTCAAAACTGGTTTCTAATTCATACTCTCACACTTGCTCACCTTTATAAATGCACCCAGGTTATAGAAAAAGCAAGAGAGTTCCAGAAAAGCATCCATTTCTGCTTTATTGACTGTGCCAAAGCCTTTGACGTATGGATCACAATAAACTGTGGAAAATTCTGAAAGAGATGGGAATACCAGACCACCTGACCTGCCTCTTGAAAAACCTATATGCAGGTCAGGAAGCAACAGTTAGAACAGGACATGGAACAACAGAGTGGTTCCAAATAGGAAAAGGAGTACATCAAGGCTGTATATTGTCACCCTACTTATTTAACTTCTATGCAGAGTATATCATG
The DNA here is from genome assembly GCF_023091745.1 of Budorcas taxicolor. NCBI lineage: Eukaryota > Metazoa > Chordata > Mammalia > Artiodactyla > Bovidae > Budorcas > Budorcas taxicolor. The sequence goes on from NC_068918.1 coordinate 51,582,076, forward strand.
AGAAACGCTGGGCTGGAAGAAGCATAAGCTGGAATCAAGATTGCCGGGAGAAATATCAATAACCTCAGATATGCAGATGACACCACCCTTATGGCAGAAAGTGAAGAGGAACTCAAAATCCTTTTGATGAAAGTGAAAGAGGAGAGTGAAAAAGTTGGCTTAAAGCTCAACATTCAGAAAATGAAGATCATGGCATCTGGTCCCATCACTTCATGGGAAATAGATGGGGAAACAGTGTCAGACTTTATTTTTGGGGGCTCCAAAATCACTGCAGATGGTGACTGCAGCCATCAAATTAAAAGACGCTTACTCCTTGGAAAGAAAGTTATGACCAACCTAGATAGCATATTCAAAAGCAGAGATATTACTTTGTCAACAAAGGTCCGTCTAGTCAAGGTTATGGTTTTTCCAGTGGTCATGTATGGATGTGAGAGTTGGACTGTGAAGAAACCTGAGTGCTGAGGAATTGATGCTTTTGAACTGTGGTGTTGGAGAAGACTCTTGAGCGTCTGTTGGACTGCAAGGAGATCCAACCAGTCCATTCTAAAGGAGATCAGTCCTGGGTATTCATTGGAAAGGCTGATGCTGAAGCTGAAACTCCAATAATTTTGCCACCTCATGCAAAGAGTTGACTCATTGGAAGACTCTGATGCTGGGAGGGATTGGGGGCAGGAGGAGAAGGGGACGACAGAGGATGAGATGGCTGGATGGCATCACCAACTCGATGGACATGAGTTTGAGTAAATTCCGAGAGTTGGTGATGGACAAGGAGGCCTGGCGTGCTGCGATTCATGGGGTTGCAAAGAGTTGGATACGACTGAGCGACTGAACTGAACTGAACTATGAAGATCTTATTGATTGGCTGAGACAAACACAGAAAAGGCAACCTTGAACCATAGGTAGGCCTGCCCTGAGGGCAAGATAAAGAAAACCTTACTATTTCCAGTGAGAAGGTCAGCTAGAACCCTGAGATAAAAGATATATTCCTCTGAAAACATTTCACCTTTTCTAGCAACATGATAAGCCCGACTTTTGATGAACAGGATGATTTAGAGTTTGGAAGGGTACCTGCATCATTTTCCATTTTATTCCATTTGCTCCCTTCATGATCTCTGCTGTGTGACTCTGGCCAAGTCACATCCTTTGTTTGAAACTTGGGATCTGCATGTATGAGACAGAGCCATGGGAATACATTAGGAGTTGTTCGCCTGATGTTTCAGCCTAGTTTGACTTCACGGGTTGTCTGTAAAATATAGGAATTGAGTCCAATATTTGATGTGCATATGCATTCTTCTGAAGAGAGTGGTTCGTAGGTTATTATATCAGATTCTCCCGGGCTTTAGCACACGAAGAAATCAAGAAGCCAGATGATTTTGGAACTCTGTAGGGCCTCTAGCATTCTAGTTTTCTACAAATTATCTGAAGCACAGGCTGTCCTGGGCAGAATAGAGGAGAAAATGAATTCATTCTGTCTCCTTTCTGCAGTGTGACCTGGAAAGGAAAACCTGCAGTGCTTTTATTATAGGCAAGTGCCTCTCTCTTCTCTAGGATGAGTGTTCTGTGTACAGTAAACGTCCAGTAAATGTTTGTGGAGGGTGACAAAATTCTGTTATTAGCAGAAGAGCAGAAATAGCCTAGTAGTCTGAAGTGAGGCACTTTTTGATGATCAATGAGCATTTTTTTTTTTCAAACCTGAGCATTTCTTGTAGTTATCTGCAATGGGTGTTTAAAGAATCATTTGTATTAGCACGTAACTTCCTTGGAATCTCAGACACTTGAAGAGTTAGTAAGGATGTTCAGAGTTAAGAGATTGGTTCCCAGCAGTGAGGAGGCAGAGGCCCAGAGGTGTGAGGGTGTCCAGCCATGCCCCTGCCTCACTTCTCTGACTGTGGTCCCTATAGTGTGGTATGCATGCCATCTTGCCAGAGGGCCTTCTCATATGGTTCATGGCTCAGCAGATCAGCCAGCCTGAAGCAAGAGCCTTATTGCTCAGCAGATAAACAGATGAGAGAATCCGAAGAGCACTCCGGCACCTCCCACTTTGGGTAGGGAGGAAAAAAATTAAGCAGCATTCCCTGGCCAGCTGTGCAGTTTGAAGCTAATGGAAGTCTGCTCTTTAATGTGACTCATGTAATTCACTGTATTGAAACAACACACTATTCTCCAGAAAGTCCCAATATGATTAAAACAGACAAACAAAAACATTATTTCTTGACTACTTGGATCTGCCTTTCCAAAAAATCACGGATGTTGATCTACGTTATTACTTCTCAACAAAAATTGTATTCCTTTTTTTTTTTTTTTCTGTTGGTGGATTTTAAAAAATTGGCTTTTGAGTCCTTTATATAAACGTCTGTGCGTGTGTTTTACAACCATTGACTGTCAACTTTGGTTTAAAGTTTAAGCATCTTGGCTATTTTCTTTGGAAACTTTATACAAAGAGAATAATCATATAGGCCACAATAATATTATTTGTCTTCAAAGTTGCTGTGAACAGTCATTCCTAAGATTTATTGTCTAGGCCAAGTCCGCAATTCAAAGTCCAGAGCAGGCCAAATGTTCAGAGCTAGGCTTTGGAAACTGATTTAATTTATTTTCTAAGGCTGAAAACATACTCAGAGGGCCTCCTTCTGCATTATTTTTTCATTGTTAGGACCACCAGTCCTTATTATAGGTATTTAACATGAAACTTTCATGATGATAATCACTTCAGAGTTGTTTGAGCTGGATTGGTAGTATGAAGCAATCATATCAAAATTTTCAGCAGGAACAGAAAACATAATATAAAATATTATCACCTGTATTCTTTGACATAGTTTCTTAGGATAGGTTTTTTACAAGTTATCTATGTCTCTTTTAGTCATTAGTGAGCACACAGTATGGCACATGGTTTTATACCATGTATATTTATGTATTTTTGATAGATATAAATAAATTAGTGCCCAGGTACCAAATAATGAACACCCTCAAAATTTGAATTTCAAGGAACAGTGGCAGAAAATATCATCACTTGAAACTGAAACTTTCAGACATCAACAGAAAAATGACTGAGATTAGCTATGTGTGAAATTCCCAGAAGGTAATCCACACTCAGATCAACCCATGGTTTATCTACCCACTTTTGATATCCTTTCAGTAAAAATAAATGTAGATATTTAGACAAGTTAACAAACAGCACTACATGGGGTGAATAGCCTGACACCAAATGTTTCCTGAGATGATAAGAGTATGAAGGTATCACCTGGGAGATATTCTCACCAAACGTGTCATCAAGCCTCTGGACTTCATTCCACTTTAAAGGAAATACAGGGGGTTGAGAAGGAAGTTAAATAACCACTGCAGGAAAACAAGGAAATCAGTTTTTTGGGAATGTATAAAGATAAATGTTTTTGACTGCTTCAAAAGCCTATGGTCATTAAAAAAAATAATAACGTAGAACTGGGACTTCCCTGGTGGTCCAGTGGTTAAGACTTTGCTCTTCCACTGCAAGGGGAACAGGTCTGATCCCTGGTCAGGGAACTGAGATCCTGCATTCTGTGTGGCATGGCCAAAAAATTAATTATTTTTTTAAAAAGGGGGAACTATTCTAGATTAGAAGAAACTAAAAAGCCACAAAGCCAAAAACAAAAAAATGTAGATAATATTAATGAAACAACATTTAAGGAATTATAGCACGTTCGCATCAGAAGCAAACAGCTAGCTGCTGTTCTTTGTGTCAGCCACCAACAAGAGCTGGGGAGCCTGAAAACTGGTTATTACCGACCAACTGGCAGCTATATGTGGCCAGCACGTTTTAAGTCTAGTTTAAGTCTAGTTTAGAAATCGTCAGCGCGGGATGACCTGACTCTTATCGCCACCCCCTTCTGAACGTCGCACTTTCCCGACAGTGAGACCCCTGGCTCCAGTATTGGAGACTGACTCTGCTGCGGCTCTTTGTGACATCAGCTGAGGCCCTGAGCCTCTGCAGGCCACAGCCTGCTTGGCTCCAACGTGTACACAAAAGACACTTCAAAGGTTTGTTGTGAGAGGGAAATGAGACCACTCATGTGAAAGGGCCTTGGGCAGGTCTTGGCCCATGGTAGGCTTTCAGTAAATGTTTTAATTTAAAAAATAATGATCCTCTGGCCCCAGTATTATGTTCTTCTGGGAAATTCTATTTCTCTTTGTAAATTGATAAGTAAGCATTCCAAGTTATCGGTCAGCTTGGCTTTTATAACTTTGGGAGGAACGAGTCATCTCAGTGCGAACAGATGCAAACGATTTCTTCTTCGTGCAAAGCTGAGTCCTCAGTGGCCCTGGCCTCTTGGTGACCCAGGAGTTGATGGGAGTTCACCCCCCCACCAGAAGAGGCCTCCTCTGCTTCACTCCTGCAAAATGGGTGTTAGTCAGAACTTTGGAGATTGGGTTGAAAACTTATGTGTTTTGTTTCTTTCTGACAGGACCAAAAAACTAAGAATATGCATGGACTATAGCAAATGAGAGAAATATGAATCCCACTCACAGTATATTTTTCAGATGCTGTTAACTGGGTTTATTTTTACTTTGACAGATACTTCCGTTTAGGGGGGTGCTTTCCACAGACAGAGTCTATTGTGCAATAGAAAATTCGGTAAATTTTGCCTCTAGATTTCCTCCAGATCTTTCAGGTGACCACACCCAAGCCTCAGCATGGCGGTGTTTTCAGTAAGAGACTTGAGTTATTACTTTAGAAAGTGACCTTAGTTTCTTCCCTCTGGAGGTTTCTGTTGGCAGAGTTTGTCATCTTTTTATTTTTTTAGACATCATGCTTACTATAGGGAATGACCAACCATGTATGAGACAGACTGAAAAGTGGTGTAATTCTATCTACCTGTTAATTGATTTCACACTTCATTGGCTCCCTAAAGTCAATGTCCTTCATGGTTAAGAGTTTTCACCCTGGGAGTCGTCAGACCTGCGTTCAGATCCCAGCTCTGCCACAGAGGAGCCTGGAGACCTTGGGCAATCTCCCTGACCTCTTCTAAACCTATCATTTCTAAAATACTGATGAAAACACCTAACTCCCTGGCCTCCTAGGAGGATTATGTTAGATTGTACCTATAAACACTTAATGCTCAGCATCTGCTGAGCTCTCAGTCATGTTAGCCCTTGTGATGGGTGTGAGGGAAGGGGAATGGCAGTTGTTTTCAAAAGCAACTTCTCTGTTTCAATTCAATAAGTGCCTGGAATTTCACATTTGTGAAAAAATGATAACCTTGAAATGATAACCTTGAAAAGAACTGACTTATTTGCGCCAAATTTGATATATTGTGTTTTAAATTTCTAGTAAGAATATCAGCTCCACAGACTGACAGTCATCTGTCTTCTTGTGGGCTGTTGCACTAAAAAAATAAAGAAAAAGCTACTGTTTGTAGACAGCGATATACATCCTGAGAGTGACTTCAGATGTTACAGTAACCGTCCTCATATTGGGGTGGAGTGGGGTGGGGTTGAGGAGAATCACTGGCCAGCACTCTGAGGGGGCCTGGCAAACCCTGTGAATGGAAGCTGTCCTATTGATTTTGGCTCCAAAGTTACATGAGTGGTTTGACTTAAGGCTGTTTGGGTTTGGTTTTGTTTCTTAAGTGGAAAAACTCTTTTGTGTCTCTCCTTTCTATTAATTCCAGAGGCTGAGTCAGTGGTGAGTCCAGTAGTTGAATTAATATGGAAATCATACTCTAAGCTAATGCTTAGGATTACTCCATTCTGTAACACTGAAGTGGGCTAGAACAGAGAAAATTCCAGTACCATTTCTTTTTTCACTTTAGGGATGGTAGAGCAACCAGTCTTCTCTATGAAAGTACATGCTGCATATAAAAGTGGTTTTTAACAAGGATTTTAAGACAAGAGAAAGGATGTATTCTTATTTTGTGTCCCTGTCTGGGCATCTGTATAACATTGAGGAATTTTCCAGGCTGCTCGCAGAGGGAACGAAAACCAGGTGCATTTGCATACTCATCATAAAAATTATGTTCTGCTACGTTTTTCACTGAGCAAAACTTTGCACAGAATTAGGCACAGCCTTTGCTCTCTGGGAGTTTAAATGTAAAACAGACAATACTAATGTGTGTAGATACTTAGACAAATTTGTGCTAACATTTTATAAACTTTTCTATTTTGTGCTTTGATAGCCTCCCTCAACTCAGGTAACTCATGCATGGGTATCAGTTCATCCATAGGATAATCAGTTGTTGTTTTTTTTTTTACATTAGAGAAGTTGTATTTTTCTTAATTACAAAGCTAAAACAGGTTCCTTTTAGAAAAATTGGAAAATAAAATAGAAAGAAAAAACACAGTGACATGTAATTCCATCACCCAGAGAAAACTACCCAGTGGTATCTCATGGGGACATTTTTAATATCTCTTTAAAAATATATCTATATATTTTATAAAACTGATATCTATATATGCAGTTTTGCTTTGGGCTATTTTCACTTGACGTATCTTTGTGTGTTTTCATATTATATATTTTTAAAAATTCACTTTAAGTGGTGTTATACTATTAGAATAATTTTCAAAAAGCTGAGAATCCAGCTTCTGGACATCTGAAACAGTCATTTAGTGGATTAAAAAGTCAAAGGATCATTCTGACTGTTCAACCAGCCCATCCAGACCTGTTTCCGAAACAGGCATTGTTCACCTTAAGTGGAATCTCAGCCGACTCTGCATGTTTCCTCAGGCTGGGTTACTGTTCCACGTCTGTCTTTCCTTGTTGACTTATCAGCCTCCATGCACACATGCACATTTGTTTATACCAGCCTTCCTGATATGCAGTCACAGCGTGGGGTTTGGAAAACTGCCCGGCTGCATACCATTCATACCGGCTGATGTTCGGCTTCTGGTAACGAACTGGGTACTCTGAACTCCTTCCATCTCTAAAGGGCTCACCCTGAAGTGCCGCTGACCACAGAGGAAACGCACTCACAAACTCTGAGTGCTTATATTCATGCACACCAAAGGAAAGAGGGGTCTTGGCCTAAGCATTTTACCAGGCTTGGAGTTTACTTATAAAAGTCATCAACACTCTGCTTACCACCTCCTCAACCATACCATGAACCAGTGGCCCCCAACCTTTTGGCACCAGGGACTGGTTTTATGGAAGACAGGTTTTCCACGGACTGGCGGGATGGTAGGGATGGCGTGTGGTGGTTTGGGGAGATTCCGGTGCATTACATGTATTGTGCACTTTGCTTCTATTATTCTTACATCAGCTCCACCTCAGATCATCAGGCATTAGATCCTGAAGGTTGGGGACCCCTGCCATAAACAACTGCTTGAATTCTATACCTTCAAGCTGAAGATGATGTTTCTTGAAGTACCTTGGAAGCAAGGGGACTCTGAGGGGATTTAAGAAGAGTGAAGGAGATGGTCCCCACCTTGTGGAGGACAGATGCGCCCCCTGTGCTGGGCTCACCTCTTATGTTAGGAAGTATTGTGTCGTGCCCCTGAGCCATCCCTTTCGGAACACTCTCTGTGGTTCTCCCGCCTCCCCCCAGGAGCCCTGCTCTTCTCCATGCCTTGTCGGTTTCTCTTGGAGAATAAGCATCAGAAAAGAAAACTGTGGGGTTCAGTGATGGAAAGGGAATGCGAAGGGCAGATGAAAGGACATTATGCAAAGTAGAAAGATTGCCTTGTATTGGATGAGGTTCAGAATCTTTCCATGAACTCCGCACTTTTTTTCTCCAAAGAAAGATTTGGTACTTCTTTCCATCAAATAACCTTCTGTATATGCAGGGATCTGAAGAGAAAATATTCACAATAATGACATACCAGGAAACGGGGAGCCTAGATAGAGAGAAGAAGTTAAAGTGACATTCATTCTGTTTACAAATACCTCCGCTGAGCATGTTTCAGCAGTTAATCAGAGCTTTCTTGCTTGGCACTTTCTAAAATGATATCATTATCTAGCTTGCTATTTCAGCAGTTCCAGGAATACCTTGCCTGTGGGTCAGGGTACTTGGTTTCATATAAACAACTCATAAGAGCCTTTTATAATTTCAGAGAGACAGGCAAAAAGAGAAAAAATAGCTCCACGAGTTATGCAGACAAAAAATAAATTGGCGCGATTTCTCTCCTGATACAGACACTGGGAGAAGGCATCCTCTGCTCCCTCTCAGGGGTTACATGTGACTTATTTGTTTCCCCCCCAAACCGTGCTGAGTTTAGTCTCTCAGTAGACTGAGTTTGGAACTCCTAGGGGAGGCCAGGAGATACGTCCTTAATTGCTTCATGGATGATGTGAAGTCTTGGAATGGAATCTAGCCGTCACTCATTAACTAGCTTGGCTTATTAAACCTTGACAGCTAACAGAACTGAGCCAAACATCCTTGATTAGAGGTGGCTCAAGAGCAGCCGGAGTTGGTCCAGTTGAATTGCACTGTAGAAGGAGTTACTGTAGTACCTCTCTTTCATCTATTTGAACTTATTCTCGTGAAATCTAAGGACAGATGATGGTTCGCCAAATGCTTTTCCTGCTTTCATTGAGGGCAGTAGGAATAAATAGGTGACCATTTTCTTAACTGGGATACTGATCACTATTATTGAAGGAATCACTGTTATGCAAGAATGGCAAGTTTCTGTTCAAACTTTTCGGCTTGCTTGAATCTATTTATGGTAGACAATAAGGGATATACATGTTATCAAGTACATTCTGATTTCGCAGACCTTGCTTCTCACAGCAGGAATCTACAGTCAGTCAGCATTTTCAGGTGTGGACATGTAATCAAGGCATAAAGTCAACAAAGGATGTTCTGCTGCACAGTGAGCATCAGGATAAACGCACATCACGTCGATTGATTTGCTCTTTGCGCCATACCACAGAACAGATAATGTCTCTGAAAGTAAATACATTCCAAGTGTTAATACAAACATCAGTCATTATTATTTCTCTACATGATCTCACCCCGCGGAAGTAAAGGAAGGTCTGAATTAGTGACAAGCATTCCATATGTGAATACATACATGTGCATACACACACCTCCGAATCACACTCCGAATGTGATTTCACACCTAAAACCAACATTTGAAAGGGTGGTAGCTTGCCCTGTGGTTGCTGAGATAGGAAGAGGCAGGAAGGAAGCAACACCTGTCTGAGTTATAGCATGTTTCCTGGTAGAGATGTAGTTAGAGATTATCTAAAGGCAAGGAATTCTTAGCTATGTTCACAGAAGACCGCAGGTTGATTTGCCTGCGTGATGGACCCTCTTACTAATTCATCTTGTGAATTCATAAGATCTCAGCTTCACAGTTCCATGAAATTGATATTTTATTGAAGGTCTGTGATACACTAAGCACCATGTTAGCCACTGGGGCAAGGTGAGGATGAGAAATGGCACAGAGATAAATAAGACATCATGCTCTTGGTCATCTCCTGGAAAAATCAGCACCTAAACCCATCATCGAAGGCTAGGTGAGAACTCCTGGGGTACACCTGTCCTCAGTGGTGTGGGCATGTGGAGGGTGAAGCACTTCTGCTTGGAAGAGGTAGGAAAACCTTGATGGAGAAGCTGACATTTGAGCTGCATACGAAAGAATGTAGAGGAGTTTCCCAGGCAGAGAGAAAGAGGAAGGGGATTCCAGATAAAGGAGCACGGGCCTGGAAGAAGGAAGCCTTGTTGCTTATTTAGAGATTGTGAAGATGATTCCACTTTTAGTTTATTTGGGTAGGAGGGAAGGTGTCTTTGATTCAGAGATGAACCAGGCAATAAGGATTTTGTAGCAGTGGTGATTAAAATGATGTCTATAGGATAGAGGGTTGCCCTCGTAATCAACTACAAAAGGCTGAGCTCTGGCTACACTGTCAACTGGGTTTAGTGTTCCAACCTGGAAAGGAGAGCTTCAGAGGACAGTTGGTGGTTCTGAAAAGAGCTCTGGAGTGAGAACAGATTGCAGCAATGGGCTGGATCCCTCTCTTGAAGCAGTCCATCGCAGGGCTGGTGAACTTGCCAGTGTGATCCCCAGCCCTGGTGGACCAGAGTGTAGTCACCTTGATAGTTGTGTGGGCCACAGAGTGGTTCAGAGCCCAGGCCTCATAGCTTGAGAGACTTAGGTACAATTCTTGGCTCTTCTGCTGTTTACTTAGTATGGGATTTGGGACAAGTTTCTTTCCTTCCTTTAAAAAACAAAAACAAAACCCCCCTTGTATGTCTATATACTGTAAGTGATTTTCTGTTGGTGTGTGAGTGTGATAATAGCACATACACTTTTTAGTTTCCCATTTTTGAACTAGGTCACTCACTTCCTTATTCCCCCTTCACCCACTTTAACTGTCCAGGTAGCCATCTGTATTTTCTCATATTAATATAATCAGTTATATAAATACACAATCATACAAACACCACACACCACTACACTTGTGGCAGCAAGGGTGAGAGTTGTCACAGAAGTGAAAATATATCATATGGAGTGTTCTCAAAGCATTAGTGCAGTTTTAAGTTAATAACTTTAGGATTCTAATTGCTATGGGTTTCCCTGGTGGCTCAGATGGTAAAGAATCTGCCTGCACTGTGGGAGACCTGAGTTTGATCCATGGGTCAGAAAGAACCCCTGGAGAAGAGAATGACTGTCCACTCCAGTATTCTTGCCTAAAGAATTCCATGAACAGAGGAGCCTGGCTGGCTACAGTCCTGTGGGGTTACAAGAGTCAGACACGACTGACCAACTAACACTATAATTGCTATACACTTACAAAAGAAACATTGGAACAGTTAATTATTTGCATTTATTTTACTTTGTCAATTTTGAATTAAAAAATTTGCTCTTCATTTTTTGTGTGCAGCAGTTTCTGTTAAATGGAATTTTAATAATTTTAAAATGTATTTTAAAATGTTCAGCATTCAACCTTTCATGTTATTTTTGTAAGTATGTAGCATTTATACTTTTGAAATTATTGAAGTTTAAAAGCACTACACTAAGACTTTGGGGACTCCACCTGACATTTTCTTACATCCCGCTTTTTCTGAAAAAGCCACATCGAAATCTCTTCATTCAACTGGTAAAATTCTAGCCACTCTTTTAGTGGTTGGATAACACTTTATAGTGTAGTTATTATCATTTATTCCACTGTTACTCTACTGATGGATATTTACGTTGGTCCTGCCCCGCCCTTTGCTTTGTCAACATTGTAATCATAAACATCTCTGTACATAACCTTGCAAAGAAGTTTCCTTATTACCATGGCATTGTTTCCCAGGAATTGGACTGCAGCACTGAGGAATGGATGGACAGTCAGCCCTTGAATGGCATGGTTCGAACCATGTGGGTCCACTAATGCTCAGATTTTTTTTCAGCTGTAAGTACTACAGTATTATACAATCCATATTTGGTTGAATCCACAGATACAGATATGAGGGAACTCTGAATACAGAGAACCAACTATAAGTTAAATTGGATTTTCCAGCTGTCTGAAGTGTTGCCACCCCTATCACCCAATGTATTCAAGGGTCCACTGTAATTATTTTTTAGGATTGTTTTGATGTGGATCATTTTTAACGTCTCTTATTGAATTTGATACAATATTGCTTCTATTTTATGCTTTGGCTTTTATGCTTATGGCCACAAAGCATTGAGATCTTAGCTCCCTGACCAGGAGTTAGACCCACACCCCCTGCATTGGAAGTAGAGGTTTTGGCAACTGGACCGCCAGGGGAGTCCCAGTCCATTGAAATTTTCATTTTAATGGTATTTCTGTGAATGGCTTTAGTTGATTAATACAAATGTCCTTGATTTTAGATTATTTGAAAAGAACATTCAAATGCATTATCTTTGATGTTCACAGTGACCTTTGAGGTAGGCAGAGGAGATATTATTATCCCCATTTTACTGATGGAAAAATAGAGGCACTGAGAAGCTAAATGGTTTCTCATAATTAACTCAAGTGGCGAGTACTTGATTTCCGTCTTGAGCCAAGTCTCATCCTGAGGAAGCCCTGTACAGTCTTTTCTTTACCTGTGTGTTTGGTTTTGATAGATCAATTAGATGAAAAGTTTCTAAATTGATTGAATTAAGAAAAGGTCATACACCTTTGTTTATGCTACCAGGAGAGGGCAGTAGTTGAAATACAGTTGTTTTCCTAAATATTTGCACCCCCAGCCTCTTTTAAGAGCCATATTTTTTTTTACATTTGTAATGTCTTAATTACAGTTAATAAACTTAATAAAGTTTGAGTTTGTTGATCATTGGAATCTTCATTAAGGTTCAGTGGTTTACATTTCATCAGTGATCCGTTTCCTCTCATTTTTTTTTAAAGTTGAAACAGAGTGCATGCCAAGCGTTGTGAAAGAATGAATATTGTTTCCTTGGTTCCAAAAGAACTTCTGGGTTACATATTCTAGGTCTTATTAACTGTTCAAATTCCAGTTTGGCAAATTTCCTGAGTGTATGGTCTGGGGCAGTTCATGTAGCATTTAGTTTCCTCACCTGTAAAATGAGGGAGAGTACACCTTCCGCCTAAGGCTGTTTTTCTCATGGCATGAAGCTCACAGCAAGGGCTCAGCACACACGTGTGCATGGGTAGTCCTCATGGAACTAGACTGATCCTACTGATCAGGAATTTGTTGGACACTGGCCACATCTCCCGAACATACAAGGGGTGGGATGTACTTTTTTTCAACAATTTTCATCTACACCATTGCCAAAATGCCATTCGGCTGCTCAGCATTTTGTGCCCAGAGCAAGCACTGATACAGCTCCCTAAGTAGAAGTGAAATTATAGGAAGGCTCATGGCGTTTCTAGGTACCACTTTTTTTGAGTGACAAGTGTGTAAACCACAGTGAAAAGTTTTGTTCCTTCAAGGGTTTGATTGAGGGGAACAGCAAAAAGAATTTTAGTTTCTCTTCCTCCAAGCGAACATTGTTTTTTTAGTTGTCGTTTTTTGGGAGACGGGAAGGAGTGGTTGCTTAAAACCAGTAGTGTGTGTATATAGGAGTGGCAAGTATAGTTAGCATTTGCTCGCTAAAACTAGTGGACAGGCCCCTATAGATGTGGCTGGGGAGACATCTGTGAACAGACTTTTTTCCCTTTGAAAATGTTAAGAATCTTTGTTTCCAGCAAAACAGCTGTAGAATTCAGCTGTTTGTAACGTGATGTCCGAGCGAGGGCTGATGTTTAGATGTAGTGTGTTAATATCCAAAATGTCATTGTAGATAATAGTAAGGTGGTGAGGTAAGTGGGATGAAGCCAGAAAATTCAGTCACAGCTGACATTTCATCCTCTCTGAGGTCTGTGAAAAGGCCACAGCTAGCTTTGCATTTCCCCAGGAAGGAGGGTGGAGGTTTGGTTGCTGTCACACCCTGCCCATTGCCTAAACGCAAAGTTGTTCGTTTTCTCCTCTGTGGAGAGTGGTTACAGAAAGTGTGTCTGAGACTGACTCGTTGACATGCTGCTGCCCTGCTCCTCTCTGGTCTGCAGCCCTTGGGGAAAAGTGAGGGTCCAGGGGCCTGCTCTGAGCTGGGAACCTAAGTGGACACTTCTCTGACCCTGCCCCAAAGTGGCTTCTGACATCCTTTCTTCAGCAACAGTTTTTCAGTAAAGGAAGCAATGTTTCAAGGCCATTTAAAACTCAGAGTACCCAGATTTTTGATCCATAAGCCTTTCCTACCGGCTTTAAAGGGTCAAAAAAGTGAAGCTGTGATGTGGAATCTGTTATGTGTGGGATCCTCCTTAAGGAGGAGAGGGCGGCCCAGAGACAGCTGGGGACAGCCCTGAGTCACAGTTGACAAGTGGCAGAACCAGAAGCCCTGACACCTCCTCCAGTGTGCTCCATCAGCTTCACAGGGTGAAGGTGGGTGAGAGTTCACAGGACCTGTCGCTTGTGCGTGCATGACATCTCACCACAGGTGCGAGATGCTGACCTAAGCAGTGGAGTCCCAGAGCCCCAAGTTCTCATCAGAAGGCCACCACCTACTAACTGGAGGGTCTCCAGGGGATGTTAACCCCTAAATCTCGGTTTCCTTGTTTGTAAAAAGGGGGCTAATAACAGAATTCATTGAGTCATCATGGGAGTTCAATGTGATAATGTGTAAAAAGCTGAGTAAAGACCTGTTTTACAAATAAATGATAAACTCTTGTGGGGGTGGTGCTGTGCTACACACTGGAGATGTAAAAAAAAAAATATTCATGCATTCAAGTAGTTTGCAGTGTAGCTGGGAAGATAGATTTAAAAAGCAGCAAGTGTTCAATGGAGTGATAGCAACAAGGTTCATGAGGAGTGCAGACTGGAGTGGTTTGGGAAACCTTCAGAATGGAGCTGTTTCACAGATTTTCTGAAGGTGGATAATAATTTTTTAAATTTTATTGAAGTATAGTTGATATAAAATGTTGTGTTTAGTTTCTGCCATATAGCAGCGTGACTCAGTTATACATATATATGTATTCTTTTTCATATTCTTTTCATATGGTTTATCACAAGATACTGAAGGTAGTGCTATACAGTTGGACCCTGTTGTTTATCCATCCTATATATAATAGTTTTAAGATGAATAATAATTTTGAGGCAGGCAAATATTTTTCAAGGAGGAGTGAAGAGCATACAGTAGGCTAATGTATGGACTCATAAAATAATATTTTAATATCATCATGTTAAATTAACACCATTCTTACCATATTGGAGTGCTGTGATCTAAAATGTATGCACAGAACAGCCAGAAAGGACAATAGAAAGGGGACCATATTCTGAATGGTTTGGAGGCTGTTCTGTGTAGGGATGGGTCAGCACTGAAAGACTTTAAAGCTAGGAAATACATGGTGATGCTTATGTTCTGTAAAGATTGCTCAGAGGGCAAGTGGAGGATGAATTGCAGAAGGGGAAATTACACAGGTTGTTTGGAGATACTGAGGCATTGGGTCTGGCTTGGGTGACTGGACCCTGTCACCCAAGACTGATTTGGAAGGGTTGGTAATGAGTACCATTTGGAATATTTTGTGTGCGTTATCCAGATGGCTGGATCATCAGTAGCATTTTAATTATATTGGCAATTTAAAAACATTGTATGAGAAGTGAAAATATTTTCAACTCTTTCTGACATGGATCTCCTATTATTTTGGTCTGAACAAAACTTCTCTTTCAAAGAATTCTTTAAAAGAAAGAATCAGATCTTTTCCAGTGAAAGTTGTTTTAATATAAGAATTCAAGTCTTTTGGCATTTCTTAATAGTGAATGTTCTTTCCTTAGCATGTGGTCATTTATTGTTTTTCTTCTGTCTTATGCAGGCAGTTATGAAAACACAGAGATTTTGCTATGTACCTTTAAAATCTATCAAGACAGTGGTGATCATGTTGCAATATATATATAAATATCAAATCATTACATTGTATACCTGAAACTGATATAATGTTACATGTCAATTGTACCTCAAAAATAAATAAATTTTTATTTATTCATAAATAAAATAGCCAAGAAAATAAATAGCCAGTCTAGAAAAAAAAAACCAACCAAAAGAGATTCTTATGACTTTGGTGCATTTAGAAAACCATCGTGTGAGTGAGGACTATCAACTGCCCCATAAATGAATTTAAAAATAATAAATATGAATTATAAAACTTAGATATAGAAAAATAGCTTCCTTAATGACTATGTTTTCCCACTTGCAATAATATTACAGTACATTTTGGGGAGTCCACCCGATTCTGCATGTGAGATCTTAGTTCCCCAACCAGGGATTGAATTTACGCCTCCCGCAGTGGAAGCACAGTCTTACCTCTGGACCAGCAGGGAAGTCCCTAGAGTAAAACGCACTTTCTGAGCAAGTTCACTGGAGTTCATTTATTTCTTTGAATTAAGAAGTATACAACACATAGAGAAGAGAAAGCATAGCATATTTGCACATTTTAAAGAATAAAATGGAGACGTCCACATTTATTCTACTTACCTAAGAATATTATCACTACTATCGAAATTCATATGTACCTTTCTCCTGTTGCATTCCGCTCTCCCCAGTTACTTTCCTGGATTTGGAATTAATCACCCTCCTGCTTTTCTTTAGTTTTACCACATAAGTATGTGTCTCTAAACAATGTACTGTATTATTTTATTCTTTATGTAAACAGAATCACGCTGGTTATTTTGTGACTTACTCCTGCCAAAACAGTATGTTCTGAGATTTATCTATATAGTTGTGTGTAACTTCTTTAGTTCATTTACTGTCATTGTTGTATCATATTTTATTGCACTTATTATAATACAATCTACTTAGCCATTTCAGTGTTGAAGGGCTCTGCATTTTAGCATGTGTATGGTAACATTATTGGCCTTCTTATTAATAAAAATAATTTGTAGATTCTTTAGGCTTTTCTATTTAGATTATTATACCATCTATAAGAAATAATAGCTTTGATTTTTTTTTTCCCTTTCTGATTTGTTTAGTGTTAATTCGTTTTTCTTGTTTTATTGAGCTGGCTAGAATCTCCAGAGTTGAACAGAAGTGATAATAAATAGCAGATTTTATCTTTTTGTTGACTTTACAGGCAATGATTTAAAGTTTTACCCTTGAATTGAACTGAACTTAACTGAAATGACGCAGGATTATTTTGTGATACCCTTTATTCAGCTGAGGAAGTTTCCTTGAATTCCTTGTTTACTCAGAGTTTTAATCATGAATCGCTTTTGTATTTTATTGAATGTTTTTTCTGCATCTTTTGAGATGAGCATATACTTTTTCTTCTTTAATCTGCTAATGTGATGAATAACACTGATTGATATTGAAGTAACCCTGTATTATGGGGCTAACTCAGACTTAGGTATGTTAATTTCTTTATAAATTAATGTATTTGAATTGTTAATTTTTTTGCATTTATGTTTATGAATAACATTGTCCCATGGTCAGTTTCCCCTTGAGGTTATGTGAATTTTGTTGTTATACATTTTGAAGATATTGTTAGGCATGTGTTTCTCTGGTGGATTCAATATTTTTGTTACAATGTCATGACCCTTTTCATCTCTTTGCCTAATATTAATTTTGTATGGGTTCAGTTTAGTTAAACCAGATTTTGGGGCAATTGTGTGCAAATATCTTTCTCCAACTTCCTTTTTTCAAGGATACGAAACGTTCTAGATTCGTCTTTTGTAAATCACATAGCTAGACTTTGTCTTTCTCAATTAACTGTGCCTGTTAGTCTCTCAGTCGTGTCCGACTCTTTGTGACCCCAAGGGCTGCAACCCACCAGGCTCCCCTGTCCATGGAATTTCCCAGGCAAGAATACTGGAGTAAGATATGATTTATATACAGTAAGACTCAAACATTTAAAATGTACAATTTGGTGAATTTTGACAAGCGTGTTAGGCATGTAACCAACACCACAATAAAGATACAGATCATTTCCATCACACCAGAAAGTTCCTCATGCCCTTTTTGCAGTCAGTTTCTTTCCCTCTCGTCTAGCCCCAAGAAACCACTGATCTGCTTTTTTAATCACTCTACTATGGTCTTCTCTAGAATGTCACATAAATAGGATCATACAGTATGTAGGTTTTCTGGTGTTTGACTTCTGCCATTTAGCATAAAGCTTTTGAGATTCATCCATGTTGCAAAGTGTATCAGTATTTCATTCATTTTCATCTTTGAGTATCATTCTGTTGTATGGATATACCACCATTTGTTTAACTGTTTACCAGTTGATGGACATTTGGGTTGGTTTCAGCTTGGAGCAATTATGACTAAAGATGCTGTGGACATTTATCAGGTGTTTGGGTGGACATGGTTTCTGTTTTTTAATTCAATCAGACAGTCTTTGTCTTTAACAAAAAAAAATACTATCAATTTTTTTGTTTACAACATTGCATTGATTACATTTGTATTTTCAGTCAAAACGTAATAATGAAGTAAATTTAAATTCATTTCAATCATCTCATTTTTGCTTTCTATTTGTCCTGCTTTTTCTGTGCTTTATTTTTTTGTTGTTACCTAAGTCTGAATTGAATGAGTTTTGTATTATTTTTATACTTCCAAGTTTTTTCTCCTACTAGTTTGACAGTTGTACATGCTATTCTCGTGCAGTGTTTTCCCTAGAGATGTCAGTATTCTATTTAACTTAATGAAGTCTTACTCTATATAGTGTCTTCCCTCTTCTCCCAAGCAGTTTAGGAATCTTAAAACTCTAATTCTGATCATTCTTTTCCAACCTAATATGCCATTGTTGCTCAGTTTTCAGTTTCATCTTATTTTTTATATTAGGCATTATTACAGTTTGTATTTAGTCAGCATTTGTTTTATATTGCCTATGTTTCTATAAATTTAGACATACATCTACTGTTTTCTTTGCTTACCATTCCCTTTCATCTCAGATCACTTTGCTTTTTTCTGAACTATGTTTGTTAGAAGTTCCTATAATTTTTCTTTTTTTAATAAACTGTCTTATTTTTGACTGAAAATGCCTTTATTTGCTTTTATTTGTAAAAGGTAGTTTTGCTGAGTATACAGTTCCATGATTAATATTATTTTCTCTCAATGTTTTAAAAATATTTTCTCCAGATTCCTCCTCTTCTCTTGAGAAATCAAATATCACTCTAGTTATCACTTACTTGTAGATAATCTGCTTTGTCCTTGGGCTGTCCTGAAGGTCTACTTTGATAATGGTGTTCTGCAGGTTTTCAAGGCTTTATCTGGGTTAAGATTTCTATTTAGCATCCTTGGAATTCATTTGGCTTCCTGAATTTGATGATCGATAGTTCTGGAAAATCTCAAGCATAATCACTTCTAAGTCTGTCTTTTCCCTCATTTTTCCTCCATACTCCCTCCACCATAACATCTTTGCATCTTCTTTTTATCTCGCTACAAGATTATGTGTAATTTCTTTATGTCTATCTACCAAATCGCCATTTCCCTCTTCAGCTATATCTAATTTGGTATTGAACTCACCCACTGAATCTCTATTTATAATTATTTTCATTTCTAGAAGTTACTTTTGGCTCTTGCTCAATTCTGCTTAGTAATTTTTGATATCTTACTCTTTTTCATATTTTAAGATACTGTTTTCTTTCTCTAAACGCATTAAACATATCTTTTTTACAGTCTGTATCTGATATATACAGAACCTCCATCCTCTGAGAGTCTGATTGTGCAGTTTATTTTTTCTTCTTGTCCATGGTGTACATGTGCTTAGTACGACTCTTGTGACCCCGTAGACTGTAGCCTGGCAGCCTCCTCTGTCCATTGGATTCTCCAGGCAAGAATACTGGAGTGGGTTGCCATTTCCTTCTCCAGGGAAGCTTCCCGACCCCAAAAACGAACCCGGGTCTCCTGCATTGCAGGCAGACTCTTTACTTACTTCTTTTTGCATTTTGAGATTTTTAATTCTGAATTCAGTTACTTGGAACTCTCTGTATGAATACTCTTTGAAATGTGGATTTAGTTCATCATTCTACAGGCCTTGAATTTGCTTCTGGTGTATGTTTGGGGGCACTGACATTTTAGGGCTTTTTTTATCTTTAATGTTTGTATTTCAGAGAGGATATGTAATTTCTGATCCCAAACAGTGCAAGAGTGGGCTTGGAATTTTCTGAAGAAACTTTTTCTTTTTTTCCCTGACTCTGCCGTCACAAATGCTTATCTTTTCTTTCTTCTGCTCCTGGGGAGATGTTTTTTAAACTTACCCAGAAAGGATCTCACATTTCAGGGGTATGGGCTTCAACCCCCACACCCTTTGTGTGCCTTTGGCTTGTCACCTATCCCATAGACACCCAGGGATTAATTTATGACTCCAGGGTACATGCCACCTCATGGATTACTTACCTTCCTGGCTTCTAGTCTCCTTGTTATTGCCAACCTTTAATACTTTCTTGCAGTTTAGCCACAAATTTTTTAAGTGTTTCTAATGCTTATACCAGTATTTTTAGGTGTTTTACATAAATTTGCCAAAGTTGACAATCAGAAGTCCTCTTAATTTGAAAGTTGAAATGTTTCCCAGAAGGGGAGAAATATTAAATTAATTAGATCCTGTAATCTGTGAATTTTACTGAAATCAAAGACTGACTTTAGTTTTTACTTTCAAAAAAGTAGTAGTTGGTTTGCATAAACATTAATGTTCATTTTTTTAAATTCCTGCTGAAATAGAATTATAAAAGATTTAAGAATCAGTCATTTGTTTACTTCCCTTTCAGCAAATACTTGTTGAGCTTCTGTGTTTTGGTGGGCGGTTTTAGGTGCTGGGAGTACATCAGTGACTAAAACAGACAAAAAGCTGGCCTCTATTGATTACATTCCAGTTGGAGGAGACAGACAGTTAACAAGATAAATAGGTAAAGTATATGTAGTTGAACCCTGAACAACTTAGGTGTTAGGGGCACCAACCCTCCCTCCCCTACAGTTGAAAATCTGTGTACTGCCATCTCTGCCTCAAAAGCAAAGGAACTGATAAATGACTAACTCAGAGGCAGGAAACAAACAGTTCTGATAGAATCAGAACTCAAACCCTAGTTCTTTTGATTCCTCATACTGTGATTGCTTATTGCACACAAACTTTTCCCCACACTTAGTTAAATCAAAGATTTGTAAAGTGGAAATGCATACTATATTTATTGGGAAAAATCTGTATGTAAGTGGTCCCACACAGTTCAAACCTTTGTTGTTCAAAGATCAACTGTAGTATGGTAAAAGGTGATAAATGCTGTAGGGAATGATTAAGCCGGGAAAGGAGGTCTGGGAGATATTACTATTCTTCTTCATTTTTAAAAGAATAATTTTAAGATCAGCAGGGGCCATTGCAATTAAAGAAAAACAAATATTGTATATTAATGCATGTATGCAGAATCTAGAAAAATGATATAGATGATCTTATTTGCAAAGCAGAAATAGAGATACAGACGTAGAGACCAAATATACAGACATTAAGGAGCAGAGGGGGGATGGGGTGAATTGGGAGGTTGGGATTGACACATATACACTACTGATACTGTGCATGAAATAGATAGCTAGTGACAACATACTGTATAGAGCAACTCTGCTCAGTGCTCTGTGATGACCTCAATGGGAAGGAAATCCAAGAGAGGGGATATGTGTAAACATATAGCTGATTCATTTTGCTGTACAGCAGAAACACATACACCATTGTAAAGCAACTATGCTCCAATTTAAAAAAATTATGCAAGAAGCTAAATACTCTACTACTGCAGCATGATTAATTCTAACTTACCTGTAAATATTAAGTTGAAAATGATGTATACATTTGTAGATGTTCCTAGATTGGAAAATAAGCTGTTTTTTAATAGTTCCTTGGCCACTTCTGAAGTAAGAAAGGAAATGATTAGAAAGTATTAACCACAAGAAAACTTCAACACCAAAACTTTTAAAATTCTCAGGTTTTAAAAATAGCTTTAAACTGGAAAATGATCCTTTCTACCCATCAATCCCCACAAGGGATAAAACAAAAGACTCACCAACAGCTAAATACCAAAGGAGGCTAAATATCTATTGCACTTAACTCACTCTGGTTGGTTTTGAAAGCCCCAATTGGTGAAGTTATAAAAGGCCATTCATTTCTTTAGTGTGAAAACTGACAAACAGGGCAGAAGTAACCAAAAGGGAACAAAGAGAGCAGTGGAGACCTTTGAAGACAGCGGCGGTGGACACCAGGGTGAAAAACAGCAGGCACTGTTTTAAAAGGAGCACCGTTAATCCGGAGACTAAAGCACCGCAGACCAAGAGCAGAGGACCATTTGCAGTTCAGTTCCCACGAGAGCATGACCATGCTCTGTTACATGCACATCAGCGGAAGGACAGAGAGTCTATTGTCACACAATTGTAGCGGCTACCTGCAGGAATTAGGGTGAATGTCTGGGTTACTGTCCTGACACCGGTGACTTCATCCACCCTATCCATGCAAGTTATCGAGTAAGGGTTCAGAATAGTAAGAGTTACTGCAGAAGGTTATTCAGGAGTGAGCTTTCTATCATTAAGGCAGCATCTGAGACTTGCAATTTTTTACTTATTGAAGTAGTTGATTTGCAATATTGCATTACTTTCTAGTGTACAGCAAAGTGATTCAGCTATGTATGTGTATATACATGCACTGTTTCATGTTCTTTTCCATTATGACATATTACAGGATATTGAATATAGTTCTCTGTGATACAGTAGGACTTGGTTGTTTATTTTATGTATAGTAGTGTGTATCTGCTAATCCTAAACTCCTAAGTTACCCCTCTCCCACCTTTCCCCTTTGGTAACCATAATTTTTTTTTTTTTCTGTGCCTGTGAGTCTGTTTCTGGT
Source organism: Budorcas taxicolor (assembly GCF_023091745.1). Classification (NCBI taxonomy): domain Eukaryota; kingdom Metazoa; phylum Chordata; class Mammalia; order Artiodactyla; family Bovidae; genus Budorcas; species Budorcas taxicolor. Next base: position 51,604,295 of record NC_068918.1, read on the forward strand.
TCATATATAAGTTCATTTGTGTCATATTTTAGATTCCATGTATAAGTGATATTATATGGCATTTGTCTTTTTCTGACTTACTTGACTTAGTATGATAATCTCTGAGCCTGTCCATGTTTGCTGCAAATGGCATTATTTCATCCTTTTTTATGGTCAAGTAATATTCCATTGCGTATATGTACCAATATACCATTCACCCATCAATGGACAGTTTAATAAGACTTTCTATTTTTAATGTTGTTTATGCTGAGACTTTTCTAAGAGTAAAAAATTCAGACGAGCAGAATATCTATCTTTTAAGAACCAAAAAAATACCTTTCATGGAGGAAAAGAGAAATCTATGAACCAGAAAGAAGTCCTCACAGACGCCTAATTGGCTGGGGCCTTGATCTTCTCAGCCTTGAGAACAGTAAGGAATCAATGTTTGTTGTAAAAGCTAAAGGGTAAAAAAACTTCTGAAAATATGTAAATCAGTTTAATGGTTTTTCTCATTGTAAAAGGTCACAAGTGTTCATTGGGAAGGAATCAGAAAATCTTTTTTTTTTAATCATCCATACCCAAGAGAGGGCTTCTCTGGTGGCTCAGCTGGTAAAGAATCTGCCTGCAATGCGGGAGACCTGGGTTCGATTGCTGGGTTGGGAAGATCCCCTGGAGAAGGGAAACGCTACCCACTCCAATATTCTGGCCTGAAGAATTCCGTGGACAATATAGTCCATGGAGTCGCAAGGAGTCGGACATGACCGAGTGACTCTCACTTTCATACCCAAGAGAAATCAGCTGCTGATACTGTGAGGGATGTGCATTTACCAAGCTGTGTGCCCTGGTGCACTGGGACAGCACAGCAAATTCATGAGGGTGGCCCAGGTTATTTTCCATCCTCATGGGACACCCTTCTGTTCAACACTGTTTGGAGGTTGTTCATGGTTTCAACATAAGATTGTACCAGATTCTTCTGATGACATCATATCTTTGCAAAGAGCGTTTTCAGAGACTGCTGAGTTTTTTAATGACAAAGTGAGCACCATGTGAAAACCAGAGTGAAACAGAAAATGCAGACAGTGGCATCCACATTGAATCTGAAGTTTTGCTTGTCCACAAAGAATCTGAAGTTTTGCTTGTCCACAAAGAATCTGAAGTTTTGCTTGTCCAACAGGTATTCCCATTCTGTTGATAAATCACTAGGAGGCTATTTAAGAAAGAACAGTACTTTTAATTTATGTGGGTTATTTTTTCCAAATAACTATAAAGTTATTAGGCCATAAATACTTACTAAGTTGTTTAGCTACTGAACAAATAGCATTGTTGAATATCTGTTGAAGCCTGGAGGCACTGTTAAAAAATTATCAAGACTCTGAAAGCTTCCATAATCATTTGGGAGCCTCTAATATGTTTCTTTCCAGATGTTTCCCTATGTACACTGTACATATTCTTAAAACTTTTTTTCATTTAACAGTATCTAGTGAAAATCTTGGCATTTCAATAAATATGAGTCTGTATCATTATTTTCAAAATTTAATGGCGTAATGGCTTTCTGTCATTTGACTCCATTATTTTATCAAACTTGTACTTTAGAAGTTAAGCAGAACTTTACTTTTATGATATTGTGTGGTCATCCTTTTTGTACATTTTCTTTGTTTACATATCCATTGATTTCCTTAGGCCGGATTCCTAGGAAGCAATTTACTAGATCAAACAATATGTACTTTCTTATGCTTTTGATATCCAGAAAGAGAGAGGGAAAACCAGATTGCCCTTTCAGAGAGATAGTGCCTATTTCTTTCTACCAACGGTTTATAAGAATACCTCAATTGAGAGGGTAGCTTTGATATATTTATGCTATCATGTGTAAAATAGATAGTGGGAAGCTGCTGTGTAGCACAAGGAGCTCAGCTTGATGCTCTGTGATGACCTAGAGGGGTAGAATGGGAGGGTGGGAGAGAGGCTTAAGAGGGAGGGGGTGTATGAATGCATATGGCTGATGTATTACATGATGTTGTACAGTAGAAACTAACAACATTGTAAAGCAATTTTATTCCAATTAAAAAATAGCAAAAAAAAAAAAAACAAAAACCTCAGTTAAAGAGGTTCTATGGCTGATTCTTGTTGATGTTTGACAGAAAACAACAAAATTCTGTGAAGCAATTATCCTTCAATTATAAAAATAAATGAAGTGGGAAAAGGAAAAAAGAAGTGAAGCGTTGGAGAACTCCTAACCGTAAGATTTGTAACTCGGTCAAGGGTGTTCCTCCTCCCCAACAGTTAAATAAACTTAGTGCCAGTGAAAAGCTGAGTAAGTGCATTCTGGCCGAGAGCTTTTGGGATCCTCAGCATACTGAAGTTCCAGCTAAAGTCAGAGGTAGCTGAGAGCAACATCCAGGCAGATACCCACTTAGAGAACAGAAAAACCACTCGTCAGGAAACCTCTTTAGGTTTAGACTCACTCTCTAGTTTTTCAAAACTAGATAAGTCATACCATACTGCACAACTTTCACCCTAACTCTGTGGAGCAGAGGGGAATGACCAAAACAGACATTGACATCAGGAATTTTTTTTTTTGAGGGGATGGATTTCAAAGTATTTTGACAGTCAAATGAAGTCCTTCGTGTTCCATGGACCATAGCACTTACAGTCTCATCTACAGCCACGTGTGTATCACGTTTTGAACTACATTCAGTTTAGACAAATGAGCTAGTATTTTCAGTTGTAAGTTACCAAGGAAAAACGTATATTATGTATGCAGGCTCTATCATGGAGACACACACAAAAAAATGTGATAATTTTGGAAATATTTCTGTTTTAAGTAAACTGGAGCCCTTCAGCTTTCTGGGAAACTAAGCTGTATAAGAAGACTCATTCAGCTAAGATTTTTGTAATTTTCATGATGGTCATGTATATTACCTTTTTAAAAATTAAAAATTATCTACCTTTGATCTTGATATAGAAAATGTTTAAACAATTAAATTTGATAATTTTATAAATACTCTTATTAATACAACATTCTAATTAAAGCAGCTTGAAAAATTTGTGCTTAGATAGCTGACTCTAAAAAGATGAGTGGATTCTTTTAGGCATTCCCACTTTACTCTTATCAAATTGAAGTAAAAATTAGTGTGATAAGATGGTAGCTAAGTAGGATGATCTTACTTAAAGCAGAAATTTTGATACAGAAAAATTTAAATCTGTATTATAAATCCTCATCCCTTCATTGCCTTTACCTGATGCCTTCAATACATACCTATTTTCACTTGTATCAGAAGAAATAAGAAGCCTGCTATGGTATGTTCATCAAACAGTTGCAACCTGGAGGCCCTTTCCCTCTTTGCATAGATGGAGAATATCTGAACTGTTAGAAGCCTCCGTGGGACTCCACAGCCACAGAGTATTTCCTTTTAAATCCTCACTGGCTGTCTCTCCCAAAGTCTGGTGTGTGTGTCTGTGTCAGCTTTAGTAGGGAGCCGATTGGTTTGAGAGGTGACTTTCTGCCTTTGTGACTGGTACAGTTAGGAGAAATAAGATTTTCAGGAGTTCAGGAGAATTTGAAGGCTATATCAGTTATTTTTATTTGACCAACATGGTTGTCTTTTGTTAATTAAAAAAAAAACACAAAAAAACAAAAAAACAAATTGCCAGTCTGCTTCCAGAGCACTGGACGTGCGTACAGACTTAAGAGACGCATGTCCAAGAGTATACTGCTGCTGCTGCTAAGTCACTTCAGTCATGTCTGACTCTGTGCGACCCCAGAGACCGCAGCCCACCAGGCTCCCCCGTCCTTGGGATTCTCCAGGCAAGAACACTGGAGTGGGGTGCCATTGCCTTCTCCAATGCATCGAAGTGAAAAGTGAAAGTGAAGTTGCTCAGTCGTGTCCGACTCTTCGCAACCCCATGGATTGCAGCCTACCAGGCTCTTCCGTCCATGGGATTTTCCAGGCAAGAGTACTGGAGTGGGGTGCCATTGCCTTCTAGTGTACTATAATTATGTAACCCTCATCTCTCACGCCCAGATCAGAGTTTCTTTCAGGTAGTTTCTTAACCCTCCAGGTTTTAAGTATAGAATATCATGATCATTCTTTGCTTTACTGTCCATAGGAAATGAAAATCTGATCTCTCATTTCTGAGTTTTTGAATATAACCGGGAACATTATTTCATTAAACCCCACATCATTTTTATCAGATATTTACCAAATTCATAAATTATCTGACAGATAAGAGCATTAATAACTGCTGTAAATCCAGCCCTTCACACTCATTCATTCATCAGCCAAGATTTCTGGAGCTCCACCAATTCTGGGCCCCAGAGATGCGCCACACAAATATGGTTCCTGCTCCTAAGAAGTTTGTGATTGAATTGGGAAGCTTTCAAGAAAGCTGGTGGCTGAATATAAATGAAGAAGTGCTATAGAGATTAGGGAAATCTTTTAGAGCAGAGTGCCTGACCTCCGATAAGCTTCCTGAAAGGAGCTTCTGGTTTGTCTGAGTATTAACAGTCAGAGTACTCCTACTGTGAAATCCAAGTAGAGTACATTCTTCTTGCCAGATGCTCTACATTTTCAGAGCTGTAACTGACAGCCAGATACTCGCAGGTGCCATTGCCTTGTGGTCCACTAACCACGATGGGATATTTGTCTGTTACACTTAGTAATAGAAAGGTGAGATTTTAAACATTCTGCTTTTTCTTTTCTTTTTCTCTGAATAATGTCAGCTGATGATACTAGGGCCATATTACCTACATGTAACTTGATTGGTTTTTGAGTCAGCCCTTGAATGACTTTTTAATCAGTTGTGTAACTATGCCTAATCATGATACTTTGTTTATTCACACATGTAAATAACCACATGTGTACTTTAATGTTTATATTTATTTAGATGAATTCAGAAGTTAGTCATCTGTGATTTGGGGCAAATATGAGTGGTGGTATCAATTCTCCCATTTGTCAGATTTGGTTAACAGTACCTGTATTTACCTAACAGATTAAATATTTAATGTTTATGGAATGTTTGTGTTTCATTAGAGGTATCACTATTATGGTTGTTCATATGATTTGCGAATCATTAGTACCAACCATAGATGAACACAGCTGCAGAAAAGATCACATTTTCAGACAAATTATGACTCACTCAGATGGCTTTAACTTTTTTGTTTTTTTAATATAAATTTATTTATTTTAATTGGAGGTTAATTACTTTACAATATTGTATTGGTTTTGCCATACATCAACTTGAATCTGCCACAGGTATACACGTGTTCCCCATCCTGAACCCGCCTCCCTCCTTCCTCCCCATACCATCCCTCTGGGTCGTCTCAATGCACCAGCCCCAAGCAACCAGTATCATGCATCAACCTGGACTGGCTATTCGTTTCATATATGATATTATACATGTTTCAATGCCATTCTCCCAAATCATCCCACCCTTGCTCTCTCCCACAGAGTCTAAAAGACTGGCTTTAACTTTTTTGAATCCCAGACTTTCATTACAAAAGTTTTGGGGTCACAGACTCTCAAAATATCTCTTTTGCTTCCTCCCAGTCAAGATCATCCACTTGTCAAAAAGCTGTGTGATAATTTGGCCTCTTTGGAGGAAAGCCTGAGATGAGAAATCCTTTCCTAAGGCCCAGTAACTGGTTTGATTCAGGACTCCATCTTATTTGTTTCCTCCTTGGGGTTCCTTTGTCTCAGGAAAACCCAAGTCTGAAGAACTGTACTCTGGCTAAAAAATAGGTGATTTTTTTGGAATACTGCACAGCAGTTTCTAGTGAAGAGGTGGTGTTTGTCTTAGTATCCTGACACTATGCTTTTGAAAAGCTTGCAGTACCAAATTCCCATGTGGTTTATTTTTAGCTTGAGTCTACTCTGCTAGTAAAAATAAAGCTATTTTTGTAAGTGCTACTTCTAGTACTTACAGCTACATTTGAAAAGAAGTCACAGAAAACAGTCCAGAACTATGTGCAGTGCCCAGATTGTTGCAGAATTGTGTTTTGAATAAATCTTTTTATGATGGCTGCATTTCAGCTATACCAGAGGGTTCAGCTCACCCGGTACACACACACACACACACACACACACACACACACACACACACACACACACACACACACACACACACACACACACACAAAGGGGCTCATGGCCCCTTCCTTAGAGTACTTATTTCATCTGTGTGTTTGTCTAGCGTGTGTATGCTGGCTGTCCTTTATGCATTGTCTGCAGCCTCACTCGCGCACACAGACACTGAATAAATCTCTATGATGACGGGCCCCCTTAAGAGACAACGGATTGCTCTTTTAGAGAGTTGTGTGTTTCTATGGCAACTCCTTTCTAAAACTTTGAATTTTATCCATATATATTTTGCAGATACCAGAAACAAGCTTATGTTTAATTTAGAGACACTTTGAGTTTTGAAGAAGAGGAAATTGTAGCTCCTCAGCAGATGTCAAGAGTGTGCACCCTTTGTTTGAAAGCTTGCTGAAAAAAAAATGATTCTTTTTGTGCTTGACGCTTAACCAGAAGCCAGTGTTCCATTCAGACAAGGTTTTATTGTCAATTTTTCATGCTTCTTAGAGTAAGAGTCACACAGAGATATGCAACTTGACAAAACTAAAAAGGAGCCGAGTAGGCACAATATTTGGGGGGTCTATCCCCACTTCTCTCCCCATTCCCAGTTTTGTACATTATGACGTACATTGAATTAAATTTACTTTCATCATCTACTTCCTTTTCTCTGTGTTGCCACAGTATCTATGGGTTCTCAGTTACCAGCTACATCTGAAGGTTATGTTCTTTTTCTGAGAAGGGGACCATCTCCATGGCTCAATGCTTTGTGTTTGTTAACAGTTGGGATTCTGGAAGAGATGTGGCTGTTTTCCTGAGTGATAAAATACCTGTATAACAACCATTTCCTAATTTTATAGGAAAATTCAGACAAAGTAATTTGTAAGTCTTTGAGGTCTGTATGTACGGATTTTAGTTTGCTTTTAGTTGTCTTACTTTGCTTTTAGGGTGTTTTGTTTCCTTTTATAACCCTTCTGTGTATTTTCACTCTTTCTCCTTTCTTGCTAAAACACAGATTTCATTTTCTTCAAATCAGATCAGCTGTGTGGCTGGTGCTGTTTTGCCTTTTCCACATGTGCTAATTGTTCCTTGGCTTGTTTTGTTTACTGTTTTTGCAGACCTGATTTGCCATAGTCCTTGCCTTTCATTCTACCAAACCACATCATTGATTTCCCAGTGGGGAGAAGACTGCCTTTTCACTGGGTAATTAGTTATCTCATTTCAAAAGGACCAAGTTTCTCTGAGATGCCTTTGTCACACTTTAAATGTCTGCATGGGAGGATGATAGCCCATTTAGCTACATGCTCATCAATGTGGTGGAAGAAACGCATGGTTAGTCACCATGGAAATTCTGAAATATCTGAAGGGCAGAAGATGGTTAATTAGACCATTCATACTCAGTTATTGAGAGATTATGAGTTAGTTTATAGTGATAAGAAACCAAAGTAAGAGATAATATTTTTCAGCCCCATGAGGAAGTGGTAGTGTTGTTTATTCCTTTGGTGTATTTTCATTTGCTGAAGGAGGACTCTCCGCCACTTTATCTCTAATAATTTTTGTGTGATCTCTTGCTAAGTAAGCCAGCACGCTCCCAAAAGGCACATGCATCTCACTGCTGTTAGCTCTCCAGGATATGGAAAGAGAGTCAAAGCTAGACTCTTCACTGAAAGTGCAGGATGGAGGTAAGATTGCCCCTTAGCAGGCTCCCTCCATTTACAATGCTTTTGGGTCTTCCCGCATCCTCAGATCACCACCAATCTCTTGTTACTACACACCATGAACCCCTACCCAGGCCCCTGGCCCCATGCAGCCTGGTCTCAAGGCCACAGTCTTCCTCTACGTCCTTTTCCTGTCTTGGCCTCTTTATTTCCTTCTGTTCTCAATCAGTTACAACCAGGACTTCCCTGGTGGCTCAGTGGTAAAGAATCTGCCTGCAATGCAGGAGAAACAGGATTCTTGAGTCAGGAAGATCCCCCAGAGCAGGAAATGGCAACTCACACCAGTATTCCTGCCTGGGAAATCCCATGGACAAAGGAGCCTGGCAGGCTACAGTCCACAGGGTTACAAAAGTTGGACATGATTTAGGGACTAAACCACACCACCAGGGGGTAGAATCTACACTTCCACTGCAGAAGCCATGGGTTTGATCCCTGGTCAGGGAACTAAGATCCCACATACCTTGCGATGTAGCCAAAAATAAATCAACAAAATGGAAAAAAAAATTAGTTACAACTGTGTGGCTTCACCTTTCAACCCAGGCTTCAGGTCAGCCCAGGCCTTGTCTGTCCCCTCACCTGCTCCATCTGGCTTTCTCCTTTGGGGCTACACTAAGCAACTAGAAATATTCACTGTGAAAAGACAAGGAATGGCCATTTAATATTCTCAAAGCAGCCATGCACCAAGACATTTTAGAGCCCTGTTTTGTTTCAAACTTGATGTGAACAAAAAAGGTCTAAGATTTTTACAGGTTTTAAAAATGTATGTGGTCATATTTTCTTATGCTGTGTACGACTCAGATGGTCTGGTTCCTCCCTTACCTCCTCAGCTTCATCTTGCTCCAGATTTGCCCTCTCAGTCTGTTCTCCATCTGGCGGATGGTTTCTGAATGTGTCATAGTCCATCCTTCCACTTGGCCACTCCATATGGTCCCTCTGTCTGAAAGGTTTCTCCATCCCCTATCCCCAGACCTCAGTGTCCCTTCTTCAGGGAGGCCTCCCCTCGCCCTCATCTAATCTCGGTGCCCTGTTAGAATACCATGGACCTTTTCAGCAGAGCATTTATTATAGTTGTAGCTTTGTCTTTATCTGCATGGTTATTTCATTAATTTCTGTCTCTGTCATTGTCTCTAAGCTCCTACAGAGAAGCCATTCCTTGTCACCATGATTCCAGGACCAGCACAGGAGTGGACACACAGTAGGCACTTAGTGACTGCTGTTGAGTGACCATCTGCTTACATCTCTGGGGACCCACCCAATGGCCGTTGATCTCTTTCTTGCTAGCGCAGACCTGGTTGAAGTCTTTACTCTCTTCCAGCTGCTCTTGGGAAGCAGGCCCTAGACCCAGTCCATCCCCAGGGGAATTTGGGGTTAATCTAAGCAAATCAAAATATAGTGAGTCTCCTACATATGAACCTTCAAGTTATGAACTTTCAAAGATATAAACATGCATTCACATGTCCAGTCGCTTAAGTTAGATCACGTGTCTAGTGTACATTGTCACATGCATGCATTCTCTACAAGTGGTTGTGCTTTTGTGTACCGTACTGTACATTACTATATAGAGTACATTAGTACAGTGTCTTTATTTCAAGTCGAGGATGTCTGGAAGCAAGCATAAAAGCAGCAGTGATGTAGCTGGTACTACTGTACTTTTCAAGGTACTGTATTATAAGATTAAAAATATTTTCTTTAATTTTTTGTGTTTGTTTTTTATGTATTATTTGTGTGAAAAGTATTACAAACCTATCACAGTACAGTATTATGTAGCCAGTTTTGTTAGTGGTTACGTAGGCTAACTTGGTTAGACTTGTGAACAAACTGGACTTTGGACACACTCTTGGAATGAAACTTGTGTGTATGTAGGGGATTTAATGTACACAGAAAGATGGAAAGAACCTAGGTCCTCAGTGATATTGGTGAGCTGCTAAATAAACCATCTCCACTGTATCCAGGCAACTCTGTTGTATGAGATAGAAGGTCCTCTTATTTACTTAGGTCAATTCAGATATTTTCTGTATCTGAAAATATCCTGATATAGAATGTCATGAGTGAATGAACCCACCGATAATGATCAGCTTAATCTCACATCTTCCCGAGTCTCTTTCTAATTCAGTTTTCTCTTCATTTCCCAGCACATGAAGTGTTGGGCTGCTGTAGTGAAGAAGTCAGCCAACATTGACAACCAGTGATGTTGCTGTGCCCAGTCGCTCAGTCATGTCTGACTCTGCAGTCCCTTGGACTGTAGCCCACCAGGTTCTTCTGTCCATGGGATTTTCTGTCCAGGCAAGAATACTGGAGTGGGTTGCCATTCCCTTCTTCAGGGCATCTTCCCCAACCAGGGATCAAACCCACATCTCTTGCATCTCCTGCACTGGCAGGTGGATTCTTTACCGCTAGTGCCACCTGGGAAGGCTTGAACCCCCAAGTAACTCCTCTGTGTTTAGAAAAGGGTTTCCTTCCACTAAATGCTCCATACCCTGAACTTGAACTCATGGTCTTCTTCACCTCTCACCCTTTGACTCCACACTTTGTTCATTGCTCTTTGGGGCAAGCTCTTCTCTAGGGAGGTGGAGACTCAGGTTAAGTCATACCTAGCAGTTTCCTGTTTGTGACCCTGGAAGCTCTTGAAGGGTGCGGGCAGGTTTGATAGAACCTGTAGGTGTTTTCAGACGCTGAGCTGGTTCATTCCCTGTGGCCGTTGCTCTCCTCAGTTCCTGTGCCAGCTCTTCACGCTGGATACTGCACAGTATCTCTTTGTGTGGGGATGAAACTTTCAAGTCCTACCCATTCTGTACATACTGTGTCTTCTCTGGAGTTTGGCAAGTTGTATTTTAGCTCCCCTCCCCCAGCACACACACACAGACACACACACTTCTCCATTGTTACAGAATGTTTCTACACAAGAGAGGAGTTCTGTCTGTTTCTTGGCATTTTTGTTGGTGGTGGTAAGGCAGAGCTTTAAATGATCCTTGAAAATTCCATGCCTGGTGGGCAGAGGAGCCTGGCAGACTACAGTTCATGGGGCCACAAAGAGTCAGACATAACTGAGCAGACACACACACACACACACACACACACACACACACACACAGCTTTCTTTTTTAAAGTATTGCATGAATTTATTACTGATTCTTTTTAATGTTTTTTATTGTAGTAAAAGTCACATGATGTAAAACATACTGTTTTAACCATATTTAACTGTGCAGTTCAGTGGCACTAAGTACATTCAGTTGTTATACAGCTCTCACCATCATTCATCTCCCGTATTTTTCACCTTCCTAAACTGAAACTCTGTCCGCATTAAATACACATTCCCCATTCCCCTTCCCCACTCCCTTCACCCCGCAGCCCCTGGCATCTACCAATTGTGCTTGCTTACTTAAACCAAATAGGAATGATCTGCTTTGGCCCACCACCAGGGGCAAGTAACATTCTCCAAGATTAAGAAAATAATCCTAACCATTTCAAAAGGCAGTTAGGAGAAGAGTGAGGTATACAGTGAAAGTGTTTTTTATGCCTGGGGAGGTGCTGTACATAGTATTCAAATTATAAGGATATAAAGACAAGCCCTTGTGAAGTATCTTTTCACGCTGCCTGGTGCCTACCTGTTTCCCTCTTGACCCCCAGAGATGTGCGGAGCTGGTCATCAGTGTGGCTTCACGTACAACAGGGCTTAGTTATCCTGGAACCTTTAGCATGAGTCAGCTGCTTCTTCTGATAGCAGAATGCACCTGCTGGCTTCTGAATTTGATTTCTTTTTTAACCTTGGTGATTTATATTGAAATATATATATATATATATTCCTCATAGGTAGTGATGAGGCAACTTCCTCATCTTGTTATCTGAAAAAGGGGCTTTTTGCAGTATTGATAGTTGATCTGTGTCTTGTTCTGATTCAGTCACCTGGCATTTTTGCACACCTACTGTGTGCCACACATGCTTCCACATCCAGATGTAAATAAAACAGATGAACACTTCTGCCCTCTTGGAGCATATATTCTACTGGATGGAAACAGAAAATAAGCAGGAAACAAATAAGCAAATTCTAATATGTTTGGAGATTATGTGTGTCCGTGCATGCTCAGTGGCTCAGCCGTGTCCAACTCTTTGTGACCTCACAGACTATAGCCCCCCAGGCTCCCCTCTTCATGGGATTTCCCAGGCAAGAATACTGGAATGAGTTGCCATTTCCTCTTCCAAGGGATATTCCCGACCCAGGGATTGAACCCGTGTCTCTTGCACATCCTGTACTGGCAGGCAGATTCTTTACCACTGAGCCACGGGGGAAGCCTGTTTGGAGATAATAATTGCTATTAAAGAAGAGGAAAAAGTAGAGCAGGGTAAGAAAAGTGTCAGTTTGGTTCGACAAGGTTGAAGTTTTAAGTTAGGTCGTCAAAGCAGGCCTCCTGTGTCTTTGGTCTTTGTTGTTGTCGTTTTTACAGAATGTTGTAATGGTTTAATATTGCAAGTGAATTGTCTGCATAAATTAAATGTCTGAAATGAAAGTCATTCAACTGAAGACTAAAAATCTGGTCGCTAAATGCTTAAGAAAGCATGGGATACTGAACTGGCCCTTGTCTGGAATTCTCAGGTTCCCTTAGTTTAGTGTCCTTTTCCAAAAACAGTTTTTATTTTGTATAGTCTTCTAGTAGAGGGTATCGCTGACACCTGCTTCCCTGTGTTTACAGTTAAACCTAACAAGCCGTCTTTCCTCCAAGACCAAGAGGCTTGTCCACAGCGTTTCCCTTCAGTGTTCTAAGAAGGCTTCCCTGGTTGGCTTTGCAGCCCGTAACAATGATGGGATTTGCAACCCGCTCCTGGTTCAGCCACGCAGGAAAAAAACACTCAAGTTGTGGATGTTCTCCCCTTTAAACACGTGTTTTGTGTTTTGGTGGTGGTGGTTTGGGGTTGTTGTGTCTTAGGCATGGACTTATTATATCCATACAAGTTACAGATCACAGACAACCCTGCCTGGAATATGTATGTATGATACTGTATGTCTACTGTGTGTATGGTCTCCTTGGGCAGGGATCCTTCTGCCCATTTGCTGTGTGACCTGAAGCAAAGATGAGCCTTCTTCAAGGTCTGGAGTGTGTGTGTGCACCCTCTCCCGTGTTTGGCCTCTCCTTGCTGCACACAGCCTTTGTGTTCTCCCAGAAGCAGCTGAGTCTTGGGAGAGGCTGGCACATGGCTCCTCCCGTCATTGCTCTGGGGCAGGACCACATCAGGATTGCACTTGGTTTTGCCTCCGGTCCAGTACTGAGTAGGACAGTGCTCTTCACAAGGTCAGCTGGAGCTCAGGCCATCAGAGTGAGTGTGCTCTGAGGGTTGGCAGATGTCTTTCCACCCCTTGCCTGGAAGGGAAGTTGCTCCCTGTCACTCACCAGATTCAGAGGGTGTGATGATCCGTGGGAGCGAGGCTAGAGCCTTTAGAGCGTGGGTCCTCCAGAGACACTGGGTGGCCACCCTGGCTCATGGCCAGATCTGAATCTGCCACTCACATTCTGAGTTGCGCAGTGCCCTTCTGTCACCTCCTAAAAAACAGTGACCTCGAGAACGTCGCATACTTTCTCTAAGCCTCAGTTTCCTCATTTATAAAACGGGATAAGGACTTCCCCGGGGGCTCAGTGGTAAAGAGTCTGCCTGCCGATGCAGGAGACATGGATTCGATCCCTGATCTGGGAAGATCCCACACACCACAGAGCAACTAAGCCCGTGCACCACAAACCATTGAGCCTGTGCTCTGGAGCCCGGGAACCGCAACTCCTGAAACCTGAGCAGTCTGGATAGACTCTGTGCTCAACAAGAGAAGCCTCCACAATGAGAATCCTGCGCACTGCATCTAGAGAGCACCCCCCACTCTCTAAACAAGAGAAAACCCCGAGCAGCAACAAAGACGCAGCACAGCCATAAACAAATAAAAGTATATAAAAATAAAAGGAAGTGGCTAGTTTCCAAATTACTTCAAGATTATTTCCACTTATGTTTTCAAGGACACTATTAACTGTCCTTCTCCTAAAAATTGGCCTTTTTTATATGATGAGGCTCTTCTGCTTCTTCACTCTTTATCCTTCTCAACTCTCCATGAATGGGTCTTATTCATGATTGACCTGAAATACTGAGTTTGCACTGGTATCTCTGAGTAAGGAGTTGGGCTGTTGACAAAAACATGTTGCGGCCCAAAGTCTGTATTGCAGAAGAGACAGGGGAGTGGAATTGCATGCTCTTGTTCTTTTAGTATTCCTATTTAATTAGAAAAGAATCTTTAGCTTAGAGGTAAAATGGCCCAAAGCCATATAACATATGAGTCTCTAGAACTGGAAGTCACTTCTTTGGAATATGATTCTTATCCTTGGTTATGAATTGATACCAATATCTTATGTGAAATGCCTATACTCTGGAAAATTATACTATTCTAGATATACACCTAATAAATATACCTGTCTCTCAAAAAAAGATTGGAGCCAGTTCTTTTGTCTCTAAATAGGGACATAGCAATGTGTACATTGATGGGATTCCGTCTTATTTTTAAGATTTTCAAGAAAGAAGATTTCATAACTTCTCTCATTAATCTACTCCACTGTTTAATTGGGTCAGATGCCAGAACACTCTTTTTTATCTAACTTAAATCTCTCATGCTATAGCTTAAGTATACTTTCTCTCACTCTGCCTAGGATATTAAAAGCAACTAATGGCCATTATTCATAATAATGTTCATAAAAATCCTCTGTGTATTTGAAATGTTAATACTGTAACTGACAGCAAGCATAACTCCCAAATATCAGTTAAGTTTAAAATAGAGAAGAGAGACCAGCTCATAATAAATGTAGAAGACATAGTAGTGTTTAATTTTGATGAATGAGTAATACTGTTAACTAATGTGACTTAGACTAAATGAAACACATTTATCTATTAATTCATTCACTTAAATATTTATTAGGCACCTACTTTGTGATATTGTGTTATATTCAGAAGTACCAGAAGAAGATAAATCATGGAATTGAGATGATTTCAAGGTAAGGGATTTTTTTTTTAAGTAGAACTTAGGCATATTCCTCAGATTGTGAAGCTAGAATAACCCAACCTTAAGAGGATAACTCTTGTTCTATCTAATAAACCTGTGATATGTACAACCATATCTTGAGGCATGCCTGAAAAGACAGTCTGCTGATTAGAACAGGCTTCACTGGTGGCTCAGTAATAAAGAATCCACCTGTCAATGCAGGAGACATGAGCTTGATCCCTGAGCTGGGGAGACACCCTGGAGAAGAAAATGGCAGTATTTCACTGCAGTATTCTTGGCTGGGAAATCCCCTATGGACAGAGGAACCTGGTGGGCTACAGTTCATGGGGTTCACAAAAAGTCGGACACAACTTAGCGGTTAAACAAGAACAATCTTACAGCATTTCTATTATATTTACAGCTGCCCCATTACTAAAATCTATAATAGGAGTCAAAATTCTACTCTTCATTGTCCTTGAGCCCTCCAGTTGGTAACCCCTTCATTTCAGTGTTAATGTTGAAGAGATCCCTGTGTCTTTCCATGTATATTTGGGCATGTGTAAGCATCAGTCAGTGTAGGACTACAAGAGGTTTATCACTAGAAATAAATTACAGAGTCATGGAGCATGAAAATGATGTGCCCAGGAATGCAGAATACCGGCTTACCTTCTGCCTCCTTCCTTTATCATAGACAGCAGAGGCACAAAGGAGCAAGAGATTTATTCTGAAGCCATTTGACGTTGACCAAGCAATTTATAACAGATGAAATGCTGATTTATTGCTGCGAAGAAAAGAATGGGTGTTCTTGCCCAAATGCCATTAATAGCTTTATTGTTTCAAGTGCAAATTATATTCAGCAATTTGTTAGTCTCCTTTGGAGGCGAAGTTGAAGTAATTCAGTGTAGGCTTTCAGCAGAAAAAGGACAAAGTAATTAGCAAATGGTAAAAGAATTCATTCACGAAGCTTGGCTGATAGTTGAATTCTCTGTCTGAACTGTAAAGACGTAGAAAACATAGCATTTAAAAAATGCAAGGTGATACAAGCATTTGTGTAAGACAGAAAAGCCATAGGCGGGCTTTGTAGGGTGAAGAATGCAGTCTTCTGTAGGTGCTGCCGGTGGTGTCTGCTATATGGTGACATTGTGCTAGTCATCAGACAGAAGGCAGAACTGAAAAAACAAACATTGCCCCTGCCCTTAGGGACCTTACTCTCTGATGGCAAGAATAAGATAACTCAAAATTCATTCAAATATATAACAGGAGAGTATCGGTATTTCAAGAAAGGTACACTTGAAGTGTTTCCAAGGGGGGAAAGATGGCATTCAGAAGGTGATATTGGAAGTCAGTTTTAACAGATGCCTAAGATTTCTGTAAGTGTTAGTCACTCAGTGATGTCCAACTCTTTGTGACCCAATGGACTGTAGCCCACCAGGCTCCTCTGTGCATGGAATTTTTCAGGCAAGAATACTGGAGTGGGTTGCCATTCTCTTCTTCAGGGGGGTCTTTCTGACCCAGGGATTAAACCCAGGTTTCCCGCATTGCAGGCAGATTCTTTTATGTCTGAGCCACCAGAGAAGCCTGGTGTAGTCACAGTTTGGGCTGTAAAGCAATTCTAGACTGAGGGAATGCCCAGAAGTGGAAAGTCTGGGCTGATTGGTAGACTCTCTGATACCTAAGTTGTGATGGGATGACCATAAATTCCAGTTTGCCCTGGATGGTCCTTGGGCCACATGTTGTCCCAGTGTAATTATTAATAGCACTCTCTTTCACTCTTAAGAGAGGGGTGGAATGAAAGGGTGGGAGAAAGGCTCAAGAAGGAGAGGATATATATATATACTTATGGCTGATTTGTATTGTTGTGTGGCAGAAACCAACACATTGTGAAGCAATGATCCTTCTGTTAAAAAAAAAGTTATTTTATGATTTACCAGTAATATGGTAAATTATACAGTAAATTTGGTGGCCATGAAAATGTCCACTCTGCCCTCCTGCTTGGTTTAGGGAGCACTGCCAACTGACATCCCCAGCTGTGGGCCCCTCTGGACACGCCATGCCTTGGCCCCTCGACCATGCTCCTTTGGGCTACTAGGCAGGACACAGGCTTCCTCCACGGAGCTGCTTTGGCTCGAGCACTCTCCACTGGCATGGCTAAACCTTCTTGGAATCGTGCTGCTCTCTTCAGATGTTTTCCACCTAATCCCCCTCCCTCCTCCTCTCCTTTACACGTACCACACATCTCGATCTGCAGGTTTTCTGCGCTTTCCTTGCTCCCCTGCCCGAGAAACTTCTTGCACATATAATCTCATGTTAGTGTCTGTATCTCAGGAGAACTGAACTCATGCAGTGGCCCTAGTTACTGGTAAGTATTAAATACTACATGAGGATAAGACTAGAAAGAAAAACTGGGACCATGTTGTAGGCAACTTTGAAAAGTGCTTGGAAGCATTTGACCTTAATTCATTAGACTCTGGGGCTTCCCAAGTGGCGCTGGGCAGTGGCAAAGAACCCACCTGCCAATGCAGGAGATGAAGATTCAATCCCTGGGTTGGGAAGATCCCTTGGAAGAGGATATGGCAGTCCACTCCAGTATTCTTGCCTGGAGAATCCCCGTGGACAAAGGAGCCTGGCAGGCTACAGTCCATAGAGTTGCAGAGTCAGACATGACTGCAGTGACTTAGCATGCACGCATGCATTAGACTGTGAGGCTCCATGGAGGGTTTATCTGTTACAAAATAATGATTAATTACTTGGTCCTCCTGATGAAGAGAAAGATCACTGAAACAAGGAGGTCAGTTAGGAAGGTTCAGCAATTGTCCAACAAGAGCCTAAATAAGAATAGTGTTTGTGATGACAAACCCTGGCGTGGCTTTGAGAGACATTGCGGAGGCAAGAGCTGTGGGTTTGGAGATAGTGACAGAGAGAGGAATCAGATTATTTAATCACTCTGTGCCTTAGTTTCCTCATCTGTGAAACAGGAACTACTCCAAGCCCTACATCACTCATAAAGTCATACTGAGAATGAAATGAGTATTTATTTCAAAAATTTCAAATATAATTTAGAACAGTACCAACTCTTAGGAGGTTAGCAAGTGTTTCTGCATTTGTTTGCCCATTGCCATATGGCAGCATCATCCAGTAGAACTTTCTGCTGTTGTGAAAATGTTTTCTATTTGTGCTGTCTAGTACAAGAACCACTAACCATGTATGGCTGTTTTGAGCACATGAACTGTGATTAGAGTGACTGAGGAATTGAATTTTTGTTGTTGTTGTTCAGCCGCTAAGTCGTGACCCCTTGGACTATAGCACACCAGGCCTCCCTGTCCCTCACTACCTTCTGGAGTTTGCCCAAGTTCATGTCCATTGAATCGGTGATGCTATCCAACCATTTTCATCCTCTGCTGCTCTCTTCTCCTTTTGCCTTTAATCTTTCCCAGCATCAGGGTCTTTTCCAATGAGTAAGCTCTTCACATCAGGTGGCCAAAGTATAGGAGCTTCAGCTTCAGCATCAGTGCTTCCAATGAATATTCAGGGTTGATTTCTTTTAGGATTGACTAGTTTGATCTCCTTGCAGTCCAAGGGACTCTCAAGCTTCTTTTATCCAACCCCACAGTTCAAAAGCATCAATTCTTTAGCCCTGAGCATTCTATGGTCCAACTCTCACATCCATACATAACAGTTGGAAAGATCATACCTTTGACCCTACGGACTTTTGTCAGCAAAGTGATGTCTCTGCTTTTTAATACACTGTCTAGGTTTGTCATAGCCTTACTTCCAAGAAGTAGGTGTCATTTTAAACTGAATTTTTAACTTCATTCAGCTGAAACTTGAATAGTCATATGTGGTGAGTGGCTGCATTTAGAAGTATCACCTAAATCTCAGAGTATTAAACAAACTAATAGTAATCACAGAGTGAGAGTTGATTCTTACATTCTCAAATGCCTGTTAAACTGCTGTGACTTACTTGTGAGTAAGCCGGTAGGCTCGGTTGCTGATCACTGTAGTCAGAGATAACCACAGAGAGGGCTGTGATCCTAATCAGACTCTGGTGAGGTGATCAGAGCAGTTAAGAAAGGAAGGGAGGAGGAGAATATTTCCAGTAACTCTGCAACGAGAAAACTACTTGAGACTTGATGGAGAGCAATCGTGTCGTGGTTTCTGCAAGTAGCTAATAGGTGGTTAAGACCTTCCGTTAAATGGAATCTGGACTGTCAACTGTCCCTTTCCCAGGCCAAAAGAGAGGAGGTGTCGCACTGCCTGCTATTATGTTTGCCTACCAGTAATAGCCAGGATAGCACTGTTATTATGTAAGGTCACAGCTGAGGACTCCCGGTAGTTCAAGGACAGCACTAATTGGAACTCCAAGGGATGTATTAGAAGGAAAGGTGCACAGATTTCTTGGTATTTGTAAGGGTAGGATAAAAAGACATGTGTGTGCCTATAGATCCAAAAATAAGACCTTTTAAATAGGACTCCTTCCCTTCTCTGCATCCCCTTGCCCTGCTTGGGCAGTGCTGGCCTTTCCAGTTCCAGGAATATCTCTCTGGATGGGGAGTTTGTGTGGGGCTTGCAGCCAGCTGCCCCCACATCATTGACTCACCATTGAGATTTATGATGCCTTTGAAACTCCAGGTGCCTCTGCTGTTAAGTAACCTGTATGAATCAGGGTCTTTCTCTCAGGAGATGAAGGAGGCAGATGTGTAGCACAGTAGCAAGAGGGAGAATTTTTAGTCTATCCGGAGAGAAGATCATAGCTGTTGATTGCTAGACCCATGCCCAGTGCTAGTTATTTTAACTTCAGTGTTCTTATCTGTAAAATGGGAGTGCTGGTATTCTCAGAGTTACTTAGAAGATTACATGAGTTGACAGGAGCCTTTTATGTGGAAGTGCTGGAAGAAATGTTCATTCCATGTGCCTTACTGTACCTCTAGTCTCCTAATTTTCTTAAGTTCCCATCCATTATTGTTCCAAAACCCAGTGTTACATGGGACTCTCAATTCTGTTAAACCCCAGCTCCCAAATCCCACACCTACATCCCTCCCATGCACTTGGCCTTGCGGAGCAACTTTGAGCAGCCTTCCCTCCCTCTCTTGTGGTCACTTCTAGTGTTCCCAAGGTCAGAGCCTACCTGTCCTGTACACCTTGGTTCCCCATCTACCAAACGAAGAGAGTGACGAGGGGAGCTGAAAGCCCTACAGCTCTAGCGTTTGATAGGTTTCTGTACACAAGACCACCACCTGATTTTGTTCCTTTTTTAAAAACATTTGTTGATTTTTTCTCTTTATCAAAACCCACAACATTTTTAAAAAACATATTTTTAAGAAGAAGCAAGCAAGGAAGGAATTAAAGCATTCTTGATTTTACCATCTCTGGAAACTCCTGTATGCATTCTGGTTGTATCTTATAATCTTGTGTGTGTAAGACAAAAATCTAATCATTTCCACTTTTTGGTAACATCCTTCCTAAATGTCATCATTTCTTGAATATTTTTTCTGCATCACTAAACATTCCTCTACCCCATCACTTCACATGCCTGTCTAGAATGCCATGTTTGAATGTATTCTGATTTATTACTGGACATTGAGGTCGTTTCTCCTTTTTTCCACTTGTGTGAACAAGGCAGAACATTATAGAAAAAGCAGCAAATAGCATCCTCACACATACAACTTTTCACGTATCCTTGAAATGGAATTACCAGATCAAAAAGCATGCACATTTTTAAGGGTTATAGTACCACATTGTCAAGTTAGCCTGCTGAAAGGATGGATCTGTTTTCTCCTCCCATCAGGGCCCATAAGGCTTGGACCACTTGATTCCTGATGGAACCAGTAGTCCTACTTGAGGGGAAAATGCGAGGAAGAGAGAAAGAAAAATAACGCTTTTTCCTACTCGGGTCTCATATGTTTTTAAGCTCTCCTTGAATAGGACGTCTCCTTGGCTTGAGTGGGATTCTTATTTATCACCCACTAGCTTCCTCTGCCTCCTCTAAATTGCCACCTTTAAATCAACACACTGTTCCTTTGAAGTGTCGACCCTCTGGGAAAAGCCTTTCTGCACCTCTGTCTCATCAAACTGGAGAATCTCATCAGAGTCTTTCTTTCATCTCATCTCATTCTGCAACAATATTTTTTCTTTTCTCTCATATTGCCTTTTTGATTTAGTGCTTTAATTTGGCATGTGGGTTCTTTGTATCACCATTCTGGATAATTCATGCCAGTCTAGGTTGAATATTCTATAAAAATTGTGTGAAATATTCTGTGAAAGATGTCTTACAGATTTAAAGGATGGCCAAAGAGAAAAGGCTGAGCGCTTGTGGTAACTACACAACTTGTGATTCCAAGGGCTCAGGAGACTACCTTTTCTCTAGTTGGATAAGGATAAGCAGTTTTGTTTTGTTTTGTTTTGTTTTTTCCTCATCAATTTCTCTGGGACATAGATTGTGGCTTTAGCAGGTTGATCAGACCACATTCCATCATTTTCAAGGATGTGAATACGCAGGTTCCTTAGAGGAAGAGTCTGGGGATCAGGCTTAGAGAAAGGCCCCATCCACCTCCTGCCTGGGATCCAGGACAGCGGGGAGCAGCTGGGGAGAGACGTAGCGCTTTTCTTAGTGTCCTGTTTCAGCGGCTTGTGGGAAGGCTTATGCTGGAGTGATGTGACAAGCTGTGAACAGCAGATCAGAGAAAAAAACGTGAGATAATTTAATTGAGGAGCTTGGGGAGAGGACAGCTGAAGAGCAGAGAGCAGGGACGTGGAGAAAAAGGGCTTCTGAGGAAGGGATAAATTATGAAAGAGCCTTCTGAGCACAGTATGAAAAAAGTGCTTCCTCATTTCTCTGGCAGTTTGGGTCAATTTCCTACCCTCACATACTTTGCAAAAAAGGAAATAATTTATTTTTATTACTGCCCCATTCTCATTATGGCAATTTTTAATATCACATATAGCAAGCCACCCATTTCTGCTAACTTCCTCTTTTTTCTGGGTTTGGTATTTACTATTTCTGCTATATTCTACCATTTCGGGAAAAAATCTTTTTTTGTCATTTTCTTTTCCTTTTTTTAAGTAGCAGTAGAAATGTGAGACTGACAAGCTACGGTGTGTTCTCTTTGAAATATCTTTTGGTGGCTACTGGAGGTCTTTTTATTTCTTCGACTGTCATTTGCTCTGAATTCTGAAATTTTATATCTTCATTCCCAAACAACTTTTTTGAGCTTGTTTCATACTTCAATCCTTATTGTTCACTCTGATTCACATTATTTAAACACTACCTAGTCTTTTAGTAAATCTCAACTAATATCCTTCCTGGGTGCTTGAAAAAAACAACAATTCAAAAATGGCTTTCCTGGAGATTTTAAGGTAGTTGTTTATTCAAGTTGAAATAATTCATTTACTAAAATTTTCGGCTGTCCATTTCTTTCTGTGTTGAGACCAGTTTATTTAAGAATAGCTGGCCATCTCATTTAGAGCAAGGTTTTGAAAGTGTTGCCCATCAGCTTTGGATCATGGCATGATTAAAGCCATTTTAGACACTTCCATCTTTACATTTTATCTAGAAGACTTTACACACTGTAAATGACAGAATCAGTGCCTCAGCATAAAATCATCAGCTTCAGTCCTTGAGGGAAGATTCCACTGGAATATAAGGATTACCACCACCACCCCCCAACACACACACACACACACACACACACACACACACACACACACACACAGCGATGACTACATCAGTACACCATGACTTAGAGTTGAACACAGTGTTTGTTGGAGCATCACTTCTGTGTTTCTGTGAAATCGTCTTTGGCCACACATAGTAACAGGAGAATATTGCTTCTAGCATATAACCCCAAATTCAGTACCCCTAAATGTATCTTTTTAAAAAATCCTTCATCTTTTCAGCTTTTGGGGATTCTCCTTCTGTGCCCATGAATCTATATATATAATTTTTTCAGGTTTAAAAAAAATTCTTATTGGAGTATAGATAATTTAAAAATTCTGTGTTAATTTCTGCTGTACAGAAAAGCGAATCATATATATATATATATATATATAATGTCTCTACTCTCTTTTAGATTTTTTTCCCTTAGATCATTACAGAGTATTAAGAAGCGTTCCCTGTGCTATACAGTAGATCCTTATTAGTTACCTATTTTGTATATAATAGTGTGTATATGTCAATTCCAATCTCCCAATTAAAGTCCTCCCAACTACCCTGTAACCATGTTTGTTTACTACATTTGTG
This sequence comes from Budorcas taxicolor, assembly GCF_023091745.1. Classification (NCBI taxonomy): domain Eukaryota; kingdom Metazoa; phylum Chordata; class Mammalia; order Artiodactyla; family Bovidae; genus Budorcas; species Budorcas taxicolor. Next base: position 51,627,299 of record NC_068918.1, read on the forward strand.
ATTTTATTTCTGTTTTGTAAATAAGTTCGTTTGTACCATTAAAATTTTTTTACTTCTTTAATTTTTTATATTTATTTCTTTTTAATTTTTAGCACTTTATTTTTAATTGAAGGATAATTGCTTTACAATATTGTGTTGGTTTCTGCCATACATAAACATGAATCAGCCATAAGTATACATATGTCCTCTCCCTCTTGAACCTCTCTACCACCTCCCAACCCATCTCACCTCTCTAGGTTGTCACAGAGCCCTGGTTTGAGCTCCTTGAGTCATACGGCAAATTCCCACTGGCTATCTGTTTTACATATAGTAGTGTATATGTTTCCATATGTACTCTCTGCATTTGTCCCACCCTCTCCTTCCTGCCTCTCGTGCCAGTAAATCTGTTCTTTATATCTGTGTCTCCATTGCTGCCCTCCAGATAGGTTCGTCAGTACCATCTTTCAGAATTCCATGTATGTGTGTTAATATACAATATTTGTTTTTCTCTTTCTGGTGTACTTCACTCCAAATAATAAGCTCCAGATTCATCCACCTCATTAGAACTGACTCAAATGTATTCCTTTTCATGGCTGAGCAATATTCCATATATATATATATATACCACAGCTCCTTTATCCATTCATCTGTCAGTGGACATCTGGGTTGCTTCCATGTCCTAGCTGTTGTAAATAGTGCTGCAATGAACAATGGGATACATGTGTCTTTTTCAGTTATGATTTTCTCAGTGTATATTGCCCAGTAGTGGGATTGCTGGGTCATATGTTAATTTTATTCCTAGTATTTTTAAGGAATCAGATTCCACATGTAAGCAATATGATATACATAGAATCTGATGTAAAATTTTTAAAGCGAAGTTTGAATGTCAGACTCTTACTAAAGTTTCATTTGTTCCTAATTCCATGATTGAAATTCCATAGTTGAAAATTTGTTGGAAGTCAAAGAGAAAAGGTCATGAAATGGCTCAGCCAGTCACTTAAGCACTTTGTCAGTTTCCACCCGTTTCTCTCAAGCTGCCTTCTACACACACCCCATCTTCTTGCTTAAACCTAGGTGTTTTCCCTCTATATGCAAATCCATTCATGTCCTTTTGGAAGATGACACTCTTTTTTCTTGGGGTTATCATTCCTTGCTATTGAGTGGGTCAAATGGTTCAAATTAGTCAGAGGGAGACTTAAATGATGAACTCATATATTTCAATATGAATTTGATTTTAAGTCCTGGCACATCAGTCATATTTAGGAGAATGTCACTCTGCACTTTTGAAAGGATATACGTGCAGTAAGAGACCCTCTAGGGACCTTCAGGAAACCTTATCAAGCATTTTCCCATCATCCTGAGGGAGCTTGGATTGTATTTTAAGTGTTTTGCACTTAAAAAGTTTTCCACGTGAACCAATTTTGTAAAAAGCTGACTGCATACTGATTTTGTAAACCCCTTTCCTCCTTACCCTGCGTATCTTCCCAAGTTTATCTCCAAGTGCTTCCTATCACCCAAGCACTTAAACAAGATTGCAGACATTTTCATCTAAGCTGGTAGCAGTTAATTGCCTGTCTTTGTCTGCATTTCAGCACTTAATACTATTTTGACAGGGGTTGCATACTCTCTGTCTTTCTGGAATTTTTTTAAAGTGCTCTTATGAGTAATTTGAGAAATTCCAAGTGTAGATGAGTTGAGCTGTTCTTTCCTTTGTTGGGTTTTTTTTTTTTTTTTCTTTTAGGGACATTTAAAGAGGACCCACTGTGTGCCCGGTAACATGGTCTCCTCACTCCCACAAACATTGTCTAACTTTATTGCTTCTTCCCTTGGCTCTGCACCTTGAATATCCACTGTAATCTCACGGTGGGAGTGGAGTGAGGCCAGGGGGTTGCAGGAGGAGAGAAGAAAGGTCACGCTCTCTGGGCGGTACATCCATTTTGATCGGTGATTCAGTCTGCAGTCTCAGCTGCATTGCTTCTTCCATCCTTAGGTGACTGGTTGGTAAAAATCCTGGTTGCTTATCAGCAGAGGTGATTTGTCATCAAGGATGGCAGTGGCACTCTGGGAAGTTTCAACATGAGTTTGTTTCTGTTTTCCTTTACAAAATCTGTGTTTGCTCACCTGCATGGTAGGTGAATGGGAGACTCAGCTCACCCAATGGAGTGTGTCAGGCAGGATTACCGATTTCTTTATGGTTGCTTCTTGAGTATTTGTAAGAAATTGGCTTTATTGCTGTTCTCAGTAGGGCTTACTCACCCAGTCAGTGTTTCAAAACCTCAGGCCTGTCATCCCAGAACAGCGGTGTTCCTGGAGGTGCTTTCCCTAACCTGAGGCATAAACCTCCTTCAGGTGCAGCAGGCCTGGCTGCAGTGTCCCTTTCCTGGCCAGGCCCCACTGTCCTCTTTAGGGCCCTGTCTGCTGACAGCTGCCCGGGCCTCCTTTACCTCAGGGATAAGCGTCGTACCTGCACTTTGCTCTTGACACCAGACTTTGATTTTTCTCCCCTTTCTTCCTTCGTTCCTCCCTCCCTCCTGCCCTTCTTTCCTCCCTCCCCTCCTTCTCCCTTCCATTCCTCCAGCAAACATTTATTGAGCACCTACTGAATACCTCACACTGCGCAAAGTCCCAAGAATCCAGAGTTAAATAAATAAGCCTTTTCTCTGTGTTGTTCACAAGTAACTAATGAGGTTTGCCCCAAAAGCAAACCATAGGTACCTGTTTTCTTAAATGAAGGGGAAAATAGTATCTTTAGCTGAATCAGCTCCATGTTTCTAGATGGGATTGCCCACAACTTTGTTATCAGGGAGTAGGGTCTAGCATGGAGATTTTTCAGGACACTATTCATCCATCAAATATTAATTAAGTGCTAAATGCGTGAGTTCTGTACCAGACACAAGAAATATAAAGCTAGGTGAGACATGGTCCCTTTCTCCAGGCTCATACTGTAACCAAGGAAAGAGCTCCAAAAAGTGTATGTTAATGGCATAATAAGAGCCCAAAGGCTTCCCAGGTGGCGCTAGAGGTAAAGAATCCACCGTCCAGTGTGGGAGACCTAAGAGACAAGGGTTTGATCCCTGGGTCGGGAAGATCCCTTGGAGAAGGCCACTCCAGTATTCTTGCCTGGAGAATCACATGGACGGGGAGCCCACAGGGTCACACAGAGTTGGACGTGGCTGACGTGACTGAGCATGCACATAGGGTGCCGGCAGAGACTTGGACATGAGTAGGGATGAGATCAGGAGCACTGAGCTGGGTGGAGATAGAGGTTTCATTCACGAGCTACTCAGAGTGCCTAACAACCTAACACCTAATAGGCTCTTCATAAGTGCTGTTGACCAGCCAGTGGAGTGAGCCCTCAGTCAGGGCCTTTAGGGGGTGACATCTGAGCTATTCCGAAAAAGCTGTGGAAAACATTGTCCAGCAGGAGAAGCACATTCTGGACGGAATGTGAACAAAAATGACAGAAGGAGCCTGGGACAGAAAGTGTGGGGCGGGGGGACCTCATAGGAGCAGCGGAGTGCCCCAGATGGCAGAGTTGGAGAGATGATTCTAAAAATGGGAGTCAGTCTGAAGGCTTTGGCCATTTTCCTGTTGGTCAGCAGGGCAAGGAAACTTGGGTGGTTTTTGAGCAGTGAAGTTATATCAGTTTGAGGTTTAGAACCCCTGCCCTGGCCCCTTTGCCCTGCACAGGATATTCTCTTAAGTAGGAAGAAACCAGAGAGGAAGGCTGAGGGAAGGTTGAGGAGGGGTCCAACCCGGCAGCTTGTGTGAAAAGAGAGAAACAAATTTGGGAGGAACTGCAGGCCCATTCTGTATCATAGAGGAGACGAGGGGGATTGCAGCTTTTAAGGGACTCCCATCCGCCCATTGACTAGCTGAACAAACTCCTGCAAGTCACTTTATCCCCCAGAGCCTTAGTGATTGCAGCTGGACAGTGGGCGCAGTTGTATGTACCTGGTAGGATTGCTGTGAGAATTAACTGAGAGGCTGGTGGTCTCAGCACTTAATGTGGCTCAGCATAAAAAATAACCAACATATATTGAACTCAAACCAAGGCTTTTCCTGTGCTTACTTAGGCCTCACAGTAACTTTGTGAAGTAGCAAGGGTTACCATTCTTATCTCACAGAGGAGGAAACCAAGGCACAGAGAGGGTAAGTAACTTTCCCAAGGTAGCTCACCTCGTAATGGGCAGGGGTAGGGTTTGAACCTGCAGGCAGACTGCAGTCCTGGATACCTCGCTACAGGCTACACTGTCTTTAGGTATGATCCATTATTGTTAGTCTGGAGAAGGCAGTGGCGCCCCACTCCAGTACTCTTGCCTGGAAAATCCCATGGGCGGAGGAGCCTGGTGGGCTGCAGTCCATGGGGTCGCTGAGGGTCGGACACCACTGAGCGACTTCACTTTCACCCTTCACTTTCATGCATTGGAGAAGGAAATGGCAACCCACTCCAGTTCTTGCCTGGAGAATTCCAGGGACGGGGGATCCTGGCGGGCTGCTGTCTGTGGGGTCACACAGAGTCAGACACGACTGAAGTGACTTAGCAGCAGTAGCAGCAGCATTATTGTTAGTCTTCATCAAACCATCTCAGTCCTCAGTCCTGGTTTCCTGGCTGTGGAGATTTTGAGGGGCTTGCTCCTTGGAAGAAAAGCTATGACCAACCTAGACAGCATGTTAAAAAGCAGAGACATTCAATTACTTTGCCAACAAAGGTCCATCTAATCAAAGTTATGATTTTTCCAGTAGTCATGTATGGATGTGAGAGTTGGACCATGAAGAAAGCTGAACACCAAAGAATTAATGCTTTTGAACTGTGTTGTTGGAGAAAACTCTTGAGAGTCCCTTGGACTGCAAGGAGATCCAACCAGTCCAATCGTAAAGGAAATCAGTCCTGAATATTCATTGGAACAACTGATGCTGAAGCTGAAACTCCAATGCTTTGGCCATCTGATGCAAAGAACTGACTCATTGGAAAATACCCTAATTCTGGGAAAGATTGAAGGCAGGAGGAAAAGGGGAAGACGGAGGATGAGATAGTTGGATGGCATCATCAACTCGATGGACATGAGTTTGAGCAAGCTCAGGGAGTTGGTGATGGACAGGGAAGCCTGGCGTGCTGCAGTCCATGGGGTTGCAAAGAGTTGGACACGACTGAGTGACTGAAGTAGACTGAACTGAGGAGAGGTGGGATGACTAGTACCTGATCTTTCGATTGTCTCTCTCCACACTCCAGTGACCTGTCCCTGACTTGGTTCTCTTAGGACTCTGTCCAGGCACAGAAACGAACCTGATCAATGAAAGTCTGCTGTGAACGGAGGCAGAGAGGGGGCAGTAGATGAATGAGTTACTTTTCTAGAAAATACATCTACATTTTAACTAACTTGCAACTAGATGAGTGACCAATTTCAAGCCAACAGGGAATTATTTTTGCGCTGAAATCACACCCTTTGGTTGATTCAGCCTGCCTTTGTTCATGCCCCAAGTGTTACTTACAAAATGTCTCTACTTTGCTCCCTTTTCTCTTTTTTTTTATTAATTAATTTGTTTTTAATTGGAGGGTGATTGCGTTACAATATTGTGTCGGTTTCTGCCATACTTCAACATGAATTAGCCATAGGTATACATATGTCTCCTCCCTCTTGAATCTCCCTCCCACCTCCCACCCCATCTAGATCGTCACAGAGCAAAGTCTGAGCCCCCTGTGTCATATAAGAGCTTTCCACTGGCTATCTGTTTTACATATGGTAATGTATATGTTTCAGGGCTACTCTCTCCACTCATTCCTTTTTATTCTTTTGTTTTTCTTAAAAAAAAAAAACTAATTAACTTTAATTGGAGGATAATTACTTTATAATATTGTGATCGTTTTTGCCATACCTTGACGTGAATCAGCCATGGGTGGACATGTGTCCCCCCATTCTGAACCCTACCTCCCACCCCTCCCCATCCCACTGGGTTGTCCCAGAGCAACGACTTTGAGTGCCCTGCTTTGTGCATTGAACTTGCACGGGTCAACTGTTTTACCTATGGTAATATATATATTTCAATGCTATTCTCTCAAATCATCCCACCCTCACCTTCTTCCACAGAGTCCAAACATCTGTTCTTTATATCTGTCTCTTTTGCTGCCTTGCGTATAGATTCATTGTTACCATCTTTCTAAATCCCATATATATGTGTTAGTATACAGTATTTGTGTTTCTCCTTCTGACTTACTTCACTCTGTATAATAGGCTCCAGTTTCACCTACCTCATTAGAACTGAGTCAAATGGCATTCCTTTTTATAGCTGAGTAATATTCCATTGTATAAATGTACCACAACATCCTTATCCATTTGTCTGCCAATGGACATCTAAGTTGCTTCCATGTCCTAGCTGTTGTAAACAGTGCTGCAATGAACACTGGGGTACACGTGTCTCTTTCAATTCTGGTTTCCTTGGTGTGTATGCCCAGCAGTGGAATTGCTAGGTTGTATGATGCTTTTGAACTGTGGTGTTGGAGAAGACTCTTGAGAGTCCCTTGGACTGCAAGGAGATCCAGCCAGTCCATCCTAAAGGAGATCAGTCCTGGGTGTTCATTGGAAGGACTGATGCTGAAGCTGAAACTCCAGTACTTTGGCCACCTTATGTGAAGATTTGACTCATTGGAAAAGACCCTGATGCTGAGAGGGATTGGGGAGGAGGAGGAGAAGGGGACGACAGAGGATGAGATGGCTGAATGGCATCACTGACTCAATGAACATGAGTTTGGGTAAACTCCGGGAGTTGATGATGGACAGGGAGGCCTGGCGTGCTGCGATTCATGGGGTCGCAAAGAGTCAGACACGACTGAGCGACTGAACTGAACTGATGGCAATTCTATTCCGTTTTTTAAGGAATCTCCACACTGTTCTCCATAGTGGCTGTACCAGTTTGCATTCCCACCAACAGTGTAAGAGGGCTCCCTTTTTTCCACACCCTCTCCAGCATTTATTGTTTGTAGACTTTTTGATGATGGCCATTCTGACCAGTGTGAGATGATACCTCATAGTGGTTTTGATTTGCATTTCTCTAATGATGAGTGATGTTGAGCATCTTTTCATGTGTTTATTAGTCACCTGTATATCTTCTTTGGAGAAATGTATGTTTAGTTCCTTTGCCCACTTTTTGATTAGGTTGTTCATTTTTCTGATATTGAGCTGTATGAGCTGCTTACATATTTTGGAGATTAATTCTTTGTCAGTTGTTCCCTTTTGTTCTTAACACTATGTCTCTGATGATGATATTCATTCTAGTTCATTGAAGAAACTTTAAAAAGAAGCAAACAGAAGGAAGTGTAACTCTCTCAGAATAATCTTCCTACATGGCAGTAACCACTAAAGACTTTATAGAAATTGTCATTCTCTTTTTTTCTCTATATGTACATGAAGTACATCTGAATATAAGGCAAAAAGGGGGTTTTGTTTAGCCAGATATTATCCATCTTAAAAGTGGGTATTGTCTTATCTTCAGGTTTCTACAAAGTCTCTCATAAAATGGGCATTCTCTTTATAATTGTATTTTGAGCAACAGGGTACTGTTTGGACAAAGACTTGTTATCCTGAAATCACCCCTATCAGTGCAAGTTTTAGGTCTTTGTAGAAGTCACATGGTTGAATTGCTCTAAAAGTAAGTGATGAAAGCATGACCATCCTACCTGAAAACATGACTTCACAGGCTGGGTTGGATGCCATTAAGAACAAGTCTTTAAATGAACACTTTTAAGAGCAATGGAGATCACATACAGATCCAATAATAATACCAATTTTCTTAATCAGATGCAAATGTGTATTTCTCACTCAGGATCAAATTTTCAGAGACAGCATCACCTCCTAAGTCAAAGAGTTTGTCACTGACAGTAAGAAGTATTAGATGATTAGAAAGGAATTCTACCAATAATGAAGACATTGAAGATGAGTGTATAACACTTGAACAACACTTTTACATAAAATATGATTTCAAAAAATTTTACAAACCAATTATTCTATATGGATACAACTTGTAATATGAATATGAAGTAAATATGTTTTCATCACATTCCTGAAAGTTTATAAACTCGAGTTAACAAAACTTTTCTTTACTGTTTTTGTATTCTCATTGATAAAATGGAAGATCTTTTATTTGAAGCTACCTTATATTCAGGTATATGTGGTAATATATATTCTTTGATTTTTAAACAAAAAATAGGATCACGATACACATTTTGTTTTGTAATTCCTTTTTATGCTCTATATGGTAGGTAGACCCAGGTTCAATCCCCAGGTGGAGAAGATTCCTTCAGTTATGACTTTTTTTCTTGACTTAATCTTATTAACCACCTCCCTTTCTAATGGTTACATTAGAATGGCTGGATCAGCATTTCTCAACCAATCCCCTCTTGTTAGATGGGGAAGGGTTTTTCCCTACTTACTTACTGTATAAATAATCTTGATGAATATCTACATATATAGGTCTCTTAAATATATCCATGGCTATTTTTCTGAAGCTAAATTTCTAGAAATGAAATTGCTGGGTTGGAGCCTTACAAAATTTTAAGGTATTTAATAGCAATTGCTAGGTTGTACCAACCAATAATACTTTGATTATATTTTAGGAGACCATTTAATTATTGTCCCCTTGTGACAATGTCTTAATTCTTAGTAGCTCTTTTATGAAATCATTTTTTTGCTGTTCAAAATGTTTGTTCTGTCTCCCTCCTTCCTTCTTCACACCTCAGGCCACTGGATTAGTATTAAATACAGGTCAGAGGATTTCATGTCTGTTTTGTTGTCCAAAGCTATTGATTGAAAATATTTGCTATCACTGGGCTCAGTGAGATGTCTCTGCAGCACCATGTGATAAATTACCCCTTTCCTGTGAATGACATTAAATCATTAGAAAACATCACTGAGTCCTATGAGATCGAGGACCTATATGACTTTTCTTAAACTTAGAAGAATGCTATTGTTGCACTTTACTGTAATAGGGCTCTTTTTGTTTCCATTTGCATATGCTGCTGATCTTTATACTATACAGCCTCAGAAAATAAGGAAGCTTGCAAAGCCTTCATTATATCAGAGAGAGATTGCTAGTTGGCCACCAAAGAGCTTCCTTTTCATTCTTCACCAATTACCTGAAAGCCACATTGCTACACGCCAAAAGCCATGTTCCCCAGCTTCCTTGACCATGTGGCTTGGTTATGTCCAGTGATATGTAAGAAGTTCTAGAAAGTCTTAAAAAGGATAGGTCACACCCTTCTCCACCCCTTTCTCCATCTCCTTCAATGGAGCATAAGTGTGATGGCTGGAATACCAGCACCGTTTTGGACTTAGAGGAGGAGGAGGACCACATTGTAGGACTGATGGAAAGGAAAAACCATGGTTCCTGATGAAAGAGAAACCTCCATATGGTCCTTCCTGACCCTGATTTCTTTTCTATGAAAGCAAAATAAACTTCTGTGCTATTTAAACCCCTATTTTGGAGGGTCTCTTTTACCGAGAGTCTGGCATAATTCTATCTAAAACAAGGATCTTAACAATTTTATGACCATCTGTCTTCCTATTCTCTTTCCTATATTAATTTTCTTTTTCTTATCTTATTACCTGAAAGGGATTCCTTAACAGAAATAGGGCCCCCCAATCATGTAGAAGTACAATGGGTATTGTTCACATGGCAAATAAGGACAGCCTCAGGACACTGCTTTACATAATCATATTTCCTGTGTTTATTTACATGTGCTGTTTGAGGCTGGTTGGTTTGTTGAATGACCCCTCCCTTCCTCCTTTTTTCCCCAAGAAAAGAAGCGAGAGTGGTCCATATGCAGAACTCACCAGAGCACAGCTCTGTCAGAAAATAGGAGGGATGTCAGCCCCCTGGAGTATGAGGAAGCAGTTTGCTGAAACTGACAGCCCCAAGTAGTGAGCCTGCAACTTCATGGGACCTGCCACCCTGACTGTGAACCAGTTGTAGGCTGCATTTGTCTACCTCCATGCTCACTTTTCTTACTGACATTATCTGTGAGTATTTTTTAGGTTTACCCAGCTCTTTCACCCAACATTTCAAGACACACAACATTTTACACAAAACATTACTATTACAAAGTTGAATCAGGACTTCCCTGGTGGTCCAATACTTAGGACTTTGCCTCCCAATGCAGGGGATTAGGGTTCCATCCCTGGTCATGAAGCTGAGATCCCACATGACTTATGGCCAAAAAACAAACAAAAATAAAACAGAAGCAATATCGTAATAAGTTCAGTAAAGACTTTAAAAATGGTCCACATTAAAAAAAATCATTAAAAAAAAAGCTGAATCATGAGAATCATGGCAAAGAATAAATAAAAGAAGATAGAAAAATATGAAGGCATGGAGAAAGGAACGAAGATCAGAAAATTCCAGATTTCAGTCACGGATGTACAGTAGCACTGTAAACAAGACTTTTTAAAATCTGGTGACGTAGCAAGAACATCCTTTGATGCCTCTTTTTCAGTGAAGTCACCTTAAAAGCAAACAAGGAAGCCGAGTAGGCATATCCTGTTTATGCATCTTGTTAAGTGTGTGTGCAGGGGAAGCTGACGAAACCTACTGAGTATTCTTTCAAAAATGCAGACCTGCTTCTATCCTGGCACCTCCCACTCAAAGTCAGCAGGATAAACTTCACCCCACCAGTCTTCCCACCCTTGCTTTCTTAATACTAGATCATGTGGTACATGAATTAATACAGTCATTGAAGTGGGTTACAGGCACTGTGTTTACTATGTCCTACTTCAGTGTGTGTTTCACTTCCTGATAGCTCTCCTGATAGCTCTGTTGAGTGTTATTACTTAGTGGCAAGGGGTTGGTGGAGCTGAAGGGGTAAGCTTAGAAATCATGCTTTCTTAGATTAATTAGTATGTTCTAGCTCCTAGGAAGTGTCTTTTGGTGCTCTTAAAGAATTCACCTCAATTATTCGTATTGGCATGTAGTCTCCAAGCGATGGTGTGATTTTTCAAGGGTTTTTCAAAGAAAGGCTTAAGCAGATCCTTTTTCTCTACCCATTATTATCCTTGTCTGTGTGTCCCTGATCATTTAAACTGACTTTGACTGTTCAGTTCAGGTCTGTGTTTCTCCCTCTTGTCTCTGATTAAATCTTTTGGTTCTGAGAATGTGTGTCCTGGGCTTCATGGCATCTGTATATGGAAAGTTAGAGCAGAAGTCGTAACGTCCTAGATTATCAGACTCAGAGAATCTCAGAAGACATCATCACCTCTTACACTTCTTTTAAAGATTTTTTTTTTTGATATGGACCATTTTTAAAAATCTTTTTTGACTTTGTTACAGTATTGCTTCTATGTTTTGGTTTTTTGGCCATAAGGCATGTAGGATCTTAGTGCCCCAACTAGGGATCAAACCCACATCCTCTGCTTTGGAAGGCAAAGTCTCAACCACTGGACCACCAGGGAAGTCCCCACCTCTTATATTTTATAATCTCCTCCCAGCAAGGTGGGATCCTTTGTCCCCATTACATAAAAGTAGATTTAAGCCTCGACCACCTGGTCCTTCCCACTGTCCCACCCCACCTGGCTCTGTGAGACAATAACCAAAGCTCATCAGAAGTCTGGGCATCAGGTCCTTCCTGGTTGAGAACTGTCTTGGAATATATCATCCTGATGGAAAAGAGCACTGGAGAATTATAGAATCCCAGAGGCTTCTCCAAGATAATTCACTTTCAGCTGTTCTCAGTAAAAGCCACATAAAAATGTCCAACAAATCATAGAAAAAATGACCTCATGGAGTAGTGTTTAACCATAAACTGGACTGAAAAAATCTGTTCATCCAGAGAGAGAAGATCTTTTCAAAAGTTCGACAAAGAAGAAAAATGGGAAGGATAAAGTGACAAGGTGTCCAGTTTGGTTCCCATTGTCTTTCTGGGAAAGAGTCAAGAAATGGTGTGGATTCTGTTCTCCTGGCCCCAGCCTCATTTTCAATTTTCTCAGAATATGTTCCTTTGAAGTTTAAGCTGATAGATTGATGGCATGTTTAGACGGTTGAAAGCCATCCTGTTTCACTGAAACACAGGTGCTTTTCTTCACTCCAGCAGGAGCATCTGAACTCTCTCCTTGGGTATTTGCAGAGAGAGAGAGCTAATCTACCTTGTGAGGCGTGCACAACCCCTGTGTGGTTCACTTCACTCGCCTGGCAGCCGAGGAGGAGTTTAATAAAATGTTAGTGTGCAGATTCCTTAGAGGATATTGTGTCTTGGGTTTGAATCAGCACATGGAAGTCAGACCAGCCTGGTCCTCTGTCTGTCTGTGGCATGTTGCTCTCCTTGTGGCTTCACGCGAGCAGGCGTTGTGTGTATATCATGGTGCTGGGGTCACAGGATGACTTGGTACAAAAGAACTGCCTCACTTTCAGAAGGGGTCCGGTTAGTCTGCAAGTTCCTGTTTAAAATGGGAATCTGGTCTAGGTTTTTGCATATGTGTCAGTTCTGTGCATAAGGCCAAGTCTTTCTCACACACTTGTTTCCTTATATCCTGTTTCTTTGTGGGACATTTAAATAACATGACTTAGTACTCATTTTATTGCTCATGTTGCAACATGATTTTTTTACTCACTTTGTCTTGGCAACCTCTTTCTTCTGCTTTTTGCTGCTTCTGTAGAAGTAATTTAGTTATTTTTTTAAAAACCTTCTTAATCTTTAGATTTTTATAAGAGAACAGTCCTGGCAGTATGAAGTGCCGTTTGCAGTTATTCTGTTCACTGCTATCAGCTTTACTTCATTTTGCCAGCCATGTCCCCTCTCCTTCCCATTTACCATAGCCATCATCTGTATCACCTGTATAGGCGGGGTGCAAAGGGGTGTGTCAGTGAAGGAACATTGACTTTCAGGATGCCTTCTATGTGTAAGGCTTTTTATATATTGAACCCTGATCAAATCAAACATTTGAGGTAAGAATTGCCAAACCCACTTTGCAGATACGGCAGTGGAGGCCAAAGAGAGTGAAATGACTCGCCGAAGGCTTTTCATCTCCTTCTGCAGTTGATTGGGCTTCTTTGGTGGCTCAGCAGTAAACAATCTGCCTGCAACGCAGGAGACACAGGAGACGTGAGTTCAGTTCCTGGGTCAGGAAGATCCCCTGGAGGAGGGCATGGCAACCCATTCCAATATTCTTGCCTGGAGAATCCCATTGTCAGAGGAGCCTGGGGGGCTGCAGTCCATGGGGTCTGCTCTTTGGGGTTACAAAGAGTCGGACACAACTGAAGCGACTGATCATGCTTGCACTGCAGTTTATCAGGATTTGAAACTGGATCTCTCCGACTTCAAAGTGAGGTGCTTCCCCCAGGGCCACGTTCATGTAACAGTGCCTCTTTTACCAGTCCTATTTGTCTGTAGTAGCACTGATCCTGAAAGTGTTTTTAAAAAAAAGGCATAAGAAAGTAAGATAGGTACCTCTGGAAGTGAAGAAATACGGCCTAAGCAATAGCAACAGCAGAATGATGTGAGGGTTACAGCTTGGGACTGTGTTTGCAAGACTGGCTGATCACAGACAGGAAAGGGGGCCCTCTTTCTGGGTGATATCTTTGGATGAGTAACTCATCTTAGAGAAATTCAGGAAGCTTAGGGGAAGTGATGAGAGAGAAAAGAGAAGGGACAGAGCACTGAAAAGCAATCAGCAGCGAAGATGAAAAATAAGGGTGATCAGCTGGCTGTAGCCAAGACAAGAAACCCCAGTGGAGGGAGCCACAGGCCCAGGGCAGTTGATGGGAGCCTGTCATGGAGACTCTGTATCATCAGTGCCCCATTGACCATGAGACCCAAGTCAGTACATAAATGTTTGGTAAGTGAGGGAATCAACAGGAGGAGGGTTGTAAGAGAAGGTAGCAAGAGAAGATGAGGTGTGTCAGTAATCTTGATTGTAACATTTCAAGGTTGTTTGTGACCAGAATTCTGATCAACATTAAACATTCAGTAAAACTTAGAGAAAAATGGTAGCCTAGGGTCATGGGTGCAGAAGCAGCATCATTTTCTGAACTCGTAGTGCAGATTTTCAAGATCTGATGTGAGAGAGAGATGGGTGAGTGAGTAGAGGGAATGAGAAGAGAACAAAGCTTCACTGTGTTGATGATGAACAAGGCAGAAATACTGTTTTGGTTGGCTTTGTTGGATTGAAGGACAATGACAGCAACAATACAGAAAATGTTTGTACAATAAGAAAACTATATTGAAGAAAAGCAGGGCTGCTTCCATAGCCTTAATTCCTTACTTTCAGTCTCATTTTTGCAAAAATGTGGTCACAGCATGCTGCCTGAGAGATGATGGTATTCCAAGGGCATCACCCCTTTGGGGGAGGAGACGAATGATTCAGAAGTAAGGGTGCTGCTGAAGAAATTGTACACGTGTCAGTCTCAGGACCTATTTATTCCACATTTCATACCATCTGCTCCTTGTCTGTATCCATCGTATATCCCAATAATTCATTTCTAGAAACCCAAGGCCCCAGATCTCCAGCTTTCCCTCCTAACTAAGCTGATAGGGAGGAATTGACCCAGCTCTTTCTTACTCCCTCAAAGCCCTTGACCGAAGCAAATACCTGTTCTTTGCACAAGACTTCTATTCAGCCAGAGCACACAGCTATCAGTTTAGACATAAACTCAGCTAACAAGCTCCTCTACCCCCAGCCCCAACCCTTTCCTTCAATTAAGAAGATCTGGGTTCTGTAACATAGAAAGTTTCACTTTGGAGGCCAGCATTCTGGAGATGATTTTCACTCAGATTATTCTCTGTGCACTGCCTATCCTGCTTCATAATTATTGCTCTCCCAACAAAATGTTACCTCAGAGCCCTGACCTGAACTGTGAGCCCAGCTCCACCATCCATTCTGGGCTAACACGTGCCTCGTTGAAACCCATCCACCAGAAAGGACTCCTCCCTGTCCATCTTTTTGTAACAAAAGACCTGCCCTCATTTCTCTCCATGCCCAGGTTGATACTATCCCCAAACAGGTCAGTGATGGGCATCATCAGAAAAAATACCGTACAATATGAAATGTGCTCTGCTATGCTTAGTTGCTCAGTCATGTCCAACCCTTTGTGACCCCACCAGGCTCCTCTGTCCATGGGGATTCTCCAGGCAAGAATACTAGAGTGGGTTGCATGTCTTCCTCCAAGGGATCTTCCCAGTCCAGGGAATGAACCCAGGTCTCCCACATTGCAGGCAGATTCTTGACCATCTGAGCCACTAACAAAGCCCAAGAATATGGGAATGGGTAGCCTAAGCCTTCTCCAGGGGATCTTCCTGACTCAGGAATTGAACCAGGGTCTCCTATATTGCAGGTGGATTCTTTACCAACTGAGCTACCAGGGAAACCCCAATATGCAATATATCTAAATAAAAGCTGATTAAAGGTGAAGTCATGTGTTTAAAACGTTTAGGGAAAAATGCATTTCTTTAGGGGAATTCTTTTATTTCCTCCTCTCCCTCCCTTACATTACTGAATTATAACTCAACTCCACAGTTATTACTAGACTTAACATCGGTAAGGGTGTTTGGCAGTGTTGAAGATTTGCTGACAGCAGAAGTACTGAATTCTGAGTTCACTGAATTCCGTTGTGTCATCTACCCTGAGGGAGCCAGTGATGTCTCTGCTGATTTTACTTTTGCATTTCATTTAGACTCCTTTCCTGAGTTCTCCTAAGGACATAAATAAAAAGAAGTCTTTGTTTATTGAAGTGGCTCCATGGGTTGTGAAGGAGGAGGAGGAGGAGGACAAGGGATACAATAGGCAGAGATGATACAAAGAAAGAGAAAATATAGTCTTCTGGGAGCCATGAGAAATTCAGCTGAGGAGAGAAGAAATTAACGGATTTGCATTGGAATAGCATTAAAGCAGTAAACATTATAAAAGAGGTCACCAGGAGGAATACCACTTATCACCAAGTGACTGATCAGGGTTGCACATCCTCCTGGAGAGGCCAGAGCTGCCTTCCTGGAGGAAACATGCTTTACCTGAACCTTGGTGGATAGCCAGATTAAAATGGGCTTGGATGTGAGCAGGGGATGAGGTTAGAGCAGAGCAAAAGTGAAAAATAGGATTGGAGGGGCAGCTTGGTTGCCACATTGTTGAGGGCCACAAATACAAGCTGAGTTTTGAGTTGCCCCTGGAAAAGGCCACTGTAATAACCTGGAAGTGGTGGCCCAGACAACTGGTAGGGGCAGAAGCCAGAGGCTCAAGACCCGTCAGGAAGTTTTTGTGAAGGTGTAGCCATGCCTGGACAGACCAGAGGAGTGGGAAGGACCCTGCACAAAAATGGTAATGGTAGGAGAAGAAGATAGAAGTAGAAGTGAAAGGCACATATCAAGGGAGTAGTCAGTGGGAATTTGGTGAATACTGATGGAGTCAGGATGGAACAAGAGAGAGAAATCAGAGAAGACCCAGGGTTCTGAGTCTGGGTTCCTGAAAGCATGGGAGGTAGAAGCGTGGATGAAAGCATAGGAAAGTGAGATGTGTGGCTGTTATTTATAAGGCAGTCTTGTTCTGGTGCTTCCATTAGATCTGCTAAAAACCCTGTAGGGGCTGTGATTCCACTAGAAGAATAATATTCTGCCTTAGGGAAAAATAGATGGAGACCAAGTCACGTTGACCCACGTTACAATATACATACCTGTTCACCCATTGTTTGTAGCTGGAACTCATAGCCACTTGGAGAGGAGTGTAGTTTATCTTCTTCAACCAGGTGAGATGTCTAGGGTCGAGATAACTTCCTCTCTTAACCACTTACCACTCTATCATAACCATTCTTTCTGCTAAGTCATAGTAGCATGTTTTCATTTACTTTTTAGTAGCCAGCAATGTGCCTAGTGGCCATTAAGCCTGGATATGGCCATGTCCATCATCAACAAGGGTAACATTCCTTTTGATATCCTGGCATGAAAGTAATGCCAAGGAGAAGCAGTCTCTGAAGCTCTGTTTCCGTGTAGCTTAGGAAAGGTGTCCCTTTCATTGGCTGGCATTACAATAATGAGCATCATTTCTCAGTTGTGAGTGAAGGCAACTTGCTCTGTGTTTGTGGACTTGGCACTGTCTTGTGTGTGGCAGCTAGCCCACTGACCTCATCATTTGGATTCCCCGTTCTTGTAGTGGAACCAGCACCACAAAAGTGAAATGCTGTATTTTCCAGAGTCATCCTACATGTGATTGTTTGTTTACAATGACATAATGCTTTAAACGTTAGTTCATCCCTCCCCAAATGGCCGCAAATGTGGTGGTTTGAAGGGTGAGCTCATGCGGAGGAAAAGGATGCAGACTGTCCGTAATAAAGGGTTCGATGAATCACTGCGGACTGTGCTTCTGGAGCTCACCTATCCATTCAGAAGTGTTGGCTGAAATTTAGGCCATTAGAAGCAGAAAGTTTAGAATCCTGATGGCTGCCCCTGGGTCTCAGCAGGTCAGTGTCTTTTTCAGCTACTTTGGGAGAAGCTACTGCATTTTGGAATTGTTACAAAATGAGGAATTGACTGCCCAAAGGGGACCCTCTTTTTTGAATCCAGTCTGCAGTGTACCAGGCAAAAGTGTTATCACCAATAAGAAAATAATGCCTCATAAACTCGTCTAGTTCAACAGCTAACATGCAGGTCTCCAGGCAGCCTGTGAGTGTGGAAAGGATCACCTACTCGGAATTCACTGAACATTCATGTCCGTCATCCACGTATCACAGAATCCATCTTCACGTGTTGGCTTTTGGGTTGAAACTTCCTTATTACTGGTAAAGAAAGAAAGTGAAGTCGCTCAGTTGTGTCCGACTCTTTGTGACCCCATGGACCGTAGCCTTCTACGTTCCTCCGTCCATGTGATTTTCCAGGCAAGAGTACTGGAGTGGGTTGCCATTTCCTTCTCTAGAGGATCTTCCTGACCCAGGGATTGAACCTGGGTCTCCCACACCATAGGCAGATGCTTTACTGTCTGAGCCACCAGGGAAGTCACTACTGGGAAATGCCAGTATAATCAGCTAGTTGCTGCTCTCTTCTCCCCAGTGGTCATTCTGAGACTCTTCTCTTGGATTTTCCCAGGTTGGGCTAGTTGGTACCTGCGTGAAGGTTAGTTTTCTGCGTGCGTGTGTGCTCAGCTGCTTCGTGTCTGACTCTGTGACTGTATAGACTGTAGCCCACCAGACTCCTCTGTCCATGGGATTCTGCAGGCAAGAATACTGGAGTGGGTTGTCATGCTCTCCTCCAGGGGATCTTCCTGACTCAGGGATCGAACTCAAATCTTCTGCATCTCCTGTACTGCAGGCGGATTCTTTACCACTGAGTCCCGGGGAAGCCCGGAAGGAGTGGTGAAAGTGAAAGTGAAGTCTCTCAGTCGTGTCCAGCTCTTTGCGACCCCCTGGACTGTAGCCTACCAGGCTTCTCCGTCCATGGGATTCTCCAGGCAAGAATACTGGAGTGGGTTACCATTTCCTTTCCCACCAAAAACTGCAGTAATAATAACATCTAAGCAACCTGTGTGTCTGAAAAAATTTTTCGTGTTCCTTATTGAATACTCACAAACAACTCTGTGAACCGGGAAGTATCCGATGAACTCTACAGATGAGAAAATGGAAGTTCAGAGATTAACTTCAGGTCAAAAAACTAGCCAGGTAGAGGGTCAGGATCCTAACCAGACCTGTCTGCATTCAGATTCTATGTCCTTACTTCTCTGCATTCACATGAGAAGAGGCTTTGGATCCAGGATATGGCTTCTGGGTGTTCCATCATGGTAAATCAGGGTGCTGACTGGAGCTGGTTGTTCACAATTTACACTGGTTTACACTGGAGTGACGAGGAAGGCAATGGCAACCCACTCCAGTACTCTTGCCTGGAAAATCCCATGGACAGAGGAGCCTGGTAGGCTGCAGCCCATGGGGTCACAAAAAGTCGGACACGACTGAGCGACTTCACTTTCACTTTTCACTTTCATGCATTGGGGAAGGAAATGGCAACTCACTCCAGTGTTCTTGCCTGGAGAATCCTAGGGATGGAGGAGCCTGGTGGGCTGCCGTCTAAGGGGTCGCACAGAGTCGGACACGACTGAAGCAACTTAGCAGCAGCAGCAGCATACTGGGGTGAAACCACTGAAGATGATGGAAGGATACTGGTTCCAGACTCAGTTGCTCTCAGTTCCAATCCTGTCACTTTTTGTTAGCTGTTGTAGCCTTTAGCAAGTTACCTAATCTCTTGCCGCCTCAGTATCCACCTTGGGAAATGAGAATAACAGAACCCCAGGCTCTCAAGGTTTTGGAGGTGGACCTCAGAGATATTATGGCTTTGGTCTGGAACCAAAGGGAACAGTGCAATAACGGAAGGCACACAGTTGGTTTTTTTTTTTCATTTCCCAGTACATATAAGTTATGTTCACACTATACTGTAGCCTGTTAAATGTGCAATAGCATTATGTCTAATAAAACTGAACATAACCGTAATTAAAAACTACTTTGCTTCTGAAAAATGCCAGCCATCATCTGACAACACAGGGTTGCCACCAACATCCTATTTGTAAAAAAGACAATATCTGCCAAGTATAATAAAGCAAAGTATAATAAAACAAGATGTGCCCGCATTGGATGAGTCTGCATACATAAAAGCACACAGCACAATGCCCAGCAGAGATGAAATGCTTTGGCAGTGTTAGTGCTGGGTCAGCATCACCATCATTGGTGGGACCAGTTCTTCTAACGCGTGACTTTCACCATCAAGCCAGCCTCTTGCTGGCTACAGATTTAAACACTTGAATACTGGGCTGGACTGTTCAGGTTAAACAGACCACTTTATCCTAGATTTCCAGGCACTCTGAGAACCCTTCTCTCCTCTGTGTTTTAAGACTTCTCTGTGCATCTCATCCTCCAGCAGGAATGCCACCAACTCAAGGTATAGTCTAAGAAACCCCCAAGACTTAGGGGGATGACTACTTTATCCCACCAGTCATTTCTTTACTAAAATGACTCTTTCCTCTGCCTTCTTGTTGATACCAAACCAGAGGGGAGTTTCATGATGATGAAGAATGAGAGGGAGGGAAAAGGATGGGCCAAGGAGGGGGTGAGTAACAAAATTGGAAGAGCTCTCTGGGGACCTCTGGACTGTGGCTGGGCCAGTAAAGATGGGGGTGAGGGGCTTGTGTGAAAAACATCCCTGGGGAATCAGAGAATATTCCCCATTCACAGTTTTCCTTTGGGTCAGCTCCATATAAACTTTATTTTCAACAGATATTAATACATAAATGTAGCCTACCTAAAGACAGCTCTTGCATTGCTTAGTTTTGACATAAAGAGCAATTTGTGATCCCAGGAAGCACAGTTACCATTGTCCCCCAGTATCCATGGGGGGTTGGTTCCAGGATTCCCTCAGTTACCAAAATTCACAGATGCTCGAGTCCCTTATAGAAAATGGCATATTATCTGCATCTAACCTATGCACATTCTCCTGTATATTTTAAATAATCTCTAGACTACTTATAGTACCCAATACAGTGTCAATGCTATGCAAATAATTGCCAGCATATAGCAAATTTAAGTTTTGTGCTTTGTGGAACTTTCTGGAAATTTTTTCCCCAAATATGTTCAACCTGTGTTTGGTTGATTCTGGGTGGCGAACCTGAAGATCCAGAGGACCAGTTGTAGTAGTCTTCATTTTCTAAGGCACATGACTCCTCACACAGAAGACACTCTGCCCAACCAAAAAAAAAAAAAAAAAACCTTCAAACACAACAGCTTGACCACACAGCACAGCGCTGAGCCAGCCAGAGACTGTAAAACGTCAAGGAGAGAAGGCCAAATATTTGCTGTCCCACCTGGCTTCTTTTTTCACCCTAATTATCTCAAGTGGCTGAAGATCACTGAATCACACTGCATTCTTTCTGACCTTAATGTAAACCATCTGTGAGCTAGCGAATGGTATCTCCCCAGCCTCCCTGAAGTCCTAATAAGTAACAGTTTTGTTTTAATCTTATGGTTACCAAAGGGGAAGGAAACCTGGGTCTCCTGCATTGCAGGCAGGTTCTTTACCACTATGCCACCGGAAGTCCCTAAAGGGGAAGGAGGAATATGGAGAAATTAGGACTTTGTGAGTAACATATACACACTGCTGCTGCTGCTGCTAAGTCGCTTCAGTTGTGTCTGACTCTGTGCGACCCCATAGACGGCAGCCCACCAGGCTCCGCCGTCCCAGGGATTCTCCAGGCAAGAATACTGGAGTGGGTTGCCATTTCCTTCTCCAAACATATACACACTACTATATAAAAATTGGATAACCAACAAGGACCTACTGAATAGCCCAGGGAACTGCATTCAGTATTTTGCCATAACCTATAATGGAAAGAATCTGAATAAGAAAAGGCATATATGTATGTGTGTGTGTGTAACTGAATCACTTTGTGGTACACCTGAATGTAACACAACATGGTGAATCAATTATTTGTGCCTTGTGAAACCTGAGGAGGTACCCTGGCACCACGGCTAGTGCTACAGGGAGGGGCTCTGGAAGGGAGAACTACCACCGTGACCAGTTGTCACTGAGGCTGCGTGAGAGGCTCAGCACCCCCGCATCCCCTCAAAACCAGGGTCCACCTTCCTCTCACACCCCAAGCCATCACCCCCAGAACGGGCCGTCCTCACCTGCAGGGTGGCATTCAGCCTCTCAGACACAGCTCCTGTGTTCTCTTGGAAGCAACTTTGGATGTTGTATGGGCTGGAAAAGAGGGGAAGTGTGTTGCTTTTTTTATCTAACAACTTATGACTGTGTCAACACATAAGACAGTCTGTCAAAGCTTTCTTCTCAGTGTTGCCGCTGTGAATTAATTTTGAGCGGCACTTGTGAGCAGTAAACACTTTTGCGGTGTGAACAACTCCTTGTGCGGGAGGAGTTGTCAGCAACTCGCTGTCCCCGTCCCCGCCCCACCCCGTAACCGGGGAAGGAAACAGAGGATGCCTCTACCCCGGCCAATCAGGTTGACTGAGGTTGGAGGAGCAAAAATTGGCCTCCACGCTCATGTTGTGATTCTGTCTTTTTGGACCACTGGGCTGTCAGATCCTCAGACTGGAGGACAGCCTTGGTGTATTGAGTTGAGAATCCGCAGGATGAAGGCTGATCGGCACGTTCTGATCATGTCCAGCCAGTGCGTGACATCTGACCCCCATGTTTTTTAGTTGTTTCTGAGCCAGGAACCTGTTCTGTACCCAATGAAGTGCATACAACTCTTATCTTTCCTCAAGAGTGAACATTGAGAGAGAGGTGTTCCTTTTCGCCTAAACCAGGCATCTGGCCGCCTCTTACTATTTTAAAATTGGTTCTAGACTGAATGGTCCACATCACTTTTGCCCTCAAATTATTCAAGAAGGTATCACCGTTTAAGAGCAGGACAAAAAAACTCAACAGTACATGTGCCAAACACTGATTGAGAGAGATCTTTCACAGTTTTTATACTGATTTTCTGTGAAGTTAAATATTCTTTTTGAACCTTATTCACAGAGATAGAATAGCCATTCACTTCACTTAGGTCATTATACACACACACACACACACACACACACACACACACACACGTGCATGCTCAATTGCTTAGTCATGTCAGACTCTGTGACCCTTTAGACTGTAGCCCACTAGGCTTCTCTGTCCATGGGATTCTCCAGGCAAGAATACTGGAACAGGTTGCCATCTCCTCCTCCAGGGGATCTTCCTGATCGAAGGATGCAACAAACATCTGCATTTCCTGAATGGCAGGCAGATTCTTTACCTCTGAGCTATCAGGGAAGCCTACACACACACACACACACACACACACACACACATATATACTTATATGTATGAAATATTCACTATTACTCTTTTTCTCTTTGTTTAAAGGCCATTTTTTCTGCTCTTTGCATCCCTTGTCCAAATATTCCAGTCTGCATCGGGCAGCCCCCGGGCTCCCTCCCTGCTGCACTCTGACAGGAGTGTGGGGAGTATCTTTCAGTTACAACAGTGAGCTTCCTTGCTCTGACCCACATTTTGGAGCTGTGTTCCAGAGTTCCCTGTCCCTTTAAAACCCGGAAGAATCTATTGTGCACAACACTCCCATTCTAGCGGCTATTGAAATCTATTTTAGGCTGCATAGTTCTGAAGGCTTGTATGCTTCATATGTTTACACAGGACCTGCTGTAGAAGGTCAGGCTTAGCTTTTTATCCGAAAATTCCTTTCTTCAGGCTCTACAGTGGGACCTGCTCGCTTTCACTTCCTGAAATGTGGTGACTAAGACCTCCGTCAGGCTGTTCACATCCCGCAGAGTGGGGTCTGAACACTTTCTCTCCTCGCCACCCCCTCCCCAGTGCCTGGCACACTGCTGTTACTGTTCATGAAAAATGCTCAGTAAATGAAGATGGCTGGTTTGTTACCGTTCGGTCTATAAGCAAAGCTGTGGCCAGCAGAGGATGGCAGTGGCGGGGGAGTTGGGTTTTCATCATCGTGACCACGGGGCTGTCAGACCTTCAGGTTGGAGTGCGGCCTTGGTGTACTGAGTTGAGAATCTGCAGGACAAGGCCTGGTCTGCGTGTTCAGCTCACTTCCAGCCAGTGCATGACGTCTGACCCCCATTTGGCATCATCTTCAGATTGAAGGAGATTTCCGGGGGCCCTGTGAGAAGACCCCTGCCATTTGTCAGGGCTAGAGGGTCTGTGTACAAGGTGTGAGTCTGTGGGGGATGCCTCTGTGACAGAGCAGGCAGGGAACATGAGGGCAGCACACGTCCTGTGGAATGAAGCCCGCTCTGTATGCCCTGCTTATGTCCAGCCCATCCACCACCTCTGACCCCCAGTTTTTTCAGCTGGTGCCAAGCTAGGAATAGTTTTACTCCCAGTGATGTGGGTACAGCTGTTCTCTTTCCTAAAAAGTGACCATTTGGAGAGGAGTGTTCTTTTTCAGAGGCAAACACTGTTTCTCCTGCCTGCCCAGGGGGAGGTTTGCTCATTGTTTCTAAGAGAGATACTAGTAGGGAAACCATATCATGCCAGACTCCAAAGGGTTAACTAATGATGCCTTTTAAATGGGAATCATCATGAAATGTATGTAACATAAAAGGCAAATGCAAAATGCTTAAGTGACAGGTGGCGTCGTTTGAAAAGGATGTGGGGGCTGATCCCAGAACTGCGATCGTACACAGCTGCATTAATTTGCCTAATCACTGGATTGCTGTAACCAGTGTCTATAAATAAACACACAAACTAATCTTTTGATTATCCTTTTTATGACACGTTCTCTGCTCCCTTCCTTCTTTTTCTTCTTCTTGTCTTTTCATTGTGATTAGAGAGTATTTCAAAACTCTGTAATTCTGCAGATTCTTCATCTTGGACAGTTCACAAAGAGAGTGATACAGATGGCCAATAAATGTATGAAAAGATATTCCATTTTTTATCATTTTTAGAAAAATGCAGGAAGATATCAATGAACTGCCATGTTTAAGTATCAGATAGGCAGAGATTAAAATTATTGTGATAACCCCTGTGTGGCTAGTGTATACAGTCTATGCACTGGTGCAGTATTTGGCGAAGGTATCCGGCATTATATATCCAAACAGTAAGTGTGCCCATCGCTTGATTTATCAAACATACTTCTCAGGATTTGCCCAAAAATAATATTGGCAAGACAGAAAGATGCATTCTCGAGGATTCCTGTATCAAGAGTGTTTGCAGCTGTATGAAAAATGTGTGAAAATAGAAATCATAAAAAGGGGACAGATTAAATAAATTCTGGTACAGAAAGGAATATCACATACCCATTAACAAAGATCATATAGCTCTGTGTTTATTATTGAGGACAGATGTTTATAACACCTTGATGTGTGATAAAAAGCCAGTTAAAGAACAAGTGTATTCTTTGACATAGTATGTTGTCAGTTATGTGAAATCAATGCTTCTCAAATACTTACATGCAAATGCAGGTTCCAATTCAGAAAGATTGGGTTGAGATATGAGGTTCTGAGCCACTGTCAAAACTGACAATTCCCCAACTCTTTGCCAGTGCTGCTCGCCTGTGGACCACACTTGGAGTTGTGAGGTTAAACTGTACGCATACATCTGTGTGCCAGTAAATGGTGGGGATAAATGTGTGGAAGATGGTGAATCTGGGTGATTTTTACTTTCATCTTTGTGTTTTCCTGTATTGTTTAATACTTTATGATGCATCTATATCGTCTTTCCATACACAATAGAATGGATTTTTAAAATAAAAACTAGCCTATTAAAAAATTAAAAGATGCTTGCTCCTTGGAAGAAAAGCTATGGCAAGCCTAGACAGTGTATTAAAAACAGAAGTATCACTTTGCCAGCAAAGATCTGCATAGTCAAAGCTATGGTTGGAAGGCATCACCAACTCGATGGACATGAATTTGAGCAAACCCCTGGGAATTGATGATGGACAGGGAAGCCCAGCATGCTGCAGTTCATGGTGTCACAAAGACTCTGACATAACTGAGCAACTGAACTGATGGTCTTTCCAGTAGTCATGTATGGATGGATGTGAGAGTTGGACCATAAAGAAGGCTGAGTGCTGAAGAGTTGATGCTTTCAAACTATGGTGCTGGAAAAGACTCTTGAGAGTCTCTTGGACAGCAAGAAGATCAAACTAGTCAATCCTAAAGGAAATTAACCTTGAATATTTATTAAAAGGACTAATGCTGAAGCTGAGGCTCCAATACTTTGGCTACCTGATGTGAAGAGCCAACTCATTGGAAAAGACCTGACACTGGGAAAGATTGAGGGCAGGAGGAAAAGAGGGCGACAGAGGATGAGATGGTTGGATGGCATCACTGACTCAATGGACATGAGTTTGAGCAAACTCTGGGAAATGGTGAAGGACAGGGATGCCTGGTGTGCTGCAGTTCATGGGGTCACAAAGAGTCAGACATGACTTAGCAACTGAACAACAGCAACATTAAAAACATGTCTGTTTTTAAAAAGTTGGCTTCAGATTTACCTCTCAAACATTTAAGGGAGGGGCAGAGCATCTAGGCCAGTTATTCTTACAAAGGCTAGGTTATCAGAATCACATGGAATACTTTTCAAAAACACAGTATCTCAAATCTGACCCCAGAAATTCAGATTCAACCATCTTCAAGTGGAGAAATCAGCATTTTTAAAAGTTTGCCAGGTGATTCTGACACAGACCAGATTTGGCCACTGATCTAGGCTTCAGATTCTTAAACATCAGATTTTGGGGCTCAGGCATGCATTTAGAAGAGGTTTCCACCCTCTGTTCTGCTCACTTCAGTCTTCAGAATCATGCGTTTGATATTGACATGTAGATTTCTCTATTTTCCAGGAGCTGTTGCTTGACATTTTCCCACCAGTCTCCTGATAGGCTTTCCTACCAGCCTTCTGTTAATATATTACTCCCTTCCATCAGCAGGAGGATTCTTTACCACTGGCGCCACCTGGGAAGCCCAATATATTACTTTCCCATAACAAACTATCACAAACTGGGTTGCTTCACTCAACAGAACTGTGTTCTCTCACCGTTGTGAAGGTTGGAAGTCTGAAATCAAGGTTCCCCACTTTTTTTCCAAGGCCTCAGAGGAGATTCCTTCCTTTCCTCGTCCAGCTGCTGGGGAGGCTCTGGAGGTTGCAAGGCGAGTGGCTGCATGCCTCCAACCTTGGCCTCCATCTTCACGTGGGATTCTCCTCTGTCTTCTCTTGTCTCTTGTAAGGACATCTGTCTTGGATTTTGGGCTCACCTGATTAATCTGGGAGGATTTTGTCTTGAGATCCTCAACCTAATTGTATCTGCAAAGTCCCTTTTTCCAAAGAAGGTCACATTCATATGAACAGTTCCAGGAGTTAGGATATAAGCCTCTCTTCTTGCAGTGGCCAGTTTCACCCACTACATCTTTTAAGTGGCTCAACAACAGTTTTGAAATTAAGCAGAAGATTCAGGATTTACCATTTTGTCTTTCTCTGAGGTTGAGTCTTTGGTTTTATTTCCCTTTTACAGGTAGAGCTGTAGGAAGTTCTTCCATGAAAAAAACTGAGTGGTTACCACTGGCAGTGTCTACACTAGCGATTCAGCTGCCTAGAGAGCTCAGGGCCATATCCTGGTGGGTCCTTTCCTTGTCTGGGAATCTCCCAGCCATCGAAGGGCCTGGGAAAGCCAGGTACACCCAACAGTCTCTGAGCATATCCACACTGCTTGCCTGCTCTGTGGTGGAAATGCCATCCAGCATTAATCTGGGGATGTGGAAGTCAAAGATATGTTTACTGAGGAATAACCATAAGTCTATTGACTGTTGACCTGGACTGACTGGGTCAGAGCCAGTTTTCCCCACCCCCACTCACAGAGAAAAAGGTAAAAGTAAAGGCTAAAATGAGACTAACCATACATCCCATCTTACTGCTTTCAAGTGGTCCTTTCCTGTAAAACCTCTTTTTGGTTGTTGTTGTTATTCTGGTAAAGAAGGGTGACCTGTGTTTGATACTGAGACTGACACAGACTTGTCTTTCTGATGTTTCACTAACTTAATTTCTTTGTTCGATACAAGCTACAGGTTTCTCACAGTGGATTTCTCAGTTGAGGAGGAGGTTTCTCAAAACTGCTTTGACAGTGTCCGGTCATGCACAGCCCCTGGGCATCCCCAGTGAAGTGCTTTGAGTCACAGTCCCTTTAAGACCCAGACAGAGAGGTGGACTTGTGTCATTTCCCAAAATATACAGGAGGAGAAGCAGATTAGTAAAAGGAAACCTTGTGCACACATGGGAGGGTTCTGCTGCCCTAGAATCAGCCTTTACATATGAAAGATCCAGCTCTGTTACTGGGAGGTTCATGTTCATTGAACCCCAATGAAACCAATTGTGCAAATAAGTAGGTGTCCTCACGCCAGAAGGAGAGATGCAAAAGGCAGAATTAAAATTGCTAGCTAAATAAACAACACATGAGTGAATTTATTTGACCTTCTTTTCTCTTTGCTTCAGGATACCTGAGATTTATATATACATGTTTTATGTGAAAAAGAGTGTTTTTAATTAAATAAGCAAAAAATTACCATCGATAAAATGTTAGGCAATAAAAAAGAAATCAGAAAGAGCAAAAAGAAGAAACTCCATATTCCTAGAGATTCCTGGGACTGTTTGTACAGTTATCGTCCTCACCTGATTGGGACCACGTGTTTTCTTATTAGTTGAAAATCTGGGTGAATCACTAAAAAAAAAGAAAGAAAAAGATACTGCATAACTTAAATAATGTATTTAACTTAAAGATGCACATGAACAGTTATTTGCCAATCTGATGTAAGCCCAAGGCCTTTTCTTGAAGTTTGTGTACACTGATTAGAATTCTGTGTCACCTTCTACATATGTAAGCACAAGATTTTCATGTTTACTCTTTAAAGTGGAAGGACTTTTTTAAAAATTGTTTTTGGCTTCGCTGGGTCTTCATTGCCGCGTGCAAACTTCTCATTGTTGTGATTTCTCTTTTTGGAGAGCACAGGCCCTAGGCACATGGGCTCAGTAGTTGTAGCTTGCAGGCTCTAGAACTCAGGCTCAGTAGTTGTGCTGTGCGGGCTTAGCTGCTCCGTGGCATGTGGAATCTTCCCAGACCAGGAATCAAACCTGTGTCCTCTGCATTGGCAGGCAGACTCTTATCCACTGTGCCTCCAGGGAAGTACAAAAGTGGAAGAATTTTTAGACACTTGCCATACAGTCTGAGTGCAAAATCATTGTAAATTTTTATTTCTCCAGTCTTTCAGTTACATTATACATAGATAATTCAATAGCAAATTTCTTTCAACAACTTGCTTGTTTCATTTGATTTCACTAAACTTTCAGAAAAATGGCTTTGAATTTTCACACTCATCTTTCATTAGCCAACATGATATTAAAACGTATATATTGTTGCTGTTTCAGTCACTAAGTTGTGTCCAACTGTTTTGTGACCCCTGTGGACTATATATAGCCCACCAGGCTCTTCTGTCCATGAGATTTCCCAGGCAAGAATACTGGAGTGGGTTGCCATTTCCTCCTTCAGGAGCTCGTCTAGACCCAGGGATCGAACGCTAGTCTCCTGCATTGGCCAGCAGATTTTTCATCACTGAGCCACCAGGGAAGCCCCCAAATTACATATATGTAATAGTCATATATATATATATATATATATAGCATAATTATTATACAATAACAAGAATAGTGGCTTTAGCAGTTTAAGCATAAAGTTCCCAGGAAGGAGCTGAATGCTCCAGGATGCCAGAGGGCAACCTCCAGCCTTCATTTGACCACCGTGTCAGTCAGTGTATTTTACAGAGAAGATGGAGAAGGCCAATTTATTCATCCAGTCAATTAAGGACCATCTGTCAAGAGATTTTCTACTGGATCTATTCTGACTTACTCCAAGAAACTCATAGGTTAAAACCTATTCAAAAAGCAAGCAGTCTTAAAATGGTTTAAAGAGTTCTCTGCCAAACACAGGGACCCACTTAGGAATATTAAGATCCATACCAAGACTCAAGATATTTGAAGAAGGTTTATAGTTACACAAATATTTGGCTTCTTCTGAAGGACCAGTAAATATATCAGTGAAGATATTGTGAAATAGGCAAGCTTTGTTCTGAGAACCTTGAACTTAAAGAGAATTGGTTGCCAAATGGTTTATTCTGATAAGGTAGTGTTTTTCTTTTAATTTCAAATGTGTACAACATAATAAGTGCTCAGAGAGCTTTATGCTTCCTGAGGTAGAGAAAGCAGTATTTCTATTCCTGTTTTGTGGACCAAAAAACAAACAAACAAACAAAACAGACCTAAAGGCTGTCTGTTCCATGAAGATAGTAATCATCATGAATTTTCCATTGTGATGCCTGATTTAAATTCTTTGCTGTCATCGTGGTCCTCCCCATTTTTAGGGTGTTTAGTAAGCCTTATTGAGTGAGCTCTCTCCAAGGGGCATATCTGTTTTGCCCATTGATATCGGCAGTATCTGGAGTAGGTGGGTGAATGAATGAATGAATGACACAGGTCACACAGTTAGCAAAAGGTCACTTGTGCTTAGAGCAAGGTCTTCTGACTCTGCACCCTGTGTCTTTTTATTACATTGGGATCTAGTCTGTGCTGACTTTTCTGGGTTCTTAATGTTCCTGAGACCTGTGCAGGACCCATTTATCAAGTCACAGACAGATTGTGACAAATAATATAAAGCAAGGTGAGCCACTCCCAATTTTAACCAACATGTTGTCTCAATAACAGGCAAGTCATATGTGTTTTCATACATGTCTGGGAGTTTTTAACTGAGGCTTCATGATTATCTAGAAATGTCCAAGTTAGTATTTTCTTTTCAAGGTGAATGAACATCATACTTTAAAAGATTGTTTTTGACAGTAGCTAAAAACTACTAAAAGTGTCAGTCACTCAGTCATGTCAGACTCTTTGCAACCCTGTGGACTGTAGCCCACTGGGCTCCCCTGTCCATGGGATTCTCCAGGCAAGAATACTGGAATGGGTTGCCATTCTCTTCCAAATATTTGTTATTTAAAACATTTTAACCCGTTACTAAATGCTAATTATATCTTTCTATCAACTTTTGCAGTTATTGAATAATGTCCAATTTTGAATATTTTCCATAAATAATTGGTTTTCCAGCTGGTAGATAATATTATATATTTTCAGAAAGTTGTTTCTACAGCTGCTCATCTCTTCTGTATGTTGAAATTTCAGGCTTTTAGTTTAAATTGATAGCTCAGTGAACCTACATCACAAATCCAGTGATTTGTTGAGCATTTCTCTATGATGTGTGCCATATTTTAAGTAATAAATTTGGGACATTGTATTAATGTATGTAAGTTTATTTTTGGTATGTGTGAATTGATCTTTTGTAGGCTCTTCATCAATTCTTCATATTTTAGTTATTGAATGAAACTAATGTAATGAAGTAAAGCAAGTGAGCACTGGGCCCACAGGAGACCCTGGAATGACCATGATTTAATCACCATCACTTGTGCATAGCAGTTCCAAACAGTTTCTACAGCATGTAGATAACAGTTCCCAAAAGTCATGTTCACATAGAGATTTACAGGTATCACATACAGCCTTACATGTAACTAACATTTTACATTTTAAAGGATGTCATGTCACATGTTTGTACAAAGCATAATTGGTGGTGGTGTAGTCTTTAAATCATGTCCAGTGCTTGTGACTGCATAGCCTGAAACCAGCCAGACTCCTCTGTCCATGGGGTTTTCCAGGCAAGAATACTGGATTGGGTTGCCATTTAAAGATAAAAGAAAATAGTTTATTTAGATAAAATGTTCTGAACATTTGCTATATACCTGGGACTAGGCTCAGATTTTAAATTCTATGTATTATTTCCTTTAATCTTCATAAAAATCCTATTTGTTAAGTACCACTATTGCCATTTTATAGTGTTAGATTTAGAGGAATTAAGTAACTTTCTCTGGATACCTGATAGGCAGTAAACTGTAAAGCTTGGAACCAAACCCAGGTCTGGTTAGACCCTGGAGCCCATACTCTCAATGAGTCCTATGCTGCCAACTGTATGGCTACCTGCAAAGAAGAACAAATGATCCTTTGTTTGGTCCACTTTTCCTTTAGATACTTACCGTGATCTTCTTGACTTAATGTCACCTTTTCTTAAGAGTGAATGTTGGTCTTTCCCTGACAAATTAATGAATATCTTTTGAATTAATGAGAATATATTAACATTAGCAGTTCAGTGACAGCTCTTGTGTACTGATCACTGATATTAATAAAAGGCAAATCAGATTCAATGAAATTATCAAAACACATCAGCTGTGTGGCTGGATCTTCCAGAGGAATAAAAATTTGGATACAATAACACAGGCTCCTAGAAGGCTGTTTCAATCATTGGAAAATAATTTTTCCTAACTTATAATTCAGGTACTTACATGAGTTATTTACTCATGGAATGTCATGACCCTTTCATCTTGTCTGTATTCTCCGCAGAACAGAAAAGAATGATCAGTAGCAAAGAAAAGTCAGCTGTGTGAAAACACTGCCCCTCTTCTCTTTAAATAATAGATACTTCTTCTTCAGACTTCTTGGTTAGCATTACACTCCTGGAAAATGTCCACAGAATGTCTTCAAAAATACTTGAAGGCTTATTAGCTTGAATTTTAAATGCTCGGAGGAACTTTACATTGTCGGTTAGACTTAACTATCCTTAATTATAGCTGTATAATAAATGAAACTATAATGAATCATAAAAGAAAACTGTTATAGTCAGTAACAAACACTACAGAGTACTTTAATGTACAACCGTAGATGCTGGTAAACACAAAATTGAACTAGGAGCAAGTGGAGGTGAAAAAGACTGAAGAAGAGGGCCTAAACTTAGAGTAAGAACCATTGTGTATTGCTGCTTGGTATGAAGAACACAGAATAGAGAGGTGTACGTCTGTTTGTTTTGTATTTTATTTTTTATTTATGCCTGTGCTGGCTCTTCATCGCCGTGTGGGCTTTTCTCTAGTTGTGGAGAGCAGGGGCTGTTCTCTGGCTGTGGTGCAAGGGCCTCTCATCTCACCGGTTTCTCTTGCGGAACACAGGCCATAGGGTGCACAGGCTTCAGTAGCTGCAGCATGTGGGCTCAGTAGTGGAGGCGCACAGGCTTAGCTGCTTCACAGCATGTGGGATCTTCCCAGATGAGGGATCGTAACCCATGTCTCCTGCACTGAGCCACCAGGGAAGCCCCTCGAGAGATGTATGTTGGTTAAAAATACATGTAAAGACTAGAAAGCTAAAAGCAAGAATGTTGAAAATGGGGCATCAGCCTGGCGGCCAGCAGGCCAAGTAGGATTGCCAGGGGAAATTGCTATGGAGGCTGAGGCAGTGGCAGCGCCCTGGAAACTCTATATCGTCTTCCTAAACTGGCTAATAGTGGCATGGAAGATCCATTTGAGATCAAGCTCTGAGCCTTTGGAGTGGGAGCACTGACTCCAAGACCCTAGACTAGAAGAGAACTAAGCCTGGGGAGTATCAGATAGTGAGACTCACACAAAGGAAACCACTTGAATACAAGACCCAGCATCACCCAACCACCAGTAGCACCCTGTGCAGGACACCTCATCTAAACAACAAACAAAACAAGAATACAAACCCAATCATCAGCAGACAGGAGTACCACCCCACTCAGCCTTGCCCATCAGAGAGAAAACAAACAAACAGAAATACAATAGGGCATTGTACCCTATAGGAAGCTTACACAAACCGCTGGACTAACCTTAGGAGGGCAGAAACCAAAAGGAAGAAAGAATTCAACCTTGAAACCTGGGAAAAGGAGACCTCAAACACAATAAGTTAAAAAAAATAAATAATGAAAAGGAAGAGAAATACTACACAGATGAAGGAACAAATTAGAAACAGAGAAGTCCAAATAAATGAAGAGGAAATAGGCAAACTACCTGAAAAAGAATTCAAGATATTGAAAGTAAAGATGATCAAAAGCCTTGAAAACAAAATGGAGAAAATGCAAGAATCAATTAATAAAGACCTAGAAGAATTAAAGAGGAACCATACAGAGACAAACAACACAATTACTGAAATTAAAAATACTCTAGAAGGAATCAATAGCAGAATATCTGAAGCAGATGAACGAATCAGTGAGCTGGAAGATAAAATGGTGGAAATAATTTACGAAAAGCAGAATAAAGTAAAAAAGAATGAAAAGAACTGAGGATAGTCTTAGAGACCTCTGGGACAATATCAGATGCACTAACATTAGAATTATAGGGGTCGCAGAAGAAAAAGAGAAAAAATAAAGGGTATAAGAAAATTTTTTAATACATTATAGTTGAAAATTTCCCCAACACGGAAAAGGAAATAGTCAATCAAGTCCAAGAGGCACAAAGAGCCCCATACAGGATAAACCCGAAGAGAAACACACCAAGACATATACTAATCAAACTAACAAAGATTAAACACAAAGAAAGAATATTAAAAGCAGCAAGGGAGAAGAAACAAGTAATATACAAGGGAAACCCCATATGCTTAACAGCTGATCTTTCAGCAGAAACTCTGCAGGCCAGAAGGGAATGGCAGGATATATTTAAAGTACTGAAAGGGAAAAAAAATCTACAATCAAGATTACTGTACCTGGCAAGGATCTCATTCAAAATTGATGGAGAAATAAAAAACTTTTCAGATAAGCAAAAGTTAGGAGATTTCAGTACTACCAAACAGCTTTACAATAAATGTTAAAGGGACTTATATAGTCAAGAAATACAAGAGAAGTAAAAAGATCTACAAAATCAACCCCAAACAATTAAGAAAATGGCAACAGGGACATATATCAATAATTACTTTAAATGTAAATGGATTAAATGCTCCAACCAAAAGACACAGACTGGCTGAATGGATACAAAAATAAGACCCATATATACACTGTCTACAAGAAACCCACTTCAGACCTCAAGACACATACAGACTGAAAGTGAGAGGATGGAAAGATATATTCCATGCAAATGAGAAGCAAAAGAAAGCTGGAGTAGCAACCCTCATATCATACAAAATAGACCTTAAAATAAACAAGATTACAAGCGATAAGGAAGGACACTATGTAATGATCAAGGGATCAATCTGAGAGGAAGACATAATAAATGTAAATATCTATGCACCTGGCATAGGAGCACCTCAATACATAAGACAAACACTAACAGACATAAAAGGGGAAATTGGCAGTAACACAATAATAGTAGGAGACTTTAACACCCCACTCACACCAATGGACAGATCATCAAAACAGAAAATTAATAAGGAAACGCAAGTTTAAATGATACATTAGATGAGATGGATCTCACTGATATCTTCAGGACATTCCATCCAAATGCAGAAGAATACACCTTCTCAAGTGCATGTGGAACATTCTCCAGGATAGACCACATCTTGAGTCACAAATCAAACCTCAGTAAATTTAAGAAAATTGAAACCATATCAAGCATCTTTTCCAACCACAATGCTATGAGACTAGATATCAAATACAGGAAATAAACTGTAAGAAACACAAACACATGGAGATTAAACAACACATTTCTAAATAATCAACAGGTTACTGAAGAAATCAAAAGGGAAATCAAAAACTTTCTAGAAGCAAATGACAATGAACACATGACAACTCAAAACCTATGGGATGCAGCAAAAGCTGTTCTAAGAGGGAAGTTTACAGCAATATAATCCTACCTCAAGAAACAAGAAAAACATCAAACAAATAGACAACCTAACTTTACACCTGAAACAAATGGAAAAAAAGAAAAAACAAAAAACAAAAAGAAATTATAAAGAGCCACGCAGAAATAAATGAAAAAGAAATGAAAGAAACAGTAGTAAAAATTAATAAAACTAAAAGCTGGTTCTTTGAGAAGATAAACAAAATTGACAAGCCGTTAGCCAGACTCATCAAGACAAAGGAGAGAAAAATCAAATCAACAAAATTAGAAATGAAAAAGGAGAGGTTACAACAGACAATGCAGAAATACAAAGGATTATAAGAGACTATTATGAACAACTATATGGCAATAAAATGGATAACCTAGAAGAAATGGACAGATTCTAGAAAAGTTCAATCTTCCAAGACTGAACCAGGAAGAAATAGAAATTATGAACAACCCAATTACAAGCACTGAAACTGAAGCTGTGATTTAAAAAAATCTCCCAAAAAACGAAAGCCCAGGACCAGATGGCCTCACAGGAGAATTCTATCAAACATTTAGAGAAGAGCCTGTCCTTCTAAACTCTTTCAAAAAACTGCAGAGGAAGGAACATTTCTAAACTCATTGTACGAGGCCACCATCACCCTGATACCAAAACCAGACAAAAACAAC
This sequence comes from Budorcas taxicolor, assembly GCF_023091745.1. Classification (NCBI taxonomy): domain Eukaryota; kingdom Metazoa; phylum Chordata; class Mammalia; order Artiodactyla; family Bovidae; genus Budorcas; species Budorcas taxicolor. Next base: position 51,663,086 of record NC_068918.1, read on the forward strand.
ACAAAAAAAGAAAACTACAGGCCAATATCACTGATGAACATATATGCAAAAATCCTCGACAAATTTTAGCAAACAGAATTCAGCAGCACATCAAAAATCTCACAGACCATGATCAAGTTGGGTTTATTCCAGGAATGCAAGGATTCCTCAATATACACAAATCAATCAATGTGATACACCATATTAACAAATTGAAAGATAAAAATTATATGATAACCTCAATAGATGTAGAAAAAGCCTTTGACAAAATTCAGCACCCACTTATGATTAAAACTCTTCAAAAAATGGGCATAGAAGGAACCTACCTCAACATAAAGCGGAGTCGCTCAGTCATGTCCGACTCTCTGCGACCCCATGGACTGTAGCCTACCAGGCTCCTCTGTCCATGGGATTTTCCAGGCAATAATACTGGAATGGGCTGCCATTTCCTTCTCCAGGGGATCTTCCCGACCCAGGGATCGAACCTGGGTTTCCTGCATTGTAGACAGACACTTTATCATCTGAGCCACCAGGGAAGTCAATTACTCTAAGACATGTCTATATTAGATAGGTCAACAAAAAAACTCAACATAGCAAAGGCCATATATGATAAGCCTGCAGCAAGCATTATTCTCAATGGCGAAAAACTGAAAGCATTCCCCCTAAGATCAGGAATAAGACAAGAGTGTCCACTTTCACCACTATTATTCAACACAGTTTCGAAAGTCCTAGCCACAGCAATTAGAGAAGAGAAAGAAATAAAGGAAATCCAGATTGGAAAAGAAGAAGTAAAGCTCTCACTGTTTGCAGATGACATGATACTGTACACAGAAAACCCTAAAGATAGTATCAGAAAATTACTAGAGCTAATCAGTGAATTTAGCAAAGTTGCAGGATACAAAATCAATATACAGAAATCACTTGCATTTCTGTATACTAACAATGAAAAATCAGAAAGAGAAATTAAGGAATCAATCTCATTCATCATTGCAACAAAAAAAATTAAATATCTAGGAATAAACTTACCTAAGGAGACAAAAGAACTGTACACAGAAAGTTATAAGACACTAACGAAAGAAATCAAAGACTACATAAACAGATGGAGAGATAGTCCATGTTCAAGGGTAGGAAGAATCAGTATTGTGAAAATGACTATACTACCAAATGCAATCTACAGAGTCAATGCAATCCCTATCAAATTACCAATGGCATTTTTTCACAGAAAAATTTCACAATTCATATGGAAACACAAAAGACCCCAAAAAGCCAAAGCAGTTTTGAGAAAGAATGGAGCTGGAGGAATCAACTTTCCTGACTTCAGATTATACTACAAAGCTACAGTCATCAAGATAGTATGATACTGGCACAAAAACAGAAATATAGACCAATGGAACAAGATAGAAAGTCCAGAAATAAACCCAAGCACCTATGGGTATCTTACTTTAGACAAAGGAGGCAAGAATATACAATGGGGCAAAGACAGCCTCTTCAATAAATGGTGCTGGGAAAACTGGACAGCTGCATGTAAAAAATGAAATTAGAGCACATCCTAACACCATACACAAAGATAAATTCAAAATGGATTAAAGACCTAAGTGTAAGACCAGAAACTGTAAAACTCTTAGAGGAAAACATAAGCAGAACACTCGATGACATAAATCAAAGCAAGATCCTCTATGACCCACCTCCTAGAGTAACAGAAATAAAAACAAAAGTAAACAAGTGGGACCTGATTAAACTTACAAGTTTTTCTCAGCAAAGGAAACTATAAGCAAGGTGAAAAGACAGCCCTCAGAATGGGAGAAAATAATAACAAATGAAACAACTAACAAAGGATTAATTTCCAAAATATGCAAGCAGCTCATACAACTCAATGCCAGAGAAACAAACAACCCAATCAAAAAATGGGAAAAAGACCTAAACAGACATTTTTCCAAAGAAGACATACAGATGGCTAACAAATATATGAAAAGATGCTCAGCATCGCTCATTATTAAAGAACTGCAAATCAAAACTAAATGAGATATCACCTCACACCAGTCATAATGGCCATCATCCAAAAGTCTACAAATAATTAATGCTGGAGAGGGTGTGGAGAAAAGGGAATACTCTTGCACTGTTGGTGGGAATGCAAATTGATACAGCTACTATGGAAGATGGTACGGCAATTCCTTAAAAAACTAGGAATAAAACCGCCATATGACCCAGCAATCCCACTCCTAGGCATATGCCCTGAGGAAAGCAAAATTGAAAAAGACACATGTATCCCATTATTCATTGTAGCACTATTTACAATAGCTAGAACATGGAAGCAGCCTAGATGTCCATTGACCAATGAATGGATAAAGATGTCGTGGTACATATACACAATGGAATATTACTCAGCCATAAAAAGGAACACATTTGAGTCCGTTCTGATGAGGTGGATGAACCTAGAACCTATTATGCAGAGTGAAGTGAGTCAGAAAGATAAATATTGTATTCTAACACATATATACAGAATCTAGAAGAATGCTACTGGAGAACTTATTTACAGGGCAGTAATGGAGAAACAGACATAGAGAATAGACTTGTAGACATGGGGAGAGGGGAGGAGAGGGTGAGATGTATGGAAAGAGTAACGTAGAAACTAACATCACCATGTGTAAAATAGATAGCCAACGGGAATTTGCTGTATGGCTCAGGAAACTCAAACAAGGGTTCTTGTATCAACCTAGAGGGGTGGGCTGGGGAGGGAGACAGGAGGGAGGTTCAAAAGGTAAGGGATATATGTATACCTATGGATATAGGGGCTTCCCTTATAGCTGAATTGGTAAAGAATCCACCTGCAATGCAGGAAACCCCGATTTGATTCCTGGGTCAGGAAGATCCCCTGGAGAAGGGATAGACTACCCACTCCAGTATACTTGGTCTTCCCTTGTGGCTCAGCTGATAAAGAATCCACTTGCTATGCGGGAGACCTGGGTTAGATCCCTTGGTTTGGAAGATCCCCTGGAGAAGGGAAAGGCTACCCACTCCATTATTCTGGCCTGGAGAATTCCGGCCATGGACTGAACTATACAGTCAATGGGGCGCAAAGAGTTGGACATGACTTTCACTTTGACTTTCATGGCTGATTCCTGTTGAGGTTTGACAGAAAACAACAAAATTCTGTAAAGCAATTATCCTTGAATAAAAAAAGAAAAAGAAAAAAGAATGTTGAAAATGAAGTGCAAGAATTAGGAACAATCAAAGAAATTACAGAAAAGAGAAAAACCAAAGCTAACCACATACATACCCTCTAGAATTATCTCTTTTGTCTTTGGTAGGATTCACACATTAGTCCATGTGTTCATTAATACCATAGTCATTCTTGAGTACCTCTAGCTCGGGCTCAGAGATAAACAGGAGAGCATAGTCCTTGCCATCACAAGGAGCTTAAAAAGGAATGGAGACATTTAAGTGAGTGATCATCTGGGGAATAACAAAGGCCATGACTGCAGAAGTGTGAGATGCTGTCAGTTACAAAAGACACAAACCTAACCCAGATCAGGGAGGGGGTCTGAAAAGGTTCCCAGAGGAGCTCTCTAATCTGATACCTGAGGGATGAGTTAGCCAGGTCATGGGGAAGGGGAATGAATGACTGTGAATCCTGAGGTGGCAGTGCCTGGTGCAGTCAAGGAACTGAATTTCAGGACAGCTGAGGAGTAGAGCAGGGGAGGAGCAGTAGCGAAAGAAGACTTTGGAGGGAGCAGCATCCTGAGCTACCTTAGAAGCTGTAGTTGAGCTTCATCCTTAAATCAGTGGGAAGCAGGAAAGTGATACGGTGAGGTTTCCATGTTGAAAGATGACTCCCTACATTGTAGAAATGACCTGGAGAAGAAAGAGATTGGCAGCAAGGAGACCAGGTTGGGGAATGGTGAGAGACAGTGAAACCTTGGACTCTTGTTTCACGTGCTGAAATGGAGTCCAGATGACAGCCGTTCATAGAGCAATGATGTTTTGAGAAGACAGAGTCTGGACGAGTTGTAGCACATTACTTCTCTCTGGAGAAGGGAGTGGCTACTCACGTCAGTATTCTTGCCCAGGAAATTACATGGACAGAGGAGCCCGGCAGGCTACAGTCCATGCAGTCATAAGAGTTGGACACAACTGAGCAACTAAACCACCACCACTCTGTCACCTTACTTGCACATGATTATTTTGCAGTATGCAGAGGTCTCTCCTGCAGGGTATCATATCACCCATTGTTACATACATGCTTGCATCCAGTCAGCAAATATTAATCACCTGCTGTATTCTAGATACTGTCCAAGATGGTAGGAATACAGCATAACACAGGAAACAAGATTCCTGCTCTAGTGGAGATTCCCATTATGTTTCAGAAATACAGACTATAAACCAGTAATCCTGTTCATCCCCAAGCTAATTTCAGAGAGTTGTGAGAGCCATACAGGTAATAAAATGTAGCAATTTGTTCAGGAGGAAGACAGTTATAGGGAAGTGTGTATAGGAAGGTCAGGTAGTGCCTGATGTAGGGAAGAAGGACCTCACCAGGCTAAGGGAAGGGCCTTCCAGGTCAGGGGCAAAGAAGATACGAGCACTGAAGCAGACAGAAAGTGGATGGTGGACTGGCCTGCAGACTGAAGTGACTGGAAAAGGGGGAAGAAAAGGAGGATGAGTAAGAATGAGGAGAGAGGACAAGGCAGGGCTTTGTAATTCTGAGTAAGAACCTTGGATTCTATTCTGAGAGCAATGTGAAGTCCAAAGGAAAGGTGTCAAGCAGGAGAGTGACGGTAGGGAAAGTGGTAACGGGAATTCTGTTTCAACCATGTAATGTTAGACATGCAAGTTGGATAAAAAGGTTCAGGTGCTGAGTGGGTAATTGGAAATGGAAATCAGAGAGGAAGTCAGGGCAAGAAAAAGAGATGTGGAAGCCTTCAGCATATGGGCAACAGAAGCCATGGGCCTGGGAGCGAGGGCAGCTGGAGCAGAGAAGCCCATGGTTGGGGCCTTGGACCACACTAACATTTTGAAGGGGAGTCAGCCAAGGCTCTGGGGCAGGGGCTGGTCACAGGTGAGGTGAGAAACCCAGGTGAGTAATCAGGACAATGTGATGCTACTGAAGCCACAGGAAGAAGTCGTTTCATGGAGGAGCTGGGCCACTGAGTCAGGTGGTACTGAGACATCACAGAAGAGGAAAAGAGAAGATGAAGCGTAAAACTGAGAAGATTGAATTCTTGGGGACTTTGATAAAAGCAGTTTATTTGAAGTAACACAAAACCTACTTAACACAGGCTAAGGATGGAATGAGAAGTGAGACAACAACACTAGCAAGTCTAAACAACTCTTTTGAGGATTTTCTTTCCTTTGAAATGAGGGCAGAGAAAGGGAATGGTACCTGGTGAAGTTATGGAACCGACAAAGGATTTGAAGATGGGAGATAGCAAATGTGCTGGGATGCCAGTCTCTCTCTCTCCTGGAGAGAGAGACATTGATGTCACAGGAAGAGTAAGGGTAAATTCAGGGACAAATTCCTTAAGTGAGAGCATGGGTGTAGGATCCAGAGCTCAAGAATAGGCATTGATTCTTGGGAAGAGGAGAAACCGACGGGATGCCCAAGAATGGGGCTTATCACCTCTGTGTCCGCAACAAAGAGGTTGACAGTAGAAAACAGCCAAGACTGAAGATATTTCTTGGGAGACTCTAAAAAAAGAAGGGTCTAGATTCTACATTTGTTTGGGGTTTTTCCCACGTGACTGGAGAGATGGCAGACATTCTCCATCTTTGGCCCTAGTCTTTGGATCTCTTCCTACAGGCTGTGGGAAGGGAAGAGCCCAGCTGATAACCAGGTTGTATGTTACACTGGCTTCCTCTTTGCTGATGTTCAGTAATCAGACTGCCTCCCAAAAGCCAGTGGCAAGGGGGAATTGGACAAAGAGTGTTGGTGATTTCTTGGTAGTTCATGGTCAGTAAATAAGCCATGAAGGTGTAACCCTGAGTCCACTTCTTAACCTTTCCTTCTTAGGCCAGTTATAAGAGAAAGCAGCTCTGGAGTTGAAATGTCTCCTTTCTCCTTTTGGTATTGTAGGGATCAGCAGCTGAAGCAGGTCAGCTTAGTCAGGGCTATATTCTATCCCAGGCAAATGCTGTCCATCTTCCCAGAAGGATATTTTAAATATTATTATTGTCAGTGGTTGGGGAAGGGAATGGTAACTCATTCTAGTATTCTTGCCTGGAAATTTCCAGGGACAGAGGAGCCTTGTGGGCTACCATCCATGAGGTCACAAAGAGTCAGACACGACTGAGCACAAACACACACACACACACACACACACACTCTCACCCCGTCAATGGTAACGAGCACCAATCATTCCCTTCATTATCTCAGGTTAGTGACACATGACTAACTCTGTGTCATCTCAAAACATCCCCCAGGTGAGGGGGTGGTTTCAAAAAAAAGGGAAGTGAACTGTGTCTGGTTTCATTATGAAGCTGGGACCTGTATCTATCCTCATGCCACATGGGCAGGACACAACGCAAAGCAGAAATCTTGAAATCTCTTCTATCACTAAACATCCTCTTGTCTTAGATAGTTCTCAGTAGGAGAAATAAATAAACATGGTAAATATTTATTCTGAGTTTCCTCTCTGAATTGACCAAGCAGATTTCAGTGCAGCATACACAGGGAGCCAGTTGCTAAAGGTCATTTTGTATTGAGTTAGTTTTCATCTTGACTGCCCTCTGCTTTGTAAGCCTACTACAATTTAAGAATTACCAAAAGATCTCTTGAGCACAGTTCTCTTTCATGTGTTCTTTTGTTACTGAGGGGATAAACAGAAGGAAAGAATTAAAAAACAACAACATCAAGGAATTCAAGCTGAGAGAGTTGACATTTAATAATAGAAATCAGTGTCAAGACCTATGGTTGTATCCAAATAAAGAAATCAGCTTCACAAATAGAAAATGCAGGAAATAGAAGGCAATAGCAATATATGAAAGATCCTCATAAGACTTACTTTCCACAAGCTCAGTCTATCAGTGATGGGAAGGAACTGCCCCAAATGTTAATGAAATCGTGTTTGCACTGTAGGACTAAGAAGAAGGTAGATAGTTCTGTCTGCTCATCACAGTTAAAATGATGCTGAATTTGAGATCACATTTTGATGGATATATTGGCAAATGTATCATTGGCTGTTGCATGGTATTAGCTTTAAATGATTGTTTTTTAATGGAGAGCTTTTTTTTTTTATTTCGAAAGACAATGGCTTGAGACAATGACAGAAAATTTGAAACCATGTCCAAAGTAACATTGGAAGAAACTAAAAACAATTACCTGGAGAAAAGACTTGGGGTAAAAAAGAAAGATGGAGCCATGACTGATCCCTAACATGTGTATGGGTGTTATCCTTACTCCGGTGACCCTGGAGGGCAGACCAGTATTTTTAGGTTATAGGGAGGCAGATTTGCCTGAGAGAGAACTCTAATGATAGATGCAGTGATGTTGTGCATATAATTCCCCAAAATAGAATTGACTGTTTCGGAGATAGTACCTTTCTTCTCACTGGAGGAATTTAATCAGAATCAACCACTTGGTGGTCAAGGCTTAGATGGTGGATTGTACCATCTAGCCCTTAAAATGCCTCTCACCTTGTGATAGTGTTGATGGGTGTTTATTTTGTGGAGCATGTAAGTTTGGTTTTCATCAACCATCTAATGCTCAAAATTCTTCAAGCCAGCCTTCAGTAATACGTGAACCATGAACTTACAGATGTTCAAGCTGGTTTTAGGAAAGGCAGAGGGAACCAGAGATCAAATTGCCAACATCCACTGGATCATGGAAAAAGCGAGAGAATTCCAGAAAAACATCTATTTCTGCTTTATTGACACAGCCTTTGACTGTGTGGATCACAATAAACTGTGGACAATTCTGAAAGAGATGGGAATGCCAGACCACCTGACCTGCCTCTTGAGAAACCTATATGCAGGTCAGGAAGAAACAGTTAGAACTGGACATGGAACATCAGACTGGTTCCAAATAGGGAAATGAGTATGTCAAGGCTGTATATTGTCACCCTGCTTATTTAACTTATATGCAGAGTACATCACGAGAAATGCTGGACTAGATGAAGCACAAGCTGGAATCAAGATTGCCGGGAGAAATATCAATAACCTCAGATATGCAGAGCACAGCACCCTTTTGGCAGAAAGTGAAGAGGAACTCAAAAGCCTCTTGATGAAAGTGAAAGAGGAGAGTGAAAAAGTTGGCTTAAAGCTCAACATTCAGAAAACAAAGATCATGGCATCTGGTCCCATCACTTCATGGGAAATAGATGGGGAAACAGTGTCAGACTTTATTTTTTGGGCTCCAAAATCACTGCAGATGGTGACTGCACCCATGAAATTAAAAGACGCTTCCTCCTTGGAAGAGAAGTTATGACCAACCTAGAAAGCATATTGAAAAGCAGAAATATTACTTTGCCAACAAAGGTCCGTCTACTCAAGGCTATGGTTTTTCCAGTGGTCATGTATGGATGTGAGAGTTGGACTGTGAAGAAGGCTGAGCACAGAAGAATTGATGCTTTTGAACTGTGGTGTTGGAGAAGACTCTTGAGAGTCCCTTGGACTGCAAGGAGATCCAACCGGTCCATTCTAAAGGAGATCAGTCCTGGGTGTTCATTAGAAGAACTGATGCTAAAGCTGAAACTCCAGTCCTTTGGCCACCTCATGCAAAGAGTTGACTCACTGGAAAAGACTCTGATGCTGAGAGGGATTGTGGGCAGGAGGAGAAGGGGATGACAGAGGATGAGATGGCTGGATGGCATCACTGACTCGATGGACATGAGTTTGGGTGAGCTCCGGGAGTTGGTGATGGACAGGGAAGGCTGGCGTGCTGCAATTCACGGGGTCGCAAAGAGTCAGACACGACTGAGCAACTGAACTGAACTGAACCATCTACTGGATTAAAACAATGAGCTATGCAGGCCAAGTAAAAAGAGGTGGCCACTTCTCCCATGCTGCTGGCAGTATATGAGGATAATTTGATGAAATAAATATCTGTGAAATATTTTAGTGTTTTTGAACCTTTGGCTGCAAAATATGAAAAGGTCTTTTTCTGATCAGTCCTTATCTCAGGGAAGCAAAGAGAAATCATTAATTGCAGATTGAACACAATGAGCTGCCCCAGTTTTCTTCTCCCTCTTCTGAAGATGGGGTGCTTTAGCAGGGAGCTCTGGAGAGCACAGAAAGCCCAAAGTTGGTGAAGTTCATTAACTCCAAGCAAAAATATTGGTGTGATCCTTTGTTACTGTTATAGAGGATAAACCTTCAGGATTTTGAAACTTTGAGCCCCAAATTTGGGAATTTAAAATCTAAAAATGAGAACGTTTAAAAACAGATGTTGATGATTAAAACTAGAATCGTGCCCCATCCTTCACTTTTCTTCTCGTTCAGTTGGTAACAGTAGAATTACCACCCCCGTCAACAGATAAAAGGACTGAAAAACAGGAAACAACATCAAATAGTTTTAAATTACTTTGGGAAACTCCTGAAAGTGGGTGTAACATGCATGGGCCTTTAAAAATGAATCATATTTATGATGTGCAGCTACTTAATTGCTTCTCACCGTTCACCCTAACGTTCATTGGTATTTGTCTCTTCCCAACTACGCTTGGTCCTTCCTTGATGTGTCTTAACTGCTGTTGGGTTGGTTCCCGCTGGTCCCATCAAGTTGTTAAACTAGCTGCTGATAAATATGTTACAAAGTATGTATGAAGAAAGAAACCACAAGAGATGAAAGAATTGGGTGATTTTTTTTTTTAATGAAGCTTTTTCTCAGTTAGCACATAGCAAGATCCTGATGTATTTGGCGGCAGAGAAGGTAGATGGGAAAACATTTAGCTACCCACTTTCTGCATGATCTCTCCAAAACAACAGTGGAAGAAACCTTTGTTGCATAAGCACCTTGATATTCTGAAAGCCCCTTGCAGCCACCTCAGCTTCCTCACCCAGGGGGTCAGTGTCTGCAACATCAGGATGTGTGATCCCCTGGTGCCCATCTGACCTGGCCCTAGCCTGTGTGCAGCCTGGGGCAAGGGCATAATTGAAACTCAAGTGCCATACATTTAAATATTAGAATGTTCTAAATCAAGCTAATAGACTGGGTGTATGAAATGTGTACTAACCTTTACCGTGACACAGTGACCTTTCAGAGGCCAGCTTTGAGGTCAGAATTCACGGTCTCCTTGGAGTTCCCATCTGGAGCGGGGTGGTTCAGGGAGGGCTGGTGCACAGCCTGCTCCCTCATTGTTGCCTCTTGTCCTCCCATCCCCCAACTGCATCCTACTCTACAGGGGCCTGGCTGCATGCATAGGGAACCCCCAACCCACTCAGCCAAGGTATATCTGCATTTCCTTCAACAGTTGCCACTTGGCTGCTTTAGTCGCCATACAGGTGGAGTAGCCCACTCTAAAGAGGATGGAGAGACTTTCCTGACAGTCCAGTTGTTAAGACTTCACCTTCCAATACAAGGGGTGCAGGTTCAATCCCTGGTCCAGGAGCAAAGATCCCACATGCCTCATGGCCACAACAACATAAAGCAGAAATAATATTGTGACAAATTTAATAACGACTTAGAACGGTCCACATTAAAAAAATATGTCTTTTTAAAAATTAAATAAAAAGAAAGAGCATGGACTGGGGGAAACTCCTGCATTAATGCTGGAAGCTCACTTGGGTGGGAAACTCTGAGGCACTGAATAGCAGGGAGGGTCATGAGTTTGAGGTAGGGTCAAGGGCAAGGGTTTCTTGGCCTGACTTTTGGGGTTGTGCTGCCCATGGGACAGCTCTGTGGACCCTGCTGTGTCTCTGTTCCCTCCTGGTGGCGATTACTTCCCTCCACACGGAGGTGGCTGCTGCCTAGACTCCCAGGGCCAGAGTGAGTGGGTGCGTCTCCAGGAGGTGCCCTGTGCTTCTCGGCATGGCAGGCGCAGGGACGGGCTCAGTTCTGAGGTTTCAGGAGAGCATTTTGCCTCAAGTGTGTGGGTCCAGCTTCTCCTTCAAGCTTTGTTCTTGTTCGCTTCTGCATCCTCTCCTCGCTGCTCACACCTGCATCTCTAACTCGGGACCCAGATTTGAAAACCACTCTCGTTACCACACTCACAGACATAGAAAACAGACTCGTGGTTGCAGAGGGGGAATGGGGTGGGGGAGGGATGAGGCGGAAGTTTGGGATTAGCAGATGCAAACTACTGTATATAGAGAATGGATAAGCAACAAGATCCTGCTCTACAGCACAGGGAGCTATATTCAATATCCTATGATAAATCATAATGGAAAAGAATATACATATGCATATATATGTGTATATATATATATGGGCTTCCCTGATAACTCAGTTGGTAAAGAACCCTCCTGCAATGCAGGAGACTGTGGTTCAATTCCTGGGTCAGGAAGATCCACTGGAGAAGGGATAGGCTACCCACTCCAGTATTCTGGCCTGGAGAATTCCATGTGGGCTTCCCTGGTGGCTCAGATGGTAAGGAATCCGCCTGCAGTGTGGGAGACCTGGGTTTAATCCCTGCGTTGGGAAGATCCCCTGGAGAAGGGAAAGGCTACCCACTCCAGTATTCTGGCCTGGAGAATTCCATGTGGGCTTCCCTGGTGGCTCAGATGGTAAGGAATCTGCCTGCAAAGCAGAAGATTTGGGTTCCATCCCTGGGTCAGGAAAATCCCCTGGAGAAAGGCAAGGCAACCCACTTCAGTATTCTTGCTGGGAAATCCCAGGGACAGAGGAGCCTGGCGGGCTATAGTCCATGGGGTCGCAAAGAGTCAGGCACAACTGAATGACTAACACTTCACTTCACTTCATTGATAACTGAATCACTTTGCTGTACAGCAGAAATTAACACAACATTGTAAATTAACTATACTTCAATTTAAAAGAGACTTTTAAAAAAAATTGCCCTTGTTTACAGTTGATCACCCAGCCCCTCTTCTTGCCCTCTATAGAATAAGAGACTTTCTTAATAAAATTGCAAGAAATTCGAACACTTTTTGTGGAAATAAAATTGCAAGACCCTTGATACCTGAAGACTGTAAATTAGAAGTCCTGTGGGTTGTGTGCATCCCAGTTTGGCCACATTCTCAGTCACTGACCAAGCCACTTACCCTCTCCATACCTCAGTCCGCATCTACAAAACTGAAATAACAATTCATGCCTGTTTCTGGTACTTCAAATGGATATTTTCAGGACAGATTTCTAAGTATATATACAAAGAGTACGAAGAGCAATCAAAATAACTCATCACACCCCCTTCCCATATAACTTCATCTAACTTTCCAAGAGCTTTTTTATATTACCAAGAAATACGATTCAAATTTCCCTAAGTTGACAGAAAAGCATAAAATCTGTTTCTAACAGATGTTCCCCGTGATCCCCCAAATGTAAACATGTTTGTGAGATGATCGTAAGACAACCTGTTTACACAGGGAAGTACTTAAAAAAGCAAACACAAAAGCATCACCCAGAGCAGTCATTGTGATCAAAGTGCCTCAATTATTAGGGTGTAAAGGGAACTGATGACTCAACTTAGCACCACCGCGGTCTCCAGATTTCAGTTTCATAACAAGAGTTTCTTTTCAGGAATATTCTTCATTGACACACAAATCCGATTTTCTTTCTAAAATGTTTCTCGATTTTTGTCAAACCGAAATGACAGGATCCCTTCAAAAGATGACTTCGATACCTGTATCATGCTCACGTGAAAGTCATGTGGATATACTTTGCCATGGAGAGCTGGGGTTTTCACTCCCCGGGATCTTGGTGCCCAGAAAAGGGACTAGGTCTTCTGCCCAGTGACTCCTGGCTCGCAGCTCCTACACCTCCCCAGTTAGTCAGACACAGCACAGAAAGTCCAGACTGCATAGTGGTAGGAAGTGACTTTCTGAATCAATCAAAGTGTGATATTTTGATCCTTTCACATGCATGGGTATTCTGGGCAAGTGCATGCTTCAAGTCAGTGACTCATGGATCAATATGCAAAGTAGGTCTCTGACTGCTGGCTGGCTGGAAATAAGTTTTTAAACCTGAAACAAAATACAGTCTAGTAAAGAATAAAATTAGAACTTGTGTCAGGTTTAGCAGTTTTTTGGGAAAATAATCACCACTTGTCCCTCAAAGTAATGTACATTGGGAGGCTATCCTAAAGCGGAAAGCTGTAGGTAGAACGTATCTCTGTGAAAACCTGTAAGAAATCTCGCCTAACAGGAAGGTTCTTTTGTAAAGGTTCATTCAAAACTCCTTTAGGATGTGGTTTCCTATACAAGCGAAACTTTAAATTCTTTTACTCTGGGGATGGTGATGTCAGACTCTGGGGCGTTTGTACCTAATGATGCCCACTTGAATAGACAGACCTAAGGGGACAGGTTGAGGACCTGTCTTTCTAGCATCACTTCTGTGGGCATAGGTTCCTGTTTCACCATGATCCTGCAGTCCCTGCGGTGCAAATCATTGCATGATTGTCAGCAAGAGTAGGAATGCCGCTAAGACTATGGCCCCCAAATAGGAGTATCACCCAGGGAGGAGGGACTGCTAGTGTGGGCTCTTGGTATTTGCAGTGCAATTTCAGTGCTGGGTTTGTGTGCTAACATCTACCTATGCTCTTTTAGAATACTTAAGACTGCAATCCACATACACACCAAAACACACACATACACACACACACACAAAATGATTGTAATTAACAAACAAGTTTAGGATTGTGGGATAAAAGGTTATAGCATAAAAAGGTCAATGTACTAAAATCAATGTTATTTCTATAAACTATCAATGGAACGCTCTGAAAATAAAATAGCTCTCTTTACAACAACATCAAAAAGGATGAAATGCTCAGGAATAAATTTAACAAAAGAAATGCAAGATTTATACACTGAAAGCTATAGAACACTATAGAAAGCAATTAAGAAGACCTAAATAAGTGGAAGACATCCACAATTCATGGAGCAGAAGACTTACTATTGTTAAGATGGTAATACCACCAAACTGATAAACATATATATTCAACACAATCCCTCTCAAAAGTTCAGCTAGCTTTTGCAGAAATTGACAGGCTAATTTTTTAAAATTGAAGTATTGTTGAGTTGCAATGTTGTATTAGTTTCTGGTGTACAGCAAAATGATTTTACATATATATATAAGAATATGAAAAAGAAGCCAGTGCTCTGCGATAACCTAGAGGGGTAGGATGGGGAGGGAGGTGGAAAGAGGCTTAAGAGGGAGGTATGTATGTATACTTATGGCTGATTCATGTTGTTATACAGCAGAAACCAACACAACATTGTAAAGTAATTATCCTCCAATTAAATATAAACTAAAATTTTTTAATGGTCCACATGAAAAGAAGAACAAAATTGGAGAACTCAGTTTCTGATTTCAAAACATACTACATAGCTACAGTAATCAAAACAGCATAGTCATAGGATGGACAGTGATATAGAATCAATAGTCTAGAAATAAATTCTTAGGTTTGTGGTCAAAGTTTTTCAACAAAGATGCCAGCACCATTAGATAAGAAGGAATAGTATTTTCAACAAATGGTTCTAGAATAACTGATATTCACATGCAAAAGAATACAGTTGAACCCCTATGTTATACTACATACAAAAACTCAAATTGGATCATAAATGTAAGAGTTAAAACTATAAAACTCTTAGAAGAAAACATAGGAATAAATCTTTGTGACCTTGGATCAGGCAACAATTTCTTAGACATGACCAACTACAAGATAACAACAACAACAAAAATGGATAAATGTAATTTCATAAAATTCTTCTATGCTTGAAAGGAAACCATTAAGAAAATGAAAAGAAACCCGTAGAGTGGGAGAGGATATTTGCAAAACATACATCTGATCAAGAATTTGTATGCAAAATATAAAAAGAATTCTTACTAGTTAACAGTCAAAGACAAATAATCCATTTAAGTAAGGAGCAAGAAATTAAAATAGACATCTCTCCAAAAGACATACAAATGGCCAATAAGCGCGTGAAAAGACGCTCAGCATCATGTGTCACTGAGACGCGCTCAGCTGCTTGGTCATGTTCGATTCTTAGAGACCCCGTGGGCTGCAGCCCGTTAGATGCCTCTGTCCGTGGAATTTTTCGGGCAAGAATACCTGAGTGAGTTGCCATTTCCTCCCCCAGGGGGTCTTCCCTACCCAAGGATCAAACCATGTCTCTTGTGCCTCCTGCATTGGCGGGTGGATTCTTTACCACTAGTGCCACCTGGGAAGCCCTGTTAGTCATTAGGGAAATACAACTCAAAACCACAATGAAATAATCACTTTAGCCCACTAGAATGGCTGAAGATAAGAAAATAGTAATAATAAGTGTTGGTAAGAATGTGAAATAATCTAAACTCTTATGCGTTGCTGATGGGATTGTACAGCTGTTTTGGAAGACAGTTTGACAGTTCCTCAAAATGGACATGAGTCTGAGTAAATTTCTGGAGATAGTGAAGGACAGAGAAGCCTGGCCTGCTGGATGGAGTTCATGAGGTTGCAAACAGTTGGACACGACTTAGTGACTGAGCAACAGCAAAGTGTTAAATACAGAGTTGCCAAATGAAATCCTTAAGATGTGTTTGTATATGCAGAAAGAGTGAGATTCATTTTAAGGCATTGTCTACCATAGTCATGAAAACTGTTAAGTCCAAAATCTGCAGGCTAGGCCACCTAGGTTAAAGACTCGGGGTGGAGCTGATTTGCGCTTCATGTCTGAAGCTGTCAGAATTTCCTCTTCCTTGGGAGAGGTCAGTCTTTTTCTTAAGGCCTACAACTGATTTCACCCATTTTATCTAGTGTAATCTACTTTACTCAAATCTACTGATATAAATGTTCATCTCATCTAAAAATTACTTTCACAGCAATATTTTGGCATTCTTGGCCAAATGTATGGGTACCATGACATAGCCAAGTTAAAAATAAAATTAGTCATCACACCCAGTATTTACACTTCCAGGTATATTTCCTAAAGAATTGAAAAACATATGTCTATGTATATCCAGCTCTACTTAAGTGCTCATAGCAGCATCATTCATGATAGCCAAAAAGTGGAAATAAACCAAAGGTCCATCATCTAATAAATGAATCAATAGAATGTGATACATACACACAATGGATTATTATTTAGCCATTAAAAGGAATGGAAACATATTACAACATGGATGAAGCTTGAAAACAGTATGCTAAGTAAATCCAGATAGTAAAGGCCACATAGTGTATGGTTCCATTTATATTAAATGTTTCATTTATATGAATAGACAAATCTATAGAGACAAGAGTTAGATTAGTGATTGCCAAGGGCTGGGAGTGGGAAGGGGGTACAGGAAGGAGGAAATGTGGAATGATTGCTAGTCGGTATGGGATCTCTTTTTAAGGTGATGAAAATGTTCTGAAATTAGATAATAGTGGCAGTGGCATGCACATCTCCATGAATAAACTAAAAGCCATTGAACTATACACTTCAGAAGTGTGAATTTTATGGTATGTGAATTAGATCTCAATTAAGTTTAAAAAGATACTTAAGACTGCAATGTAAGTGGTCCTGACTGCACAATAACCAGCATCAAGCATTGCCTCTAAAGTGTAGAATGTATGCTGAGTCCCATTAATGAAGAGTTAGAGGGGGAACATGGGAACCACTATATTCTAGGCACCTTCTGTGTCTCCCAGGTGGCACAGTGGCAAAGAACCCACCTGCCAGTGCAGGAGACACAAGAGGCACGGGTTCCATCACTGGGTCAGGAAGATCCCCTGAAGAAGGAAATGGCAACCCACTCCAGTATTCTTGCCTGGAAAATTCCACGGACAGTGGAGCCTGGTGTGCTACAGTCCATGGGTTCGAGAAGAGCGGGATACGACTGAGCACAGCACAGCATTCTGTGTCTCAGGAACTATGCTTATCAGTTCAATCACCCTTAAAAAAAAAAGGAAAAAAACGTATAGGTTGGTATTATCATCCCTATATTTTCATATTAGGAAGTTGAGCTTTCCTTTAAAATAGTTGGCCGGGGACTTCCCTGATGGTGCAGTGATCACGATTTCATCTTCCAGGTGGGATGATTTGGGAGAGTAGCATGGGAACATATATATTACCATATGTAAGGTAGACAGCTAGTGGGAATTTGCTGTATGACACAGGGAACCCAGAGCCGGTGCTCTGTGATAACCTAGAGGGGTAGGAGGGGGAGGGAGGTGGGAAAGAAGTTGAAGAGGGAGAGGATGTATGTATACTTATGGCTGATTCATGTTGTTATACGGCAGAGACCAACACAACATTGTAAAGCAATTATCCTCCAATTAAATATAAACTAAAATTTTTTAATGGCCCACATGAAAAAAATATGTTAAAAATTAAAATAGTTGGCCTAAGTCTGTCAGCTTAGTAAACTGGGATTAGAACCCCATCTGTCTGTCTTCAGGCTTACCATCTTCCCATTGTACCTACTGCTTCCATAGGAGAAACCCTGTCCCAACTGGGCAGAGACTACAGACCCTGTTGCTTTGATCCATGGACAGGTTAATCCCAGGGGGCAAAGGGATAAAAGGGAGAAGGATGCTTTTAGAGGAAAAACTAATAAGTTAAATACAAAAATCAAGATTGTTACTTTTATGGTAAAGAAAGAAAATGAATTTTTTTTTTTAATTATAAGAGTTCACAAAGACCAAGAAGGAAAGAGACAGGATGGAGAGGGGAGAGCAGCATCTATGACAGCAAATCCAAGAGCAGACCCCAGGACCGTCCGGGGAAGGCAAGTCCAGAAGAGACGGGGAGAAGTTGCGTATTCCCAGAGCAGCCGGCTGGCTTGGGAGAGGCGCGGCTGTGTTTGCGGTAACTGACCAGAAGCCTGGTAGGGGTGTTCCTGAAGCCAAAACAAGAAACGTCATTTTTCATCAAGACTAGAGTGACACCAGAGGATGTCAGGTGGGATGCTCCAGCGACCAGGATCCAATACAGAGACCCACGCACAAAGGGAACTGTTGTTGAAGCTCATTTACAGCAGGGGTTTTTAACCTGAGGTCTGTGGATTCTTAGGCTTCCAAGGGCCCTTGAACCCCTCCTGTTACATGGAAAGGTTTTGCGTTTATTTGTGCATCTTTTTATGAGGAGAGAGTTATTAGGTTTTTTAAGGGCCTGTGATGGACGAAAGGTTTTAAAAAATCAGCTTAAGTGTTTCTCTTAAAGTGCCAGGCTCATTTTCTGGCTGTGTGATAGAGTGTGTGAAATGGTCTGGCACTCCTAATTTTTGGAATAAAAATGAATTCTTAGCAAATGATCTCACTGCCTGCAGTGCTGTCTGATTCTGTCCTGGCATTTGATAGAACTTGTTAGGGGATTAGGTAAGACAGGATGTTGGTATGTTTGAGGTCATTAAACCAAGGAAGGCGGGAAAAAAAGCAATCTTGCTAAGTATATTGTGGAGTTGAACTAAATGCTGAGTAGCTAAGAGATGTTCTTTGTGCTTTGTGCCGAAACTTTTGAACCCTTAAGAGTAGACTGAGGTGGTGGAGAAAGCTCCACTGCATTAACAAATGCAGTGCATTAGTTAATGCCTGTCTTTCCAAGAAATACTGTTTTACTTGTCCTTTCACAGAGGAGGTGTGGAAGGTTGTGGTGCTCTAGGTTGTGTAACATTTTTGTAAGTGGATACAACTAGTATGAGTTTCCCAGGTGGCTCAGTCCTAAAGAATCTATCTGCCGAGAAGGAAACAGTAGCTAGATCCCTGGGTTGGGAAGATACCCTGAAGAAGGAAATAGAATTCCATGGACAGAGAAGCCTGGCAGGCTGTAGTCCCTGGGGGTCGCAAAAGAGTTAGACATGACTTAGCGACTAAACAGCAATAGTGTAGATCTGAGAAAAACAACAAAAGTTGCCTTTACACCAGGTAACCAGCATTCTCACAGTTATGGTTTCAAGACTAGGAGAATAATGAAAAATATATTACAGGAGACCTCATATGTATGAAAAGTTTTGTTGAATGAAGTGCTGCCCTCCCCTCCTCACTACCCAAAAGGTTATTTTCCACCTGTCTTTTCCTTCAACCTTTTTCTGGTGTGCCCTTTACTAAGTTGACTGGCAACCCCAGTAAACACACATGCCCATCTCTACTCCTGCAGAGAGTTTAGTCACTGACTGTCTGATTTCCTGGATGTCTTTGACCTAAGGATGGAAAATATGGTACATGAGCCCTAAATGCCGCTTCTCTGCTTTGGGTGTTTTTCTATGTGGGCAATCAAGGTCATGATATTCTTCAAAGATCAGGACCCAAAGGAAGATTCTGCATGTACATATCTTCACTGCTATGTCTCATGATAGAGGATCAGTTCAGTTCAGTTCAGTCACTCAGTCGTGTACGACTCTTTGTGACCCCATGAATCGCAGCACGCCAGGCTTCCCTGTCCATCACCAACTCCCAGAGTTCACTCAGACTCATGTCCATTGAGTCAGTGATGCCATCCAGCCATCTCATGCTCTGTCGTCCCCTTCTCCTCCTGCCCCCAATCCCTCCAGCATCAGAGTCTTTTCCAATGAGTCAACTCTTCGCATGAGGTGGCCAAAGGACTGGAGTTTCAGCTTCAGCATCATTCCTTCCAAAGAAATCCCAGGGCTGACCTCCTTCAGAATGGACTGGTTGGATCTCCTTGCAGTCCAAGGGACTCTCAAGAGTCTTCTCCAACACCACAGTTCAAAAGCATCAATTCTTCGGCGCTCAGCCTCCTTCAAAATTCTCCTTTGATGTCTCTGCTTTTGAATATGCTATCTAGGTTGGTCATAACTTTTCTTCCAAGGAGCAAGCGTCTTTTAATTTCATGGCTGCAGTCACTATCTGCAGTGATTTTGGAGCCCAAGAAAAATAAAGTCTGACACTGTTTCCACTGTTTCCCCATCTATTTCCCATGAAGTGATGGGACCGGATGCCATGATCTTCTTTTTCTGAATGTTGAGCTTTAAGCCAACTTTTTCACTCTCCTCTTTCACTTTCATCAACAGGCTTTTTAGCTCCTCTTCACTTTCTGCCATAAAGGTGGTGTCATCTGCATATCTGAGGTTATTGATATTTCTCCTGGCAATCTTGATTCCAGCTTGTGCTTCTTCCAGCCCAGCATTTCTCATGATGTACTCTGCATAGAAGTTAAATAAGCAGGGTGACAATATACACCCTTGACATACTCCTTTTCCTATTTAGAACCAGTCTGTTGTTCCATGTCCAGTTCTAACTGTTGCTTCCTGACCTGCATACAGATTTCTCAAGAGGCAGGTGAGGTGGTCTGGTATTCCCATCTCTTTCAGAATTTTCCACAGTTTCTTGTGATCCACACAGTCAGAGGGTTTGGCATAGTCAAGAAAGCAGTAATAGATGTTTTTCTGAAACTCTCTTGCTTTTTCCATGATCCAGTGGATGTTGGCAATTTGATCTCTGGTTCCTCTGCCTTTTCTAAAACCAGCTTGAACATCTGGAAGTTCACGGTTCACGTACTGCTGAAGCCTGGCTTGGAGAATTTTGAGCATTACTTTACTAGCGTGTGAGATGAGTGCAATTGTGTGGTAGTTTGAGCATTCTTTTGCATTGCCTTTCTTTGGGATTGGAATGAAAACGGACCTTTTCCAGTCCTGTGGCCACTGCTAGTTTTCCAAATGTGCTGGCATATTGAGTGCAGCACTTTCACAGCATCATCTTTCACGATTGAGGATAGGTGTCCATTTAGAAAGATGGTAACGATAACCCTGTATGCGAGACAGCAAAAGAGACGCAGATGTATAGAACAGTCTTTTGGACTCTGTGGTAGAGGGAGAGGGTGGGATGAGTTGGGAGAATGGCATTGAGACATGTATAATATCATATATGAAACGAATCACCAGTCCAGGTTCGATGCAGGATATAGGATGCTTGGGGCTGGTGCACTGGGATGACCCAGAGGGATGGTACAGGAAGGGAGGTGGGAGGGGGCTTCAGGATGGGGAACATGTGTACACCCATGGCAGAGTCATGTTGATGTATGGCAAAACCAATACAATATTGTAAAGTAATTAGCCTCCAATTAAAATAAATTTAAATTTTAAAAAATTCACCTGGAGAGAATAATCTGGGTCACTTAGAAGCCTGATAGTATTTTAAGAAACTGCAATATGAAAAGAATTTTTAATTCTAGTATACTTCATGAAATATAACCATTTTAGTG
The DNA here is from genome assembly GCF_023091745.1 of Budorcas taxicolor. NCBI lineage: Eukaryota > Metazoa > Chordata > Mammalia > Artiodactyla > Bovidae > Budorcas > Budorcas taxicolor. The sequence continues at coordinate 51,684,284 of NC_068918.1, forward strand.
CTAAAAAGCTAATCGGCTTTTTGCAAAAATATCTATATGGCTGAAGGACCTGTAATTTTGTCACTTTAATTTGAGACTTTACTGGTAGCATGTGGAAAAGTGGACCTGTTTGTTTTGTGGAGAGGAATATAGTTTCCCCAGAGTGTAGTGGATAGCAGTGTTGCAGAGGAAAGGGGTGAGCTTTGGAGTCAAATTGGCATGGATACAGATTACATGTGATCCTCTCTTATCTCCTCCAGTGTGACCTTGGGCAAGGCACGTTGCCTCTCTGAGCCATGGTTCTCTCATTCACTCAGTAGGCTAATAATACTCATAATATTCCTAACACAGTTCCTAGAATGTGGAAGTTTTGAGTCATTAAAAAGTATGATTATTACTATGCATAAGTAGAGGCCAGTATTTATATTCCAAAGCTACAGAAACCCCGGGTATATTTTGGATTGGGTATTTTCTTTTATATTGAAGTGGAGTTGATTTTTTTTTTTCAAGTGTACAAGCAAGTGATTCAAATCAATTCTTCTCAGATTCTTTTCTCTTATAGGTTATTACAAGATACTGAATACAGTTCCTTGTGCTATACAGTAAATCCTTGTTGGTTATCTATTTTATATACAGTGGTGTGTACATGTTAAGACTCGTAATTTATCCCTTCGCCCCCTCCCCTTTGTTATCAGACTGTATGTTTTTAACACTTGTTTCTTTTTAGCTTCTTGTGTATCAGATTGTGTGTTTTCAACACTTGTTTCTTTCTAGCTGCTGCTTTTCAGAATTGTCAGTGGCGACTTGTTCTGACTGCACTGTCCTCTTAGGGGTGCAAATCTGAACAAGCTCTCCACTATATTTTGGGAAGGTAAAACCTTGAGTATCAAAGAAGTGAATTTTCTAGCTGGGGTTCTCCAACTAGAGTAACTTGGCATCTGAAATGTGTAAGTGGAAACTTTCAGAAATGTTTTATCTTAATTAATTTTCTCCATCCTGTCTGAAGTGGCTGCTCCCCAGTTCTTTCTCTGTTGCAGAAAAAAAAAAAAAAGCACATTTCCTCATATCACCTTCCCATGCCAGTAGAACAAAACACAAAAGCCGCAAGACCTATGATTCAAAGGTCTTCTGCCTCATACAAGTGACTGTTGAAATTCTGTTTGAAATGTATATTCAAAAAAAAAAAAACTCATCTCTGTAGTTTCTTAAAAAATTAACATCGATGGACCCCTTTCTTTTCAAAGCCCTTCTGGTCATAAAATAGTATGTGACTACTCTTTTTAGTATTTCTGAATATGAATAAGGACTCCAGGGCCACTCACAAGTTAGCATGTTTATTGCTAAAGCTGTCACCAAATTCCTGGTAATATTTTTATACAGCATGGGACCAGCAGAACATTTGAGATTTAACCTTTTCCAGCAGATGGTAGTCTCAAAATGGAATTTGTAATTTTAGAATTAAGTTTTGAATTCTCATCTTGTTTTCTGACCACTGTAATTTCTCTTTCTATTCAATTCAGAGGGAAAGAGTGATAGAGTGTGTGTGTGTCTGTATAGATGGACATTTTTTATTAACTTAAAAACCAATACTGCGACTTTGCACAGAAGGTCAGAGTGGCATTTTGAAGCTCCTGAAAGTCAGATTGGCTCAATGGTATCATCCAGGTACAATCCCATTGTGATGCTGAGCAAAATCAGGTTATTTAGCTTGGTGACTCTCCTCAAGTGAAATAATATAAATACGATGGAGATAATTAGCTTAAAAGCACTGTATCCCAGAGCGTAATATCTCTGTCCTCTTAAATTTTGGCAGACCTGGATTCTGGTTGAAATAAGAGCAGAAAACAGTTCTTGAATATTTTGTCATGTTTTCTTATTATCAATCTGAATCCCAGTAAGGTAGGAAGAGGTGATCAGGATAGGAGAAAATTGACCACGGGACACAGGAAGCAATATTGGAAATTGGAAAATCATTAAACCAAACCACTTTTATGTTTCTGAGAAATAATGTAGCTGGTATTAGATTTGGGATGTAGATAAAAATATTTCCACCTGGAGTTGCCTGGGGAAAGCAGAGAAAGCTTTGCTCATCGAATCTCATTCAAGCCACTGAAAATTTTAGCTAAGAGTGGAGTTGTAGAGTAAAAGAATGCAATCAGCCTTACTTATACAAGAAGTACCTTCTAGAAAACCTGATCATTTTACAGCTAATTGGAATAAACATTCCCTTGCCCACTGCTTGCAGCTGGAGACCTGCTTGTAGTTTTTTATGACTATTGCTGTAATTAAATAACCATTTACTTTTTCTTAGCTGAAGAATGCAGGTCCCACTGACTTTTTCTTCTAAGTAAATTTAAGTTTGTGCAAGAGGGAATTTCTTACAGATAATTTCCCTTCTCTGGGATATGTGACTTTACTTGTAAGTGAGTGAACAGTAACCATTCAGATATCCCTTTTTTAAACTTTCCCCCAGCTTCTCTAACAGTAAATATGAAGAAACGAAAAAGCAGTGCTTTCACGCTTAGTGTAGCATTACCATATCTCCTCACCCACCTTTTCCTAAGAGCAGTCTGGTGAACCACTTCAAGATTTTGTGAGGTCTTTGGACATCAATCTAGCTGAGAAACACCACACCCGAGAGCAGGAAGTGTCCATGGTGATCTCATTCACCATTGTTTCGAGACACCTAAATGGTACCCAGGAGGAGGTCAGTAAATGCTTGTTGAAGAGATGATTATGTATTGTCCTGTGAGCTTCTGGGGTCCAAAATACTGCCTAGAAAGCTAGTACATGAGGCAGCCTAGAGCCGCACCGTTTAATAAGGTACCCACTAACCAGGTATGCCTATTTAAATGTAAATCAATTTAAATTGATTAAAACTTAAAATTCCGTTCCTCTGTCTCCCTAGGAACTTTTAAGCTCCCGTATGGCTGATGGCCACCATTTTGGACACCACAGATACTGAATATTTTCCTCATCACAGAAAGCTGTGTTAGAGAACCCTGGTAGAGTATCAGTAGTAGAAGCGAAAGTTAGCAGCCCCAGCCCTTCTGAAGTGAGATTCCCATGTAACCATGATGTTCGCTCACACTACAGAGTAACCCTTTTAGATCTCTCCTCCAGTACTGTAGGAACTCGGTCAGGAAAGGTGGGTGGCCCGCAGAGGTGCCATCTCTTTGAAACTAATAGTCCAGCAACTGTAGGGCTGGTCACCAGACTGACATTCCCAGGGGTCTACACATATTTGGCTATACTAGTTGTTAGAATAGTGAAATATTTTACCAGTTCAGTTCCGTTCAGTTCAGTCACTCAGTCGTGTCCGACTCTTTGCGACCCCATGAATCACAGCACGCTAGGCCTCCCTGTCCATCACCAACTCCCGGAGTTCACTCAGACTCGCGTCCATCGAGTCAGTGATGCCATCCAGCCATCTCATGCTCTGTCGTCCCCTTCTCCTCCTGCCCCCAATCCCTCCAGCATCAGAGTCTTTTCCAATGAGTCAACTCTTTGCATGAGGTGGCCAAAGGACTGGAGTTTCAGCTTTAGCATCATTCCTTCCAAAGAAATCCCAGGGCTGACCTCCTTCAGAATGGACTGGTTGGATCTCCTTGCAGTCCAAGGGATTCTCAAGAGTCTTCTCCAACACCACAGTGCAAAAGCATCAATTCTTCGGCGCTCAGCCTTCTTCACAGTCCAACTCTCACATCCATACATGACCACTGGAAAAACCATAGCCTTGACTAGATGGACCTTAGTCGGCAAAGTAATGTCTCTGCTTTTGAATATGCTCTCTAGGTTGCTCATAACTTTTCTTCCAAGGAGTAAGCGTCTTTTAATTTGATGGCTGCAGTCACCATCTGCAGTGATTTTGGAGCCCCCCAAAATGAAGTCTGACACTGTTTCCACTGTTTCCCCATCTATTTCCCATTAAGTGATTTTACCAGTTACTAAAGAGCTATTGTTTTAAGCTCTTCCAGGACCTCCTTCCTATGCCCCAGAGGCCCTGGCTGTTCACCTAGGATGTCCCCAGCCTCCCCTTAATCCAGCAAAATGAATTAATGCCCGTCCCGTCCCCAGGGGTGAGAGGCTGCTCACCACCTCAGCCCAGTACTGCAGACTGTTACCTGCTGACCTTGACCTCCAGGGGAGACTGCTTCCTAAGAGTCATTGTTAAGAGTGCCCCATCCCTACAATGGCCAAGTCCCTGATCACAGAACCATTAATCTCAAGAAGAGTTTTAAAAGCATCCTATTCAACTCCTTCATTTTGCTGAGGAAATCACATCCAGAGAGTTACTCAGCGGATTTGTAGCCGTTTCAAAGATAAAACTCTCCTAACTCAGTTTTGTTTTGTTTTGGGGTTTTTTTTGTTGTTGTTGTTCATGTGTTTTGTTTTTGCTGTTGTCAATTTCCTTAACTGTGAAATGGGGATTAGTATCTTTATGCCTTGCAAAGTTGTTTGTAAAAAGAACAGTGATACCCAACATTTTATGTATGTGTTAGGAGTTTGCAAAAACTCTGTTGTCTGACATCTCATTCGATCTTCACAGGAACCTGTGAAAGGCTTGTGCTCAGAGGCGATGAATGACATGCCCTTGATAGCAAAGCTGCTCTGAGTTGCAACCCTCTAAGTCTCTTACGGCTTAGGAAACTATAAACTCTCCTGTAAATGTAAGATAACAGAACCACATGGCATTACTAGTTTTAAGCTTGTGGTATTTTGCCATTCAAGATTCACTGACATTGAAAGTGTAATTTTATTCAAGCAGTGGGTTTTTTGTTTGTTTGTTTTTTTAACAGACTTTGGTTCAGCATTAAAACAGAAGTGGGTTGCTTCGAAGTATATTCATTAAATGAGATAATCCAAATTTGTAATTAGCTTTAAAAATGCAGTTGTGCAGTTTGAGTAGCTAAAGAGCTTGTGGCTCAGGTGGTAAAGCATCTGCCTACAATGCAGGAGACCCAGGTTCGATCCTTGGGTCGGGAAGATCTCCTAGAGAAGGAAATGGCAACCCACTCCAGTACTCTTGCCTGGAAAATTCCATGGACGGAGGAGCCTGGTAGGCTACAGTCCATGGGGTCACAAAGAGTCGGACACCCCGACTGATTGACTTCACTGTCAATGTCAATGTCTGTTACTAGTGGTGGCTAATTTTTTAAAATTCTCTCCTCCTCCCAAGTAATTAGGCCCTTTGGAAAAAACAAAGTATGTTCTTTGAGGGTGAGTGGTCATCTCCTCTCAGTTCAGTTCAATCATGTCCAACTCTTTGTGACTCCATGGACTGCAGCACACCAGGCTTCCCTGTCCATCACCAACTCCTGGAGCTTGCTGAAACTCATGTCCATCAAGTTGGTGATGCCATCCAACCATCTCATCCTCTGTCATCCCCTTCTCCTCTTGCCTCCAATCTTTTATCATCACCTATTTTTCTCATCCTATAAGCCTGGTATACTTAGAAAATTAATCGTATACCCTATTGTGGCAAAGAAAAATCACTTAGAAGTCCTTTTACCCGCTTGACACCTAATTATCAGAAGAATGCTATTTTAAGTATAAAGAAAAGCTGCAGTGGAGGAAATGGTCTGCTTCTTGATACGTCTTGGGTCTTTTGATAGATTTGATGGAAGCACCCCTTAGTTTTTGAGAAGATTGTTGAAGAGATAAATTTAACTCACTCCTAAAATAAAATTAAATTTATACCCCCCTCTTTTTCTATGAACTGCAGCCATTATACAGTGTATACTAAACTGCAGAAACTGAGTTTCTAGATGAGGGCAAGAGTGGGGTTATTTCATTCCATATAACAAAAAAATATCTCTTCCATTTTCTTTTATCAGTGTATGAAAACTGTGTCCTTCTCTACATCAATTGTAGTAGTAAATGGCAACTCACTCCAATATTCTTGTCTGGAAAATTCCATGGACAGAGGAGCCTGGAAGAGTATTTAGTCCTTGGGGTCGCAGAGTCAGACATGACTGAGCAACTGGCACACGCACACACTACATCAATTATCCTGCAAGGTTAAATACATAAAGGGTAGAGAGAAAGAAAATTTATTAGAAAAGGCTGTAAATGGAAAGGAACTTGGGGTTGTGAACCCTGATTTAGCATTACTAAACTTGTAGTCTCATTTGGGAAGAATGTATTTGTAGGTTTGGTGGTTTTTTAAAGTATATGTGTGTCTTCATTTTTCTCTGTGTGAACAGACTCTCAACTTTCAACTGTGCTGAGATCCAGCCTCCCTCTTGTCTATATAAGACCTTCGACATGTTTACAATTATTTGGACTCCTCTTGGATTTTATACTATTTTCACTGCTTCCTACAGATAGTACTGGCAATACCGACAGAAAACCATCTAAGGGTAACATTTGGTTTTATGGCTTGACTAGGAGTCATTGAGTCTTTGGATTTTCTTGGAGTCATTCAAGACATTAGACTTGAAGAGATCTTTGAAATTGCAAACCTTTAATTCCTCCAGACTGACTAGGGGAGAAGGGGGATTGATGAGCGAACACGTGCTTTCGAACTTCACCACCGCCAGTTTCTGTACCAGTGCACTCAGCATTACATGAGATAAAGCATGTAAGGCACTCAGCACTAGAGTTGACACATCGTGGGCACTTGGGAGGGTTAGCCGTGATTATTGGCTTGTCTGATTTAATTTTGTCTTCACATCTCTTTCTGCTCCCTGATGGCCATTCTGAAGAGCAGTTGAATGTCCAAGAAATAGGAAAATACCAAATGCAAGGGAAATGCAAGGCTCTGGTCTTCCAGAAACAGAATTAATCAGTGCACAAAGAAAAATGATTGTGTTTTTTTTTCACAATGATATGTCAGTGACTTCCATACTCCCTTCACGGAAGAGGGGCAATTCCTCCCTTGTCCAGATCCAACTCAGTCCCATTTAATGAGGGCCACCTGATAGTAAACTTACCTTATTCCTATTTCCCTCTTTATTATGTGAAAAACAATGAGCTGCTCATTATCATCTGTGTAAGAAAAAAAATACAATCTAAATGTGGTTGTCCCTGATTAGAACTTTGTTGAGGTATGTGACCGGCAAGTGCGTCTCTCCTGTGCCTTCAGCAAAGTGGGTTCAGTTCAGTTCAGTTCAGTCACTCAGTTGTGTCCGACTCTTTGAGACCCCATGAATCACAGCACACCAGGCTTCCCTGTCCATCACCAACTCCCGGAGTTCACTCAGACTCACATCCATCGAGTCAGTGATGCCATCCAGCCATCTCATCCCCTGTTGTCCCTTTCTCCTCCTGCCCCCAATCCCTCCCAGCATCAGAATCTTTTCCAATGAGTCAACTCTTCGCATGAGGTGGCCAAAGGACTGGAGTTTCAGCTTTAGCATCATTCCTTCCAAAGAAATCCCAGGGCTGATCGCCTTCAGAATGGACTGGTTGGATCTCCTTGCAGTCCAAGGCACTCTCAAGAGTCTTCTCCAACACCACAGTTCAAAAGCATCAATTCTTCGGCGTTCAGCTTTCTTCACAGTCCAACTCTCACATCCATACATGACAACTGGAAAAACCATACCCTTGACTAGACGGACCTTAGTCAGCAAACTACACAAATCAACCAAAACTCATGCTATGGCAAGAGTGTAAATAGGTACAGCTTTTCTGAACAGTCACCAGGACCCTCAAAGCTCACTCTACTTGACCCCACAATTCTTTTTCTAGGAATCTACCTAGGAAAATACACAGACATTCAGGCGATTTGACATTCAGACACATCTGTCAAAGTGTCATTTGCAATAACAAAAGAAAAGAAAATAGTGTGTCATTCCCCAGATGAGAGAAATAATGAAATAAAACACTTCTCTACACAGACATTGAAAAGCATGTTTCTGAAGAATTTTTAATAACTTGAGGAAATGTTTACGTTCATATAATACTGAATTAAGAAGGAGAAACTAAGCTCTGTTTTTGTGTCTCTGAAAAGAATACCAGTCCAAATCCCTTGTCTCCAGCACTGAATGCATTTGGTTCAAACATCACAAAGGTCTCTTGGTGACTTGTTGGGAAGAAAAATCTGACCTGAATTAATGTGAAGCTCTATTTTATCTGACCAAATAAGAATATGCATCTACTTTGCTGCAGAGATATCTAATGTGTGTGATTACCGGGTACTGCTTCAGATTCTGATGGGGCATCATACAATAAATGGTAGTTTCGCATCATAATACTCTTTAACAGCAAGCAGTTATGAACTCTGAAGTGTATCTGGCCCAGGAGTTTCATTTAAGGGGTCATGAGCCTATAGAACAAAATATCATGAATGATTTATCAGTGTCAAGGTTGCAATTGATGTTTATTTTTTCTTGATTCTTTTCCATAAGTGTTTCAGATGTTCTATAATAAGCATGTATTAATTTATCCTCAGGCAAAAATAAAGACTATTATTTTCTAAGAAAACATATTTGAAGTATCAGAGGATCATCTCATTTCAGTTGGAATCCTCAAATTTATCACTTGCTTCAAATTTATCGCAACTCTTTTTGTTGTTGTTTAGTCGCTAAGTCGTGTCCAACTCTTTGTGACCCCATGGACTGTAGCCCGCCAGGCTCCTCTGTTCACAGGATTTCCCAGGCAAGAACACTGGAGTGGCCTGCCATTTCCTTCTCCATTGTTTTCCATATCTTCTTGTTAATATAGCCAGTTCAGAAGAGCACCCAGTGAGGGAAGTGTTTCACCTGTTGGTGAGCCCCGACATTGATACCTGGATTATTTTATCCTGTTCTGTTTAGCTGGACTGGTCCTGAGGCACAGGATGTTAGAGGTCATGAAATCAGAGGATGGGGTGTAGCAGGATTGCAGGAGAGAGGGGGCAGCGTTAACATGAAAGGTTTCCTGTGCTAATGGACAGTCTTCCTCCCCAATCAGGTGGATGCTCGCTGACCTGTCACAAGGTGGCCCCACAAGGTTTTGGGGTCCATGTCTGAATGGATTGCTGTAGCCTTCTCTTCTCTCCCTTCGCCCAGTTCCCTGCATCCTAAGACTCGAAGCCAGCACAGGACCTGAAAAAATTACATGTAAGTTTTGACTAAGGTTTCTTTCCTCCAACCAAACAAGGCTAAGAATTTTCTGAGATGATAATAACAAAGTGTCTTGAGAATTATCATTGAGGAAGGGCACAGGGGTTAGATTCTGCCTATAGGTGGTTCCCTAACTCGGTGGATCTTACCCATTATCATGCTTCAGAATCGCCTGGAAGGCTTGTGAAAGTCCAGCTTGCTGAAGCTCATGCCCAGATTACTGGATTCAGGAGCTCTAGGGGCCCCTGAGAATTTACTTTACTAACAAATTTCCAGGTGATGCTGATGAGGCTGGTCCAGGGACCTCACTTTGAGAATCACTGCTTTAACTCAAGTGTGACTGAATGGAGGAATGATAAAGGTAGAAACGTGTATGAAATGAAAATGAAGATATTAATGCTGTACTTAATACATGAACTCAACTCTCAGAAAAGAGACTTTTAGGGTCTTCTCAGCACCGTCACCTTTGAAAGTCCATCCAAGTAGATGCCATTATTCTATGCCAGCTCAACTCCAGGGCACAAGGACCAGCCACTCTCTGCCCTTGCCTTTCAACAAGGGTGACTGACAGTGCTGTTAACAGGCTATAGTGACAGCTGCCATCTTTTCCCATGTGTCCTCATCATGCTTTGAGGCATACTCCAAAGGGAAAATCTTTTTTCTCCTGGGCTAGAAAATATATTGTTCCCTTTCAAAGTGAATCATCCCAGCATGATCCTTCCCCTCATACTCTTAAATGACTTGATTTGCAAAAGGCATATGTGAAGGAAGGTGAACTTCTAATCAAAAGTCTAAGCCAGCAAACCAGTGTTTTGTGGGCTTTTATGTTCTCAGGACTGACATAGTTTTAAGATAAGCCTGTTACTGTGTTAGCTTTGGGACAAGCCAGTCACCTGTCTGCTGAAGACAAGAACAATTTAGTCCATGTTCGTAGAATAAAGTAGAAGAGTTTGACTCAACAACTGTGCACTTGGGTATATGGGAGCATACATGCTAATGTACACGTGTACCTATGAACCTGTATGAATTTTGTATGTTTCTAAGCTTTCAATGTAGAAGTTCTAACAGCATGTTGTTTTTTGTTTCATTGAGTCAATGTGAGTGTGAAAATAGTCTGAGTGATGCTGTCTAGGAAATGTTTGAGAAATTTATGGGCATTTTGAATCTGTGGATAAGCCTGGTGATTTATAACATTTTACTTGATATGGTTAATGTTATCATTCAAAGCAGCAATTAGGGCTTACAGTTCTTTTATTATTACTCTCTGAAGTGGAGAACAGTCACTTTAAAAAAAACAAAACAAAACTTTTTAAAATTGAGAGTAGTCACTTTTTAAAAATAAAGCAATTGAACAGTCCCAGAATGGTTGGCATGATTTGGCATTGATTTCATTTTACAGACAAAGAAACTGATTATCAGAAAGGGTTAAAATAATGGAAGGAAGGAAAGAAGAAAGAAAGGAAGGGCTGCCAAAAATCACATAGAAAGAAGTAGCCAAGGCCACCTGTAAAGTTTGAGGGTCCCTGTGCAAGATGAATATGTGGAGTTGCTTGGGAATAGTCACTTTTAATAAAGCAATTCCCAAGCAGATATGTAATGAAGGAGCATAACCTGCTACCTAGATGTTAACAGAACGCCAAATCCTGGAGATAGATTTAAGTGCATGCGTTTAAAATAAAAATCACAAAGTCAGAAAAATAAGACCAAAAGAGCAAGAGGTGATGAAAGAGTTCTAGAAGGAATTAATTCAGAATTGTCTTCTGGGAGCTGCCCAGAGGGTAACATGGCTGGTAATCGGGCTGACAGAGTTGTGAGTGAGGTAATTACCTATTATCACTCTACCCTTACAAATGATAACATCTCTGTCAAGCACTAATTGGTTATTCTGCACAGCATTCTGGGAAGTTTCAGTTTATGAAGTATCTTCACCATGAAGTAAAAGAAATGGGTTGGATCAAATGTTCCTTCATCTCCCTCCTGCTTTCCTGTGCTGGCATCTGTGAGTGTCCACGTGTACACTTCAGGTTTCCCTGGCGGATGACCTTTGATGTCAGTCAGTTTAATAACTACAAGACAAGCCAGGGCAGGTAGAAGGCTGCTGTGACACCTTGGGTGACTTGGAACAGAAAACGCCTGCTGGCCCTGGTGCCCCCTTCCTGGCTCCCTCTCTGCAGCCTTGGGCGCAGCATTCAACACACCAGGTGCCTAGAGCGTCTCTGTAAAAGTCATGGGGACTCTCCTGGTGGTCCAGTGATGAAGGCTCCACACTTTCCAGGCAAGGGACATGGGTTCAATCCCAGGTCAGGGAGATAAAATCCCACATGCCATGTGGTGTGGCCAATAAGTAAATTTTAAAAATAATAATAAGGTCTTGGCAATTCCCTGGTGGTCCAGTGTTTAGGACTTGGCACTTTCACTGCCATGGACCCGGGGTAAAAAAAAAATAAAGTTTGAAAAATAAATATTGTGCATTTGGGGACGAGGAGTATATGGGAGCCCATGGTGCTTTCCTTTCAGTTTTGCCATCAACCTAAAACTGCACTAAAACAGTTATTAATATAAAAAAACTGAACACTAACCAGTATGATGATTCCTCAAAAAATTAAATGTGGAATGACCATGTGTGTGTGCTGTCGCTTCAGCCGTGCCCAACTCTTTGCAGCCCTGTGACTGTAGCCCACCAGGCTCCTCTGCCCATGGTGTTCTCCAGGCAAGAATACTGGAGTGGGTTGCCATTTCCTCCTCCAGGGGATCTTCCCAACCCAGGGACTGAACCCATGTCTCCTGCATCTCCTACCTTGGCAGGTGGATTCTTACCACTATGCCACCTGGGAAGCCTAGAATGACTGTATGATTCTGCAATTCCACTTCTGGGTATATACTTAAAAGTAGTGGAAACAGAGCCTTGAACAGATGCTTGTGCATCCATGTTCATACATCATCATTCCTAATAGCCCAAAGGTGGAAGCAACTCATTCAACCATGAATGAAGAAAACGTGAAATATACATACAAGAGACTATTATTTAGTCTTAAAAATATGAAATTCTGACACATGCTCCAGCATGGATGAAACATGAAGATACCAAGTAGAATAAGCAAGACACAAAATGACAGATACTATATGATCCCACTTAGGGGGGATACCTAGACTAGTCAAAGCCATTGAAAGCGTAGAAGGCTGATTTTCCAGGGCCTGGGAATAAAGGGGAGAGAGAAGTTGGTGTTAATGGGTAGAGTTTCACTCTGGCAAGATGAAAAAGTTCTGGAAATGGATGGTGGTCATGGCTGCATAGTAATGTGAATGGCTTCCCAGGTGGTTCAGTGGTGAAGAACCTGCTTGCCTATGTAGGAGACACAGAAGCTGTGACTTTGATCCCTGGGTTGGGAAGATCCCTTGCAGAAGGAAATGCCAACCTGCTCCGGTATTCCTGCCTGGACAATCCCATGGACAGAGGAGCCTGGCAGGCTACAGTCCATGGGGTCGCAAAGAGCCAGATGTGACTTAGCAACTAGAACAACAACTTAATGCCACTGAACTGTACTCTTAAAAAATGATTTAAGTGGTAAATATTATGTTGTGTATATTTTACCACACACACAAAAAAAATACCCTGAATACCAGAATTTACTTTCCTTCTGAGAATACCAGGCAGAACACTAAGTAATGCTTGACAGGAATGCTGTAGTTTGAGTAGGAGGAAGCATAGGTGTCTACGCCCCTCACAACTCCCTCAGCCTCAGCACTTCCCGGGCACCCTTTGAGCAAAGGTAACGGCCCTGCAGAATATTAGACTTCAGTCTCAAGAATGGGTTTTCTATTGGGACAAGGACAAATTTGTCCGAAACCACTAGGGAAATTTGTCATCGATAACCATCATCTCTACTAAAATCTCATGTATGCATGCAGGAAAGCTGCTTTCCTGGGATGGAGAGGACATGCACACCCCTGTGCTCCAGTCATGGGACTGCTGCAGTTATTGTGAATTATGACTTCATTAATGAGTCCGGGTACCACACCCCAGAATGCATGAATAGTGGAGGGAGTTGACAGGTCTTAGCACTGGAGGCAGACCTGAAGATTTGCCCCAGACTGAAGCCTAGTAGAAAGTGGAAACTTGGAAAGAAAACTAGTAGCAAATAGATCTCCTGCAACAGAGCTTCTCACTCTAATGCATGTTTGACATTCTCCCAGTGAAGTGTAGCTTATCCCCCATCAGCAAATCTCTGTAATATTGGATATTACTGCACCCATACCTCACAGAACAGCTGTAGAAGTAACATGGAGGCCTGTGAGGAATAAGAAGGATTGAACCCACTGAGTTAGTCCATTTGGGCCCTAATTTGGGGAAGGGAGGTGGATTTTGCTTTTTATTCTGTGTTTCTAGAAAACCAGCCTTGGAGAACCATCAATGAGTTCTCTTGGGGCCTAGGTAGCCGTGTTTTCCTCAGACCTCCCTTCCTTTACTGTTTTACTTTACTCTTTTCAGGCCCCACCCTTAGGTTTGACTAGGGGTTGTAATTCCTAAAGAGCAGTACATAAGGATCCATAGTTTCGAAGAGCTCAAAAACTTCTGCCCTGAGTTATCCCACATCCTTCTTAAGATATCAGAATCATTTATACATATGAGCATGCATGTGTGTGGGCCTCCGTGATGGCTCACACGGTTAAGAATCTGCCTGCAATGCGGGAGACCTGGGTTTGATCCCTGGGTTGGGAATGTCCCCTGGAAAAAGGAATGGCTACCCATTCCAGTATTCTGGCCTGGAGAATTCCATGGACAGAGGAGCCTGGTGGGCTACAGTCCATGGGGTCGCAACGAGTCAGATGCGACTGAACGACTTTCAAAAAGATAATAATAATAAATGCATGTGTGTGAATTATATACATATATACATACATAAATGTGTATGTATGTGTTTGGCTCAAGGAAAAAGTATAACTAAAAAAGAATTGAAATAAAATCATCAAAGTTGAAGTACAGTGGATATAAATCAGTCCCTCATTTCCAACCCAAACCTGCTTAGAAATACTCTCCATGCTTTTTGCTTAGGTGCTAGAGAACAGGGCATAGCAACAAAGGTTTTGGAATCAGTTGCTTAGGGAGCTGCTAAGATATCAAACAGTTGAAATGTTTTTATGGAAAAGAGAATTCAGGGCAGCAAGTCTTAAGAGAGGAGAAGTAAATGCTTCTTCATCTTTGACATCACACGTAGATACCGGCACCCTAAGCTTGAGTTGAAACAACATGGATATAGATTCTAATCAAAACAAGTTCAGCCCCAGGAGTTCAGAGACCATGATTTTTATTTTTTTTTATTTATTTTTTTTTAGTATTAAGTTTTTTATTTTTTTAATTTTAAAATCTTTAATTCTTACATGTGTTCCCAAACATGAACCCCCCTCCCACCTCCCTCCCCATAACATCTCTGTGGGTCATCCCCATGCACCAGCCCCAAGCATGCTGTATCCTGCGTCAGACATAGACTAGCGATTCAATTCTTACATGATAGTATACATGATAGAATGCCATTCTCCCATATCATCCCACCCTCTCCCTCTCCCTCTGAGTCCAAAAGTCCGTTATACACAGCTGCGTCTTTTTTTCCTGTCTTGCATACAGGGTCGTCATTGCCATCTTTCTAGATTCCATATATATGTGTTAGTATACTGTATTGGTGTTTTTCTTTCTGGCTTACTTCACTCTGTATAATCGGCTCCAGTTTCATCCATCTCATCAGAACTGAATCAAATGAATTCTTTTTAACGGCTGAGTAATACTCCATTGTGTATATGTACCACAGCTTTCTTATCCATTCATCTGCTGATGGACATCTAGGTTGTTTCCATGTCCTGGCTATTATAAACAGTGCTGCGATGAACATTGGGGTACATGTGTCTCTTTCAATTCTGGTTTCCTCGGTGTGTATGCCCAGCAGTGGGATTGCTGGGTCATAAGGGAGTTCTATTTGCAATTTTTTAAGGAATCTCCACACTGTTCTCCATAGTGGCTGTACTAGTTTGTTTAAATGAACACCCTGACACAGATTGCCTACCACAGTCCCCAGAGGGAAAGACGTGAGCTAGAGAAAAACCAACAAAGACCAGCCTTTGGGGGCTCTACTGATCGACTTTTATGGCTCTGAGAATCAGATGTACCTGGATACAGGCACTGAATTCATATTTAGTGATGGCTCAGCTACCTGGAACCCAACTAACCAGAACCCTGAATTAACTAGCTTGGTACTTCCCACCACCGCTGCACCCCCACCCCCCTCACACCCCACACCCCACCCTACCGCACAAATCCCACTTCCCTTTTTCAGAGATAGAGAATCAGAAAACAAGGTAGCTTTGGTTTAATAAAGTTAGCAAATACACCCTGGAGGATATTTGTAGCTGGTAACACTGACCTGCTGATTCACTGAGAATGGTTAGATCCTTTATAAGTAGAAAAAGAAACTGCTTTGGAAAGGTTTTGAACAGAAAGCATATTCTATCTAGCTGTCAGTTCCCCAGAAAACTGAAACAAATCAAAAAAGATCTTGTCTCCAAATAGTGTAGTTAACTTAGATTTTATTGTACCTATTTTCATGTCTTATTTGGACTTAGGATAGAAAAATATACCATTCATTTTGTTCTTGAGAAAACATGCAAGTTTTGGCTTTTACCACCTTTCCAGTACCAGAGTTTAAATCTCAGATAATTATTTTTATGCTTATTCTGTTTATTCTAGTTGGAGGCACTCTAAAAGTTGTGATGTTAATGATAAGAATGTTATATAAAATAACTTCATGAACATATATATTTAGCTCTTATTGTCATTGGGAAACCATTGGCATAGTTTTGAAGCCAATTCTGTTTTTTTTTTAAAGAATGTGTGTGATTCTTTGTAACATACTGTCTCACAGTCATGTTCCGCTCAAGGCACCACCAAGATTAATTTTCATTCTCTGCATATATGCTAATGGTACAGGTAGTGGTGATGTAACCAGCGTAGTAATAGACATGTCCATATTTCAAAAGGTATTTACTGTGAGTTCCCGACTCAGCCATGGAGATGACAGAGCTGCTCACCAAATGACGTCAGTTGTAGTACAAATAGTTTGTCAATTTCTTTTAATCATTTCCAATCTGTTGCTTTTTAGAAATAGTTTGTGTGCTCTTTTTTGGATGTGCCTGTACTAACAAAGTGACTTTGCTCTCTGAGCCATGATTTAACCCAAGGGATAGCTGCTTCTGCTTCTGCTGCTGCTGCTAAGTCGCTTCAGTTGTGTCCGACTCTGTGCGACCCCATAGACGGCAGTCCACCAGGCTCCGCCGTCCCTGGGATTCTCCAGGCAAGAACACTGGAGTGGGTTGCCATTTCCTTCTCCAGTACATGAAAGTGAAAAGTGAAAGTGAAGTTGCTCAGTCGTGTCCAACTCTTAGAGACCCCATGGACTGCAGCCTACCAGGCTCCTCCGTCCATGGGATTTTCCAGGTGAGAGTACTGGAGTGGGGTGCCGTTGCCTTCTCCGAAGGGATAGCTACCCTCTTCCAAAGACACACACATTAAACTGACCACTGTGAGGTCCCTGGCCCATGGAGCTCTGGGGCAGTTGGAGCATGCCCAGACCATGGTCAGAGTGAGGAAGGACACTGTTTGCAAAGCTCTGTAAAGCAGCAGTATTCTCAGAGTCCTTGTCATGTTTAACTAGAAGATATAATCTATTGTTTCTAGCAGATTTTCCCTGTATTTTATGTCTGCTTTGTCACCAGCCCAGGTTACTATAAAGATCCCATGTATTAAGTGTTCTTAGTGACTACAAAGAACAGATCAGAAACTAATGAATTGTTTCCTTTTATCAAAGTAGAATTAGCTTTACTTTCCCAATTATGACAGTAATACATGCTTATGATACAAAATGCATAAAATAGCAGAACAGAATAAAGAAAATAAGTCACTTTTAATCCAGCTACCCAAATGCAACCTACCTGTTAACTTCTACTTTTCTGTGTTTTTCCAGACTTTTTTCCTTTCATCAACTAATTCCAAATTGACAAGCAGTACTCTGGACTGCTGACATCCCACAAGTTGGTAGAATTCAGAGGTGATAACTTTGTTATCACTTTATAGGACAGTGAGAAGGAAATGGCAACCCACTCCAGTATTCTTGCCTGGAAAATCCCATAGACAGAGAAGCCTGGTAGACTACAGTCCATGGGATCACAAAGAGTCAGATACGAGTGAGCAACTTCACTTTCGCTTTATAGGACAGTGATCTCCTAGTTGCTTATTTTTCTCCCTTCAAATTCCATTCATCAACTCTTACAAGAACAGATACCTCTGTAGACTCACCAATGTCTTTATCAAATGGAAATTGTTATTGACTTCTTTTTTTCCATTTCTGGATTCTGTCAATAAATAAGATTTTTGAGTGACCCTACAAGATCCTAGTGGGCCTTGGGAATGATAAAAGAAAGATTTAATGTGGTCCCAGATGGTTTTAGTGTTAGATCAATTGGTTGTGTTCTAGATACATAAAAATTTGTAATTGATACACCAGAAGACAATTTGGTGGAAGGGAGAAAGGTTGATGAGCCGGATTCCCCACCTCTATTCCCCAATCATAGCCCAAACAATATGGACTCCAATAAAATTCTGATTTTATATTCAAATATAGCCCTTTCTGTGCTATGAACCAGAGTTTTCCTTTGCACTGTTTGTCATTGTTGTTGTTCAGTCACTAAGTCATGTCCACCTCTTTGTGACCGCATGGAGTGCAGCACACCAGGCTTCCCTGTCCTTCACTATCTCCTGGAGTTTGCTAGACCCATGTCCATTGAGTCACTGATGCCATCCCACCATCTCATCCTCTGTCACCCCCTTGTCCTCCTGCCCTCAATCTTTCCCAGCGTCAGAGTCTTTTCCGGTGAGTCGGCTCTTCGCATCAGGTGACCAAAGGATTGGAGCTTCAGCTTCAGCATCAGTCCTTCCAATGAGTGCTCAGGGTGGATTTCCTTTAGGATTGAGTGGTTTGATCTCCTTGCTGTCCAAAGGACACTCAAGAGTCTTCTCGAGTACCACAGTTGGAAAGCATCAGTCCTTTGGTGCTCAGTCTTCTTTATGGTATCCCTCTTTAGAGAAGCATCTCTTCAGATTCCTCTGGTGTGGTGTTCGGTCTGTGGTGTGGGTTGTGCTGAATATCTGTGTGCTTCCCTTTTGGAGGTACGTCAACTTTGGATCAGGATGAATCCTGACTCTTAGCCAAATTTAAGAAGGGCTTTGAACACTGAAACAAAACCCAGATTAAAACGAAGGGGATTGTTAAAGGAGTCGCCTGAGGAAAGTTGTAGGAATGTCATCCACAGACATTAATGCCAGTGGAATATTAAATGTATAGTAAACAGCTGCTGGAAGAGATTTTTATGTTTCAAAAGTGATCTGGGGACTTCCCTGGCAGCCGATCCAATGGTTTAAGACTGTGTTTCCAATGTGGTGGAGTAGGGGTGAGGGGAGGTCAGATTCAATCCCTGGTCGAGGAATTAAGATCCCACATGCCACGTGGCATAGCTGAAGAATAAAAAATAAAATTTTTAAATGATCCATATTAGACATTGTGTGTAATGAGGTCTCATCATCCTCTGTACAAGCCTTAGGTTCTTTAAAAGCAGTTTTTTCTAGGTTCTTCCCTCTGCATCCCTTCACATCCTTTGTGTCCTAGTATATAGTAGGGATACAGTGTGCTCTGACTTGAATTAAAATTTCTGTGCTATGGCTCTTGCGTGACAGATGAACGAACATGCCGAGCCCAGTGTATATTCTGCTTCCTTCCGACAGTAGTCGAAAGATGCCTTCTTCTGACGACAGTCGAAAGATGCTTTGGTAAATTGTGTGGAACGCCCGAGTCGGGTACCAGTGTGGGAAGTGGTCTGCAGTGCCTTGATCCTCCCTTGGAGATGCTTGTGTGGATACTGAAAACTCAGTTCCCTACCTTCGGTTTCGATTTGACCTCCTCACTTCCCTGAGTCACGGCGTTCGCTCATCAGCGACAGGCATGTCACAGAAACCTGAGACTGTCCCTCGGACTGTTTGTGACACTGTCTCTGAAATTTCCCGTGACACGAACAGCCAGCATTTGTCGTCAAACTTCAAAAACTTTTAGTTGGTTTGCAGTTGACATTGAGATTAACTTTCTCTAACCTAAACCAGTGAAAACTAAAACACTGCTCACCACATGAAAGTTTTGCTTTCGCTGCGTTCAGACCCCTCCCACCCTGTCACAGCACAGTCATTTGGAGTCTAGTGTGGGGAGGTGTGGTTGTACCTCAGTCGTGGATGACCCACTTTTTCGTAACACTTAATTACCCGTGTTTTTACAACAGCAGTCAGAGATCTGATGATAGTGGACTCTAACCCCTCAAAGATTTTCTGATCCATCTCATCAGCACTGCTCTGGGAAGAAGGTGTGAGCTCTGCAGGGCGCGAGTAGCTACCGGGGATGACAGCATTTCCTCTAGTTTCTGGATAATGAGCAAGCGCACAGGTAAAGATGCCTTTCTCAGTGTTGACTCTTTTCGTGTCTTCATTATTTGGTGGAACTGACTTTTAAATATTAATCCCTGTCTGCGTGTGTTTGCTACTGTGCTTTGCGGAGGGTTTAGGGGAACAGGCATTCAGATTGGTACCCTGGGACTTTAATAACTTAACTTTTCATGAAAAGTCTAAAGAGATGGTGATCAAAAATAGACTCTCATCTCTATCCTCTCTATGCCCCCAGAAACATCCTCTTCCTCAATTTTTTTTTTTTTCTTATTGCTCTCAAGGTGGGTTTTTTCAACATCAGCAGCTCCGCTCGACAGCGAGAGTTCATGTTTGGTGAACTGAGGACTTGGGGGTGAGTGGATGGAGCAGACAGAGACAGAATGCACAGAAGGGAAGGGAGATGGCAAGGAGATGCCGTGTCCGGGAGAGTGCCAGCCCTCAGCACCCCAAGAGCAGATTTAGCATAAGCACTATTGCTGTAACTTTGGCAAGATCATTCCTGACAGCCTTCTCTGTTCTAGAAACGTTTACGTTTCTGATGTCCCTTTGTTCATTTGAGGAACTTTTAAAACACCGTCCTTGTTGCAAAACAAGATGTTGTACGTATCATCTGCCTGAATTTACAAAACCGTTTTGGGGGTATGTTTCTTTGCTGGAAGCCGGTTGCCAGGCGGCGGGTGACAGGGTGGTGGCGGTGCCTGGCGGATCACGCTTGCCAAAGCACCGTCTGCCCTGCCACCGTGGAGTCTTTGAAAATGCCCAGAGATAAGTCAACGTTGTTTTCCCTGAAAGTCCTGATACAGAAAAAGAATGAAAGTACAAACACTAACTGGAAAAAATGTCACATATTTTAGCCACTTTGCATCCCTTGTTAGGACGAACCCTGGGTTGGGTTTTTTTTTCTTTTTTCTTTTTTCACATTTGTGGACTTGTGCGGTAGGTGGAGCAGTGTGGGTGGCCCAGAAAAAGTAGCGGTTAGAATAAGATTTTCCATTTATTGCCCTTTTGTGCATGGCTAAAAATAAGATTCATACAAATCAGAATATGTAATGCAAGCACAATCACTCTGTTAATTCTGATGACTGGCTTGCCCGCATCTTTGCATCTGTCTGGTAAGTAGTGCGTTGGGGGGAATAAATGCATCTCTCTGTTTAAGCAGCAAAAAGTCGGCCACATTTGGGCACTGTGTGTCTACCTGTGATAGTTGATCAGCATTTTCCCCTCCTGAAGAAAGAAAGACACAACTCATACATAAGCAAATTGTGTCGGCAGAAGGTTGCAACAAATAGTGACAGGATCCTTGAATCATTTTTTGAGAAGTAATTGCCTTGTTTGAAATGCCATTTAACAACATCCATCTCTTTGGCTCAATGTTAGAAAGTTGTGTCTTGTAGACCCAGAGAACAGCAATGGGAGGATTCCTTAGTGGTGGTGCAGAGAGATTGGAGGTTTTTTGATTGTGTAGGGACAGGGTGTTGGGGAGGGGGGACCAGGGATGGGCACAGACCTGCTGTATGCACAGATGTCGGAGGGGCAGTTAACCAAGTGAAAACTCCCCTTCATCTGCCAGCCAAGTCTCCTGCAACCACAGTAAGGGGTATCGTGTCTGTCTGTGGCTACAGGAAATACCAGACAGAAGTAGTGTCAACCTTCACAGGGAAATTTGCAACTCCGTGATCCTAGCCATGGTGCTGTCCCCGTGCTACTGGCTGAGTGTTGTGGCATTTCCAAAGAATGAGGGTGTCTGCAAGCTAAGAGAGTGTCTGCTGAAGCCTTTCAGTTTGATGTCACTTGGGAAATAGGATGAGTCAAGAGGGCAGTCATTCCAGAAGCCTCTGGAAACTGAAGACTACAAATCATATTCCCCGCTGGTTGTCTCCAGGCACAGCAGATGGTGAGGAGGGATGGTTAATGTGAGACCAGAGCTTTGAGAAAAAGAGGACTAATCAGCATCAGATCTTCACTTAGCTACCTGTTGACCTTGATCTCTTTATTGAACCTCTCCTAGGCCTGGATGTCTAATTAAAAACTGACACAGGGGGAGTGCCTACCTCAGAGGGTGGTGGTGGAGAATAAATGGGATAACGTACTTGAAGCACAGAGCCAGCACTCAGTAAAAGGATGGTGGTGATGCTTATTCATGCTGTTGCGTCATACGAATGTGGTGGAGAATTTCAGGGCATTTGGCGGTTCCCTGTTCTGCTTGGAGTACACATTTTGGAATTAAATGGACACAAGATCGTCCTCTTTGCTCACTGTTTCTCAATCAGAAGGCTACAGGTCATTTACAAATAATTTGGTTCTTCATAGGCTACTACTGTTGTTTTTGGGGTCTCGGTTTTTTTATTTTGCCATTAAATTAGCACCATGAAAGCCTCTCTTTCATCTTAAGGTGAGCACTGTGTTGAGCATAATCAGTTATTTTTGCCTTCCCACTCAATTTATTTCAGCGTGAATATTTCAGTTCTGACATCTGTGCACACTCACTGTAATACCTGCTGATGTACATCATGAAAGAGAGAGTGCTAATGTTGTAATCAAGGAAGGTTTTAAGTATTTCAGTTGGGAATGGGCAAAACTTGAGGAGCAATTAGCTTCCATGGTGGTGGAATTCCCTGTAGAAAATATCACATCTGTTGTCATTGTGGTTACTGATCAATCCTGTAGATAACCAGATGCTGACAAGCAGAAAACAATTACTGTTGCTTCTTTTTAGTATTCTTGCAAATTATTTTCTCTTGAATGTAATGTATATCAAGCCTTCTAGGAGTCTTTTTCTTCCCACTAAAGTTTTTCATTAAGTAAATATATTGTGTATTTCATAATCAGGTCATCATTGTAGGTACCACTTAACCTTTGTAGTGAAGTGAAGTTGCTCAGTCGTGTCTGACTCTGCGACTCTGAGATGGACTGTAGCCTACCAGGCTCCTCTGTCCATGGGATTTTCCAGGCAATAGTACTGGAGTAGATTGCCATTTCCTTCTCCAGGGGATCTTCCCGACCCAGGGATCGAACCTGGGTCTCCTACATTGTAGACAGACGCTTTACTATCTGAGCCACCAGCGAAGTCCACTTAACCTTTTTGGTTAACCTTTTTGGTTAAATGTGAAGAGTTACTTACATTAGATTACATACATCAGATTCGTCAGCTTCCTCCACGACATTCCTGGGATTCAGTTTTTTCATTTATCAAATTAAAAAAATACATTATGACTGCACCCTGACTTGGCCTCACCAGGGACCTGACAAGAAGTGATAAATGAGACTAAGAAGCTAAGGAATTAAAACACAGCACAGGTATAAAGCAGTGATGACTTGGTTTTATCAATTGATGTATTTTGCTAGTTTAAAAAATTCTTCCCTCCAAATTTTCCTTTTCATGATCTGTCCTACCACTTTAGTCACGGGTACAACCTTTGATTTGTAGTATATATGTTAGCATCATCCCTGGATTCTCTGGATTTTTCGTGTTAGGGACTCTTATCGGTCCAGTGAGCTGGAGACATTTCTCAGATTGACTAAATGGGCAAAACCTCTCTTTCATTAGAATGGTACCCAGGGAACAGACTTATGAATCTGGTGGGGCGGGGAGTGGGGGGAGGTTGCCAGTGGAAGGATAGCATGGAATGTATGGAGAGAGTAACATGGAAACATACATTACTATATGTAAAATAGATAACCAATGGGAATTTGCTGTATGACTCAGAACTCAACCCAGGGCTCTGTAACAGCCTAGAGGGATGGGATGGGGAAGGGAGGCGGGAAACAGGTTCAAGAGGGAGAGGACGTATGAATACCTATGGCTGATTCATGTTGACACTTGACAGAAATCAACACAATACTGTAAAGCAATTAATTATCCTTCACTTAAAAATAAATAAACTTTTTTTAAAAAGAAGGATGGTACCCATATTTTTTCAGTGCATCCAGACAGTGCTGCTTTTTCCACTTTTTTTTTTTTCTGTTGAGTGAAATGGAAGAATGCTTTTCAGGCAGAGCAAATCATTCTAGAAGACTAACAAGTTCCTAGCATCACAGATCCAGCTTCCCTCCCCTCCATGAACACACACACTCCCCATTATCTTTGCCTGTCTTATTGTGCTTTGCCACAGACTGAAGTTTCTGCAAAAATGGTGAGCAAAAGGAGGTGATAAATTAGGCTCTGGGTCTGATTTCTTCCCACACCTTCATAAGGGATGAGAGAGATTCTGAAATTCATCTCGTTGATATACCGCCTGCTTCTTCCTTCATAACAGCCGGTTTTAACCTATCCTTCATGTGCAATTTGAGGGTACTGGCCAGGCTGGGCTCATTATTCCTTTGGTTGAATAATGTAAAGCATTTGCAATGGAGATTTGCTCTAATGATGTATTTTAAGTGCATGTCCATGTTGTTGGTTTAATGCACTCAGTCATGGAATGCTTTAGAGTTTATTGCTAATGGATGAATCCTCAGGAAAATCGGCATTTTCAATCGGATTGACATTTGGAGTGAGAAATAGAAATCTAATGAGAGCATTTCAACCAAGGTTTGTAATTAGGGCTGAATGGAGTAAATTTGTCCATGCACAACCCCAGAAGGGCACCGTGGAAGGTGAAATTGCTCACTCTGCTGCGAATGAGGCACAAGGGCCGATGGATCAGTGTCAGGCCACGACACTGTGGAGTATAAATGATACTGTCACCAAGTGCTGCACGGGGTATCAAGGGAATTCCACTCCAGTAAATTACATTACTCAGACAGACCTGAAGGCATTGTGCTGGAATGAGAGGCAGGAAGAGAAGGCTGTCAGCACCCTGCGGAAGATATTACAGAACTGGCTGCAGGGGTGGACGTCACCGGTTTCCATTATACCTGGAGATTCTGTGTCCTCCTTTGTTAATTAGTTTTCAGAGGTTATGAATGGGTACATGTGAAAGCAGTCATGTCTCCTGGGGTATAGGTTTCAATTGACCACAAGGGAGTAAATGCAAGTTGATTTGTATAAACTGGTTAGTGCTAGATTCTCTTTCTTGTCATTTGTAGTTGGTGATACTACACGTTCATCTATGATCTAGCCCTTGTCTTATTTTGGGGCTGATCCAAAAATGTTCTGTTGGCCAAAATGTTCGTCCAGGTTATTTGATAACAGCTTATGGAGACCGAATGGAGTGTTTGGCCAACCCAATACATTAGGGGGATGTAACCATTCTTCTGTCTGTAATATTGCTTTATTTTCCCCCACCCCTGGCTTCATAGAGACATGCATTTCTTTCATCCTCATCTAACACATCTTTCCTTTCATCACCTTCCATCCCTAAGGGCAACAAATTGTACCTGCGCCTAACATTTTATTTCGTGAAAGAGTTCCAAGTGAAGAAGAGTTGATTCCTCAAGTGCAGTTTATGGCAAAAAAAAAAACTTTTTTCACTTCTTCTGTTTTCTTTTATTCCCCTGCAGTGAAGTGAGGCTTCACTTTTGGGGGAAAATATTAGGAGGAGAACATAAGAGCATCAATTATATGACTGCCTTCTTGGTCATGTTGGAGGTGTTCTGGGGACTTTGTCCACTTTGACCTCCAGTGCCAGTTCTTAAAAAAGCCAGACCAAGCGCTCTGGAGTTACACGGTTGCCTCTTAATCAGAAAGCAGATGTCCTCTCTGAATGGATAGAGATGTAAAACTACATCTGTTCCGACTTTCTTAAATCCATGTTACACTTTGTCTTTAGTGAAGTAAACCTGATAAGTGTCTCTGATAATCTGTTAACAAGGAGAATGCATGGTATACTACAGAATGTCTCTAAAAGGCTTCCAAACAGCAAATTTTAAGCAAGCTTTGTGAAACAGAAAATGCAGATAGCAGTGAAAATAATTTCTTGAGTTTGACTTTTATTCTTTCCAAAATAATACTCCCGTCAATATCAGGGCATCCCAATTTAGTCTTTATTTTGTAGCCATCGTTGCAATCTTATTTTGTTCATCCAAGCATAAAACTTAGTAAAACCAAGATACTTGGAAAACTAGTTTTGAGGGCGGATAGGAGAAACCTTGGTTCATGATAAGATGGTTGATATTTCTGTTTTATGTAAGGTTCAGTTCAGTTTAGTTGCTCAATCGTGTGCGACTCTTTGCGACCCCATGAATCGCAGCACGCCAGGCCTCCCTGTCCATCACCATCTCCCAGAGTTCGCCCAAACTCACGTCCATCAAGTCGGGGATGCCATCCAGCCGTCTCATCCTCTGTCGTCCCCTTTTCCTCCTGCCCCCAATCCCTCCCAGCATCAAAGTCTTTTTCCAATGAGTCAACTCTTTGCACGAGGTGGCCAAAGTACTGGAGTTTCAGCTTTAGCATCATTCCTTCCAAAGAACACCCAGGACTGATCTCCTTTAGAATGGACTGGTTGAATCTCTTTGCAGTCCAAGGGACTCTCAAGAGTCTTCTCCAACACCACAGTGCAAAAGCACCAATTCTTTGGTGCTCAGCTTTCTTCACAGTCCAACTCTCGCATCCTTACATGACCACAGGAAAAACCATAGCCTTGACTAGATGGACCTTTGTTGACAAAGTAATGTCTCTGCTTTTTAATATGTTGTCTAGGTTGGTCATAAGTTTTCTTCCAAGGAGTAAGTGTCTTTTAATTTCATGGCTACAGTCACCATCTGCAGTGATTTTGTACCACCACTTTAATGACTTTTTTTTTAATGTTGTTAGTTGATGATTCTAAAATAATCATTGAGTATAAAAGGCATGATATAAAATGTCTTAGCATCATCTGTCATCCTTAGCACACAAGGACTGTGCTTATAGACATTGCTTTGTTTACTTAAGTGACACAAAAAGGCTGGGACTATATGAGAAATGAGAGTCTCTCCCTAAATAAATTCCCTAGAATTTTTCCACCTTTGTATTATGTCCATTTTGATGGTAGTGTGTACCTTATGTCTTCTATTTTCTTTTCATCCATGCCATCGTTTGGGAGATGCCATGTGTTTCGTTGTTGGCCCCAATAATACACGTATGACGTGTTTCTTTGTCCCAGCCTTTGATGCAGAATGCTATCAAAGTACACTTCTTGAGTTTTTCTGAATTGAATTCTGATGGAAGGTGTTTAACAGTACCTAAAACATGGCTGGTTTAGATGCTCCTCCAATCTGTAGAGGTTCCTTTGTTCCTGCCTACTTATCCATGTCTGATTATAGTCTCTCTCTCTCTTTTTTTTTTTTTTTTTACATTAAAATTGGAAAGGGACAGGGGGAGCTCCTTAGGAGAAGTAGGTCTGTGGAGAATTGTGAATCCTCATTCAGAAGCTATTCTTAGTTCTGAGAAATATAATGAACTTGAGCTTTGGGTCCTGCTGCATCTCCCATGAATGATCTTGCCATCGTCACCACCTCTCCCCTTGATTATGTTTTCCCCAAAGACTACTGGTATTTTTCCTCTAATATTCTGAATGGAGCATCTCCCAAGGAAAACACATCTTGGAAGGAACTGGGTCCGTTATCAAAAAGGCCCACCTCTAAGTTTACTGGATGATTTTTTTTTTTTTAATTAATTAACTTGGTTTTGCTGTGCTAGGGCTTCACTGCTGCGAGGGCTTTACTCTAGTTGCAGCCAGGGGGCTATTCTCCAGTTGCCGCATGTAGGCTTCTCATTGCAATGGCTTCTCTTCTTGCAAAGCACAGGCTCTAGGGCGTGCGGGCTTCCGTCCTTGCAGCCCCTGGACTCTGGAGCACAGATTTGATAGCTGTGGCACACAGGCTCAGTTGCTCCGAGGTATGTGGGGTCTCCCTGGATCAGGGATAGAACCTGTCTCCTGCATTGGCGGGGGGATTCTTTACCACTGAGCCACCAGGGGAGCTTGAATGAGTCTTTTCTATTATTTATCTATCTCTGGCTGTATTGGGTCTTCGTTGTGGCACACAGGGTTCTCTCTAGGTGTGGCACTTGGGCTCCGTAGGACGCCCAGGCTTGGCTGACCCACAGCATGTGAGATCCTAGTTCCCGAACCAGGAACTGAACCCACATCCCCTACACGGGAAAGTGGATTCTTAACCACTGGACCACCAGGGAAGTCCCCTACTGGATAAGTCTTAACTCTTCTATGAAGTGCATCTATCTTGCATTACCTTGAAGTCTGCTGTGTCGAAGAAACTTTTCCAGAGATCTTGATTTCCTTGTCAGAAGTCAGCCCATTAATGTTAGCACTTCACTTAACAGGATCGTTTTGGTGTTTCCAACTGACAACAGCTGCCACACACTCCACGTTGCCTAGTTCCCAGTGCTGCAGAAAAAGAGACTTTTGTTCTGACTTGATGAGGAAAAAAATGCAAACAACAACACCAGCCCTACCACCAGAGATCCTATGAAGACATGTTCAAATGAACAATAAGGCCGTTTGTTCACAGATGACATAAGGATATAAGAATTTAAACAATAAGACCTCTTGTGAAATGTGGCAGAATATGCCCCACAAACGTTGTGAAGTTCTCTGTCTCAGGGAAGCCAGTTTTTACACAGGCTTCAAAAAACCCATTAACGTATAAAGCACCTTTTAAAAGAGAAAAGAAAATCACTTGTCTCACTATAACATTAAAGCAATTTCTGTTCCGAGGAAAGCTAAAATGCATTCATTTATAGAAAGTACATGCACTGTAATTTATAAAAAGTATAGTACTCTACTAGGGAGTATAGTGCCTCTTCCCTCCTTGGCCTGAAATGGGAAATCCATCATGCGGTCAAGACCTTTCTTCCTTTGAAGGATATTTATTTCTTCAAATGAAAAAAAAAAATCCTTAAATCACTTGAGAGTCAAGATGAAGTTTGCTTGACAATAATTCTCTTAAATTCTCTAATACCGATATGCTTTTTGTTTTTCTCCTCTTTTTCTGGGACCCCTCTATGGGCAAGAATAGAGACACAGATGTGGAGAACGGACTTACGGACACAGCGGGTGAAGGCGGGTTTGGGACGAATTGAGAGAGGAGCATTGAAATATATACACTACCATGTGTAAAATAGATAGCTAGTGGGAAGCTGCTGTATAACACAAGGACCCCAGCCTGGTGCTCTGTGACAATCTAGAGGGGTGGGTGGGAGGGAGGTTCAAGAAAGAGCCACATATATATACTTATGGCTGGTTTGGATCATACAGCAGAAACCAACACAATGTTGTAAGGCAATTATCCTCCAATTAAAAATGTTTTAAAAAATGAATTTTGAATAAAAGCCCTCTGACATTGGTAGAACATGGGGAGGGAATAATTCTGCTTTAAAGAAAAAATTTTAATTACTTTTATCTGAACCTTATCCCTTTTTTTTTACCTTGCACTTTTAAGGAAGGTTTGGTGTATTTGTAAACCCTAATAGGATAATGACAGAGAAATGCAGAGATTTCCTTGTCAGCTTAGATCAGGATCTCTAATGATGCCCCGAATTATTCCTATCTTGATGATTCTGATGCTTAAAATGTGACCTTCCTACTTCAATAAAGAAAAAAAAAAGTTACCTTCCAGGAAAACTCAGAGGGGAGGAAAAAAACACAATTTAACTGGCCAGAGGTGCTCATTGAGCTGATTTAGTATTAAACTCTAAAGATTTTCAAGTATTTGCAGATGGATATATATACAGCATCCTTGCAGAATCCTCTTAATTGAAGAAATGTTTCATCTCTATCTCTGTTGACAGAGAAGATTGCCTACTGATAATTGCTTTGCTTAAGTGTCTGATAATATGCCAGGAATGAGAGCATTCTGTGTTAGGTCATCTTTAATTATGCATGTACCACCTGTCAGCTCTAAATCTACCAGATTACATCCTCGTGAAGTCAGTTTGGAGATGGTTGGAGGGAAGCCGGGGTGATCTCTTTTAGAAACAACAGAAATAGAGAGGAGTAAACATGGCTTATAACCCACAGCTTTTTTTTTAAGGAGCCTCACTCATCTTCATTGTTCCTGGGCAGGAGGAAGCTCTTAGTGCAACTGAAAGACGTTTAAAATCTCTCCCAACCTACCTCGAGTGGCGATAAATTGCTGGGTGAGAGGGCGGTAGTCCCATCTGCTGCATTTCCTTTTTGCTCCCTCTCGTCACTGTAAATGAGCCAGGGAAAAGCTCAGAAACACTTTTTATAAGCTATGTGAGGACAGGAAATATGTTAACGATGTTAGATTTCCTACATTTCAGGTTTTTTTTTTTTTTTCTGTAGTTGGTTGGCTTTTTTTAGAAGGACAAATGTGGGTTGGAAATAATGCTGTTCCCCTCTGTCAGCTTTTGGTAGTTTTATTCTCACTTTTCAGGGTTGTTTGGGACTTTCTGGTAGGATGTTTAGGGTTCTTTTCCTGAAGGTTCTGTTCCCTCTTCTATGCTCTGATAGCATCATGGATTTGTGAAGAGTGTCCCTCTTTGTTCACCTGTCAGGGGTGACAGGGAAGCCTTGAGATACTGTGCACTCCCTACAGAGGAGGAGGTTGGGCTCAGCAAGGAGCTGAAGGCAGAGAAGGGATAGTGGACAGAAACAGCAGGTGTGTGTGATGACACGCCAAGCCTGACTGCCCTCCAGCCTGAGAAAACTGCCTCAGTAAGAGTTTGTAAATAACAACCTTAGAAACTGGAAATTGGCATCCTGAAATGCATTGTTCCAAACTCTGCTGCCTCGAGGCACTGAAGAGAAACCAGATCTGCTCATAAACAGGTGAGGACCAGCACCCCTGTGCTGTTCTGTCAGACACCATGGTCCGGCTCATGGCCCTGAAGGACCCCCTGGCTGTCTTCTTATACTTGAGGCACCACTTTTCTGACAATACATTTGATGAAGGACAGAGACTCCATGAACTGGGGTCAGGATTGGAAAAGCCACCATAGAGTGTGTCGTATAACCAGTGGGTGAAGGAGCTAAACAGAGTTAGCTTGGAGAAGAGAAAAAGAAGGAGACGCACAATAGCCATATTTAGATGCACGAAAAGACTTGATTATTCCAGAAAAAGCAGAGCCAAAAGGTACAAGCTATAGAGAAAGTGATTTAGACTCAGAACAAAAATTTTCTTGGAACTAGCACTACCCCACAGTGAACTCAGTGGCTTCATTTGGAACAATGAACCCCTTTTCCACCTCCTGTTACTAGAATAAAAATTGTTATCTTTTAGGACCATGTTATGGGGTCGCAAAGAGTCGGACACGACTGAGCGACTTCACTTCACTTTTTGGACCTGTTACAGACAAGATGCAATGAACATGAGCTTGGGCAAACTCCAGGAGATGGTGAGGGACAGAGAGGCCTGGTGTGCTGCAGTCCATGGGGTCGAAAAGAGTCAGACACAACTGGGCGACCGAACAACAACAACAGCAACAATAGACAAGATTAGGGCTTCCTTTGTGGCTCAGTGGTAAAGAATCTGCCTGCAGTGCAGAAGATGTGGGAGATATATGGGTTTTTTCCCTGCATGGGAAGATCCCCTGGAGGAGCAAATGGCAACCCACTCCAATATTCTTGCCTGGGAAATCCAATGGACAGATGAGCCTGGCAGGCTACAGTCCATGAGGTTGCAAAGAGTTGGACAGGACTGAGCGACCAAACAACACAATAGGCAAGATTGCAGCACTGCGTGGCAGCACAAACCAGATAACCATGATTTTATTTTGCAAGCTCAGAATTCCCATTCCATGCACAGTCACAATCAGGGACATCAGCCCCAACCTCCACGCGGTACCTGGCTGGTCTGGTACTCAGTTCTTCATCTACCCACAAGTTACAGGCTGAAAGTAGGGATAGTGTCGGGGGAAGGGAGCTGGCTCCTTCCTCTGGGAGTCTGTCCAGTGAAACAGAAGGAACCCTGGATTGCATCTCAGTTCCCACACATCCTGGCCTCTTGCTAGCTGCAACTGTGTCAGTGACTCCATCAAAGCTTGGAAGCTGCCTTTTCTTGCCAAGCAAAATGGAAATAATAAGTATTTGCTTCATGGAGTTACCTGAGGCTTCAACAAGGTGAAGGAGTCTCCAGTGGACATAGGTGAGTGCTTGCTCCACCACTGATGACATCCGAGCTCAGGGTTGTCACAGGTACAAGGGACAGAATGGCCTTCCTCGCAGGGTTGCTGAGAGCTGGACAACCAAATAAAATGTCACATATAAAAAAAATGGCCCATATAAAAGTCCCCAGCACAGTGCAGGTGTTCAGTATTGTCAGCCTCACTCTACTCTCTGGATCTGGAGAGGCTGGGAGAGGGCGTCCTTTCTCACACACATCCGCTGCTCACATCCCCAACAGGTGCTGTTTGACCTTCTGCAGAGACCTGGCCTGAGGCTTGCCCACCTCCTGTTGCCTTGTCATCTCACCACCGAGCCACCTTCTCTCCTTCTCCTTTCTTCTTCCTCCTCTATTTCCTTCTGTTCCTAATCCTCTTCTTTTCTCTGGCTAACTTCCCTCTGTGCATTCTGGGTAGGATCGTTTTGATGAACACAAATTTGAAAATACTATTTTCAGTCATATTTTTGTTCAAAACAAGAGGTTTTAGGTAGCTTGGGGTGGGGGGGGGGGACCTTTTTCATTTTCCTCTGAATTTGCTTGAACTTTTTTTTCTTCAGTGTTAACATTTTCCCCTTCTCCCATCCCTTGGGCTTGTAGTCACTCAGTTGCCAGACACAGGGTAGCTGAGTATCTCTGGACTTGGGAAAGTGTCCTTCACAGTGAACCTAACCCATATATTAACCCAGACAGAGCAAACTGCTAAATAAGTAGCCCCAGAATGTCACCTGCATCCTCTTGGTCCCACCCTGTCCTGTGGAAAGGGGATGGATGGAACAGAAGAGTCAAAGGGCAGCCATGGTAAAGCTTCAATCATTTTACTGAGTCAGGAATTGGAGCCCTGCCAGATTCAGGCATCTTACCCATCTGTCCATCCATCTATCCGTCCATCTGTCCGTTTATCCATTCATCCACTAAATATTCAAGAAACAGGTCCCTGTGTAAGACCCAGCGAAAGATCCTGGGCAGACATGAGGCGGGTGATTGGATTCCTGCCCTCTGCCTTCCTCTGCTGTTTGAGCAGGTGGGATAGTGGCTCTTTTCATCTGTATTTCAGTATTCCTGCAGTCCTCTTGATAGATCTAGTTCAGTAAATGCAGGAGTGACTGTGAAAGTTGTATAAGGGAGGGAAGGAAAGAAGGAAAACCCTCAAAGGAAGAAAGGAAATTGTATTATATGTAGTGCCAGGCATGTAAATCGGTACACATGCTAAGTGCAGTTTAATGATTGCAATGAGAACCCAGGGAAACATCGCTGCATATGGAAATTTGAATAAAGTTTCCAGGGAAGTGATGCTAATTATCCTCATTTTTGTAGAAGTCAAAATGGAAACTGCATTCTCCGAGTACATCCCCCAGAATATGCATTCCTCCTGATTTTTCTCCCACTAAGTGATGTTTTTACTTAACAGGAGACTGCAACTTAAAAAAAAAAAAGAAGAAGAAGAAGACTGCAGCTTTAGCCCTCCAGTCATTTCTGGTTTTTAAATCAGAAAACTGAATTCTTTCCTTTTAAGGAAAGCAAAGAACAGTTTGCTTCTCCCCCACCACACCCAAGCACCTTTTACCTGCAGAGTTTCTCTGGGCCCATTGACCTGGTGGGAGGAGGGTTGCTCTTACCTCTTGGCTCAGCCTGTGACTCAGCAGCTGCCAAATGAGGCGCCCCTTTCCCCCCCACAGCACCTCCGCATCTCCACGGGAGGGGTGGGAGGAGGCCCGCTGCCTGTGCGCACCCCTGGGTTGTCCCGACAGTCATGCGAGAAGAGATTTGTACAAAAGCGCTTTGAAAACGCAGGTGCTAAATATGTAAAGAATTTTATTGCGAAATGCAAGATGTCGGCTTGATTTTTCACAGTACATTTGTGTCTTTCTAAAATCATAGACACAGCACCTGAGGTCATTTGCTGTCTGCGAGTTTGTCAACTGCCAAATTCCTTTCCAGAGATGAAGCTTGCGGGGCCCTAAAATAGAAGTCAGTTTTCTCCTTTTTTTTCCCAGAAAGTTCTCAGGACCTTTGTGCTCCTCACAAGTATGCAGGTGATGTTTTTTCATGAACCAATGCAAAGATGTTTGAGCTTTAACTTGCCGCTGCCCTGGGATTCCACACCACTGTGTTTCTGTTTTCAGTGCCCACCCTCAGAGTTCACGGTCAGGCAGAGGATGTACAACATATACAAACGACTGTAGCATAGGCAGCAGGTTGTTGCTGTTATTCAGCCCCTCGGTTGCATCTGACTCTGCAGCCTCATGGACTGGAGCACACGAGGCTTCCCTGTCCTTCACCCACTTCAGCTTTGCTCAGACTCATGTCCATTGAGCCAGTGATGCCATCCAGCCATCTCATCCTCTGTCATCAGGTGCCAATCTGTTTGATAGGTCAAGCTGGGAGCAGGGGCATATCTGGGAGAGGTAAACTAGCCTTCTAAGCAGAATAAGGAGAAAAAGAAAGACACATTCAAGCATCCTTAGTGCTGTCCTACCATATAATATCGTGTTTGTCTTATCCCTCTTATATCACAGGATCCTGAGGACAGGGACTTTCTGATTCATCACCACTATATTTAGTCATGTGAGCTTACAATTAATAGGTTCTAGGGAATGGCTGCCTGAGCAAATATATTCTGTATGATCTCATATAAAATTTTAATCTCAAAATCAATGCCGCCATTTGAAACAAAACTCAGTAAATTCATTCTATATGTGTATATGGCATTTGGGGCTTTTCCAGTATTTTTTTTTTAACTCTGGGGAAAAGAAAACAAACGAACGCTGACTTCAGGAGGAGTTCTAGAACAGAGTCAAAATAAGGAGTGATTTTGTTTACGCTTGAAGTATGAACCGAATGCAGAGAGATTTCCAGAAACTCTTTGCAACAGGAAAAGTGGCTGCTAGGGGGCCTGTTTCCATGTATAATCAGGTTTCCCTTTTGTCAGGTTTAATTAGATAACAGAAACTCCTTTTACCCAGTAATCTATACTGTACAGTGATTCAAACATTATACTCATTTTATTACTAGATTTTCCCATCCTTTACTAAAATTCATAAGCTCTGCTACTGCTGCTAAGTCACTTCAGTTGTGTCCGACTCTGTGCGACCCCATAGACAGCAGCCCACCAGGCTCCCCCGTTCCTGGGATTCTCCAGGCAAGAACACTGGAGTGGGTTAGTGTAGAAATATTTGTCAAATTCTTTGATGTATCTCCAGGGACTAGAAGTTTCCTTGTCATGTAGCAGGTGCTTAATAAATGCAGGAGACCTGTGTTTGATTCTTGGGTCAGGAAGATCCCCTGGTGAAGGGAATGGCAACCCAATCCAGTATTCTTACCTGGATAATCCCGTAGACAGAGGAGCCTGGTGGGCTACAGTCCATATGGTTGCAAAGAGTTGGACATGCCTGAGCAACTAACACTTTCAATAAATATTGCCCAAGTGAATGGATAGTCGACTGTGTCAAGTCCTGTGGTAGATTCTGGGGGCTCAAATGATGAATAAGGTATAGTCTTTGCCCCCAAGAACCTCATCATCTAACTAGAAAGACAAACATTATTGTAGAGTATGGAAAAGTAATGACAAGCTATGCAAAAACTTGTTTATATGTTATTATTGTTGTTATTACCTTGAAACAAGAAGTCTCAAGAATTATTGGTTTTTATTTCTTGTTCTGTCCATTTGTTTTACTAACCTTTGTCCTAACTTACTAGGTTTCCTGGGTGGTAGAGGCTCATGATAATCGCCAAGTGCAATCTGTGCTAAAATTTGCACATAGAATGAAAGTTCAAATCAGACTTCCAGGGTCGAAGTCAATGACCATGTAAGCACAGACATTTCTGGTTTGTAATTGTTTTTTCTAGCATCCTTTCCAGTCCAGTTTCCCTTGCCATCCCTCTCGCTCTCTCTTCCCTTTTAAAGGTCAGTGTTCCACAGCTACCTGAATTTCACCGACCACCTAAGTGCTGAGGACTTGACTGTATTCTATCTGTAGGCCCACTTCTCTCCAGTGCTTCATAGAGAACAGCCTACTGGATGTCGCGTGTGCTCTGTCCAGACTGGAATGCATTATTTCACCCTCCCATTCCCTCTTGCAAGAGCAATCCCTTCATTTCCACCTAGTTGACAAGCCCATGAGTCATGCTTCCCTTCCATGCTCTCTATCCAAGGAGTCAACTCTGCTTTCAGTCGCTCAGATCCAGGCCTCAGTCTGGATCAGGCTCTGCAGTCCAGCGCCTCAGTCCTCACCCAGTGACCATCTTGTCTGCAGCCACCTCCCCTCTCCTGACCTCTGTTGTCCACAAAGAAGTGGTCTTTCTAAATATGAATGTGAACCCATACATTCAAAACTCTTCAACGCCACCCATAACCTCTTATAACCTCTTGCATGTCTGGCCACTGGAAATTTCTCTTGTTTTATCTCCTGGCACTCCATCTTCACGTCTGAGTTCCTAGGCTTTTTCCACGTTGCCTGGGTTCAGTGCGTGTTTACTGAATGAACCAATAAACCCAGAGCTGAGAGGAGGAAGACCACTTGCATGGAACCCTGACAAGTGAAGGTGGGTGGAGGAATCTGTGTGACGTGTCCAGGAGAGGCGGCCAGGGCCTCAGAGCTGTGGAGGTGGAGATACAGCTGGGACAGCACACACGCACATTCACTCCCCCCCGTTGCCCTTTGGCCACCGCAGACCATTTAATGTGTCCCTGTTAGCCTGTGGTTTCACAGGCTAACACTCCTTTGGACCCTCTCTTGGTCACCCACTTGGCACACCCGGCAGACCACCTCCTCTGTTGGTCTAACACCTAACCTCCTTGCTGATAGTGTTTCCAGCCCAAAAGTGCCGTGGTTTGACTACCACCCTTGTACTTCTTCTGGCTTTGGTAGATCCCTTCATTCCTGAGGCTCACTCCTTTCGCTGCCTCCTGGACTAGTCTGCTTTCTCACTCCTGAGTTTACTAAGTTGTCCTAACTCAACATGCCTGAAATCCTCCCTACCCTCCGCCACCAAACTCATCTTCATAAATATCAGCTTAGCCCTTTGCTCCGGTAACATTTGGTTGAAACTCCCAGGTCTGACTTTCTGGGTCCTTCATGTTGCCTTCTCACCTGCCCTCCCCATCCCAGCAGTCCAGAATCAAGTGTCCAGCTGTGTTATTACTTCCCCTGCCTAAACGACCTGGGGTAGAGGAGGCAGACTACAGCCCACAGGCCAGCCACCTGTTTTTTTAAAGTAAGTTTTTATTGGAACACACCCCCACTCAACACAGTCCTTAAACTCCTCCTGTCTAGATTCCTTGCCATTCTCAGAATGCACACTGTGCATCTTTGTGCCCATTCCCAAATGTGTCTTTTGAGGTGCTTCTCACCTGCCACCTCCTCCATGCTGTCTCCCTGATTGCTCCTATGGAAGTTCCTCTTCTGCACTCACAGGGTGCCAAGTTTGGAGTGTAACTCAGATGGCATATGTCACATACTATTTGGCATTTGATCCTGCCTCATCCACCTCATGCTTTGCATCCTCCTGGAGATCAGGCATTGAGTCTTTTGGATTTGCATTTCTTTCTGAATGCCTTTCACAAGGGACATTTTCAGTGAAAGCTTATTTTATGAATAAATGAATAACTGACAATTTTACCATTTCCAGCACTTTATTTGCCACATTTCTAAGAGGCCATTGATTTAAATACAATATTTTGTGTACCACTAAGAAAGAAAAAAATACTAGGGAAGTGCAAATCAAAACTACAATGAGATACCACTTTACACCTGTCAGAATGGCTATCATCAAAAAGACAAATAGCAAGTGTTGGCAAAATGTGGAGGAAAGGGAACACTGCACACTGCTGGTGGGAATATAAATTGATGCAATCACTATGGAACACAGGATGGAGATTCCTCAAAAAAAATAAAAATAAAACTACCATACAATCCAGCAATTTTACTTTTTGATATTTACTTGAAGAAGGCAAAATACTAGTTCAGAAAGATATATGCACCCCAACCTTCATTGCATTGATGCTTTTGAACTGTGGTGTTGGAGAAGACTCTTGAGTCGCTTGGACTGCAAGGAGATCCAACCAGTCAATCCTAAAAGAAATCAGTCCTGAAATTCACTGGAAGGACTGATGCTAAAGCTGAAACTCCAATACTTAGGCCACGTGATGTGAAGAACTGACTCATTGGAAAAGACCCTGATGCTGGGAAAGATTGAAGGCAGGAGGAAGAGAAGATGACAGAGGATGAGATGGTTGGATGGCATTAATGACTTGATGGACATGAGTTTGAGTAAGCTCTTGGAGTTGGTGATGGACAAAGAAGCCTGGCGTGCTGCTGTCCATGGGGTTGCAAACAGTCGGACACGACTGAGTGACTGAACTGAACTGAACCTTCATTGCAGCGTTATTCACAGTAGTCAAGGTGTAGAAGCAGTCTGAACGTCCTAGGTGAATGGAAAAGATACACACACACATACACACACATGCACACGCTTGAGATTACTCAACCATTGAAAAAAAGAATGAAATAGTGCCATTTGTGACAACACGGATGAACCTAGGGAGTATGATGCTGAATGAAATAAGTCAGAGGAAAATCAGCGCCATATGACTTCACTTATACGTGGTATGTAAAACACCAGAGAACCAAAACA
Source organism: Budorcas taxicolor (assembly GCF_023091745.1). Taxonomy (NCBI): domain Eukaryota; kingdom Metazoa; phylum Chordata; class Mammalia; order Artiodactyla; family Bovidae; genus Budorcas; species Budorcas taxicolor. Next base: position 51,722,471 of record NC_068918.1, read on the forward strand.
AAGCAGAGACAGACCTGATACAGAGAGCAAACAGGTGGTTGGGGAGGCTGGGCAAAAATTGGTGGGTGGAATTAAGAGATAGGAGCTTCCAGTTATAAAATAAATAAGTCACAAGGATATTTTGTATCACATAAGGAATATATTCAATGATACTGTAATACTGTTGTATGGTGACAGACTTGTGGTAATCATTTCATAATGTATTTGACTGTTGGATCACTATGTTGTACACGTGAAACTGACATAATATTGTATGTCAACTTCACTTCAATTGAAAAAGAGAGAAAAAGACTATAACAAGCTATCAATTTTAAGATATATCCTGATTTTTAAAATATTATTATATAGGAAAATCTTAGAATCAGTAAAATACAGAATAGTAAATCCAATTCAGATAGATATAAGTATCAAATCAGATATTTATAAAACACCTAAATGAACTGGGCATGAGAATCTCACAAAAGCTGTATAAGAGAGGTAAGGTGGGTAGAAGTATTCTTATTTTACAGAAGAAAAAGTTGAAGTTCAAAGAGGCTGCAATGCATATACAGAGTAAAACAAACACTGTAAATGAGGAAGCGAAGTCTTATGGCTGAGTCATAGCTCCCTTCCTAAAATCACCTGTGGATATCAAAACCCTTAAGTCAGCTCTAGGTCTCATTATCAACATGTACCATTTTCTTTCTTTTCAAATTACATGCACATCAGTTGGCCTTTCAGTTTGTTTTTCCCAGCTGTATTGTTTTGTCATGTTACCCCAGGAACATCCTGTTACTTGACATAACATAATGTAATGGGATGTGATATTTCATGCTGCTTAGCAAAAATCAGAATGATTGTTGGATGCTTAGATTTTCTTGGGTAGTAATTAGCAGACAGAATCTCTCTCACACACACCCCGATAGGAGTTTCTCAACCATCCATTAACCTCAAACTAGTAGAAGGCTTTTCAAACCCAACACTTCTCTTAATTAATTACTTCATCTGACTACCTCCTTTTGGATTTTCACAAGCACTTGCCGGAATATACATTGAGAGACAAAGCAGTTTTTGTTAGTAAGTGTAGGTATTTGTGACACTTTGGAAGGAATTGGTATGTGCAGATTTTGACTTACAGAGATATCAAACTAATTTTCCAGAATAGGGACATAAAATCTCTTTCCTATATATGTCTGGTTGCATTTTCATGTTATTTGGACAACTAGGTGAAATACGTAAAACGCAAATCGAAGTGTCTCCCCAGATTAGCAGCAACTGGAGAGTGTTCACATCTTGGCAGAGTCAATTCAGCCTTTCATCCGTCCAAGGGAGATGTGTTGAAATCCCCCCACTGTTCTCGGGATTACTCAAACTTTGAATAGCTTGTTGATTTCTTGTCACTGCACTTAAAAAAAAAAAAAAAAAGCAGTTGGAGAGAGGGAAAGAAGTCAGGAAGACTTAGCCAAATGATACAAAATAAGCTCTGAGTAGGAAAATTAAGAGAAAGGGATTGTTTGGCTTGGAGAAGAAATAGTGAATTTAATTTCTATCTCCAAATACTTAAGAAGTTTGTTTTTTGGTGGGTTTTTTTGTGTGTGTGTGAAGAATGTAACAGTTCAACTATATACCCTTTTGACTACTAAGCACAAAATAAGAGGAAATGGACTTCAGTTTGTGTTGGACACATTACATGGTGACAAAGTTCTACATGTGGTTTCCAGGGGATACCACAGTGAAGGAGATGTACATCCTAAGACCTTAGGATTTACTTGCCTAAAGTGCCTAGGGGATCAAATTAAATTTGATTTGAGCTAATAATTGAGTTAATCTCCTATTTTCATAACTACCCCAAATAGCTTTGGGGTAAGGCTATGGTTTTTCCAGTGGTCATGTACGGATGTGAGAGCTGGACTGTGAAGAAAGCTGAGCACCGAAGAATTGATGCTTTTGAACTGTGGTGTTGGAGAAGACTCTTGAGAGTCCCTTGGACTGCAAGGAGATCCAACCAGTCCATTCTGAAGGAGGTCTGCCCTGGGATTTCTTTGGAGGGAAAGATGCTGAAGCTAAAACTCCAGTACTTTGGCTACCTCATGCAAAGAGTTGACTCATTGGAAAAGACTCTGATGCTGGGAGGGATTGGAGGCAGGAGGAGAAGGGAATGACAGAGGATGAGATGGCTGGATGGCATCACTGACTCGATGGACATGAGTCTGAGTGAACTCCGGGAGATGGTGATGGACAGGGAGGCCTGGCGTGCTGCAATTCATGGGGTTGCAAAGAGTTGGACACGACTGAGTGACTGAACTGAACTGAACTGACTGATTATCAGATATTGCCCTATAGCTTCTACTACTAAACATAGGTAAACTTTAAGCTAGGATGTAGCATCCCCTCATGGTTAAGATTACAGTCCCCAAGTCCTTGTACAATATATATAAGGACTAAACTTTCTGTCCTGCAGGTCATGTGTATGACTCATGTTTCATGTCACAGACATGTTCCATGTCACATATTGAAAGACTTTTGGGCATTTGGGCTTTTCAAGAATGTTGCTCCTGAAAAATATCCCCTTTCTTTTCTGGATGATTAGTTTGTCCCTTATACTGTCTTTCCTATGGACATGTTAAATCTTTAATGTCACCCAGTGGGGGGAGAAAAACTCTCTTCTGCCAAACCCTCGTCTAGCTTCTACTTTATTTTTCTGCTCCCTTTCACATAAAATGTCTTGAACTTCTTGCCTATATGTGTTATTTCTACTACCTCATCTAATCCTACTACTCTGCCACAACTGTTCATATCAAAGCACCAATGATGTCTTTGTTGCCTCCTTTTTCTCAGCCTCTCAGCAGTATCTAATACAGTCAACCACTTGCTTCTTCCTAAAATTCACTATTCTTTGGGCCTTCATGACAGTACCTTCTGGATTTTTTCCTTCTCAATTGCTACTGCTGTCTTCTCCTCTATTCAGTGTCTGCATTGGTCTCCTAGGGCATAGCTCTGAGCCTCATCTTTTCTGTCTCTGCAGTCTCACTTGATATTTTATCTCCTTCCAGAACTTCATGGTACGAACTCCCCAGTTTATATCTCCAGTTCTGATTCTTCCCTTGAATATCGGATTCATATGTTCAATGGTATACCTGACATATCCACTTGGATGTTTGATAATCATTGTAAACTTAACATATCCAAAACAGAATTTAGACTTCCAGTTTTTTCACACATTAAGATCTTGTGTGTGTTCAGATGTTTAGATGTGTCTGACTCTTTGTGACCCCACAGACTATAGCCAGCCAGTCTCCTTTGTCCATGGGATTCTCTCAGCAAGTATTCTGGAGTGGGGTAACATTTCCTCTTCCAGGGCAACCCAGAGATGGAACCCCCGTGTCTTACATCTCCTGCATTGCAGGCAGATTCTTGACCGTCTGAACCACCAGGGAACCGCAAGGCATAGCCTAAACAACTAAATAAAAATAAAAGAATAAAAGTGGTATATAGTTTCAAAGGCAGTTTTTTTTTTAAGTCAAGCAAGGATAAAAACTGAATGAAACACAGAAAAAGTAGGGCAAATAGAAATCAAAAGTATATCAGCTGTCACAATATATTTAAATTTTCTGGCTAAAAGACAGAGTTAAATTAAGATTTTATAAAATAATAATTCAGCTGTACAGTGTTGCAAAACACACCCCTGACATGGAAGGACAAACTAAAAGGATGGAAAAATATATTTCAGCAAATGGTACTCAAAAGAAAGCTAGAGTAGCTTTATTGATACCAGTCAAAATAGACTTTAAGACAACATTATTTGCATAGGGAACTTTATTCAATATCTTGTAGTAACCATTAATGAAAAAGACTGTGTATATACATGTATAACTGAATTGCTTTGCTGTATGCCAGAAATCAGCACAGTATTGTAAATCAGCTATACTTCAATTTTTAAAAAGTGAAATAAAAAAAGGGCAACATTGTTAAGGTAAAGAGAGTACTATGTATTGATAAAAGTTTTAATTTATCGCAAAATGTATAATATTTCTAAAATAGCCTCAAAGTATAAAAAACAAAAGTTAATAAAATTGTAAAGAAATTTCTTATGTTTCTCTAAGTTATTGCTCAGTGAAGCAGATGACAAATAATGAGTAAAGATGGAAAATTTAGACAGCACAATTAAACAGTTTGACTCATGGACATAAGGACCTTGCACCAAACATTTATAATACATGTATTCTTCACAAAGAAGAGTTATAAAAATTGACCTCATACTAAGCCACAAAACAAGTCTCATCAAATTTCCAAGAATCACTATAATAATGATCACATTCTCTGATCATAATACAATTAAATTAGAAGTTAGTAACTAAAAGATAACCCCCCACAAAATCCCCCCTATATTTGGAAATTTTAAAGCATTTCTAAATAACTCATTGATCAAAGATATCATAATGGAAATTTTTAAATACTTAGAATTGAATGATAATGAAAATATTACATCTCAAAACTTGTGGGATGCAGTGATACTTGAACTTAGAGGAAAATTTATAGCCTCAAGTGCTTTAACCAGAAAAGAAAAAAAAGTGAAAAGTAGAAAGTGAATTTTGAGAAGTTATAAAAAAGATGAAGAAAACAAGGGAGGATGAATAAAGATGGGAACAGAAATTAAATGGAAAATAAAAATACCATTTAAGGAATCAAGAGAGCCAGAATTGCTTCTTTGAATGGAATTCACAGCATAGAGTTTTGTAAAAGGGCCGATAGTAAATATTTTTGACTCTTGGCAGTACAATCTCTGTCACTCAACTCTGCATTGTAGTGTGAAAACAATTACAAATATGTAAATGAGGATGTGTGGTTCTATTTCAATTAAATTTTATTTACAGAAACTGGTGGCACAGTTTTGGCTTCTGGCTCATAATTTACTAACCACTGGACTAATGTAATGGGAAGACTGACATGCAAAAAATAATGGCAAAGCTTGGCAAAGTGGCTGGATATAAGATCAATATACAAAAATCGGTTGCATTTTAATATACTAAGAATACAGAAAAATAACTTTTAAAAGTTATGGTTTATAATAACAACAAAATATCTAAGTACCCAAGAGTAAATCTAACCAAATTTGTGCAAGACCTAAATAAATTTACTTAAAAATAAATAAACTTATTTTCTCATTCCAAGACCAGTGGCTTTCAATTTTTTGGTCTTAAGACCCCTTTATACTCTTTTCAAAAAATTTTTTTTTATTGAAATATAGCTGATTTATAGTATTATGTTATTTTCTGCTGTACGGCAAAGTAAATTAGTTGTTTGTATACATATACAACTCTTCTTTAGATTCTTTTCCCATATAGGTCATTATAGATATTGAGTGAAGTTCCCTGTGCTACACAGTCACCTTTATACTCTTAAAAATTACTGAGAATCCCAAAGAGCTTTTGTTTATTTGAGTTTTTCCATCTATACTTACCTTATTAAGATTGCTTAAAGTATTTATTAGATAATTTTAAAATGACAATAATAAGCCCACTATGTGTTAACATAAATAGCATGTGTTTATGAAAAAAACTAAATCTTTTAAGACAAAAAGAATAGAGAAGAATGACATTGTTTTATACTTTTTCAAATCTCTTCAATGTCTAGTATATTAGAAGACACTCGTATAACATAGTTGGATTCTAATATCTGTTTCAGTGTTCAGTCTGTTGTTATATGATGGTTTGGTTAAATTAGATGAAGAAAATTCCACCTCACACAGATGTATAGCTGGAAAAGGATAAACTATATTTTAAGAGTCTTTTCAGACAGTTGTGGATACTCTTTAGATACGACATCACAAGTTGACAAATGGTAACTTCCTAAAGGTTGGTTGCTGTGCTGAATCTAAAACCATATCAATGAACTTTTCATATTCTGTTATGTTAAATGCATTGGTCTGCTTTGCATATTGAATGATCTATTACCAAAGCATGATTTCTTAAGTCCATGATTGGCTGTTTGGAAAATAGCGGTTTACTGAGTCATACAGATATTCAGAATGGTGACACATTTCATTTTACAATGTCCCCAAAATTCACATGTTCAAATTACCACCTTATCAAAAGTATTAAAGTTTGAGAAGCTAGCAAGCTCACAGTAGCAGATACACATTTTCAAAAATTCTGTCTTATAGAAGCTTGAATTTTCTCCTTGGCAGCAAATTCTGCCAGTTGTTTTCCTTGAAGTAACAGCTTACCTTTTTCATTCTCAAGAAAATACCTGCTAGATATCGAAATCTGAATTACCGTAGTTCATAAGGCATTCTTTCAAGTAAAAATGTTGTTCCATGAAAGTTGTCGTTCAGCTTGCAACTCAGACAGTCCTGCAAATATTTTTCCTTGACATAGCAGTCACACCTCAGTGTACAACAGTTGTTTTGTTATACAGAATGTTAAAATGATATTATTCAGATGTTGAAATTTAATGTAAATTTAATACAAATAATGGTTCTTACTACTTGATCAAGTACGTTCTTCAGTGAAACCAGCATTGTTTTACTGTGCATGTCTGGTGGGGAGGAACTAACACAGTGGAGGCCACTGCCTGTGTCACGCGACGGCACCAGCAGTTTTACCCACTGTTAAATTTGCACCATCAATGCAGATGTCAACCCGTGAAAAAAAAACAAATAGCGTCTTAGTATTATAATGAGAATAGTAGTGACTTCATTGATTTTCTGAAAGGGTCTCAGGATCCCCAGGGGGTCCACAGACCATCTGGGATCAGCTGCCATAGACCTTCATGTGGCTGTCTCCTTCATATCATTCAGACCTCAGTTTAAATGTCATGACCTCAGAGAACCCTAGTCTATTTAGCCCCTAGTGACTGCCTAACATAGCACTGTATTTTGCTTTCATCAGAGCACTTATCACTACTTGATAGTGATAAGTTTATTTATCACTATTGAACTATTGAACTGTTTATTTGTTTATGTGTTTAGTATCTGTCTCCCCTGACTGGAATATAAGGCCTGAGAATGTAGTGACCATGTCTGTCATGTTCAATATAATAACTGTGTCTCCAAAACCTAAAATGGTATTTGACACCTTTGCAGTCAGTAGATGTTTGAGGAATGATTGAGTCCCATTGAGATGGGGCACAGGGAGTTGGGGGCGTTCTCACCATTTCTCACTCAGATGGCCTCATAGCTGTAAATAGCTATTTTGCTTTTACTCTTGGTTCTGTGGATAATAGCAGAAGGAATTTCTGAGCTCTGCATTTTACATGTATTAATTCAGTCCTCACAAGAACTCTGAAAGCTGTTTTATTTACCACTTTTTATAGAAGCATTGGAAGGTCAACAAGAACTATTTTAAATCAAAAGATGTGATAAGAATTAGAGCCAAAAATTGAAGTTGTATCCATCAACTTCCTCCCAGGTGAAAAACAGCAGCTCAATGGATGCACGTTAAGACATACTCATAAGAATCACTCAGAGGACCAGGGTTTCAAGAACTGCCTGCCAGTGATGAGGCAGTAGTCATTCAGAAAGTGTGTTTGTTAGAGGGAATTTTTTTAATAATTAAAATTGAAACTCTGAAGTTATAACAAATGAGCAGCAAATTTTCAAAATTAACTTCCTTGTACATTTTAGAAATGTTTACCTCAAATTTTAATTCCCAAGAAACCGTTGTTTCTTCTATTCTTGGCCCCCAAGTTCATGAGCTTTCATAGAAACTGTAGCAGATGAGCATGGAGTTCCCATGTCACATGCATACCAAAGATCTCTCCTTTGCTCTGCTTTCTGTCTGGAACAAGGCTACAATAACATGTGATGACATACATGTCAGCATGAAGACTTAAGCCTAACGTGATCTCAACTATTTTATCTTTACTTCATAGATTATGCCACAGAAAAACTATGACTGAATTTTTAGGCGTCACAGAGAAGTCAGCGGTGAACATGGAATATGAGCCCTGTCTTCTATTGTGTAGACAGATGCTGTGTTCGCTACAGGTTTTATGTGTAATCTTTAATACCAAGGAGAGACTCACCAAGAGTCTTTCAAGGGAGCTTCTAGACCAGCCCATTAGACACCGAGAGATATGGAACCTTTGACAGTCAATTCCCTAAGATTGTGTTTGCTAGCACTGAGAGTTATAACTTTTAAAAAATAAAGTAGAGCACCAATGTTCTACCTGAGTTCTTTTTATTTTAAAGGCTGCTTATGAGAATTCAGGACCATTTCGCCTGCAGGGGCTAGTGGTGTGGCTACAGTAGGGACTGGCAGGGCCTTTTTCTTCCACTCATCTGAAAATCCATAATTATCTATGAAATCAGTTCGCCATCAGAATATGACTAAACTCCTAGGACCATCAGAAGAGATTATAAGTCAGTCCCAATTTTCTGAAAACCAACTGAAGTTCTGAGCACACAAAGGTGCTCAGCTTTACCAAGGAAACTGGAGGATGAGAAGAATAGAAGGGAAGGAAGAAGTGATTTGTGAAAATGGAGTGGCAAGGAAGGGATTCTGACCACAGAGGAGCACTGATATCCAGGAGACAGAGGGAGGTAAGGGGGCCTGTCTGGAAGAGCCTCTGCTAGCCTCAGTCTTTCCTTGGGTGGACCGTGAATGTGCCAATACAGTTCAGGCTGACTCTGGATTCTCACCAGCCATGGGAGAGGCACCTGTCTGACTACACCGCAGGCCCTTCCCACTACCCCAGCCCTAGTAACTTCCTCAAAGCACCCAAAGGATAATGATTCGTACAAACAACAAGACCAGTTTGTCAAGGCCTAGGCTTGGCCTCTGCTAATGACTTGCTCGATCTTGAGGTCACCCTCCCCTTCGTTCTTATAATTATGGTGTAAAAACCAGTCTCTGCTAATCATCCCTGAAACACAACAGGTGAAATATTTGCAAAGTGTTCAAAGGGATCTTCTGATACGTTGTCTTCTTGAGTTTTTTAACCCAAATTCCCTTGAGGGATGACTCACTCGTCTTGTGTACATCCCCACCAGCAACTCAGTGTCTGTAGTTTGTGACAGAAGATTAACATAGCTCAGGAAGCCTCTTTCAGACATGTGTCTCCCACTCCCAGGGCATGCTTGCTGTGGAGAGTCCCTACTCTAATGTGTTTCATATAAATTTCTGATTTTCATAGTATCTACTTATCTTGGGACTTTATTTGATTCATTATAGAGTTTTTATTAACATTTTTTGTTTTTATTTTTGGTCTTCAATATCTGTTAAGATTCTGCCAGGATTTGAAGAGTCTCTATCTTCTGAAGTAGAAGCACCAAGCCATAAAAATGTAGGGCTGCTGGAAGGACCTAGAGAATATTATACTAAATGAAGTAAGTCGAACAGAGAAAGACAAATATTACATGGTATCACTTATATGTGGAATCTAAAAAGAAAAAAAAATAATAATACAGTTGAATCTACTTACAAAACAGAAACAAACTCACAGACATAGAAAACAAACCTGTGGTTTCCACAGTGGAAAGAGAGGAGAGGAGGGATAAACTACGAGTATGGGATTAACAGATACACACTACATATAAAACAGATAAACAACAAGGACCTGCTATATAGCACAGGAAGATGTATATATATACAAGCTCAATCGTGTCCAACTCTCTGTGAACCCGTGGACTGTAGCCTGCCAGGCTCCTCTGTTCTTGGAGATTCTCCAGGCAACAATACTGGAGCGGCTTGCCATGCCCTTCTCCAGGGGATCTTCCTAACCCAGGGATTGAGCCCAGGTCTTCTGTGTTTCCTTCATTGCAGGCGACTTCTTTACCTGCTGAGCCGCTGGGGAAACCACACACACACACACACACACACACACACACCTTAATCTCTGTGTGTGTGCTTAGTCACTCAGTCATGTCTGACTCTTTGTAACCCCATGGACTATAGCCTGCCAGGCTGCTCTGTCCATGGGATTTTTCAGGCAAGAACACTGGAGTGGGTTGCCAGGGATCACTGTGCTGTGCACCTGAAACTGACACAGTGTTGTAAATCAACTATACTTCAATTTCTAAAATGTAAAAAAAAAAAAAAAATTTAGTGTCTTTAATGTAGGGCTGCCCCCAGGCAGGCAGTATATAGGTGATAGCACAGACCATCTTTGCTTGGAGATGCTAATTATCAGGGTCATATTTTCACGTTAATATTAAAAGGCATTGTCACCTGATACCCAAATTCCCTTGACTGCCATTATTAATCATGCCTAAACTCACCTGTAGTCCTAATTGGAAAGATTCTAATATTTTTAATCACTCCACTTCTGAATATGTACAAAGTTGATCTTGTTCACAGGGATATCTTTCTAGGCCAGTGGAGAAAGTATTCAAAAAAACCTGTTGACTCTACTCTGCAGCAGCCTCCTCCACTGTACCTTCTCTGTTAATATCACTCAAAGGGCCAACCAGAAAAGTCTGGTGCTTTTTCTTCTTTGCTCCTTAGAAATGTTCACAGTGAATAGCTCTTGTAATGCCATCTGTTTTCATATTTTTAAATGTGATTATATTCCTATGAGCTGAGAAGCTATTGGTTTAGGGTACTATATTTGAAGTAACCAAAAGAATTTGGTGGACCCACTGACCTGCTTTTGATTTCTGAGAAATACAGCTTTACTATCTCAAATTCTGCAAAACTTGTCCTGGGCTTATGGCAAATATTATTTTATCTTCATTGCGAAAAATTGTTTCTGCCTGTTTTTTCAGTAGAGACATGTTGCACATGAAAAATGTCTATGAAGTGAAGTCACTCAGTCGTGTCCGACTCTTTGTGACCCCGTGGACTATAGCCTACCAGACTGCTCTGTCCATGGGATTCTCCAGGCAAGAATCCTGGAGTGGGTTGCCATTTCCTTCTCCAGGAAAGATGTCTATAGATGTTGGATTTGTTATCTTTTCTCCCCTTTCTAATTGGAAATACATTGTGTATACCTGTTAATATCTTTTCTTTCTGGAACTACTCACTCCTATTGATTCCAGCCTGTACTTCATGCTATGACAGGGTGCTGAGTTCCCAAGCAGCTTGAAGAGGGTTGACACACAGTATCCACCTACTGAGGAATGGAAACTTATTCCAGAGAGCTCTGTAATACACTTTGTTCCCAAATAACTTGGGCTACAGGCTGTATTTCCTTGAGAGTGCAATGAAAAAATCTGAATTGGTCACCTAGACAGGGAGAAAATTTCACCTGTGTACGCTCATCTCTCTGTGTATTATTTCTTTGTCCAGTTTCTGTAGGGTCGGGTTATATGACCCTGTTAACATGTTCCTGCACACAAACTTGCTTATTCATTCATTCAGCCCACACGAGTTTACTCCCTGGATGATCTCATCCAGTACTATAGCTTTTAAATACTATCTCCACCCTAATGCCTCTCAAATTTATATCTCTAGAATAACTTTGCCCTGAATCTCAAGCTATGTGTTCAGCTGCTTATACAATATCTCTGTAGGGCTGTCAAACAGTGCTATCCTCATGCTTAGCATTTCCAAAACCAACCCTTTGTTCCCCCCTCAACCCCCACCCCGACACTGATCCTCCCCTGAGGTTTCCCATTTCAGTACATGACACCTCCATTCATTTGGTCATGTAAGCCGAAATCCTTGAAAGCATCCTTAACTCCTCTCACCATCCCACATCAATCCACTAGCAAGTCCCATCAGCTCTACCTTCCAAATATATGCCAGGTTCAACCACTTGTCACTGCTTCTCCCGTTCCCTCCCTAGTCTAATCCATCATTCTTGCTCACCTTGGCTGCTGCAAGTCCCCCTGACATGCTTCCAGGCTGACCCCACAACAGTCTACTTTCCACAGAGAAGCCAAACTCATCTTTAAAAAATAGAAATCAAGACTTCCCTGGCGGTGCAGGAGTTGGGACTCTGAGCTTCCACTGTTGGGGGCATGGGTTCGATCCCTGGTTGGGAACTAAGGTCCTGCATGCCTAATGGTGTGGCCAAAAAGAAAAAAAGGAAAAAGAAATCAGATTCTATCACTTGCCTGCTTTGGCTTCCCATAGCACTTAGAATAAAATCCAGACTCCTACCCCAAAAGCATGCCTTTCACTGCTGTGACTACCTTGGCAGCCTTCTGGGCACACCTTCCAGGCTCTGGGTAGCTGTTAACTCTGCCAGGAAGGCTCTTCTCTCAGATACCTGGATCGTTTACCCTCTCACTTCATTGGGAATCTGCTTCAATGAGACACTCTGTGACCACACTGTCTAAAGCAGAACCTCCGTTCTCAGCCTCCAGTTCTCTTGCCCTGCCTTTTTTTTTTCTCTGTAGTGCATTTGATCAGGAATTTATTCATGTGTTTTTATTGATATATTGCCATCTACCCTAGTAGAATGTCAGTTCCTTGATAGCACAGCTTTGCCGGCTTCACGTCTGTGTCCTCAGGCACTTAGGACAACACATGACATCATGTACTATACACATGGGGGGTGTACATTCAGTATTGATTGAGTGAGTGAAAACACGTATTGAGTAGTCAACTCCGCTTCAGATGTTATGCTGCAGGAAAGGAAAAAGAAACAAAGCATGGTTTCTGCCCTTGAGGGACTTGCCCTGGGTGGCAGACAGACACAGAAGTAATTCTGTGATAGTGATATGACTAGGGAGCTGCGGAAGCTGGTGCAAGAATCCCTCAGCTGTGCCCGCAGGAGTCGGGAAGTAACTGGAGGAACTGACATCTGAGATTATTCTTGAAGGATGAGCAGGTGTTTGGCAGAGAAGAGTGGGAAGGGCAGGTGACGTATGGAAACTTAACATACAACAGCATGGAGCTGTGATAGGACCAAGATCTTGAATATGACCAACTGATTCAACTGATGGGAGAGTTGTATGAGGGGAGTTTGTACCATGAGCTTTCAGCAGGCAATAATTTATTTCAGTCCCAGTCTCCAATTAATCATATGAATAGATCTTTATGAAAGCTCATTGGATCATCTTCATAGATGCTGCAAAGATATTGATGAAATTCAAAATCCATTTTTCATTCAAAAGGCACTTTATAAAATAAGAAATGATGGTATCTCCTTAACATGATCAAGTATAGGTATTACACCTAAAATTGAGCATCATGCTTGAGAGGGAAGTACTAGAATCCATGTTATGTCAGAAAGAATGAACACAAAGGTGCTTAACATTATACATTATTTTAAATGTACTAATAGCCCATGCAGTACTCAGTTCAGTTCAGTCGCTCAGTTGTGTCCGACTCTGCAATCCCATGGACTGCAGCACGCCAAGCTTTCCAGTCCATCACCAACTCCCACAGCTTGCTCAAACTCATGCAGTACTAGAGAAAGAAATTAAAAGCATAAAAACTCAGAAGGGAGAAGTCAAACTGTGTTTGTAATTTGCAGGTGATATGATTGTATACTTGGATTGGGTGCTTATTTCTATGAATCAGCTGAGAAATTGTTGTAAACAATAACAGAACTCAGTAAAGGTTGCTGAGTATCAATTTATTATGTGAAAAATGAACATTCTTCATGTACAAGATCAACAGCTACCTAGATGATATAATGGTGAAAAAAGATCTTTCTTACAACAGCAAAAAAAGAAAAATCCAAAAATAATGTAAATATACACAGAAATACATTATGCATATAAATACAGGTATTGAGTTTCACAAAAAATCTGTAAGATATAAATCTTTATTCTTATAAATAAATGAAATTTTTTCATTCCCCTGAGATGCACAGGGGAAAAAGATGTAAATAAGTGAAAAGGCAATTCATGTTCTTATAAGGAAAATCTCAGCATCAGAGATTTAACACAATCCTAATAAAAATAACAATAGAATTGTTTGTAACCACACAAGCTGATGCTGAAGTTCATATGGAAAAAAATGTTTTTAATTAGGAATAGTCTAGAATTTTTAAAAAATAAGAAAATACTTTTTAGATATCAAAATATATTACAAATATATTTATACATTTCAGTTAGGTCGTTAATTAGATAGGTCCATGGTGGAGTATGGAGTCCAGGAATAATCTCAAATACATTTGAAAATTTAGGTTACATTAAAAAAGGTGTCTCAGATCAGTGCAGTTAAACTGGACTGTTCAATAAATGGTGCTACAATGACAATAATAGCTTCTGGAAAAAATGAAGTTTGTTGAAAACAGAAACAGACTCACAGATTTCGAGAACAAGCTTATGGTTGCCAGGGGTGGAGTTGGGGAGGATGGAGGGAAGGGATAGTTGGGGAGTATGTGATGGACAGGTACACACTGCTATGTTTAAAACTGATAACCAACAAAGACCTACTGGATAGCACATGGAACTCTGCTCAGTGTTACCTGGCAGCCTGAATGGGGGGGACGGAGTTTGGAGAATGGATACATGTGCACCTGTGGCTGAGTCTCTTCACCATTCACTGGAAACAGTTGTAACATTGTTTGTTGATCGTCTATTGCTTTGCTCCTTTGTGCTCTCTCAGTGGTATCCTACTCTTTGAAGCCCCATGGACTATAGCCTGCCAGGCTCCTCTGTCCATGGAATTTTCCAGGCAAGAATACTGGTGTGAGTTGCCATTTCCTCGTCCAGGGGATCTTCCTGAGCCAGGGATCGAACCCAAGTCTCTTGCATCTCCTGCATTGCAGGCGGATTCTTTACCACTGCGCCACCTGGCAAGCCCTAATCAACTATACCCCAATAGAAAATAATAAGTTTAAAAAAATGAAGTTTGTTGATAGCTAGTGTTTTATGAAAGTGACAGTTGCTCAGTCGTGTCCAATTCTTTGCAACCCTATAGGTATAGTCCAGGAATTCTCTAGGCCAGAATACTAGAGTGGGTAGCCTTTCCTTTCTCCAGGGGATCTCCCCAACCCAGGGATCGAACCCAGGTCTCCCACATGGCAGGCGGATGCCAGCTAAGCCCCAAGGAAAGCCCAAGAAAAATACTAGAGTGGGTAGCCTATCCCTTCTTCAGGGGATCTTTTCAACCCAGGAATCGAACGAGGGTCTCCTGCATTGCAGGCAGATTCTTTACCAACTGAGCTATCAGGGAAGCCCCAGTATTTTATACCAAGGTTAATTCTAATTGAATTGAAGACATACATTAAACAAAAAAAACTGGGCTTTGCTGGTGGCTCCGTGGTAAAGAACCCCCCTGCCAATGCAGGAGACACAGGTTTGAGCCCTGGTCTGGAGGATCCCACTTGCTACAGAGCAACTAAGCCTGTGAGCCACAACTATTGAGCCTATGCTCTCGAGCCTGGGAATCTCAACTACTGACGCCCAGGTGCCCTAGAGCCCATGCTCCAAAACAAGAGAAGCCACCACAGTGAGAAGCCTGTGCACTGCAGCTAGAGAGTAGCGCCCCTCACCACAGCTAGAAAAAGCCCTGCACAGCAGTGAACACCCAGCAGAGCCAAAAATAAAATTAGATTTAATTTTAAAACCCTACAAATACTATGAGAATTTAGGGGGTAATTGTTTACATCCACAATTGGGAAAAGCTTTTTTATCTATCATATACATGCTAAAAGCCTTAAAAAGAAAACCATAAAATTAATCCAATTATATTACAATGAAAATTTTTTGAAGGGCAAGCACCACTGCATACAAAAGCAAGTGACAAACTAGGAAGAATATTTTGCAAGTCATTGTAAGAGAAGAGGCAGATTTCTCTACTATATAAAGAGCCTCTATAAGACACTAAGAAAAAAGACCATCAATGCAATTGAAAAAAATAAGTTTAACAGAGAATTTACTTCTGAGGACATATAAGTAGCTGTCCATAAATGTATTAAATATACTAAAATCAATATATTTTTAAACTTTAAAATATTTTTAAGCTTTAAAATGAATCAATTAAAAAATTTTAAAGCTACCATGAGATGTTATTTACCTACCAAAGAGACAGATTTTTTTCCTCACAGTTTGATAACACTGTCTATTAGCAAGACTGGATAAAGAGGTACTCTTGCACATTGCTGGTAGGAATTTAAATTGGTACAATATAAATGGAGAACAATTTGGCAATATCACAACTGCAAAAGGTTATATAATTTTAATGCTTATCTTCCCATCAGCCTTAGGGGAAAATATATGGATGTGCAAAATTACAAGGTTATACATTGCAACCTTGTTTATAATAACAAGTCAAATGGCTATGAGTAGAGAATTGGTTATATACATTATACTCTATTCTCATAGTTGAATTTTGGTTGTAACCAAAAAGCAAGGATGAGGAAATTTTCATATGTTGGTATAGGGTGAAGCTCAAAATATATTTTTGAGTAAAAGAGCAAGGTACCGAATAGTGGTATGTTAGGTTTTGTGTAAAAAAGGAGAAGGAGTTATCTATAAATGTATATATATATATATTTGCTTAAATAAGCATAAGATTCTTCTAGAAGGATATACAATTAGCATGAGTTGCCTCTAAGAAATGGAACTGTGTGGTTGGGATGGATCGATTGAGGAAATTTGCACTATGTACCATTTGTACCTTTTGAAATTTGAACCAGCCAAAACAAACCAAAAAATCTTAATACTATTTTTGAAATCCTTATCAGAAGAAACCAGTGTTATAAACAGCATGGATGAATCCTTCAAATATAAGATGCAAAGGAAGCCAGACATACACATCCCCCACCCCCACCTCCCTGCCACCAGAAAAAAAGTAGTGTATTTTCCCATATATTTAAAGCTAAAAAGGAGACAAAATAAATCTATGGTGCAAGAAGTTAGAATGGCTGTCACCCCTGGGTGGGGAAGATCCCTAAAGGTCATGGCAACCCACTCCAGTATTCCTGCCTGGGAAATCCCATGAACAGAGAAGCCTGGCAGGCTGCAGTTCATTGGGTTGCTAAAGAGTCAAACACAATTTAGTGATTAAACAACAACAAATGTCTTGGTGTGGAGATAATGAATGGGACAGGGCAGGAAGGAGACTTCTGGGTGCTGCTGGCATTCTTGATCTGGGTGGTGTTTACATGAGTAACTTGAAAAAATTCACTGTAGTGTACTCTTATGGTTGATACATTTTTCTGCATGTGGACTATGCTTCATTTTTTTTTTTTAATTACCAAAAAGGAAAAAAAAAAAATCTGTAGGATTAGTTTCAGAAGCCTGCAGTAACAAAATAGCACAAACTGATATTCTTAAAACTACAGAAGTAGTTGCTAGAAGTTCAAAATCAAGGTGTATGCAGAGACATATTCCCTCTGAAACTTGTAGAGGAATATCTGTCTTTGCCTCCTGCTAGCTTCTTGTTGGTGCCCAGCAATCCTTGACATTCCTTGGCTGGTAGAAGCATCACTGTGATCTCTGCCTCCATCCCACATGCTGTTCTCTTCTGCCTTTCCACAGAGTCCCTTTTATAAAAACACCACCATACCCCAGTGTGGTGGTGGCGGTGTCTAGTCTCTCAGTCATGTCTGACTCTTTTGTGACCCCATGGACTGTAGCCCACCAGGCTCCTCTGTCCATGGAATTTTCCAGGCAAGATTACTGGAGTGGGTTGCCATTTCTTCCTCCAGGGAATCTTCCTGATCCAGGAAACAAAATCGTGTCTCTGCATCTCCTACGTTACAGGTGGACTATTACCACTGAAGCACTGGGGAAACCCCACTGCAGTGTGACTTCATCTTAAACATTTACATCTGCAGTGATCCTATTTCCAAATAAAGTCCCATTCTGAGGTATTGGAGGTTAGGGTATCAACTTTTTGTTGTTGAACACAATTCATAACAAGGGTTAACGGAGAATTGTTAAAGAATATTGGAGTTTCTTTAGAAGTCCGTTATAATACCATTTCAGTGACTGATTTGTGAAGTGTACCATTGTTGAGCTCTTTGGTAAAGAAGTAACCCAGTTCTTTGCCTGCTAAGGGTGTCTCTCCTTGGGAATCATTCAGCTGCTGGAGGGAAGAAAAAAAGAAAAAAAGGCCTAGTCTGCTCACTACCCACTGACAGGTGAAAAGAAAATAAACAAGGAGTTTTGGGGGGTCCTTTGGTAACCCCTTCTTGGTTGTACATTCTGTAGAACTAAGGGCTGAACCCTAATAGATAACAGCTTGGCACACAGTGACCATCCATCTTTATCACTGAGCAATAATGCCGATTTGGAGTTGGGCATTTTTTTAAAGGCCTCCTCATTTTTCATATTTACTCCAAGGATCCTACAGAGCCCTCATTTTTCTATGGGTACACGTTTTATTTTTCTATCGAAGAGTCAACCAGTTTCCAAATGAGTAACAAACCCAGAGTGTGGTGTGTGGCTTCCCTTTTGGTTGTACATCCAGATCACCCTTGAGATATAATTAATCCTGCAATTCTCACCACCATTGAAGTTATTTTCCTAGTTTAATGAAATGATTATTTGGTTGTCACTGGTTTCTAGTGTGTGTTCAAAAAGTGTTGGTTAGCCAAAGGGAGGAAAACGGAGCAACATTAAGCCACTTAACTGTTGAAGGAGGCTTTTAATCATTCAAAATTCAACCATTCGAGGACAGATAAAATTTGTCTATGCTAGAAAAACATTAGAATAGTGGTTGCCTTAGGCAGGTGTGGGGGGATTAACGGGGATGGGGAATCTTTCTGGTGTGATGATTATATTCTGTAGCTTGATAAGGTTCAGATTACACAGTTATTTACATTTATCAAAACTCAGTGAGTATGAAATGATTTGTACATTTCATTGAATGTAAATTATACCTCAGAAGAGAAAAACTGTAAACAAATTTTGAACTCTAGCAAGTGATATGTCTGTTAAAGTATTTAGGGGAAAGTGCACCAATGTTGGCAATTTATACTTTGATATGCACTCATATGGATTGACAGGTGGATAGAGGAATGGATATAGATGCTTATTATAATGTAATAAGCATAATAAAATGCTTACTGCAGCATCTAGATATGGGTATATGGGTGTTCAATGTAAAATTCTTTACACTTTTACACTCTTCTTCTACCCACCCCTAATTTTATACTTATCAGCCCTGTGGAAATTAAATATCAAGAAAAGGGCCTAATTTGGGAGCAAAACATTCTCTCCATATTCTTCCCCATGACCCCCTTTCTCCTTAATTTTTTCCAATACTATTTATTAATAGTAGAAACCTAGGAGTCAGAAATATTTAGGTTCTCCTGTGTCTATTGCTGAATAGTTCTATGATCTGGAGTAGATTACTTTGAGCCTAGATTTCCACTATTGTAAAAGGAGAGAATTCAATCAAGTGATCTACAAATCCCTTCTAGTACTGGAATGAAACTTTGCTTAGTTTTTTTTAAACTATGTCTTCCTGTACTATCTTTTGGGCAATCAGCTGTAATGAAATCTTGAATCCAGACCCTGGCTTACTCTAGAAGGAATAACTCCCTTTCCCAACAAGACACACACTCTGCTAGGAGCTCATTTTAAATAATGCTGAAGATTTTAGTCCCAGTGAATATTCCATCTGCTCCTCCATATTAGCCAGATTTGAAGTTAGTCGAATATTTAAGACATTCAAGAGAGGAAAGCCATGATGTCTTACATCTCTTCCAAAAATATCAGTGAAAGCAGAGAAGAAAGCGATTTTTCTGTGTATATCTGTATGTTTTGCTTCACTTGGGCTTCTCCCTAGGTGAAAATTTCATTTAAATACTGATTATGTAAAGAGACTATCAATTACTAGCCAGGTATTTTCCCCAAGGACTGAAAGCAAAACAGAGTAAATATGCCTATTGGGATGTGTCTATTTCCATTCTCAGGGTATGATAGAATGCCAAGGAAAGACTGATTTGGTGTGTCACAATACAGAAACAACCCAGAGAGGATAATTTGATGAACTTTGAATCTCTTCCTGTGCTACTTACCGAAGACAGAGACTCAGCTTTCATCGTGTGGGTTCTTTGGCAGGTCTAACTACCTGAGGAGTAATTACACAGACATAGTCATCCCAGATGTAAATTACATACCGATTGTAGTTGTCTCCATGTTGCGTCTTTCCCAAAGCTTCTGTTTCTGTGTTTGCGTATTCTGGCCCATATATCTACATATTTTCTCCCTTCCTTTCACTGTAAACCAAATGAGTAGTGGGACTACTTAATAATGAAAGAGGCTAATTATCAAGGACTTGACTTTACTAATATACTCAGGTTGGAGATGTTTTTGGTGACAAGACCATGGGCAAGCCATCTGATTTGGCCCATTATTACATTTTCAATTATCTTTGGTGCGCAGAGACATTAATATAGCTGAGGATGACATAGCAAATTACCACAGCTCTCTAACCTTTTAAATTGCCACTGTTGTAATCTGTAATTATAGAAATCAGTGTGAGGATTGTGGCACTGCATAAGTATCTTTCTTGATACTTCATTGCTGAATGAATTATTAATCAGAATCAGTCTTGTATAGTATTTGCAGCAACTCTGAAGAATAATGTATAATTAAATTTCATTATTCCTATTTTTGTGCTAATGTTTTATGATGTTGTAATTGATAATTAATTGGCCAAAAATTCACACAGTACTTGGGAGTTTCAGGTGGCTGGAAAAGGTTCAGCATGCTGAGTTCATTAACTAAGTAATGATCATTCTGTAAAGATCATATAGTCCAGTCCAATCTGATGGAAAAACTTTTGAAATTGTTATATTAAATCATTAAGCTTTTCGGTGTTTCTTTAAAATAAGGTAATAACTGTGAGCACATATTAATAATTAAGAAATCTTAATAGATTTCCAATCTGGTCAATTTTAAGTAATCAGATGTTGATTATGACTATCAGGCTTACTACTCTAGATTCAGTTGGTATGCCTTTCTGTGTATCAGTTCCCATTCCAATTAAGCAACCAGCAGTCTCCATATAACCACAGTTTTAAAAACAGAATAACTGCGCTACAGTCTGAAAAGCCATTTCCCTCTGCCGTTAAAGAGTATAACCCACATCTTTATAGACAAAGTCTGGTGCAATCTTCTTTTCCAATTGTCCAAACTGCTAAATGGTTTTCCTCTGCACAGACACAGAGAATTTAAAATCTGAAAAGATTATGAACTTTTCGTTGACTGGCATTCTAAAGAAGAAATCCTGGTGTGAGTCTCTTTTGGTATCCTTTGCAACCTAGGTAACCAGCCAACGTTCAGAATCCAAGAATGTCTTTCACTCAGCCTGAGTTCTGTTGAAAAGAAACATTGTCAGGCATTTTATGTGAACTTCTGCTGTGCCATTTTATTTGACTTTTTTTTTTAAAGAAGGTAATACTTTTTTCTGGTTTTCAAGGGTCTTCTTTAGAAAGATACAAGTTTAAAAAAAAATAGGTGAACATCTTTTTCCTTTCCAAAGAATTTTGAAGGCACTGTGATAGGAAACTTTACAATGCATGTGCTATTTTTCAATCAGTTCTTTTCTAAGCTGGTCAGAAAACTGTCTTGGGAATTGCTGGGCAAATACACCTCTACTTTCCCAGAAAGATTATGAGTGGTTGATTTTTACATTGGTTGCCTTGACTCCAGTGTCTTACAACTCCAAATGATAAATTATTAAAGAAGAGTTTGTCATCAGACCCCTGTGAGTGGCACTAAGGCGCATTCCTGTAGCATCTGGGAGCAAGTTGCTCAGTAGCCTTTGTCTGATGCTGGAGTGAGCATCAGAAACCTTCCTCTTACCGTCTTCTCTCAATTCCAGGCCCTCCAGAGCTATGCATGATCCCAGAGCAGCCAGTACCCAAGAGGTGAGCCTGCAAAGTTTAGTCATACTCTCAAAACGTGATCTTGGGGATGCAGCTGAGAGTCCTGTGTGCCCTTCATCCCTTGTGGATTTGGCAGCCTACATGCAGCTGAAAGGGAGGGCATCACTGGTCGTCTGTTTGGCAGTTTGAGATTAGAGGCTGTGAACTTAGGGAGAGAAATCAGCCATTGTGCTTTTCCCAGGCCAGGAAAGCTAAATTATGCTCTGTGGGGATCCACCTTGTACAGATCCAGTGGACAAAGACTATGTTTCAGGGAAGAACCCGCCTGCCAATAAAGGAAACATTAGAGATGTGGGTTTGATCCCTTGGTTGGGAAGATCCCCTGCAGCAGGGCACGGCAACCCACTCCAATATTCTTGCCTGGGGAACCACATGGACAGAGGAGCCTGGCAGACTACAGTCCATGGGGTCGCATAGAGTCAGACATGGTTGAAGCGACCCAGCAACACAACACACACACACAGGAAGCTCAGTGCCGTACTCTGTAACAACCTAGAGGGGTGGGATAGGGTGAGGAGTGGGAAAGAGAGGTTCATGAGGGAGGGGATATATGTATGCTTGTGATGGATTCATGTTGTTGTATGACAGAGGCCAACACAAATTGTAAAGCAATAGTCCTCCGATTAAAGACAAATTAAAAAGAATAAAGAATATGTTGCACTGTTAGTGCATAGTTGGATCCAGAAAGCTTGGAAATAAAACATACTTAAGTCCCTTCCACTGAGAGAGTCTGCAAATGTTAGCTTTTCCTTTACTGTGTCAACCTAGGCTTTTCCTATAGCTTTTTTAAAAAATGTATTTTTAATTGAAGGATAATTGATTTACAGCGTTGTGTTGGTTTATGCCATACATCAACATGAATCAGCCATTGGTATGCATATGTCCCCTCCCCCCTACCCCTCTAGGTTGTCACAGAACTCCAGTTTAAGTTCCTGAGGCATACAGCAAATTCCCACTGGCGATCTATTTTACATATGGTAGTGTGTGTCTGTGTTTCCATGCTACTCTCTCCATTTGTCCCCTATAGTTTTTTTTACCTTCCTGTTCTCTCGGTGTGTACCTTGGCAGTTATGGCATTAGTTTCCGCTAACATTCACATTATTCAGAAGGGACAGAGTTTTCTGTGGATAAATCGACAGGCAAGGCAGCCTCGTGGCCCAGAGAAGACAGACAGCTCCAGAGAGCATAGGAAGATGTGAGAAAAAGCAGCTTTGAAGGGAACCTCGCCAAAAAACAAAAGCAGCACCAAGTGGGGCAGGAGGATGGAGAGGCAGGCAGCAGGCCGGGGGTGGGCTCTGAGGAGGTGGTCAGGGAAGCCTTCCTGAGAACATGACATTTGGGTAGAGACTTGAAGGACATCAGGAAGTGAGCCAACACATTCACATCTCCAAACAGCCTCTTGGGAGGCCGGTTTATCCTCTTTTCATATATAAGGAGATGAGAACTTACATGAGCTGTCCCCGTCCTCCAACTCCAGGAAGTGGCAGGGGACCCTTCCTGGTTTGTAGGGCTGCCTTGAATGAACTGCCCTGGAGGTTCAAATGCAAGTTCCCACCCCACTCCAGTTACCCTAAACCACACAATGAACAAACTCTTGTAATTCCAAGAGATAGGATGGCAGCTAGGCAAGTCTAAGTTATGTAGGCAGGACTGGAAGTAGGAGATGCTGATGTGCAAAAAGGACCAGGGAGATACACCCTACTGTATATAAGAGAGAGAAACAAGGGCCTACTGTACAGCACAGGGAACTGTATTCAGCATCTTTCTGTTTCTGTGGCTGTTCTGGGTCTTCGTGGCTGCGTGGCCTCTCCTCTAGTAGCAGTGAATGGGGGCTGTTCTCTGGTTGTAGTGCTTCAGCTTCTCATCGTGGCGGCTTCTCTTGTTGCGGCGCACTGTCTCTAAGTCACGTGAGCTTCAATAGTTGCAGCGTGTGGGCTCAGTAGTTGTGGCTGTAGAACACAAGCTCAATAATGGTGGCTCACAGGCTTACCTGCTCAGTGGCATGTGGAATCCTCCTAACAGAGAGATCGAACCTGTGTCTCCTGCATTGGCAGGTGGATTCTTTACCACTGAGCCACCAGGGAAGTACTGTACTCACTTCAGTTCAGTTCAGTCCCTCAGTAGTGTCCAACTCTTTGTGACCCCATGGACTGCAACACGGCAGGCTTCCCTGTCCATCACCACTCAAGTTGGTGATGCCATCCAACCATCTCATCCTCTGCCGTCCCCTTCTCCTCCCACCTTCAATCTTTCCCAGCATCAGGGTCTTTTCCAATGAGTTAGTTCTTTGCATCAGGTGGCCAGAGTGTTGGAGTTTTTGCTTCAGCATCAGTCCTTCCGGTGAATATTCAGGACTGATTTCCTTTAGGATGGTTGGATCTCCTTGTAGTCCAAGGGACTCTCAAGAGTCTTCTCCAACACCATAGTTCAAAAGCATCAATTCTTCAGCGCTTGGCTTTCTTTATGGTCCAATTCTTACAGCCATACATGACTACTGGAAAAACCACAACTTTGACTGGACAGACCTTTGTCAGCAAAGTATTGCCCCTGCTTTTTAATATGCTGTCTAGGTTTGTCATAACTTTTCTTCCAAGGAGCAAGCATCTTTTAATTTCATGGCTGCAGTCACCATCTATAGTGATTTTGGAGCCCCAAAAATAAAATCTCTCAGTTTCCATTGTTTCCCCATCTATTTGCCATGAAGTGATGGGACCAGATGCCATGATCTTAGTTTTCTGAAGTTGGGTTTTAAGCCAACTTTTTCACTCTCCTCTTTCACTTTCATCAAGAGGCTTTTTAGTTCCTCTTCACTTTCTGCCATAAGGGTGGTATCATCTGCATATCTGAGGTTATTGATATTTCTCCCGGCAATCTTGATTGCAACTTGTGCTTCTCCCAGCCCAGCATTTCTCATGATGTACTCTGCATAGAAGTTAAATAAGTAGGGTGCCAATATACAGCCTTGACGTACTCCTTTTCCTATTTGGAACCAGTCTGTTGTTCCATGTCCAGTTCTTAATGTTGCTTGTTGACCTGCATACAGATTTCTCAGGAGACAGGTCAGGTGGTCTGGTATTCCCATCACTTGAAGAATTTTCCACAGTTTGTTGTGATCCACTTAGTCAGAGGCTTTGGCATAGTCCATAAAGCAGAAGTAGATTTTTTTCCAGAACTCTCTCGCTTTTTTGATGATCCAACGGATGTTGGCAATTTGATCTCTGGCTCCTCTGCCTCTTCTAAATCACTTTGAACATCTGGAAGTTCACAGTTCACATACTGCTGAAGCCTGGCTTGGAGAATCTTGAGCATTACTTTACTAGCATATGAGATGAATGCAATTGTGCGGTAGTTTGAGCATTCTTTGGCATTGGAATGAAAACTGACCTTTTCCAGTCCTGTGGCCACTGCTGAGTTTTCCAAATTTGCTGGCATATTGAGTGCAACACTTTCACAGCATCATCTTTCAGGATTTGAAATAGCTCAACTGGAATTTCATCACGTCCACTAGCTTTGTTTGTAGTGATACTTCCTAAGGCCCACTTGACTTCACTTTCCAAGATGACTGACTCTTGGTGAGTGATCACACCATCATGGTTATCTGGGTCATGAAGATCTTTTTGTGTAGTTCTTATGTGTATTCTTGTCACCTCTTCTTAATATCTTCTGCTTCTGTTAAGTCCATACCATTTCTGTCCTTTATTTTGCCCATCCTTGCATGAAATGTTCCCTTGGTATCTCTAATTTTCTTGAAGAGATCTCTAGTCTTTCCCATTCTATTGCTTTCCTCTGTTTCTTTTCATTGATCACTGAGGAAGGCTTTCTTATCCCTCCTTGCTATTCTTTCTTTGGAACTCTGCATCAGGTATATCTTTCCTCTTCTCCTTTGCCTTTCACTTTTGCCTTCACTTTGCCTTCTCCTTTCACTTTTCTTCTTTTCTCAGCTATTTCTAAGGCCTCCCCAGACAACCACTTGACCTTTTTACATTTCTTTTTCTTGGGGATGGTCTTGATCACTGCCTCCTGTACAGTGTCACAAATGAATCACCGATAGTGGAAAAGGATCAGAAAAAGAATAGGTTTACATATATGAGGTGATGGAATTCCAGTTGAGCTATTTCAAATCCTGAAAGATGATGCTGTGAAAGTGCTGCACTCAATATGCCAGCAAATTTGGAAAACTCAGCCATGGCCACAGGACTGGAAAAGGTCAGTTTTATTCCAATCCCAAAGAAAGGCAATGCCAAAGAATGCTCAAACTACCCCACAATTGCATTCATCTCACACGCTAAAGTAATGCTCAAAATTCTCCAAGCCAGGCTTCAGCAGTTCATGAACCGTGAACTTCCAGATGTTCAAGCTGGTTTTAGAAAAGGCAGAGGAACCAGAGATCAAGTTGCCTACATCCACTGGATCATGGAAAAATCAAAAGAGTTCCAGAAAAACATCTATTTCTGCTTTATTGATTATGCCAAAGCCTTTGACTATGTGGATCACAACAAACTGTGGAAAATTCTGAAAGAGATGGGAATACCAGACCACCTGACCTGCCTCTTGAGAAACCTATATGCAGGTCAGGAAGCAACATTTAGAACTGGACATGGAACAACAGACTGGTTCCAAATAGGAAAAGGAGTACGTCAAGGCTGTATATTGGCACCCTACTTATTTAACTTCTATGCAGAGTACATCATGAGAAATGCTGGGCTGGGAGAAGCACAAGTTGCAATCAAGATTGCCGGGAGAAATATCAATAACCTCAGATATGCAGATGATACCACCCTTATGGCAGAAAGTGAAGAGGAACTAAAAAGCCTCTTGATGAAAGTGAAAGAGGAGAGTGAAAAAGTTGGCTTAAAACCCAACTTCAGAAAACTAAGATCATGGCATCTGGTCCCATCACTTCATGGCAAATAGATGGGGAAACAATGGAAACTGAGAGATTTTATTTTTGGGGCTCCAAAATCACTATAGATGGTGACTGCAGCCATGAAATTAAAAGATGCTTGCTCCTTGGAAGAAAAGTTATGACAAACCTAGACAGCATATTAAAAAGCAGGGGCAATACTTTGCTGACAAAGGTCTGTCCAGTCAAAGTTGTGGTTTTTCCAGTAGTCATGTATGGCTGTAAGAGTTGGACCATAAAGAAAGCCAAGCGCTGAAGAACTGATGCTTTTGAACTATGGTGTTGGAGAAGACTCTTGAGAGTCCCTTGGACTACAAGGAGATCCAACCATCCTAAAGGAAATCAGTCCTGAATATTCACCGGAAGGACTGATGCTGAAGCAAAAACTCCAACACTCTGGCCACCTGATGCAAAGAACTAACTCATTGGAAAAGACCCTGATGCTGGGAAAAATTGAAGGCGGGAGGAGAAGGGGACGGCAGAGGATGAGATGGTTGGATGGCATCACCAACTTGATGGACATGAGTTTGAGTAAGCTCTGGGAGTTGGTGATGGACAGGAAAGCTTGGCATGCTGCAGTCCATGGGGTTGCAAAAAGTCAGATATGATTGAGTGACTGAACTGACTGATACATATATGTATGTCTGAATGACTTTGCTGTACATCTGAACATTGTAAATCAATTATTCTTCAATTTTAAAAACTGTTCATTTTTCTCCACTTCCTTTTTTTTACATTTTAAAATTTTTAATTAGAGGATAATTACTTAACAATATTGTGGTGGTTTTTGCCATACATCAACATGAGTTGGCCATAGCTATACATATGTCCTCTCCCTCTTGAACTCCTTTCTCGCCTCCCTTCCCATCCCAGCCCTCTAGGTTGTCACAGAGCACTGGCTTTGGGTTCCCTGAGTCTTACATCGAACCTCCACCGATTGTCTGTTTTACAAATAGTAACATATATGTTTCAATGCTGTCCTCTCCAATCATCGCACCCTCGCATTCCCCCACTATGTCCCAAAGTCTGTTCTTTATGTCCGTGTCTCCTGTCTGCCCTGCAGATAGGAATGTCAGTGCTATCTTTCTAGACTCCTTACATGTGTGTTAATATACAATGTTTTTCTTTCTCTTTCTGATTTACTTCACTCTGTGTAATAGGCTCTGGGTTTATCCACCTGATTAGAACGGACTCAAATGCATTTCTCTGTATCAGTTCAGTTCAGTTGCTCAGTGCTCAGTCGTGTCTGACTCTTTGTGACCCATGAATCGCAGCATGCCAGGCCTCCCTATCCATCACCAACTCTCGGAGTTCACTCAGACTCACGTCCATCAAGTCAGTGATGCCATCCAGCCATCTCATCCTCTGTCGTCCCCTTCTCCTCCTACCCCCAATCCCTCCCAGCATCAGAGTCTTTTCCAGTAAGTCAGCTCTTCGCATGAGGTGGCCAAAGTACTGGAGTTTATAGTTGAGTAATATTCCATTGTATATATGTAATGTAACTTCCTTCCTTATCCACTCATCTGTCAATGGACGTCTAGGTTGCTTCCATGTACTAGCTATTGGAAATAGTGCTGCAGTGAACATTAGGGTACAGTGTGTCTTTTTCAATTATGGTTTCCTCCAGGTATATGCCCAGTAGTGGGATTTCTGGGTCTTATGGCAGTTTATTCCTAGTTTTTTTTTTTAAGGAATCTCCATACTGTTTTCCATAGTGGCTGAATCAATTTGCATCCCCACCAACCGTGTAAGAAGGTTCTCTTTTCTCCATACCCTCTCCAGCATTTATTGTTTGTAGACTTTTTGATGATGGCCATTCTAACCAGTGTGAAATGACACCTTATTGTAATTTTGATTTGCATTATAGCTCAGTTGGTAAAGAATCTGCCTGCAATGCAGGAGACCTGGGTTCGATTCCTGGGTTAGGAAGATCCCTTGCAGAAGGAAATCGCAACCCAGTCCAGTATTCTTGCCTGGAGAATCCCATGGACAGAGGCTCCTGACAGGCTACAGTCCATGGGGTTCTAAGACTTAGGGGATTGCGCATGACTTAGTGATTCAACCACCAATGAGTGACGTTGAACATCTTTTCATATGTTTATTAGCCATCTGTATGTCTTCTTTGGAGAAATGTCTGTTTAGGTCTTCTGCCCACTTTTTGACTGGGTTGTTTATTTTTCTGGTATTGAGCTGCATGAGCGTCTTGTATATTTTTCCTAACACCATACATGAAAACAAACTCAAAATGGATTAAAGACCTAAATGTAAGACCAGAAACTTAAAACTCCTAGATGAAAATATAGGCAGAACACTCTCTGACATAAATCAGAGCAAGATCCTCCCTGACCCATGTCCTAGAGTAATGGAAATAAAAGCAAAAATAACCAAATGGGACCTAATTACACTTAAAAGCTTTCACACAATGAAGGAAACCATAAGAAAGGTGAAAAGACAACCCTCAGCATGGGAGAAAATAATAGCAAACAAACCAACTGACAAAGAATTAATCTGCAAAATATATAAGCAGCCCATGTAGCTCAATACCAGAGAAAAAAAATTTAAAAAAAAAAGGATAAGCTGTCATCAGTCTGGGAATGAAAAGTGGATGGAAACGGTTGGCATGTTGAGAGAGAAGAGCTAACTTTATTGGCCACATACTGCATACTGAATGAGTGAATTAATGAACGGACACACACGTGGAATGTTTTCATCCTCATGAGCCTATAGGGTAGGTGTTCTTTATCATACTCTTTTCATATAAATCAGAAGAATGAGACCCAAAAAAGTTATGTGCTGATGGAGGTTGGGCCAGATATGAGTGGCAGAATCAGGATTCCAAGCAGGCAGGCTGGCTGTCCTCGACCATTGCACGGTCCTGCTTCTGTTAACCCTGCTGATACAGTGCTTAGTGCATGCTGACTCTATACTCCAGGAATTGCTCCAGGCACTTTGTGCTTTAGCTTGCTTGCTCCTCATGACAACTGGATTACAGATGAGGGATCCTCACAGAAAGCTTCTGGTTGGTATGCAGACGCCGGCAGACTGGCTCCAGAGCCTGGCTGGCCACTGCTACACACACTGTCTCTGAAGATTCAGGAAGGTTCTGATTTGTATGAAACATGCAAAAGGTTTCGAAGGGAGAAAACTGGGAAAGCCTGTCATAGAAGGTGGACTGTTCAAAGCTCATCCTTCTAACAAGCATTGATGGGATGGAATCTTTTGGAAACTTTGTTAGATGAGAATCAGTACAAGCCTCCCCCCATCTGCCAGATGCCTTCTCTTGGCATGAGGGAGAAATATATCAGGGTTAAGTGCCCAGCAGAGCAGACACTCTTGATATTAATAATATAATCATGTGTACCACCATAATCACGTGTAGAATTAGTCAAATGGTGGTGAGGATTTTTCCTGATGCAAACAGAGTACTTTCTGCTTCTCAGAAAGCTCTCAAATCTGCTGCCCAATTCACAGTCATTATGGATGTTAGAGAGGGAAGGCTGCAGTGACGTCATGGTCAAAGTTGCCAGAAAACACCAGATCCCTCACATTATTGCATCATTTTCTCCCAGACTATGGATAGAAATCAGGCAAACTGGGCTTTCCTCAGGTTTAATTAAGCAGGAGAATCTAGCAAACAAAGACATACCTCACTCTTCATACAGTTTGGGTTTGCCTCAATATAAGAAACTCTCATTCTGTGCAGAATTACAAATTTTTTATAATGTACAAAGAAATTCATTTTCCTTTCATAATTATAGTTTCTGTTTGTGGAGTGTTTACTGTAAAACAAAGACCATCTTAAATACTTTATTGAACTAGTTGAATAGCTCCGTATAGTCAGTTGCTGAGTCATGTCTGACTCTGTGACTCCGTGGACTGTAGCCTGAGAGGCTTCTCTGTCCATGGAATTGTCCAGGCAAGAATTCTGGAGTGGGTTGCCATTTCCTTCTGCAGGGGATCTTCCCAAACTAGGAATCAAACCTGGGTCTCCTGCATTGCAGGTGGATTCTTTACTGTCTCAGCCACCAGGGAACCTCAAATATCTTCTTGCTTCATCTCATTTAATCTTCACATAGTCATTTTGCAGATGGAAAAACCAAGGATTACAGAGTCTAATTGGGTACATTAATTAATGTACCCAATGTCCTACAGCCAAGAGGTGGGAGAGCAGAAACTCAAATGGAGGGCCCTCTGTCTAGGGTTGGAAGGAGAAATAGGAGTCAGGTACACTGTAGAATCAAGAAAGCACTAAGACAGAAAGAAAAATACCGTCTGCTGTCATTTATACATAAAATCTAAAAAATACAACAACCTAGTGACTATAACAAAAAGAAGCAGATTCACAGGTAGAGAGCAAGCTCTCGTGGGTACCAGTGGGGAAGGAAGGGGCAATAGAAATAGGGAAGTAAGTGATACAAGCTACTAGGTATAAAACAAGCTACCAAGATATATTGTACAACACAGGGAATATCCCCAATATTTTATAATAACTATCAATGAAGTATAACCTTTAAAAATCATGAATCACTGTATTGTGCATCCATAATTTATATAATATCGTATATCAACTATACTTTTATTTTAAAAAGAGAGAGGACCTTCCCAGAACCCAAAACAAAAAGGAAAGGAAAGAAAGTGTTGAGTAGTCTCTTCCTGCCTGATACTTCTGAATGCTTCTGGATGCTTCTCTGGTACAGTCTGGTCATACCTCTTCTTTCCGTTTGGAGAGAGGGTATTTTCTCTGCCATGGCAGTGCAAATCTGACTTTTTACAATGAGTGAGTTAGAACAAAATCTCTTCCTAACAGACTCTGCTGTACCTGAGGCATATCTTTCTCATCACACTGAGAAGCTGCCAAGGACAGGACAGGGACTTAGAAGGCTCCGAGCACATCCTTCCCCCCGTCTCTCTTCACTGACCTCCTGCCATTCCCGCATCCTCCCAGGAGCGCACTTCACCTGTGTGTTCATATTCCAGCTCCGTTTGATCTCCTTCTTGGTGACAGATGGTCCAAGTGCTTTTATTACCTGATGTGGGATTTAACGGACTGCCAAGCAATGGTCTTAGCTTCATGGTTTTAATCATTTTGAAATGGAAAAATAGGAGTGAGGGTGCCCAGGCTTTAGTGGAAAATCCACTGACAATTTCCAAAGCGTCTCCGAAAGGACCCTCAAACCAGATGACTCCTCTGCCTTGATGCCTTGATTGGGCGCTGCTGCCATGTGTGCTGAGTTTTGTTTTTAGTTACCAGCTGAATCATCTTGCAGTCTGAAATTCATCCATGCCAGCCTGCATCTCTGCAAAAACAACAGTATTTCAGAACAGAATCACATTGTCCGAAAGACCCCAGTGCATGAAAGAACCAAGTTTCCTCTTATTCAGTACCTTTTCTGTGAAAGCTATCTTTCTGCCAAGCCACAGAAACTCAGTTCTGTTTTCTTTCCCACCTGTAAACAGCATACCCTCTCAGGAAGTGGAACAGCCATTGCTAGAGATCACAGGGATGAACAGCCACATAACTGTAGATGTTCTTTATGTACAGGCAGACCTTTCTGTCAAAAGTGCATCTGGAGGTGAGCCTACCCCCACCCCTTTCCCCGAGAAAGAGTTAGGTTTGATGATTCCTTCTCTAGGTAGCACTATACTTCCTGATCAGATGATTTTACCTTTGGCAACTTACACGTTTTAGCACTTACAAGCAGTAACTAGCCCAGAAAACTAGCCCAGGAAACAATGGCTTTGTTAACATGGTTTCTTCACATCAATAACCAAGCCCAGCATTGTCACTGACCTGGTGAGTAAACTTCTGAAATGAATGACACAGTTATCTATTGAAATGAATTCAAGGAGCAAAATTTTTAAATGATGACACTTAAATATTCTTTTTTCCTTTTCTGCCCCCCCTCCTTCCTCTTCCCTTCTTTCCTTCCCTCCCTCTCTCTCCCTTTTCTTTCTGCCACCCCCTTAATCAGATTTGAAGTCCACTAATTACTGAGTTCAGTTTTCGACAGTCTGAGATCTGACAGTAATGCTAAAGTTGGGATTAGACTCGCAGGCTCCCTTTGTTTCTGCATTTGACTATCAGCTGTCTTTTCTTAGTCTTTGATTCTCTCTTGTGAGTTTTGACTTGGTGCTTCTCTAAGACAGAATAATTTCTGTCAAGTTCTGGGAACTCCCCTCCTACCCGATGGCGAAGTTTTAGAGCGGGGGGGAGTGCGCACCCCGTGTCGAACTGTGCACTGGATACAAGTCTGCAGCACCTTCTATTAAAACGTAAAATGATCCGTTGAGTCATCCTCTCTCTGGTTTGACTCAGATGCTTTATGGTGCACTTTGCATGTCATTTCTCTGTAATGATTTCCCCATGGAGAAGGGCGTCTGATAGAATCCAGGCAGACTGAAGATTGCTCTGAGTCAAATGGATCTTTTATTCTTTGAGTATTAACCCTTATCTCTCAGTTTCCCATTCTTACATTTTCCCTGAAGGAACCTTAATGAAGTAAATAGGTTCTACCACCCTCATTTAGCCTCCTAATCACTGTTCATAATTTCTTCTCACATTAGCAGCGTGAGGCTCTAGGGTCATATTTCTCTGGCTGGAAGGGAACACCAGGAGAGAACAATTCACACAGATGCCCTGATAGAGAAAAATGGAGAAGGGAAATGACTTCTTTCTGTCCTCTAACTCCTAATGTGCAAGAAGCAAATGCTAATAGGAAGCAGAGATTGATGTATGAGAAATGAATATAAATGGAGAACGTGGATACAAAGAAGTAGGAACGGAGACAAACTGGAAGTGACAAGACAGCCAAGGGTAGGAGTGGACCTACCCCGGCGGAATAAATGGGGGCTTCGGCTATACCCTTAGCTGGGAGCTAGCCACAAAAGAACCAAAAGCAGGCATCGAGATATAGAAAAGACGAGCATAGGAGATGATGGCAGAGGCGCATGTTTCCAGTCTCTCCGTTCCTAATGCCACACTCCCTCCCTGCCCACACTCCTCGCTCACCCCCACCCCGCCATCACCCAAACCCCACTGACGATAATTGTTTACCATTTTTTAAATTGGAATATAATTGCTTTACTGTGTTGTATTAGTTCCTGCTGTTCAACAGTGTGAATCAGCCATATATATACACATATCCGTTCCCTCTTTAAGCCTCCCTGCAAGCCCCCACATCCCACCCCTCTAGGTCATCACAGAGCACCAAACTCAGCTTCTGCTGCTATACAGCGGCTTTCCACTAGCTATATATTTTACACATAATAGTGTATATAGTGGGTTTCCCTGGTGGCTCGGAAGGTAAGTAATCTGCCTGCAATGCAGGAGACCTGGTTGGATCCCTGGGTCGGGAAGATCCCCTGGAGAAGGGAATGGCAACCCACTCCAGTATCCTTGCCTGGAGAATATGTCAGGGATACTTTCTCAATGTGTCCCACTCTCTGCTTGTCTTACCCCTTTGGGTCCATGTGTCCATTCTCCATGTCTGTGTCTCCATTCCTGCTCTGAAAATAGGCTCATCAGTACCACTTTTCTAGATTCCATATTTGTGTGTTATTGTATGATATTTGTTTTTCTCCTTCTGACTTACTTGACTCTGTATGACAGAATAATTGTGTATCTTGAACAGTCTGGCATGGAATCCCTTTCCCCCATTGATTGCAAAGCATGTAATTCTTTCATCTGCTTTTTGAAATGACAGTATATGTCCTATGTGATTGCTAAATCCGAATCATAACCTCCTGCTGGCTCCCGAACAGCCTGACATCACTGTTGTGTCACCTGACATCACTGGGTGGGGATTCCGATAGGAGGAGCTGATGGACATCCCACTTGATTCAAGAGCTACAGTTTCTGAGAACCCATCCTGCACACCACAACCCTCTTTGAGGGGAGCAGGGTGAGAAGAGAGCAAGGTGTTGAACCATTGTTCAGTCCCAGTGGGCACTGCATCCCATTGGTATGAACAAATTGGCCCTTGATCCATCCTTCCTTTGGGTTGACTTGTTTTTAAGGAGAAAAAGTTCGGATTGTTTTGGGGAAAGTCTTTCTTTCTTGTTCATCTTTCCCAAAAGTTTTGTGGTGGTATTTCTCCATTCCAACCAGCTATGTTATTTTGAACATCTCTAACTTCCAAAAAAAAAAAAGATAAAAAAAAAAAAGATTTTTCAAGACTGTACTTAGAAAGGCTCACATTTCACGTTTTTCTTAAACTTTCTATACTTTCACAGAACCATTGAAATTAAAACTAGAAATACCTTGCAGGTCACCTAGTCCATTTCCTCATTTTATAGATAAGGAAGTGGAAGTGCATTGAAGTGATTGGGTTTTCAGAGAGAGAAGATGAAACATGAGATCTCTGAAAAGAGGCTTGTTTGAAAATAAGCCTGTTCTCAGATGTCTCACCACCTCCTGAAGGGCCTTGTCCCTGTTTTCTGCCCATTTTTGAAGATTCTTATTTAAAATGTCCAGCTAGATTTGATTGCCTTTAAGGTCCCTTCAGACCTTAAATTGTAGGTTATAAGATGTGGGTATGTATTTTTCTTTAAAACCCAAAGTCCACCCCAGGACCTTTGTAGTTAAGTCACTGAACCTGAGGCAGGGAACTTGAGCTGTAAACTCGTTCCTAAAATCTTCCATTTAGAGCGAGAGGACTCAGTGGTGAAGAGTCTGCCTGCAATGCAAGAGATGCTGGTTCAATCCTGGGGTCAGGAAGATCCCTTGGAGTAGAAAATGGCAACCCATTCCAAAATTCCATGGACAGAGGAGCCTGGTGGGCTCCATTCCATGGAGTTTCAAAGAGTTGGATACAACTGAGTGTCTGAGGACACAATCATAGGGTTTTTTTTTATAAAATACAATGTAGAAAAAGAAAGGTGCATAAGCAAATGTGTAATTCAATAAAAAGCAGACAAATATCTGCCTATCACTGATGTCAAGAAATAGAACTTTGTGACAGCACCCCTGAGACCTTCCCAGTACCACTTTCTAATAAGTCTCTCCCTTCTGTGTCTTTTTCTTTTTTCTGTTTTTATTTTTTGGCCCTGTTGCATTGCATGTGGGATCTTAGTTCCCAGACCAGGGATTGAACTAGTGCCCCCTGAATTGGGAGCATGGAGTTTTAACCACTGGCCCACCAGGCAAGTCCTGAGTCCTCTTTTTAGTTTCACCACCTATGTGTGTATCCATAGATACTGAAGTTTAATCTGTTTTTGAACTTGATGTCCATGGAATCCAACCGTGTTGTTATTTTGTGCCTTGCTTCCCTAGCTCAGTACTCAGTGTTAGGTTTGTGAGATTTGTCCATGTTGCATATGACTCTAATTTGCTCTGTATTCTTCCATTAAAACAATATATGCATATACCTCAGTGTGTTTATTCATTCTGCTACCAGCTGACATTGCGTTGTTTCCAGTGAGAAGCTGAACAACACTGCTGTGACCACTCTTGTCCAGAGTTCTGCTACAGACATGCAGAAGCATCACTTGTGTGTAGTCTCAGAACGGAATTACTGAGTGACAGTCTTCAACTTCATTAGATAATGCCAAAGTGTTTCCCAAGGAATCTGAACCAGTGGTCAGTGTGTGAGTCCCTGTGGCTTTATATCTTCACAAACACTTTATTTATCTAATTTTCCAATTCTTTCCAGTATTGTGGATATGCAGTAAATCTTTAATTCTTTATTGGCTTTAGATTATTACATACCATCTGCTGCCGACATTCTAGTATTTCTTGTAGCTCAGTCTCTGTATCATACTGTTCCTCTACAAATAGTTTACTTTTTCTTTTTTTTTAATGAAGCCATAGCATGAATGTACTTTTGTTTTTGTTTGTGTTTGGCCACACCACTCAGCATGCAACATCTTAGTTCCCGGGCCAGCGATGGGACCCACACTGCCTGCAGTGAAAGGCAGTCTTAACCGCTGGACTGCTAAGGAAGACTTCCAGTTTACTTTTGAAAATGGAAATGCTAGTCATTGTCACTAATATTATGTTACCCAATAGTTTGAAAGTTTCGATTCTTTTTTATTTGGCTCTGTTTATAAGAAGTAAAACAACAACATCAACAGCAAAATTACCCCTGAAATTGGGGCCTGTTATGATGGTTCCTAATTTTTCTCAACTGCACAGTAAAAACCATTGTCACAAACTGTATCAGTAAATTGAACTTCCTCCTGAAAGGTCAAGGAAAATGGAAGTTTATGTTGAAGTAGGAGAACCATTCAGAGCTATTAAGGATTTGATGATATAATTCTAAGTGCTTCCTCCTAATAACGGCCTTAAATTTCAGTTCCCTAGCCACTAACTAGTACACACGCAGATGGAGTGTTTGAGTAAATAAAGAACAGGGAACGTTTTAGTGCTCCATGTCAGGCCCTCAATTTAGCTATCTAAAGGCATTAGAGACATTAAGTGACAGGCACTGTAGTTTTCCATTAGAAAATGCCAAAATTGGATTGCTTTCCACTTTAAGTAAGAAGTTTGAGTCCTGATGCGATTGAAAAGTGTTTCCAATCCCAAAGTAATAACTTCGTAATTTTAATGGCACAGTGCACTCTAAAACTTCTATAGACTTGATAACTTTCTTTTATATAAACTAACCCTTACAGTTCTGTAGTAAGTGACTTTTAAAGAGTGCTTCATAAGAGCAGAAATTTACTCAGCAAATACTAAATAATTTAGTGTTTGATTCACAGAAGTGTTTACTTAATGCGCTGTTTCTAGGAGAAGTGTGGTTGGAATTTCAAGTGAAATGGTTTGTAATTTGGTCTTTTTCATTACTTGCAAGGCATATTCATGTCTTCTCTTATGAAACATTGTAAACATGACACATTATCTGAAAAACTTAACGTTCTACTTTTTTGTGAATTGAAACTTTTCAGGTTTCCCATTGTAGTTCTTTTTCTTTTCTTGGCTTTTCAATGTAGACTTTTACCTTCAGAATTAAGTGTTAGACATTTTAATTTCTGAATATGACCCAATAGTGAATGAAGAGTGAAAGAGGGAGTTAACAAGTGAGTCTGTATTCATTAACACTTCATCTTTGAATGATAAGAGTTGTGGTCTGTGTAGCTTTTTGAGAGGATGAGCATACTCTGATAAAATTATACTAATTATCTTTTACTGCCAAACCATATGATAAGATGATTGGGGTATATGTGTGTGTACTTGTGCAGCTGGGGGGTTTTTTGGCCTACAAAAAGAAGAATGAGATCCAGCCAAAACCCAAATCAGAACCTTTGGAAAGCTTCCTTACAATCTGATTTCAGCTAATGTCTGCACACTTTAACACATTGTCTAATGCTTAGCGTAAAGACTGGCTGTCAGATTCCTATATGCTATTCTGGGCTGTTACTCACTACAAAGTACTTCATTCTTAGATCCCATGGGTCCTGCTACAGATTTCAGGATTTGCTGCATTAGGGGGAAAAAATGTGTTTTTATATTAGTACGGTAGGTAAAAAAATAATAATAATAATAACATAATGCATTGATAGGAGAACCAGATTTCTGGTTGGCATTGGTCAGTCCAAAACAGACAAATTAGACAGAATTCCTAGAAGAACACCAATGATAACTGCAGCATGGGAAGGGCTGACTGATTTCTAAAAGAAGAGAAACATCATGTTCCATTATGCTTGAAGAGGGGCCAACGGGGAGGGGTATGATAAGCTCTGGTAGGAATGTAAAAACCAAGAGGCACAGAGTGGGCTTGGCATGGTATTGTAAGGATTATCCAGGAATAATGTAATAAAGTCAAGAAAATCCTCAGACATATTAGAGTCTAGCAACAGCGTCTTGGGAATGATAGATATTTTTTCCTTTTTGTTATATTCACTAGTATGTTGTATTTTTTTTTTTTTAGATTCCACATACAAGTGATATCAATACAGTCTTTGTCTTTCTCTGTCTGACTTATTTCACTTAGCACAATATCCTCCAACCCCATCTATGTTGCTGCAAATGGAAAATTTTCATTCTTGTTATGTCTGAGTAGTATTTCATTGTGTGTCTGCATGTGTATACACATATATATATATTCTGGCCTGGAGAATTCCGTGGACTGAATGGTTCATGGGGTCACAAAGAGTCAGAAACTACTGAGTGACTTTCGCTTCACTTCACTTCACTTCACACACAGATATATACTTTCTTTATCGTCTCGATTCATCTGTTGATTGACTCTTAGATTGCTTCCATGTCTTGATTATTGTAAGTAGTGCTGCTGTGAACATTGGAGTGCATGTATCTTTCCAAATGAGAGTTTTCTCCAGGCATATGCCCAGGAGTAGGATTGCTGGATCATATGCTAGTTCTCTTTGTAGTTTTTCCGGGAACTTCTATACCATTTTCCATAGTAGCTACACCAATTTACATTCTCACCAGTAGTGTAGAAGGGTTGCCCTTTCTCCACACCCTGTCCAGCATTTATTTGTAGACTCTTGTGTGTGTGTGCATGTATTTGTTTTTTTAATTTATTTTTAATTGGAGAATAATTGCTTTACAATGTTGTGTTGGTTTCTGATACACCAACACGAATCAACCATAGGTACACATATTATTTGCAGATTTTTTGTTGATGGGCTTTCTGACTGTTGTGAGGTGATACCTCATTGTTTTGATTTGCATTTCTCTAATAATTAGTGATGTTGAACATCTTTTCATGTGATTGTTGGCGATTAGTATGTCTTCTTTGGAGAAATGTGTATTTAGATCTGCTGATTTTTTGCTTGGGTTGTTTGCTTATTGTTGTTGTTTGATATTGAGTTGTGTGAGATTTTTATATATTTTGGATATTAACCCCTTGTCAGTCACATCATTTGCAAATATTTTCTCCTATTCTGTAGGTTGTCTTTTCATTTGTTTTTTTTTCTTATGGTTTCCTTTGCTGTGCAAAAACATTTAAGTCTAATTAGATCCCATTTGTTTATTTTTGTTTTTATTTTCTTTGCTTTACGAGACAGATCCAAAAACTATTGCTGTAATTTATATCAAAGAGTGTTCCGCTTGTGTATTCTTCTAGGATTTTTATGTTCTTAAATTTATATCCTTAATCCATTTTGAGTTTATTTTTATATATGATGTGACATTAATTTTATAAAGAGTGACATTTTAATATCATTCTTTCTGGTTTCCCCAGCACCACTTACTGAATGAAGAGACTGTCTTTTCTCCATTGTATATTCTTGCTTCCTTTATCATAGATTAATTGGCCATAAATGTGTGAGTTTATTTCTGAGGTCTCTGTTCTGTTCCATTGATCTATGTGTCTGTTTTTGTGCCAATATCATACTGTTTTGATTACTTTAGCTTTTACTGTAGTCTGAAGCCAGGGAGCATGATGCCTCCAGTTGTGTCCTTTCTCAAGATTGTTGTGGTAATTCATAGTCTTTAGTGTTTCCATAAAATTTTTTAAATTATACTTTAGATCTGTGAAAAAACCCCTTGTATTTTATAGAAATTGCATTGAATCTGTAGATTGCCTTGGGTGGTATGGTCATTTTAATAGTATTAATTATTCAGTCCTAGAACACAGTATCTCTTTCCAGCTGTTTGTGTCATCTTCAGTTTCTTCCCTCAGTATCTTTTAAAAAATACTTAGTTTATTTATCTATTTGGCTGAACTGAATCTTTAGTTGAGGCATGTGAACACTTAGCTGCAACATGTGAGATGTAGTTCCCTGATCAGGGATCTAACCCAGGCCCCCTGCATTGGGGGCGTGGAGTTAGCCACTGGGCCACCAGAGAAATCCTCCATCAGTATCTTACAGTTTTCCCATTACAGGTCTTTTACCTCCTTGGGTAGGCTTATTCCTAGATATTTTATTATTTTTGATGCAGTAGTAAATGAGATTGTTTCCTTAATTTCTTGTTCTGATTTTTCATTGTTAGTGTATAGAAATGCAACAGGTTTCTGTATATTAATTTTGTATCCTGTAACTTTACTGTATTAATTGATGAGTTCTGGTAGTTTTCTGGTGGCATGTTGAGGGTTTTCTATGTATAGTATGTCATCTGCAGAAAGAGACCATCGTACTCGTGAACTAGAATCTGAGAATCCACCTGCTGCCTTGACTTCATCACTATTGATGACTGTTCCTGCCTGGTAGGTGAACCCTTGTCCATTCCTGCCATATAGCAGTCAGCCCCACTCAGACCTCAGTGGAGCTCCACATTGGGTTCCCAGGCGGCATATTTGTATCCCTTGCTCAGCCATGGTTCCTAGAACAAACCTCTGGACTAAGATACATAGGACTAGAGGAGCTGGTGGCATCAGCTCCACATATTATTCCAAAATGTCCCTCTAGGTTTGAATTCTCCATTTCCTAATGGTAACTTCTCTTCAAGGGTCTTGTTCCCTCCATTTCATCCCGATACCATGATCTAGCCTATCAGATCTTCCTCACTTGAAACCTGTGTGAGCAGAGGCTGGGTTTCTGGTTCCTTCTCTCCCAGCAGGCTTTTTTGTTTGTTTGTGTTTTATGTGTTATTTGTGTGAAAAATATTATAAATCTATTGCAGTGCAGTACCCTATAACCAACTGTGTTAGTTGTGTACCTTGGCTAACTTTGCTGAACTTAAGAACGAATTGGACTTACAAACATGCTCTTGAAATGGAACTCATTTGTATGTAGGGAACTCACTGTTAATTTATTTCCAAATAATATATGCATCAAGGAAGAAATCAAAATGAAAATTAGAAAGTATTTTGAACTGAATTAAAATAAAAGTTCAACATTTCTTGCTGCTAAAGTAACTCGAGTGAAATGTATAGCATTAAAGTTTTCATTAGAAAAGATGAAAGATCTCAGGTCAATGAATTCAACTTCCACCTTAGGAGACTGGTAAAGAAGAGCAAATTAAACCCAAAGTAAGGACAAGAAAGGATATAATAATGAGAGCAGAATTCAGTATAATAGAAAACAGAAAGTAATCAATTTAAGCAAAAGCTTGTTCTTTGAGAATATCAATAAAATTGATAAACCTTGAGCCAAAGTGATCAGGAAAAAAAAAAGACATGACACAAGTTTCTAGTATCTAGAGGCTGAGAGGTGCCATTGGTACAGATTTTACTGATGTTAAAGGAACATAAGGAAATATTATGTGTAACTTTATGCCAATAAATTTGACAATAGTTTTTAAATTGAATTTATAATTAAAACTCCAGACCCTGAAAAGTCTATGGAAACTGATAAGCAAGTTATACAAAGCTGCAGGATACAATATGAACATGCAAAAATAATTTATATATCTATATACTAACAATGAAAAATCAGAAATGTAAGTTAAAAACAAAACCATTTCTAATTGCATTAAAAATATTAATATCTAGTTGTAAATCTGACAAAAGATGTGACCTTGGTTTGTGCAAAGGGTTTTTAGATATGACACCAAAAGCATGATTCATTAAAGAAAAAATTGGTCACTGGACTTCATCAAATGAAGATTTTCTGCTTTTTGAAAGACACTGCTAAGAGAATAAAACGACAAGCTATAGACCTGGAGAAAACATTTGCAAATCACATATCTGATAGACTTTTATTAAAAACTTTTATAAAGAAAGCTGTGGTACATATACACAATGGAGTATTACTCAGCCATTAAAAAGAATTCATTTGATTCAGTTCTGATGAGATGGATGAAACTGGAGCCGATTATACAGAGTGAAGTAAGCCAGAAAGAAAAACACCAATACAGTATACTAACACTTATATATGGAATTTAGAAAGATGGCAATGATGACCCTGTATGCAAGACAGGAAAAAAGACACAGCTGTGTATAACGGACTTTTGGACTCAGAGGGAGAGGGAGAGGGTGGGATGATTTGGGAGAATGGCATTCTATCATGTATACTATCATGTAAGAATTGAATCGCCAGTCTATGTCTGACGCAGGATACAGCATGCTTGGGGCTGGTGCATGGGGATGACCCACAGAGATGTTATGGGGAGGGAGGTGGGAGGGGGGTTCATGTTTGGGAACACATGTAAGAATTAAAGATTTTAAAATTAAAAAAATTAAATTAAAAAAAATTAAAAAAAAAAAAGAACGTTCAAAACTCAGTAATAAGGAAA
This sequence comes from Budorcas taxicolor, assembly GCF_023091745.1. NCBI lineage: Eukaryota > Metazoa > Chordata > Mammalia > Artiodactyla > Bovidae > Budorcas > Budorcas taxicolor. The sequence goes on from NC_068918.1 coordinate 51,765,121, forward strand.
CAACCCAGTATAAAATGGCAAAGAATCTCTCCAGAGAAAAGGTATGAAAGTGAAAGTGTTAGTCGCTTGGTCACACCCGACTCTTTGCGACCCCATGGACTATAAGCCTACCAGGCTCCTCTGTCTATGGAATTCTCCAGGCACGAGTACTGGAGTGGGTTGCCATTGCCTTCTCCAGAGGATCTTACTGACTCAGGGATTGAACTCAGGTCTCCTGCACTGCAAGCAGTACCATCTGAGCCTCCAGGGAAGCTCCAACACATCACTCAACGTGGGGCATGAACCCACGACTCTGAGATTAAATGCTCTACCGAGAAAATGGATAGATGACAAATAAGCACATGAAAGATTCTCAATATCTTCAGTCACTGGAGAAAAGCAAACTGAAATCACTGAGAGATGCCACAATGCACCTATTATAACTGCCAAACTTAGAAAGGCTGACCATACCACGTGGTGGCAAGGATGGGAAAGAAGTGAACTCTCATCCATTGCCATTGAAAATGTAAAATGGCACAGCCACTTTAGAAAACAGGGGCTGTTTCTATATAAGTTAGACTTACACATACAAAATGATCCATCAATTCTATCTCTAGGTGTTTACATGAGAGAAATGAAAGCTTACATTCATACAGAGATTTATACACTAATCCAGAGGAGCTTTATCTGTAACAACCCAAAGCTGGAAATACCCAAGTATCCATCAGTAGGTGAATGGAGGAGTGCAAGGGAGAGATTGTTAAGGGATGTAAAGAGACTCAGTGGTGAAGAATATGTTCAGTGTATTGATTGTGATTATGGTTTCAAAATCCATGGATTTTGGTGTTTGTGGGCAGTCTTGGAGTCAATTCCAATGGATACCAAGGGACTACTGTATTTGGAGAATACATTTTTGGACTTCCCAGGTGACACTAGTGATAAGGAACCCACCTGCCAGTGCAGGAGACACAAGAGACACAGGTTCCATCCCTGGGTCAGGAAGATCCCCTGGAGAATGAAATGGCAACCCACTCCAGTATTCTTGCCTGGAGAATCCCATGGACAGAGGAGCCTGGCGGGCTACAGTCCATAGGGTCGCAAAGAGTTGGACACAACTGAAGTGACTTAGTATTGTTTCACAGTTGTGAATATCTGCCAAAATATGTCAAGATTGCATGCTCTAGGCTATGCAATTTTATGGTGTGTTAAAGCTCTTTTAAAATAAATAAGAAGGCCTTCTCTGGCAGTCTTGTAGTTAAGACTCCATGCTTCCACTGCATGGGACATGGGTTCAATCCCTGGTCAAGGAATTAAGATCCCGAATGCCAGGCAGCACCACCAAAAAATTGTTTAAGTTTTTTTAAATGAAATAAATAAGAATAAAGCCAAAAAGAAAATAAGACTCACTATTGAAATTAATACTAGTGTAAACATTACTGGAAAACTGTTGCATGCTAAGTCACTTCAGTCATGTCTGACTCTTGTGACCCCATGGACTGTAGCCTGCCAGGCTCCTCTGTCCATGGGATTTTCCAGGCAGGAATACTGGAGTGAGTTGCCATTTCCTACTCTAGGGGATCTTCCTGACCCAGGGATCAAACCTACATCTCTTATGTCTCCTGCATTGGCTGGTAGGTTCTTTACCACTAGCGCAACTGTTAGGTAAATTAATTAGATTTTTTAAATTCGTCAGTGGACACTTTTTAAAGCAAAGAACCTCTTTGTAAAAGTAATCTTCACTGTTGAATATATCTTTTTTTTGACTGCTAATGTGATATACTGTATTTCCTTGAAGAGAGTGTACCTCCAGTCTGCTGGAGTAATGATAGCACACTTCCACTTCTTTTCAAGAGCCTTTCATGACAGTAGTAGCATTATGGTAGCTTTGCTTGAAGTGGTGGAGGGCAATTGCTATAGATAAGTGGCTACATCCACTCCATCATACACAGTCCGTTTAGTTCCCATGTTAAATTACACATTGTGATTAGATGTTTAACCACTTGGTGTCTTGGCCAAATTTCAGCCCAGAAACTTAAACACGTGCTTCATCAAGGCAGCATTGCCAATACTTCTGAATGATTCATTTCCTCTTAACACAAAGCTCAGTTAATACTTGCACTGGGACTGAGTATGTGTGAAAGTTCCCTTTCAGTCCACTAACAAAATCAAAACTACCAAGTTTTAAAGTGGGTATGTGTTTTGAGTGTTTGGGGTGTTCTATTAAAAGACCTGGCTTTGTTTCCATTGGGGTTTAAAAAGACGCAGTAAGGGGAAAGGAGAAAAGTCAGCCATAGAATACGACTTTCCAGATGTTTTATGAGTTCACGGTGCTAACTGAGCATAAGATGCTAACAGACAGTTCTGCGCCTTTCAGCCTGACTCCATCAGGGTGGTGGTTCACAGGAGGGCAGCATCCTTTCTCACCGTCTCTCTGACGCAGGGAGCCACGATGACCCAGGCTGGCTTGCTCTCTTTCAGGGTGTGAACGGCATGTCTGTGGATGAGAAGCCTGACTCCCCCATGTATGTGTATGAGTCCACAGTCCACTGCACCAACATCCTCCTGGGCCTCAATGACCAGCGCAAAAAGGATATTCTCTGTGACGTGACCCTGATCGTGGAAAGGAAGGAGTTCCGGGCCCACCGAGCTGTGCTGGCCGCATGCAGTGAATACTTCTGGCAGGCGCTGGTCGGACAGACGAAAAATGATTTGGTGGTCAGCTTGCCCGAGGAGGTACGGTACTATGGTTTGTTCGTGTGGTTGCTAACAGAGGCCTGTTGACTGGGAGGTGGACCTGGAAGGTGGGCGCAATGCCACATCCCCACTTGCGGGTTGATGATCAAGTTACCCACATGTTAGGTTTGTGGCTGAGCCGGTTTCTATTTGATGCATTTCAAGTCTCGGAAGCGTGAATCTGAACCTCACCTGTGGCTCGCAGCCTCTCATAGTTTCTAGTTCACTTACTCTTCGGGTTTTGAGTCGTTTGACCGAAGTTTAGTACAATCCTAGATGTGGGATCTGAATCACTGGGGCTGTTGCTATGATTTTTCTCTTTCAAATGGTTGAAGGAACACTTGACTTACCTTGAGAGTAAAAGAATGAAAGTATTCACAGCACCTTCCTTGCCCAGGGGCAAAGTAAAAGCAAGCGGTCGTTTTCACAGTTAATATAGTTAGATTCTAAGAAGCGTAAACTGTGCTTTTCTCACCATTGTTGAAAATACCCTACTCAGGTTTCTTAATTACTTTGGGGAGTCCAGTCACTTCTGTACCTTGGGGACACTAGTAGATGTACTTGCTCTGTCCAGAGATGATACTCAATTGACTAGTTTGAGCTGCCGACACTCAAAAGATAGGCTTCATGCTGACAGACCATTAGATTGGTCACCCCTTTGAATTGCATATGCTGTTTCTCTTCTTCCGTCATCCTGACTCCTCTTCATTTCTGTGGAACTAAGAGTGACACTGAGCAGCCTTAGGCTTTGTGTTCAGGCCAGAATCATTTCCTATGCACCACCAGCACTAGGGCCACTGACAGCTGCACAGGCTGTGCACTGCACAACTCACACCCATAGTCTGTACAAAGAGAGCCCCAGAGTTGTGCCATGATCCACAGAGCAGCTCTTCACAGCACTCCTAGGAGAAACCAAGGACCCAGTCACCCTGAGGGAATGATGGGTGCAACTAGCTCTAAGTCCCAGAAGTCATAAATCCAGTGCCTCCAGAGGCCTAGAAATCATAAAAATGAATAAAGCAGGTTATATATAAAAAGTGGGCTTCCCTGGTGGCTCAGACGATAAAGAATCTGCCTGCAATGTGGGAGACCTGGGTTTGATCCCTGGGTTGGGAAGATCCCCTGTTGAAGGGAACAGCTACCCACTCCAGTATTCTGGCCTGGAGAATTCCGTGGACTGTATAGTCCATGGGGTTAAAAAGAGTCAGACATGACTGAACAACTTTCACTTTCATTATATAAGAAATAGGCAATGGTGAGGCAAGCACCTGCTCTGCAGAAAGACATTCAAGTTCAACCTAAGAAACAAATATACACACTACTATATACAAAATATAAAATAGATAAACAGCAAGGAAGCTAGGGGAGCTTTATTGATACTAGTCAAAATAGACTTTAAGACAACATTATTTGCACAGGGAGCTAGATTCAGTATCTTATAATAACCTATAATGGAAAAGAATCGAGCCCCCAGGGAAGCCCAAAGAATATAGATGCATATATATTCCTATCTATAAATCTGAAACACTTTGCTGTACACCTGAAACAATTTAAATCAACTGTCCTTCAATTTTTAAAAGTCGCTGTATACCCGCCCCCCCCCCCCAAAAAAAAAAATAGACAGGGAGTCAGAAGGATCACCAGATCCAGTCCCCTGTTAAGCAACGTCTGCAAAGCAGGAGAGTGGCCCGCTGGCAAAGTGAAGGTGGCATAGAGTTTCACATGAATATTCTTTGCTATGTACCCATGTGAAAGGCTCCATCACTACTCCTCACACCCCTGGCAAGAGCATAACTAAAAAGATCCCGATACAAGATGCCAAAGAGCCAATCAGCTGAAGGCCATGTAATCGGGGCTGGGGTAGGGAGGGACGTTTATATGCCAAGTGATGTGGGAAGGCCAAGGAGAGGCAGGTTCCTGGTGACTAGTGATCCTGAGCTGGACTGTCCTCGTCTGTGTTAATGGGCAGCTACTTAATCCATCATGAGGTGATAGGATAAATATAAAAGTCTCCATTTAAACTAGTAGGACTTCATCAAATGTGAGACTCTTTCTTCGTCTCTAGAGGGGCGGGTGTCAAGAATGCCTTTTGAATTTACTTTCGCTCTAGAATTCTCTGAAAATATCTGACAAGAATCCCACTTACCCAGAATGGTTTTGGGGAGGGGGTGGAGTTTGCAGTTAATTTACTATCTGTATCTGTTTGAGAACCACCTAATTTATGTTTTATACTGCTTTTAAAAAGTTAGATTATTTTAAAATGTATTTACAAATGAAAACCATAATTTACATAATTTAGTCTCTCTTCCATGACTGCTGACCACATCTTAAAACTCCCTGGACCCTGTACCTTATAAGCCCTGGCCTCCCCCAATCCCAGTAAGCTCTGTAATCCTCGTCTAGTCCCTTAACCTCTCTGAGCCCTAGTTCTTACCTGTAAAAACCCCTAAAATTCTGAAGTCCTTAAATTATGTGTCATAATGCAATGCCAAGGCAATAAAACCTAACCTAAAAGTTTCTTTTTAGATCAAATCCCTGATGATCACTTATTTCCTTGGCACTGGGCGCTGTAGTCAGAGGCACACTGTAGAGATGTCACACAAAAATCTGCTGTTGGAACTTTTCGGTTGTTTGTCTTCCAGTTAAGTGAGAATCTGCTAAATGCTGATTTTCTTCTTTCTAGTCGTGTGAAACGATTTTTGCCCCTGTGTCATATGCATTTCCAAATCATTAAAACATTCTGGTTATTTATGTGCCTGAAACCTTCAGATATAACTTTTTTTTTTCCCTTCCTATGATACGTGAATTCATATTGTCAGGAACCCAGCTCTAAGCTTCTCGCTAATGGGCATGCAAACAAGCCTCCATGGTATTTTCCTCTGTGGGTCTGTAATTTTTTTCTGAGACCCACTTCCAAGCCTGTCGCCTCTGCTCAGAGCCCCGTCCTGTGGCCCCAACCAAGCACCGGGCATTGTTTTCTCTCCTTGCTGTGTGCACACTGCAAGGTCCTTGCAGGCTCAAAGATCATTGTCCTACTTAGCTCAGTGAATGACTTCATAGAATTTGAATTAAGTGGTGAATAAACATCACAAACACTACCTTGAAAAGTAGCTGCCTGGAACTTACTGGCATTTGGTTCCTATGATGTAAGAAAAACCATTTCATTAGCTCCTTGGAAATCTTCATCACAATCTATCATGGTCAGATCACCTTCTGGCCCTTGTCCCAGCCTTGTTCTCGCTCGGCTCACTTCTGTGCTCTCGGCCGGCCAGCCACTGAGCTTCTCATGGGCCAGCACGGCCAAATCCAAAAGCTCCATCTTTGGCTAGGAAATCTCCAGATACAAACTGCTACCCCTCCTACTGCCCTGCTTAGTCGGCTTAGGCCAGACCCGGCTCCGGCCTGCAGCCGCTGTCCACTTGCGCAATTCTAGCCCCAAACCCTGACCCCCGATGGGCAGCACCATTGCCTGCAGAGCTGAGCCCACCACAGTGCCAGTGTAGTCTCTGAACTGAAAGGGGCCTCTTAGAAGTCAAAGAGTCAAGAAATTGTCTTCCTTTTTTTTCCTCCCATAAAATGGAATGACAGATAGTCCCTAGGATTTGTGTGACTTGAGTGTTGGCTCCTCATTGAAAAGGACATCCAGGAATATGTGTTACCAAAGACTAGGGGATAAGGCGTTGTCCTTAGTGCTTTCATTCAACAATGAAACAGATCATCTGATGTATAATAGTAAGCGTATTTCGAGTTAAGAGATAAAGAGAAAGTGGTTGATGTGCCAAGCATGGCAAGGCCGTTCTTGCTATGTTGGCAAGGATGTGGAGAAAGGGAAACCTTTGTGCACTGTCGTGGGAATGTAAATTAGTAGAGCCATTGTGGAAAATAGTATGGAGGTGCCTCAAAAAGTTAAAAATAGTAGAACTACCGTCCAATCCAGCAATCCCACTCTGAGTCTATATCCAAAGGAAATAAAATCACTATCTCAAAGAGCTATGTGCAGTCCCATGTTCATTGCAGCATAATTCACAATATCCAAAATCTGGAAGCAACCTAAGTGTCTGTCAACAGATGAATGGATAAAGATGAGGCCTGTATGTAAATACACACATACATACACACAAGAGAATATTATTTAGCTTAAAAAAAAAAAAAAGGAAATCCTGATGTTTGTGGCAACATGAATAAACATAGAGGACATTATACTAAGTTAAATAAGCCAGACCAAGAAAGACAAATATTGCATATTCTCACTTACTTGTGGCATTTAAGGAAAAAAGTCAAACTCATAGTAACAGAATAGAACAGTGGTTACCAGAAGCTGAGGGGTAGGGCCAAAGGGGAGATATTGATCAAAGGGTACAAACTTTCGGTTATAAGATGAATAAGTTCTAGAGACCTAATGTAAAGCATGGTCGCTGTAGCTAATAATAGCATATAGTATACTTGAAATTCACCAAGAGAGTAAATCTCAAGAGTTCTCACCACACACCCAAAAATAAAAGATAGCTATGGGAGGTGACAGATTCATTCATTTGTTTTTAGTGGTAATCATTTCACAGTGTATGCATATATCAAAACATCACATTGTATACCTTAAATATACCCAGTTCTCATTTGCCATCAACAAACAAACAAACAAGATGGAGAGAGGTTATTGCCAAGGCTCTGGTCCCTTTCTCTGGGCTTGTCTGCCGGGTTCTTTCACTCTCCAGAGAAGGAGAAGGTTCACCCAGGGAATGGCTGTAGGGTAGACTTACGTACATATGGCCCCTTCAGGCAGACCTTAGGTTTTCATAACTGTCAATATATTTCAGACTTCTGCTCACTCACTATCTCTGTCTTTTGCTTTTCCTGTGTCTTTCACTTTCTCTCTCCCTCCCAATGTTTTGTGACAGATCTTGTTTTGATAGTGCTAAACAACAGGGAAAACTGACCCAAAAGGGTTCTGAAAAAAATGGCATTTGTTATGAAGTCTCCACCACAGGGTGCAGGAAAGAATGTCCCTGTGCAGTGCTGCTGGGCCCAGAGGCCAGCAGGGAAATGATGGAATCTTCTTGTCTGAAAGTTTTTAGAGACGATGAAAGCCATTAATGTTCCTGGAATGGCTTCAGCCCAGTTTTTTAAAGAAACAATAAGACAGGTATAATTATCTTTGGACAGTGCTTTCAGGATGTCATACTACAGAAAGTGTTCCATGCTGGATGAGCAGAGGATGCCCACAGCGTTCTGAGCCCAAGAGTGATTCTTGTGGGGGTGGGGGAGGTCTCTGGAACGGCCTGACCAAGAAACGCAAAGCATTCCCCAACCCCGAAGCACAGAGCCAGCCCTTTGGCGTCCCCTCATTTATCGCCTAGACAAACCTCTCAAGTAGAGTAGGCCAATTTTAGGAACTGAGGCGCATCAACCATGAGGGGCTGGGAAAACCACAATCTGGACGTTGGCACTAACTGTACGTAGGGTCTTGAGCAGGCCAGTCAACCTCCTTGAGTTTCTGTTTCCTCATTCATTCATTCATTCATTTATTCATTCATCCTATAAATGTTTATCAAAGGCTGTACCAGGAGATAGCGTTCTAGGTACTGGATGAACCTAATGAACACACAGAGCTGACATTCCAGTAGGGGAGAAGAAAAGATAGCAAATAAATAAATGCAACATGGACTTTGTTAGATGCCACTGAGGAAAACAAAGCAGGGGAGGGGATTAAGGACCATCAGGGTTCAGATATTGCCATTCTGAATAGGGTGGTCAGGAAAGGCCTGATTGGAAGATGACTTTGTTTTAATGTATTTACTTTATATTTGGCTGCATTGGGTCTTAGTTGCAGTACGTGGGAGCACATGGGATCTTAGCTGCGATGCTAACACTTCTCTCTCAGTTGCGGCGCACTGGGCTTAGTCACTCCGAGGCATGTGGGACCTTAGTTCTCTGACCAGAAATCGAACCTGTGTCTACTGCCTTGGAAGGTGGATTCTTAACCACTGGACCACCAGGGAAGTCCCTGGGGGATGATTTTTGTATAAACACCTGAAAAAGGTGAGGGAGACAGCCGTGCTGACCTGTGGAGGAAGAATGACCCAGGTGGAAGGAATGGCAAGGAAGAGGCCCTGAGGCTAGAACGGCCTGGCCTGTTTGACACACAGTAGTAACACGAACAAAGGGTGCGTGGAAGGTGGCACAGCAGAGAAGAATCAGGGACAAGCAGGGCGTATTACCTTGGAATGAGCTGGGAGGCCAGTGGAGGGTTTCACAGGAAAAGATAACTTTGACTGCTGGGTGAGGATAAATTGAAAGAGGACAAGGGCATAGCAAGGAAAGCATTGAAGATGCTGAGGCAGCAAACCAGGCCTGACATGAGAGCCCAGACCAGGGCGATAGCGGGGGAGTGGTGATCAGTGTTAGATTCCGGTAATTTTTTTTTTTAAAGTTTGCAAACATCTGTTTGTTTGGCTGCTCAGCTTGAGGGCTTTTCGTTCTCTGACCAGGGATCAAACCTCGGTCCCATGCAGTAGAAGCATGGGGTCCTAATCACTGGACCACCAGGGAAGTCCCTCTGGTAATATTTTGAAAGTAGAGCTTATGGGATTATTCTGTAGATTAAATACAGGGTGAAAGAGAAAGAGTTAAGGATAACGCCAAGGTTTGGGCAGACTGTTGGGAGGATGAAGTTGCTGTTACCTGGGATTGGTGAAAGCCTGAAGGAAATAGGTTTCAGATGGTGCGGGTGGGGCAGGATTAGGAGTTCTGTTTTGTACATATTAAGTCTGAGATGCCTATTAACATCTAGGTAGAGTTGTCTGCTACACAGTAAGGACATACACATGTCCTACTCTTTGAGACCTCATGGACTGTAGCCTGCCAGGCTCCTCTGTCCATGGGATTCTCCAGGCAAGAACACTGGAGTGGGTTGCCATTTCCTTATTCAGAGGATCTTCCCTACCCAAAGATCTAACCCGGATCTCTTGCATTGCAGGCAAATTCTTTACCATCTGAGCCACCAGGGAAGCCCTTTCAGAGTTGTCTGCTACACAGTAAGGATATACATGACTGAGATTCATGGGAGAAATCCAGCCCAGAGATAGAATTTTAATACCAGAGTATTGGGGGTGTTGAAAGTCCCAAGACCACATACAAATGCGAAATGAATAAGTATAGATAGAAAAAAAAGAGAGAGAGAGAGAGAGTGGTCTTAGGATTGATTCTTGAGTCTTTCCACAACTAAGAGGTTATAGAGAAAAAGAAGAGGTAATAGGGTAAACCAAGAAAGAGCAGCTATTGAAATAGAAAGAAAAGCAAAAACAACAAAAAGTGTAGTGTGTCAGAAGCCAGGTAATTAAAGTATTTCAAGGTGGAGAGAGTGATCAGCTATGTCAGATGAAGCTGATAGTGAGCTAAGGTGAAGGTTGAAAATTGACCATCCAGTAATTTGGAAGCCATTCATGATTTCGTTGAGCACTTGGGAAAGCAATAGGAGCAAAAACCAGTTGGGTTCTGTTCTAGCAAGAAGTGAAGTATTTGAAGAAGTTCACATAGGCTACATTTTTTTTAAGCCTTTGATGTAAAGCGAGTAGAGAGGTGAGCCAGAAACTGGAGGGAAATAGAGTCACAAAAGGTTTTCTTTGGGCTTTTGTTTTCAGTAGGGAGAAATTCCAGCACACTTGCCCCTGAAGATAAAGATTATCAATATTCACTCATATCCAATTTTCCTCTCTTTCCTGAACACACAAGAAGACCACATTCACAATTAGGTGTAATGGGTAACTAGATCCAGCCAGTAAAAGGTGAGAGGAAGTCACATGTCAATTCTAGCCTGAGGCAGTTAAGAGTAAGCCTGAGCTCTTCATGTTCTTTTTTATCCATTGAACTGCTGTCAGAGAACTCCTAGGTAGTGGAACCACAACCTAGATTCTTGAGTCACTGTTGGAGGAGAGCCATCTGACTCAAATCAGACTGTGACATGAATGAGGAATTAACATTTATGTTAAGGCATTAAGACTTAGTGTGTGTTTGTTTGCACAGCAGAGCTCATCCTGACTCATACTTGGGTGGATGGGAAAGTTCCAAAAGAGAGAGAAAACTTGCTGATATGGGAGACAACAAGACTAGTCCCTAAAAGAATTGCTCTTGAGGACTTGAAAGGGGGTAGGATCTCCTGAGCAAGTGGGAATACTCAACTTAGCAAGGTTCATCCTTCAAAATTGATGGAGTTGAACTGGATGATCCCTGGCTACCTAGCCTAGGCGACAAGTTGATGGTCTTTGAATTTTTCTAGGTTCCTACTGGAGGGAGAGGAAAAAAATCCTGCAGGTCAGAAAGAGAGACAAGATGTCTGGATTGAGAGGTAGGGAAAGACCAGGGAGATGGGAAGCAGATTGGTCTGGAAAGGAGAGAATCATTCGGCTTCAGAAGAGATGTGAGCTTACTTCTGTTTGTAAATCCTCCCTGACCTTTTGGAGATGGTCTTACGAGAGTTCACAGATGACAGCTCAAGAGCTATAGAACCCCTGGGCTATTTGATAACCTAGAACACAGACAGCTTGTAGAAAATGTAGATCACTACTCTATAACCATTTCAGAAGTATCTTGAAAAAACTTATTTTCATTTAATGATGTCAATGTCCATGTGTATATGCAGGGAGTAACAATACTGGATAACAGTTTGCCTTTCAAGTCTGCTCTTCAGATTAATGAAATGTGATAAGTTAAACTTCTTGGAAGGATGGTGCTATATAGACAGTAGGTGTTATTATTCCCCTAGAAGGAAAGCACAACCTTCTCTGATGAAATGACTCTTACCTCAGGGTCCTCATTAAAAGCTGTGGTGCAATTTTCCAAGTTGCATTAGTGAGACTTGGCAGCAGATGAAAAAAAAAAAAGCAAATAAATAATAAGTCAAAATATTCCAGGTAACTACTTGCTGGCAGGTAAGAAGTTTTCAAGCCCTAGACTCATGCTGATAATTTTGAACTGCCTGAAGGCAGAACATATTTATAGTTACACAGAGGTGACTTCCAGCCCTGAAATCTGGGCCTCTGTCTCAGATGGGGGTGCAATAAAAGCAAAGCCACAAAATGGGGTGTTAATGCTATTGTGATTCCATCTCTGAAGGCTGCTTAGTGGCACTGCTACAGAGGGAAGGAAATCTGGGGTGAAAATAGCCACAGCAATAGCTAATTTTAAAACTGAAATAGATAAGCTATTTCCAAACCTCTTACATTTTCTAAATCCTGAGGCCAGTAAGTCCTATTTAAAGAACTTTAAGCAGAGATGTGTTCCTCTTTTGGCATAGTAGAAGGAGTTAAGTAGACAAAAAACTAAGACCTATCTAAGAATTATTTTTAAGTGACCTGATTTCAAAGCCAGTTTTAAGACTTTCTTTGACTATACCTATTTCCCCCTGTATAATGTAGGATGAAAACGGTCATCAACATTTTAAAATAGGTCCATTTATAAAAACCTTTGACGGTAAAGTTGTTTGAATTAAATTTTGTAGTAGTTTTCAGTGTATCTATTCATTTTAAAACTCTTCTCTCTATATGAATTAAACATCCAGTACATTTCTTTCTTTGCTCTGTTATGGAATCTCTTAGCTATTTCAATTAAAATTAGTAATAGCTTTAAAGACAAGAGTTCAGAGCTATAAAGTTCTTCACTTGATCAGGAGTCAGAAGTATTATTTTTGTCATATTTAATCATAGAACCCAGGCCTTTAACAGGATACTTAATTAAACTTTTAATTCATGATAAGAAGTTAAATAGCACTTGGGATGGTTTTTTCAAAATTATTTCCACTTCCCATCCAGCTTACCCCCCCCCAAAAAAAGGTGTGATAGACATAATAGCTGTCAGCCAGGGGTGTTATAGGTGATGCCAACATGAGCTGGCAGCAAGCCATTGTCCAATTAGCATGGCTTTATCGATGCAGAGCAATCATTCTTGAGTACACGGCTGAGTCACTCATGGTGTAGTGGTACTTCACTTGAGCCAGTGCTTCTTAGAATAGGTTTCTTGTTCACTGTTATTACCTGCCCTCCTCTGCCAATAAAAACGCAGGACCATTTAGACTGAAAGCCGAACAGGAGAGAAACATCGATTATAGATCTCATTTCTCGTTGCTTCCTGAAAACTGAGATTGCAATTAAACAGTGAAAGCATGGTGTGTTTTTTAAATGAGTTACAAGAAAATACAGTTTCCACACCAAATCACTCAGAGCTGGAATCCAAGAATCGGTTTTGATTCTGTCTTTTCTTTGCCAGCTCTACCACTTGGCGCAAATGGGAGGATATCAGTAAAATTACCTAATCATTTTAATGGATTCACATTCCATTCAGAAACTTGGAATGTCCCCAAACATCTTCAGGTTTCAGCTCTATTGTCAGAGTGTCCATGACATTTCTGGAGGTGTTCTATATAAGCAGACAACTTTGGAAAGGGACCCTTATGGTGAGAACACCTGGAATCTTGGTTGGACAAGTTGTAAAGCAGGAAATTGATTCAGAAAATTCCTGAATAAAAGGGAGCATATCCAGGCGTTGTAGTGGTGTGTGGTTTTCAGTAGAAAAGGCTATTCTTAGAAACACAAAGAAAGTAAAATAGTTGTTGGCATTCATCAGTTAATACCTTTCTGTTTCTTTTCTTGTTTGTTTGGGTTCTTAACCAAATCATAGACCAGACAAAGGGGTAGATTGGTTTTGCTTTCAGGGAGCAAGTAAACAATGGCACTTTTGGTTTCCTGATATTTCAGAAGTGTTCTTTTTTTCATTTACTTGGTACGCATAGCAAAATCTTTCATTGTGCCATCGACTCCTCAAATATGTTGACAGTCTCTCTCACTGACATTGGCACCTCTTCCGAGCTCACTGGTGATACAGTGAGCTTTCCTGTCTGAGCTGGACTTCTGTGTGCAGCCTGGCAAAGGCTGTGTGTGAAAAAGTGAGAGCGTTCAGCACCCTGGGTGGGATGGAGCCAGGCCCTCAATGTGAGCACGTTTCTTGACTGATTGGCAGCATAGAGAACTGGCAGCTGTTCCCAAGCAAGCCAAAAAGTTGGCCCGGGGATGGGAAAAAAAAAAGGCTGGTATTTAGCCAACAAAAGATTCCTGAGTTTAGAAGGAAATCAAAGGAAGAATATGGAAGGTCACAATTACAGGCCTCCAGCTTGTTGAAGTAACAACGATTTCATTTTGTCTTCTGCTGTATAGAGAAGAGTATTAAATAAATGTCATCACTACTCATTTTTTCCCGATTCTTTATTTCTGAGTCTCCATTTTTGTTCTCTTGGTTTGTTTATTTTTGATTTCTCCAGATGCAAAACCGAATGACAGGTTATTCTTCCTAAAAGTAGTATAGGGATGATGCTATTTGCAGAGGTGGCATCAGCGACCAGAAATAGGTAAAATAGAGCAGGTCTCAGAGAGCATGGCCGCATGCATGGGTGCCAAGCCGTGCGGAATGGCACAGGTTGGGATGGAGTTACATACCCTCTGACTTCTCACAACGTATCTACTACTCTTAGTTTATTACTCACTAAAAGAGAAGGGTGGGAAAAACAGGAAAGTTCCTAAAAGACCAGGAAAATGTCTACTGAGAGATAGGATCCTCAAGGGTCTCGCTCTGTAATGATAAGCAGTCTTGTACCACGAGAGACACTGTCACCTTAGCTGTCATTCTTCCTTCCAAGGAATACCCTAGACTATATGAGAATATTCTTTCTGCCAAGCAGAGCTGTTGTATCCCAGGAATTAAGTGGTATCCTACAACTAGGAAGGTGGGAAGATTAAAAATATGGACCACTGAGATTCAGTGGTAAGAAGTATGTAGGATTCTAGGAGAAGATGTTTGAAGCACACCTTTTGTAACTCTGGGGATTTGAGTGGCAGGTGACTTAAATCCTTCAGATTTGTAGGATATTCATGGGGGCGAAATGAGATGACCTTTCCTTTTCTGTCCAACAGTCTCTCCTCGCCTCCTGTTTGAGGCTATTACGGTAGATGTCGACCAGATGTTCTTTCTCGCTAGCAGAAGAAATAGTATCCAGGCTACATGTGGGGGATCTCAGCTCTTTTCAAGGATATTTTTATAATAGTGCAAGATGCTGGACACTGGGATAGGGTAGAAACAAACACAGAATTACCTCCAGATATGTGTGTGTGTGCTTAAAGGACAAACAGGTCCTTTAAGCCTTTAAGATGGCTTAAGGACAGTACTTCATAGAAAAAGAGGAATGGACTTGGAGGGCCTTAACTTAGAAATATCAAATAAGACCAGCTCCTCCAAAGAGCTTACAGTATATTAATAGTTGAATAATCAAGGCAAACCATAGAAATCAAAAGGTGTGAACAATTCAAAAGCATTCATTGTAGATGCCACGCCACGTGTTAGCCATTGTTTTTGCTGCTGAGGTTCCAATGGGGTGGTGGGATGGGGTTTTCCTTTCATCTCCTAAAACCAACTCTCACCGGATTGATCAGACTTTCTCAGGGAATGAGAAGAAAGAAATCCTTCAGGAAAGGATGCTGATGCTACCAAGGTCCCAAAAGAAGCAGTAACAGGGCCTTGAGAAGTCATCTCTGATTAGCACAAAGGATAGGTTTGGAGAAATAATTCAAAATAGGGTCAGATTCCATGGGGCCTTCTATGAAAGAATAAAGTTTAGACAAAGAATTTAATCTTGATTGAGTAGCCAATAGTTGTGAGCCAAAAAGTGAGCCCAAATGGAACATGATAAAAAGAAATTTAAGAAATAGCTGTCTAGCAGTGAAAAGTTGGATGGATGGGTTCATAGACTACTTCAGATAGAGGGCACAGTCAGGAGGCTCACCTGGTCCCAACATGAACTGACAATGGTTTGTGCCTGGTGATGAGCTGAGAGGTCTCAAAAACTGAGCGTGGGACTCATCAGTGGAGAGAGAGGCTGTCCAGCCTTCGTGTCTGTCTATGGCGCTTTATATGTTCACAAGGCACCAAGAGTGCACAGCTGATGATACGGATATGAGGAACACAGGCCCATAGGGCATGGCTGAGACAACTGGGAATTGCTGACCCCTCTGAGAAAAGAGATGGCTTCCCTGGTGTCTTAGCTGTAAAGAATCTGCCTGCCAAGCAGGAGACTCAAGTTCAGTCCCTGGTTCAGGAAGATCCCCTGGAGAAGGAAATGGCAACCCACTCCAGTATTCAGCCCGCTCCAGTATTCTTACCTGGAGAATCCCATGGACAGAGGAGACTGGAGGGCTGTAGTTCCCAGGGTCGAAAAGAGGTGGACACAACTGAGTCACTAAACAGCAGCAGCAGCTGAGAAAAGAGAAGAGAAAAAAGGGCCAGGGCTAAACCTGAACTCCTGCACTGAAACTCTCATCTCTGGTTCCTCCACTAAGAACAGTCTTCTCTGGATGACTGGTTTTAAGTTTATCTTTGTTTATTTGCGAAAGTTAAACCTCAACAGTTTACTGGACTGAAGGTACCTATAGAGGAGCTCCCTAAATGACCTTTTAGGGAGTATGCCTCCCAGGAGATATGGTGATCATCACACCTTACATAGCACAGATGGATGCAGTGACCTACAAGAAGATACATACAAATGCGTTCTGTTTGAAAGTGTGTTCATAAATCCAACTTGTTTGTGAAGTCCAACAAAGTTAGCCTATGTACTCAAATAACAATCGGCTATATAGTACTGTACTGTAATTGGTTTATAATGCTTTTCACACAAATAGTATGTACATAAAAAACAAACCCCAAAAGTAAAATGTTTCTAATTTTACAGTACAGGACCTTGAGAAGTACAGGAGTACAGTACATCAGCTGGCACACAGGGACTGGCATCACGTGAACAGGCAAGAAGAGTTACTGATGGGAGGAGAGAGAGAAGTTGGGAGATGGTAGAGCTGAAGGATTGTCAGCAATAGGAGATGGAAGGCAAGCTGCAGTGTTACTCACGTCTGATGTCGATGGCACAGATTCTGGTTCCTTGCTGGAACCAGACATACATTCGCATCTTTGAAAGTTCACAACTTGAAGTTTTGTATGTAAGGGACTTACTGCACTGAATTTCTGGAGGACGGAGCTTCTAGAAATACCTCCAGGGCGTTTGTAATCCAGTGCCACATATTTTAAAGTGTTAGGCACAAATTCAGAAAAGGTGTTCACTTATGGTTTAAAGCCATCATGATGAATGTTTGGTGGACATTAGTACAGTAGCTAAGCAACACAACAAGATACAAAGTAACAACACAAACACGCTCTACACACAAACCCAGGCAGGAATCAGTCTGAGCATCACTCCTGGTGAGTCACCTTGGTGTTAGATGTCTTCTGATGATATCCATGAAATACACACCCATCTCAGTGATGTGTTCTGTGTGCAACTTGACCTCATAAAACCTTTAGATATAATTTCCAGTTAGAGGAAAACCAGTGATTAGAAAAACAAGCATAACAACAGCCTGAGGGAGTAATGGGGCAAATCCAGAAGGTGGGACGTTCTGCAGGACAAATGACCTGATTTCTTCAATGAGTCAGTGTCATAAAAGTGGGACTATGCTAAATTAAACAAGAGTTAAGAGATTTAAAAACAAGATGCAGAATATGGTCCTGGAGTGGTTACTCATTTGGATAAACCAGTTATAGAGAACCTTTGGGGGGAAGTTGTAGAAATTCAAATGTGGTCTGGATATTAGAGGAAATTTCCCTGAAATGGAAAGTTGGTGATAATTGGAAAAGGCAGGCTGAGAAACAATAGGCCCAGTATGATCTTAGTTTGGTTAAAAACTACAAACTCTAAGTGTGTGTGTGTGTGTGTGTGTGTGTGTGTGTGTGTAAAGGAGACAAAGTGCATGTGCTAAAGTGTTAAGAGTGGTGACCTGTGAATGGTGGGAACGTGATGGGTTTTGTTTTGCTTCTCTGAATTTCCAATTTCCTGCAGCATACATTATTACATTTCTGCGATAATAAAAAGGTTATTTGAACAGTTCAGTGGATAGAAAGGAAGGCAGGAATGAAGATCAAGTGGAGTGTGGAGCATGATGCTGGAAAATGTACAACTCTGCAGTATAGTATTAATGTGTGATTTCACAAGTTCTGTGACCCCATCAGGTTTCTTCCTAGAAGCACCAGTGCTCCTGGTCCCTTCCTTCTAGCTCAGGGCCCTCCATGCTCCTGACTAGGAGACTAGAGTCCTTAACTTGAACCAAACCGCACTTGCACTCACAGTCTCATTGGTGAAATGAAAATTAACCCCCGAAGCGGTAAAGGGGATAGATTTCTTCTAGTTCCTTCTTATTAAAAGTTTAAGCCCCTTTTTCATATTTCAATTTACCATGATCATTGAAACTTACAGATGCTCTTCCTTCCTGTATATTCTCTAGAGTTACTCCTCTGGAAATTACTAGTGTTATTTTCAGTGAAAATAGCACAGATGTTTTCCAGGACTCTGACCTTCTGCATCTCCAGATAGAGAAGGAAATTCTCACTGTCTAGTCAAATCTTGTGCAACTTTGAAGGATAAGAATCTGCCTGCCAAGGCTGGGACATGGGTTCGATCCCTGGTCTGTGAAGATTCCACATGCTGAAGAGCAGCTGAGCCCAAGTGCCGTAACTACTAAACCTGTGCTCTAGAGCCCACGTGCTGCAAGTACTGAAGCCGACAGCTAAAGTCTGTGCTCTGCAACAAGAGAAGCCACCACAGTGAGAAGCCCGCATACTACTAGAAAAAGTCCACGTGCAACAACAGAGACCTAGAGCAACCACGTAAATAAACAAACCAAAAGTAAAAGAAGCTACTCCCATCCTCAGCCAGGCTTTGTTCAAAGAAGACACCATAAGGCCATCCCCGGATCCTTGAAAGCCTGGACCGCTGAGGCCCCTGAAATAATGAGATGGCTTCCCTCCTTCACGCCCAAAGTCTGCAAGAAGACAACTGACACGTGTGTGACTGAGATTTCAGGAGCGAGCCAAAATAGAAAGTGATGTTCCAGTGGGCCTGCACCTCTAAGGCTCACACTGGTGTTTACAGCAACTTAATGCAAACTGCTTCCTACTCTGTGGTCAGTGGAATGCTGATTCTTCCTTACTTCCTCCCCAGGAGCCTCCAGAAATGTCTTTTAAGTTTTTTAAAAAGTGATTTTTCTCTGAAATCGATCTTTAGCTTGTTTTCCTTGGAAATCTATAGCTCTTTAACTCTTCTAGGATCCGAGTATTAATCTGCTCAGACTGCCATAACAACAATACCACAGAACGGGTGGCGTAAGCAACAAATTTATCTTCTTACAGCTCTGGAGGCTAGAAGTCCAAGACTGAGGTGTCTGCAGGTTTGGTTTATCCTAAAGCCTCTCTCCTTGGTCTGCAGATGGCCACCTTCTCTCTGTGTTCTCACATGGACTTTGCTCTGTGCACAAAGAAAGAGAACACTGGTGTCCCTTCCTCTTCATGTAAGGATGCCAGTTCTGTTAGCTCAAGGCCTCACCCTTACAGCCTCATTTAACCTTAATTACCTCCTGAAAAGACTTGTCTCTAAATATGGTTATCTGGTGATTAGGATTTAAGCATATGAATTTGAGGAGACAGAATTCAGTCCCTCAGTTCAGTTCAGTCACTCAGTCGTGTCCGACTCTTTGTGACCCCATGAATTGCAGCACACCAGGCCTCCCTGTCCATCACCAACTCCCAGAGTTCACTCAGACTCGCGTCCATCGAGTCAGTGATGCTATCCAGCCATCTCATCCTCTGTCGTCCCCTTCTCCTCCTGCCCCCAATCCCTCCCAGCATCAAAGTCTTTTCTAATGAGTCAGCTATTCATATGAGGTGGCCAAAGTACTGGAGTTTCAGCTTTAGCATCATTCCTTCCAAAGAAATCCCAGGGTTGATCTCCTTCAGAATGGACTGGTTGGATCTCCTTGCAGTCCAAGGGACTCTCAAGAGTCTTCTCCAACACCACAGTTCAAAAGCATCAATTCTTCGGCGCTCAACCTTCTTCACAGTCCAACTCTCACACCCGTACATGACCACAGGAAAAACCATAGCCTTGACTAGATGGACCTTAGTCGGCAAAGTAATGTCTCTGCTTTTGAATATACTATCTAGGTTGGTCATAACTTTTTTTCCAAGGAGTAAGTATCTTTTAATTTCATGGCTGCAATCACCATCTGCAGTGATTTTGGAGCCCCCAAAAATAAAGTCTGACACTGTTTCCACTGGTTCCCCATCTATTTCTCATGAAGAATGGGTTTATCATGATGATGTTTGGTAGAAACCAACACAATACTGTAAAGCAATTATCCTTCAGCTTTTAAAAAATGGGTTTTTATGAGTAACAAAACATGTATGCAGGATTATCCATGCATGTACAGCCATGCAACTGCATATAGAAGAAAAAAAAGATTTCCATGTGCTGATATGAAATAATTTCCATGATATATTTTGGAAAGCAAAAGCAAGATGCAGAAGCATGCATACACTAGGTATGGTATGCTTCCTTTTGATTAAGGAATGAGGGGAAATATGGATATGTATTTATAATGCATACATATATAAAATATAAAAGAAATGGAAAAGTTAAACAAAAGCTATGAGAAGGTGACCTCTGGAAAGTGGGCTAAAACAAAGTGAAAGAATTTAAGATGCAAGTGGCTTTTCTAAATGTATCTTTTTATTTGGTATTGACTTTTGAACCATTTAAATGTTTTATGTAATCAAGAAATTGAAATTTAATCAAAAAGATGAAAAGTAGGGAATTCCTCAGTGGTTCAGTGGTTAAGACTTCACGCTTTCACTGCCGAGGGCCTGGGTTCAATCCCTGGTCAGGGAACTAAGATCCTATAAGCCTCACAGTGTGGCCAAAAAAAAAAAGATGAAAAACAGCAAACTCTAAAATTTAAAATAAATAGAAAAAATGAACTCTGTATATTAAATTGGTTAACTAACCACACAATAAAAGGATAAATTGGGTTAACTTTTGAACATAGTTTTATGGCTGGACATCCTCTGTGAGACATTCTTCAAGACAGCTGGCCTGAACTTTTCAAAAGTGTCACTGCCATTAAAGACAAAATGATGGGGTCAAAGAAAATTAAGTGGGACCAAATTCAGTAAGTGGTCTTAATAGGCTCCCAAACTGGAAAAAAAATCTATGAAGGGCATTCTTGGAGCAATTTAGAGACTCTGAATGCAGACAGTATAGTGTGATTTATAACACTGTGCCAACATGACTTTTCTTGGGAGGGAAATTGGTATTTTGGTTTTGTAGAATATTCTTGTTCTCAGGAGATACATGCTAAAGTTTCTAAGAATGAAATGTCAAGATATACTTTTGAGTGGTTTTGGAAAGGTTTGAATGGTTATGTGGTGGAGTGTGGGTGTATGTATGTGTATAGATAGATAATAAAGTTATAGAGACGAGATCACACTTTTTCTTTTGCTTAAAACACCAGAGGTATTAAACAGCTTCAGGCACAGTTCAATCAAGGAGAGCACGCAAATTTAGCAAAATTTAAAACTGTTGGTGAGCTGAAATAAAAGGTATGTGGATGTGCATTTAATTTTCTGGATTTAAAAAATGGGGGGAAAAATAATGGATTTGGATCGATTTTGTCATAAAGGTGCTCCATTCAGTAGAAGCATTTACTGAGCATCTACTCTGTGCCAAGCTCTGTTCTAAGTGCTGGAAATGTAGCCATGAACAGGACAAAATAAGTTGGCGCTCTCATGGGCCTACGTTTTAATGCAAGGGACAAATAAGAAAACAGGTAACTTTTGATTGTGATGAGTGCTAAAAAATGAAATAAAACGAGATGATGTGCTAGACAGAAGGAGAAGTGACATTAGATAGGGTGCACATGGAAGGATTCTCCAAGGAGGAGACTTTGGCACTAAGACTTGAGTGACCAGAGGGAGCCATTCATGCATTGGCCAGATTTGCCCTGAGCACCAGCCGTGTCTGCCCTTCTATGCACCTGGTGTAGCAGGGAACGGAACACCCTCTGCCTTCCCAGAGCTTACGTTCCCATTAGGGGCAACATATAAGAAGCAAGAGTACGTGTAAGTTGGCGATCAACATAACAGGGGAAAATAAAGCAAGGAGCCTAGTAGTTAGTGAGGACAGGAGTTGAAATTTTGTTTTCATTTTGGCATTGCAGCTTTTAAAAAATTTTTTTGAAGTGTAGTTGATTGATAGTGCTTCAGGTATATACCAAAATGATTCACTTATACATATAAGCCCCATGTATACATATTATTTATGCGTATATATATGTACATATACATTCTTTCTCAGATTCTTTTTTCATTATAGGTTTTCATAAGATACTGAATAGAGTTCACTGTGATGTACAGTAAGACCTTATCTATTTTATATATAATAGTATGTATTTGTTAACTCTCAGTTCCCTATTTATCTCTCCCCACCCCTTTCCCATTTTGTAACCATAGGTTTGTCTCTATGTTTGTGAATTTATTTCTGTTTTCTAAATAAATTCATTTGTATTGGGATTTTTAGATTCCACATATAAGCGATATTATATAATATTTATCTTTATCTGACTTACCTCACTTAGTATGATAATTGCAATAATGCTACTAATGGCATCATTTCGTTCTTTTTAATAGCTGAGTAACACTCCTTTATATATACCACACCTTCTTTATCTGTTCATCTGTCCATGAACATTTAGATGGCTAGCTGAAATTCTAGATGTGACAGTTCAGAAAGGGCTCACCAAACAGGGAACTTAACAGAGACGAAGTCTGAGCTGGCCTGTTGAGAGGAGACAGCACGTAGGGGGCATGATGGTCCATATTAGTGACTTTGGCTTTTACTCAGTGAAATGGGATCCTTTGGAAAGTTCTGTTAGGTAGGTAGAATAGGGAAAAGGAGTCCAAGATGGCGGTGGCTAAAAGACAAGGAAGGTCAAAGGAAGGTCCGAGGACCAGAGTGAAGACTTCAGGCAGAACAAACAGCACTCCTGGCTAAGCCCAATTTGCATAGGGCAGGCCCAGGGGGAGGAAAAAACATATAAAAGGAGGAGCCAAAGCACTTTCTCTCTCTCTCTTTCTCTCCCGCGTGCGTGCACTCTTTCTCTCTCCCTCTCTCCCTCTCTCTCCCTCCCCAGAGCACTCCTCCACTTTCTTCTCTTTGAGTCCTTGGGTTGGCATGCCCTCACGCTTTGCTTCGAGGATGGATTCTCCTGCTATCTTTTAAATAAAATAGGGCTGTAACACTGATTTGCCTAAGAGCTATAACACGGTTTGTCCAAGACCTGAGCTGTGACGCACCGAGGGCTTTAATGTCCATCGCTCCAAATCTTTGTTGTGACGAGACAGAGAACCGAGGAACATACACTCGCGCGACAGTTCTAGACAGGACAGTGGAGAAGGAACTGGCAACCCACTCCAGTGCTCTTGCCTAGAGAATCCTGCGGACAGGGGACCCTGGTGGGCTGCCGTCCACGGGGTCACACAGAGTCGGACACGACTGAAGCGACTTAGCAGCAGCAGCAGCAGCAGACAGGAAAGTAACATCATCCAGCCTGTCTTTCTAAAGGATGGCTCTGGATGCTGGGTTGAGGATAGGCTACAGAGTGGCAAAAGCAGAAGTAGGGATACCAACTAAACAACTAATTATTGCTGCAGTAAGTCAAGCGAGGGACTTCCCTGGTGGTCCACTGGTTAAGACTCCATGCTCCCAATGCAGGGGGCATGGGTTCGATCCCTGCTTGGGGAACTGAGATCCAACGTGCCGCACAGTGTGACCAAATAAAAAAATAAATAAAATGAATAATTCAAGCGAGAGGTAGTTTGTAGGTGGGTGGTAGCAGGGAGGAATGCAAAGGCTTGGAATCCGACTGTGTTTTGAAGGTGAAACTGCCAGGACTTCCCACTAGCTGATTGGAAGTGGGATATGAGAGAAAGAAAAGTGCTCAAGATGACTGAGGTTTTGGCCCTAAGAACCAGAAGGATGGCAGTTGCCCTGAACTGAGATGGGAAAGAAAAACTGCCTGAGAAGGAGGTTTGAAAGAGGATGTGAGGGGTGGGGTGGGTGAAAGGCAGAACCTGGGGGCCATCAGCAGTGAGGCAGTGGGAAAGGCAAAAGATTAAAGATCTGCTGAGAATTTCACCACGGGCTTGTGCAAGGATAATTAAGGTTACCTTGGATGAATCTTCTCATAGAATTGTTTTTTCATTTACAAATTAACCTATTGGTCATTTGCGTTCCATCCACTCAAATGAAAGGTGACCTCCCAGTTTGCACTGTTACTTGCCTCTCGGAGTCTAGCTCCCATGTGGAGATGCTCCTGCGTTCTGGATGCTGGGAGGAAGTTTTGTTGGGAAAGGGGGACTTTGTGCTGAAGACGTGGCTCTGGTCACAGTGACATGTGAGGCGGCGTTGGTGGGAGTGGCCCTGCAAGGTTCAGCCAGGGTGTCACAATGGTTCCCAGACATTTTTTGCCAGTGACCCCTTTGACATGTGACTGAATTTCACAGACTGCCTTTCAGTTTTGAACCCAAAGTTTCCTTCCTTCTGTGCCCTCCGCCTGCATCCACAAGGGACACACATTCTAAGCATATTTCGTTCCTCAAGAGCAGGCTCTGGCAGCTCAGAGTCTATTCATTCACATTCCATGGCCTCTTCTGCGCTCCTTCCAAGATTCCGACAGAGGCTACACTTAAAATAATGAGGCTTTATTGATTCAGATTCTTCCTCCCCCAGAAAGATGCTGAGAACTTTTCATGGGAATTCTTGAAGAATCGTTGAGATCTTGTGGACTTCAGAGAGTGTTCCTGAAAGCAGGACTCTGACAGGACCTTCAAAAGAGGTTTATTGATGGATATGGGCCTTGAACCCACTCTGTTGGGAGGACCCTCTCTAAGTAGCTGTAACATGTCCAGCCCAAGACAACACTCCAGGGACCTCCCTTTCTAGCCAATGCCAGAAATAGAATCCAGGGTGAGTTTGCCCTCTTCCTCTCTTTCATTTCTTCCCTTCCCACCTCCCTCGTTTATTTAAAGCCATATCAATCAAAAAAGGCCAGCCACAAAAAGATAAACAGTGCACAATCCCACTTAAATGAGGTATCTAAAGTACTCAGATTCATAAAAATGGAAATAGCCTGGTGGGTACCAGAGGCTGGGTCCTAGGAGGTCAAAGGGAGTGGTTTAATGGTTGCAGAATTTCAGATTTTAAAGGTGAAAACATTCTGGAGCTTTGTTTTATAGCAATGTGAATATGCTTAATATGGCTGAACTATGCCCCTGAAATTGATTCAGATGGTAGATTTTATGTTAGGCTTTTTTTTTTAACCACAACTTTTTAAAAGCCACATTAACAGCATTACTTCCCCAAAAGGAAAAACATACAAGTTCTAAAAAGTGGAATGCCTTCAGACAGACCAAACAAGCAGAGTCCAAGGGGTAAGGCTTTTATGTTATAACTGTAGGTGTTTCATCATCTTTCTGGATGCATGTATATTGTGTGTGTGTGTGTGTGTGTGTGTGTAAGTGTAAGCACTACAGCATTTTGTACACATGTGTGGGTCTTCCAGACGTTATTATCATTACATTGTAAGAAAAAAGACATCAAAATCACCCCTGAGTTACCCAGCACATCCACTGGTCAGTCCTCTGCTAGGTTTAACATTAGTTAGTACTCTAGTTACACTCCACTTGGGGGCAAATTTCTATCTAGTTCATACTGTTCTTACTTAAAATGCAGTTGTCTTTTGGTTCAGAAGTTCCTGAAATTCACCTTCCTTCGTGCTTCCTACACCCTTGGGCCCCTTTTTCCAATTGGTTGTTGAATTGGGTAATTCCCTGAGTCCTAAGCAGTCTGACCTCCATTGGCTGCTCCATCTGTAGTAGATTATTTTTGGGTTTTAGAATTCACTTAAATTCTTTTTGGAAACGAAATATTAATATGTGATATTGTTTGTAACTGTAACTTGCTTTGAGTTAAAGGAGATTTCTGAAAGGGCATGATCATCTTCCCATCCAAGGCTTTCTTCCTTGTTACTTCTTGCAAAACTGAAATGGCAGCTTCTGAACCAACAACTCCATCTGCCATCAGAGGCCAGTGTCAAAACAAGGTCCTTCCAGTGCCAACTTCACAACCTGAGGCCCAGTTCAATTGTTCACCTCAACTTTGTGTCCAGAATTCATGTTAGAATTGCTAATTAGATAAAAAAAGATCACGGACCTGAGAGACCCATGCAAGAATTTGCATTAGTGAGGTCCTAATCATCAGAACAGGAAATGAATGTCTAAACAGGAGCTGGAACAGTGACCCCCAGGACCTCCAGGTGCTCCCTTCGTTGCAGGAGCATCTCTTTTCCCTTGGCCTTAGGTTGCTGGCACAGAAGTATGTTCTCTCCCAAGCTGTGATGATTCTTGATAGATTGCAGATGTTTCTTGAATATCAACCATGAGTAATTCACAGTACATGTTGCCATGTTTTAGAGTATATCCCACACCTCTTCTCACTTATTTCATTGCCTTATGTCTTCCATCTCTTCTGTCAATACTTGTAGTCACTTATTCTGGTTTCTTTTCCACTCATCAGAAAAGATGTTGAGATTGTCTGGTTCAGTCCTAAAACCTATCCAAGAGATTACTGAAGAGGAAAAGCTTTGGGCTATTTTCTCTTGACATTTTAACATGTACAGAATGGCATAGTGTGTACAGCTTTTATGATATTTTCTAATGGCTGTTATTATGTCAAGCCCTGAAAAAATACAAGATGGGGCGTGCCGCTATCCATTCAAACAAAACTGTAGTTCCGTGTGACAGACTCCATTTGCTTCCCTGACAGGCCTAAATAGAAAGGTCTTACTTGTTCAACTAGGGAAGTCATGCCTGGAAATAATGCCCGTGTAAATGTCTTGAAACTCATACCGCTGAGTCTGCATTTATTTAATTTCCAGGTTCTGCAACTGTACAGTTGAATTTTTGTTGAGTAGATACGAAGGTCTTTGAAAATTTACATACTTAGGAAATCACTGACTCCTTTATTTTTCTTTAATACTTCCTTTCATTACATTCTATCAAAGCTCCCTGTGTTCTCTGCAAATTGTTCACGATCTCAGCAGACTGGTTGGACTAGGTCAGATTTCCAAACTAAAGTAGCTTGAAGGATGTGTCATTCACAGGCTTATAGAAGACTTAGGGAAGTTTAAGAAAGCTCTGTTTGTTTTGCTAACTCACAAGTCCGTATGTTTTGCCAGTGGTATCCAGAGTAAATGCAAATACTACCCAGCTTGTCTTTGTTGCTTGTCAGTTTTTGCAAGAACTTTGCTGCTTGTCGGTGTTTAAGGAGCACTAAGAACCTTAACTCCTTTCCATTATTGTGGTAGAAAGTGAGGAGTATCAAGGATTGAAAGTTAAAAGATGAGGCATGTCAGAAGGCACTTAGTCCAATCTCTTATCCAATTTGGAATCCTTTTATGACAGCGACATAGGTACCTCTCCGGCCTCTGCTGGAACACTTTTAGCAACAGGGATCACACCACTGCTTGAGGGCCCCTCCCATTTTGTACAACTGTGATTACTAGAAATTTTTTTTCATTTTTAGCAGAAATCTACTTCCCTTTAATTTTCATCTGTGGCTCTATTTATGCCCTTGGGAATGAAAGAGAACAAATCTCACTTCACCTTTCCACGATCGCTCATTAGCTCTCTGAAGACAACCCTTGTCTCCCTTTCTCTAGGTTGAACATCCCTGGTTCCATGGCCACCAGGGACATGGATTCAGTGTTCATCATGATGCTTTTTAGTCTGGCCTGTTCTTTTTTTTAAAAAAAAAAAAAAACTTTTTAAAAATTATGAAAGTATGACATTTACAGGAGACTTGGGAAATACAAAACAAGGTAACATATAGTTCCACTATATATTAGTTTTTTAAGTAGATAAATTAAGATTTTTAGTTGCAGTTTCGATAGCAAACTTTCAAAAATTAATAGAATGAATATACAGAGAAGTAGAAGAATATAGTAGTCTGGTCTTTTCTTAACATACAGCACAAGGACTAAATATGAAAGTCCCAATGTGATCTGAGCAGTAAAGAATTGAGGGAAACTATAACCCCGTCTCTGCAGTACATCTCTTGATGTAACTCTGGCTGTATTAAGTTTCCTGGCAACTGTGTCACAGTCTTGACACATCTCATTAAGCCAGAACTCACCCATCCTTTTTTTTCCACAGAGTTAACACTTTTTAAAAAATAGTCAAAAAAAAAAAAATAGTCGGTTTATATTATTGTGCGAAATTGACTTTTTAAAGTCCAGTATAGGAATTGACATCTATTTTTGTTAAATTGCATCCTTATACATTTACTCCATAATATAAGCCCATGGTCATCTTTTAGGGTCTTGATCTGATTCCTAGACTATCTTACCAGCTTATCACTCACATCTTTCCAAGTCAGAGATAGAAGTTAAGCATGATAGAGTGGGCAGAAGGCTAGGTCTTATCACCAGATGGTTTCCCTCAGGTTGAAGTTGACATTCCATCTGTCACCTAACCAATGATCGCTTAATTTTACTATCTTCCAGACCCCATTTTTTAATATTATTGAAAGAGTGACCTAAGGTATATGTCAGCCGCCATACTGAAATCCTGAGGTGCTATTTCTGCTGCATCCCAGCAAAACCAGAGACGAAGTTATGTTGGCATGACTTGGCCCTAATGAAGTTATGTTGGCATGACTTGGCCCTAATGAAGCTCGACTCATCTGCCACTTTCCTGTCTCCATCTTGAGTGGGTGATGGCTTATTTGCCAGACCCAGAAAGATCAAGGATACTATTCAGATAGAATTCCAAGACTTAGTTTTACTCACTATGAGCACCAGAATTTTCAGCAAGCGAGTGGGAAGATTTAAAAGTGCCTTGTGAACATCTGGATTGAGTGATAGGGAAAAACGTCAGGAAAAAAAAATCCTCCCTTGTGTTGTTAGTCGCTCAGTCGTGCCCGACTCTTTGCGACCCCGTGGACTGCAATCCACCAGGTTCCTCTGTCCATGAGATTTTCCAGGCAAGGATACTGGAGTGGGTTGCCATTTCCTTCTCCAGGGCATCTTCCCAACCCGGGGATCGAACCCGGGTCTCCTGCACTGCAGGCAGATTCTTTACCGACTGAGCTACAAGGGACATTATAAAAATGAAAAGAAAACAAAAACAGAAGTCACTGTAATTATTGGGGAAATGGCTGATAAAAATTAGGATATGATTTTAAAACAGAAACAGAGGCTGGTTATTAGGAAAAACAGGAAAACAAAAACTTTGAGTTCCTGAAGCCCATGGTGTTACACATCTCTGTTAGAGAGAAAACAGGTTGAACAGAAAGACAGTAGAAGGCAATCCAATCAGGCAAGTCTAGGAGTTAGTGGGAAGGGCTCCTTAGGATAAGATGCCTAAACCAGTTCCTCGACCATGGAATGGGCTTGTAAATCCCACAGAATAAAATGCCGATTAAAAACACACACCAAAATGGAGAAAAGGGAACTCTCCTGCATTGTTGGTGGGAATATAAATTGGTGTAGCCACCATGGAAAACAACACAGAAGTTCCTTAAAAAACTAAAAATAGAGTTTCCATGTGATCCACCAGTCCCACTCCTGGGCATATATCCTGACAAAACTATAATTCAGAAAGATACATGCATTCATCTGTTCACAACAGCACTACCTGCAATAGCCAAAACACGGAAGCAACCTAAATGTCCATCGACAGATGAATGGATAAAGAAGATATGGCACGTGTGTACAATGGAACACTACTCAGCCCTAAAAAGGTGAGAAAATGCCGTTTGCAGCAACACTGATGGACCTGGAGATTATTATACTAAGTGGAGTAAGTCAGAGAAAAGACAAATACCATATGATATCACTTACACGTAGATTCTAGAATATGACACAAATGAGCTTGTCATTTTAAAACAGACTCACGGACATAGAGAAGAGACTTGTGGTTGCCCAGAGGGATGAATTGGGAGTTAATTCATGTCTTCATTAATGTAATTAATGGATAAACAACAATATCCTACTGTATATCACAGGGAACTCTATCCAGTACCTTGTCATGAACCATAATGGAAAAGAATATGAACAAAATGTGTATACATAGATAACCGAACCACTTTGCTGTACCACAGAAATTAATACAACATTGTAAATCAGCTATACTTCAATAAAATAAAATTTTAAAAAATTTAAAGAAAAACACATACCAAAAGCGCCATCGTGACAAAGCTCCCCTAGCGCACAGCCCAAGCACGTGGAGCCCACCCCCTACATGCAAGGGCTGAGTTCAGTCCACCTCCAGCGACAGTCTCCCTTCCTGTCTTTCCACTTTCTCGTATGAGTCTTTCCCAGATACCAGGTTTTTGAGAAAGGTTTTAGAAGTCCTGCGGTAGCAGGACTGGGCCATGCAACCAGCAGCCCAGGGCCCTCATCCTTCCAGCCCCTTCGCTGTGTTCCTAGAGCTATTGCTTCAGTTCCTCGTGCCCCTCCTTTCCAGCATCAGAAATGACTGAATCCTGAAAAACACTGCTGTGGAGTTATTTTTGGCTCTCTTCCCGCCAGCCCTGGTGTCTGCCGCTCATCAACAACCATTAACAGCTGTTAGAAGGGGCTTTCAAATCCCTGGCTTCTCGATGAAGTGCTTTAACACCAGTTTTCTATGATCTCAGCCCCATTGGAGAGGTGAGAGAAACATGGCAGAAGAGTTACATGAAATCCCCGTCCTTTGGGGAGGCAGGTTTCTCTTCCTTTTGTGCAAGAAAACTGAGCCTCTGACAGAAGCTGTGGAGGCATCGCCCAGCTGGGTGTCTGTGCAAACCATTGAGTCCAGATGGTCTCACGTGGTGGCCCCAGAGGCTGCCCTGGGTCACTCTCGGGGACACGATCAGCTCTGAGCATCCTTGGTGTGAGAAAGTCAGCGTCCCGCCCTTACTGAGCTGCAGCCTCTCCACCGCAGTTCCAGGAGTTCTGGACTCGACACAGAGGAGATGGCCTATCACCACAGAGGCTGGAAGCTGCCCCCAGGGTCCCCGGAGGCCATCCACAACCCAAACCCAGGAGTCCCTGGAGGGCAGTGAGGCTCCCACATGACTCTTCCACTACAAAGTATTGAGAAAACTACAGTCGACATTTGGAAAGTTCTGTGCTCCCTGTCAGTGTTAACTCATTGGTTCTCACCAGTCCCAGAAAGGACACTGATATTTCTGATCAGTGATTTATTTTTAGGTATTTATTATTTTTGGCTTCACTGAGTCTTCTTTGCTCCAGAAGGGCTTTCTCTAGTTGCAGCAAGCAGGGACTCCTCTATTGCAGTGTGTGGGCTCCTCATCACAGTGGCATCTCTTGTTGCAGAGCACGGGCTCTAGAGTAGTGGTGGCTCACGGGCATGTGGAATCTTCCCCAACCAGGGATCGAACCCATTCCCCACATTGGCACACGGATTTCTAACCACTAGACCACCAGGGAGGTCCACTGATCTGATCAATGCTTCATGTCTTTGCCACTTTTTACCACTTCACTCTTTAGAGCGGTCAGGAGCACCCCCAACCACAGGGGAGTGGCACACCCTTGCCTGGTGCCCCAGACTGGAAAACACAAGAGGCTGTGTCCAGTGTCTCCCACCTTAGCACTTAGAATAATTATTCAGCCTCCTGATCCCAGGATTTCCCATCCGATGAATATTTGTAGCACACCTTGAAAGTGAATGATTTCAAGTCATAAGTGAAGAATTTGTTTTCAAAATCACTGTTTATTTTAACGACATATTCGATAAGTGCAGCTCACATGTTAGACCTGGGATTTCACAGATAGTATTGCTTAGAATGAAACTCATTCTAAGCAAAATTTAATTTTTAAGCAAAATGAATTGTGTTAGAGAAGATATTAAAAATTATGACAGTGGGTCATACATAGTTTGGGAGGCAGTCCATAATTCAGTACATTTTGTCTACTAGTCCTGTTTGTTTTCTGCAGTCCTTCCCCCAAATAAAGCCACAATGGCATCATATTGGGAACACAGGTCATGCATATTTTTATAAGTTTTATATAAAATGTAAGGAAATATGTGCTTCCCCGATGGCTCAACAGGTAAAAAATCCGCTCGCAGTGCTGAAGATGCGGGTTTAATCCCTGGATCCGGAAGATCCCCTGGAAAAGGAAATGGTAGCCCACTCCAGAATTCTTGCCTGAAAAAGTTTCATGGACAGAGGAGACTGCCGGGTTACAATCCAAAGGGTTACAAAGAGTTGGACACGCCAGAGCACGCACGCACGCACACACACCCACACACATATACATATAAGAAAATGTAAGGCTTTTGCATAATGAACATTTAGATGAAAATACTTTTTGTGTGTGTGTTTTGGTCATGTGATTTGTATATTTCTTGCAAAACATCCTAGCACTCCTGCATGGATCCCTACGTGTCTATACTACTTCCTCTCCTGTTTCTTTACCTTCCTCTTGGTGAAGGTAGAAAACGACCCTCTCCCTGATGACTGCTCTGAGCTGAGAATTTCTTCAGAACTCACATAGGTAACTTACACTTATCCTTTCTGAGTTCTGAGGAACTACACCTCTGCCTCCCTCTCTCCTTGTCTTCACATGTTTCAACTCAGTGAAATTATAAAGAATGTCTGGCTGTTGTGGACATCCTCATAACTTACATAAAGCTTCCAAGAATGAATATGGAGAGTGATGCATTTGATGTCAATAACCCCATTTTATGTTGTTAACATGTAGAATAGGGAGACGACACGGCAAGAAACGAGGCAAGACAGATCATTTAAGCCCGAATATAAAGCACCTTGAATGCCATGCTTGAAGGGCTTGGGTTTTATTCTGCAGGAAGTAGGTTGACAAACTGTCATTAAGAAGATGAATCAGGCAGTGGTACAAAGGAAGGATTGAGAGAGAAAGGTACAATGGCCAGGTTGTTCCAGTGGCCTAAGCAAGAAGTCATGAGGCCGTGAAATTAGGTGTGTTTGTTGGAAAAGAAAGAGATAAGATGACTTTTAAAGACCAAAAGAAAACAAAAAAAGACCTCAAATTGTGTCATAGTTTTTGGTGATACATTCGTCAACTTACTTGGTTATTCTGTTACTTGTTCTAGATCTGTGTTGTCCAATAGCATTTTCTGTGGTGGTGGAAATGTTCTGCACATTGTCTACATTTACATATGGTGGCTACTAGTCACATGGGGCTATCAAGCACTTGAAATGTGGCTAGAGGGACTGAGGAACTGAATTTTTAATTTTATTTCATTTTAATTAATTTTAATGTCAACAGTCACACATGACTCAGTTCAGTTCAGTTCAGTCATTCAGTCGTGTCCAATTCTTTGCAACCCCCTGAATCTCAGCATGCCAGGCCTCCCTGTCCATCACCAACTCCTGGAGTTCACTCAGACTCACGTCCATCGAGTCAGTGATGCCATCCAGCCATCTCACCCTCTGTTATCCCCTTCTCTTCCTGCCCCCAATCCCTCCCAGCATCAGAGTCTTTTCCAATGAGTCAACTCTTCGCATGAGGTGGCCAAAGTACTGGAGTTTCAGCTTCAGCATCAGTCCTTCCAGTGAACACCCAGGACTGATCTCCTTCAGAATGGACTGGTTGGATCTCCTTGCAGTCCAAGGGACTCTCAAGAGTCTTCTCCAACACCACAGTTCAAAAGCATCAATTCTCTGGCGCTCAGCTTACTTTACAGTCCAACTCTCACATCCATACATGATCACAGGAAAAACCATAGCCTTGACTAGATGGACCTTTGTTGGCAAAGTAATGTCTCTGCTTTTGAATATGCTGTCTAGGTTGGTCATAACTTTCCTACCGAGGAGTAAGCGTCTTTTAATTTCGTGGCTGCAGTCACCATCTGCAGTGATTTTGGAGCCCCAAAAAATAAAATCTGACACTGTTTCCACTGTTTCCCCATCTATTTGCCATGAAGTGATGGGACCAGATGCCATGATCTTAGTGTTCTGAATGTTGAGCTTTAAGCCAACTTTTTCACTCTCCTCTTTCACTTTCATCGAGAGGCTTTTGAGTTCCTCTTCACTTTCTGCCATAAAGGGTAGTGTCATCTGCATATCTGAAGTTATTGATATTTCTCCCGGCAATCTTGATTCCAGCTTGTGCTTCTTCCAGCCCAGCGTTTCTCATGATGTACTCTGCATATAAGTTAAATAAGCAGGGTGACAATATACAGCCTTGACATACTCCTTTTCCTATTTGGAACATGACTAGTGGCCACCAAATTGCACAGTGCAGGACAGTTTTCAAGTATCATGCCTGTCTTATCTGCCGTTCTGTTCCTTGAGCCCAGCACAGTGTCTGGCACAAAGTAGATGCTCAATAAATATTTGATGAATGAACCAATAAACAGAAACCCTATAAGGAAGGATTATGTGCTATTCAAACAAATAGACTTCATGGAAAATTTTGGCCCCCACTTAAAGCAGGAGGAGGAAGATGGCAAGTTCCCATAGACATTGAAGATATTTCCCAAAGGTTTAAACTGAAGCTCCCAGCGTGTGCAGGTGCAGTCTTATCATGAATGAATAGCCATGTGGTGGGAACATCGAAAGCTAGGGTCTGTACTGTGGTCTCTGCCTTCTTGATCTTCATTTCTGGCTCTTACATTGCACAACACCCACACTCTTTCTTGAAATATGTAAGGGGTGGAAATCAAAATGGAAAAATAGATTTTAGGAGGAATGAGAAAAAGAAAATGTGTTAGAGCTGGTTTGTTAGAATGGCTGTAGAGGTGTGGGAGGTCACATGTAATCTGAGCAAACCTGGGCAAGTTGCTCAAACTCTCTGTGCCATTTTGTACATCTAAAATGAGAATAGAAACCATCACATTTCACTTCCCAAGTTGTTGGGAGGAAGAAGTGACATAAAAATATATAATGACAATATAATCCATAAATTTCCATTCAGATGTTTAATATTATTTATTTATTCATTTCTTTCTTTACTTATTCGGGTGTGCCAGCTCTTAGTTGCTGCACTCAGGATCTTTGATCTTCGTTGCAGCTTGCGGGATCCAATTCCCTGACCAGGGATCAAACATGAGACCCCTGCATTGGAGGCAGAGCCTTAGCCACTGCACTGCCAGGGATGTCCCTCAGATATTTATTATAATTCACATGTACTGGACCCATAGCTGAATAGGTCTGAAAGGCACAATTATATTAAAATACAATCCTGCAATGTGCCTTTCAGAAAAACAAAAATAAGAAGTCACCAAATTCAAGATATCTATAAAGGACCTAAACCATCCAAAAAGCAAAAAAGAATTGTATATCTCTTATATTAAAAAAAAAACAACACTCTGGAAAGTTGATACCTCCTTCCAGTAGCTTATAATTCAATAGTGCTTATTGCCAGAAAGTGCCTGATCCAGTGGCCACCTCCCCTCCCAACTTGGCCAGGACCACCTCCCACTTCCCAATGCAGCCCTTCATACCCTTCCCTCATCTTCCCTACCCTATACCTTCATCCTCTGTCTTTGGCCTCAGTCCTAGCAAAGAATTTAGACTCTTCTCTGCATGAACTGATCCTCCCAAACTTATAACTTCAGCAGTATCTGTAACCGTCTGTTAAGAAACATCTCAAAAACAAAATAAACAAAAAGGAAGGGACTTCTCCAGTGGTCCAGTGGCTCCCAGTGTGAGGGGCCTGAGTAGATCCTGAGTGCTACAGCTAAGATCCAGCAGAACCAAGAAGAAAAAAACATCTCCAGCCACTTGAGTCCCACAGAACTACCACTTTCCCTCCTGGCCCTGCCCTGTCTGCCTTTCTTTACTTTTCATGATTGTAGCAAGAGTTATTATCATTCCATTGTACTCGCCACCCATGGACACAGAGCTCTGTCTAACCCTGTCAAATCATTTCCCATTGACAGAGGTGGATCAAATCACATGATTTCTGTAGGTAACAACTACTTACAGGAAAGGCGCAAGATTTGGTCCATGTGTCAGGTTCTCAATGCTATGCCCCAGTTGCAATATTATGAAAAGAATTCCTATTGAAAATAATTATGACATTGTCACTAGAATCATTTTCTTGTAGTGCATCATCCCATTTCTTCAAAGACTTTCTTGAATATGACCTCCTTTCTCATCTTTTGTCATTTTATTTCTGAGTTTAATATACTTATGTGAAATAATAAGAGGCTGTAATAATAAACAATTTAAATAAAATGCTCATCAATTCATGGAATCTAAACATCAGTTTTCAGATTTCACCATCATATTCCCCAATATTCTTCCTCATTGAGAACATGTTCTCTTTCTAATTATATTTAAAGACAGGAATCATTATAAATCTTATTGGCTTTCATCATGTATTTATAGTGATTCCTGTCTTTAAATATGATTAGAAAGAGAACATGTTCTCAATGAAGAAGAATATTTAAAACAGGAATCACTATAAATCTTACTGGCTTTCATCATATACGTGGACTCACGTGGTGGCTCAGACGGTAAAGAATCCGCCTGCAATGCAGGATACATGGGTTCAATCCCTACGTCAGGAAGATCCCCTAAAGAAGGGAATGCCTGCCCACTCCAGTATTCTTGCTGGAGAATTTCATGGACAGAGGAGCCTGGAGGTCTACAGTCTACAGGGTTGCAGAGTCAGACGCAACTGAGCAGCTAACACTTCATCATACATAAGCTTGAATCATTATTTTTCTATTTTGTATTTAGGGTGTATCTTTTTTTTCTTCCCCAAATAGTACCATCTACTGAGCCTAATCAGAATTTGTCATCTTTAAACTTTAGTTCTAATTCAAACATCTCCTTACACTTAACACCATAAAGAATAAGGCCATTCTACCCCCTGTCATTGGTAAAAATACTGAAAATTGATAGGTCTGTATAGCCAGTCCACAGTATACCTGATTGTATTAACAAAAGGGTAAAATGGTAAATATGCTAAATTATACAAAATGTAACACAGAATGAAAAATAATATATTTTAAATCTTGTGATGTTAAGAAATAGAAGTTATACAGACTTCATAAAAAAGAGAAAACAGCAGAAGACTCCGCTCCTTTGGGTGGAGGCCAGCAGAGTTCCTCAGTTGCACTGTTAAGTGGTCTTCCTACTGCAGTTCTGGGTCCTCCACAGGTATCCTCAGGGCTGAAAGGCATTCAGGAAAACCCACACCTGAGCCTTCTGCTCCCTCTGGAGGGTGGCCACTCAGGCATGGTCCCTGATAATAAAGGTTAGCCCCAGTGGTGTAGCTGTGTTCCCAGATCTGTCACTGTGAACAGACTTACCTGATGATTCTCATTATAATCATAGACCAACCTAGGACAAGGGTGCTTATAAAGTATTTTTCTGTACAGTACTGCATATAGCCAAACTTACTGCCATCTTTATAAGTAAAGCCAGGTTGTATTTTTCACTTTTCATTTTACCAAGCCAGGAGTCCTCCCCTGAAACAGATTTTTTTTTCCTAGTATGCAAGTGACATGACTATAAGAAAAATCTTCGCATTGACACTACTTGAAACATTTCCATCATTTCACGCATTGGTCAACGCAAATGCAGGTTCCATTTTTTGGTGGCCCAGTAGCTAAAGAACACAGGCTTAGGATAGGCAGCTTAGATAAATTGTGTTCTAGAAGTTTGTTGAAAAATGAGTTGTTTGTTGGAACTTCCCTGATGGTCCTGTGGTTAAGATACCACCTTCCAATGTAGGGGGCATGGGTTTGATCACTGTTCAATTAAGGTCCCACATGCCATGAAGCATGGCCAAAAAATTTTTTTTTAATCTCATGTTAAAGAAATTAATTGTTTGAACCACTGAGAGTGTCTTTTATCCTGGAAACAGGATACCCTTCTATCTTTGTTGACTTTCATTTTTTAAAATTTATTCCGTGGACAGATGTTTATCATCATGCAAAGAGAGAGAGAATTTATTTCTATCATCTAGAAATAAGTGAAGGGCTGTAACACTGCAAAGAAAGAGTAGATACTTCAAATGAGAGATGATCTCATGGAGGAGAGGAGGTGTGAGTGGCATTTCCATAGGTGGGAAAAGGCCCTTGGGGTCCAGTGTCCCTCCATTATATGTGTGTCACACCTTTCTATATTTCTGTCACTGCAGTTTGTACGTTGCTTTGTAATTGAATTATTGCTTGTCTGTCTCCTCATTTGGACAGTAAGATCTTTGTGCATGATTTCTGAGTGGTGATGGTAGTGGCGATGCTATTTTTAATCTGCAAATCTACCATCTAGGATAATACTCACGTGGTAGCCATTTGGTTAATATCATGATGGGTCTCCTTTAGGAAAGTTCCAGAGGCAAGAAAATGTGTAGTGTATATTAGGTGAGAATGAGAGGAAGAACTGGAACAGATTGTTGCGAACCAGAGTCTTGAATGCCAGCAAAGATGATCTCATTGGATTCTAGTTCTGATTCGTTATTTTAGCCGTGCCTAACTTCTGTTGGTATTTGTTGTTAATTTTTTTATGGGAAAATTATTTGGAGTGGCAGCTAAAGGACCCAGTGCTAAGGATACAGGAGCTTCCTCTGGGAAGATATAGAGATCTTCGATCATGGCAGTCATTTACTATCTCTGTGGATCTGTGTGAATGAGCCAGTAGACCTACCTCACCAGCCACCCTAGGAGTGTACAATTGGAAGACAAAGGGCAATGGCTCTGCTGAGCCTTCCTGAGAGCTTGCCTACCATTCACTTTCAAGTCCAGCTTATTCATAAAGTAAGGGCTGTTTATAAGTCAGGGACAGTGTGTATTTTATGAAAAATGTTTTCAATATCAGATTCCCTTTCTTCTTACCACTCGCACAAATATACGTGAAAATGTTGGCTTATCTTTTCTTTGCATTAGCAATTTATGACTTTCCCTCCTCCCTTTATGTTTATTTTGTTGTTTTGGTTTTTTTTTAAAGACTAACCCAACCTGGCCAGTAAATTTACGTTGGAGCTACAGTCACTCCAGCTGATGGCAAACAGCCTCTTCTGGGTAGCGGCAGAGTTCACTCTTCAGGCTTCGGTTTCATCACTATAATTATGAGCGAGAAGCCTAGAGTTAATTACAATGCATGAATGGGAGATATTCCTGGACATATTTGCATTCATGACTTGCTGGTAGTTCCTCTGTGGAGGTCGCCATCCTTGTTTTTACTGAGCTTTTTGGCAGTGTTTCTGCAATTGGTGTGTGAATTTTTATGATCTGTTGCATGTTATTCATACAATTTCCTGCCCTGTAATGGTATCAGTTTTCCAGACGCAGAGGAACACAGACTAAAACCCAGGAGCCTGCATTAGCATAAAATGTCCCAGTTCTGTCAGTTTGATTAATTTGTCTCTTTGTCTCCACTCTATATGATAAGTGCTATTAATGGTTGCAACACTTCATATGTCAAAGTCTTTCTTCCTAATGACTTGAAAATGTGGTTTATTTCCTCCCTTTTTGTATTATTTTTCTCATTTAGCATTCTACTCGAGTATAGATTTATGCCATGCTCTTTCATTATCTTACTGGTTGCAGCGCTGGAGTGATTACATATGGTGTAGAGTATGCGTAAAGATGTGATCCCAGGGGCAGCAGCTGCTGATGCAAGCTGAAAATAGATCCAGCGTGCGCTCAGCACTTTTCCCAGAGGCCTTTTATTTATTAGAAGCAGTCTCGGTACAGGACAGCTTGGATCCTCATTTAGCAAGATGACTTTTTGCCTTTCCCAACACTGCAATGACTTTGCTCTATTTACTGACACTGCTGTGTAATTTTTTTTTTAACTGCCTTGGATCTCAGCAATGACTGAACCTAACATAAATTGTCATATAATCTCAGTATATAATGAACTCAAGAAACGACAGGCTCCATTTGAAGTAATGAAGCTTGACAGATCTAAGGTTTAAATTAAATAATCCTATTTGTAAGACAGCATTTGTACATGGTACACTGCTTTAAAATGAATTTCTATTCTTCTCTAGCACTTCCTACACCGTTTTTAGTATTCTCCCCTTCAAAAGGACTTTTTTTTTTCCAGAAAGAAATGCATTGCCAAGCCAACAGCTCTTTCATAAGGAAAGAATAAGATGAAAAATTTTTTTTACCCATTTCAATCACTGAACTGGAACCAGCATCATTAATGATTCGAGATGGGTAGTTATTAATCCAAGCTGTCAAATCCAAATAGCTCCGACTTTTCTATCAGTGCAGAACATCTGTGATGGAAATATAATAGCAGAATTTAGGATTAAGATAATAGCTAACCTTCTGCACATGTTTTGAGTTCAAATGGGTATTTTTCAATAAAATCAAAGAGTCCTAATAATGAATATATGTAGCTATTTTCTGAATACAGCCAAGAAGAACTATTTTGTAATGTCATTCTTCTCACTGAAAAATGTTCTTTAGACAGGACAAAGGAAGTTCACTGTACATACGAGCAGGTGACATCAAGCGAGCCATTCCTCATTGCATGATACTTTCTCCCACTTTGCAAAAATAAAAAATAACATTTCAAAAAGTTTATAAGCAGATGACAATTTAAGAGTATTACTGGCAGAACCTAGTCCATCTGATGAGGAAGCCTTAGAAAAAAGAATTTATAAAGAGCAGAGCTCCTCCCGGTGAAGTAGTCAACGTAGGAGGCAAATTAGTAAATTTGCTTTTTGCTATTTTATGTGTGATTTTACTACCCCAGAAGCAAGCAGCTGTCAGAGAAAGGAGTGGGGGGGGGGGGGGGTAGTTTCCTCCTTAAATTTGTCATTGTTCTCAAATAGTCCCATGGTATTCTGTTAGGTAACAGAGATTTTATTAATTCCATGATCAAATGAAAGTTGCATGGGGTAAACACATAATTTCCTGCTGAGTTGGGTTAAAAATTAAAGCAATGATTCATGATAAAGAAGTACAGCGTGATTGTTTCATTTTAGTGGGTTTGTGACCCATAATGTTGTTGAAAGAGCGGTAATTCAAACCATTCCTAAAATAAGCAAACAAAGGGGCACTTCAGCTGAGTAAGAGAAGCCCCCTTTCTCCTGCCCACATGCACAGTTACAGGAGAAAGGATAAGAAGGGCGCATTCCACCAGTTCTGATCACTGTGATTCGCCTACTCTTTCAAGTTCGTTTGGGAGTTTAGGCTGCTAATAGCCTGTGTTGCTATAACGAGAATAGGTGTCTGCGCCCAGCCTTAAAGATGCCCTTGGTTGAAATAGATGGAAGGCAAGCAGGAGCTTGCCTGGAGCTACAGTGCCAGCGTTTTTATTTTTTACTCTTTTTATTTTGTCTTCCTTTCTTTCCCTCCTGTCCTGCTTCCCGCTCTCACATACAAAGAGCACCGAAGCTTGTTCTCCAGGCTCATCCCTAATTCCCTCCATTGTGGCACAGTGATGTTATAGCTGATTTCATTCTCTGTCTAGTGGCCTCCGAACAGTGGGTGTTCTTGCTTGCTATGGGAAGAGTGATACTCAGGCATGACAAAATGAATTAAGGGTGGGGTTTAAGTATTAACTCTCTATGTCCTAGATCTTATGGCTCTAAATTAGATTCAGTGTGGTTATAACTGGGAGAGCGTGAGCATTTATATGTATGTATGTCTGTCACCAAAACCATGTTTGATCAATTGAATTGACCGTTTTATTTTCCTCATGAAACACATCAACTGTATTATGAAATAAGCCACCCAAATGAAAAAAAAAAAAAAACAAAAACAAAAACATTTCACATATCTTGACAGATATTTCATGGGGACCTCTGAAGGCTGATATTTACCTTCTGCTGCCAGAGCTGAAATGAGAAAAAAAGCACTTAATTTTTGATAAGTGGGACGTTGTGTTTTTTCTGAACCTTTTTGCCTCCAAGATGTCTTATGAGAGTTATCTCAGTTTGGGTTAAACTTCCCAATAAATGATGGAGAGTCTGAAGGGGAGGCTCTTGCAGCCAGTGATATAGCAAGTGGTTTGTAAACCAAAGATTAAAGGAAGAGGAAATTCCCTGGTGGTCCAGTGGTTAAGACTCTGTGCTTCCACTGCAAGGGGCATGGGTTCAATCTGTGTTTGCGGAACTAATATCCCCCATGCCATGTGGCCAAAAAAAAAAAAGAAAGACTAAAGGAAGAAATATGTTAACAGATAGGGGCCAAGGAACTTTATTGAGTACCTACTGTGTGCCCAATGAATATGAAAATAATTTGAGCAATATAAAGATTTTAGTATCAGAGGAACAAAAGAAGTTCAGTGGACTTACAGGGCTGGCTTTCTTTTAATGGAACACTATGTTTTGTATTAGGATATAAAGATTATTTATAGACGTGTTTGAATAGAAAAAAGAAAAGGGGTAAAGACAAAAAGAAAAAACTAAGTTCAAGTCTCTCTAAAGAGTTAATAACAAGATGGAAAAATTTCAGCCACTATGATAGAATTAAATCAGCCTATTTTAATACCAAAGTGTGCTTAGTCATGTCTGACTTTTCGAGACCCCATGAACTGATGCCCTCCAGACTCCTCTGTTCATGGGATTTTCCCGGCAAGAATGCTGGAGTGAGTTGTCATTTCCTTCTCCAGAGGATCTTCCCAACCAGGGACCGAACCTGCATCTCTGGCATCTCCTGCATTGGCAGTAGATTCTTTCCCACAGTGCTACCTGAGAAGCACAATACCAAGAAATGTATTGTTCATTTTCATTCCTGTATTCTATCAGCAACATCTCTGCCTCTCCAAATCCTTCTGAAAACAGAGAAGTCTGCATCTGAAGCTTTGCCTGGTCGAGGGTCTGCCTCACCCAGAAAACATCTTCAGGAAACCCAAAATCAATGGGATTTTTTTTCCACTGGATAACACAAGCCAATTTTGAGTGTGATTTAAAACTCACTATATAAATTCCTCCTGGCTTGCTTCAGCTATGAGTGTCCTCTATTTTTTATTGCCAACTCTTTCCGTAAAACATACATCCACTCCACTTTCCACACTTCAGATTTCAAGTGGAAGAGAGCTATTTGAAGGCCTACTCTCCAAACTGACTCATTGGACCTTGTAGACTGCTTTAAAAGCTACCGTGAGTATAGATGTATATGTACTTTTTTTTTAGCTTTGAACTCTTTTTTTTATTGAGGTATACTTGATTTACAATATTGTGTTAGTTTCAGATATCCAGCACAGTGATTCAAATATATATAGAGAGAATATATATTCTTTTTTAGATTCTTGTCCCTTATAGTTTATCATAAAATATTGAGTGTAGTTTCCTATGCTATACTGTAGGTCCTTGTTAGTTATCTGCTTTATATGTAGTAGCGTGTATCTATTAATCCCAACTTTCTAATTTATCCTTCCCCCACCCCTTTCCCCTCTGGTACCATAAGTTTGTTTTCTATGTTTGTGAGTCTCTTTCTGTTTTAGAAATAAGTTCATTTGTATTTCTTTTCAATTCCACTCTATGTTCTTGCTTTTTGAAAATGATCTTTGACTCAAAAAAATTATAGCGTTTGCATTTATGGGCATACAGTTATGCAGTGAGCTTTTTAAAGGCACTTTAAGCTGGAGCCCATATCCCTCTAGTTTTGGTTGTACCCTGTTCTTCTGAAAAGATACATATGCTTCATTAAGCTAAGATTTATTAGCAAGGCCACCAGGTGATCATGGGACAGTGATTTCTTACATATCAATTTTGACTTGGTGCACTTAATTGGCAGCAAGGAGAAATATTAAAGGATCTTGCTAGCACAGCGTGATCCACGGGAAGTGAGAAAGTCAAAGGAGTCTTTTTCTTCTGTGATATATTGGAAATCATATAAAAACTTGGTCTTAAAAATCATCTGACCCAGCACTAAGGAAAAGGGCTGTATTTTCTCTTTGCCAGGCACTGCTTCATACACAATACATGATTAACTCATTGATGCTATGAGATTGCTACTGTTATTATCCCCAGAAGCCAAATGAGGAAACTGAGGCAAGAGAGACTAATTAACTTGCCTAAAGATCGACTCCTAAATTAAGGAACCAGAATATAAGCCCCAGCAACCTGACTCCAGAACCCTAGTTCTTAACCCCTCGTCTCAGTGATGACAATAGTAATCTTCATTAAAGATGCACATGCTGGGCTTTTAACTGGTGGGAAAATAAGCCCTGGGGTCACAGTCCAGTCA
The DNA here is from genome assembly GCF_023091745.1 of Budorcas taxicolor. Taxonomy (NCBI): domain Eukaryota; kingdom Metazoa; phylum Chordata; class Mammalia; order Artiodactyla; family Bovidae; genus Budorcas; species Budorcas taxicolor. Next base: position 51,808,957 of record NC_068918.1, read on the forward strand.
GCTGTAGACATGGAGACAGCAAGTCCCTCGAGCCCCTGTTCAAGGTTTCCCTGTGACACATAGAAATTTCCACGAATGCAACACTGCAAGTTTGTCTTTACACAAAAAATAATGAAGAGGATGCTGAAAAATATTTAAACATACAGTGATAGCAAAGAAAAAATGCCCGAACTCTGAAATTTTCATGCTTTTTCTTCACTTTACCCATTGATGGCTCAGTTCACACCAGTTGATCACAAAAAGATCTGAATATGTAGGTCACCTTGACTTACATAAGGACCTGCCTTTGCAGCCTTAGTTTTGAAGCACTGAAGCCATAAGACACAGCTAAGACAACAGCTGCATAGATTTTTATAATAACCCAGTGTGGTCTGCAGAGTAATGCCCCCCACAAAGATGGCTACATCTTAATCCCCCAAACCTGTGAATACACTACCTTACATGGCAAAAAGGACTTTGCAGATGGGATTAAGGATCTTGAGATGCAGAGATTTTCCTGGATTATCCAGCTGGGTTCAGGGTGATCACAAGAGTGCTTATAAGAGGGAGGCAGAAGGGTCAGAGTCAGAAAGTTCACTTTGCAGTCTGAAGTCCATTCAGGTGATGATGGAAGAAGTTATAGGGACCATCACCACAGAACTGGTCAGCTGCTCCCCAGTTACCACCAGACTCAATGGCCAAGAGGAAGGTTGCCTTTTCCCCATCTGTGACCATTGCTATTTTCAGCACACCACCTCATGTTATACTAGTCTGTCTCTCTGCCATTCATCTTTATTTAAATTTTTAAATTTAAGTTCTGTAAGAACTTTCAGCTCCTTCTCCTTGCCAGACCAGGATGATTGACTGGGCAAGTTGGCTGTTTTTAAAAAATCCTACATCATGCAGTAGCTAAAATATCAATGGCTGTCTTCCCTTAAAGAAAGCTCTAGGCTACAGAATTCTGAGCCACATCCTCCCTAATAATTTATGACTCGGAATCCTAAACTACCTTGGTGACTCCTGCGAACCTTAATTCCTGCTGGAATCGTCACAAGGGAAAAGTGTGATGTGTGTCCCAGGCAGCTTCCAACTGGAACCTTACTGTCACTGATGCGGTCCAGATTATGGCTTTAGTGAGTGAGTTAGAAGCACTGTGACCCTCTTTTAATCATTCTCAGTCTTGGTTTGGGTCCTCACACATCGCCAGCTCTCCCTCCTAATGGTCCCCCTCATTTGTCCACACCCCCACACCCCAGCATCCCACCATAGCTGTATTCCTGCCACTCCTCACGGTGTGCTGGGTTCTCTCCTGTATCTTTGCAGGATCCACCAGTTCCCTTCCAGTACCCAGCTGATCCTCATCCAGGCTCAGCCTATGTGTCACTTCCTCAGAACCAGACGCCCTTCTACCAGCCCCTGGGTATGCTGGTAGAGCATAAAGGCTCTCCTCTCCATTCCAGCTCTTATTTAATATCAGGCTGCTGACCTGTCTCTGCCCCATCCACCTAGAATCTCTCAGACCAGGACCCTTCCTTCCTTATTCACTGTTTTATCCCCCCAACACCTTAGACTCTGTAGAACCATGGGAGGTGGGCAGTATGCCTTAGGGAAAGGAACAAAGGGGTCTGTGCCCTACGTTGCCAAGGTGTCCACCAGCCAGCATCCCACAGCGTGAAGCCCCAGAGGGAGAACAGCTGATCTCATTGCCTTGTCCCAGGTGTCACACTCCTCAGCTCAGACATCTCCTCAGACAAAGGACTGTGGTGGAGCTAGGACCCACTGGTCTCCAGGTGAGGCGGAACCCTCGCCAGGCTGACGCAGGTGCTCCCCTGTCGCTAAGTGGCGAAGGTGAACTAACATGACCCGGGGAAGGTACTGGCTCTAAGGTGTTATTGAAAAGCGAAAGGGAAGTGTTAATCGTTCAGTCGTGTCCAACTCTTTTGCAACTCCACGGACTGTATAGCCCACTGTCCATGGCTCCTCTGTCCATGGATTTCTCCAGGCAAGAATACTGGAGTGGGTTGCCATTTCCTTCTCCAGGGGGTCTTCCCAACCCAGGGATTGAACCCAAGTCTCCCGCAGTGCAGGCAGACTCTTTAGCACTGAGCCACCAGGGAGGCCCAAAGTGTTATTAACACTATACAGGCAAAGTGCATTAAGTCTCTTATTTGTTTCACTCTTCCTCTCAGAGTTGAAGGAAATTCAGCACGCAGGAGAGAAGCCTGATCAGAATGAATCCTCCCTGTGCAACGTACAGACTTAGTGGTGGACCCCACAACAACAGATAATAGCAATTGATAAAGTAATGTTATCATCCAGAATGAACGAAGAACAAATGAAATGGCCTTTTAGGTTTTCTTTCATTAACATCAGCTGAAAATGTTTTCGGTGTGGTGAACAAATAACAAATCCCAAATTCCCGTTCTTTCCTCCCTGAGAAGTACACCGTTCAGATTCCACATCTATTTGTTGAGGCAACTGGCTTCTCCTTGCCTCATTCTCTTTCTCTGACTTGCCCTGAGACCCAGATCTATACACCTCTTGCGTCCTTGTGCTCCCTCTCCTGGTCTTTTTAATTTTTCAGCAAGACAGCGTTCCTGAAATGTGTCCCCCAACCAGGGTGGGGTGGGGGGGTGCCTGGAGGGGAGAAAGGAGCCAGACAGCACCGCAGGGTTTGTTGTAAGATCCGTGGGGGATCAGAAACAGCTTCTTCGTTGTTTGTAGCCCAGCTTGATGAAGTGAAAAAGGGCCATACTGGCATGGACAGGAAACGTGCCCAGCATCCTTTTTGAGAAATGAAATGCTTCTCCAGGAATAAAAAAAAAAAAAAGTGTAATAAAAAGCACTTGATGGGACATTTTTGAAAAACATGCCTCCCTAAAGATACACATATACATGTTGTCTGTGCCCTGCCCGTTAACGGTGCTAATTACCTAATTATCTGGTCAGGTGGAATAAAAACCCCTTTGACATTCTGTCCCTTCCATATGCCAGAGGAAGTGTTTGGTATCTACTCTGTGAGCGTGGTGAAGAGTGAACTGCATTTTCTCCCCACTAAGAGCAAGGATGTCGAACGGTCTGTGCAGCTGGCCGGGGCGGTGCTTGGCTTCAGGGGCACAGCTGGGAACAGGGCAGTTCAAGTCCCCACCCCAGAGCTGGCAGAACAACACACCCTCAAGAGGGATGGACTTCACAGGGCATCCGTGCACTCAGTGTCCCCTGGAGCTGCCTGTGAACTCTGACCCTGCCCAGCTTCTTTGGCTTATGGCAGTTGCCTCTTAGACATTTCGTCATTTTAGCTTGTTACCTTATATTCTCTTTTTTTGTTCCTGTTTGACTTTCTGAAATATCCTCCCCACTATGTCATTTTTCCTACTTTAGTATGTAAAAGAGGATTTTGACTTTGCTTTTTCTCCAGTTGATCTAGAAGCTCCCTCCCATCCCCCAGATGTAAAATCCTGATTCTCACTTAGCATCCAAAGAAAGAAACAGTTTTGCTCGTCCAGGTAGCTCTCCCAGCCTCCACGTTCAAACGAGCTTCCAGCTCCTGCAACGATGGTATACAGGTGCCCCCGAGGCCCCATTTGTTGTGCTCTGTGGTTTTCTATGCACCATCAGCCTTTCTTGACAGATCGTTTCTGTTTCTACCTTGGCATCCCTTTTATGAGGGCCAGTTGAAGTTTCATGCAGATGGGGTGGAGGGCCCTGGTTTCTCTTGGCAGACAAAGGTGTTAAATACAAGATGCTTACGAAGATCTAGACGGCCATCAGGCTGTTTCTGACGTCGGCCGTGGTCACGATCTCAGTATTCGGAGGGCATGGGTTGTGTGCTCTTCTGTTCTCCAGCCTGCTCTCATTCAAGCTTCGTGCTATCACACAGCCTGTTAGACCCATTCTTCTTCTCGCACTTTCTGTCATTCCAGGAGTCTCAACAATACATAGTTTAACATTTAATTAGGGATAATACATCATGAGTTCCTCCAGGGTGAGACTGTCTGTTCTGCTTCTGTTTACCGCAGCACCCAACACAGCAAATGCTCAATATTTTTGGATGGATTATGGTTGATACGAGATACCTAGGATGTACACAAAAATCCTCATGACCCCAGTAGTACTCTGTGACCTACTAATTTCCTATCATTCAACCTTCTGTGAATACTGTATCATCTAACTGAGCTGAAAATGTGGCCTTTTGTGAATTCCTTTAAAATGTGTGATATTATTGGCTTCTGAAAAGAATCAACAAACTCTTCTTTACAATGCAGATAGTTTTGAGGTTTTATTAGAATACATGTAGATGACCCATAAAAACAGACCTTCAGGAATTTCTCATCGAGACAGGCATGACACTTTTGCAGCAATTGAAAGAGAAGAGTGAAAAAGTTGGCTTAAAGCTCAACATTCAGAAAACTAAGATCATGGCATCTGGTCCCATCACTTCATGGGAAATAGATGGGGAAACAGTGGAAACAGTGTCAGACTTTATTTTTTGGGGGCTCCAAAATCACTGCAGATGGTGACTGCAGCCATGAAATTAAAAGATGCTTACTCCTTGGAAGGAAAGTTATGACCAACCTAGACAGCATATTCAAAAGCAGAGATATTACTTTGCCAACAAAGGTCTGTCTAGTCAAGGCTATGGTTTTTCCAGTGGTCATGTATGGATGTGAGAGTTGAACTGTGAAGAAAGCTGAGCGCCGAAGAATTGATGCTTTTGAACTGTGGCGTTGGAGAAGACTCTTGAGAGTCCCTTGGGCTGCAAGGAGATCCAACCAGTCTATTCTGAAGGAGATCAGTCCTGGGTATTCTTTGGAAGGAATGATGCTGAAGCTGAAACTCCAGTTCTTTGGCCACCTGATGCAAAGAGTTGACTCATTGGAAAAGACCCTGATGCTGGGAGGGATTGGGGGCAGGAGGAGAAGGGGACGACAGAGGATGAGATGGCTGGATTGCATCACCGACTCAATGGACATGAGTTTGAGTGAACTCCTGGAGTTGGTGATGGACAGGGAGGCCTGGTGTGCTGCAATTCATGGGATCGCAGAGTCGGACACGACTGAGCAACTGAACTGAACTGAACTGAAAGATTATCATACTAACTGAAGCAACTCAGAAAGAGAAAGACAAATACCATATGATATCACTTATATGTGGAATCTAAAATATGACACGAATGAACTTAGCTATGAAACAGAAACAGACTCACAGACACAGAGAACAGACTTGGAGTTGCCAAGGGAGAGGGAGGTTGGAGAAAGAAGGACTGGGAGTTTGGGATTAGCAGACGCAGGTTATTATATATAGAATGGATAAACAACAAGGTCCTACTGTATAGCACAGGGAACTATATTCAGTATCCTGTGATAAACCAGAATGAAAAATAATATGTATATATACATGTATAATTGAATCCGTTTTATATACAGCAAAAATAAGCACATTATTAATAAAATTTAAAAGTTTTTTAAAAGGCACAACATTCAGATAGCAATGTAAAACAGCACTCATGTACTCATGTGATTGAATGCCAGAGCTGGGGGTCTGTGGGCAGCAGCTCTTGTCCAGAGCGTGTGTAAGGGGGTGGGCATTCAATTTAATTGCCACCTCCTTCACAGCGGTTTCTCTTAGCCTTGCATTCCATACTGAAGGACACCCTGCCTCCTGTCCTCCAGAGATTTCATGGGTACAATTGGCATCAGTAAAGCAAAGCGAAGAATGGACCCAGGCAGTGAGCACAGCTCGAGCAAATGCTAGAAGGCTAGAGAAAGGCTGGTGGTCAGGCTCAAGAGGATAACTGAAGATGAGATTGAAAGGGGAGTTGTTTGGGGGGGAATCCGAAAGGTCAGATGGAAGAGCATACAGTTTGCTCTCTAAAGCAGGTCATCGCTACTGGAAACATGGTCCATGTCAGGAACATTTACCCAAAGACTCTTCAGCCTCCCTGGAATAGAGGATCCAGAAAGATCATCAAGCTGAGGAAAGAGGAGAGGTGGTATCAGCAGAGAGGACAGGAGAAGTGGTATTAGTTTTCCCTTTTGCTTTGAGTCTCAGAATTTTTACCACAAAGATGACCCTTTTACCCAGAGGTTCTTAAGCCCTGGCCTCCTACACTTGTTAAAGAAATGATGGTGCCATCCAGATACCTACTAGCATGGCTGAGGTTTTCAAAACTCCGCTGAACTGGAAGGCTGCTGATCATCCACTGTGGATGAGCTCTAGGGTCCTCACTCACAGGAGCCAAATATTTCCTGCTCTGTCAGAGCAAGGAAACTGGAGGGCTTGTTTTCCATTGTAGTCTGATTTCCAGCTTTGATGACTAAAATTCCGTCAAAATACTGGAACACCCCCAACCAAGTATTGTAGGTGCCTGAACTCACATCCTTAAAGGTATATTCTGAAATACATTGATTCACCCAAAACAGCTGTTATTCTTGAGATTTGGTGTCTCTCAGAAATCAAAAGTTTGTTTTCAGGATTCAAGAGATATCTTCCTTTAGAGTAGAAAAAGTTGTCTCCCTGGTTAGGAGCTCTAAATAAAGAGGTCTTTCATCACAGTTCCAAGCCACATTCAAAATAGGTGGCCCAGAACAGCCTCCAAGGGGCATGCTGGATGCACCTGTGGGTTATTTCCTTTTCTCACCATCCCCTGAGTTAGCATGAAAAGTGTGTTTCAGCCCCACAGAAACTGGACACAGCCTGCCAGTCATTGGTGGAAATTTCTGCCTCACCTGCTTCAGCAGCAGTGCTACCAGAGATGACTCCACTGTCCAAAATAACCCCCTAGGGGACTCCCCCTGGTGGTGCAGTGGTTAAGACTCTACATAGTAAATGCAGGGGCACAGGTTCAGTCCCTGTTTGGGGAATTAAGATCCCTCATGCCAAGTGCAATGGCCAAAAAAAAAGTCAGAAGAGGCCCCTGCCTTCATGCTTCATAGTCTCTATGCTGGACATAGTGCCCTTCTCATAGGAGGCTTACATCCAATACCATTGATGTCATTTGCAAGCCTGGTGCCCGAGTTCCCACGGAAGGCTGTTGAAGGTGGCAGGGCAAGAGCCCAGTAGATCCAGGCAAAAATGGCAACCTTGGCCACACTGATGGTTGGACTCCCTCTTCATTCCTTCCTTTGATGATGGGAAGCACATAGAGATAAGGTGAGAACTAGGTGGGAGAATAGCTGAGTGACATCAGTTTGACTTCACACGCAGATCTAGGAGTATACTGATTTCTGCAACCTTGATTACTGCAGAGCTGTGTGTTCTGTCTGCTAGTCCTTTAACTCCGGGGCAGCCATGGTCCGGCTCACATACGGAAGGTTGGTGGCCGCTGTTTAAGTCCTCGCAGAGCACAGATGGCGCCTGCATTGCATCAGCATTGACTCTTGCCCATTGGCAGAGCCCGTTGTGGAAACAGGAGGAGGGAAGAGAAATCAGGAATACATGGTCTCTTTGGCAAAACGTCTGGTTCCCATATATGCGTTTACCCTGGCTTACTGTACAGCCTTGGATAACCCAGTCAGCATGTCTTGGCTTCTGTTTTAGGGTGGATAGTAAAGGACTTAGATGGAGGAAACTAAAGACAGTAGAAATACTGTCCCTGCTGTCATCTAAACCATGCTTGTAAGGCAAAGTCTGTAGCTTTGTTCTTCTGTAAGCCACAGTAACACCCACTTCCATTGCAAATGGAAAAGCTCTGTTTGAAAAGACGATACACATCTTTTTAGAATTGTTAGTGTTTGTCTCAAAAGCCTTTTAGATGTATTATCTGAATTTATTCAGCATGTCCCTATTTATTTATTCCTATTTTGCAAATGAAAGATTGGCAGTACTTGCCCAGGTTGTCAGCGTTAGATTATTTTCCCCACCAAAGACCAGTGATTCTCCCTTGGTGGCACCGAGTCCTCATGGCGATTGGCGTGTTAGTGGAATGTAAACCCACTTGCTTCCAGAGGTCAAGAAGAAAATGACGTTTTCCATAAGAGACGTGTGATCTGTCGGTTCTTCAGTGTTTATTTCAGATGGAGAATATGACTTCACTTCTTGAAAGGAAAGAAAAAAATAAAAATTCCCTAGCCAGGCATGACAGATATCTTAAACTATGTGATGGATTGTCATGTGAAACGAGGACTCAGGTTACCTGTCTGCTTGCCCCAGCAGGCATTACTAGGGTTAGTTCAATTCAGTTCAGCGAATAGTTATTGAGGACCTCCCGTGCATAAGGATCATGCTTTAAACTGAAAGTGGGGGGGGGGGGGGGCGGGGGGAGGGACAAATATCCTGCTAATCTCATGACACTGATTATTGCAGAAGCAAGCAGGTTTGACGTTGGCAGGAAAGTGCAGAGTATTTGGTGAATCACTTGATAAACCAAGGAGAAGTAGAAGACAGAAGCAATGCTTATTTGGATGAAGCAGGAGTCATTAAGAAACTGAGCTGGAGATTATTGCCAGAGTGATTAATAGAATTTCTCAGATAGCTCAAGGAACTGCGCGAGCAAAAGGGCATGACATGGAGATATGGCCATGAGAAGGAATTCTTTATTCAAATGAAAAATGTGACCAGCTGGGCAGAAAAGCAGAGCAGCAGCATGTATCCAGAAACTGTAAGCAAGTCGAGAAACCCGAGGGCAGGAGCCTTCTAAAGAGAACTAGGAGGAAATAGGAGAGAAACGAAATTGACAGTGTAGGAGGAACTCCTTATGGATTATATAGTCGGAGCAATTACGGACTCCAGGTTTCAATTCCCATTTACAAAATTAGGGCAAAGGAGATGCATGGTACAGAACTCCAACTATATAAGTAGCTTTCAGAATTCTCCTCAACTAACAGAATACCTGAGCGGTTATTGATTTGCCCTATTGGTGGTTTCACCTTTAGAGGATAGACAGTTCAAGACTAGAATTGCTACTTTGGTCCTAACACTGACTAACTAAAATGAACTGACAAGAGTATACACAAGAGAATCCTTAGAAGAAACCGTATCATTTTAGAGAACATGATAGTCAAAGAGGAGATTTTGCACTGTCCATAATTATTTCAAGACCTGTTCTTATTTTGATTTTAAAAAGCACAACATGAATTTACCATTTTAACCATTTTTAAGTGTCCTATACAATGTTCAATAAACATCTTACTTTAAAAATAGTCCTTTTTTGATAGTAGCTGTCCTGATGTGTCAGAGGTGATCTCTTATTGTGGTTTTGACTTGCATTTCTTTCAGATTCTTGAGAATCTTTTCTTTCAGTTTCTTGAGGATCTTTTCATATGCTTCTTGGCAATTTGTCCGTCTCCTTTGGAAAAATACCTATTCAAGTCCTTTGCCTTTTGAAAAAACCCAAATTATTTGATTTTTGTTGTTGAGTTATAGGAGTTCCTTATATTATTGATATTAACCCCTTACTAAATATACGATTCACAAATCTCTTCTCTCATTCCATAAGTTGCCTTTCACTCTGTTGTGTCTTTTTAAGATTATGTATTATTTCCGCGTCGGGTCTTAGTTGGAGCCTGTAGGATTTTCACTGAATCATGTGAGCTCTTTCATTGCATTGCACAGACTCTCTAGTTATGACATAGGGGCTTAGTTGCTCTGTAGCATGTGGGATCTTAGTTCCCCAACCAGGGGTCGAACCCACATCCCATGCTTTGCAAGGCGTTTTCTTAACCACTGGACCACCAGAGAGGTCCTTCTGTTGTGTCTTTTCACGCACGAACGTTTTTAAATTTTATGTAGTCCCAGTTGCCTCTGTTTGCTTCTGCTGCCTGTGGTGGTGTCATATCCAGGAAATTATCGCCAAATCTGGTGTCATGAAGTTTCTGCCTTGTGTTTTCCTTTAGAAGTTTTCTGGTTTGGGGTTCACGACCTTTTGAAATTCTTTTTTAAAATCAGAAAAAATGTAGAAATTACGCCTATGTAGGGAAAGATGACTCAGGACGGCTATGAATGTCCAAAACAAAGTTCAGATGAGGACCTTTTTTATTTTTTTTCTACAAAGGATGGTAATTGTGCCAGCAGTTCTCTGTTTTGCTCAGATTTTTTTGAACGGTAGGAAAATATGAAGAACTATGAATAGGTAAGTGTGCCCAGTCCCTTCGGTTGTGTCTGATGCTTTGTGACCCTATGGGCCGTAGCCTGCTGGGCTCCTCTGTCCATGGGATTCTCCAGGCAGGAATACTGGAGGTGGTTGCCGTTGCCTCTTCCAGGGGATCTTTCCAATCCAGGGATCAAACACATATCTCTTACTTCTCCTGCATTGGCATGTGGGTTCTTTACCACTCGGGCCACCTGGGAAGCCCATGAAAAGGTATACAGGACCTGCAAAAACAGTATCAAGAAAACCCAAGCTCAAAATGAGTGGAAACCTTTCAAAGAGGGAGAGAGAAAAGAAATGTATTGTGCTATGTGGAGCAAAAAGATAAGGAGACCAACAGCTACTCTTTGGGGCTGACCATTTAGTATTGAGGATGACAGAGAGCCCTGAATTACCTCTATATTGTATGTCATAGAGAATGTTCAGTAGGTGGAAAACTGAGGAAAAACTTGGAGAAAGAATTGGAAACCCCAGGTAGAAGGAAACACCTAAGCCCCCCATCTGGATGAAGTCTCCCAAAGGACAAGCAAGTCATAATGATGGCCCAACTTGTTAAGGTCAAAATCTTTGAGAAACTGTGACGCCCAGGAAAACATCGGAAATCTGGAGGTGCAGATATGGCATTACAGGTTTTTTAAAAAGGAAGAAAGTGAATCTTAAAAAGTTTTCCTGGAGAACAATTTACATAATAAGAACAGTTTCTGAATATTGACACGGGTGTACACTCGGGTTAAGAAACCAGTTTGGTATGATTAAGATGGACATGTGGCTTATCGGTAGCAAATGCTTGGGGGAAAAAAAAAAGCAGCAGCTCAGAGATGGTAATTGGTACCAACATAAGTAATAAGTGGCAGTGAAATAAACCTTCATAGAAAATAGACTCTAGACAAAGAGAGGTGATAGTTCTGTCCTCTGTTCTAGTGACTGGAGCATCGACTCAGTCCAGGTATCTTGCTGGAGATGTAGTCAAGCTCAAGATGTTTCAGAGGGCAGTGAGGTGGGGAGAGGGGCTGGTAACTGGTTAGGTTTCAGGGATGGGTTGCTGCTGCTAAGTCGCTCCAGTCATGTCTGACTCTGTGCGACCCCATAGACGGCGGCCCACCAGGCTCCCCCGTCCCTAGGATTCTCCAGGCAAGAACACTGGAGTGGGTTGCCATTTCCTTCTCCAATGCATGAAAGTGAAAAGTGAAAGTGAAGTTGCTCAGGGATGGGAATTTTGGCTTAATAGGAAGCACCCAGGTGGCGCTAGTGGTAAGGAATGTGCCTGCCCGATGCAGGAGACTCAAGAGACGTGGATTCAGTCCCTAGATCTGGAAGATCCCCCGGTGTAGGAAATGGCAGCCTGCCCCAGCATTCATGCCTGGAAAATCCCATGGACAGAGGAGCCTGGCAGACTACAGTCATGGGGTCGCAGAGTTGGACGTGACTGAGCGCAGGAAGAACTGTTAGAAGGCTCTGATGAGAAACTAAACTTCTCAAAACTAGAAGCTTTAAAAACTGTTTTGTGTTATCTGGTTGAACATCAAATGGTTGATGGTTGGTTTGAAATGACTAGAGGGGTCTAGGAGGTAAAACCAAACCTTGACTCAAGAAAATTCTAGTCTGTGAAGATCATTAGTTTCCTAAAAGAGGGGAGGGGTCATTCAAATGGAAATTAGGTAATTTTTTAAACCTTCTAAAAAATAATTTTCTGTTGGAGGTGGTTTTTCAAATGAAACTGTAAACCTCGATGCAGGTTTTACTACTTGTTTACCAGTGAGTAGGATGCTTTTCACTTTCATTTTACACTGAAAAATGTAAAAAGTTACTGCTATTTTATACCTATTTTAAGATCTACAGTTATACTGAAATTGAATTTTTAAAAATTACTCCATGAGCTTCATTACATAATCTTTCAGAAGAGAGACTTTCTGTTTTTATTGTATGCTTTTAGAGTAAATATGAATACAGTACCTTCTATTTGAATCACCTGTGACTCTTGCCCATCATTTAGCTGGGAAACATAACTGTCGGGTAACTGAAGGCAAAAATAATTAAGGCCACACATGAAGCAGTGAGATGAGGAGGTAAAACCACCCAGGTGAAGTGAAGGTTCCATAGGGCTGAAGCGTTGCCAGTTTCCAGGAAAGACGATGATGAATGTTTGCGTTTCCTTCCCTGTTCTCTTCACCCAGATACCTCAGGGGCAGTTTCAACTGTTAGGTAACCCCAAGATCATTTGGAGTCAATGGACACAGGCAGGGGTCACGTGACACGCCCCCTAGACATGAGCCCTACCAGGCTGCCTTTCCCATCTGGAACAAAGCTTTGGGGTAACATAGCCCCCCACCAGAAAGGCATTTCTGCTTTGATGTCTTCCAGATGCCAAGAACTAAAGCTGAGCTGAGCTTGCTGGTTTATCAAATTCCTATATGATAGAAGAGCTCCCTTGACTTACCAGGTTTCATCAGGCAAAGAAGGGACTTAGCAGTTTTCATCCTTCTTCAGGAGAAATCTAGGCACTGAATCTGAATCATATAAATGATGATAGAACCAGATGTGAGATTCACCCTTCTTCCTACTGGGGAAGTACCACATCCAGTTGGCCAGACTCCTTTGGATAGAGCTGTAGAAAAGTGACTGTTATAGAGAATGTAATAAAACATACAATCCTGGGTGTCCATGTGAAATATCATTTCTTTTCTGGTTCACTTCAGAGAAACAACAGCCAGTATGAAAGGAGCAGGAAGATATTTAAAATGGATAACAAACAAGGACCAACTGTATCGCACACGGAACTCTACTCAGTATGATGTGCAGCCTGACTGGGAGGAGACTCTGGGGGAGAATGGATGCATATATACGTATAGCTGAGTCCCTTTGCTGTCCACCTGCGACTCTCACAGTATTGTTAACTATACTCCGGTATAGTTTAAAAACTAAATGTTTAAAAACATTTTTTTTTTAATGAAAGGAGCAGGAGAGTTGAACTTTGCATTCAGAAGCCTTTACTGAAGCCCTGGCTGACGAGCCATGTGACTTTGGGGAAAATCCCTTCACCTTTCTGGGCTTCACCTCATTTGGCTTCCTTGTCTGTAAAATGGATGAGGATTGAGTCAGGGAAACAGAAACCATGCCAGGTGTTTCAAACAGAGGGGGTTAAGACAGGGAATTGGTTAAACAGGTGTTGGAAAACTGAAAGAACAGGAAGTGGAAGGAGACTCAAGCCAGTGATTAATGATGGCAGGTTGCGGCTCCCACTCCCAGGGCTGGAGGGATAAAAGTGGCCTCTGAGCATGGAGGAGGGGCTGCATCAGGGAGGAGACCACCACTTCCAGACACCCCACCAGGGAAGGAAAGAAAACGGGAAGAATCAGGAACTATAACTGCTTTCTTCCTACCTCTCATCTCCCACCAGTGCCCCTATGGGCAGAATAAGTCACCTGACAAAGAAGCCTGGTTTAAAAACAAAGCTTAAAGAGAAAGTGTAAAAACTAATCTAGCTTCAGCATTACAGAAGGAAACATAAAGAGAATGGGCATGATTGTGATACACAGGAGAGATGCTAAGAGAGTAAATCCTAGAAATTCTCATCATAAGGAGAATCTTTTTTTCTTTTTATTGTGTCTTATATGAGAAGATGATGTGTTAGTTGCTCGGTCATGTCCGATTCTTTGTGACCCATGGACAACAGCCTACCGGACTCCTCTGTCCATGGAATTCTCCAGGCAAGAATACTGGAGTGGGTAGCCATCCCTTTCTCCAGGGGCTCTTCCTCACCCAGGGATCAAATCTGCAATGGAGGCAGATTCGTCACCATCTTAGCCACCAGGGAAGCACAAGAAGATGATGTTAGCTGAAACTACTGTGGTCATAATTTCACAGTATATGTCCATCCAACCATCACACTGTACACCTCAAACTTATACAGGAATGTATGTCAATTGTTTCTCAGTACAAGTAAGGGAAAAGCAAAAGAAGAGTGGGTGTGAGTCTGAAAGACAATAGGAAATAATCAGCATATGAGTTTATAATATCAGACTAAAATTAAGTGATAGAAATCAAAGTTAGTAGTTTGGTTAGAACTATTGAGATGGTCCTGTTACGTTTGTATTGAAGTAATACTACTAGGACTTCCCCACAGTCCTGTGGTTAAGACTTTACCTTCCAATGCAAGCGGTGCAGGTTTGATCCCTGATCAGGAAGCCAAGATCCCACATGCCTCATGGCCAAAAAAACCAAAGACACAAAACAGAAGCAATATTACAATAAATTCAATGAAGACTTTAAAAATGGTCCACATCAAAAAAAAATCTTTAAGTAAGTAAAGTAGTACAACTACTTCAATTCATAGATAGGTAGGGATGGATACATAGATAGATTTGTTTCTGATATAGACAGTTTCTGAATAATTTTTTGTTGAAGTTTTTGAAATTAAAAAAGCTTGTCTTAGTTCATTATTTAGGAAAACTACAAGATGTATTCAATACATTTCTGCAGACCCTTGCAGAAGAAATCATAGCAGCAGCATGGATTACTGTAGGATTCTTCCTCGAGAGTTCCTGGGAATTAATTTTAGAGTCTGGATCTGTGAACTGACTCAAATGTGGGATCATGACCCTATCATGGAGACTCAAGCAGGGCCTCTGTCCACTTAACCTACATGATCTTCTTTTCTTTTTTCACCAATCAAAAAGTTTCTTCGTGCTGACTGTATTTCAGTCCAAGATACCCATAACCCCGAGAGTCACTTGACCTACACTGCTGATCCCCAGTAGCTGTGTCCCTAAACCCTTGGAGTTTCACTCAGATGGATTGCACTGGCTCAACCCTCGGATGACATCACCCCACTGAGATCACCATTTCAGCAGCTGGGCATAGACAGCAAGTGCGTGTTTATAGGGCCAGATCACGGGCTTTTGACCTATGTCATTGCCTAGGGTCCCATGCTCAGAAGGACCTTGTCATCCTCTTTTCAGATTTTTTTAAATTTGGATCTTAGCTGTATGATGCAGGCTCTTCACTGCCATGTGTGGAATCTTCGTCGCCACATGTGGGATCTTTAGTTGTGACATGCTGAATCGAGGTCCCCGACCAGGGATTGAACCCGGGCCCCCTGCGTTGGGAGTGTGGAGTCTTAACCACTGAACCTCCAAGGAAGTCCCACCATGTCATCCATCATCTTGAAGTTCTCAACCTCCAAACAGTAAGACCATGCTTCTACTTTGCACTTGGCCCTGCAAGTCTGATAGGCAGTCCTGGGCTGGAAGGACAGGTGTGATTAGAGGCCCAGGAAAGGCCTGACTGAGAAAATGGCATTTGAAGAATGAGCCAGGCCTTTCTTATTGTGATGAACTTCAGCTCAGCGTTCAAAAGGTCATCTCTTCTAGGAAGGCTATGCGGACACCCTTAGCGATTACTACCCCTAGCTTGGTCCTGCCTTAGCAAGCTGCAAATACCTGTTACATACTTACATTACATTCTAGACATTTGTACTGAACATCTGTCTCTGTTCAGTGAAATGTTAGCTTTTTGGAGAAGGAGACTGTATGTTATTCATTTTTGTAATAACAGCAATAATAATTGCTGTTACTTAATGCTAGAAGCTGTTCTATAGGTTTTACTACAAGGCAGGCACTGTTGGTCTTCCAGTTGGAGAGAAACTGAAGCATATAACAATTAAGTAAGCAGTTCAAGTTACCTGGTACATTGTAGAACTGGGATTTGGATGAAAGACACCTGGTACCCTCAGATGTCATACAGTGCATAGTCAGTGCCCACTATGTGGTCAGTGAATGAATGAATGAGTAAACAAAAAAGTCAATGATTAAATGATCAGATAAGTCTCAGGGACAGATTTACAAGCAGGAGAGGAACTTTATATTGTGTCTGGAAACCCCAATTCAAGTCTGCACAGGAGAGAAAAGATGCTCAATTTCATGCTTGTAAGCTACATTCGCTAATAGATTTTAAAAAACCCACCATATGAAATTATATACTCGTAGATATAAATCAGCTTGCTTTAGCTTTTGTATTGTTACTTTAGGAATGGAAAGATTGATTTCTCTGGCTCTATCGTTAACTAAAATTAATACTAAAATAACCAGAAGTTCTATTGAAATAGTGAGGTTAATTTAACAAACACATCCTGAATGTAGTATGCTTGTATAGCATGCTGCTTTGGGGAGACACATGTGATAATATGGATATTAATTTTAGAAAATTAAGATTAGAAGCAATGCTTCATCTCTAAATCAGTCTTCAGCCTGCAGAATAGGATGCAGCGTGGTGCGGGGGTGGAAAGGAGGAGTGAGTTGTCATCAGTGTTGTTCTCTTTATTTGACAAGTGCCTTGCTGTGCAAATACAACCCAAGTCAGTGTTTTCAAAAACCGATTGGCAAAGCTTTGCTACCTTCTCTTCCCCGTTCCGGGAGAGGAGGAGAGCTCTAGCTTCACTGGGATGTAATGTTGCTGAAGATAAAAGAGTCCATGTTTTGTGAGGCTGGGATTATGGAACCTTGGGCACGTGCCACCCCTCTCCTGGGGTGCAGTCCCCAGATCTCCTGACCCATCTGATCAGCCGTGGGCAGATCAGTGCTACAACCGTGAATGTATACTGCCAACAGCAGCTGAGAAGGGACATCCTTGGTGGTCCAGTGGTTAGGCCTCCATCTTCCAATTCAGGGGGTAAGGAACTAAGATTGGGGAACTAAGATCACACATGCTATAGAGTGTGGCCAAAAGTTTTTTAAAACTTGAAAAATTGAAAAGAAAACTAAAAGAACCATCAGAGGAGACCTTCATCACATGGCTCGAGTATGGAATGCTGTTCATGTGTCATAAAAATTCCCAAACCCTATTTTCAATTTATGCCTGCAGCCCAACTGCCTGATCCCTATAATAGTCCAGAGCAATGAAATTGTTGAGAAGTTTCCTTTCACCAGCTCTGTCCAGCAGCACACGGGGCACATTCTCAGAGGATAAACCCCCCAGTCCTACTAACAGCCCCTAAGCATCTCCTCTGTTCCCTACGTTTTCATCACTTCATCTCCCTTTCTTCTCCAGCAGAGAGATTGTACATCAGAACCCTGGGGGAACAAAGGGTGGAGGCTCATAGCTTCAGTGGGTTACATTTTCAACCTATGAATGGCACATGGATGCGCACCACAGGGTGCAACTCTGGTGGTCCGACCTTGTTTCTTTCAGACCCAAAACCCAAAGGTCAGTGCCACTTGCCTCGTGTGTGCTAACTGTTGACTGAGGTCACAGCCTCCTTGGGAGCAACCAGAGAGCAAGGCAAGGTTATTTGCTGACCTCTCGTGGACCTCGGTCCCACAGGGCACACTCCATTGTGCCCAGTGTGTGAGCCAGTCTCATCTTTAGCACAATGCATATTGCACACTATGTGGTGAAATAAATACTCTTCAAAACGATCCAACAGCCAAGGCAAACTTCCCTGGCAGTCCAATGGTAAACACTCTGCACTTCCACTGCAAGCGACGTGGGTTCCAGCCCTGGGTGGGGAACTAGGATCCCACGTGCCTTGAGGCACGGCAAAAAAAAAAAAAATTCTAAAAAATGATCCAACCTAAATATTACTTTCATAATGTGAGACTGTTATCCCAGGTGCCCCTAATACTGTATTTTGCATCTGTTCATCATTCCTTTAGACCATTCCTGACAGTAATTCTGAGCCTAGATATGTCTGCTTCCCTTAGAGCAGTGGAGCACAGCTCCATTAACACCAGTGAGCTGGGACTGGCTTGCTATTTCTCATTACTTCATTCCATTGTAACTTGGTGATCATTACCTTTTTAAATAACATTTTTATGGGTCATTAGTTTTGTGTGTGATTCTCCACCTCCTACCCCCATCTTATTTTCCCCATTATCAGAGCCTTATTTGTTACAAACAGAATGTAAATAACAGTGCAGGCTTGTGGCCCAGTTTCATAAACATCCAGCTTCACATTGGTACCTGGGTATTTGCCGTTGGTACCTGGATATTTGTTTTCTGAGGACAAAGTGAGGTGAAATAATTCCTGAAAGTGGAAAGACAGTGCAAGCTACTCAAGATGGGGGATAAACCAATACTGAGAAAGCCTCTGCCTGTTTTAACACTGGCCTACATGCACCAGAGATGGGCTGCTGGGAGGGATGGGTGTTGCAGTTCAGAAGGTACCCATTGTATCAAAGCAACCCTTGACCCAGATCAGACCTGTATGTGCATGTATGCATGCGAAGTTGCTTCTGTCATGTCCAACTCTGTGTGACCCTATGGACTGTAGCCCACTAGGCTCCTCTGTCCATGGGATTCTCCAGGCAAGAATCCTGGAGTGGGTTGCTATACCCTGCTCCAGGGGATCTTCCTGACCCAGGTATGGAATCCAGGTCTCTTATGCCTCCCACATTGGCAAGAGGGTTCTTTACCTCTAGCACCACCTGGGAAGCCCAGATCCGACTCCATTGGAGGCCATTCAGTGCATTCCAGGTGTCCTGACTACACGTGTTCAAGAGACCATATGGACCTCAGCCATCTCCTCTTCTGAACTGGTCAGGATTTCTCAGCTGACAACTCATCATGTCAACTGTTAAAACAGGCAGAGGCTTTCTCAGTATTGGTTTATCCCCCATCTTGAGTAGCTTGCACTGTCTTTCCACTTTCAGGAATCATTTCACATCACATTGTCCTCAGAAAACAAATATCCATGTCAGCTCTTGTGACAGCCTTTCCATTCTTTTTTTTTTCTTTTGGTTTTCTGTTTTTGTTTTTGGCTACACTGGGTCAGTTGTGGCATGCTGGATCTTTAGTTGCAGCATGCGAACTCTTAAGTTGTAGCATGTGGAAACTAGTTCCCTGACCAGGGGTTGAATCCAGGCCCCCTGCATTGGGGAGCTCAGAATCTTAGCCACTGGACGCCCAGCCCTCTCAGTGTTAACAAGGTTACTTAAAATTAACTTGTTCATATATCTCTTCTCCAGAGCTAAATCATGAGTTTATTAAGGACAGTGCTGAGTCTTAGACTTAACCATTCCTCATAGCACTAGTTGGAATCCCAGCTCTCCACTTATGAGCTCTATGCCTTGGATGCATTCCTTCATCTCCTTGCTTCTCAGTTTCCTTGGCTACAAAAAGCATGGCAATCCTGCCTGCCTTGCAGTACGTTAGGAGAACCAGCTAGAATGGTGCTAGGCAGTAACAGGAGCTTGGTGAATAATAATTGATTCACTAGACAAAAGCCTGCACACAGAAGCTGAACAAAATGTAGCAGAATTGAATATAACAAAACATGATTTAACCTCATGGGAGGGAAGAGCTAATTATGGTTGCTTAAGATTTCGTGGTGAGGACACCATTTCCTCTGACCTGGGCTTGAATGACTGTTTACAGCCCTGTTTTTATTCTTGACTTGTTCGTGAGCATGTGACCATCATTTCAAGCTCGTCATGTCTCCTGAACCCAAAAGGATTGGTGAACTGACTTGGGATGTAGAGACTGTGCTTATTGGCATTCTTGGCCCCACTCCTACATTTAAGGAACAGCCTGGCCCTAAGTGGAGAGCTTCCTGCAGCTCCTTGCTGCCCTGAGGCAGGTGGTGGCTCCCAGGACTGATCTAGTGACACCCATGGATGTCTGTTAGCCTCTTTAGGAATTTTCTTCAACGCAGTCATAATGGGGGCAGTGGTGCAGCTTACTGAGACCATATCAACATTAAAAAAAAAACAATGGGGATGAGAGTGTAAGGAGCGCTGTATGAAAAAATAAATAAATAGCTTTGAGATGAGTTTCCCAGATTTCCCATATAATGAGCGCATCTGCCAGAACTCAAGATGTGTATTATGCACTCTGCAACTGGCAGATTGCCTTGGGGGGGAGCAGAGGATGCTTCCTGATGAAGGAATCAAATCTGTCTTGATTCTGCCACTTTCTCTTTGTGGTGGAGCCACGTTACAATGAAGAAATGGGTCCTGTGACATTCTCTGCAACCTTCTTTAGTTACTTATCAGTATGCACTTCCTTATCTTACACCCCCTTTTAAAGGTTCCTAGGAGAAAAGTACATAAAACAGACATCTGCTGAATCTGTTGCCATGTCAACTTAGTAGAACAAACGTGGTCAGATGTGCTCCCTTTCGATATGGGTACTAGGGGTGAGTGAGTGAGTGAAAGTCACTCAGTCCTGTCCGACTCTTTGTGATACTGTGGACTATACAGTCCACAGAATTCTCCAGGCCAGAATACTGGAGTGGGTAGCCTTTCCCTTCTCCAGGGGATCTTCCCAACCCAAGAATCAAACCCAGGTCTCCCACTTTGCAGGCGGGTTCTTTACCAACTGAGCTACAGGGAAGCCCACAGGTAGTAGGGGACACAGCAAATAAGCACCCTCGCCCACTGTTGATTAGTTAATTGGTGTAGTTTGTTGGGTGACACAATGCCTTTCTCCAAAAGTAATCTGAGACCAAACTTACCAAACAAACTGTGTTGTCACTTTGTCAACACTGTAGTTTTATGTTAGGGGCTCAGTTGAACTTCTGACATATTCAGTACTATACCAGCTTTTATCAGATATTTAGAGACCCTAGTTAGATTCAGAGTCACAAAGAGAAATGAAAAAGCCCCTGATCTGAAGAAACTTTGCTGTCCACTGGTTCAGTTCAGTTCAGTCACTCGGTCGTGTCCAACTCTTTGCGACCCCATGAATCGCAGCACGCCAGGCCTCCCTGTCCATCACCAACTTCTGGAGTTCACTCAGACTCACATCCACTGAGCCCGTGATGCCATCCAGCCATCTCATCTTCTGTCGTCCCCTTCTCCTCCTGCCCCCAATCCCTCTCAGCATCAGAGTCTTTTCCAATGAGTCAACTCTTTGCATGAAGTGGCCAAAGTACTGGAGTTTCAGCTTTAGCATCAGTCCTTCCAAAGAACACCCAGGACTGATCTCCTTTAGAATGGACTGGTTGGATCTCCTTGCAGTCCAAGGGACTCTCAAGAGTCTTCTCCAACACCACAGTTGGAAAGCATCAATTCTTCTGTGCTCAGCTTTCTTCACAGTCCAACTCTCATATCCATACATGACTACTGGAAAAATCCATAGCCTTGACTGGTAGAAAGACACAATTAAGTACAATAAAAGGGAGATGGCAGTGATTGCCTTTGCAGAACTATAATGTGAGTCTTTCAGTCATGTGTTTTTGTGGTAGGTTTTTATTGAAAGTATTCAAAAAATATTAACAATTAAAATTCCAGTCATCTCTGTATCTAAGAAATTTACCTTACTAGGCATTCCCTTAGAATGCAGTGATACAGGGACTTCCCTGGTGGTCCAGTGACTGAGACTCCAAGCTCCCAGTGCAGGGGGCCTGGGCTCAATTCCTGCTCCGGGAACCGGATCCCACATGCTGAAACTAAAGAGCCCATATGCCACAACTAAGACCTGATGTAGCCAAATAAATTTTAAAAAGACAAGGTGCAATGCTGTAAAATCAGTGCTGCCTTGGGGAAGACTTACTCCGGCCATGGGGACTGAGAAGATGCTGTCATTCAATCTCTAGGTCTGCAGAGGGCTCCCAGAGGAGCGATGTCTGAGCTGAATTTTGAACAACAGTTTCAGGTCCTCACAAGAGCCTGGGCTATGCTGAATTCTGTTCCTGTAGCAGTCATTTACCAAGCCTGCTGGTTTATCTTGCTCCACATTTATTCCCCTAGCAGAGATTTTTTAATCACTGTTACTATAGCTTCCAGCAAGGACCCCATGACCACTGCTTTCATTTGTTTTGTACATGTGATTCATGAATGTGCCTCCCTTCCCTTCCTTATGGGGTCAGCAGTGCTTGCAAGAACTTAGAGGATGCATGGGTTTGTGTATAGTGTAAGGGCAAAGAGTCGGACACGACTGAGCGACTAAACACAGACACACACAAGGAAGCCTGCCCTGACCACCAGGAGGTTTCATCCATTTCCATCTGAAAAAACAACTGGCCTTAGGCAGCGTATTTCTAACTAAGTCATTCTGCATGTTTGTGTGCATGCACGCATGCCCATGTACACATGCTGTGCATAAATAGCACATTCCCAATCTGTGTAAAATGAAATGGATGAGCAGCACATGACAGTAGGCTCAGCCCCTGAAGATTTACCAGGAAAGAAGACAGCTGTGTGGCAGAGCTGCTGCTTATAATTAGGGAAAGAATTGCCCATGTCCCGTGCCATTCAGCAGCTTCAACCATTTAAACGACAGCCAGTTTGTTTAGTTTTTCAACACCCTCTGCGCCCGCCCCCCCTCCAACCTCGTTTTATGGGCCAAGAGTTAATTTCTTGTTGAGAACACTGCTAAGGACTGTCATCTCTGGTATCATTGTTAAGATGGGATATGACATGATGGCTGGCAAATCTCAACTAGAAACCATGATGAGTGAGCAAAAAAATAGGAGTTGCTTTTAATGTCTCTTTTTAACTTTGTAAGTGAGCAAAAAAACTATTTTCAAAGCCCCATGGACTTTCCGGTTTTTAACAGGGCCATATTGCCGGTTTTGCAGTTGACAAGAAAATTATAACGCTTTCTTTGGCTCGAGCGAGCTGTAAGAAGCGTCGCAGCACTCCTGATGTACAATGGCTCTCAACAGGATGGATGGGGAGAGAAATTAATAGGCGTCCCATTGTTACCGTGCATTTTTGCCAGGATATTTCATTAGTGTAAACACTGAACCCGTTGTCATCTTGTTTAGCCACTTGACCCTGGTGATTTTCAGTTCTGTGTATCGTGATGAGTTGAGCACTGGCGTGCACGAGACAGGCCCTAATTATTGGGAACCGAATCATTGCTGACCCAGGATGAGATTAACTGCTCCTTTGCAGTCTTTATCCTGGGACATTAGCGCTGTCTGGTTATCTTGCTTCAGTTGAGAGATTCGGGACAATAGCAGTGCTGACGGTAACGGTTGGCGATTTCCCTGTTTGTTTTGCAGGTCACGGCCAGGGGGTTTGGGCCGCTGTTGCAATTCGCCTACACCGCCAAGCTGTTACTCAGCAGAGAAAACATCCGCGAGGTCATCCGCTGTGCCGAGTTCCTGCGCATGCACAACCTGGAGGACTCCTGCTTCAGCTTCCTGCAGACCCAGCTCCTGAACAGCGAGGATGGCCTCTTCGTGTGCCGGAAGGATGCTGCGTGCCAGCGCCCGCACGAGGACCCCGAGGACAGCGCGGGAGAGGAGGAGGACGAAGAGGAGGAGACGATGGATTCGGATACGGCCAAGATGGCTTGCCCTAGGGACCAGATGCTTCCAGACCCCATCAGCTTTGAGGCCACCACCATCCCAGTGGCAGAGAAGGAAGAAGTTTTGTTGCCCGAGTCCGATGTGCCCGCGGACACCAAGGAGAGCTCGGCCAAGGACGCGTTAACGCAGTACCCCAGATACAAGAAATACCAGCTTGCATGTACCAAGAATGTCTATAACGCATCATCACACAGTACCTCAGGTTTTGCAAGCACATTCAGTGAAGATCACTCTGGCACCAGCCTCAAACCAGGGCTTGCCGTGGGGCAGATTAAAAGCGAGCCGCCCAGCGAGGAGAACGAAGAAGAGAGCATCACGCTCTGCCTGTCCGGAGATGAGCCTGACGTCAAAGACCGAGCGGGCGACGTGGAAATGGACCGGAAACAGCCCAGCCCCGCCCCCGCTCCTGTCCCCGCGCCCCCTACCGGGGCCGCCTGCCTGGAGAGGTCCAGGGGCGCGCCCTCCCCATCCTGCTTAAGGTCTCTGTTCAGCATAACAAAAAGTGTGGAGTCGTCCGGCTTGCCCGGTACCTCTCAGCAGCACTTTGCCAGGAGTTCAGCGTGCCCTTTTGACAAGGGGATCACTCAGGGTGACCTTAAAACTGACTACGCCCCTTTCCCGGGGAATTACGGACAGCCCCACATGGGCCAGAAGGACGCGTCCAGCTTCACCATGGGGTCGCCCCTCAAGGGGCCTGGCTTGGAGGCTCTCTGTAAACAGGAAGGAGAGCTGGACCGGAGAAGCGTCATCTTCTCCTCCAGCGCCTGTGACCAAGTGAGCACCGCGGTGCACTCGTATTCTGGGGTAAGCGCTCTGGACAAAGACCTCTCCGAGCCGGTGCCAAAGGGCCTGTGGGTGGGGGCCGGTCAGTCCCTCCCCAGCTCACAGGCCTACCCTCACGGTGGGCTGATGGCGGACCACTTGCCGGGAAGGATGCGGCCCAACACTAGCTGCCCGGTGCCAATCAAAGTGTGCCCTCGCTCGCCCCCGTTGGAGACCAGGACAAGGACTTCCAGCTCGTGCTCCTCCTACTCCTACGCGGAGGATGGGAGTGGGGGCTCGCCCTGCAGCCTCCCTCTCTGCGAGTTCTCCTCCTCGCCCTGTTCCCAGGGAGCCAGATTCCTTGCCACAGAACATCAGGAACCAGGCCTGATGGGAGACGGAATGTACAACCAAGTCCGACCCCAGATTAAATGTGAGCAGTCTTACGGAACCAACTCCAGCGACGAATCCGGATCATTCTCGGAAGCAGACAGTGAGTCGTGTCCTGTGCAGGACAGGGGCCAGGAGGTAGGGAACCCGCGTAAATTCAAGCATGTGATCCACCCTCAGTCCTTTATCTGGACTCCCCCTGCCCCCCACCACTGCCAGATTGTTCTTGTTTGCCAAGATTAAAGCTTTACAGTTAAGGGACCGCCTCCCTCATCCTCCCCTGGTAGCTCAGTCGGTAAAGAATCTGCCTGCAATGCAGGAGACTGCCTGCAGTTCAAGAGACCTGGGTTCGAACCCTGTGTGGTGAAGATTCCCCCTGGAGAAAGAAATGGCAACCCACTCCAGTATTCTTGCCATGGGAAATCCCACGGGCAGAGGAGCTTGGCAGGCCATAGTCCATGGTGTCACAGTCAGACACAACTGAGCGACTAAATCACACACCTGCACCCCCGCCCCCCATCCGCAGAGGCAGAATGCTTCAAGGTGATTCAGAATTAACCATTTTGCTCCAGACAGCACTTGAAATTTAATCGAGATTTCAGTCCTCAAAAAGCAGAGGCAAAGAGCTTAGTGGGAAAAAAGTCTGATGCCTGAAAGCGTGTGCAGGTACTTCAGATCAGCCCCCCCCACCCCTGTCTGCTTTGAAAGAATGCCATACCTGTCACCTTCATCCTTGCCCCTCACTTCTTCAGTGAGAAGAAAAATATAAAATTGCTTTCAAAATTGACTGATTGAAACTGGAGAGATTCACAGTAAGCCCATGCTTTCCCAGCACCTTTAAGTTTCCTTGTCAACAGGGACCCTGGAGTCATCCCTTGTCCATTGTGAATGCAGGTGATGGACAGCTCACCATCCATCCTGGCCCCAGTATCACTGAGGAAGCACCTTTGTCGGTCGCATCTAACAGTATCATGGGTCATTGCCCAAGGGCCCCACAAACGGTGAGAGTCATTTTAAGGAGCAGTGGGGTTGAGTAGCAGTTCTTGTCCACACTAAAAGTGAAGTGCTTTCTAGGTGAAAATTCCCAAAGGCTCCATCCATATCTTCCCACTGCTGGGAGAGGAAGCAGGTGCAACTCCAGCCACATCGTGAGCGAGACTCACGTGGCCAAGGAAAGAAAAGAATGGACACCGCAGGTGATCCCCCTTCCCTTGTAACACGAGAAGCTCCCAGAAAGAGCTGAGGGTGTCTGTGTCACGATCTGGTAGTGACTGCCAGGGACCTCACGTGAGACTGCCACCTTGTCTCAGAGCAAGCCCAGTGCCAAGCCCCTCCTGAGAACCGCATCTCTGAAAAACACAGGCAGAAATGAAGCGTGATTCTCATTAGGCCAGTGCACTTCATCCACGTCTGCGCTCCCTGGATATTAGCCTCTAGTAAATCAGGGACGTTAACCCAACCAGACAGCAGAAATGCCACACGGGGTGAGCTGGCTTTTCACAGAGCCACGTGCAGTTTATTCAGCCCTCTGTGAGGTTGGCAAGAAGCACATGAAGGGTTTTGATTGGGCATGTTTTGCAAACAGCTTCCAAAGCTCCCTGTACCAACTACAGACATGCCCTGTGGTCACTTCCTCGCTTTCTACCTAGCCTGGTCCCCACTCCTTCGTTACTGCCTAGCAGAAATGGAAAGAGAAATATACTGAGAGGATTTCGTTTAGCTAAGACACAATAAAAAGGAAATTTGAATGGGAAACTGTTTGAGTACACTGTATCCCCTAGGGTTTGGAATGGAGGGTTGGGCTCAGTGTCCCAAGCCAGAGTCACATCTGGGTCCATCACCTGAGAAGGTGGAGGTTTGGTCAGATCAGTTAAAGTTTGTGTTCTCTCTCTCTCTTCACTCATTTCTTTCTCTCTGATCACAACTTGTAGGAGGTTTTCTTTTCTTTCCCCTGAAATTATTCATGAGCATTCCTGGATTCAGAAGCCCACTGAGTCCATTGTCATAATGATTTCTCTAAGGATAAATATCTCGTGAAAAAGACAAATGTCTCTCAGTCTCTCTTTCTTTCTTTTTGTCTCTCTCTTAAGAGGAGCCCCACCATTAACTAAAAAGGGTGTGTGTTCATGACAGCTGCATATGTCCAAGGACCTGTCAGTTTCAGAAAAATCTCCTTTTATCTCTGTTACATCCCCAAAGAGAACTTGAAGTGAATTCTTGAAACTGAATGCCACCAACAAGGGCACAGGTATCTTTCCTGTGTTGAGGCTTTATCGCTTGTCTGCCTTAGAACTTTGCAGGGTTTGTGTTGTTTTGGCTTCACTGAGTCTTAGATGTGGCATGTGGGATCTTCATCATTGCAGTAGATGAACTTCTCTCTGGTTGAAGAAGAGAGAAGGCTCAGTTGCCCCGAGGCGTGTGGGATTTGATTCGCCAACCAGGAATCGAACCCAATTTCCCTGCATCAGAAGGTGGATTCCTAACCACTGGACCATCAGAGAAGTCCCTAGAACTTTTCAGTTTTAAATGAATCAGTGAAATGGAGGAATTATTCAGCCTACACAGTAGTCACGAACAGGACTAGTCTCCCCTCAAAAAATATACAGTATTTTCAAAAATATTTTTATTTTCACTTAAAAAAAAAATGAATCTATTCTTTACATTCCTAAACAGTCTCAAAAGGAATTTTCCAAATTTCAATGCCATTTCAGGAGTCACATTTAGCCCCTCTCAGTAGTACATTTTGGGTAGAATTGTTATAGTAAAGTTAAGGTTTTCCCAATTTGACCGTTTGATTTTCCTAAAGTAGAAGAGATTAGGTTTTCCAAACTGTCCCAGGGACTGAGCATGACTGCTTCTCTTTGAGCTAATTATTTGCTTTGGGGAGTTTCTTTGACCCCAGTGGAAGTGTGGTCTCCAGTAATAACACTGAAAGCAAACCCTTCACAAAGTGAATCATAAATGATTCAGAAGCCAGTATCTCTTGGGCTGATTCTGCCCTGATCTGCTCTCATGTAAGGTTCCAGGTGACTTCTTTTCCAAGTGAACAGAATATTCTGATTTCTAGTTATACTCTCTTTACCCTCCCATCAATGTTGACTTCTCATCCTAAGTATTCTCCAGCTTGAGGAAAGTTTAAATAAGCACACTATTGTCCTTTATCAACAACCATCTTTTTGAAGGTCCTTTTTAAAAATAATCAAGCAGAACATACCAAGCCTGTAATATACCAAATTTATCAGGCTTTCTCTGTGCTTACAATAATATATAAACATATTCACATGTCTATGGGTTTGGGTTTTATTTTAATAGCATTTAGAGTAACCTGGTGGGCTACAGTCCATGAGGTTGCAAAGAGTTGGACACGACTGAGTGACTAAGCACGGCACAACACACATTTAATTACTAAGCAGCTTGCTTGTTGCACATAGCTGTCTACTGTGTACATGCCTCTAGGTCAGCTGTGTAGGGTTAACACAAGCTTCTTTAATATCCTTGGTTCCTGTCATCACAGCTGACTCAGTGATCACCTATCAGCAGACATTTCCATTTCCTGTATTTCCCTCTTACAAACATTGCTGCAATAAACATTCTTGTGAACATATTTATTTAGTGGCGGTGCTTTTATTTTTGTGAGTTAAAGTTCCATAAGTGGGTTAAAGGTTATACTCATTTGTTAAATACTACCTATTTACTTTCTCAAAAGGTGGTAGCAATTCACACATCCTCCAGCAAAACTTACGAGCGTGTCCATTGCCCCCTGTTCTTGCCAGTAGTAGTGGTCACCAGTCCTTTTACATTTGCCAATCTGATGGACAAAACATGATGACTTCTAATGCAGTTGATATTTCTCTTATATGTATTCATCATTTGTATTTTCTTTCTTTGACTTGCCATTTGTCCGTTTATGTGTGTGTGTGTGTGGTGGTTGACTTTAATGAGTTTACAGAATCCTTAATTTAAGAATATTAATCCTTTCCTGCACATGTTGCCTGTATCTTCTCCTAGTCTGTTTTTTTAAACTAAATTTTTGGTCTTTGTTTATCATGAAATAAAAATTGTTCATATATATGGAGATTTGCAGGAGACTCAGGTTCGATCCCAGGAACAGAGGAGCCTGGGAGACTGCTGTCTCTGGGGTCGCAGAGTTGGACACGACTGAAGTGACTTAGCAGCAGCAGCAGGTTCGATTCCTGGGTAGGAAGATGCCCTGGAGAAGGAAATGGCAACCTACTCCAGTGTTCTTGCCTTGAAAATCCCATGGACAGAGGAGCCTGGTGGGCTACAGTCCATAGGGTCGCAAAGAGTTGGACACAACTGAGCAATTGAGCACAAGCACAAATCTTGAAAAATAATCATGTTTGATAATTGTCAAGTCATTTCAGAACCATGCCTTTTATCATTAAGTTTCTTGAATTCTTTGTTATTTTTTAAAATTTTTATTTCTCCTAGTCTATTTCTATAGTATCTTTTTCCATTTAAAAAAGTTTAAGTTTTATGTAATCAAGTGATCAGTATGTTTCTTCATGCCTTCATACCTAAAAAGTCAACGTGGGAATTTTTTTTCTTACTTCCAATTATGAAAAAATGCATAGGTCATATTAAGTGAAAAAAGTAACAAACAGTATACATAACATGGTTCTAGTTTACTTTATAAATATATTATAAACAATAAGAGCAGTAGATAATAGGATGAAATGGGAGGCAAACTTGGAGAGAGGGAATATAGGGAAAGATTTATTTCTGTGTATTCCTGTAATGTTTGATTTCTGTGTATGTATATCACACAGGTTTTTTTTTAATTGAAATACAATTGATATACCATAAAATTCACTCTGTTAATGTGAACAATTCAGTGGTTTTTAATGATTCATAAAGTTGTATGACCATTACAGTGTCTAATCCCAAAATATTTTCATCACCTCAAAAAAAGAAATACAATATCCAGTAGCAATCACTTCTCATTCTCTTCTTCCCTTACCCCAAGCTGCTGCTGCTGCTGCTGCTAAGTTGCTTCAGTCGTGTCCGACTCTGTGTGACCCCATAGACGGCAGCCCACCAGGCTCCACCCTCCCTGGGATTCTCCAGGCAAGAACACTGGAGTGGGTTGCCATTTCCTTCCCCAATGCATGAAAGTGAAAAGAGAAAGTGAAGTCGCTCAGTCGTGTCCGACTCTTGGCGACCCCATGGACTACCACCTTCCAGGCTCCTCCATCCATGAGATTTTCCAGGCAAGAGTGCTGGAGTGGGTTGCCATTGGCTTCTCTGCCTTACCCCAAGAAATTACTAACATACCTTTGTCTCCAGTAGATTTGCCTATTCCAGATGTCATTTCAGTAGAATCTAGCCGTGTGGCCTTTTGTGTCTCGCTCCATCGCTGAGCCTGTTTTCAATACAGCATTGCTGTACAGCATGATACAGCATGCTGTCACTGTATCCACCTGGCACTTCATCATGTATGTGTTCTCTCCTTTTTATTGCTGAATAATATTCCACTGTGTAGATACACTAACTTTTTTGATCCATTCATTGGTTGAGGGATGCTGGGCTATTTCCATTTGAGGGCTATTATGGATTATGCCATGAAGAGTATTTGTGTTCAGGTTTTTTATAGACATAAATTTTCAGTTCTCCTCATTATATACCAGGGAGTGGAATTGCTAAATCATATGATCACTCTAAGTTTAGCCTTCTGAGGAACGACTGGGCTGTTTTCCAAGGTAACTGAGCCATTTTATATTCCCACCAGCCTTGTATGAGGAATCCAGTTCCTCTGCACCCTCATCAACACTTGTTATTGTCCTTTTTTTATATAGTCCTTCTAGTGGTATAGTACCTCATTGTGGTTTACAGGTTTGCTTTTAGAATTTGAAAATTATTGAAAAGTCACAAGCATGTGCCAAGTAGTAAGAGTCTTAGTGAATAGTTTTGTACCACAAGCATTAACTGTAGATTTTAATAAAGAAGCAGCAGGAAGACAGTTTATTTATATAGTCAAAGGCACTGATTAGTTGGATTTGCTTTATTAACACATTTCATATCAAGAGTGGTAAAAGCATATGAGGATGCTGTGTGTACGTGTATGCTTGTGGATGTGTGAGGGCAGGGAAAAGTAAGGTCCAGAACAAACACTGAAATGTTATCGAAGAGCCATGTCTGACTCTAACTCTTCCACCCAGATGCTGACTTCCAGACATATGTTGGATATAAAGATTTTACAGTCGTTTTTGTGGCTTGTTGAATCAGAAATCTTTTTAAAAGTAACTATCGTTGGTCTGCTTAATAAAAGGAAAACCATTCTGGGCAGCATGGAACTCGGCCATATTTCTAATGAAAACAATGTTTTCGTGTTGGCTGGAAAGACTGTTAGCATCTGGAACTCCAAAGCATACCGTATGACCGAAAAGAAGAAACTTTGTGACAAAGAAAGATGGTGGACAAACTGAAACACTAATGCTACTGCTACAGCTACTACTAATATTAGCAACACTTCATAATTAGAAGGCAATTCCAACTTTTCAAAGCACTTTCTCCAGTTGTTATCCAATTTTTTTCTTCATGGCAACCCTGTAAGCTAAGTAGGACAGATGTTGGATCCCTCTGACTCCCAGATCCTCAAAGAACTTCAGGACAGAGAAGGAAAAGACTTGCCTGGGATCACACGACTCAGTAATTGTAGCATCACAACTAAATTCTAGATGTCCTGTGTTTGTTCCAGAAACTGGACCGCAAGATTAGAGCTTAGAAGGACAGTTGTGTGAGAAGCTTGTCTTTGGCAGAGGAGGTTTTGTCTTTGGCATTTGCCCGGCTCAAAGCCGGCTGTCCTCATTCAAAGAGGACTGGAATCGTGAGCCCACAGGGCATCAGATCCCCGGACAGCTCACAGGAATCTGAGGGGCTTTCGAGAGCATTAGTGTTAGGGACTTCCCTGGAGGTTCAGTGGTTAAGACTCTGGGCTTCCAATGCAGGGGTGTGGGTTTGACGCCTGGTCAGAGAACTATATTTCACATGCCCTGTGGCACAGCTAGAAACTTTTTTTTAAGAAGAACATAAATGTTACAGGTTTTGGAGAAGTGACTGCGCTGTTAAGATCCTCAGGGTACTACTGCTGCTGCTGCTGCTG
Source organism: Budorcas taxicolor (assembly GCF_023091745.1). Classification (NCBI taxonomy): domain Eukaryota; kingdom Metazoa; phylum Chordata; class Mammalia; order Artiodactyla; family Bovidae; genus Budorcas; species Budorcas taxicolor. Next base: position 51,840,550 of record NC_068918.1, read on the forward strand.
CTAAGTCGCTTCAGTCGTGTCCGACTCTGTGCGATCCCATAGACGGCAGCCCACCAGGCTCCCCCGTCCCTGGGATTCTCCAGGCAAGAACACTGGAGTGGGTTGCCATTTCCTTCTCCAATGCCTGAAAGTGAAAAGTGAAAGTGAGGTCGCTCAGTTGTGTCCGACTCTGACTCTTAGCGACCCCATGGACTGCAGCCTACCAGGCTCCTCCATCCATGGGAGTTTCCAGATAAGAGTACTGGAGTCAGGTGCCATTGCCTTCTCCCAGGATCCAATTCCTGCAGCTTCTGCTCAGCATCTAATAGTGAAACCAAGAAAGGAGATAGGATTGAAGCTTGACCCCAGGGGCTGGTGCTTCTAGTTGGGATCTCTAGACGAAAGAGGTGCTTCTTTTCGCCTTTTGCTGCAACATTTGCATCTCTGTCCTGCCTCTCCAGTAGCTCCCATCCAGCACACCAAAGACATCAGGCAAGTGAGATGTGTATTGAGAGGCATGGTGAGGTGAGGTAGCCAGAGTACTGGCTGATCACCAGCCTGTAACAAGCGTGCCAGGTGGCAAAGGTCACAGGGAAGCCCAGGAGAGCTGGTGTTTGGGAGTGGGAATTCTTTTCTCTTCTTTGGTCTCATAATTGAATTTGCTGCTAGAAGTTATATTTCTCATACAATTCTTAAATGATATTTTTGTTTCACTGGAAGAGAGGGGATGTTGTTTGGGCGGTAGAACCAGGGTAGGTGTTGGCAGGAGAGAGAAAGGGAACAGCTGATTTCTGTCTGGTGAGAAAGAAGTGCCAGCCCCTGGGGTCTAGCTGACAGCATCCCATGGTGGGGGCCCTGAGGAGGAATATTTAAGCTTCATTCACTGTCCAAATGTCACAGCCTCTTCCAACTTTTTGTCAGCCCTTGGGGCCAGAGGTTACCTGCACTGCAGGGGCCACTCATTTCACCATCGGCTCCAGAGGTGGAGCCCCCAGGAGTGAAATCCCCTCCTCTGATTAATACTGACCCAGCCCAGAGTCCCGGGTGAAAACATCCTCCACCATGGTCCTTAGAGGATGAGACAAGCCAAGATGCCCCTGACACTCAGAGTGAGTCTCCACTGAGAAGCCAAGCTGGGGCACCACCTGTCTAAAGAGACCGTGGGCTCCCTGGACCCCTTGGGCCCTCACCCTTCTAAACAACCTGGTCAGCTTTCTGTGCCTCTATGCTGAGCCTCATGCATGACGGATCACTGAATGTAGCTGCAGGCTGGCCGCTTAACAGGTGATGCTGCTGGTTTGCTGGACTTTGCATCCCGTCACCTCACTATTTATGAGGGTCTGGGGAATGAAAACTGTGTCACCTCCGAGAACTGAAATCCTGGAGGAATCAGTGGGTGGAGGGACAGTAAATAAGATGTGAAGCCCTATTGGGTCTATTTGGGTTAGAAAAGTTTGCTGGAAGAAAGGCAGGAGGGCCTCAGGCTTCTCAGTGTCCAAGGCCAAGTCACTTTAGCTGACTTTTGAGCCCATTTGAGGAATAGGTGGGTGCCTGCCAGCCTGGGAAAGGAACGTTTTCCCAGCCCCTCAGTGGGTCTGTGGCTGACATTGATCTCCAGGGAAGATGCCTGTCAGTTTGGAACTTCCTACCCTAAAATTAGCGAATAGCTGTGGTAAGGTTTCTGCCACACCTTTCCAAGAACAACGTCAGGGGCTTCCCTTTGGCAGTTAGGGGAAGCCCTCCCTTGCTCGAGGGGTCGCAGCACACTTTAGAAAGAGACCAGAGTAGTTGGGGCTGGGAGGATGTTTTTCACATGGAAGAAAGTCTATAGTGGACAATTTTCCTTCAACCTCTGCAGAGCAGCTTGAGTTGCAACAGCTCTGCTGAAAAATTATATGGCCTTTTGCTTCAAGGACTTTGATTTTGTTGATTTTTCCTCTTTCCTGTCAACCTCGGCGCTGTTACCATAGTGGGTTTATATATATATATATAGGCTGTCTAGAGAATGTTAAATACAGTAGCCCTTGGTATAGAAGGCCTTGTGACTTTCCCTGTGGCCTGAGCCATAGGTATATATTCTGTCTGAAAATAAGCAAACACTGTGTAGAGCATCAGCAGAATTGCTTTGTTGTCAGCAGAGGGGGAGATGCCGTGAGGCCCAAAGCATCGTCACCCCTGTTGTGAAAACACGCCTGCTGCCTGGTGTGGGGACATCCATGTGCCCAACAGACAGACCTCTGTGTTGTGTAAGTACTGTCCAGGATCTGAGTCTGTTTGTTATCCAAGGCATATAAAAGGGAAATCAAACATTCTTTCGTATCATTATAAGCCCTGTGCAAACACAGCCCGTGGACAAAGCCGTTTGCCGGGCCCATAACAAGGAGCTGTTTGTGCTGACCACCCGTCATTAGCGGTTGGAGCAGGGCTGAGCCGACTGTGCTGTTATGTGGACTGTGGGGATTTCTGCCCTCCTGAGCCAGCACTGGACAGGTGTCATGGGACAGAGGTCGCCCTTTGGAGGTTCAATCAGAGCACCCATCGGGAGCCTTCAGCAAATGCCACGTCTCACAGGCTCAGAGCTATGAAGTAACCTGACTGAGCTGTCACACCCAGCCGCAGGAAGGCAAATGATCATTTAGTCGGATTGCCTTTGTGCCAAGGGATTAAGTAACCACAAATGCCAGGGTCCAGACTCACTCAGGGTCTGCCTGCCTCTGATGCAACCAAAGCAAAAGCCTGAGCTTAGGATTAAAGATCTTCCTCTCACTCCCCTGAACGGCCCAGACATAACCCTGTAGGTTCTGTAGGGCCATTTCTTCACCAAAAGGATTTTGATCAATTAAACCCAGAGTGGCCTGTCTGTTCCTCTGGTTATCCAAGTTCACTCTAGTCGACTTGTTCCGTCTGCTAAAGCTATGCTGTCCAGTACAGGAGGCACACGCCGGATGTGGCTACTGAGCCCTGGGAATGAGGCTAGTCTGAATGGTGAGGCACACCTTGGGTTTTTAAAATGCGGTATTCCCCCAGAAGTGAAATATCTCATTAATATTATGCTGATTACTGTTCATAATATTTTAGCTACATTGGGTCCTATTCAATATATTATTAAAATTAGTGTCACCTGTTTCTTTTCACTTCGTACTAGAAGGCGTAAGAATCCCATTGGCAGCTCGCGTTGTTTGCATTGGACAGCGCTGGGCTAGTGCCTGAATGAAGTTTAGGTTTATAGCGCCATCTGCTGGTGTATCCAAAGCAGATGCTCAGGTTAAGCAGGAGCTCAGCCCCTGAGCTGGGAAACACTGTCTTGGCCAAGCAACACTCAACCTTCTACTTCCAGAAGCTTCTGGACAGGCCCAGAGCTGACTCCTGAAGTCTCTGCCTCATAGAGAGTCCTGAAGGGGGTAGTGGCAGACTGCTGAAAGGTGCCGGTCTGTGTTCTCTGTCTTGTGGATGCTGAGGAAGCTTGAGAGAACATTGGTTCTCTGCTAAATGCTAAAGAAGCATTAGGACTCTAAAGCATCTCTATAATGCCTAGTGTTCTTTCTTTGGAGGATGTTCACCTTTTCCTTGATTTGCAAGAATTTGAAAGTGAGACTCTTGCTGAAAACAGTGTCTGCATTAATTATTTGTTGCTGTGTAACAAATCCTCCCAGGACTTCCCAGGTGACACTAGTGGTAAAGAACCTGCCTGCGAATGCAGGAGATGTAAGAGATGTAGGTTCGAGCCCTGGGTGGGGAAGAACCCCTGGAGGAGGGCATGGCGACCCTCTCCAGTATCCTTGCCAGGAGAATCCCACGGACAGAGAAGCCTGGTGGTCTGTGGTCCATAGGGTCGAAGAGTTGGACACAGCTGAAGAGACTTGGCACACACCCATGCAACAAATCACCCCAAAACTTTGTAGCTTCAAACAATGAAGCTTCAAACAATTGTTTAACATCTCTCATTGTTTCTGTGGGTCTGGAATTGAGAAGTGGCCGATCTGAGCATGCTTGGCTCAGAGTATCTCATGGGGTTTAAGTCAGATGTTGGCAGGAGGCAACCCCTGGAGGTTTGCCTGGGCTGGAGGATCCTCATCCAAGGTGGCTCATTCATGGGACTGATGAGGTGATTCTGGCTGTTGTCTGGAGACCTCAGTTCCTCTCTACCTGGGCTTCTCCACAAGGTGTCCTAAAGAGAGCCTTTTATTTCTAATCAAATGCTGTCGCTGATCTGTCAGGAGGTACTGGTCCACAGCCTGGAGGTTGGCCCTGGTCTAAGAGGCCTAAGATACTGTACAGCTTTTGTGATGTCCCGTCAGAAGTTACATGGATTACTCCCACTTCATTGTATTGGTCAAAAGGCAAGAACATGCATTCCACCTTTTGACAGGGGAAGGTCAGCATCACATTGTAAAAGAAAATGTGAGAGCGTGGGCCATTTTATTTTCCAAAAATCCATAGTGCCTCATGGGTATATAATAGCACTGTGCAGCTAAAAAACATGCCCCATTTTGCAGATGAGGAAACTGAGGCTCAGAAAAGTATGGTGACCTGCCTGAGGTCTCATGTCTGGCAGGAAGGACTAAAAGCCAGTTCTAACTCCTAGGTCACAATGATATAGCCTCGCCAGGTTCTCTCCCTATGTCTGTCTCCCTTACTCTGCTGTAACTGCAAATCACACCGACTGTTTCATCTTTCCAGCATCTCCAAGGTGTACAGGGCTCTCTTAATTCAAGGGTTTTAGATGATTCTTCAGATGATGTCTGTCTATAAATTGTTACTTCACTGAGTTGAGGCTCAGTGGAAGTGGGTTTCAACTAATTGTAGAGCCCTGCTTACAAAAGTGCTGTGTTCATGGCAGTGTATACATTTTCCATTGTTTCCATGCTGTTTGCTTCTAAGATCTCAGGAATGATAACCACATCATAATATGTGTGTGTTCACATTCTGTTTGACTATCTGAATATTTCATCTTATTTGTATTTGAAACAGGAAAGAATCATCACTGCTTGCTTCAGTCGTTCTCATAGTACTTGGTCATCATTAAAAAGGAGCTTTTACCATTTTTTGATGTTCCACTCGCCAGAATGAAAACTATAAAATGCAGCTGCCGTAATCATGTTCTGTTATTCTTGGTTGCAGGTCAAACTTCCATTTCCTGTCGATCAAATCACAGACCTTCCAAGGAATGACTTCCAGATGATGATCAAGATGCACAAGCTGACGTCAGAGCAGTTAGAGTTCATTCACGACGTCCGCCGGCGCAGCAAAAACCGCATCGCTGCCCAGCGCTGCCGCAAGAGGAAGCTGGACTGTATTCAGAACTTAGAATGTGAAATCCGCAAACTGGTGAGTCAGCCCGCCCTGTGTTGTCAGCAACCTGGAGTGACCACGACTGATACCGACTTTGAGTAGCAAAGGCCAGACAGGCAAAGAGAAAGGCCACCATTCAGGGACATTCGCATTGATTTTTAAAGGAATTCTTAACAAAAAATAATAGCTTTACATGTGTAATATATGTGTGTTTGTGCGGCTGTGTGATTGTGTGTCAGTATTTTATATCTTAGCCATTTGTATAGATCACAGGGGCAGTCGTCCCTGGGTGTGCTCAAACCACCAACCTTCCCTGGTGGCTCAGCTGGTAAAGAATCTTCCTGCAATGCATTCGATCCCTGTGTTGGGAACATCACCTGCAGAAGGGAAAGGCTACCCACTCCAGTATTCTGGCCTGGAGAATGCCACGGACTGTATAGTCCATGGGGTCGCAAAGAGTCGGACAACATTGAGTGACTTTCACTTTCACATTCGTATAGAGCTGATATTTTTTTTTGAAGTCTAATTGATTTACAGTGTTGTGTTAGCTTCTTTTGTACAGCAAGGTGACTCAGTTATATGCATATGCTTTTTCATATTCTTTTCCATTATGGTTTGTCATAGGATATTGAATGTAGTTCCCTGTGCCATATACTAGGACCTTGTTGTTCATCCATCCTATGTATAATAGCTTGCCTCTGCTAATCTGAAACTACCATTCCTTCCCTCCCATAGAGATAATTATTCTTCTTTTCCATTCAACGTGAGTCGAGAGCTAACATTTATTGCTGCATATGTGGACCAGGTATTATTCTGGTCTCTTTCAGTAGATGTCCCATGTAAACCTCACATCAGCCCTATGATTAAAGTACTACTTTATCTCCATTCACAGAGGAGGAAACCAGAGTGCAGAGAGGGTTGGTAACTCCCCACCATGTGATGGAGCTTGAATGCAAGTCTGGTTGTCTGAGCCCAGATCTTGTTGTTGCACTGCTTTCTCCTGCCTCCCATGGAGGTGTAGGTTAGGGGCAGGACGCCAGCCTGCCACCAGGGGCCCCTCAGCCGCCTGATCTCCTGAAGCCCTTCAGCAGCGCGGGGGTCCTGAATTCTGCACTTCTGCCTCAGAGTGGTTGTCACCTCTTCCTGTGCCTGGGAGTCTTTTGTCTCTGGGACTGTTCTCTGATCTTCCAAGCCTCCCCCTCACTCAGTAGTCTACATTCCCTTCTGGATCAGCAACCTTAAGCTACAGGAGGTAAATCCAATGGCCTCTGGTTCCTGACTGTACCCTTGAAGGCAGTCAGTACAGCCTCATTCAGCTCATCCTTCCTGATGGCCCAATCCTAGAAATTCACCCCAGGTGCCATGTCTGTGGCATCCTGAAGAAGAGGGAGGCCACGTACTGTGGTCAAGACCTGAGTTTGAGTCCTCAGGCTATACATGACACTCCTTTGCCTCATGGTAAGCCAGTGTCCTATGAGAACCTAAGGGCAAGATAAGACATTTGAGAGTTCAGGTTGAGTTCAGCTCAGTCACTCAGTCGTGTCCGACTCTTCGCGACCCCATGGACTGCAGTATGCCAGGCTTCCTTGTGCATCACCAACTCCTGGAGCTTACTCAAACTCATGTCCATTGAGTTGGTGATGCCATCCAGCCATCTTAGCCTCTGTCATTCCCTTCTCCTCCCACCTTCAATCTTTCCCAGCATCAGAGTCTTTTCCAGTGAGTCAGTTCTTCGCATCAGGTGGCCAAAGTGTTGGAGTTTCAGCTTCAGCCTCAGTCCTTCCAAGGAATATTCAGGACTGATTTCCTTGACGATGGACTGGTTGGATCTGCTTGCAGTCCAAGGGACTCTCAAGAGTCTTCTCCAACACCACAGTTCAAAAGCATCAATTCTTCAGCACTCGGCTTTCTTTATGGTCCAGCTCTCACATCCATACATGACTGCTGGAAAAAAAAATAGCTTTGACTAGACAGACCTTTGTCAGCAAAGTAACATCTCTGCTTTTTAATATGCTGTCTAGGTTTGTCATAACTTTTCTTCCAAGGAGTAAACATCTTTTAATTTCATGGCTGCTGTCACCATCTGCAGTGATTTTGGAGCCCCCCAAATAAAAAGTCTCTCCATTTCCATTGTTTCCCCATCTATTCCCCATGAAGTGATGGGACCAGATGCCATGATCTTAGCTTTCTGAATGTTGAGTTTTAAGCCAGCTTTTTCACTCTTCTCTTCCACTTTCATCAAGAGGCTCTTTAGTTCTTCTTCGCTTTCTGCCGTAAGTGTGGCATCATCTGCATATCTGAGGTTATTGATATTTCTCCCGGCAATCTTGATTCCAGCTTGTGCTTCATCTACTCCAGCATTTCTCGTGATGTACTCTGCATATAAGTTAAATAAGCAGGGTGACAATATACAGCCTTGACGTACTCCTTTTCCTATTTGGAACCAGTCTGTTGTTCCATGTCCAGTTCTAACTGTTGCTTCCTGACCTGGATATAGGTTTCTCAAGGGGCAGGTCAGGTGCTCCGGAATTCCCATCTCTTTCAGAATTTTCCACACTTTACTGTGTTTAGCATAGTCTATAAAGCAGAAATAGATGTTTTTCTGGAACTCTCTTGCTTTTTCCATGATCCAGTGGCTGTTGGCAATTTGATCTCTGGTTCCTCTGCCTTTTCTAAAACCAGCTTGAACACTAGCATGTGAGATGAGTGCAATTGTGCGATAGTTTGAGCGTTCTTTGGCATTGCCTTTCTTTGGAATTGGAATGAAAACTGACCTTTTCCAGTCCTGTGGCCATGGCTGAGTTTTCCAAATTTGCTGGCATATTGAGTGAAACACTTTCACAGCATCATCTTTGAGGATTTGAAATAGCTCAATTGGAATTCCATCACCTCCACTAGCTTTGTTCGTAGTGATGCTTCCTAAGGCCCACTTGAGAAACTTTGAATAAATGTTACTTGTTGTCTGGACTTGTGGAGACAGTGGGGGAAAGAGAGGGTGGGATGAGCCAAGAGAGTAGCACTTCCTTATCTCCACTACCATGTGTGAAATAGACAGCTAGTGGGAGGCCGCTGTACAGCACAGGGGGCTCAGCTCAGTGCTCTGTGACACCTACAGGGGTAAGAAGGGAGTGGGGGGCAGGAATGAGGCTAAAAGGAGGGGATATATGTATAGGTATAGCTGATTCACATTGCTATGCAGCAGAAACTAATACAGGATTGTAAAGCAATTTAAAAATTGAAGAAAATTTATTTTAATGTTACCCGTTCTCAAGATAGTCCTGGATGTCATGTTTTGTTTTCTTTTTAATCTAATTAACACCCACCAAGCAGGGAAGATGTACCCATGTTCAGCAGTTCCCATCACCTACACAATAAAGGCCAGGTTCCTCAACAAGATGCACTGTGCTATCTGTGACTCAATCTGCCCCTCTAGTGTCACCTTCCACTCCCTTCCTGGAACTGGACCCCCAATAAAATCTAACTGGGTGCACTTCCCCCAGCCCCATCTCCTGCCGTTTGCACCTCTGTGTTCCTGCCTCGGCTGTGTCTCCTATACCTGGGACAGTCCTCGACTGTTTTCTTATCTGTGTCTTTTGTTCCTCAAGAGTCAGGTTACTGTCTCCTCCTAGAAGCCCCTTTCCTGAGTCTTTGGTGAGGCTGAGTCTCTGTCCTCGGAGCCCTTTCTGACTTCATACTTATCACGTTAGTCTTGCATTATCTGTGTAGCGGTCTGTCTCCTCAATCCCGGCCCTAGACTGTAGATTCCTCATGACAAGGGCAGTCTTGACAATCTCTGAGTCTCCAGTGCAAGCCCACTGAAGCCTCTCAAGAAATGTCTGTTGCCCTAAAATGTATCGGAAATTGTGACTGAGTCCTGGGATTGAAAATTCCTTCTTTTTTAAAATTTTTCTTTAATGTTGTTCTACCAACAACAACGAGGCTTCCCAGGTGGCGCTAGTGGTAAAGAACCCTCCTGCCAATGCAGGAAATGTCAGAAATCCAGATTCCATTCCTGCGCTGGAAAGATCCCCTGGAGGAGGGCATGGCAACCCACTCCAGTATTCTTGCCTGGAGAATCCCATGGGCAGAGGGGCCTGGAGGGCTACAATCCATGGGGTCCCAAAGAGTTGGACACAACTGAGCTACTGAGCACATACATGTAACAACAGCAACAAAAATGTTTAATTTAAGCTGACGTCAGGAAGCCAGATACTGCTGCTGGTGAGTGTGGGTCTTCTGGAAGCCTTCTTGGCTTAGCTGGGTACTCAGGCGAGGCTGGGCCTGCTGGGGATAAGCCATTGAGCCTTAAGCATATGCCTATGGTAATTCTGGCCCTGTGCTCTTTTCCAGGTACAGGAATAAATCTAATCACCCATATTTGAGAAATGCCTGATTTTTTGTAATTGGCTCTCTTCTCTGTGTACTTGTGTTGTATTGAACAAATTGAAAAAGACTAAGCCACACACCCAGCAGAAACTTAGAGCTCTGTGCTGATATTGCTCATCTGAAACCGGAGGGCATCTCCTAGTTCTCCCCTTGCCTTTTTGGAAACCCCTTGAATAATGTGCTACATTCCCCTTGGAATGCGAGTATCACGTGCTCATCCACAGTACACCTGTGACTTAAAGCATCTTGCTGTTAACCAAGGCCTGGATTTGTATGGCCTTTCCTGCAGAGAGCCAACACACTGCCACAGGGAGCATTTCATATTCTTCCTTCTAGAAAGTGGCCCAGGACATGTTGCAGGTCGGTGGGTGTGGAGGGGTAGGTGACTTGGCCAAGAAGATGTGGCAGAATTGAGACCGCGATCCTTTCCCGGGATGGTGTTGCCTCTCAGTTTGCTGAGTTGCAGGTCCGGGGAAGGAGGTCCAAGTTGCACAGCTACTGGTGTAAGATGTCCTTTCCTCGGGAGCCCTCCGGATGTGTTTTATTCCGTACCTCCACTTCCACCAGCCCCCCCGGGGGGCGGTGTCCACAGGCTGGTCCCGCCCACTCACTCCCACTGGTCTCCCTCATGGCTCTCACTCTGCTTTTGCAAACTCACAAAATGTATTTCTCTCTCGAGTTGCACGTGTACATCTGTTTATTTTTCATCTTTAAAACATGTTTTCTTGATAAATTTATAAATATTTTAGCAGGTGCCCTTTCCCCGTGTAAATCTCTATCTCCAACACACATGCCCACACTACCTGCCAGATTGCATTCATGCTTCAGCACGTGCAGCTCCCATGAAGGAGACCCCATGGTCACATGTTCGCCTCCCTCTCCTCTCGCTGTCTCTTGCTCAATCTCTGGCTATCTCTCTTCCCTCTTCCCTCTCTCTTTCTCATCCTCTCTCATCCACTCCTCAGCCCTCAGCATACCCTCGCAAAGGGTCAGGACTCACTTCACACCCCTTCAAATGTCCTGTTTCTCCATCCATTTCACAGCAGTGCGTCTCAGGGTGATTCCTTATGTTCTGTCCTTACACAGATAATTATGACCACATTCATCTCTCTGATAGGGTGATGAATTTTAGTAACACTAGAGTCTATATGGCATTTTCTCTCAGGAGAACATCTCAGAACCCTGGGCTAGTACACTAAGCTTGTCTTAGCACCTCTGTGGGCACTTTCCATGTCCAGAGAGACTGGGTACTTGAGACTAACTACACAGTCCTCAGTCATCGTAAGAGGACCCGTTGTGTTTAGTCTGTCTGCTGCAAAGGCTAAGAGCGTGCTGATATAGGGTGAACCATAAGGAACTGCAGTGGTTGAATTTTTTTTGCATTTTTTATGTTTTTTTTTTAAATAGACTTGTTTTTTAGAGAAGTTTTAGGTTCACAGAAAAATTGAAGGGAAAATAAGAGTTCCCACCTGCTCCTTCCCTCTGCTCACTCATAGTCTTCTCAGAGTGGTGTGTTTGTTCCAGTGGGTGAGTCTGTATTGATAAATCGCAATCACTCAAACTCCATAATTTACCTTAGGGCTCACTCGATGTTGGATGTTCTGTGGGTTTGGATGAATGTATAATGATACATATTTGCTGTGACGGTGACGTGTTGCATGCCCTAAAAATCCTCTGTGTTTCAGTTACTCTTACCTCCCTCCCCAACCCCTACCCCTGGCAGACAGTGATCTTTTTGTGTCTCTATGCTGCTACTGCTGCTAAGTTGCTTCAGTCGTGTCTGACTCTGTGCGACCCCATAGACAGCAGCCCACCAGGCTCCCCAGTCCCTGGGACTCTCCAGGCAAGAACACTGGGTTGCCATTTCCTCCTCCAGTGCAAAGTGAAAAGAGAAAGTGAAGTCACTCAGTCGTGTCCAACTCTTTGCGACCCCATGGACTGCAGCCTACCAGGCTCCTCCATCCATGGGATTTTCCAGGCAAGAGTACTGGAGTGGGGTGCCATCGCCTTCTCGGTGTGTCTCTATAGTTTTGCCTTTTTACAAAATGTCTTATAGTTGGAATTGGTCAGCTAAATTATTTTTGACCTTCAGAAATCAAACCCTAATATATCTAGGGGAGATTTTCAACTATAAAGTTGGGAACTGAAGAGTTTTCCAGTCGATTCTCTTCAAACCCCAAATACCAGGAAACTGGAACCTTGACTGTCTACAGTTTTCTGGTGGGTGGAGACTTTGCTGGTTGCTTGGCCAGGACTTCCCTGGTGGCTCATCTGATGAAGAATCTACCTGCAGTTGGGGAGACCTGGGTTGGGAAAATCCCCTGGAGAAGGGAACAGCTACCCACTCCAGTATTCTGGTCTGGAGAATTCCATGGACTGTATAGCCCATGGGGCCGCAAAGAGTCAAACAAGACTGAGCAACTTACACTTTCACTTTTTTGGCTAAGCCTCAGAGAAGGATGAAGAGCTGCCACAGGGAAGGTGTCAGGGACGCTGGCACATCTCAGTGGGCTGCTCAGATGGGAGACATGGCAAAAATATGGGTCCTGGCTCCCTGGATAGGGAGCTTTTAAGTTTCTAGATTCTGACCTAGTCATTCATGAATGCATGCGTGCCAAGTTGCTTCGGTCACGTCCAACTCTTTGCAACCCCATGGATTGTAGCCCACCAGGCTCCTCTGTCCATGGGAATTGTCCAGGCAGGAATACTAGAGTGAGTTGCAATGCCCTTCTCCAGGGGATCTTTCTGACATAGGGTTCGAACCTATGTCTCCTGTGGCTCCTGCATTGCAGGCAGATTCTTTACCACTGAGGCACTAGGGAAGCCCCAGTCACTCTTGAGTTACACTCTAATGTAGGATGCAAAAAACTGAAGTAGGAACCCCCCACAGAACATAGGGTCTCAGCTCCTCCCATTCAGGCTGGATCAGGTCTCCTCTTTTTCCTGTCTTATCCAGGTGTGTGAGAAAGAGAAGCTGTTGTCAGAGAGGAATCAGCTGAAAGCATGCATGGGAGAACTGCTGGACAACTTCTCTTGCCTCTCCCAGGAAGTCTGCCGAGACATCCAGAGCCCCGAGCAGATCCAGGCCCTGCATCGGTACTGCCCTGTCCTCAGACCCGTGGGTCTTCCCACAGCCCCCAGTATTAACCCCGCGCCCCTGAGCGTGGAGCAGAACCTTGCCGCCCCTCAGTGCGCGGTGGGGGAAAGTGCACCCTGCTGCTTGGAGCAGGGGGCAGCGGCCCCTGGCCCACCCTGGGCCCCCAGCAACGCCTCAGAGAACTGTACTTCTGCTCGGAGGCTGGAAGGCACTGACCCAGGGACCTTCTCTGAGAGAGGGCCTCCCCTGGAACCCAGGAGCCAAACGGTGACCGTGGACTTCTGCCAGGAAATGACTGATAAGTGTACAACGGATGAACAACCCAGGAAAGATTACGCCCAGTGACGGCCTGCCCCCGAGTTCTCAGCCCTCTCCCACACAGGTGTCCTTGGGTCAGCTTGCAGTGCTGTTCGTCTGTCGTCTGGAAGAACCGAGAAGGAATCTGGTGCACACTACAGCGGTCTTAGCAGCAATACTGTTTCTTAGTATTCTCGCCTCCCTTCAAGCAGGAGCGACATATAGTTACCTTCACAATGGTGCTACCCCTTGTTCAGGCAAGGAAAGACGACAGTGGCAACGCTGTCTGTCTGTGGGTTCATTTCAGTCTTTACAGGGATAGACTATAACACCTCTAGGACCCAACCACGGATTTCTTTTCTCAGTGGCCCATGTCACAAACCCTATCTCAGGAATTTCTTCTGAATGTTCAACTTTTTTCATGGAAGACAGCTTCTATACACATCAAAGTTTTATAGCTAGACTGTACATATTATATATATAATATATATGAAATATATTATCTCTCTTCATATGCAAAAGTCCTGCATGCCTCAATTTTCTCATCCTAAAACTGGAAACTTGGTTTCTCGTTTATAAACAGGTTCCAACATTCCTCTTCTTTTGTCTCTGATGCTAGAACCAGTTTGTAACTGTTAACCTGGTCATTTTTCTTGCTTCACAGTTCAAGTTGTGCTTATTTATGGACAGAATTCAGTGTTGGAAGCTTTCTTTGACATTTTATTTCAGACCTTTTATTTTTTGTTGGTTTGGTTTGATTTGGGCACTGTCAGATGGTGCCAGTTGAGTATCGTGGGTTTTTTTGTTTTTTTTTTTTTTTTTTTTGCGGATACTGTACAGTCAAGGTCAACTTTGCCACTTGCACTGAGTTTGGGTCAAACCTATTTTCTTAAATGAAGTTGTCACTTCAGTATAACTCAAGTAAACTGTATATTCTTTGCTCTTACTTCAAAAAGTAAAACAGCTAATTAAAAAAAAAAAAGCACTCAGGTGATAATTATGTAGGAAAAACAATCTTGCCAAATAATGAATTCATCCTAGGATGTAGACAATAATCTGCTTGAATATTTTTATATCTCACCTCCTCCCCACCTTTTCCTAAGCAAAGTTAAAATGCAGAGAGTTCAGAGTTGATGTTCAGATTTCTAAGTGGGGAAAGAGTTTGGACATCTCACTGGAAAGTGCATTGAAACAGCAGGAATCGTGATGTTATACCAGAACTCCTAGATACCAAGTTAGAACTGGTTTCTCAGCCAGGGAGTAGGTCCCATTCATTTCAACACTGCCCCAGGCCTCTGCCTGCTCTGGATGTACAGGACAAGTAGGAACTTCTCCTTCAAAGGACTTGGCTGCTTGGCCACCCAGCCCTAGACCTGCCTCCCCCGGGACTCACCTGAGGGGGTTTGAGTCATCGCCCTGGGGGTCCCACCTTTAAACGGCTGTCCTGGGGTTAATGCCGCTGGCCCCGCCCGAGTAGGAGAGAGCAGGACAGTTGTAGCCTGAAGTCTGTTCCTGGCGCAGACAAAAGCATTTCTTTCTCCCTTCTTTCTCCAAATGCTTTAAGTTGCATTCTGAGGTTTTCCCACCAATTCTCTTGGTCTGAAGGCAGATTTCATTCTGAGGCTTTGGACACGATGCGTCCAGGAGCCCTACCTGCCCCTTACCCCCACCACGCACCTCCCTACTCTCTCCTAATGATGATTTTCTTCTTTTGCTGCAAAACTAGTTGGCTTGCAACCCACAGAGAGCGGCTTCCCTTGGCTCAGGGGGCGTGTGGGCCCCTGGCTGCGTTTACAGGAAGGGGTGCAGACCCCTTGAAGCCTGTGCTGGGGGAGAGGTCAGCACCCCCTCTCCTGTGGGTCCTTCAGCTCGGCTGCGGGGAGGAGTCCCGAACAGTTTAATGTGGGGATGGGGTGGTGGGCCGTGGGGACTAGATGGTTGATTTTGTTTCTTCATTTGTGCCATTGTTTGGACGATATTAAAGCTGCATGTGAAAGGGGAAATTAGTATATGATGTAGGCGAAAAGTGAAATCATAGTAACATGTTTTAGTATTATTAACTTTTTTCTGTACAAATATTAGTGCTAAATGTTTAAGTATGTATGAATGCCAGAAATTTGTTGGTTCATGCGGTAGGGTTTAAAAAAAAAAAAGGCTTTTCTTTGAAAATAGTTCCACTTTTAGAACCTGCCTCTGGGTTTTTGTTTTTTCTCGTGTGTGTGTGTGTGTGTGTGTGTGTGTGTGTGTGTGTGTGTGTTTGCACTTGTCTAAGATACATTTTTCTCCTGCTCTGAGTTGAAGCTACGGTTTCTGTTGTGGCTGTTGGAATTTCTTGGCCTAGTTCTGTGCTTCTGTGTGAGGTTTGCCTTTGGGGAAACTGGGGACAGCTCTCGTTTAAACTCAATGTGAATGCCGTGATCCATCATAGGTGTGTGTTCTGGTGGAAGAGTTGGCTAAAAGGTTTGGTTTTTTTTTTTTTTTTGGTTTTTTAACTCTCTTGCTGCCTTTTTTAAGTGACCTCCTCTTCTTTTAAAATAGGAATGTTTTCTGCTCATATCATAACCAGGTCCAAACTGGCTCATTGCTGTGAATGACCCTGGTACCCACTCATGTGCATCTGGTCGTCTTGACCCCGTTCTGGACACCCCCCTTTCCTTTGTCCTGTGCTGCTGGCTTCCAGCTGGAGAGGGGGTTTCCTGTATTTCTCTCCCCCCAACTCAGCCCACGGCCTCCTCTGGCCAGCCCCTGCCTCAAATGTCTTCCTCTTCCCTAACCACACCCTCGCCACGCCTTCCATGGGAACCAGTTAAAAACACTGCTGGAGAAACTGTCTTTCGATTTCTTGGAGATTTGAACAAGTTGTTGGAATTTGGTTCACTGTCCACCAGAAACAGCAACTGGCTTTTTTCAGTTGTTGATGTGACGTGTCTGTGTCTCTTACTGGTCTGAACCATGTGCTTGTCAAGATTATTTCCAGGTTGATTCAAAGGGAGGACTAGCTGGGAACCACGGTCCAGGTTGCCTCAAGTGGAGTTTTAAAACCAGCCTGTCTCCTTTTCCTGGGATCCATTAGTGCAACCCGAGTCTTTTATGAAAGAGAAAAACAAGTTAATAGCCAGGAATAGTGTTTGTGTGGAATGGTGACATCTAGTTATACCATTAAGGTTCTGTCCTTACAGATATAAAGAACTCTGGCATTTATATTCCAGCCATGAAATGTTCGGAGGGTCCTTGTGACAGGAAATTGTGTCTCCAAGTGGCCGGGGTAGGCATGGGCTGCTGCAGCAGGGACAGTGGAGGTGGTCCTGTGGCTACTTAACATCTGCCTAAAATTAGTCCTCCCCTCGGATCTGCCTTTTTTCTACTTGTGTCTCCAGACAACCTCACTTCGTTCAGATTGGTCCGGCTTGGGCAGGTGCATGCTTTGCTGTATATGTCTGTTGCTCTGCGTTATCTGGGGGTGCCTTGAATAAAATAACTTCATGACATACTGATTCTGGAACAAAACCATGGCAAAAACAAACAAACAAACAAAAAGCTGGAAAAGTGACTGGGCCACCTGCTCCTCCTCTTCTGGGTTCCCTTATTAATGACTCAGGCATCAGAGGTGATGCTGCCGTAGGGAAGGGTATTTTGTATAGTGTACAAGTAATTTATTAACTGTATTTCTAAAGGTATGCTGCTTTTAAGATGCACTATGATTTTGGATTTAATCCTTGTGTTGCTTTCCCAAGGAAGTAAAAAAAAAAAAAAAAAAGGGCTGATGATTAGTATGTCAGCTGCCACTTCTCCTTGAAAAGGAAGGCAGGGACCAGTGACAGAATTCACATGAGGGGACTTCTAAAAACCAGGTGGGCACACTGAAGTCCAGTGCTATTGTCAGGAGGTCTAAACCTACACTTTCTCTCTAAATGCTTTATGATTGCCATTGAAGAAGAAGAAATGAACAGACAAAGGTGTGAAAATACATAGCTTTGAAGAACCCACTTGCCCCTTCAAGCTGATCCATGTGCTAGATTATGTAGCATAATCCTCTCAAAATGAGTAAAAGCCTGCAAAGCTCTTTAGACTCCCTAGCTCTGTACATTATACCCCGTTTCAACTAGGAGCCACTTAATAAATGACTTCAAACTGCACCACTAGTACTTAACATTTGTTGGAGTAGTTGCTGATCAAGAGGGCAAAAAGAATGAAGTTTTGTTCTCAAATCACTGTAAATAGGCAAAGAAACACAATTTTTTTTTTTTTTAAGAATAAAGCTATTCACTGGATCATGAGTTAGTCTTTCTTCCCCAAATTGAGGATTTTGCTGTGGGTTCCATTACTGGCAAGTCAGTGCTCAGTGGGAAGCCTGTGTGGAATTGGAATTTGTGAAGGCATTCTGTGTGCCTAGAGGCATTCTGTGTGTAAGCTGTGTGTGCCGAATACTGCCCAAGCTATCTCCTGACCCAAGCATCAAAGATGGATGCTGCAGAATAAAATGTATTTGTACACAAATAGTGTGTGCAAGCAGTCTTTGTACATAGAAAAAACCTATTTCGGCAGATGGAAGATAAATTATTCTACTGACGGTGCAAAAACATTTCTTGCAAAGAAAAGTAAGTGTACAGTATTTTCCTAAACTCCACCTTGGGAGATGGTATTTATAGCAAATGAGTATCAATGCATTTTCATTGTCATATGACAAGGATGCTGCCATGTTGCGAAGAAAACCCACTCGGTTGCAGAGGCCCACCTTCATAGCTCTGGTTTCCTGTTGCGACACGGTGTGTACGTTTCACTCTCCAGCAATGGACAACCAACCTTGGCTTTCCTTTCCATTCCAGTGGACTGACCTCAGATAACACAGTGGCCACCTTAGACACAGAAGTGCACCCAGAGTATGCATTTGAGGTAGACTCAACTGCAGCACCAGACGCTCCTGTGGGGACAGGAAAGAGTGAAGGGATTTGGACAAAGAGGGTTTTTCTTCCTACAGTTTGATGCTAAGTCTTCTACCAAAACATGCCTGGAGGCAGAGGGGTGACCTCCAAGTGAGTCCTAACAATGCATTGTGCACGTGTGAATGCTGAGAGGCCCATTCACGCCCCGATGTAAAAGACCTGCCACTTCTAGTGAGTGATCCGGAGGCTTCCACGGGCGGGCGTTCAGGAGCCTCGGGTGCTGGTTAGACACGGTGAGCCATTCAAGACAAGTGCCACCTTTGCTTGTGAGGTCCTATGGGCCTGTGAGAATTTGTTCCAGAACCAGTCTAATGCAAGTGCACCTCCAATCTATGCCTTACAAACTCCAGAGGCCATTTTCAAAACAGGGTTTTCTCAGTGTATGCAAGGGGCTACTGCCCCTCTCCTCTTCCTCCCCAGGTCGAACAATACGGACAGTTTTCACACATATCTACCTGTATAACCCTCTGTACCTCTCATAACTGGTCAACGACTGTAACAGGTTACATCAGGTGTTTTTCTACATACTTTTTACACAAATTCTATGCGATTAATGTAACTTAATTCAATGCATCATTTTGTTGTACTAGTTCTTAGGCTTGTCTTTTTATTTCCTAAGTGATTGTGGTTTTTTCTTGTGGTTTTTATTGTAAAAATGAAATGGCTGTTGATGCTTATTCTCTGTAACTAAGAATTTTTACCTTTTTTTGGGAAAAAAAGCATTGCTATGAACTAATGAATTGAAACTTCATTTACTCATTGTAAATACACTATTGTGCAAAAAAAAATTCACTCGATTGAATTGCTAGTGTTAACTGAATTTTGTCTAGACACCATTTCTGTTGATGAAATAAAGACATATCATTACGCATTGTAAACTGATTTTCTCTGATCCCTGTGTTGGAGATTATAGAGCCAGAGGCCTTCAGAACTGTTTCCTTCGAGAGAGGCCATGCCTCTTCCTTGTTTGGGCCCTTACCTAAGAAAGTAAAAGTGAAGTCGCTCAGTCATGTCCGACTCTTTGCGACCCCATGGACTGTAGCCTATCAGGCTCCTCCGTCCATGGGATTTTCCAGGCAAGAGTGCTGGAGTGGATTGCCATTTCCTTCTCCAGGGGATCTTCCTGACCCAGGAAATGAACCCAGGTCTCCTGCATTGCAGGCAGATGCTTTACCATCTGAGCCACCAGGGAAGCCCCAGGCCCTTACCTGCTACCTGATTAATTTGATAAGAAATCTTAAAAATGTGATAATACTAATGCGATTCTTCAATTCTCCATTTAAAGAATCCCTAATACCTCTGAGAGTAGACAAAAGGCACTAAACCCAGTTTCCTGGTTTTGATGTTGTGCTGTCATTATGCAGAGTCACCTTTGGGGGAAGCTGGGTGAAGAATATTGTTTCTTACTAAGGCATGTGAATCTATATCTCATAGTAATAGGTTTAAGTGAAAATAAAAAGCTGAATGAATGCAAATGGGAAAAGGAAAAACCAATGCTAGATACAGTGAACTGCAGGGCAGAGAGTTTAGAATTGTGGTTAGGGCAGAAATACAGTTAAGCCAGAAAAGAATATTTGATCACTTGAGTCTGAATTTTGCTGTAAAGGGAAGGCGAGATCTGAATGGTGGGCATCCCAGATGACCTGAGTACGCTGGACTCATGAGTGGTCTGGCAGTGAGGATGGAGTCACATGATAGCAGGAGATAGCAGAGCTGCTGGGATCTGAGCTTCTGGAAGTGCCCAACTCCCTTAGCCAGGTGGGAAAACAGAAATTACCAGCTGCCAAACTCCACTCCCTCCGTGGGCTCCCCGCTGAGTCAGAGCTTCAGGGAGTATCTAACAGGATTAGCAAATGTTCTCGGTTGTGAAATCACCATGGTCCAAACGTCTCAGGTGCCAGTTCAGTTCAGCTGCTGTCGTGTCCGACTCTTTGCGACCCCATGGACTGCAGCACGCCAGGCCTCCCTGTCCATCCCCAACTCCTGGAGTTTACTCAAACTCATGTCCATTGAGTTGGCGATGCCATCCAACCATCTCATCCTCTGTCGTCCCCTTCTCCTCCTGCCTTCAATCTTTCCCAGCATCAGGGTCTTTTCAAATGAGTCTGTTCTTTGCATCAGGTGTTAGAGGTTAAGAAAAGAGTCCTTTGCCTGAAGGCATGAAGTTATTCAGTCCATTCTCGGGAAAGGGTGGGTCATGATTCCAAAATTCTCTGTAGGAAAACCTGTTCATTTAGAACCAACGATTATTTGCACTTTCCACCTGATTTTAGGGCTTGTGGCAGGGAATGACCACTGTGGTTTGATACAGAATAAGGCTCTTACATCCTGCAGAAGGGAAGCATTCAAACCCCACCCAGCCCCAGATGGACAGCAGTCATTCTCTTTCCTACTTTGTTTTTTTAAATTAATTAATCTGGCTGCATCTGGTCTTGTAGCACGAAGGATCTTTCTAGTTGTGACATACAGGGTCGTATTTTTTTTTAACTGTGGTATGTGGGATCTACTTTTCTGACCAGGGGTCAAACCCAGGCCTCCTGCACTGGGGACACGGAGTCAGGGAAGTCCCTCTGTCCCCTGCTTTGAATATGCACCTTAGATGTGAATCGAATCTACTTCTAGAGCACAGTGAGGAGCCTGTCTGCCTTCTCCCTGCCAGCAGGTCTAGTGCATGTTGCTTGGAAAACACTGAGCAGTTCTTGGAAACAGTTCTAGAACTTTTCACTCTTCTGCAGCTCATCACCCCAGCCCCTCAGTTAGGATACATTACCATGACTGTACTGCATGTCCCCCACAAGCTTGTGATGGTGTCCAGAGTGGAATGGGCTTCCAGTTCTCTGCACTGAGCACCTCTGTCTTCCTGGCATAAATAAATATACTTCCTGGTATCGGGGAATCAAGGTCCAGAGAGACGGAGAAAGCTGCGCTTCCCACATCCCATTATGAAAGTGTCTTTCCTTTCATTTGAATCAAGAGCATCATCCCTTCTGTTCCCTCTCCCACCCCTGCTCCTACGTATCTGGACATCTACTTGCTGCTGAAGATCTGTTCAACCAGAAAGAGGCAGGGCTGTTTCTTCGTGGCTAGGTTTCACTCTCTCCCCTTGAAGACAAGTGTACCCCTGAGGCACTGACTTTCATCCTAAAGCAATGGCTGGAAACCTTCAGAGATACAGCAGCATTTGCTGGAAGCATTGCATTTTACACTGTGTCATTTTAACTTTATTTTTTTTTAATCTCTATTTGTGCAGTACAGTTCATGACCTGATAAAGGCTTTGGAGAGTGAAGAAATTTTAAATTACAAAAAAAGGGGGGGGGGGGTGCAGGAGAAGTGGAGAACAGTGCCATGTAGGCTTCTGAGTCTCTCATAATTAATGTGTTGACAAGAAAGGACAGGACACCAGGGAATAAGGAATAGACTGGAGAGTTGGAAGTGATGGGTAGTGTCTGGTCTTTGGCATCTATACATAAACATACGTTCGCTCAACCACCACGGGGCTACATACTGGGCATCCAAGATTTAAAATGCACAGACTTACCCTTCAAGTTTTCATAGGCTAGTTGAGGAGACAGATGTGTCAATAAAGCATTGTGCTGGGGCTGCTGATGGTTATGGGTGAGAGAGAGCACGGGGAGTATGGGTCTTAAAGTAACAAGATTTGGGTTTGAATTCCAGCTGTAAAGCAGGGACTTCAGCCAGAATTTAGCTATGGGGCAAGTTACTTGAGCTCTCTCAGCCTTCTCTGATCTATAAAAAGGGGACAAACAACAACTTTACACAGTTGTATAGGTCATAGATGATGTGACTTAAGCACCTGGAATATGGAATGCCCCTGAAAATGGCACCTAATTGGGCTTGGCCCTGGTGTCATTTTCATCCTCCTGGTCTTCACAGGCTCTTCTACCAACTCCCTGCAGAAAAGACCGAACACTTATTCACATCTCCACACCTCATTTCCTCCTCTGCAAACTCAGAACAGAGAAGACTCAGGAGCCAGTTGGGCTAGAAGCATAGACCAGCCCGTCAATGCTGAGCTCCCTTCTGCAACACCCCAGGCAGTTATCCAGGATAGCGTTCTCCAGAGAGACAGAACCAATGGGAGATTTTATTAGAGAGACAGATACAGGTTGATTGATTGATTGACTGGATGATTTGTTGGTATTGGTGCATACAATTATGGAGGCTAAGAAATTTCACAATATAGACCTTTTGTTAGCTGGAGGCCCAGGGAAGCCAGTGGTATAGTTTTGAGAGCTGTAGAGTCAATGATGTAAGTCCCAGTCCAAGGGAGAAGACTGACATTCCAGCTCAAGTAGAGAAAGCAAATTTATCCTTCCTCAACCTTTTTATTCTGTGCAGGCTCTCAACAGACTGGCTGCTGGTCCGTCACACTGGGAGGGCAATCTGCTTTATTCAGAGAGTACAGGAGATACCAGGAGGGAGGGAATGAACGTGAGGCAGGAGCCAGCCCTTGAAGGCTCCACGTGCAGGCTAAGGAGTGCAGATTTTGTGCCTTTGGAAAAAACTGATTCTCCTGATAACCTGAAACCTTTGTTAGAAGATGTGTGGCCAGAGATAGGAGACTCTGGCCATGAGACGGAGGATGGAGGAGCTAAGTGCCTCCTGCCTTGGGAATTCACCCCACCTTTATGATTCTCAGAACTCAGCCAACCAGCCTCACAGATTGGAGAGTTAGTAGAATCACAGCCATCTGGGCCTCAGTGCTCTATAAATGTTCAGTGCCTTCTGCTGGATGGCTCGGAACCCCTGGGAGGGTGGGGTGCAGGAGGAAGTGGTGCCAACTCCAGTCTCTCCTCTGGAGGTCAGTAATGAGATCCCCCCAGCACCTGTTGGCCCACAGTCATGGCATCACCACTGATGATGTGTGAGTCCAACAGAAGGATGAAGTCGTGTGATGCCACTGTTCACCAGTGTTGTCATCAATATTTTATGTCATAGCATGTAGGTACGAAGATGCAGCTGCTTCATCCCCAAGAAAGGAGCTGATGGGAGGAAGAAAACAAAAAGCTCCCCTCCTATCTCCCGTGTACAGACAGGAAGCATGCTGAGCCCAGGCTGCAGGCAGAGCTCCCAGGCTGCTCTGGACCCATGTTTAAGGGTCCAAACTGCTACTGCTGCAGAGTTGGCTGCTGGCCGGGAGGGTAGTACATCCCACTTCTCCTCCCTTCAGGCGGCAGCTCTGGCCCCTAGATTTTCTCTGATGGAATACAGTGCCTCCCTGGTGAGGCATCAGATCAGCTTCAGGAAAGTGTAGCCAAGTAGGGCAGTGAGAGGCTGACCTCAGAGGTCAGGGGGCCCAGCTGGGAGGTTCTGATGCAGAGCCACTGCCTGACCAGGGGTTCCAGAGGGGATGGTTCTGAGTTTCTCCTGCAGTTTGAGCTCACAGACATACAACTTCTGTTTCACAGATGCCAGCTCTCTCCTGGGTTCATTTTTTCTGATCCCAGGCATGGATTATTTTTTCATAATAGATGAAAGTTCTAGAAGCATGTTCTGAAACAAAACGAACAAAATAGACTCAGAAGGGCTAGTAAAAGCTAGTCCTTCCCACCCACCCAAGACTCTGTGTGTGTCACAAATATCCCAAATCCAAACAAAATGCTCTGCAGAAGATAGTCCCCTCCCCACATCACCCCAGAGAAGAATGTCCAGGTAAGAGGTTCTGTTGCCAGACAGCGTTGCAGCATAAGATCTGAATCCCACTTGCCATCTCCTCTTCCTCTTCCAGTTGTGCTTGTTGTGTCCAAAATCCAGGTCTAAAACTAAAAGGCCAACCTTTTCCTAATCTCCATCTTTGTCCCCTCCACAACTAACCAGCGTTCCTGACTTTGCAATAATGTGGAATGGGAACATGGATCCAAACGTAGATGATTCATTTTGTTATAATCTATCCTAAAAATATGCTACAGTTAGGCTGACTGTAATGCAGGAGACCTGGGTTTGATCCCTGGGTCGGGAAGATCCCCTGGAGAAGAGAATGGCTACCCACTCCAGTATTCTTGCCTGGAGAATTCCATGGACAGAGGATCCATGGCTCACAAAGAGTTGGATATGACTGAATGACTATCACTTTCACAGGGAGAGCAGGAAGCAGCAATGGGAAAAGGAACTTGGGTTGGGTCAGACAAGTTTCGGGTAAAATTCCAGCTCATTCGCTCATTCAGTAAATATTCGTTTATGTTCCTGCTGTGTCCCAAAGACTGTGGTTTACCACATCCTAATTGCATGACTTGGACAAGTCATCTACTTCTTTATTCTTAAATGGGAATAATCACAGGGTCACAATGAGGAAACCCATGGCAGTGTCTAGACCAGAATCAGGGACTCCATAAAATGGGAGACTTTCTCCCTCTTCTTTAGATTCTTTGGCAACTAATATATTATAGAAAACTTCTCTAGTAAAAGGTTCAATAAATTATAACAGTCAACCCACCAAACATCCATCTAATTACCCGTGTTGATAATGCTGTGTCAAAAAAGACCTTCTCAAATGAGGCAAAGAACCTAGAAGTCACAGAGATTTTAGATTTAGTACAATATTAAAAGTTTAAAGACACCGTACACAACGATAAGAAGTAAGCAGACTGGGAGAAAATCTTACAATACGTATATTGACAAGGCATTAATATAATACCATAAAAGAGCTCCTAGAAATCAGAGGAAAAACAAATATCTCAACAGAAAAATAGACAAGGATAATTCAGATGGCTAATAAACATAGGAACAACTTTACTAGTGATCATGGAAATTCAAAGTAAAACAAAGGAAAACATTTCTAGTTTATCAGACTGAGGGTGGGGATAGATAATGTCTGAGTGTGGAGAAAAAGTGCTAATGTGCTGGAAAGAGGATAAATTGGCATAGTCCTTCCTGAGCAAAAATTGGCAGCATCTATCAAAATGTAAAATATGCATGCCTGTTAAACCAATAATTCCACTTCTAGGTACCTATCAAAGTATGTATGAAATATCCATTGCAACATTGTTTGTAGTAGAAAAAAGTTAGAATGGCTAAGTTGTCATTAAGTATCTTATGGTTCACCTAGCTCATGGAAAAGCATGAAGCATATCCAACTGAGGCATCTCCATGGGTACTGAAATGAAGAGTTTCTGAGACATCTCATTAATTAAGCAAAAGCAAATGGCAGAGACATCTCTATAGCAGGATCATATTTACATTTTTGAAAACATATAACAAATACATGTGGGCATATATTTGTACTCCAAGACAGATTATGAATGCAGTGAGGGAGGTGGGGGAACACAGCCCGTGCTGTTCACAGTGATGGCCTTTGGTGGAGGGAAATGGGAATTGAGTCCAGGTGAGAGTGAGAGATGAACCCTCACATAGTCAGGTTCACATTTTACTTGGTGTTCTTTTATACTGATTGAATGTTTTTCAATGAACATGTATACTTTAATTTGAAAACTAAGAAAAAAGAAAAAGATTCTTCTTTCAAACCATTAATAGTAGTATCCCTGGAGTGAGTCACTCCCCTCTTACTTGAGCACTATGCAAGCCTCCAAGATGGTCTCTCTGACTGCACTCTTTTCCCGTCTTGGGCCATTTGGGCTGCTATAGAAAAAAAATACCCTAAACTGGGGGAAAATGTAGGGACTTCTCTGGCAATCCAGTGATTAACAATCCACCTTCCAGTGCAGGGAACGTGAATTTGATCTCTGGTTGGGCAACTAAGATCCCACATGCCTCGGAGCAACTAAGCTCACACGCAGAAACTACTGAGCCAGCATGCCACAACTGGAGAGAAGCCCAAGTGCACAATGAAAGATCCTGAGTGCCTAATGCAGCCAAAAATAAACAAATATTTTAAAACAAAAAGAAAATAGAAATGTATTGCTCATATTTCTGGAGACTGGGGATTCTAAGACAAAGGCACTGGCAGATTCAGCGTCTGGTGTGAGCCTTCTTCCTGGCTCATAGATGGTCATCTTTTCATTGTACCCTCACATGGTGGATGGGCTAGGGAACTATCTGATGCTCTCTTTAAAAGGGCACTAATCCCATTCGAAAGGGCTCCATCCTTATGATCTAATTACCTCCCAAATATCCCACTTTCAAACACCATTGCACTGGGGGATAAGGTTTCAATATACGAATCTAGAGGAGACAGACATTCAGACCACAGCATCTCTACAATAGACTCATTAGAAACAGTGATTTTAAAAATATATGTATCATGGGCTTCCATGGCAGTCCAGTGGTTAAGAATTCACCTGCCAATGCAGGGGACATGGGTTCAATCCCTGGTCTGGGAACAAAGATCCCATGAGCCTTGCAGCAACAAAGGCCATGTGCCGCAACTACTGAAGCCCACGTACCCAAGAGCCCATGTTCTGCAACAAGAGAAACCACTGCAATGAGAAGCCTGCACGCCACAACTTGAGAGCAGCCCCCACTCTCTACAACTAGAGGAAGCCCACACACAGCAACAAAGACCTAGTGCGGCCAAAAATAAATTAATTAATTAAATATATATATACATGTATGTACATATCAGACCACCACCATTCCTGTGCCATCCAACTCAAATTCCTTCCCATGGCTTATAAAGCCTGACATATCAGCTCTTGCCCATTCCAACCTCATCATCTCTAACTCTCCCCTCCATGATCACAGGCTAAGAGTGCTCCCTGGGACCTTAGCACACAGCTCACACCATCAGTCACACTGAGGTCCTTGGGTAGGTGGGGCAACACAGGCAGAGGGACTAGTAAGTACAAAGGTCCTCAGCACCTGGAGCTACAGGAGAGTGCTCTTTATCATCACTCTCAGATGACCATTACATCTACTACTGCAGGCAGGAAACCCTCAGAAGAAATGGCGTAGCCATCATGGTCAACAAAAGAGTCCGAAATGCAGTACTTGGATGCAATCTCAAAAACGACAGAATGATCTCTGTTCGTCTCCAAGGCAAACCATTCAATATCACAGTAATTCAAGTCTATGCCCCACACAGTAATGCTGAAGAAGCTGAAGTTGTACGGTTCTGTGAAGACCTATAAGACCTTTTAGAACTAACACCCAAAAAAGATGTCCTTTTCATTATTGGGGACTGGAATGCAAAAGTAGGAAGTCAAGAAACACCTGGAGTAACAGGCAAATTTGGCCTTGGAATGCAGAATGAAGCAGGGCAAAGACTAATAGAGTTTTGCCAAGAAAACGCACTGGTCATAGCAAACACCCTCTTCCAACAACACAAGAGAAGACTCTACACATGGACATCACCAGATGGTCAACACCGAAATCAGACTGATTATATTCTTTGCAGCCAAAGATGGAGAAGCTCTATACAGTCAACAAAAACAAGATCAGGAGCTGACTGTAGCTCAGATCATGAACTCCTTATTACCTAATTCAGACTCAAATTGAAGAAAGTAGGGAAAACCGCTAGACCATTCAGGTATGACCTAAATCAAATCCCTTAGGATTACACAGTGGAAGTGAGAAATAGATTTAAGGGCCTAGATCTGATAAATAGAGTGCCTGATGAACTATGGAATGAGATTCGTGACATTGTACAGGAGACAGGGATCAAGACCATCCCCATGGAAAAAAAATGCAAAAAAGCAAAATGGCTGTCTGGGGAGGCCTTACAAATAGCTGTGAAAAGAAGAGAGGCGAAAAGCAAAGGAGAAAAGGAAAGATATAAGCATCTGAATGCAGAGTTCCAAAGAATAGCAAGAAGAGATAAGAAAGCCTTCTTCAGCAATCAATGCAAAGAAATAGAGAAAAACAACAAAATGGGAAAGACTAGAGATCTCTTCAAGAAAATTAGAGATACAAAGGGAATATTTCATGCAAAGATAAAGGACAGAAATGGTACAGACCTAACAGAAGCAGAAGATATTAAGAAGAGGTGGCAAGAATACATGGAAGAACTGTACAAAAAAGATCTTCACGACCCAGATAATCACAATGGTGTGATCACTCATCTAGAACCAGACATCCTGGAATGTGAAGTCAAGTGGGCCTTAGAAAGCATCACTATGAACAAAGCTACTGGAGGTGATGGAATTCCAGTTGAGCTATTTCAAATCCTGAAAGATGATGCTGTGAAAGTGCTGCACTCAATATGCCAGCAAATTTGGAAAACTCAGCAGTGGCCACAGGACTGGAAAAGGTCAGTTTTCATTCCAATCCCAAAGAAAGGCAATGCCAAAGAATGCTCAAACTACCGCACAATTGCACTCATCTCACACGCTAGTAAAGTAATGCTCAAAATTCTCCAAGCCAGGCTTCAGCAATACGTGAACCGTGAACTTCCAGATGTTCAAGCTGGTTTTAGAAAAGGCAGAGGAACCAGAGATCAAATGGCCAACATCTGCTGGATCATGGAAAAAGCAAGAGAGTTCCAGAAAAACATCTATTTCTGCTTTATTAACTATGCCAAAGCCTTTGACTGTGTGGATCACAGTAAAGTGTGGAAAATTCTGAAAGAGATGGGAATACCAGACCACCTGACCTGCCTCTTGAGAAATCTGTATGCAGGTCAGGAAGCAACAGTTAGAACTGGACATGGAACAACAGACTGGTTCCAGATAGGAAAAGGAGTACGTCAAGGCTGTATATTGTCACCCTGCTTATTTAACTTCTATGCAGAGTACATCATGAGAAACGCTGGGCTGGAAGAAGCACAAGCTGGAATCAAGATTGCCAGGAAAAATATCAATAACCTCAGATATGCAGATGACACCACCCTTATGGCAGAAAGTGAAAAGGAACTAAAAAGCCTGTTGATGAAAGTGAAAGAGGAGAGTGAAAAAGTTGGCTTAAAGCTCAACATTCAGAAAATGAAGATCATGGCATCTGGTCCCATCACTTCATGGGAAATAGATGGGGAAACAGTGGAAACAGTGTCAGACTTTATTTTGGGGGGCTCCAAAATCACTGCAGATGGTGACTGCAGCCATGAAATTAAAAGATGCTTACTCCTTGGAAAAAAACTTATGACCAACCTAGATAGCATATTCAAAAGCAGAGACATTACTTTGTCAACAAAGGTCCGTCTAGTCAAGGCTATGGTTTTTCCTGTGGTCATGTATGGATGTGAGAATTGGACTGTGAAGAAAGCTGAGAACTGAAGAATTGATGCTTTTGAACTGTGGTGTTGGAGAAGACTCTTGAGAGTCCCTTGGACTGCAAGGAGATCCAACCAGTCCATTCTGAAGGAGATCAGCCCTGGGTGTTCTTTGGAAGGAATGATGCTGAAGCTGAAACTCCAGTACTTTGGCCACCTCATGTGAAGAGTTGACTCACTGGAAAAGACTCTGATGTTGGGAGGGATTGGGGGCAGGAGAAGAAGGGGGTGACAGAAGATGAGATGGCTGGATGGCATCACGGACTCGATGGACGTGAGTCTGAGTGAACTCCAGGATTTGGTGATGGACAGGGAGGCCTGGTGTGCTGCGATTCATGGGGTCGCAAAGAGTCGGACACGACTGAGCGACAGAACTGAACCGAACATCACAAAAGATCAGAGGTGTTCACAGGGCAATCTTCCTAATGCCAAAATCTTCCTACTCTACAGTGGTAGTTCATATTGGAATCACTGGGGAGCTTTAAAAATATTGGTACTCAGGCTCTTTCTGCAGAGGTTCTTATTACACCATTTTTCAAAGCTTCTCTGCAGATTTAAAGTGGAAGTGGGCAATAGAATGACTACTTCACAGCACCTCTGACAAGTGAAGGCATTCATTGATGAATGCCATTCCATACCCTCTCCATTACAGAGCATGGGTTCCTAAAACTCAACCACTCTTCCTCCCCATGCTCACTGGGCCAGACTAAAAGGACTAAAAGTCTGCTCTCCATGCCCTATGAACTCCATCCTTAAAGAATCAAACTTGATAGAAACTTATTCAATAACCAACAGGCTTAGACTTGCAGAAACTACAGGATTTGAGTGGTGATGGCAAGCAAAATGTCTTGGAGTATAAATCATGGCTCTTACAGGTGGTTTTCCTGACCTTTTAAAATACAGTGGATTTCTTTTTCAGAACAATTCTCTGCAAGGGGAATGTGTGGCAAAGAAACTGTGGTCTCTACTTGAACTCATTTTATTTGAAACACCAACTGCTACAATCAGAATGCATCTGATTGACCCTGAAAAATTCAGTTCTCTGGGACCTAATACAGTGTAAAAAAACTGTTTATAGTCCATATATTGAAAGTGGATGCTCACAATCCTTTGCTTGATGCACTAATGTCTTTCCTTTTTTTTGGCCACACCACGAGGCATGTGGGACCGAATTTCCCCCACCAGAGATCAAACCCCTGCCCTGCACTGGAAGGTGCAGTCTTAACCACTGGCCACTGCGGAAGTCCCAACTGCTCTAATTTCTCATGAAAGCTCCCTCTGTTTGCAGTAAGTATGATGTGTCAGCCACAGTGCTCTGGAGTTGACAGCTGTGACCTCAATCTCCAAGTCTCCCTACCATCTTGGGAGTGCAGTGGCCTGTCAACTCTGAAAGAGGCTTGGGGGAAAGTGACCATTAGTAGGAAAGCTCTGTGACTGGAGGCATTATTTATAATTCCTAGAAACATAACAAAGAAGAAAGGGGAAGAAGAAAATAGAAAGAGGGCCTGTCACCCTCATCGTCTTTTCTCCAAGCTCTGCAGCATGGCCTGTCTCTCCCAAAAGATAATCTGAGATGAAGAAAATCTGTCTCAACTAAATGCTGCCATTCTTCCCTCAGTTCTCTGCCAATACAAAGGCTTCTCTCACATGGAAGGAGGTACGAGAAAGAAAATGATGAAAATTGTCATACTGGCTTCACAAATGCAGATAAGAAGCAGGGGCCACTGACAAGATTACTCTAAGATGGTGAATCTCAACCCTGGTGGCATATTGCAATCACCAAGGGAGTTTTAAAAACACTGATCCTGCATCCCATCTCCAGAGCTTCCGGTTTAATTGGAATTGGATGGGTCCTGGGCTGGAGATTTTTTTTTAAGTTCCAGATGACTAACTCAAGCCAGAGTTGAAACCCTCCCATAATTTGGCATAGGGTTCCAAGAACCCATACAATGATCCTAAATATAATCAACCTCCTGAGAAGATGGCTGGTCACTGACAAGAAATGAGTATAAGTTTGAAAAAAAAAAAAGCATTTTGGGAAAAAGTCTTGGTAGGATGATTCCTTCTCAAGTTAAGGCATTAGTGCAGTAACAAAATATCTCTAAATTCATAGAAGATATGAAACTGGTGTAGAGGGATCCAATTATTATTAACACAAAGAATGAAACAAAGGAAAAAGCAAATGTATGGGCTCAACAAAGCAAATCAGCTGAGAAGTTCCCCTATTAACATGGGGGATTTTTCTTTTTAATGGGAAAAAAAAAGTTCTTAGAAGCAAGCAGTGGGTAAAACATGAGTCACTCTTATTTCCAGAATCAGGAAGAATCCACAGTAAATATCCATTGTGCCCTGTGATAGCCAAGGAATGTTTATTGCATTGTGGCTTTTCAGAGAACAGAATTAAAATCAATACAATATTGATTTTAGTCTTTGTGGAATATGTCACAAATGTTTGTATATGACTTTTAAATGCCAGGATTATTAAAACAATGGAGCATACCCTCCTTCCTTAGTGAGATAAGGGCAACTCAAGGTTACAAATGATCCCTTCTCTGATTTTTTTTTCCCCATATTATGTTATTAAGTGCAACTCCATTCCAAGCACTCCTCTGTTACACACTGTCTAGCACTATGGGTTCTCCATTGCCTCCCTGCAAAGCTTCCATTCCCCCTTCTCCAGTCTTCTTTATCTCTGAAGTTTTCCTTACTACCCTGTGCTCCAGACACACATGGCCCTCAGACAGCTCTGCTTTATCACACCTCTCAGCTTTTGTCCATGTTCTCCTTGTACTGAGATAGCCTTCTACCATGTACCCCAGTCCTCACAGGTCTAGAGAAACTCATATCTCAAGACTCAGTTCAAAAGTAATTTCAACTATAAAGCTTTTCCTGACCTGTCTGTAAAGAACTGACCTCTCCTTCTTTTGCTCACTAGCCCCTCTAACGTGCACATTTCACTTGATCATTTATATGTTTACCCAATTTCCCATACAGGCTCAGAGAGCTTTGATGGCAGAGATGGTGATTCATTTATATACCAGGACTTATAAGACTAATCGATAAAGTTTTCAATAAGCTTATTTTATGAATTGAACTTAACTGAATGTACTGAATGAATTTAACTCTCCATAAATTAACCTCCCTCTCCTCCTCTCCCTCTCTCTCAACACACACATATACACACGAAGAAGGAGGGAAGAGAAGGCTAAGAAGGGATGAGAAGGCTAAGAAGGGAAGATAAGGCTAAGAAGGGAACAGAGGGGTACACCTCTTATGAAAGTTCCATGATCAGTCAGGTTGTCTGATCTTACTTACCATGGATGTCCTTCGCCCAGGGGCTGAAGGCAGAAGTGAGGGGCTGTTTTCCCGGTGTGGAAAGCCTTGGCAAGAGCTATTTCGAGAACTGGAGCTTCCTGAGTCACTGTACAGCTGTCCCTTTTCAGAAAACAGTCTGGACAGGAAGCTGGCCTTGCGACTCCCAGGGTAAGATCTGTCTCTTGCCTCTTGGACCCTGCTGTCTGTCATGCTGCCATCGCTGTGCCTGCAGTGACTGTGCAAGTCTGCAAGAGGTTCCCCTGAGGGTTGTAGGTCCTGGGACTGCTCCCAGGGTCCTGTTGTATGTGATGGACAATGCCTAGGAGCCATCTTTGTACCTAGCCAGGAGTGAGGTCTTATAGTCTGCAAGCCAAATAAATGGTCTGGCTGCTGTCCTGGGTGCTGAATTCTAGCACCGTTGTCCCAGGGACAAGGGCTGTGGACATGGAGCTGTCCGTTGTGCTGATTCTTCTCAGCCCAGTCTTTTTTACTATAGCAAGGGTCTACATCAAGCTGCCTGGGCTGTGGGATATGCCACGTGGTTTTAGAATTTGGCACATTGACTCGGATCACTTGCTGTTGATTGTTGGCTTGAAGCAGGGAGATTTTTTCAGGGAAGGGAGAGCAAGTCATACACTGCTGGGTCACTGAATATTTTTTCAAATGGAATGGAGGTCTCCTTTCACCCTCAATGCCCTCATTGCTGGATTTGTCATAAAGTGCCCTCATGATTTTCCTGATGCCCAGATGAAATATTTCCAGTATGTTGAGAAACAAAGAGATGGCTGCAATGCTATGCATAAAGAGCATGAAAATGGTCTTCTCTGTGGGCCTAGACACAAAGCAATCCACTGCATTGGGGCAAGGGGGTTGAGTACATTTGTAAAGAGGGTGCATTTGAAACCCATAGAGAATATATTGGCCTACCATGAACCCTACTTCCAGCACAGATCTGGTCAAGATGTGTAAGATGTAAGTACGCAGCAGGCATCCTTTCAGTGGGACTTTTTGGATCCTCTTCTGCTCCTCTAATTTCCTCAGTTCTCTATCCATCCTTTGCTGATCCTCCAATTCAAGCTCTGGATTCTCCATCTGGGCTCTAAGCTGTGACTTCTTCCTCTGCCTTTCCTTTTCAAAGGCCCTGAGTCTATACAGTGCATGGCCCATATATACTAGAGAGGGAGAAGACACAAAAATGATCTGTAAAACCCAGAACCTGATCAGGGAGATAGGGAAAGCATTATCATAACAGACAGTGTTGCAACCTGGCTGCTGGGTGTTGCAGGCAAATGCTGACTGTTCATCATCCCAGACATCTTCAGCAGCCACACCAAGTATCAGCATTCGGAAAATGAAGAGGATGGTCAGCCAGATTTTCCCCACCATGGTTGAGTAGGAGTGAACTTCCTCTAAGATGCCACCCAATAAATTCCAATCCCCCATGGTAAGAGACTAATGTCTGAAACATACAGAAAACACTAAGATTAATAGAATCCATGGGTATAACATATAAAAACATGATCAATACAGCAGGTCCTCTTTTCATGTCAATAAAACTATGAAGGATTTTCCAGCCCTAATACTTATGGTTCATGCTTGCTGAAATATTTCTAAGGAATAGGTTTTGGAAAAAATACTAAAGACCCTCCCCAGTCCAACCCAATTCCTTCCTATAGTCTTCTCTCCTATACAAAGTTAACTGTCATTCTAGTATACTCATTGGCCATCATATTTGTACAATACATTCTATTCCATAATTTTGCTCATTTTTTCTAACATATGAGATGCCATATTTACCATACATCTTGCTGCTGCTGCTAAGTCGCTTCAGTTGTGTCCAACTCTGTGCGACCCCACAGACGGCAGCCTTACATGATCTTAAATAAGCCTCAACTTCTTTAGGAAGTCTTCCTCAGCCATCTCAAGTCAGAGTGATTTTCCCATCTCTGAATTCATACAACACTAGTGCTTGTATTACTCATTTGGTACCGTGCCTAAAATGAGCTTTGTGATAGTTGTCTTATGTTCTCTTTTCTGAAAAGGTACTCTTTTTATAGACAGAGATGCTATTTCATTTTGATCTTGACATATGAAGGCATCAATAAATAAGTGAACTGAACTGTCTTTTCAACGACTCAGCTCCTTGACTCTATCACTGGAAAAATCAACAGAAAAACCAAGTAGATACTCATTATAGATTATCGATGGCTCCTACTGCAAGACTGAAAGTACAAGTAGAGAGAATAGAACTCAGCCAAATAAACCCTCAGGAACTGGCACAGGGTAGCAGTAAAGATTAAGCAGGCTCAGAAGCAGTACCAGCAATGACATATGATTAGATCTACAAAGCCATATCTGGAACAGATTTTCATGCAAGCTCTACTTACTTAGAAGAAAAGTGAATATAACTGCTTTGCTAGCAAGCTTGGGAGCTGCGAAAGAATCAAAGCATAGCTGACATGAATGGGTCATTGGGTTCACCTTGAAAAAAACAAGATGTTTTTCAAGGTTCAATGAGGTTAAAATACTTGAGAGTCTACAGGCTTCTAATGTGGATGACTTCCAGATATGAAAAAAACAGAGGAAAAACAGGTAAGTGTTGTTAAGTTAAACAGATAATGAAACAATTCTCTCCTTCCACAATTCATTTATTCAATAATGTGTAATATAATTTATCATATAGGCATTGTGCTTGATACCAAGGAATTCAACAATGAACAATACATACTTCATTCAGACTTCACAGTAGTCACCAGGAATTCCCAGTAACATATAAAATGGACAGTGAAGAAGTTATGAATATCAAATCAAAAATATGAGGAAAAAAAACCCCATAGAATTGTTATATTTTCCCTACTTATCTTCAAACACAAAAGTAAATTCCAGATGGAATAAAGTATTAAATGTAAAAAAACGAAACCATAGAAGTATTGAAGTAAAATGTAAGAGAATGTCCTATAATGTTGAAGTAGAAGGAGGCTTTTTAAGTACATCAATACCAGAAATTAGAATTAGGAAAAAAATTAGATTTTACCCAACAAAACTGACTAGCAAAAGTGGAGATGTCCAGAAGGTATTTGGGTCTAGAGAATAACAAACGATGCAAACTACAGATAAATAAGCATTTGTAAATAATCATTGAATAGGTTGAGATCACCTATGGACAAAAAGAAAAAGTAAGCCAATGGCAGAACCCTGAGAAACAGCATGGGAAAAAAAGTCTACAAATAAAAATGAGAAATGGCCAATGAGAAAGAGGGGGAAAACTCTAAGGGTGAAGTCATTGAAACCAAAACAGAACAGAGTTTCAAGGAGAGAAGAGTTGACAATGTCAAATACCACTATTTAAATAAATCAGTTTAATGGTGGGATAGATCATGCTCAGGGATTAGAAAACTAAACGTTTATAAAGATGTCAATTCTTTCCAAATTCATTCATCTGTAGCTCACTGAATAAAGTAAAATCCTATAAACACATATATATGTACACATATGTATATGAGATATATATATATATATATATATATATATGTGATTATAAAAGTGTGGAGAGAAGACCCAGAAGGCACACATGAGGAAGTTCATATAGGTTACTGGAGGTCTGTAGGAGAACATGAGGGTGGAAGGAAGAGCTTGAAGGCAGAGGCAAAAAGATAAAGGAGAGAGATGCTTCTAAGGAAGCATGACTGACTCTCATCTAGTACACACATTTATATAAATGCATACTTGTATGTACATATATATGCGTAAACATCTTTTAAAATAAAATTTTAGAAGCACTAGGTACCTGTCAGAATCTAGAAGAAGTATTAATGAGTCTTTTCTATTTTACTCCATGCTGCTGCTGCTGAGTTGCTTCAGTCGTGTCCGACTCTGTGCGACCCCATAGACGGCAGCCCACTAGGCTCCCGCATCCCTGGGATTCTCCAGGAAAGAATACTGGAGTGGGTTGCCATTTCCTTCTCTAGTATTTTACTCCATACACTTGTTCAAAGTTCAAAAAGTAGTCATATCTACCACTTGCAAATAAAAATTAGATTATAAAATTTTGGACTATTGCCTCATTAACTGAAACAATAATTTACTAAGCTCTATCCTCTCTTAAAGAGTTTCAGTCCTTTCACATAATTATTCCTTTAATATTGTCTGGCCATTGTTCTTTATTAAAAACTAACTCCTTTAGCACTTAAAAAAAAATCTAGAGCTTCTATTTTATATAAAAACCTGAAAGTGGAAAAGCTAACTCATTTTATTACCTATTCTCGATTTAGAAATCCTAAACTATTTAATGTTCTTTTTGCCACTATCTCTTTAAAACATAGAAATTAGTATTTTTAAATAGCAAGAAGAAAACTGGAAATAGGAAATACATGAAACAGAAAAACAATCATGCATATTAGCATGAAACAGTGAGATCCTTTAGACAAATGTGTTTCCTCAGGTCCAAGTAATAGTCTTGAATTTTCTTTCATTATCAAATAAAATATAAAGAAGCTGGTGCTCCTTTCATGAATTTTACTTCAAATATTACCTTTGTATCCCCACAGAAATTTCCTGTATTTCTCACAAACAAAAGAGATACTATATATTTACCACTTACCTTAGGAGTAGATAAAAAAATGACTGGGCTCCAAGAACCTTTAAGTTGGACTATGTGTGGCTAATTAGTGGAACTGCTGCTGGTTGCAGATATAAAGGCTCTGACCTGCTGGCTGTGGGGCCCAGTTCAGAATAAGCTCAGTAATTTTGATCAATGGAGTCTAACCTAGTCCTCCCCTGAGGTCAAGGTGTCCTTTGGTGCTTTTAAATTTTCTTGTTTTTTTCCTAATTGGCACAGGGCTGGAGCCCTGTGTACCATATTTGGAAATGAAAAGTGAAACAAATGAGAATTTTCCTTTTTAATTTGTGGGTGATTACAGTGATTTGAATTTCGGTGCATTTCTTTCAGTCAATTGATTGCTCTGTGAATCGATGTCACAGATCAATGGGTCATGTCCAATTTCATCAAGAGCCGCCTGGGGCAAGTCTGGCCTCACCAAATGGGAACAAGTAATAATAGAGTGACAATCAAACCCCAAGTGTTCTTGCAAATCATGTCAGGCTGAAAGGAGAAATAGCTCAAAAGGAAATTAAACATTTTCAGACCACCAAGAGGGGGCTGTGCCTGTCTGTAGATTATGTGTTCTAGCAATATTCTATTAGGCTGAAACAGGCAGCTCAGGAAAAAATTTATTTTTTCCAGTCGAGTATCTGAAAACCTTAGAAACCCATGTCAAAGTTTTGTAAAGTGTTTTGAGAGAGGTCAAATGATTTGGCCAAGACAAACAGAGACCAGATCTTCTAACTCCCAGCCCTGCAGAATCTTCCATTCGTCACATCTCAAGTACATAATCTCACTGTCACCTTAGAGTTGTACATAATCTTACTGTCACCTTAGAGTTGATAGCAATGGTGTCACTAGAACACAAGAATGGCTTCAAGTCACAGCTCTGAGGCACACTTCTAAGCTTGGCCTTTTCCATATAATACATAGACAGTACATAAAATCATTCCTAAGTATCATCTGCCTATATATTTAGTTTTAAAGAAAGGATGATTATGAAAGGTAGACAGGTTGAGGTGGGGAGGTTAAATTCCACTACCCTGGCACACTAGCCTCAAGTACAAACTGACAGAATTAACTAGAGGTGAAATCACACAATGTATTAGTGTGTGTATTTGCCTAGTATTGGGTATATTGTCCAAGAAAGCCCTTGACATTTACTCCTCAAGTTCACCTGCACAGTAATGGATTTAAAAGCTTAAATGCATTTTACCAGAATCAAAATACTAAATTCATACATTTATAAGGGTATATAAAATAAGTCCTAACATTAGATGCCTGAAGGGAAGGGAACACGATGAGGAAGAGGTGAGATGAATACTTTTACATAGAATTCTCTAAATGTGTTACCTACTCAAGAAAATATTCAAGCTAGAAAGAAAAAAATAAATAAATGCAACCATACATCTGAATTTTTAAAAAGTCTTCAGCATATGAATCAATCTAATCTTTACTCTTGAAGACTTTGAGCAATGAGGTGAATTATCTTTAAGACAGGCAGAGTGAATAACTCTACAAACCTCACAGAAGTAACTGAAATGTCCTGATGAGGTCAGTAACACAGCTGTGGGAAACATAGGAGCACCACTGGGTTGAGCTTCATCAAAACTCGCCCAAGGGTTCAGCAAAAATTAGCATACCAGAGGCTGAGAATTCACTGCCATAGAAGACAAGTTTGGTTTTGTTTTTTATTTATTTTTTTAAAGGTCCTACTTTTACACCAAAAGTTTAGCTGAATCTGTGGAGTCACTAGTAGGCCTAAAACACACTCAGATATGAAACAGAAGGGAACAGAAAGGTTAGCGAGGAATAAACATCTCAGGGTAGAGAAAGAGGCACAGGTCCATAGCCTCCACCTTTGTGCTCTCAATGGTCTCCAGTATTCACAATGCCACCTTGTTCACACCTGGTGATATAAACTGTGGGCAGAAGCAAGACCCCCCTGAGGCTCATGACTTGCTTTATTGCAGTAGTTTGGAACCACACGTGCAATATCCCTGAGGTCTGCCTATACACACATCACCAAGGTATCAGGTAATTCACTCAACCCCTAGCTCTTGAAACATTTTCTGCACTTTTTTTTTTTTTTTGAGTACTCTCTCCAAAAATGTTTACAGTGTAGATCTTTGAGTGATAAATCTTACTGAACTTTCACATGTGAATAACAATATAAATGAACATAAAATTTTAGCTCTAACACTTTAAAAATAGTTTTCTTACAGCAAGCATTGCCCTTCAGAAGAGTAAGGTCAATATGATTCCTGTTCTTCGCACAATGATCTACTGTCTAAAAGTCTTTAGATTTTTCTTATTATCTTTAATATTCCTAATTTCAGTATGTGTCTAGATGTGGGGTACTTTTTGCCACTGGGCATCCTATGGTGTCTCAATCTTTAAAATTTTTTCTTCTTCTGACCTTGTGTGTTGCTTGAATGTTAGGACATCTACTTCTGTCCTTCATCCCACTTCTACATTCATATTTTCTATTTACCTCTTTTTGCTTCCTCTGGACAGCAATCTGACAATCCTAGTTTTCAACTCACTAATTCACGCATCTGTTCAGTTCAGTTGCGTCTGACTCTGCAACCCCATGGACTGCAGCACGCCAGGCTTCCCAGTCCATCACCAACTCCCAGAGTCTGCTCAAACTCATGTCCATCAAGTCGGTGATGCCATTCAACCATCTCATCCTCGGTCATCCCCTTCTCCTCCCACCTTCAATCTTTCCCGGCATCAGGGTCTCTTCAAATGAGTCAGTTCTTCACATCAGGTGGCCAGAGTATTGGAGTTTCAGCTTCAGCATCAGTCCTTTCAATAAGTATTCAGGACTGATTTCCTTTAGGATCTAGTGATTTGATCTCCTTGCTGTCCAAGGGACTCTCAAGAGTCTTCTCCAACACCACAGTTCAAAAACATCAATTCTTCGGCACCCTGCTTTCTTTATAGACCAACTCTCACGTCCATACGTGACTACTGGAAAAACCATAGCTTTGACTAGACAGACCTTTGTTGGCAAAGCAATGTTTCTGCTTTTTAATATGCTGTCTAGGTTTGTCATAGTTTTTCTTCCAAGGAGCAAGCAGCCATTAATTTCATGGCTGCAGTTACCATCTGCAATGATTTTGGAACCCAAGAAAATAAAGTCTCTCACTGTTTTCATTGTTTCCCATCATGGGACCAGATGCCATGATCTTAGTTTTCTGAATGTTGAGTTTTAAGCCAACTTTTTCACTCTCCTCTCTATCAAAAGGCCCTTTAGTTCTTCTTTGCTTTCTGCCACAAAGGTGGTGTCATCTGAGTATCTGAGGTTACTGATATTTCTCCCAGCAATCTTGATTCCAGCTTGTGCTTCATCCAGCCCGGCATTTCAAATGATGTACTCTGCATACAAGTTAAATAAGCAGGATGACAACATACAGCCTTGATATACTCCTTTCCTGATTTGGAACCAGTCTGTTGTTTCATGTCTGGTTCTACTGTCTCTTGACCTGCATACACATTTCTCAGGAGGCAGGTCAGGTGGTCTTGTATTCCCATCTCTTGAAGAATTTTCCAGTTTGTTGTGATCCACATAGCCAAACGCTTTGGCATAGTCAATAAAGCAGAAATGGACGTTTTTCTGGAACTCTCTTGCTTTTCTGATGATCCATCATTGGATGTTGGCAATTGATCTCTGGTTCCTCTGCATTTCCTAAATCCAGCTTG
The DNA here is from genome assembly GCF_023091745.1 of Budorcas taxicolor. Classification (NCBI taxonomy): domain Eukaryota; kingdom Metazoa; phylum Chordata; class Mammalia; order Artiodactyla; family Bovidae; genus Budorcas; species Budorcas taxicolor. The sequence goes on from NC_068918.1 coordinate 51,881,287, forward strand.
AACATCTGGAAGTTCACGGTTCACGTACTGTTGCAACTTGGCTTGGAGAATTTTGAGGATTACTTTGCTAGCATGTGAGATGAGTACAATTGTGCAGCAGTTTGAACATTCTTTGGCATTGCCTTTGGGATTGGAATGAAAACTGACCTTTTCCAGTCCTGCGGCCAATGCTGAGTTTTCCAAATTTGCTGGCATGTTAAGAGCAGCTCTTTCAGAGGATCATCTATGAGGATTTGAAATAGCTCAACTGGAATTCCATCACCTCCACTAGCTTTGTTTGTAGTGATGCATCTGTATCCACTCTGTTTTCATTCCATTTGATCCTTTATTTTAAATATTATGTTTTTGATATTTCTACTTGGTTATTTCTTATACCACACTGCCAAAATCCTTTTTTCCTTTTAGTGTGTACTGGCTTTATCTTAGATCTTTATGGTCTTAAGTAATCCAGTTTGTCTTCTTGTGATTCAGTGGTATCTCTTAGTTGCTTCTTTACTTTGGCTTGTGAACCCATTTAGCCGGTGGTCAGGGTTCTGAGTGACAGTATGCACTGAAGAAGGGCTAAAGGCCAGCTGAGGGCTTGGCTATGCTGGGGATTGAAAGAAAGGGGAAAGGACAAGCTTTATGGCAGACAGCCCTAGAACTATACAACCACAGTTCATTATTTCAGTTTGTTAGCTACCAAGTAATTGTTCAGATCAGGGCTTCCTTCCCCTGCAGAAACTGGGAGAAATGGTAATTTCCTCAGTAACTTCAGAGCCCCAAGCCTAGATTGTAACCTACCAGTACCACCAGTCTGAAGAGAGAGGGATGGATAAATAATGCATAGTTAAGCAATCCTTACCTGCTATTCCCAGATCTTCACCCAAAAGGAATTTTTGCACTGCCCTGATTTTGTTTGTGAGGACCCCTGGGGCACTGTTCACTGTACCAGTACCTGCTGTGACAAAGCAGGCAAAAGCAACTGGTTTGCTCCAATGAATCTACTCCAGCACATTTAGCTAGCCACGCCACTATTTTGAACCACTTCAAAATAGCCCCAAAGGCCCCTGAGCATTTTATCTTTTTTCCATTTTAATTACTATCTAAACACAATAAAAGAAACATTCTAATACACAATAAAAGAAACATTCTAATCAGAATATAACAGAACTTTACATGGTTTTATTTATACATTACTGGTAATGAAAGCAAACTTTATACAAAAAGTTTTATACAAATAAAAAAATCCTTGGCTAGGCACAGCCATTCATGTGTGTGTATACACCCACACATATAAACACAAAGAAAGTATTTTACATCATTATAATTATACATATTTACAGATACACTATTTAAATTATTTTACAATTTAACAAAATGAGGACAGGCAATTACAAAAGCAAATAAAAATGGATGAAACAAAGTAAATAATCATTAAGTTTAAAATGCTACAAAACTATTTTTAAAAATCTAGAAAAGAAAGTCATTTCTTTGAAATATCAAAACTAAGATTTCAATACTGTTTCATTGTTGCTTTTACCTTAATAATGAATTGTAACCTGTTTAGAAATAGATTTTGTCTGTAAGGACAAAATAAATATTCTGACCAGTAACGGGTGAGCAAGTTGGACTGATGTCAGGAACAAGTTGACCATGTTGGCCTGAAGTAAAGAGTCAGCAAGTAATAACAAATGCAGATTATTATCTGGTAATCAAATATGTCATAAAACTGCCCTCTCCTGCTCCATTAAAAACATGAAGAATTCCAAGCTTTTGTGTAGTATGCAATATCAATTAAGACTCCAAGCAACTCAGCAACTTATCTGTAATATAAGAAAATGCTAAAGTTATGATTCTGTTTTCTGATATGATCATTTCATAAAGTACTGTTCTTTCAAGTGAGTTCTACTTAGACAATGTGTGTGTGAGTCACTCAGTCATGTCAGACTCTTTGCAACCCCATGAACTTCAGCCTGCCAGAATCCTCTGTCCATGGATTCTCCAGGCAAGAATACTGGAGTGGGTTGCCATGCCCTTCTCCAGGGATCTTCCCAATCCAGGGATTGAACCTGCGTCTCCCTTGTTGCAAGCAGAATCAGGTTGGTAACTTTATCATTACACTCTCCTTTTGACAAGAATTTAATGAGACTATAGTACTTGAAGGAAAAAAAATCAGCAAAGAAACAAACTAGGACTGAAATAACATACTATTTTTGCTATCATGCAAGCAAATAAAATGTCAAGTATCAAATCCATGATAAAATTGTACATTTGCAATGGAATTTGGAAATTTCAAACTAATAAACATCACTTCCAGATAAAAGTTAATTCTGTCATGAATGGACATTATCTTCAAAAAGAGAATGGAAGTCATATTTTATGACAACGTTCAGATAAAACCGCAGTTTAATCTCCTAAACGTAGTGAAAAAATGTAAATTTATTTATAATGAATCTGAAAACTAATCAGGCAATTTTCACCTCAAACGACTTTTTTAAGGTTCTTTAGAATAATTTTTTTCTTCAAATTCCCCATTATTCAATCTTATATTCTGAATTACATATATAGAATTTTAACTTCACATGAACTACTAAATATCTTTTGAAGATTTCATTAACAAACTAGTTCCTCTAAGAGGATACTGAAATTAACAGATTATCTAAAAGACAGTAATTTATACTAAGTTTAGGAACAGATTCTTATAACCCAAAAATATTCAGAACCCTCACAATGAGATCAATGTACAAATATGGTTTTTATTAAGATTTATCTATAAAGTTGCGTGTTTTGGATTCAAATAACTATGACTACAAATCAACTGAAAAATAGTGATTTGTTAAATATCTTTACAATTTTCCTTACAGAAAAATCCAAAATAGTTAGGCAACTGGCCTAGGTCTTAAAGAAAAAAACTGATATGTATTGCCTTAATAAATCTGTACAAGTAATAATTTAATGTGGTAAATTGTGTCACCTCTTCAGATGACAATGGATTTCATGTTTTTAAATGTATGTTTTGTATTTAAAGTATTTTAGAACTCCATTAAAAATAAGAAAAATGTTAAATTACAATGACTGCACAGACTTCACTGGCTATGAAATACACTGCTATTCAAGAATGTTTTCTTTTCTTTATCTATAAAAATTTGTAATCAATCATCAGATGGATTTGCCCCTGCCTTAGACTCATGAGCATACAGAAGGTGGAGGAGAAAGGGTATCCACTGAGCATGTCCCACCTTCTAAGATAGGTGACTAAGAAGACTTCATGAGCAATCATCCTCCAACCTGTGTCTGAAGCATGAGCTCAACTGGATGTCTCTCACCCACCACTCACATCTTCAGTGACTTAACAGGCCATTAACCGAACAGGTACAGTGTCAAACACTTACTTTACTAGCCTCCTGCAGTGTAACCATTAACTACCTGCATTTGGACTTTTCAAAGAGCTTCATTAGCTGCTGGAATCTTTCTGAGACCTGAAAAATTTTAAATGAGGGTTAACTGTAAATATTGCAATAATATATTTTTGTATCTTTGATGAATATTTTTATAAAACATCTAAAATAAATAAATTTTTTAAAAATAAAAAAAAATAAAGTCAGCCTTCTGATTTGTGGGGGAAAAAAAGAAAACATTTAAAGACAGAGAAAGCTACCCTTAATAATAATGGTAAAGTAATGCTTTGAAAAACAAAATATCTTCATAATAAAGGTAACTGCTATTTAACTTTTCAATATTAAACTTTCTTAAGCAAGAAAGTATCATTACAAAATTGCTTGAGATCAAATAAGTAAACGGTAAAATGCCAGAAAGAAGAATTAGGATTGTTTTAAATTTCTTCCACAATCACCAAGCTTTTAACAGTTCTACATGAAGAACATGAAGAACCATACTTTTTTGGCCCCACTGTGCAGCCTGCAGGACCTTGGCTCCCCAACCAGGGACTGAATCCACACTCTTGCTAATATAAGTATGGAGTCTTATTTACTGGATGACCAGGGAATCTCCAAAGAGTAATACTTTTAAAGATGTTAGCTAATAAATATCTATATATTTTAAACACATTAAAAATAAAAGCTAAGTATTTAGAATAGTACCATCTGTGAAACAATAGAGATGAAAAATTTGGGTAGTTACCTGATATGGATTTTTATTCAACTTAGCAGCTAAATGAGTAAATGTTTTCAATGATGGCCCTTTTTTCTGACATTCCAATAAAATTTCCCGGTCATCATTTCTGAAGGGGAAAAATGTTATTTAGTTTTTGTAGGTTAGAACAGAAAGGTAACAAAAAGTTCACTTTCTTAATATCTACTAATAAGAATTGGCATTTTTGTTAAAACTCATCAAAAAAGGAAAAGTATATATACTTAAATATGGTCAATGGTTATTTGAGAGATAAGACTATGGATGATTTTAATCTTTGAGTTCATATATATTTTCCAAATTTTCTAAAACAAATACACTAATGTATTTTCTAATGACAAAAATGAAAGATTTTCTTAAAATTCTACCTGTAGTGTGTAAATAGTACTAAAGTTAGGGCCCAAACGTGATCACAGACTCAATAGGTGAGAAGAACCAAAAAGTAATACAGAATTCAGATCTTCTGATCCCTAGAGCTCTGCTTTTTCTCCATGGTCTGAACCAATGCTTGTTATTACAATCCCTGAGATTTTACCATCTACTGGTTACCTGAAATGAAAGCATGGAGGACTGAGGTATTAAAACTGATCCCAATTTCAAGAAAATTCAGTATCATTATATACTCTGGCCAGTCTGGAGATCATGTTCCTCTAGCTTAATGGTTCACAACTGTGGTTGCCTTTACATATGAAATGCGGTCTTTACATCTGCATTTTTTTTTAAGTTCATATTAAAATACAACAAAATTTATAAAACTTTTTTTTGAAACTTCTAATTTCAGGGGAAAACTCAAATTACAAACACTCACACTTTCTGTCCTATTCACCACCTGTCATTCCTCCTTTCTAAAGAGAATTTGTGTATCCTAGGTCCCTTACGAGTGAAAGATTTTTTTTTTCCATTGAAAAAGTGAGGTAAACATAGCAAAAAGTTCTGTCCACCATGCCAATACACATCCCTGGTCAACAACCACTGCTCTAGACTGTTCTACAGTACAGCTGGGCTGTATCCTAGAGTTTATTTTCTACCAACCTTGGCCACTTTTGAAGTGATCCCTTTCCCTATTTTAAGTTGGGATAAAACTATGACATGATAGATTTCTGGTGTCTCAAAATTCCCTGGTGATTTAATAGTCTCTTAAGATTCTTACCTTGTCCACGAAACTATAATTTCTCCCTTCTTTTTAATAACGTTCTTTGCAGAAAGGCTTATAAAAGAATTGGCAGACGCTGCTGATGTATCCTTAGTCCCTTGGCTTTCCTTTAATGATGAGGGGTCTTTAGTCACTGAAGGGGCCTTTTTCTTACTGGCTTTCCTTCGATGAGCATTAACATTCTCACAAGAGTCTTGGGTAATTTTTTTGGTCTTTTCCCTACTGGTTAAGTCTGTTTCCTTTCTCTGTTTTTTCTGAGAAGAAGGATTTAGATCAGAGAGATTTCTTCTCTTTTTGTGAGGGTTATCCAACATCCCAGGCAACTCTGAACTGTTGGAATTTAATGCTGACTCTGAGTTTAAATCATCCTTTTTCATTTCACCCAAACCGGAAGCTTCCGAGGTTAGATCGATACAGGCCTCCTCAATGACGCGTTCCAAAGGCCTGTTCGCCACCTGCACATTTTCTTCCTTCGAGTTATCTTCATCGACACATATCACTGGACACCCCAAGTCTTCAACGACTCCAGCAGGATGGTTACCTTCATTTTTACTGTCACTTGAAACATCTTGTGTCAAATCAATAAAAGTATCAACAGTTTCAGGCTGCATATTGTCTAATACTGGAGCATTTTGATCCATACTACTTCCAGAACATCCCAACTGATCAATATTTAAAACTGTTACTTCTACAAATTCCCCCAACTTTTTGGTCTCGGTGACTGGATCTTTTGTGAGGTCTATACATGTGCTTGGAAGATGATCCTCAACAGAATGTGATATTTCTTCCACTGGAGGCAATTCTTCAATGCCTTCAGGCACTTTTGGTTCCCATACTTGATGCAACTTGAAACATTCTTCAGCCTCTTCAGTACTTTGACTCACTTTACCTGAAGCATCTTTAAGAAATTCATATATGTCAGGAACTTCTGTTTGTATCACACAGTCTTGTTCCTCATGAACTAATCTACCATCAACATTCTTACTGGAATTTTTCAGTTCCTCCACAGATTTAAAAGCTCTGTTCTGACATGAAACATATTCTTCCTCCACTGCTTCATCAGCTTCCTTTTCCACTCTCGGCAGATATTCATCAGCCACTGTATTCTGTACAAGAGCAGGGGAGGTAGATGGTGCTGCACGCCGAATTTTCACAATGAAGTGATCATTGGACTTTTCCATTATGACAGCGTGCATGGGGAGGTTAGGGTGGTACTGAAAGCCTGGAGCAACAGGCCGGCTTGTCCATGATGACGAACAACTTGATTTACTGCTTGAATTATCAGACTCCAGGGCTAAATGAATATCCTGTTCAGATGCGTCCTCTTCCTCCAGTAAGGCATCCTCACTAAAATGGGCACTAATAACTTCTTCAGGTGTTGAATTAGACAAAGCTTCTGGCTTTAAAAAACTGAGATGGCCATCTGACTTCAGAGGCGATGGTACTGTTAAAGAGACGGCTAGATCTTCAAGAAGTATGGAAGAAATGCAGGGCTTGCTCTTTTCTGAACCACATACATTATCTTTACTTAAAGCTATGTTAGTGGACACTTCAAACATACAATTTTCATCCAACACATCTGGATGAACTGGCAATGAAAGCCCTGAAGACAGAGATGGACCTTTCTCAGATGACAGTAAGGACCAGTTGTCATCACTAATTATCTTAGGGCAGGGAGAAATCACCCCTGAAACGAGCTCTTCAGTTGTACAAGCTGGTATAGATTCACATTTGAGACTCTCTAGCAGCTGTTTCTCTGGTGTCTTTAACTCCCACTCACTTTTTTCATTACAGTTAACATTGTTGTCCAAAAGATCAGAACCTTGCAACAAACTTTTAAATATTTCTCCCATCTGTGCATCACTCACTAAATTAAATGTAAGGCTAGACGCCTGCTGTTCAGTAAGAATCTCGAAACTGCGTTCTGGCTTCAAAGGAGCGAGCTGGGATGTCTGGGCATCCTCTGTGGTGCTACCTTCAATTTTTCCTGGCTTTGGGGTGCTCAAGCAGTTTGGTTCCAAGGAATGCTCTTCAGATTGAGGATTCTTCATATTATCAAAGCAAGTGTTAGCAGTCTTTTTAATGTCATGCTTTACTGTGTTAATATTGGAATTCTTTTGCTCTTGATGTTTTTCCTCAGATTTTTTACAACCTACTGAAGACTTAGAAGAACCATAATCTTCTGATTTGGGGGATTTCTCTTTCATCATTTCTTTGCCCAAGTTGTTTATATTCCCCTTCTGACAGTGTGAAGATCGTGCCTTCTCTTTACTTTTCTTTTCAAGCTTTCCTTCGTCACTATCACTGCCAACATTTATGGAGTCACAAAACTTTACAAAGATTTTCTTAAGTTTTGCAAACAAATAATCAAGCTGTTCATCTACAAATTTCCACAATTTTTTTTTCATATCTGGCAGCTGCTGTTCAAATAAACGATCCACGATGCCATTCTTTTTAACTTGCTTGAGTTTGGATTCTATAACATCACAGAGGTTCTTCTGTAAAGTAGTCACTGACTTAGATATTTTGGACAAGTCCAGGTATTTAATTAGTGATGTAAAACTCAAAATTGCCGACTCAATAATTCTATGAAATTGTATTAATGAAAATTTTACCTTGAATTTCATATAATTTTTCCTTACATGTTTTCTTATCATTCGTAACATATGCATAATCTCTCGGACAGAAGAGGGTGTGACTATGATTGGAACTATTTTTTCCAGGCTGGAAGTACTCATTGACCTCTCTTTCTTCTCTGTTTTTGAAGATCTGCTAGACTCACTTCGTCTTCTGTTCCATCTGCTTTTGGTCTGATGCATTTTCATAGAGGATATCTTCCTATTGTCTTTATCCAAACGCACAGAGCTTTTCCTACTTTCTGGGCTAGTTTTTGTGTTCTGCACTTCTGTAGAAGCTCTTGGTTTGGCACTTTTGTCAAAACTTCTTTGTGGTTCAGGTTTTTCATTGTCACTTATAATTTCTCCTTCTTCTAATTCATCTAAAGATGACTTGTGGGAGTCTGCTTCTGCAAATTTGTCAGATTTACATACTGGCTTTTGATTTTCCTTGTTGAGATCAGACTGACTCGTGGAGGTAGAATGAGCTGAATTTGGTAGAAACACATCTGTGAAAGAGAAAAGCATAGTATTGCCACACGACCAATGAGTGTTTGTCGTTTAACATTTCCACGTTAAATATAACAAAAAATTAAATGTTGAGGCAGTTTATTATTTAATAGCTTTTTTTAAAAAAAAGCAGAATGTTAACGTCTAACACTTATCATGATTCATCTTTACTGGTCTGAGAAGGTGACTGATAATAATGATAGTGTACAGTTTGATCATTTGGGTAACCAGCAAAACCAACTGTTTGTTTCTTGATGTTAGCAGCATCACCAACTCTATGCCATTTGATGATGGTTTTTAAACAAGAAGAAAGTATCTGAAAACAGGCAAAGAATATTTGAAACAATCTGTCTCACCATTTTCTTTTTTGTATAAATAAGCATTACCTAAATCTAGGCTAAAGGCTCAATGTACATTACTAGTTAACAACAGAGGTCTGAACGCTAGTTATGTTATCAAATAAAAAGCATTAATTCATCTTGCTGGTGTATTTTACATTCTCACATAAACATAAACTATAGGAGATAATATAAAGTATTACCTTTATGACTATTATTATATAATGGAACTTGAGATGCACTTTCTAGTCTAAGAACTTTTGCTACAGGTCTCACTGGACTATTTAGAGGACTGATGGCTTCCGGAATAGGTCTCAGCTGATTAAAGTCAATGCTCAGAACTGAGTTCTCATCATCATGATATACTGAGTTTGTTTCACCAACTTCCATTGTGTCATCCATTAACTCAGTCTGCTGAAGTGAAGATTCTGGAGTCTCTTTAGGTAAGCAAGGATCCAAACGACAAGACTTATTCTCAGCTAGTGGTGGGTCTACAAGACAAGGCTCAAGATTTGGTGTACCAGCTTCTGAAAGGACGGTTGGCAGAATGCCAGTTTCTTCAACTGAAGGCTGCAAAATGCTTTCACTGGATTTGGTCACATTTGTTGAAAAAGCCTCCTTCATTTCTGTCTCTTCAGAAATACTACAAGAATTTAAGTCATTGTTTCCTTTGCTATCCAATTCCAAGCCAACGTTCTGAGAAACATTTGTCTGTGCTGTGTCTATTTTCACAGGAACTGCTGCCCTGGCACCATTAACAGTCTGTTCCATTTCTGTGGATGAAGACAACGAAGATTCTGATGGTTCCATTTCCACAGGTGCTGAGAAGGAAGTCTCTGTGGCACATATGGGTGTGTCACAAGGCATAGTATTCTCCACAGATGCAACAGACAAACAATTTTCTTCTACTTTCCGTTCTGAAATACTGGTCCTGGGTTGAGATGCTGCTGTAAGAGCATCCTTTGGTTCCAATAACTCAGATTTGGTTTCCTCTGTGATATATTCACTGACAGAGGGAACACATGTCACAGTCTTAGCCTGCACCAATGACTCAGAATCACATATGTCACAGGATTGGGGAGTATCAGTTATTGTATGCTGATTATCCTGAGAAACAGGCTGCTTTTTAGCAGGAGAAAGAGTTAAGTTCAATTTTTCCATAAAGCTCAACTTTAAGTCTTTGTTTTGTGGTTCATTTGCGGCACTCTCAGCTCTAACTGCTGGCTCCTTATTATTTGCTCCTTCAGAAACATCATTGTTAGAGACTTCCCCTTTATCATTTTTTGGCTCATTCTGTCTCTTCAAGTCTGTGGTGGTTTTCTTAGCTTCTTTGTTAGTCTTCTGCAAATGTCCCGGAGGTACTCTTTCATTTCTGATATGCTTATTTTCTTCTTTGTTCTCTCGTTCCCTTTTCCTCTTTTCTTCAGTTCTGTGCCTTTCTGCTCTGAAAGGTGCATTTTCCCGCTGGTGCACAGCATCAACTTCCGTGAAATCAATGTGTTTGTGAGTTCTACTGGCTAAAAGAGAAGACGGACACCTTCCTTCTTGAAAACTATGATTACTTACAGCCCTGTTTCTTTTACAATCTTCCCAGCCTCTTCTCTCCTCTAGATGGTATTTATTTGAATTGTGTGAAGACTTTGCTGGTTCATTTTTGGAATGCGGAAGCACTGCTCGTTCAGATCTTCTCCAATGATCCTGGCCTTTTACTACTGATTTTGACTTCTGATCAACTTTTCTTTCTTCTTTGTCTTGTGATTTAAGATCTTTTCTATTTACATTTTGTGATCTTTCACTTTGTCTTTCGAGTTTTTTGTCACTTTGAGATTCTAGTCGAGTGTGTAACTTGTCTCTAGAGCTATCTTTCTCCCAAGAAGAGCTGATGCGTTCATTTTTATAATCTATATCTATGTTACTTTTCAACTTTGCAGTTTTGCTTTCAGCCTTTGGTTCACCTTTACCATATTTCTCAGGATGTCCTTGTAGCCTTTGACTGGCCTCTGCGTTCCTTGGTTCACCATCACCATAGCTAGTGCTCAAGTCTTTTCGTATTCTGTCAGTCCCCCGGTTGTACTGGCTATGTCGACTATCTTTCCTTCCTCTTCTATGATCCTCATTTGAACCACTCTCACCAACCTGATAATGGAAACGTGACCAAATGCCATTGGTGGAGTGTTTTTCAACAGATGTAGGCAAATGCAAAGTGCTCTTTTTCTCACAGTGTGATTTCCCTTCCTTTTCATGGTTTGGCAGTGAAGTGCTATAATGTACGTCTTTAGAAACATCACTTTTCACTCTGTGATCAGTCTTTGAAGAGTCATCCAAATGGGGAGATCTGGATTTAAGATCTTTTGTTTTAACTAGATCTGATGTCCTTGAAGTTTTATGATTATTCCGAAAATGTGGAAACTCCGACAGTCTATTGAGAAATAGAAATTAACACCAAAAACAAGGTTAATTTCTTTTTAATAATTCAAGGTTTAATCACATGTGATACACTTTAAAATTGGGGGCCCACATACTGGCAAAACTAATTTTACTTTGTAAAAAAGAAAAAGTAGTAAGAATTTACCAGTTTCCAATGTAATGGACAAGTTTTTAAAATAAGGAACTCTCTTTCATTTGCTTTGCTCAAATAAAGCCTGAAGGACCTCTCAGTTCTCTCCCAGCACTTGCCAATGTCGTTCAGATTTCCTTCACTACAGGAGAAAGAAAAGAAGGGAGGGAGGGAAGAGTGGCAGGAAAAAAGAGGAAAAGAGGTGGGATGGGGTAGTTCTGCGATATATGACCTAAACTGTCCTTTACAAAGTATCCTGTGGCTTTAACATTAAGAAGTGAGAAACCAGAGGCTAGAAGGAGCAAGAGGTGATAAACAGTTTTGAGCACGAAGACCACTGCCAGTTTAGCTGAGAGGTGATGGGTAGCAGTGACAGAAATGGGAGAGAAATGAAATGAGTTGAGAGAATATAGACATAAAAATCAACAGGACATGGTAATGGATTTGGATCTGAAGGATGACAAAAAGCTAAGTGTCATTGATGACTCCAAGGCAGGGTGCCTGCAAGTCCCATTTTGCCAAGTAATATCAGTGTAATTACTAACAGCACTTCCTTCTACTCTCAAAAGTATCCTGGTTTAGGCAATAAATTAAATGGTCATTCTGTCCTTCAGTCCCTCTAGCTTGCACCAGCTGAATAAATGTTGGGGAATCCACTGAGCAAGGAACAACGGAATGGGTTCAATCTTAAATTCAGTTTTGGATGAGGTAACTTTTAAACTTTTGTACAGAAATAGAGTAGTTATCTACTTATAAATGGAACTGACTAGTACAAGTAAGATTACATTAAAAGAAAATACTGAAAGAGAAAGGAAAGTAAAGACATAGCTTTGAAGAAAGCCAACTTCACTAGAAAAATAAGTCTCAAGTTAGGAAGAAAACTAAGGGTCATGAAAGCCAAAGGGAGAAACTATTTCAAGAAAAAAGTGTCAACTATGTCAAACTGTGTGTAAAGACAAGTTAAAATGAGAAGTCAAAACTATATGATGAATTTAGCGGTAGTCACAGGAGGAAGAGGTCAGAGTGGACTGGGTTCAAGAGTGAGGAGAAATGGAAGGTGGAGAAACAGAGATAGCAAATTTCAATAACTGTTTTGGAGGTTTGGACTATCAAGGGGAGAAGAGATGCAATTCTCTGAAGCCAAATACTGGCCCAAACAAAAAAAAAGTGAGAGAGGGAGAGAGAGAAATTAAGTAGAAAATCCATTTCAGAGGAAAAAGAATATATAATTGAGAGATATTTTAAGAGTTGTCTATGACAGAATGTATGACACAAACATCCTCCTTGTATTTTAGTAATTTGGTGGGCCCCATCTGGAACCCATGACATATACCATCATCTTCTCAGGATCAAAGAATATCAGAACAAGAGCCCAGTATATTACAAAACTGGATACATTCAGAGAGGTATGTGGCAATATTCTATTACTAATCATACAGAAATCATTATGATAATATACTATTAGAATATTAGCTCCTCTCAATGAAACCTTAAAAATTTAACAAAATACATGATTTTCATTATCTTTTCAAAGTTAAAAATATTCTGCATATCAATATTCATGTAATTTACAAACATATCCACATCCCTCAATCATACCTTTGGTGAAGATTATTTATTTCTTCATCCTTGCGGTTTATTTCCACTCTGGCAGTTTTGATAAGTGCTGAGATATTTTTCTTAAGAGACTGGTTTTCATTTTTTAAACTAAAATTCTAAACACCATAAAATACATTTAGTAAAGTATGTATCTATGGAATAAACCACTACTTGTAATAGCTATTGATTACTGAATGCTAACTACATGCTAGGCATGACTTATTTTATCTTATGAAATTCTCATAATAGTCATAGGAGGAATACAGTGATGCTCATTATACAAATGGGGAGTTCGAGATTCAGAGAAGAAACTGGCACCAAAGAAAGGCTATTCAAAATGAAACAATTTAAAAGAGGGTTCAAAATGAAAAACCAATAAATAAACATAAAAAAAGTTCTGCCTGGGTCATTATTTTGGAAATGATAAAATTTGTGTTATATATAATAACTGGAGGTTTAAGTTGAAATAATATACTAATTCTTAGGTGAACAAAGAATAATTGAGGACTGACTGGCTCTTTGGGAGAAAGGGAAAAAAAACAACTTTACCAAAAAATAAAAATCAGAACAGAATATTCCTGATTCTGCAGCATGGTAACAAAAAAAGTCACTCTGGCAAAAACTGAGGGCACCACCATTTTCCCCCATCAGTCATTCTAAATCTTGGCTCCTCAAGCCATTCTTTTAAACCACATGATACAATCAAAATTTTCTATTCTTTAACTATTAACTAGTCTAGCAACAGTTATTTAATCATTGGACAATATCATTGAACAAATCAAGCAGTTTTATCAGTTTCACTGACACAGTAAATAATGCATATTTGGCCAGATTTGCTATTTCACATAATACTTTGAAAAAAAGTTTCCTTATAATCTGTCAACCCTTTAGCATTTTAATTTCTAACAAAGAATGTTACCAAATTTTTATTTTAAAGGCTAATAAGGCAAAAATAAAATATTCATTATAATTCTACCTGTGTCTGTATTTCTTTAAACTTTTTCATCAGCTCTTTCATTTGCAGCTGACATTTTCCATATTCTGCCTGCAACTGTAAGATACAAAAAGCTCAAGCATCATTTTAAATTATTTTCTTAACTTAAATGACATTTCAAAATATTTAAAATTTTGTAAATCAACTCACAAAATAGAGTAAATGAGGTCTATTTCTATTAACAGGCATTTAGTTAGATTACTGGTTTTTAAGTTGGGCCTGAATAATGTTATTTTCTTTAGTTTCACATTCAGTCTCCAAACTTTAAATTCAAATAAGGTAGAAAGAAATTTGCCTGCATGAAGTCTTGGGACAATTTATAATTTAGTACAAACCATGAAAAGACAAAATGTTTTATCACACTGATTTACCTGTTGAGATTTTGTATAGACACTTAAATTTAATCAAGCAAAATTATAACTACATTTAGGCAAACATTCAGAAGACACTGTTTTAAAGCAGATCTGAAGGCAGAAACTGATGTAAATGTTCTTTTAGTCTAAGAGCTACTTCTCAAACACAGAATGCCTATTCAGAAGTTAGCCGATGCCTGCATTTCAGGAGATATCAAAGCACAAAATAACCATCGTTCATAATTCTGGTAATCCATACATCATTATATGTTGCCTCCTTTGCAGTTCCTTCTTCAGTCAGGATTTCTTCATATAAATCCAAACAATTCCTGGATGGTACAGAGGATTTGGATGCAGTGTCTAAAACAAACAAGAAACACTTCCATTAAAATAACTATTTCCAGATTCGATAAAATCCTATCAAAACTCCAATGGCATTTTTCTAAGAAATTGGGAAACAATCCTAAAATATGTATGGAACCACAAGACTACAAATAACCATAGCAATCTTGAGAAAAAAGATGAAGGGAGGAGGCATCACACTTCCTGATTTCAAGCTATAATACAACACTGTAGTAATCAAAAGTGTATTTTTATAGGAATGAGAACAAACACATAAGTGTAAGCTCTTTTACAATTTGTCTAGCAGGTTTTCCGGTCCACACCGGAAAATACCCCCATGGGGGAGAAAAGATACAGAGATCAGTGGAACGGAACAGAAAGCCTAGAAATACACACAGGCATGTTCAGTCACAGGCAGCTCAGGTGGTAAAGAATCTGCCTGCAACGCGGGAGACCTGGGTTTGATCCCAGGTCAGGAAGATCCACTGGAGAAGAACATGGCAACCCACTCCAGTATTCTTGCCTGGAGAATCCCACGGACAGAAGAGCCTGGCAGACCACAGTCCATACGGTTGCAAAGAATTAGACACAACTGAAGTGACTTCGTAGGCAGGCACACGTATACGGTCCCAACTTATGACAAAGGAGCCAAGAATATATAATGGGGAAAAGATAGTCCCTTCAATAGGTGGTATTAGGAAAACTGGACAGCCACAAGCAAAAGAAAGTAGACTCTTATATTTATATAGCACACACAGAAATCAAATCGAATTAAAAACCTGAATTTAAAATCTGCAACCATACTTAATATCTTATAATAACCTATAATGGAAAAGAATACAAAAAAAGAATATATCTCTATCTATCTATATAACTGAATCACATTACTGTATACCTGAAACTAACAAAACAATGTAAGTCAACTGTATTTCAATAAAGGGAACTGCCTGGCAGACCACAGGTTAAGACTACATGCTTTCAATGCAAGGGGCAGGGGTTCCATTCCTGACAGGAGAATTAAAATCCCATGAGCCGAGCAGAAGGGCCAAAAAAAAAAAATTTTTTTTTAAATTAAAAACTGAAATGTATGGAAACAGAGACTAAAAATGATGGTTGCCAAGGGCCAGGGGTGGGGAAAAAGAGAGATTGATCAAACTTTTTCAGGTTTGTGGACAAGCACAAACTATCATCCAACTATAAGATGAATAAGTTCTGGGGATATAATGTACAGCACAGTGATTATAGTTAATAACACTATTTTATATAATCGAAAACTGCTGAGAGTAATCTTAAAGAGGTGGTAATCACATGATGCTATACAGGTGTTAGCTAATGCTATGGTGGTAATTATTTCACACTATTTAAGTGAACAATATTTAAGTGTTGATAAAATCGACACACTATACATCTTAAACTTACTTATAAGTCAATTATATCTCAATAAAACTAGGGTAAAAAAAGAAAAATATACATGTTAAGCGTTTTAATATAGTGTCTACCTCTACCCAAAGAGCTATACATTTCCTCATCTTTTGTATTTCATCTAAATCTATACTAATTTCAGATTAGAACTGGAGAACCACTTTACCTAAAAGAAATTCGTCAACAAGTCAGATGTAAAGATCATATTTGTTTGAAGCTTTGAAAAATCTGATTGCAGAAAAGTTTTCTCAATTAGACAGGTCATCAGACTCTGCATATTATACCCGTACTGATTCATTTGAAAATACATATAGTACCTACCCTTTTCAAAAGTTCTAATATCACATAAAAGTAGAGACATTACTTTGCCAACAAAGGTCCGTCTAGTCAAGGCTATGGAGTTTCTCCAGTGATCATGTATGGATGTGAGAGTTGGACTGTGAAGAAGGCTGAGCGCCGAAGAATTGATGCTTTTGAACTGTGGTGTTGGAGAGGACTCTTGAGAGTCCCTTGGACTGCAAGGAGATCCAACCAGTCCATTCTGAAGGAGATCAGCCGTGGGATTTCTTTGGAAGGAATGATGCTAAGGCTGAAACCCCAGTACTTTGGCCACCTCATGCAAAGAGTTGACTCATTGGAAAAGACTCTGATGCTGGGAGGGATTGGGGGCAGGAGGAGAAGGGGATGACAGAGGATGAGATGGCCTGATGGCATCACTGACTTGATGGATGTGAGTCTGAGTGAACTTTGGGAGTTGGTGATGGACAGGGAGGCCTGGCGTGCTGTGATTCATGGGGTCTCAAAGAGTCGGACACAACTGAGCAACTGAACTGAACTGAACTGAATATCACGTAGCCTGTAACAGTGTGTGAGGTAATACATGCAGTCACCACCACCAGCTTTATTTTCAATAGTACAAAATACTCTTCCATAAGGTCTGATTAAATCTGACACCCAGATGAAAAACAAACCTAAGGGCTAATTTTTTCACTGATAAAGATTTGGGTAAAAAATAGTTACCTGAGTACAATCATTTCAAAGAAAAGGCAAACTGTTGAGAAGCTATGAGTTATGCCAGGAATTGGTAACAACAAAATAAACACTTCCAACAGACTGACCAAACAAAATGACATAGTATTTTGTTACAGAATTTACATACCAGAACCAGCACTGTCCAACCCAGCATATATGTCCAAAGAACCTTCATCATTATTTTTAAGAGGAGAAGCTGGAAAAAAAAAAAAAAAGACTGGTTAAAACTGACTCTATGTACTTAGTGAAGTTTTTCCATTTCTACTCTGAAGGACCAGAAAAACAGTATCAGTCTTGTGCCAAAAAAAAGCTGTTTAGAAGCTTTTGTACATCCTTATAAACATACACATCTTAATACACAGATACAGACTTAAAAACTCACTTTCAAAACCATACTAGTAAGAAGATTCCCCATCTAGTAACAACCAGTAAATAGATACAGACTTAAAAACTCACTTTAAAAACCATACTAGTCAGAAGATTCCCAATCCAGTATCAGAACAATCTTTCTGCAAAAATAAAAACTCTAAATGAAATATTAAAAGCTAACTTTGGTTAATGCTCTATCACTGGATTTACTGTGGCAATCATTTCACAATATATACAAATATGGAATTATTATATTGTACATCTGAAATTATTATAATATGTAAACTGTATCTAAATTTAAAAAAAAAAAAAGCTATCTGAAGAACTAAAGAGCAATCCAAAGCAAGCAAAAACTGGAGAGGAGATGACCCCTGAAAGAAGTAATGAATTCCTATCCCCCTTTTCATTTTTTTTACAAGTTTTAGTGCAAGGATAAGCCCTAGTTGGAGTCACAGTAGGCAGAGAAACTCAGATGGACACTTCCAGTCCTAATAGCTTGAAGAACGAGAGAAAAAACTTTGGGGGTGATAACAGCAACTAGAAAGAGGAAATCCAAAGAGCCACAGAGGACTCCCCAAATTGTGCCCAAATCTGAATAACACAAGTAAAGGACTCCCAGGAGTCCAGCTAAAAGCTAAAAAATCTCTGTAGCTAAACAGAGATTTCAGCTACTGTTCACCAAAAGGAAGACAGAAGATCAAGTTCAGTCGAGATAAATGACTACTAAAATGAAAAACACTAGCACTTTTCAGAGGAATATAACAGAATCATATATCTTGAACATTTACAATGTCCAAAATGCAATTCAATATTTATCAAAGGAAATCTTGGAGGACAAATAAAAACAACTCCAAAACCAAATGAAAATTCTAAAACTGAAACTACAATACCTAAGGTAAAAAGATTCAACAGAAGAGGCAGTGAGCTTGAAGACAGATCAATAAATTATCCAGTTGCAAGAATAGAGGAAAAAATATTTTAAAAAAGATCACTTACTAACCTATAGAATATCCCGAGTTCTCACATACTATATACCTGGAGTCCCAGAAGAAAAGAGACAATGGGGAGGAAAGTGATGCTAGAAGGAAACTAGAGGATACTAGAAGGACAAAAATGGTAAATAACTGAGTAAATACAAAAGACTAATATTTCACCTAGTTGGTTTTAACTCCTCTTAGTTTATTTAAGACACATACAACAGGCTAAAATAAAAATTACAGCACTGTATCACTGCGTTCAAGACATCTTTAACATAAAAGGATGGAAGGAGGTCAAATGCAACTATATGTACAAGATTCTACATCTTACATAAAGATTCTTACCTTTTAATAACTAGACTATAAAACGTTAAAGATGTATATTGCACTCCCTTGAGCAACCAATTATAAAAAGCACTGCAGAAAGGTATAACCAAAAAGCTAATTTGTACATCAGAATGAAATTCTAAAATACATTCAAATATTTGAAAAAGGCAAGAAAATCAGAAAAAAATAAAAACTGATGAGACAAACTAAACTTTTAAAATGATAGGTTTAAATCCAATCACAGCAATAAAGGACATTATTGTATTAACTGATAAAACTGGTATAAAGATGGTAGACTAAATAAAATTATAGCATTAGTGTTAAATTTACTGAAATTGATGATTATGCTGTCTTTATGTAAGAAAACCAACTTTTGCTCATGAAATATACACTGAAGTATTTGGATGTAAGGACCATAATGTATACAACTGGTTATCAAATAGGTCAGGAAAAAACTGTGTGTACGTATGTGTATAAATTAAAAAGTATATGCACAGTGTTAAAGCCACTGGCATAGGTAAAAGGCTCCTTGCATGTTCTTACTCTTGCAACTTTTCTATAAGTCTGAAATTACAGATATAATAAAAGACAAGTACAAAAATGTTACAGGAATAAAAATGTTTGTGAAATCATGTTAACTAGTAAAAATAAAAATGTACACTGTGTATGTGACTATCAAACAATGTATGCATGTGGACAAAAACTTGAGAGAGCAATATACAGAAATGAAAACAGCTATTTCCAGCAAATGAGAATAACAAGATAGTTTTGTCCTTCAAAATAAGAGTTAACAGTTGTGATACTTATGAATCTAAATGAAAAGTAAAGGTGGTCATTATATTATACTTTCCATTTTTTAATTGGTTTAGAATTTTTCAAAGAAAAAATATCGTAAGACAAATATATAGCAGCATAACAATTTGAGAAAACATCAGCAAAAATAATAACACCAAAAAACAAATAATGCTATCCAGAGTGGTGATGACAGCCATATACCATGTGAATCTATTCATGTCTATGGATATTATTTTTTAAAACATATTTTTCCTCATAGCTCAGTTGATAAAGAATCTGCCTGCAATGCAGGAGACCTGGGGTCAATGAGATACCCTGGAGAAGGAAATGGCAAACCACTCCAGTATTCTTGCCCGGAGAATCCAATGGACAGAGGAGTCTGGCAGGCTACAGTCCATGGGGTCCAAGAGTCAGACACGATTTAGCGACTAAACCACCTTCAAGCAAAAATGAAATTCTACTAGACATGTTTTACAACTACCCTTTTCATTCTATAGCATTCATAATTATGATCAATCAATATACAACTATATCCTCAAAAAATTTAATGAGATTGTCATAGCATAATTATAATTAAGACCAAAGAACTGAAATGTTATGTCAGGATTTGGAGGTTTAAAATCTGTATATTACTAAAAATATTTCCATTTTATGAGCTTATTTTACTACTAGGTCTTGGCTATCTCTTTCAAACTTATCATCTATTTGTGACTGTTAATTTTTCCCAGAACAACAATAAGCAAGTACCACTCCATTTACTGGAAATATCAATTTCAAGAGTAATAAGTATCTATCACATATATATAAGTATATATATGGTAAATTGTGTATGTATATATATATAAACACATACGCCTTATCAGTGAAAGCACCAAGTCCTAACCATTGGACCACCAAGGAATTTCCCTTGTTCACTCTTCAGTCACTCAGTCATGCCCGACTCTCTGTGACCCCATGGACTGCAGCACACCAGGCCTCCCTGTCCTTCACTGTCTCCCAGAGTTTGCTCAGACTCATGTCCATTGAGTCGATAATGCCATTCCAACCATCTCATCCTGTCGCCCACTTCTCCTCCAGCCCTCAATCTTTCCCAGCATCAGGGTCTTTTCCAATGAGTTGGCTCTTTGCATCAGGTGACCAAAGTATTGGAGCTTCAGGATCAAGTCCTTCCAAAGAATATTCAGGGTTGATTTTCTGTAGGATTGACTAGTTTGATCTCCTTGTTGTCCAAGGGACTCTCAAGAGTCTTCTAAAGCACCACATTTTGAAAGCATCAATTCTTCAGTGCTCAGCCTTCTTTATGGTCCAACTTTCACATCAGTACATGACTACTGGAAAAACCACAGCTTTGACTATTTGGACCTTGTTCAGGAAAGTGATGTCTCTGCTTTTTAATATACTGTCTAGGTTTGTCAGGCTTCCCAGGTGGCTTAATGGTAAAGAATCCACCTGCAAAGCAGGACAACCAGGAGCTATGTGGGTACGATTCCTGGGAGGAGGAAATGGCAACCCACTCCAGTATTCTTGTCTGGAGAATCCCACAGACAGAGGAGCCTGGTGGGCTACAGTCCATGGTGTTGCAAAGAGTTGAATACAACCGAAGCAACAGCATGCACGCACATCTAGATTTGTCATAGCTTTTCTTCCAAGAAACCAGTGTCTTTTAATTTCATGGTTGCAGTCACTATCCACAGTGATTTTGGCCCCCCAAAATAAGATCTGTCACTATTTCCATTTTTTCCCCATCTGTTTGCATGAAGTGATGGGACTAGATACCATGATCTTCATTTTTGAGTGTTGAGTTTTAAGCCAGCTTTTTTTACTTTTATTTTTTCCCTTATATTTTTTAATATGACAATAAAAAATAATTACTGCTTATACTGGCAAAGTTGTTAATTTTATTATATTTAAGAGGCCTGAAAGTATAAAATAAGAAAGTTCTCACTTACTAAGCACTTTCTATTTGCCAAGCACTTTATTGTATTCATTTACGTGTGGGGAGAAAAAGTTGATAATGACAGTGTTATCAATGAGAATAAATACATTACTTTATAATTAAATAAATTTAGAAAGATTTAAAATGAGCTCTTACCAGAAAAGACATCAAATAAACTTGTTCCATCACCATTGTCATCATCTGCTGCCATGATCCTATTTCTTTTTGATAGTCGCCATCTAAGGTATTAAATAGAAATATTCTCCACCGTTAAAATCAACCTCACAATTCAGAGACTAAACTTAGCTTTAAATTAAAAGATAACTTTCAAATTTGGACACAATGACAGAGTTCACTCTGCTGTTTTCTTTTTAATGTCTGGCATTTTCTAAAAGCTAAAACGATAAAAAGTCTTAAACTTGCTGATATGGTTAACCCATATCACAAAGTAAATGATGCCGATTTTATAAAGTAGACAAAAATATAAATTAGCTTTTAGACTAAAATAAGCCAACTATCATACTGCTGCTAAGTCGCTTTGGTCGTTTCCGACTCTGTGCGACTCCACAGACGGCAGCCCACCAGGCTCCGCTGTCCCTGGGATTCTCCAGGCAAGAACACTGAAGTGGGTTGCCATTTCCTTCTCCAATGCATGAAAGTGGAAAGTGAAACTGAAGTCGCTCAGTTGCAACCCCATGGACTGCAGCTCACCAGGCTCCTCTGTCCATGGGATTTTCCAGGGAAGAGTACTGGAGTGGGGTGCCATTGCCTTCTCCCAACTATCATACTAAGTAAGTGCAAATATATGGTGAGTTCTGTGAGTCCTCTTAACAAATCATCAAATCTGGGGGTAATCTTAGATATATGTGAGACTCTAGACATACGTGTTTTTACCAACAAGGGAGTAAGATGCGCAAATTGCAAAGAGTTTGATACTACACTAGGTTGGTAAAGGTGTGGGGAAAAAAGTGACGTATATACTCTCATGGGCTTCCCAGGGGGCTCGGTGGTAGAGTCTGCTTGCCAACACAGGAGATGTGGGTTTGATAACTGGGTTGGGAGGATCCCCTGGAGAAGGAAACAGCAACCCACTCCTAGATTCTTGCCTGGGAAATCCCATGGACAGAGGAGCCTGGCAGGCTACAGTCCATGGGGTTGCAAAAGAATCAGATACGACTTACCAACTAAACAATACTCACATATACTCTCATACATAGAGCGTATGCTGGTACAAACTCTAAGGAGGTAATCTGGCAACAGCTATCAAGTTTTTAAATGCAATTTAAACAATTTCATGTCTAGTAATTTGCTCTATAGACATATCAAGCACATGATTACAAAAATGTATATACAGGAGTATTCGATAGAGCACGAGACTGGAAGCAATGTAAGAATCCAAAGCAGTTAAAAAAACATCTTATCTGACATTCACTAACTTATCTGATGCTCTCCATTCTGCCTGTAAGATACATGAATGTTGCCCACAGTCAATGAACTATGCCACTATGGCTATTTGGGGTTATTCAGGGTATCTGTGCCTGCATACCTCTGCTCTCACCAACTGAGATAACCTACCAACAACCAGGTGCCTCTATTATCAAATGCAATTATGTTTATCTCCTTATTTTTCTAAGTAAAAGTATGATTGTTGTTGTTTTAGTCACTAAGTCATGTCCGACTCTTTTCGACCCCATGGACTATAACCTGCCAGCCTCCTCTGTCCATGGAATGTCCCAGGCAAGAATACTAGAGCGAGATTACTATTCAGCTATTTACGAGGGAAAACTAGGCTGAATGTTCTAGAGAGTCTAAAAGGTGAGAAGCAAGACAATTACAACTGCTGCCAAATCAAGTAAGGGTGACATAATCCAAAATACTGGAAGAGAAAATCTAGTCTGTACTCAGGTGGACTCAGAAGTATAGAATTTGTTACTCAAATGAAAATCCCAAGCAACATCTTCTTGGTGTACAAGGAAGTCAGAGCTCTAGTCACTGGATGTATACTCAAAGAAAATGTCATGATTCTACCACAAGAGATATAATTTGTATATTATGCCTTTAAATAAAATCAAGGTATATGTATATGTTTAAATAACTCTGTTATCGCCTGCACAATAATTACAAAAGGCAAAAATGGCATAATCACATTTGGCAAGTAACACATAACTCTTGGTAAAGCAGCATCCAACTGATGGAGAAGAAACTCACAGGTTTCCTGGCAGTAACCTACTACTAGCTGCAAACTGAAGGAAGCATCACTCAATGGATCTTTTTTTTCCACAAAATGGTAACCAATTAATCTGATGACTTGGTTAAATAGATGAAATAGATCAAAGCCTTCACTGCATATCATTTCACAGTTTCAGTGTTTACTACTGGTAGTTATTACTCTAAAAAGAAAAAAGATTCTACTTGTCTTGGTTATTTAAGATTGGCAAATACAAGAGATCCAAAAAATCCTGAGTTTTTGCCCTCACCTGTCTTAAACTTTTCTCCAATTGTTTATGGGATCACTGTCTGCAAACCTTACTTTCTTGGCCCCTACCACCAAATAAAATATATTTTTAAAATTACTTTTAACATTTAAGAGAAAAGTGACTGCTAATTTATTAGTCACAGTAAATATAGCACTAAGAGATCTTCATAATTGTCTGAGAATTATTTATAATTGTTTCTGAGAATTTTTATATATATGTACATACACATAAAGTTTAAGGAATTGTGGGAATTATGATGCCTCTTTATTCCCTATCTACCCTTGTGTGATAATAGAGGTAGGCCTTGAAAATATTTCTTTGCTAACTAGCCTTATGTACAGTTTTGTCAGTAGAGAGGGCTGAAGGGACCCTGGAAAGGAAGGGGGTTTCTCTTCCTCCTTTCAGTGTGTCTGGCTGGCCAGGTTCCTACAGAGCCAGCGTTCCCCAGCTTTCAGTACCTACAGTACACAGCTTCTCCAGCAC
This sequence comes from Budorcas taxicolor, assembly GCF_023091745.1. Lineage (NCBI taxonomy): Eukaryota > Metazoa > Chordata > Mammalia > Artiodactyla > Bovidae > Budorcas > Budorcas taxicolor. The sequence continues at coordinate 51,905,697 of NC_068918.1, forward strand.
TAGGTTTCTGCAAGGGCACAATTTTTCTACATGCTTGCCTCCTATACATAAGGTTGCTATTACAATGGACTCCTGCAGGACATAGCTTTCTCTTAATAGGCTTATGGAGAGGGCAGCTTCTCCAATTCCTGGATCCCACAGCACCCAACAGCCAGCAGTATCTAGGGGCTTCCCTATGTACCTCCTCTGCTAGGTTCAAAGCACTGTCACCAGCAAGGCACTTAGCAATTTCTCCAGGGTCTTAGGGTCATCTTTAACTCTTTACTCCATTCAATTAGCCCAGGCCACACTCCTTCCAATGATGGGGAGATGGGTCTTCTCTGGATGATCTATCTCAGTCCTAAAGGTAGTGGCTGATCCTGTATCTGCTACTCCTTGTTTCTTAGGGTCATCTTCAACTCTTTACTAACCAATTCCAACTCGCTGTTAACAATTCTTTCTAATACGCTTTCTCTTTTAAAGCTACCATGTGGCGAGGTTTTAACACACTCTGCTAATCAAGCAGCTAAAAGAGATTTAAAGATACAACTCTGAACACAAAATTCACAGATCTGATCTGATGATTTTTATATTACCTACACTAAATTACTACACTTATATTACTTCCAAGCACATTTATAAAAACAGACCACATATTGTAACAGTGAGTTTCAACAAATTCCACAGATATGCTTTTATTAATAAAATTTGAAATTAACAGTACATTTTCAAATTTCCCAATTACTTTCAAAAACCACAAACATCGGGCAAAGAACAAATATTAATGGAAATTGGGAAATACACAGAACTAACCAACAATGAATATACTATAAAACATCTGTGGGGTACAATGAAAATAGTACTTTTAGAGGAAAAGTTATAGCATGAAATAAATTTATAGGAAAATAAGACAAAATATTAATTAGGTCATCCAACTCAACAAAAAGAACAAAGTAAACTGAAAGAAACACATAAAAAACATAAATTAATGAAAAGAAACAATGCTCTAAAGACGAATAAAAATAAATACTAGCTCTGACATATACCTGGCAAAACTAATAAAGAAAAAGAAAGAACAAACATTAGGAACAGAAAAGGAGTATGGCTTCACAAGGGCTTCCCCAGCGGTTCAGCAGAAAAGAACACGCCTGCCAATGTAGGAGCTGCAGGAGACTCGGGTTCGATCCCTGGGTCAGGAAGATCCCCTGGCGAAGGAAACGGCAACTCACTCCAGTATTCCTGCCAGGAAAATCCCATGGACGGAGGAGCCTGGCGGGCTACAGACCATGGGGTCCCAAAGAGCTGGCCACGACCGAGTGCCTGAGCACACACGCACAACAGTCTCACACACAGCAGAGATTAAATTATCAACAAAATGTATCTGAAAGTTCAATCAAACGGATGGCTTTTCAGAAAAACGTAACTTGTCAAAAAACTGACTAAAGAAGAAACAGAAAATACGAACACATTTTAAAATAATTCAATACAGTAGTTAATCTAGGATGATTAAATAAGGATTAAATAGTTCAATACAATAATCTACTCATAAAGAAACTTGTAATTCTATCATACCTTCAAAGAAGAGATAAAATCTATTCCAGACAACAAATGGGGGTGGGGCGGAAAGGCTGAGAGACAAGATTTGTAAGGTTAGTACAGTCTAGACATCAAAACTGGGCCAAGACAGGACAAAATAGGAAAATACAAGACAGGAAAACTATAGGTCAATCTTCCTTATGAACACAGAAACAGTCTTTTAAAAGTATTAGCCAACTGCATCCAGCAAGACGTTAAACAAAAAACAAAACCAAAAGTACACTAAGGACAAGTAAGATTTATCCCGCCAAATGGAAGATGGTATAGCGTTAAAATCTCAATTAGTATAAGCACTGTCTTCTGGTTGATGAAGTTGCTTCCCACCAGGGTACAAACTAAAAGTTCCGATCTGTTATATATGTATATTGGAATTGAATGATATCATCAATGGGTGGTAGTGAGAGCCAGGTCTCTTGCTACTGAAACAGAAGGTTACAGAAAAGCAAGAGAACATACTAAAAATGACCCCTGTGGTAACAGATTATAGCTGAAAACATCAGTAAAACACACATTTAACTCAACATAGATACAGATGATTAAATATAGAAATAATTATAGGTACATGTATATACATGAGTTAGCAGACACACATGTATTGATATTTCTTTGCTCCACCAGCAAAGGAGCAATAAGCACGTATAATACCCATACCTTGGATTCTAACGCTCTTCTCTATTAACCTCGACCAGAGAATTCCCTGCAAACTTTCTTTTGCCATGTAAGGCAACATATTCATAGGTTCCTAAGATTAGACTATGCCAAAGCCTTTGACTGCGTGGATCACAAGAAACTGTGGAAAATTCTGAAAGAGATGGGAATACCAGACCACCTAACCTGCCTCTTGAGAAATCTGTATGCAGGTCAGGAAGCAACAGTTAGAACTGGACATGGAACAACACACTGGTTCCAAATAGGAAAAGGAGTACATCAAGGCTGTATATTGTTACCCTGCTTATTTAACACATATGCAGAGTACATCATGAGAAACGCTGGACTGGAAGAAACACAAGCTGGAATCAAGATTGCCGGAAAAAATATCAATAACCTCAGATATGCAGATGACACCACCTTTATGGCAGAAAGTCAAGAAGAACTAAAGGGCCTCTTGATGGAAGTGAAAGAGGAGAGTGAAAAAGTTGGCTTAAAGCTCAATATTCAGAAAACGAAGATCATGGCATCCAGTCCCATCACTTCATGGGAAATAGATGGGGAAACAGTGGAAACAGTGTCAGACTTTATTTTTTGGGGCTCCAAGATCACTGCAGATGGGTGATTGCAGCCATGAAATTAAAAGACGCTTACTCCTTGGAAAAAAAGTTATGACCAACCTAGATAGTATATTCAAAAGCAGAGACACTACTTTGCCGACTAAGGTCCGTCTAGTCAAGGCTATGGTTTTTCCGGTAGTCATGTTTGGATGTGAGAGTTGGACTGTGAAGAAGGCTGAGTGCTGAAGAATTGATGCTTTTGAACTGTGGTGTTGGAGAAGACTGTTGAGAGTCCCTTGGATTGCAAGGAGATCCAACCAGTCCATTCTGAAGGAGATCAACCCTGGGATTTCTTTGGAAGGAGTGATGCTAAAGCTGAAACTCCAGTACTTTGGCCACCTCATGGGAAGAGCTGACTCATTGGAAAAGACTTTGATGCTGAGAGTAATTAGGGGCAGGAGGAGAAGGGGACGACAGAGGATGAGATGGCTGGATGGCATCACTGACTTGATGGACGTGAATCTGAGTGAACTCCAGGAGTTGGTGATGGACAGGGAGGCCTGGCGTGCTGCGATTCATGGGGTCGCAAAGAGTCGGACACGACTAAGCAACTGAACTGAACTGAAGATTAGAACATGGACATAATGGTGAATCCATTACTTGGCCTAACACACTGAGACTGATGTTTAAATTGTAGCTTGTTTTAATTAACTTAAGAGTTAAAGAGGGGGTTCCCTGGTGGTCCAGTGCTTAGGACTCCACACTTCCATCGCAGGGGCCACGGGGGCTCAATCCCTAGTTGGGGAACTAAGATCCCTCAAGCTTTATAGCATGGCCAAGGGAAAAAAAAAAAAAAGTTAAATGGCCATATGTGGCTAGAGGTTGCTGTACTGGACAGCAGTTAGAGAGAATATGAGCAACCCGAAAGCAGAGATCAAGTTTTAGACATCTCTATATTCTCAGCACTTAATACATAAATATGAAAATAAAGGTGTGCTGAATAAACAAGGAAATCAACCAAAAGACCCTTAACTAAAGCTCATGGTTTATACACTGGCTCTCACTCAAAAGACTACTTAGTCTTATTTATCATGAAAAGCTCACAGGGAAGACTTCACAGAGCTGTAGTTACAATTTAATAACACATAACTAGTTCTAAATGCTATTGGGCTCTTGTAAAAATGTAACTGAATAGATAAGGTGACAAGCTTCTGGACATCAGAGTCTTCTTTTCTACAACTGCAAAGCAAAGTCTGGATTCAACATTTGATGGGCAAACACAAAGAAGTTGGGATAGAGAGCAAGAGCTGCTACCAAAAACAGGAATACCAAATCAGACTCTCTGCTGCTCCTTCCGTGCCTGAAAACTAGGAACTGTCTGTACTAAAATACAAACCAAGAGTCAGCAAAAAGATGCTAAAGTTAATAAATACATTCATGTAAGTCCAAGCTCACCAAGTCCAAAACCAAACCAAAAAAAAACCAACGCTTTCCATGAACATCTGTCACCTCCTGATATCACTGTTTCTTTGAGTAGCATCCCTACTGATGCTTCTCCCTTTTTCTTTATTCTTGCTAAAGAAATTTGTTTCAGCCTCTACTATAGCTACCTAGTTATCTTCGCTCTCCAAACACATGCTACCCACAATTGTTGAGTTAGTTCTTCCAAAGCAATCCTGTTCATCTCACTTCCTCCTCAGAAACTTCGTATTACTGCCCAACACCTACTGAATAAAATCAACACAGACACTGGCACCTACACTTCTGACCCTCTCACTCACTACCCCAAGATTTCCAAAATCCCAAGGTTCAGTGAAACTGGATTCCTGCATGCACACACACTTCCTGACAACATCTATCAATAAGTTCACAAGCAAGCCTGGGTTTGAATACCCACACACAGAATAGAATGTGAGAACTGAGGTTTTAGAAAGTCTGGTGAAATACCTGGACTTCTTCAACCACAGAATGAGGGAACCACTAAAAGCTTTTAAGGCCAAGAAATATAATGATCAAATCTGCATTTCAAAGAAAAAAATCTGCATTTCAGACATTCAACTCTAGCAAGAAGAGTATTGAAAATATTAGTAGCAAGGCAGATAGCAAAGGCTATTATACCATACAGGAGACAATGAGGGGTGCCTAAGTTATTAACTGGAGAAGGAAATGGCAACCCACTCCAGTGTTCTTGCCTGGAGAATCCCAGGGACGGGGGAGCCTGGTGGGCTGCCGTCTATGGGGTCGCACAGAGTTGGACACGACTGAAGCGACTTAGCAGCAAGTTATTGACAGTGGAAATAAAGATTAGAAGCAAATCTCAGAGATTTCAGGGACAGAATAAAAAAGATTTAAGGAAAAATGTATTGACGTATTGGGTGGGCTTCCCAGATGGAGCTGGTGGTAAAGATCCCTGCCTGCCAATGCAGGAGACATAAGAGATGCAGGTTCAATTCCTGGGTCAGGAAGATCCCCTGGAGTAGGAAATGGCACCCCACTCCAGTATTCTTGCCTGGAGAGTCCCATGGACAGAAGAGCCTGGAGGGCTACAGTCCACAGGGTCGCAGAGAGTCGGACACAACTGAAGCAACTTAGCGCGCACTCACCTATTCAAGTACCCAATATTGCCCATTTCAAAACCACAACCTGGGTTGTCTTTTCAAAATGCAAATATTATCATGTTCCCTCCTTTGTTTAAAACTCTTCAGTGCTTCCAGCTGATCCTAGGTTAGAAAGTTTTGCTTACAAAGCCCTGAGTAAACCAGCCTCTGCCCACTCCTCCAAGTGTTGTGTGCTGTGTGCTCAGTCGCTTCAGCCATGTCTGACTCTGTGCGACCCTATGGACTGCAGCCTGCCAGGCTCCCCTGTCCATAGGATTCCCCAGGCAAGAATACTGGAGTAGGTTGCCATTCCCTTCTCCAGGATCTTTCTGACCCAGAGATTGAACCAGGGTCTCCTGCACTGCAGGCGGATTCTTTACCACTGAGCCACTGGGGAAGCTGCAGTGTTAGTCTGCATCATTCTTCCCCGCTCTCCAAGAGTCTCTGCTCTGATCATAAGGGCCTTCCTCCAGCTCCTAGAACACAGTCTGTTCCTACCACCACAGGGCCTCAGCAGGGAGTGCTCTTTTCTCACTGCCCTTCTTCACTCAATTCCTCTTGATACTGTGACTTAAGCGCTTCCCCAGTGGCTCGGCAGTAAAGAATCCACCTCCAATGCAAGAGATGTAGGAGACTCCTGACAGCCTACAATCCACGAGGTGGCAAAGAGTCAGACATGACTCAACCCAACCCAGGGATCGAACCTGGGTCTCCTGCATTGCAGGCAGATCTTCACTGTCGAAATCATCAGGGAAGCCCCTGTTAAATTTAACCATCTGTAAAATATTCTTATAACACTGTGCCCTTTCTCTACATGGCCTCTTTTCAGTTTATGATTACATTTTTGTGGGATTCCTAGAGAAATATCTGTCTCATCCACTAGACTATATGCTTCACCAAGACCAGGCACTGGTCTGTTCTGTTTACCATTGTACCCCCAGCTCTCAGCATAGAGCCTGACAAGTTGGTAGGTAATAAAAAAAATATTTGCTGAAATAATCAAAATCCCAATTTGCAAAAGACAAGTCTTCAGTTCCTAGCTTCAATAACAAGGTAGTCATGCTTTTAACTGAAATGGAGAACCAAAGAAGACATGTTGAATTATCTGTAGGACATTTAGGACAAGATGTCTAAACAGTATATAGCACAGAAACGCTGTGCTGGAGGAAGCACAAGCTGGAATCAAGATTGCCGGGAGAAATATCAATAACCTCAGATATGCAGATGACACCACCCTTATGGCAGAAAGTGAAGAACTAAGCACCCTCTTGATGGAAGTGAGAGAGAGTGAAAAAGCTCGCTTAAAGCTCAACATTCAGAAAACGAAGATAATGGCATCTGGACCCATCACTTTATGGCAAATAGATGGGGAAACACTGGAAAGAGTGGCTGACTTTATTTTTTTGTGCTCCAAAATCATTGCAGATGGTGATTGCAGCCATGAAATTAAAAGAAGCTTACTCCTTGGAAGGAAAGTTATGACCAACTTAGACAGCATATTAAAAAGAAGAGACATTACTTTGTCAACAAAGGTCCGTCTAGTCAAGGCTATGGTTTTTCCAATAGTCATGTATGGATGTGAGAGTTGGACTATAAAGAAAGCTGAAAGCTGAAGAATTGATGCTTTTGAACTGTGGTGTTGGAGAAGACTCTTGAGAGTCCCTTGGACTGCAAGGAGATCCAACCAGTTCATCCTGAAGGAGATCAGTCCTGGGTGTTCCTTGGAAGGACTGATGTTGAAGCTGAAACTCCAATACTTTGGCCACCTGATGCGAAGAGCTGACTCATTTGAAAAGACCCTGATGCTGGGAAAGATTGAGGGCAGGAAGAGAAGGGGATGACACAGGATGAGATGGTTGGATGGCATCACCAACTCAATGGACATGGGTTTTTGGGTAGATTCAATCCAAGTCACAGTTGGTGGACAGGGAAGCCTGGCATGCTGTAGTTCATGGGGTCGCAAAGAATCAGACACAACTGAGCTGAACTGAACTGAACAATAGCCATGATTAGAAAATATTCAAATGTCCATTGACAAGTGAGTGGATAAAAAAAGATGTGGTATACATACACAGTGGAATACTACTCCATAAAAAAGAATGAAATATTGCTATCTTCAGCACCATGGCTAGACCAAGAGATTGTTATATTGAGTGAAGTAAGTCAGAAAGAGTAAGACAAATACCATATGAGATCATTTCCATGTGGAATCTTAAATATGACACAAATGAACTTATTCACAAAACAGAAAGATTCACAGACACAGAAAACAAGTTTATAGTTATCAAAGGGGAAAAGGAGTAGGGGGAAGGGATAAATGAGGAGTTTGGGTTAGCAGATACAAACTACTATATATGAAATAGATAAACCATAAGGTCCTATAGCACAGCAAACTATATTCAATACCCTGTAATGAACCATAATGAAAAAATAACATGATAAAGAATATATAGAGTAAAAGAATATATAAAACTGAATCACTTTGCTGTATACCAGAAACTAACACCACATTGTAAAGCAACTATACTTCATCAATTAAAAAGACATAACCACTATAGCTGAGATCACCCTTGAAGTTACAAAGACCAGTGATTCTCTTGAAAAGGAAGACAGGAAACAGAAGACAAGGAATTATGTATCAGTATCTCTTGGGAAAAAGGATTTTTCACATTTGCTCTCATCTTTCTCCAAATGAGTGCTTCAATATACAAAGATAATTGTTGCTGATAGGAGAGTTGCACCAAAGTGTAGAGGCAAACTTTTTAAAGCTGAGAACCATGATGATGAAAGAAAAGCGTTGCAAGCTCACTCATAATCTTTTGAGGAACAATCCCAATGAATTCAGATGTGAAGGCAAAGCAGATGAGAGAAGGATCACCTAGCCTTTTGTGATAGGATGTCTTTAAGAGACAGTCTGAAGGAGGTTTCCTTTAAGAAAAAAAAAATCAAGGGAATGAAATAAACATTTGTAGAGAAAAACAAAAATATCTGTAGACAAAGAGTCAGGGGAGAGGGAAAGGGTATTTTTAGGCTCACCTAATCTTAGGCTCACCTAAGCAAAGGCTTAACCTAATACAGCAAGATCCCTAAAATGATGTAAGGGGCAAAGAGTAACAAACACCACATAGTGTACCCTATGTGCCAGCCACTGACCTAAATGCTCTTAATAATTTATCTTAAATCCTCCCAAAGTCCTACGAGGTACAGACTATTATTTTTCCCAATTTACAGATGCAGAAATAGATAAGAGAAACTTGCCTCAAGGTCCAACAGCTGGTAAAGGGAGACCTGGGATTAGAACTCAGCTGTCTCTAAAGCCAGATGACAAAAAGAATATTCATTAGAGAGAAGAATATAAAAAAAAAATTTTTTTTAATGCGTGATCTCTTGCAAAATGGCAAGAAACACTAGAACTAATTGGGGTAGGAGGAGTCTTCCCCTGAAGGCCTCTGTCCCCCCGCCAATCAAAAGAGCCCTGAGTGAGATGGGGGAGGAGCCTTCAAGACAGGAGGTTTGGAGCTGGAGCTGTGAAGAATGGGAAAGAGCAGGGAAGAATCAGAATCAATGGCAAGTTGATGTCTGAAGTGCAAATCTTGAGACTCTACGAATTATACATTCACATCTGATTTAGGGTCTACTCTGTGTTAGGAAAAGATTCTCATACCTGTAGAGATTAAGGTAAACAACTTCTCTGGGTATAACAGTGGCCGAAACAAACTACATCCAATGATCACCAGACACAGGAAAGACCCATTCCTCCAGAGAATCGCATCCGAACGAGTACATTCCAAGGAGAGAGAGGTTTGGGTAGGAAGGGGGAGGGGAAAGAAGAATGGTCGAAAGGACAATTTCAAGGAGAGATAGGTTTTGGAGGGGAGGGGCAGGAAGAGTGGTCGAAAGGACAATTCCTACCTGCGCTAGTCCTCGCCCCCGCCCCTTCCCGAATCCTCTCGAAGGACCACAGAGGGATCTGGAGTGAAAGCCCAGAAGCTGCATCCGAGGAACGCGGCTTCCTGGGGGCCCCGGACATTAGACGCACGCCAACCCCCACCGATTCCGCTGCTCCCTTCAACTCCCTGGCTCTCCGGATGCAGTCAGCCTCCGCTAAGGGGACTTCCGCGCCATGCAAACTCTTCCCAGAAGCTCCGCGCACACCGGACCCCCACAAGAACTTACCCGCCCCGCCTGGCCCAAAGCAGCCTGGGATCCTCTCTGGACACTCTGGTCTCCCTGGCATCTCCACCAATGCCAGCTCGCTATGAGCACCCGGAGGCGGGACTAAGCGTCCACGGCCAATCGGATCGGACGCAAAGCACGTCTCCGGCGCACATTAATAGTTCCCGCCTTTGGGAGGGATTAAAAAAAACCAGGTTGGCGCCAAACTCGCGTTTGAGGCAAAGGGGCGGGGCCTGCCGGGGGGGAAGGGGCGGGGCTTCGGTACGGAAGGGGCAGAACCTTGTCTGAGGTAGGGCTGCGTCTGGGAGCTCTTTAAGGAAAGGGAAAAATAATCGCTGAGAAGGCACTGTCATTTACTTAGTTCTTTGTTCTGTTAATTCGACTAATTTATTTAGTTGTTTGTTCAATTAATTCGACTGATTGCCAACCGCGTGCTAAACAGGTGCTGGGCGCTGAAGTGGTGACGACGAGTAAGCCCTGTTGTGCACTGCCTTCAGACACCTGACTGAAGGATAAGCAGTTTACCCCGGGGAGTTGGTATCGAGGGCATACCAGTCAAGTGGGATGGGAGAGAGAGGAGTGCTTTTTAGAGTCAGGCTACCAGGATTATCTCTTAGAACTTGCGGGCATCCGAGGCACCTGTAGGATCTAACCCCCAGAGGCTGGCCCTGCGCCATTGACCGGTGGGGAAATAAAGCCAGCTTCCACTGCTACCTCATTTAGAGATAGGAGCTTGATCCCGAGTCCTTTCCTCCTGTTCGTCCATTTTAACAACTTGCGAATAAAGTTTTTCAAAAAGTGCTCATTTGGGTGAAAATGTTTTGGAAAAATACTCGTTTCCTAGATTCTCCCCCAACCACCGTCTCTTCTGAAGAGAAGTTAGCCAGGTAGCCTTCCAGGTAGTGGAAACTGGGAGGGTAGAGGGGGTGCAATCGCAAGGCATACGTCGTTGCTGGAGCATAAAGGGTGAGGTGAGGCTGGAGAGAGGCTTGGGTCAGACCTTGAAGCCCCATAAGAACTTGTCGAAGAGCTTGGAATTTACTTTTAAAGATGAGGCATGGGCGGGCCACCAAAGGTTTTTAAGCTTGGGGTGCTGGTGATCTGATTTACATTCAGTAAGCTCTATTGGCCTTGAGAAGGATTTTGAGATGCTGTTGCAGTGATCCAGAGAAGATGAGGCAGATGGAAGGTAGCCTAGAGAATTGATTTAGACTATTTAGGAGATGAAAGTGATAAAACAGCAACTGATTGAATACTGGTTTTCAGCATGAGTACTTGATGGCAGTCATCAAAAAAAAAAAAATTACTGAGAACACAGCATGCTGCTGCTGCTGCTGCTGCTACTGCTAAATTGCTTCAGTTGTGTCCGACTCTGTGCGACCCCATAGACAGCAGCCCACCTGGCTCCGCCGTCCCTGGGATTCTCCAGGCAAGAATGCTGGAGTAGGTTGCCATTTCCTTCTCCAATGCATGAAAGTGAAAAGTGAAAGTGAAGTCGCTCAGTCTCGACCCCATGGACTGCAGCCCACAGGCTCCTCCATCCATGCTATTTTCCAGGCAAGAGTACTGGAGTGGGTTGCCATTGCCCTCTCTGGAGAACACAGCATATGTGCCTCAAAAATAAAGGCTTCCAGCAAAGTTATCTTCCAGAAAAGAATAACCTTATAATTTAAGCCTTACAAAGTCTCTCATTGTTACTGGTACTCTCTTAAATACTTTACATTGAACAGAAAGTAGTATTCGGATTAAAAATATTGCTTGGGGAATTCCCTGATGGTCCAGTGGTTAGAATTCTGTGCTTTCACTGCTATGGCTTGAGTTTATTCCCCGGTCAGTGAAGGAACTAAGATCTTGCAACTAAGATTCTGCAAGCCCTGGCAAGGAAGGTGGGGTTGGGAGGTGGGAACTACCTGTAAAAATAGTTGCTTCAAAAGACTTCATTGCCAATTTGGTAAACTTACAGAAGCCAGCTGAAGGAATCAATATTTTTCTTACGGAAATGGAGTAGTGTAAAACAGTTACATCTTTTATGGAGTCTGAACTCACAATTGCAAATCTTGCTAAAGTAAAAGCAATTTCTGAAGAAGATGTTTATGTAACTAGGAGATACAATGTTAAGGGGGATAAAAGTACAATGAAAGAATTAGAAAAAGAATATACATATATTTTGCTTGTTTTCATATAGCAACACTTGAAGGATAAATTAGAACCTTATAAAAAACGTTCCATATGGAACCGGAAGCCACCATTTAAGTATTTTTACTTAAATAAAAAATTATTTCCACATAAAAATATTAAATGGTGGCTTCAGGTACAGTATGGTACCTTTTTTTTATTAGGTTCTAATTAATCCTTCAAGTGTTGCTATGTAAAAACCAAGTAAAATATATGTATATTCTTTTTCTAATTCTTTCATTGTACTTTTATCCCCCTTAACATTGTATCTCCTAGTTACATAAACATCTTCTTCAGAAATTGCTTTTACTTTAGCAAGATTTGCAATTGTGAGTTCAGAATCCATAAAGGATGTAACTGTTATGCATGGTTTTTCTTCCTTTTTTAAAATTACAGTTTCATTGAGATAAAATTCACATACCATATATTTTACCTATTTAAAGTGTTAAGTTTGCCTTTTTGTAAACTTTTACTTTTAAACTATAGAAGAGTTTCATATATTAAAAGATTGAGTTAAATCAGGAAGAAAAAACATTTACATGGAAAATAAATCTAAATAATGAAACTGTGTAAACAAAAGAAATATAACCACATAGACAAAACAATTATTTCAAGTGACATATGACGACGGTGCTCTGACTGTATATCATGAGTGGGATATATTTCTAAGGACAAAAAGAACTGCAAAGAAATCTTATAACTCAAGCAGCAGTTTTATTGTTAGTATTAATGTTGTCATTTTGAAACTATTTTTGTATCTTGTGGAAGAAATATGTAATATTTTAATATTTTTAGGAATTAAGATATTTATTGAAAGAGAAAAGAGATCCAAGGATAAAATAAAAAACATTAGGGGAGAAAACTTACACTATTTTACATGAATTGGAAATGTCAGCATGAGCTCTTGATTTTTTAAAATACATACCTTATTTCTGTTCCTTAAAGGGTTTGGAAGCAATGATACCTCGATTGCAATATGTCATGAACACACTTAAGACTCAAACTCCTTGTAGTCTGAACAGGTCAGCACCAAAGGGCATAGAGGAGGATGAAGAAGGAGAGAAGGAGGGGGAATCTATCCAAAGGAACAAGTGCAAGATACTCAGTATCCTAAATGTGGGTAAGAGGCTAGGCTTAACAATTCCAGTGTTAGTATTATAAAAATTCTGTTACTCAAATAATTCAAATGAAAGTGCTCTGGAAAATTCTGTTAGAAATCTCAAAAAGTGCATCAGCTGTGGTAAATAGAGATGACTGGAAATTATTTGCCACTCCTCCATTGAGAAATGAAGTCTAATTTCCAGTCCCTTGAATCTGGGCTGGCTTTAGCGACTTGCTTGACCATATGATGCAAGGACAGGGATGTTTTAGGACTTCTAAGACCTTGCAGTTTCTATCCAGGCTTTCTGGAGATCTCTCTCTTCTCGACCTCAAATGGTCATGTAAGCATTCCAGCTTAAAGTTCCAGCTGAGCTCAGCCTTCCAGCCATCCCTGCCAGGATACAAGATGTGTGAGTGAACCTATCTTGGACCCACCAGATTAGGCCATTGACTAACTCAATACAACTGAATGCCCTCAGTCAATATCCCATGGAAGACAAGAATTGCCAGCAGAGCCCTGCTCAAATTCCTGAACCTCCCTATTTTAAAGTATTGGTGGCGCTAGTGATTGGTAAAAAACCTGCCTTCCCATGCAGAAGACATGCGTTTAGTCCTTGGCTTGGGAAGATCTACTGAAGGAGGGCATGGCAACCCACTCCAGTATTCTTGCTTGGAGAATCCCATGGACAGAGGAGTCTGGCAGGCTACAGTCCATAGGGCTGCAAAGAGTCGAACATGACTGACGTGACTTAGCACACACACACATAAAATAGTTGGTGTTTTAAGTCAGTATAATTTAATAATTTGTTACAAATAGTTAGATTACTGGAACAATTATGGCAACGACAGAATAAAACTGCAGAGTTTTATTAAAATTGTTACATGAAATATGAGAATGGAAGGCCAGAGAAAGACTTTGATGAATTTAAATTAGTAATTGCTCCCATTTACAGCATATAGTTAAACTCCTTTCAGTATTTTAAACCCCATTTAAATGTAATGCATTTCATCTGTTTTTTAAACACTTCATACTTGTAGGACAAACACAAAAACTGATAAGTAAAACATTCCTAAGGGTTACTGAGTTTAAGCTCATTACTACTATGACACATGACAGGCCAATAATCAAGAGACCAGTTGTTGGAGCAAGGCATAACAACTTAATTTGGAAAGCCAGCAGAGAAGATGATGAACTCATGCCCCAAAGAACCATCTTGCCTGAGTTAGAATTCAGGCTCCTTTTATACTATAAGGGGAGGGAGTGAAGTCAAACACTTCCTGGTTCCCATCAGCCTCTGGAGGGGATGTGTTCATTTCTTCCTCTCTATAGTCATTCAAAAGTAGGTCTGGTCAAGATGTTTCCTATGAGCTAAAAAACAGTATCTTAGCTTAATGCTCATTACCTGGAAGCAGGGTTCCCAGAGATGGACCATTATTTATAATTTAAACTTACAGGCAACATCTCTTTTATGATTAACTTGTAATAGAATACAAAAGATTCTTCCGTATTACATAAGTACCTAAACATGTAGTGAAACCTCAAGTTCTTTCAAACATTGTAATACTTTAACATTGGTCAATGTCTCTGTCTTTTCAACTTAAAATCAAAAGTCTATGAACATGGTAAACTTACCTGCATTTCAAAGTAATATATCCACCCAGAACGGGAAATCCAGGGGAAACTTGAAATACAGTACATTCGTGTCCAGTCACTCAGTCATGTCCAACTCTTTGTGACCTAATGGACTGTACCCTGCCAAGCTCCTCTGTCCATGGGATTCTCCACAAGAATACTGGAGTGGGTTGCCATTTCATCTTCCACGGGACCTTCCCAACCCAGGGATCAAAACCCCACCTCCTGCGTTGGCAGGCGATTCTTTACCATTGAGCCACCTGAGAAGACCTTGGAACACAGTACTTTGACATATATCCTCAATTTGAAAGAAAAAAGCAAATAAATTATGGCTTTTATATATATCAGGGTAACCACCACACCGGGGTTGATAATGAAATATTTCCATCACCCTAGGAAGTTCCCTGCAGTCAAAAGCAACCACTGCTCTGACTTTGTCATTATTTTGGCTTGTTCATGAATGAATTTGACATAAATGCACTTTTAATTTTATGTACTCTTCTACTCCACTCTTCACAGTGCCTTTAGAATATTCAGTGTCCTATATACCATACTTTATTTCATTCCCATGTCAATGAAAATAATCAATGATTTATAATAAGAATAGAAACAAGTTTTATTTCAGCCAAACTAAGGACTAGCCCAGAAGCCAGCTTCCCAGATTACTCTGTGAAGCTGCTCCAGAGAAGCATGGGTTCCAGCACAATTTTATACCTTGTCAAAACAAAGAACATTAAATAAAGGGTTACAGTTCTTCAAGGTTTAAACACACACACACACACACACACACACACACACACACACACTACATTTCTTCAAAGTTTAAAACACACACGCACAGACATTACATTTCTTCAAGGTTTAAAACACACACACACACCAGCAAGTATATGAGAGTCCCTATGGCCTTGGCACCTGGAAAAGGAAATCATCATCAAAGCAGGACCAACATTAGCCTCCCAGAAAGAAAGGCATTTAATCTTTATTTTTAACATGGACATTCTTTACCTCTTGTCAGCGTGCTCTTCTCTTTAATAATTAAAGCAAATATACAATTTGTTTGATAGGCCAAAAAGAGGCTATTTTCCTTAACTCATGTATAACCCCAAATGACTTTTCTGTATCTCAACATGTGAAAATTTCTTTTATCACCCATCTTAACACTTATATCCAGTATTTATAATAAGACTGCTGCGAGGGCTATCTCTGCTGGTTACACTTGTGTGTGAATTTCCACAGGCCAACCGTCTAAAAGGGGAGTTTAGAGGGGGTAAATTTGCTTTTCATTCCTAGCTCATCTTTTTGCCTGCTGACGCAGAGGGAGGCATGGCGGGCTGAGGATCGTAGGCACACGGCCCTAAGGGCCCCCTAACTTCTCCTGAATTGCTGTCACGCCACCCTTTGTCGCCGATCAACCATCATTGTAACCGTTAACCTCCACCAGGAAAAGCTATTTCTGATGGAGTCTATGCCGGAACTATATAGCTACTGACGCCCAGCGTTTCCGGTGCCGAGGAGGCGGGCCGCGATCGCCGGTTGGTGCGGTCGCGGACTGATGATGCAGAGCGCCGCGTGCTCCCCCCCACGTGTGCTGCTGCCGCTCTCTAGGTAGTGGCGAAGCAGCGGCAGCCGCTTTCACTGGAGACGCAGTTGGTGGCAGTTCCGGCGCCAGGACCTCAGCGGCTCGGGGGTTCTTAGCGCGAAGCAAGGCGCGCCTGTGGCCGCCCGGGGCGGAGGACCCGTGATCATGGAGCACCTCTTGCTGGAGGTGGCGGCCGCGCCGCTGCGGTTAATCGCTGCCAAGAATGAGAAGAGCCGCAGCGAGCTGGGCAGGTTCTTGGTCAAGCAGGTAAGAGAAGGAGCGGGAGGGAAAGAGTTGGGCCGTCCCCTCACCGCCTGGCGCGTGCCCCATGGCCCTGCGCGAAGACGCACGGGACCGGAGATCCGTGTCTTGTCACTCTGGCCCCCTCCCCAAGGCTGGCCAGTGGCGGAGGCGTCCGCGCGCATTTGAGGAGCCTGGAAGGAGCCTTTTGTTTTTCTGTGGGAGAGTCTCCCCTTCTCTCTACCGATTTATTTCCTTGCAGCACCCTGGCTGCGTGCGCCAAACATGACCTTCAGAGAAAAACGTGTTTTTTTGTGTTTCTTTTTTTGGTAGTTGAGGTTGCGTGTTTGCGCTTTTGACATTTGTATTATTTAAGCTTGCTGACAAGTCCAGCCACCTCTGTTAGCTTGGGTGGATATTTCCTTTCTGCCTTGTTCTGACTTTCCTGCCCACTGACAAGTATTGATTGTATTCCTGCTGGGAGTAAGACACAGTGTGGCACTTTGCGGATACAGATAAATTCGTTATGGTCTCAGACCCCCAAGGTATTTCGTGTCTATTTTTGGAGACTTTCATAAACACAGAATACAACTGATGGGCAAAGCGAGACAGCGAGGGCATAATTCGTAAGCCATAGGAATTATGAATTAGTTTTCTGGAAAATGGGTGCTCTGGCCTTTTAAGAGCCTTCTCTCGTTGATCTCCCGCTATCTGAGTTGAGGATCCTTATCACGCATTTTTTCACCTGGCGTTTTAACTTTCTATTTTATGCTTCCCCACCACACCTGTGAGCTTGAGTGTAGGGGGAAATTTTTTTTTTTTCCCTAACTCCTGTATCTAGAAGATAGACATCTTATTGCTAAGGAAGCAACAGCAGTTTTTCGGGTCTGGAGAGGCCTGGAGCTAACAGAGTCATGTCTGTTTGATGACAAATTGAACGTGTGTGGCAAAGGGGAGGGAGGAGTGGAAGATATTCCTGGGGTTATCTGGCCTGTGATTTCCCCCAAGGAAGGGATCGTTAACATTAAGGGAGAGGTCTGGAAAGAAAACTGACTTTTGATGGGCTGGACTAATGAAAAAGTCAATTTATATGAGCTGAAGTTGTGGTGACAGGCTCTTGAACTATGTATTATGGCTAGAAGTATTCTTCTGTAAGTGGGTTTGCATTTAAAGCAGAGGTTCTGAAGCTGGGGATCATGGACCACTGACAGCAGGAGGTTTGTTTATGGTTCTTCACAGTATTTGGATGGAAAATTAGTGCTTATGTATTGGGAGTAAAATGAGGAAATGGTTCATAGCCTTTAAAAAAAAAAGAGAATCTGAGATTTTGAAGCATGGGAACCACTCAGGTGGATTCTGAGACTGTATATAGTAATGTTGAGGGACTTGAAAGCTACTAGAAAGTTCAATTGAATTAAGATTCCGGCCACCTGTGCTTTCCATTTGTCTCTCCTCTGTCTCAGATTCTATCCAATCTGAATAATGTCTTTCAGGTTTGCTCCTTTTTATTTTCAGTAGTGATTTCAAGCTTTTCACACAGAGAAGAGTTGATTGTGTTGTCATCCTGTTTTTCTCCTATTTGGGGAAACTGATTTTTACTGGAGAGCGAAGACCTTTTTTTTCCACCACTGAACCTCATGATTTTAGTTTCCCCTGCCAGAAATTGAACGTGGGCCCTGGACAGTAGAAGCATGGAGTCCTAACCACTAGACCACCAGGGAACTCCCAGCAAAGATTTTGAAACCTTACTTCTCATGGAGTTTGGGATCTGAAATAAATTTTTAGGATGTGCTTCCTTTGTTCTTCATCTCAGCTGGTGACACCCCCGTCTCTCTGTCCAGTCCCTTGTTACAGAAAACTGAGTGTTCTCAACTCTTTTCGCTCCTTTTCCGTCACATATAGCCAAGTCCTCCTGATTTTCCTTCCTTGGTATTGAATCTTTATTCAGTTGTGTCTTTCTCTTCATCCTTACAACTACTAGCATCCTACAGTTCTGACTCTTAATTCCAACGCAGGGGTTTTCTTTCTAGCACTACTGAGCAATTCTCAGATACCAGCTGGTGTCCTACAATTTAACTCAATTCTGATGCTGTTTACCTGTGGAAAGAGTCAGTTCCTTCAGAGTAAAGGCTTAACCCTAAAAGACTTCTCCCACCCTCGCCTGCTCTTCTGACCAGCTGGCCTATAAATTGGGGGTTCCAAGAAATTTCTTTCTTGGATTTAATTAATTTACTAGTTCAGTTCAGTTCAGTTCAGTTCAGTCGCTCAGTCGTGTCCAACTCTTTGCGACCCCATGAATCGCAGCACGCCAGGCCTCCCTGTCCATCACCATCTCCCGGAGTTCACTCAGACTCACGTCCATCGAGTCTGTGATGCCATCCAGCCATCTCATCCTGGGTTGTCCCCTTCTCCTCCTGCCCCCAATCTCTCCCAGCATCAGAGTCTTTTCCAATGAGTCAACTCTTCGCATGAGGTGGCCAAAGTACTGGAGCTTCAGCCTTAGCATCATTCCTTCCAAAGAAATCCCAGGGTTGATCTCCTTCAGAATGGACTGGTTGGATCTCCTTGCAGTCCAAGGGACCCTCAAGACTCTTCTCCAACCCCACAGTTCAAACGCATCAGTTCTTTGGCGCTCAGCTTTCTTCACAGTCCAACTCTCACATCCATACATGACCACAGGAAAAACCATAGCCTTGACTAGACGGACCTTAGTCGGCAAAGTAATGTCTCTGCTTTTGAATATACTATCAGCTCACAAAACTTGGAGAAATATTTCACTTTTCAGGACAGCCATCCCTGAAGCTCTCCGAACCACATTCTATGGAGTTTTTATGAACACTTCCTTCACAGGCACAATACTAAATCTCTGGCCATTGGTGATTCAGCTCTTAATCTCTAGCCCCTTTGCCCTCCTCGGAGGTCAAGACATGGGGATGAAAGTTCTAATCCTCTAATCAAGTGATTGGCTCCCAGCTTAGCCTCTTTCCAAAATTCACTGTACTGTAGCATATTTCTATCATCACAGGAAATTCCCAGAGTTTTAGGTACTTGGACAGGTGTGGGGTTTTGAAGACTAAGTATGTGTTTTTTTTTTTCCTCTTGTACTATAAATCACAGAATCACATCTTATGTCCTTGATCACTGTCTGTGTTGAGGAAGAGCAGAGTGCTTGAGAGCATGTGTGGGTAGTGGGACTGAAGGATGGGTGCAGATCAGATTCCTTTTTTGGTTTTGTGTTTTGGCAATGCATGTGGCATGGGGATCTTAGTTCCCCTACCAGGGAGTGAACCCACTCCCTTTTCAGTGAAAGCACAAACTCTTCACCACTGGACCATCAGGGAAGTCCTCTTCTCTTTCCTTATTGTTGTTTACTCACTAAAGTTGTGTCCGACCCTTTTGCGACCCCATGGATGATCGTAGCCCACCAGACTCCTCTGTCCATGGGATTTCCCAAGCAAGAATACTGGAGTGTGTTACCATTGTTTTGGGGGCCTTCCACAAGTTGCTCAACTCTCCTAAGTCTTAGTTTCTTGATACGAATTACCTGTGATAGTTGCTAAATAGTTACAGAGTAGTTAAAAGCAGAGATTCTGGAACCTGTGATGTGATTCCTGGTTCTGCTATCAGCTTTATGACCTTATCCCTTTTTAAAAATTTTCAGTTTCCTTTTCTGTAAAATAGGGATAGTGTTACCTACTTCATGGGTTACTATGAGAGTTAGGTGCCTAGGGTACAGTAAGTGTTTTCTATAAAAGTGGTTGCTGTTGTTATTGCTATAAATAAGATTGTAAAATCTAGATGATGCGTTTGAGGAGCTTACCACAGTGCCTGGCCCATAGAAAGTAATCAATACCTGTGAGCTAGAATTAGAACTTTTTAAGACAGCTTTGAGAGATAATTCATATGCCATATAATTCATCCATTTAAGTATATGGTTCAGTGGCTTTTGCTTTGTTCACAGGTATGTGCAACTGACACCACAGTCCATTTTTGAACATTTCTGTTACTTCAAAAAGAAGCCCCTATTCCTTTTAGCTATTGTCTCCCATCCTATTCTGGACACTTAATATAAATTATCATTAATAAGACAAATCTGAATCTATCACTATTCTGTCTAAAAGCTCTCCATTATCTCCAGAATCAAAATCTAAACTTTCTAAGATAGCATATGATTTTTTTTTTAATTTTTAAAAGAAACTTGATTTTCTGTTAGTCTTATTTCCATTTTCTTTTTTGAAGTGTGTTTTTCCCTCCCTGCCTGGTGACTCTCAGCTGAGGGAATTTTACTCTCTGTGGCAAATCTAGAGACGTTTTAAAAATTTTCACAACCTGTAATGGGGATATTATTGGCATGTAGAGTGTAGAGAAGGCAATGGCACCCCACTCCAGTACTCTTGCCTGGAAAATCCCATGGACGGAGGAGCCTGGAGGGCTGCAGTCCATGGGGTCGCTGAGGGTTGGACACGACTGAGTGATTTCACTTTCACTTTTCACTTTCATGCATTGTAGAAGGAAATGGCAACCCACTCCAGTGTTCTTGCCTGGAGAATCCCAGGGATGGGGGAGCCTGGTGGGCTGCTGTCTATGGGGTCACACACAGTCGGACACGACTGAAGCGACTTAGCAGCAGCAGCAGCAGAGTGTAGAGGCCAGGGATGCTGCTAAACATCTTTTAATACACAGGGTAGCCTTCACAGCAAGGAACGTATCCAGCCCTGAATGTCAGTGTTTCAGAATTAAGAAAGAAACCTAAATATGCATGGATCTAATGATAAAATACATGAATCAGAAAGTGATAGAAAAGGAAAAATAGACAATCACAGTTATAATTGGAGAATTTTAATACTTTAACCTCAGTACTTGATAGTACAAATACAGAAAATTAGTAAGGATACAGAAGACCTGAGCACTACCAACAAACCTGACCTGATTGGCATTATAGGATACTGTGCCCAGTAATTCCAGAATATATGCTCTGCACATCTGAAACATTTACCAAGATGGATCATAAGCTGGGCCATTAAACAAATCTCAAGAAATTTAGAAGAATTGAAATCATAAAAGGCATATTCAGTTATCTCAATGAGATGAAATTAGTGGGGGAAACCCTCAAAATAATGCTGGGAAAAATCCCTCAGTTCAATTCAGTCCAGTTGCTCAGTCATGTCCAACTCTTTGCCCGACCCCATGGAGTGCAGCATGGAAGGCTTCCCTCTTCATCACCAACTCCCAGAGTTTGCTGAAACTCATGTCCATCGAGTCGGTGATTCCGATCCTCTGTCGTCCCCTTCTCCCCCTGCCTTCAATCTTTCCCAGCATCAGGGTCTTTTCCAGTGAGTCAGTTCGTTGCATCAGGTGGCCAAAGTGTTGGAGTTTCAGCTTCAGCCTCAGTCCTTCCATGAGTATTCAGGACTGATTTCCTTTAGGATGGACTGGTTGGATCTCCTTGCAATCCAAGGGACTCTCAAGAGTCTTGTCCAACATCACAGTTCAAAAGCATCAATTCTTCAGCACTCAGCTTTCTTTATAATCCAACTCTCACATCCATACATGGCTACTGGAAGAACCATAGCTTTGACTAGATGGACCTTTGTTGGCA
The DNA here is from genome assembly GCF_023091745.1 of Budorcas taxicolor. NCBI lineage: Eukaryota > Metazoa > Chordata > Mammalia > Artiodactyla > Bovidae > Budorcas > Budorcas taxicolor. The sequence continues at coordinate 51,927,583 of NC_068918.1, forward strand.
AAGTAATATCTCTGCTTTTGAATATGCTATCTAGGTTGGTCATAGCTTTTCTTCCAAGGAGCAAGCATCTTTTAATTTCATGGCTGCAGTCACCATCTGCAGTGATTTTGGAGCCCCCAAAATAAAGTCTCTCACTGTTTCCATTGTTTCCTATCTATTTGCCATTAAGTGATGGGACTGGATGCCATGATCTTAATTTTCTGAATGTTGAGTTTTAAGCCAGCTTTTTCACTCTCCTCTTTCACTTTCATCAAGAGGCTCTTTTGTTCTTCTTTGCTTTCTGCCATAAGTGTGGTGTCATCTGCATATCTGAGGTTATTGATATTTCTCCTGGCAGTCTTGATTCCAGCTTGTGCTTCATCCAGCCTGGCATTTTGAATGATGTACTCTGCATATAAGTTAAATAATATGTTAAATAAGGAAAAATCCCTAAATGTTAGAAATTAAGTAAGAAAATTTAAAGAAACTTACGATCAGAGAAGAAATCTCTGGGAGAATCAAAAATTTTGAACTGTATTATAATTTAAACAATTTGTGGATTGTAGCTACAATTAGAAGGAAATTCATAACATGAAATATATGAATAAAAGAAAACCATGGGTTGAAATTAATGATATTTCTTAAGCTTCCACCTTGTGAAATACTAAAAAAAGAGGGAATTACGTCCAAAATAAATAGAGGGAAGAAAATAATAAAGCTAACAGCAGGAATGAATGAAATAGGAAATGGATAAACTGTATAGGAAACCATTGAAACCCGAAGTTGATTCTTTGAAAAGATTGACCAAGAATAAAAGTGAAAAATCCAAATTATTAGGAATGGAAGAAGGCCACCATTACAGATTTTAAAAAGAATAGAAAGATAAGTGACTAATATGAAAAATGTTATGCCAATATATTAGACAGTTTAGATGATAAGGACTTTGGAGGAATGCCAATTAACAAAGCTCATTCAGGAGAAAAACAAAGTACAAACAGAACAGAGCTTCCTCAAGCTGATATAGAGGATCTACAGAAGCCATCATGGTTAATACAGGAACAACTGTATTTAAAAATGGGTAAAAGATTGAACAAATTACATCACAGAAGATAAATGAGTGGCTGTTAGACACTTTATACCGTATACCACTTCACCTCCACTAGAATGGCTAAAATTAAGCCTGATAGTACTGTGTATTTGTGAATTTATATAGCAGCTGAAGCACTCAGACATTGCTGGTGGGGATGTGAAATGTTACAGATACTTTGGAAAACAACTTCTGTTAAACATTGAGTGTCTGACTCTTTGTGACCCTGTGGACTGTAGCCCACCAGGCTCCTCTGATCACAAAGTTCTCCAGGCAAGAATAGTGGAGTGGGTTGCCTTTGCCTTCTCCAAGGGATCTTCCTGACCCAGGGATTGAACCCAGGTATCCTTCATTGCAGGCACTTTCTTTACTGTTTGAGCCACCAGGGAAGCCCAAGAAATTTCTTAAATTTTTTTTAAAATTAAAAATCAATATTTAGACAATTCCCTGGTGTTTCAGTGGTTAGGACTCTGTGTTTTTGCTGCTGAGGGCCAAGGTTCAATCCCTGATTGGGGACTAAGATCCTCCTTGCCACATGGCATGGCCAGAAAATAAAAGTCACGAAAATATGTCCATAAGTCTTTTGTACATGAATGTTCATGGTAGGTTTATTGAGGATAGGTGCAAACAGTGCAAATATCTATCAGCATGCGAATGGATAAACAAGTTGTGGTACATTCATACAGTAAAAAACTAGTAAATAAAATTAATACTACATACAAGAACAGCTTTGGAACTTTGGAAAAAGTTGCAGTGTTTTTGAATATGGTATTTAGGTTGTGTTCCAGCTGTACTCTTATAGATAACCATTTAGTATCAAACTCTTTAGGCTGTAAATTCATAGCATTGGGCTTGGTGGGTCAGAGGGTATGCCCCTCAGGTAATTTAAACCCACTGTCACATTGCCTGGCAAGGGTTGTGCAGAACTGCTTACACACTAGCAATATGAGACATTTTTCATACTTTTCAGTTTTCCTTTTTATGTTCATGGGCATTCTGGTCCCAAACACTAGAACTCTGTGGTTTATTTCATCTTGTGTATCAAAGTGTGCCTGTCTGCTTTAGACCTGTCTTGTTTATTAATTAAAGTCTGATGTCTTCATGGGGATATATCTTCATTCATTTCCAGGAATTGATTTCTTATATCTATTCTTTACTCAAGAGAGTTGGCAGTTTTGCATACTAACTGTACTTTTTCCTCATTTAGCTATTGTTTTCCTTCAGACAAAGGAGTTGGGGGAAGCACTGGATTCCCTGGAAACTATTATGACTCTGCAACAAATCTGTTGTGACTCTGCAACTGATTCTTTTTCAAGGAAGCTGAAGCTGTCAAGCATTTTACATGGAATCCTGATGTCAGTCCTTTTACCTCAAACCCCAGTGGGCTGAAACTTATTGTTACAGCCTTTACATTTGATTGGGGCTTTCCTTGTGGCTCAGCTAGTAAAGCGTCCACCTGTAATGTGGGAGACCTGGCTTCGATCCCTGAGTGAGGAAGATCTCTTGGAGAAGGGAAAGGCTACCCACTTCAGTATTCTGGCCTGGAGAATTCCATGGACTGTATAGTCCGTGGGATGGCAAAGAGTCAGACACAACTGAGCGACTTTCAGTTTACATTTGATTCACTAGTCCTGTTACAAAGAAACCCCACTGTGTTTTGTAAAATAAACTCAGTTATGAAGTCTGGAAATTGAATATAAGCTAGGACTCTGTTCTGTAGCAGTCACAGATGAATTTGTTTTGCCTTTCTCAGGTGTGGACACCTCAAGATCGCCAGTGTATCTTGAATACCTTAGCACAGTTACTTCTGGATAAGGACTGTACTGTGCTGATTGGCCGCCAGCTGCGCCCTCTCCTTTTGGATTTGTTGGAAAGGAATGCTGAAGCCATTAAAGCCGGAGGCCAGGTCAACCATGATTTACACGAACGGCTCTGTGTGTCGATGAGCAAACTCATTGGTAACCATCCTGACGTCCTCCCGTGAGTAATGGTTTTATTCTTCATGTTTCTCCTTGAGATGGTAGACCCTACACTCTGTTGGAAGTAAGGAGGAGTCTGAGCTGAGATGAGGAGGGAAAATACAGAAAGGGGAGAAAGGAGTGTTTTATAAAAATAGTCACAGAAGAAGCCATTTATCCAGCTCAATTTGGTGACCATTTACTAGGTTTGAAGTCTTGGTCATCAAGATAGGTCTGGAGAATATGACCAGGATATCTCCCCTACCCTCAAGGATTCTGTCATCTGGCAAGAAAGGCATATAAGATGGATTTAAATGAGTTTTAGCTGAGGCAATTACAGCATCCACTTCAGATGTGTGAGATTCTTGCTGGAGCAGCTGTAGGGGGTGGGTTACAAGATCTCTCATGTCTCTTCCCACTTTCTATAAATCTGTTCACCTCCAAAGTGTGATAAGAAGTTGTGTTAGAACTGGATTCTAATGCATTTCTCATTTCACTTCCTGTCTGTCCAGCTTGGGCTGGTTCACCCTTCTTAGGCAATCTGCTGATCTCTTGTTCCCTTGGGGTCATCCCAGTGAGCCAAACTTAGTGTGGATGCCCAGTGGGCAGAGCGTCTCATAGCCCAGAACTCCTCACTCGAGCCATCTTCCTTCTTCAGCTTCCAACTAGCTGGTTCTATAGACACGTGCCACTGCACCTGGTTCTCTCAAATTGATAGGTTTGTGTGGAATAGTCACAAGAGGCAGCTAAGTGAGTGTGAGTGAAAGTCACTCAGTTGTGTCCCATTCTTTGCAATTCCATGGATAGTCCTTGGGATTTTCCAGGCCAGAACATTGGAGTGGGTAGCCATTCCCTTCTCCAGGGAATCTTCCTAACCCAGGTCTCCCATGTTGCAGGCAGGTTCTTTATCAGCTGAGTCACAAGGGAAGCCCGAATCAGCCATATACATGCACATATCCATTCTCTTCCGGACTCCATTCCCATATAGATCATTACAGAATATCAAAGACTTCCCTGTGCTGTAAAGTACGTTTTTATTATCTGTTTTATATATAGTATTATATATACGTCAATATCAGTCTCCCAATTTATCCCCCTCAACCTCCTTTCCCCCTTGGTAATCGTAAGTTTGTTCTCTATATCTGTGATTGAAATTCTGTTTTATAAATAGGTTCGTTAGTACCATTTTTTTTTTTTAGATTCTACATATAAGCAATATCACGTGACATTGTTTTTCTCATATCTGACTTCACTCAGTAGAGCATCCCTTCTTATTAGTCTGCATCAACATAATACGTTTCTTGCAAGTATGGCTTTCCTGCAAGTATAATCTCTAGTCTGATCCTTTGATGAGGGAATAAGAAATGAAAATTTTAGGGAACCGTAATTTGTGTGAGCTTTTCTAAAAGAGGAGGAAGAAATGGGCCTAGTTGTTTGAGGAAACTAAAACATACAGAGCAGGTCACCATCATACGTGGTGTCAGGAACCTGTTCTCTGGGTTGATTGAGGATCCAGATTGTGGCCTCACTGGCTGCTTTCATCACTTAGGTGTACTTGACTGTGGTACTGTTTCACAAGATGTGCTGACTGTTCTCTGCTTACCTGGTAGGATTGACCTGTGAGTAACTGAACTCCCACTTCTCTTAAGCCTTAGTGGTAGAGTGTTTTCAGATTGTGTTTGAGAATCACTAAAATGATAGAGTAGCTACATCTGGTTTCCCATCAGCTTCAATTTTATGTTCTTATTAAATGAATGTGAGGCACCACTACTTTTTCTTTTCATTTTGCCAAGGCAATAGGTTTTATTTATGCTCCCACCTTGTTCCAAAAATTATATAACGTGCCTGTGTTAGAGTAACTTCAGTTCAGTTCAGTCGCTCAGTCATGTCCAACTCTTTGCGACCCTGTGAATCACAGCACGCCAGGCCTCCCTGTCCATCACCAACCCCCGGAGTTACTCATGTCCATCGAGTCAGTGATGCCATCCAGCCATCCCATCCTCTGTCGTCCCCTTCTCCTCCTGCCCCCAAATGCCTCCCAGCATCAGTCTTTTCCAATGAGTCAGCTCTTCACATGAGGTGGCCAAAGTACTGGAATTTTAGCTTCAGCATCATTCCTTCCAAAGAAATCCCAGGGCTGATCTCCTTCAGAATGGACTGGTTGGATCTCCTTGCAGTCCAAGGGACTCTCAAGAGTCTTCTCCAACACCACAGAGTAACTTAAAGATAAGCAAAAAAAGAAAAACAAAAGCACCATGTGTAAATGTGTGTGAATGATGAGTCAGGAAGGACATGCAGTGAACTATAGGTCATGATGTGGAATGGGGTTTTGATTTTTAGTTTTAAAAAATGTAGCTGATTAGTTTCACTTGTGCTCTAAATTTCCTCTGGAGGAAATTACCTAATGTATTAGGATTATACCTAATATATCTAGATAGGATGCAGTCATTCATTCAGTAGATAAATATAGGAGTCCTCCCTTTGAGCTCTGGGTCACGTGGTGGGAGTGAGCAAGTCACACATTATGAGTTTCTGTACTTGAAAACAGCAGGATGCAATATGTTAATAGAGGTGTGAGCCAAATACTTAAGGGGAGCAAGAAGTCATTAAATTAAGAAAAATGAGTGTGTTATCCTCTTGGAAATAGCGTTTCCTACTGTCAAATTGTGGAGGAAGAGTAAGGAGGGAAGAATGAAGAGATGAGAGATGGGATGGGGGTGAAAATCTATGAGAGAGACCGGAGGGGAGGAACCCAGTCAGGCTTCCTCTTATTGTAATGACATTCATTTTCCAGTTCACACCTCTTTCTGAGGCCAGAGTGCCTACCTATTTGGAGTTTCCATCAGGTATCTCAGTAGTAACAAGGTCTTTCTTTTTATTCCCTTGCTTATGCATTACTGGTCCCTCCTCCCCCTCAGCTTTACTGAGATATAATTGACATAAAACATTTTTGTGTAAGTTGAAGGTGTACACTGTGGAGATTTGCGATACATATTGCAAGATATTTACTACAGTAACAGTTAATACAGCCATTACCTCACATAATTACCATTTTGTTGTTGTTATTCATTACCGTTTCTGTATCATCAGTCCTTCAGTGCATGTTTTACTCTTTGGCAGATTCTTTGTCAGGACTCTGAGAACACTCTTGGTCTGTTGATGCTTTCTCTATTCTGATATACTAGTTTTGGTTTCAAAGTTCTAAGTTTAGAAAATCTTTTTTAGTCCTGTTCCTAACTTGGTTCTGTGTTCCCAGATTTCTTCAGCTGTAACTTTGTAAATGGTTTCAGATGGTTAAGGTACTACATTGTTGTTGTTTAGTCACTTAATTGTGTTTGACTCTTTTGTGACCCCAGGCTCCTCTTTCCATAGGATTTTCCCCGATAGAATACTGGAGGGGGTTACCATTTCCTTCTCCAGGAGATCTTTCTGATTCAGAAATCAAACCTGTGTGTCCTGCATTGACAGGTGTATTCTTTACCGCTGAGCCACCAGGGAAGCCCCCAATGTACACATTATGTGTTGATATTTTTTTCCCCTTTAGTGTTCTCTCAGGAGTGTAACCTTATTTTTAAGTTCTGATTGTACCTTACTCATATTTTGCATCTTTTAGTCCTTTGCTTTTTGTTTTAGTTTGCTCCCTCCCTTTCTTGTTTCTCCCCACTCCCTGGTTCTTGCAAGCCTTTTAACACATCGTCCTTTCAGCCATGGCTTGCAAATCTTGTGAAAGCTGTCTTTCGTTAGTGATGAAGAACAACCACTCGTAAATAACTTGCCCTAAGTCCCCTTACTAGAAAGTGGCAGAGCTGGAATTCAGTCCTAGGTTTAGCTGCCTCCAGAGACCACGCTCTTTTTTCCTACTTTGTGGTGTTGCCCACTCATCCTCATTCATGTATTTGTTGACTGATTTATACAGAACTTGATCTGAACAGCATGTTAGAGCTAATGATTATATTTATATTCCCAGGAGGAAAAGAATATAGCATTCCTCCTTTATCTATGGTTTCATTATCAGTGATTTCATTTCCCATGGTTTCAGTTGCCTGAAGTCAACCATATCCAAAAAAATTAAGTGAAAAATTCCAGAGACAGTTCATAGGTTGCAAGTTGCATGCTGTTCTGAGTAGTGTGATGGAATCTTGTAGTGTCTTGCCTAAAGCATGAAGCATCTCTTTCTCTAGCATATCCATGCTTTTTTTTGCTTCCTACCCACTTGTCACTTAGTAGCCACCTGGGCTGTGGTGTTGAAGTGCTTGTGTTCAAGTAACCTTTATTTTACTTAATAATGGCCCCAAAGCAGGAGAGTAGTGATACTGACAATTTGGATATCCTATGGCTGATTTATAAATTAAACTTTATCATAAGTATGTGTGTATAGGAAAAAATAGTGTGTACGGAGTTCAGTACTATCCATGGTTACAGATATCCACCAGGGGTCTTAGATCACATCCCCCATGGATAAAGGGGATTACTATAATCACCCAAGTTGATTTGGGTTGCACTAGGTTAATTTCTTGGCTTCAGTTTCTCATTTGCTGTCAGTTTGTCCTGCACATGTGACTCCACATCAGTGCTCTGTCTTTGATTGGAAAGAGCAGTATGGGTGGGCCTAGTAATGGTCTTTTGTGAACAGTAGCAGATAGAATGCTGTGGGAGAGCATGCTTCATGTGTACAGTGCTGTCTACATATGGACAGTCATGCTGAAATCAGGCGTGCGTAGAACTGAAGGAGGAACCAAAAGTAGTTACGCTTTTCTACACCTCTGCTTCAAAACTGTGTTCAGGAGTGCTGGAAAGGCAACACATACTTCATTTTAAATTTCCTTTCTTCCTCTGAGAATTCTGGTAGCATTCTTCTGAGAAAGAGAATATGATCTTTTGATTACAGAAGCACTATATTCAAGTAACACTCAATATAAAATTGTAAAAAACAATTAAACTTTATCATAAGTATGTATGTATAGGAAAAAACAGTGTGTACAGAGTTCAGTACTATCCGTGGTTACAGATATCCACCAGGGGCCTTGGATGACATCCCCCATGGATAAGGTCCTCTCCACCCTGAAATTCTCTTCAGAGATAATTTGGTATTTTTTCTCCCAAATCCCTTTCTTTTTCTTATAGTTACACCCATCTGAGAGTGTGCACGTCGATTTTTGTATGCATATATTTTAAAAATTGCTTAATTGAGATGTAGTTTATATACCACAAAAGTGTACAATTCATTGGGTTTTTATATATTTGCAGATAGATGCAACCATTACCACAGCAAATTTTAGAACATTTGTGCACATATTTTTAAAATACAATTTTAATATAACTAAAAAACATTTGGTTACATACTAATTCTAATAAAAATACATACTATAATTTTTAACCTGAATCTTGTTTTTAAATTTAGTCACATATGGCTATCTTTGCCTCAGTAAACAAAACTGTTTAAAAAGTTGTGTAGTATTTTATCACTTCTTATCCCTTTGTTGGGCAAATAGGTTGTTTTCTGAATTTTTGATGTATAATAAGACATTAACATCCTTGAGCATGAAAATTTTTGGATCTGCTGTGGGAATTAGGAGTGTGGATTTTGGAACTGAATGGTGGTATTTTAGTAATAACGTATGTTTATATAGGCTTTAAGGATGTTAAAGTAAGTAGGTAAGCATTATCCTTTTGATCTTTGTACTGTGACCTATTCAGGCTCTGTTAGTTCCATTTCAGATCTTCAGAGGGGTTAGCTGAGTGAACTTAGTTGTTCTAAATGTCAGGGCCAGAACTGAACTGCAGGTCTTCCCTCTTGATGCATGATAGAGTGTGATGAGTTGCCCAAGTAAGTGACTCATCTAAGGTTGGATATTTAACAGGAATGGTGTTCCTTGTTGCATTTTAGACCTTACGACTCTTAGTCTTATCCTTGGAAAGAGATCATTCTCCATATTCTCGAATTTTCTCTAGGGAAGAATCTGATTTTGTTATTCTCTGGCTAAGTGTGCTTTATTGGTCCATCCATCATTGGTTAGATCAGAATTTTAGAGCATTCTCTAAAAATTAAGGGTCTCTAGAGAAAAGGGTACTGTAGTCAACTAAGTTCAGCAGGGAATGTCAACCAGGCCTCTTTTTGCATGCTTCCAGTGGACCAGTCTCTTCCTCGCTTGCTGCACAGGCTCATGGCCGTTGCCAGTCCACTCTGCTCACGTCCCCTTATCCTCAGAGGCCTCGTGGATCAGGTTCATGCCTTGGCTACTGCTTATCTGCCTACTTGTTTGCTGCTGCTTGTTGGTTCCACATGTGCTGCTGACAGCAGCCCACCTTCCCCCTCCCCTGCAGGCCCCCCCAACACCACTGCCCCTTCACACACTCCTGCCATGGCTCCCTTCCCAGCCACAACTGAATCTTTATTTTCTGGCCATACAGCGTGGGATGCAGGATCTTAGTTCCCTGACCAGTGATGAAACCCATGCCCCCTGCTGTGGAAGCGCAGAGTCCAATCTGCAGGAAATTCCCTCACAGTATTCCTTGTAACCTGTTTTATTTTTGTGGCATCCATAATGTCCCCTCTTTCATTTCTGACTGCTGTTTTTTTGTGTGTGAGTTTTTTTTGTTTGTGAGATCTTAGTTCCCCAACCAAGGATGGAACCTATGCCCCCTGCATTGGGAGCATGGAGTCTTAACCACTGGACCTCCAGAGAAGTCCCCTGATTGTTGTTTTTTGAATCTTTTATTTTTTTCTTAGTTAACTTCAGAGTTTATCACTTTTCTTGATCTGTTCAAAAACCAATTGTTAGTTTTGTTAATTATTTCTCCCTGTTGCTTTTCTAGTTTCTGTCTCTAATTTTAGTCTTTATTACTTCCTTTCTTTTGTTAGCTTTGGGTTTGTTCTTTATTTATTTATTTTTTTAGTTATTTGAGGTATAAAGTTAGGTTGTTAGCTTGAGGTCTTTTTAAGTATACATGTTTGTAGCTATAAACTTTGCTCTCAGCATTGCTTTCGTTGTATCCCATAGGTTTTGGTGTGTTGTATTTTTCTTTTCATTTGTTTCAAGATCCTCTCTAATTTTCCTTGTAACTTATTTGATCCATCAGTTGTTTAAGAGTGTGTTGTTTAATTTCCATGTATTTGAGTTTTTCCAGTTTTCTTTCTGCTGTCGCTTTCTAGTTTCATTCCATTGTAATTTGTATAATTATAGAAAAGGTATTGTGTGTCATTTCAGTAATTTAAAGTCTTTTGAGAGTTGTTTTGTGTCCTTACATGTGCTCTATTCTGGAGAATGTTCCATGTGCATGTGAGAAGAATATATATTCTTCTGTTGTTGGGTACAGTATTCTGTACCTGCCTGTGAGATCCCTTTGCTCTGTAGTGTTGTTCAAGTTCTCTGTTTCCTTATTGATTTTCTTTCTTATTATTCCATATATTTAAAGCCTGTTTGACTGATATCAATATAGTCATTCCTGCTCCCTTTGGGTTACCATTTGCATAGATTTTTTTTTTCCTTCATCTCCTCACTTTCAGCCTATGTGTTGCCTTAGATCCAGAGTGGGTTTCTTGTACGTAGCATATTGTCTGATGCTGGTTTTTTTTTTTTTTAATCCATTCAATCTGTGTCTTTTGATTGGGAGTAAACTAGTTACATTAAAAGTAATTACTTATATAGAAGGACTTATTATTGCCGTCATTATTTTCTGTATGTCTTGTAGCTTTTGTATGTCTTACTACCTTTGTGTTGCATGAAGATCTCCTCTTCATCTTTTAAGATGCAACCAAAGCATCTCTTTTTGACTTTCTCAGGTTCCGTTGAATTCATGTTCTTCATGCTTCACTTTGTTTCTGTGACTCCCTTCCTTCCTAGATAGCAAGCTCCCTCAGGGGAGGTATCTGCTTGGTTTTGTACCTCCAGGACTTACACGGTGTCTGAAACAGTGCCTGACTCATAGTGAGAAGTCAATAAATACTTGTTGAAAAATGAGTGTAGTTTCAGTAGTAAACACTTGTGATAAGTTCTTGTGGTTTTTGTTTCCTGTTAGATATCTCATGCTGCAATTCTGGTTCCTGAACTCAAGCAGAATACAATCTTTAGAACTAGGTGGCTTTAAGCATTCATCTCTTTTTGGCTTGTAAACTCTTGAGAGTTACCGTTACACTCTGTCGTTTTATTCCATTAAAAAATGGATATATATATATATGCTATAATATTCTTACCAACCAATTAAAAACTCTTTTTCTTTCTGAAGGTTTGCCCTGAGGTATTTCAAGGATACGTCTCCAGTCTTTCAGAGGCTCTTCCTAGAGAGTTCAGATGCAAATCCAGTCCGGTATGGGCGCAGGCGGATGAAACTTCGGGACCTAATGGAGGCAGCTTACAAGTTTCTGCAGCAAGAGCAGTCTGTGTTCCGGGACCTCTGGGACTGGAGTGTGTGCGTCCCACTCCTCAGGAGCCATGACACCTTGGTCCGCTGGTACGTAGCTGGTGGGCTGTTCCTGTTCTTCTAGTATGGGGACAGTTGCAGGACCCGGGAGTTGTGTGCATGAAGAGGAAAAGGAAACCATTTAAAATATGTTGTTTTTGTTTTGGTGCCTTTGGGGTTTTTGCTCCCTTTCATGTGTCATTTCAGAGGGAAATCAGATAATATGAGTGGAATTCCATTATTCTTATGTTCCATCAAGTGAATTCACTGTGCTCGATTTGTGATTTCTACCTTTCCCTGTGTTAAATTCCATAAGATTTCCTGTTTGGGTGTTCAGTTGGCTAGTAAATTTTCTTTATTCTTTAGACTCCACTGCAGATCCTGAGTTTATATACTTTGGTTTTCTCCAGGTACACAGCCAATTGTCTTGCTTTAGTCACCTGTATGAATGAAGAGCACAAGTTATCATTCCTTAAGAAGATTTTTAATAGTGAAGAACTGATCCATTTCAGATTAAGGTAAGCAAGAGCATTCCTAGAGATGTCTGCGTGGCTTTACTGGGCGTTAGAGCCGTTGATGAGCTCCTAATTCCCTCAGGTTACTTGAGGAGGCCCAGCTGCAGGACTTGGAGAAGGCCTTGGTGTTGGCCAATCCAGACACACCCCTTTGGCGGAAGGACAAGGAGCTGCAGTACTCCACAGGACACCTTGTTTCGGCAGACCTCTCCTCCAGGGTCACTGCTGTCTGTGGTGTGGTGTTGCCTGGGCAACCACCAGCCCCTGAAGAGCAGGTACGTTGACATCAGTGGTAGGTTTGCCCTCTTCCAGCTAAACACCGAGTGTGTATTTTTCCTTGGCTGCACTTTGTGTTTTATGTGTGAGCAAAATTGAGCTTGCCAAATTACTGTTCCACTTAGAGAAGTGTTCAGGGAGAGAGTAGAGAATTCACCCAGGACCCTCCTCTCTGATAGTCCCATTGTCCCTGTTTAGTGTGGAATTAGAAATCATGATGATGCCTGTGCATCAGGCTCTTAACTTGAGCAAAACTCCTCCATATATGACTTGTTTGTTTACTTGCTTCAGCAGCTGTTTGAAGTTGGACACCGTGATGCCATATTTATATAAAACTAAGGCAGAATGGGGCTTCTCAGGTGGCGCTAGTGGTAAAGAACCCACCTGCCAATGCATGAGACTTAAGACATGTGGGTTTGATCCTTGGGTGGGGAAGATCGCCTGGAGAAGGGTATGGCAACCCACTCCAGTTTTCTTGCTTTGAGAATTCCCATGGACAGAGGAACCTGGTGGGCTGTGGTCCATAGGGTGGCAAAGAGTCAGACACTAATGAAGCTTCGTAGCACAAGACAGAGTAACTTGTCCAGGGCCCTTGGGCTGCCCTTTGGCAGAGACAGGGCTTGGCCCGGCTATTATTGCCAGCAGCCTCTTTCTGTCACGGTATTCTCTGCCTATGGTGTGGGAGGCCTGCATCTGCAGTGAGCTTGTCCCCTGCCATAGTAAATGACCTTTCTAAGAAAATGGCTCAAAGGCCACTCTGTTTTCCCCCAGCAGTCTTTAGTCAGTTCATCAGATCTACCTAGTTTTCTCCCTGGAACAAGTTCTGGGTCATTGCTTGACTGTCAGTTTGTACCTGGGAAGTACAATGAAAAGGATTAGAAAAAAGTGCACCCCTTGAGTGTACAGCTGCATGATAATTCATAAACCGGATATATGTGTTGCCAGCACTGAGACAGCAGTATTTCCAAAGCCCCTGGTATTTCCCTGTGGTCAGGAAGACTTCCCCACCCATCTTTAATCACTCTCCTAATGTAGACAGATCCTAACGTAGACAGAGGATGAGATGGTTGGATGGCATCACTGACTCAGTGAACAGGAGTTTGAGCAAACTCCAGGAGATAGTGAAGGACAGGGAAGCCTGGTGTGCTGCAGTCCATGGAGTCGCAGAGTCAGGACGTGACTTGAGTGAACAACAAACAACAACAATACAGGTTAGGTTTGGAGCATTAGCACTTTAACAGAGGGAAGGATTTGGGTTGGGATGGGCTTGATAGTGGATGGCAGTGGCAGAGCACTGGGGCAGAAGTGCAGCCTGGAGCTACAGCCCAGCCTGCTAGCTGCTGAGAGTAACAGCTCTGCGAAAAGTTTAGCAGCTTCCAGCCCTGAATCTCATTTTGTCCTTACATATCTCTAGGGGACAAGTGCTGTTTGAGAAGTTATCATTCCTTAAAAGTTCATAATCACTGCACTCTTCCAAGAGATCCTTTTTTTCTGTATCAGTAGGTAGCTTATTATTAAATTTTTTAAAAGTTGTGGTAAAATGAACGTAATGTTCACCATCTTTTAACATTTTTAAGTGTACTCCTCAGTATTGTTGAGTATATTTACATTGTTGCACAAACAAGCTCCAGAACTTTTCATCTCGCTGCTGCTGCTGCTAGGTCGCTTCAGTCGTTTCTGACTCTGTGCGACCCCATGGACGGCAGCCCACCAGGCTCCCCCGTCCCATTAAACATATTGAGTGCGTTATGATTATGATTATTATTTTACTTTTTGTTACGGAAAATGTTAAACATATTCCAGAGTAGAAATAGTAGTATAATAAATTCACATGTAATCATTCAGCTTCAGTAATTATAAATTCATGGTCAGTTATGTTGCATTTATAATTCTGAACACTGCTCACACGTATTATTTTGAAGTAATTCCCAGATACCATGTTATTTCTTAATTATTAATTAAATTATAATTTATTGTAATGTAGTATATATAATAATTATTATTGTTGTAATATAAAAATATCCTTAATTAAATAGGCATGCCTTGCTTTATTGCACTCATGGATGTTGCATGGTTTTTTGTTTGTTTTGTTTTTTACAAACTGAAGGGTTGTGGCTTGAATAAGTCTCGTGGTGCCATTTTCCCAACAGCATTTGCTCACTTAGTATTTCTCTGTCACATTTTGGTAATTCTTGCAATATTTAAAACTGTTTACTATGGAAAAAGCAAGAGAGTTCCAGAAAAACATCTACTTCTGCTTTATTGACTATGCCAAAGCCTTTGACTGTGTGGATCACAATAAACTGTGGAAAATTCTGAAAGAGATGGGCATACCAGACCACCTGACCTGCCTCTTGAGAAACCTATGTGTAGGTCATGAAGCAACAGTTAGAATTGGACACGGAACAACAAACTGGTTCCAAATAGGAAAAGGAGTACGTCCAGACTGTATATTGTCACCCTGCTTATTTAACTTCTATGCAGAGTACATCATGAGAAACGCTGGGCTGGAAGAAGCACAAGCTGGAATCAAGATTGCCGGGAGAAATATCAATAACCTCAGATATGCAGATGACACCACCCTTATGGCAGAAAGTGAAGAGGAACTCAAAAGCCTCTTGATGAAAGTGAAAGAGGAGAGCAAAAAAGGTGGCTTAAAGCTCAGCATTCAGAAAATTAAGATCATGGCATCTGGTCCCATCACTTCATAGCAAATAGATGGGGAAACAGTGGAAACAGTGTCAGACTGTATTTTTTTGGGCTCTAGAATCACTGCAGATGGTGACTGCAGCCATGAAATTAAAAGACGCTTACTCCTTGGAAGAAAAGTTATGACCAACCTAGATAGCATATTTAAAAGCAGAGACATTACTTTGCCAACAAAGGTCCGTCTAGTCAAGGCTATGGTTTTTCCAGTGGTCATGTATGGATGCGAGAGAAGGATTGTGAAGAAGGCTGAGTGCCGAAGAATTGATGCTTTTGAACTGTGGTGTTGGAGAAGACTCTTGAGAGTCCCTTGGACTGCAAGGAGATCCAGCCAGTCCATTCTGAAGGAGATCAACCCTGGGATTTCTTTGGAGGGAATGATGCTGAAGCTGAAACTCCAGTACTTTGGCCACCTCATGCAAAGAGTTGACTCATTGGAAAAGACTCTGATGCTGGGAGGGATTTGGGGGCAGGAGGAGAAGGGGATGACAGAGAATGAGATGGCTGGATAGCATCACTGACTCGATGGACGTGAGTCTGAGTGAACTCCTGGAGTTGGTGATGGACAGGGAGGCCTGGAGTGCTGTGATTCATGGGGTCGCAAAGAGTCAGACACGACTGAGCGACTGAACTGAACTGAATTACTATTATATTTGTTATGGTGATCTGTGACTGATGATCTTTGCCAGTGTTGCAAAGATTTCAATTCAGTGAAGTCTCAGATGATGGTTAGCTTTCTTAGCAATAAAATGTTTTTTAAATGAAGGTATATACATTGTTTTTTAGACATAAAACTATTGCACACTTAATGGACCAGAGTTTAGTGTAAACATAACTTTTATATGCACTGGGAAACTGAAAGTTTTGTGTATCTTGGTTTATTATATTTGTTTTATTGCTGTGGTTTGGAATTCAACCTGCAAAATCTTTGAGGTATGCCCGTAGTTTAGTGTATGTGTGTGTATTTCTGTTATGCAGGCTATATAGTGGATATATATTACTGGGAACTTTATTCAGTATTCTGTGATTAACCATAATGGAAAAGAGTATAAAAGAATGTATATATGTGTAGTTGAATCACTTTGTTGTATAGCTAAATTAACACAACATTGTTAATCAACTATACTTCAATAAATTTAAAAAAAAATTAAATCCCTGGTATTCTTTATTGTACCTGGAAAAAAATTAGTGTCTTTACTTCCATGATTGTCTAATAAGTGTATTGTGTGCATTCTTGATCTTAGACATGAAATCCTAGAATATGGTGAGAGGAAGAAAAATGAAAATCCAGTCATGATAGATGAGATTTGCTCCCACTCACTATGTATCACATTTTTTGGTTTGGGAGAGGTTTTCTTATATTTGTTAGTAAGTTCCCACCCCTCTCCCTAGGATGAGAGACAGGAAAGGGAAAAAGCCTGATCCTTACTTTTGATATATGCTTGTTATTATAGATCCTGTACTACTAATTTATTGGCAGAGGTTTATGTAAAAGTCAGTTGTTGTAGAAATTAACCTGTGCCTTTGGTAGAAAGACTCTTCTTGATGTGCCTTTTATTTCTCACTTGTCTCCTTAGGCGAGTAGTAGGAGTTCTTCTCGTGAACAGGAGCTGACCTTTAGGTCTTACGTGCTGGTCGACTCAGTGTGCAAAAATCTTCAGACCCTGGCTATGGCAGTGGCTTCTCAGAAGGCTGTGTTGTTAGAAGGACCAATTGGGTGTGGCAAAACTTCATTAGTTGAACATTTAGCTGCAATGACAGGTAGAAGGAAGCCCCCTCAACTTCTCAAAGTCCAACTTGGAGATCAGACTGACAGTAAGGTAACTAAGAAATGGCAGATTTTGGTGGGTGAACGTGCTTTGAATATTTGCTTTAAAATATTGTTTTTGCTAAGAAACTGAAATTAACTGATATTCCTCCTAACGGAGGGGATCATGCTATAAAACCTCAGGTGCCCATTATAACCCTGTAGAAGTTTAATGGAACTAATCTTAGGGTGTGGCACTGGCACCTCAGGTGTGTGGTTTCAGTAAGCACTTCATCTTCTTTCTACAGATGCTGTTGGGAATGTATCGCTGCACAGATGTCCCAGGGGAGTTTGTGTGGCAGCCTGGGACCTTGACACAGGCAGCCACCAAGGGACACTGGATCCTTCTGGAGGATATTGACTATGCCCCCTTGGACGTGGTACGTCATCTCCACAGTAACTCACTAATTTCTTGTCTTCAAATTGTGTTAATAGTGATTCTGGGGCATTATTTAAACAACACAGGTTATTTCGTTAGAGATGATATGTTGATTATCCACCTAATCTATTTGAGTTCTTGGATTACCAGGCTGATCTCTTGTTTGATAGAAAATCGGTAAAATTCTGCTTATCCTGTTTCCTTTAATAGTTGAATGTGTGATCAATTTCTCAGTATATTTTTTTCCTCGTTTAGTTAAAAATGTGATCCATATCACAGCCTTGCTAAGAATAGGCTCGGTGGGAAACATCTTATGCATGATACAGATACATTGAGAACTTTAAAGCCCATTCCCCAGCTGTGGCATCTGTAGAGTAGTGAGCTGAGGACACAGGAAGGAAAAGATGATGTTACAAGTGCCTGCTTGTCTTTGTTCAATTAAGGAAAATAAACTGGGTGTGTATTTCCGACTTTTTAAAAAGATCACTTTTCTATGTGTATGAAATTTAGCAATGGAGGCAGTCAGTCCCTGTGTCTTCTGTATTCTGTGAACTATGACATCCCCCCCCACCACCCAACTCCCACCCTAAAATGTATTGCAAAATGAAAACAATCTTTCTGTGGGCAGACTTTCCCAAGATTGGTTTTAGTTTTCTTTAATGTGAACCTTAAAGCTACCTCTATATGGACTTTACCCTTTTGGATTGAAAGAGGAGATAGGGAGGAAGGAGGAGAGGTGGGGCAGGTCTTTGGGTTTAGGGAGATATGAAGGGGAAAGGGTGGCTATAAATATGTGTGTCTTACGACACATGCATATTTCAGAGTCTGAGGTAAAGATGTAATGGGGTTATTGGCCTGGTGTTACCACTATGTTCTAAGATTTTAACGCTAAGTTTTATAGGGCTGGGACTTAGATTTCTTGATAAGCCGGGGATGACTCCTACCAAGGAGACTTTACAATGAAACTGAATTATAAATTACAAGGCCAACTTAAAAGTATTTGTTGAGTCTTAGCCGTTTCTAGTGCTCTCTCTCCTGGACAAATTTTTTTAGACCTCAGGATACCTGAAAAGTCATTAGGATTATGAATCATAGAACATGAGCCAAAAAAGTTAGATGAACAGAACGGATTTTCCATTCAGGTCATGATGAAGCATAGGTGTCTGTCCCTGTCCCATTGCTAAGTACATGCTTTGATGACCAAGTCCAGATTCAAGACTAAACTGTTGCTTTCTGACTTGTTCTTACTTGTCATCACTTGGGTCATGTCTAGTACATCAGAAAATTCTTTGAGTTCCGTTTTGTGTTCCATTCCCCTTTTGTTACTACATTTGATTCCAGAGGGTATGTTTATTCAGTTGATTATGTTTAAACTTACCATTATAGTAAAGTTGTATTTACTCAAAAATACACCTTCCCTTGATTATTATTTTGTTATTTCCAGAACTCAGCTAGTAGTGAACCCATTACTGTTTCAAGGTAGCTTTTATAGATCTCATTCAGGATTGTTGTCTTTTGTTTCAAGTTTCATTGTTACCTTGGAGTTGCCCCTCTATTACTTTCCCTTTCTACTCCTAGCCATGTATGAATTAATGATGCTTAATAAAATTATGTTGATATTTTAGAACCCTCTTTCTTGGCTCTTTGTTCTTCTTACTTTGTTTTTCAAAACTTCATCCTTAAACTCCCATCCCCTACATCCATATGTCTAGTCCATACTTTTCTCAGAAAATCTCTGCTTAGATTCCTTAGTGGGTGCAGGTTTTAGGATGTTCAAAATGGACCTTGTCTGCTGTTTTCCCAGAACAACCTTTCCTGACACGTAATAGCCAAGCCAGAAAGAACTTTGCTGTCTCCTTCCTCTCGTCTCCCACTCACTCAGTCTGATGCTGCTGAGTGCTTTTTATCTCTTACTCTGTTCCCCCCTGGCCTGCTGCCTTAGCACAGGGCTTCTTGTTTTTGTCTCTGTCTAATCTATCTTGCCATCTTGCGTTTGTTACTTGACTGATATGTTTTTTCACTTCTTTCCATCCAGGCTGGCTTCCTTTCAGTTTATCTTCCATATTGTTGTATAGTTCATTTTCTAAAACGTAAAGTAAAGCTTTTTTCTCCTGAATAAAATCCTCTCAACCACTCTCATGAAAAAGTTCAAACTTCTTAGCTCAGCGCAAAAGAGCTTTTATCATCTGTCTCGTAAGCCTAATATTTTTTCACTACTTCACGTGCACATTCTGCCCTAACCATCACAGACTCTTCTCAGGCCACACTCTTAGGCATGTATGTTTTTATTCATTTTAATATTTTTGCCTAGAGTGATTGTGCCGTTCCTTTCCCACCAAACCGGACTAATTTCTGTTCCACTTTAAGACTCGGCGAATGGCATTACCTCTAGGGTGGCTTCACTGCCTTGCTTCTCATCTGCTCCACACTCATCGACAGCCTGTTTTCACGTGGTGTTTTGTTCATCGCTTGGGGTCACACCAGTTAGGCTGTGTGGTAGTTTGCCAGCTACCTCCCATCAGACGCGAGGCTGTAATGCCTCAGTCGTGTCTGGAGTTCCAGTGTCTTGCTTGATTCCGGTCCATAGTAGGCACCCAGTGAATGTTGAACAAGTAAGTTGTTCTTGCTGGAGTGTAGTTGACTCCAGTATTCCCACCTGCTTTGACCCCAGTTTATGCTGTGAGAAGTAGCGTTTCCTTTAAGTATGTGTTTGTCATTTGGTTAGAGGGCTGGTTTTGTTTTTGTTTTTCTACTTCTGTCTTTATAGCTTTGTCCCTGGAATTTTGTGATTTAGATTTCTGTGCTGATCCCTCTCTTGGAGAATGGAGAGCTCTTGATTCCTGGCCGAGGTGACTGTGTGAAGGTGGCTCCTGGATTTCAGTTCTTTGCAACCAGGAGGTATGTCGTATTAACCCTTTTGTTTCCATGATGGAGCCTCTGGCTCATGAGTCCACATACTAGAGTGCTGAGCACGCAAGTCCAGGAATAGAGTTCTCTGGGCGTTTAAACAAGGTTAGTTGGAACAGGCCCAGCCTTCTCATTCCCGACTGTTTTTCATGGAGATAATTAATTTAGAAAATAAAACCAGTCTTCAAAACCTTGTTTTCATATTTTCAAACATAATCAGAAATGACAGTTGTCAGATAGCCCTGGATTTGAATCCTGACACTGACTTTTTGTATCTGTATGTACCTTGCTTGGCTGATTCTGATGGAACCAGTAATGCCTGCTTTACAGCTTGGTGTAAGTTGTAAAGTTTAGGTGAAATGACTTTGCACTAAAGACCTGTCACATGGTGGAGCGCCCAACCTTGATGGTGGCGCTGATGCAAATGAAGCCCTGTAGACATCAAGCAGTTTAAATAAATAAGTTGAAGATAAGCATCAACAAAGGAATAAAATCTAAAGAAACTTATGTTTATGTCCTTATCTACATTTTAAAATAATGTGAAGGCAGTGGCTTATTTCCTACTACCTGACTACCTGTACAGTTTCTCCCAGATCTTAAAATGCCCAAGAGGGAAACAAATGCTACACTGTGTTTAGTGATGATGTTAGTGTGTACTGTACCTCTGTGAACATTCACTCCCAGATGGAATGCAGAGCTGATCTAACCGTCTTCAAGGAGCACCTTCCTAGACCCTGATAGTTTTAATAGAACCTGTTTTTATTCACAGTGATAGTGAAGTTCTTTCCTGGGAAGTCCTGAGACATCATACAAGGATGTCACACCAACTTCAGTTCATTTCTTGGTTTGCCATTTGTAGTCATAGTTGAGTGAGCAAGAGACATTTTTCTTTCTCTTCCTTATGGTTCTTCCTTGCAGTTAGAGGAAAAGAAGATCACTGTTCCCTCAGGGCAGTTGTTATGAGGATTGAATTAATGGCTTAAGTGTAAGCCTGTGGCTTGCCCAGAATATGTGTTCAATAACTATTCCTTGTCTTCTGGGTATTTTAAATAGTTTTAGGTACTGTAGCTTTTGGTAAATAAGCAGTGAACTTATTTTTAGTGCTATGGGTCTTGGTTTGTTTTCTTTTTCCTGAAGATACATCTTAATAAAAAGAAACATGTTTTTGAGATCAAAATGCCTAATAGGACTGTTTGCAGTAATTTGAAAATAACTTGGTTAAAGCTCTATTACTCTCCCCAGGAAAATAGTCAAAGCCGAGTCAGTGGCAGCATTTCATTGTCATCCTCCCTGTAAGCCTAGCATAATAGTGTCTTGACACCAGAAGGAATTGTGAGTTTTATTCAGATGTGACACAATGAATAGCAAGGGATAACCAGGGGCATAATTCAAGATTAAAACTTAGGAATTTTGTGTGACTCTGCTTTTCATTTTGTAATACAGATTGTTGAGCTGTGGAGGAAATTGGTATCGACCACTAAATAGTCATGCTACTCTGCTAGACAAATACTGGACCAAAATTCACCTGGATAATATGGATAAGGCAGAACTAAATGAGGTATGTCATTATTTGAAAGTATCAGTGCTTTTCTTTTTTACTTTTCATTTATATTTAAAGTTTTCAGTGTTGTGTTAGTTTCCACTATACAAAGAAGTGAATCAGCTCTGTTGTTGTTTAGTTGCTAAGTCGTGTTCAGCTTTTTGCAACCCCATGGACTGTAGCCCCTAGTCTCTTCTAGGTCCATGGGATTTCCCAGGCAAGAATCATGGAGTGGGTTGCCATTTTCTTTTTCAAGGGATCTTCCCAACGCAGGGATCAAACCCATGTGGCAGGCAGATTCTTTACCACTGAGCTGCCAGAGAATTCCTATTTTAAAAGTTTCAGACTATGCAGAGAAGAGAAATAGCCCAGTGAGTCATGAAAATACTCACCGCTCTAAATTTAACAGTTAATGTGCTAACATTTTACTATATTAACTTCATCTAGTACTTTTTATTTGCTAATATATTAGAAAGCAAACCTCGCAGCATTTCACCCTTAAATACTTTGATGCATCTCTAAGGGCATTTCCATATGTAACCACAATATCAATATTATAGCCAATAAAATGAATTATTATTCTTCAGTAGCACTTCATTCTCAGACCACATGAGAATTTCCGCAGTTGTCCTCAAAGGATCTTTTTAGTTTTGCTAAGTTGATTGTAACTAGTATCTTTCACACTTAATAACTTCATGTGCATTTCCATCTGGACCTTAATGGAAACTGAGATGACTTGGTGAAAGGCTTTATACAGTAGTTCACTTTGTAGTATCCCTGGTTCTCTGTGACCCCTAAGCGGTGTGCCTCACTCTACGCTGCCAGCCTCTCTCCTCCTCTGCGTCTGCCTTCTCACTTGGGCAGCTTTCTGTCTCTCAGCACTTCACTTTGGACAGTAGCAAATAAAGTATTGTCAGTGAACATTCAGGGATGGCAGGGTCACTTTCCTCTTTCTTGGTGTAAATTTTTACATAAATAAGTGGCACCAGACAACCCTTGTCAAATATTTTATCTATTAATAGCATTTAAGTGTTTATTAACAGAGGGGTTTTCAGAGGGCACCAATTACTAGATCAACCTTCATATGATTTCTAAGAACCCTGGCCTTGATGGTGTGAATTTTGAATCTCTGTAGCTTTGTGAGTTTCTTATCTCACTGTAGTGTCTGTACGTCTTTCTCTCCCTCTCTTGCTGCTCTCAACTGTAAGCTCCACCAGGAACCTACTCAGCTTTGGTGCCCCTGGCATCCATTCCATGCGTCACAACTCACGTCTGTTGTATTGCTCTGACATAATACCCCTCTTTTTTTTTTGCTGTTGTAGTTCTTTAAATGTTTTGTTTTCAAACATTTAAATATTGATAAGCATATCATGTCAGATTAGTTTATCATGTGATATTCTGTTTACATTCTGACATTTATGGTAATAACAAAAGATATTTTTTGTCTGAGGTAGAAAATGACTAATTGGTTGGTACATATAAATCACTATTCAGAACTTTTTTCCCAAATAACCGAGCCCTACTAAAGTGTTAAACCTAGGGTTTTTTCAAGTGAAAATAGCTTTTTTCCCTCACCATGATCATAAGTATACATGTTCATATGATGGAATTACTTCTCAGCAGTAAAATAGAGGGAACTACTGATACATACAGTGATGCTTGGGTGAATTTCAAATCCATGATGCTGAGTAAGAGAAGCCAAACTATGCGCTACATCCTGTGTGATGCCATGTATATGAGGAATTTGAAAGCAGCACTGTGCTGATTGGAATCAGATTCACGATTCCAGGGACAGGGGTGCTGGGGAAGGGTGTGATCACAAGGGAACTCTTGTTTTGTTTTATGGGTGATGGAAGTATGTATTTTGTTTATGGTAGCCACAGTCCATGAATATGGTCAGTTTTGAAAATGTTCCGTCTATACACAGAACATGTTTATTCTCTCTTTGAAAGATCCACATGTGTAGCAAATAAAATGAATTTGTTGATTTTATTATTCACTTCTATCTTTACTTAATTTTTAATACATTTGAAATATTAAAATTTGTAAAATCTTCCAATTTAACAGAAAGGTATGAAGAAATTAAAACCTGTGAGATCTAATACTTAAAGTGACACTATTAAAAGATTTTAGTTCTTTATCTTTGTAAATATGTGGACTTTATCTCTTTATATATATAAAATATGTTGATATTTCATATATTAATATAAATTGGAATCATGGTATACTTCTTAAGCTAATTTAAATATATTAGCTAATAATATTTCTAATACATACGTGATATTTTTCTTCTCAAGTAGATTTAACAAATCTGTATCATAAATATTATGATATTATGGCCACCAAGTATTAATGCTGCACAAAATTGTTAATAATTATTGAAGTGAATTGGACTAGATCTTTTGCTTTCTAAATTCTACTGTCTGATAAAAACTACTTTTTATCAGGACTTTAACACTAGCTCCTTTTGCTGTGTTCTACTTTAAAAAAAACCTTTTGTTTCCTTTCCCACTAAACTATTTCATTGGTGCTTTTGGCTGAGAAATGACTTAATGATGGTACTGCAGTTGTCTTTAAAACATAATCAGAGTATGTAGTACTTGAAGTGCATGGGCTTTGGATGCCCATGTTGTTTGAGACGTCTTTCCCATCAAGCTTCTGTACCCAAAGCTGTGTGATAGGTCATGAGATTGCCAGATAACAGTTCTGGTCAGGAAGAAGTCATAGTCTTTGGGGGGCTGGAGGTAATGGGTGAAGGTGGAAGTTCTTACACTTGCTCAAGATGACAGATCTCCTAGAGAAATTCATTCTTGGCGTGCTTTTAAAAATCACTTTGTCTGCTGCTAATTTTTTTTTTTTTTTGCCTTTTTTCTCCTCTGTCAGGTTCTTCAAAATAGATATCCCAGCTTATCAGCAGCAACCGATCACCTGCTTGATATTTATTTCCAGCTTATTGGAGAGAAGCGTCACTGTCTGAGCGAAAGTTCTGTTGGAGGCAAACAGGCACCAGAGGAGGTTCCAGAAGCAAGACAAGAAAACAAGAGACTAAGCCTTGAGGGAAGAGAATTGTCTCTCAGGTATTGGGCTAAACGCTTTGGGGTTGGTGTTTTAAAAATTGCTTCTCTCAGAAGTTCTTAGCAGCTCAAACTGAATGGTTACAAGAAGTCTGATTTTGAAATTAGATGTTGTCAGTCTCTAATCTGGAGAAAGAAATGGCAACCCACTCCAGTGTTCTTGCCTGGAGAATCCCAGGGATGGTGGAGCCTGGTGGGCTGCCATCTGTGGGGTCGCACAGAGTCGGACACGACTGTAGCGACTTAGCAGCAGTCTCTAATCTGTTTGAGATCTATAGTTACTGAATGGGAAGGCTTATGAAGATAATATTATGTTAGCTTTAAAAAATAACTTTTTTCTTCTTTCAGTTTTATTGAGCTGTAACTGACAGCTCTGTATAAGTTTATGGCATATAGGATAATGATTACATGCATATGGAATGATGACTACAAGTTGAGTGAACCTCCATCATCTCACAGATACTAAGTTAAATAGTAAAAAACAATTTTTTCTTGTGATAATGTAACAACTTTTCATATATAACATTCTGCTGCTGTTGCTAAGTTGCTTCAGTCGTGTCCAACTCTTTGCGACCCCAGAGACGGCAGCTCACCAGGCTCCCCTGTCCCTGGGATTCTCCAGGCAAGAACACTGGAGTGGGTTGCCATTTCCTTCTCCAATGCATGAAAGTGAAAAGTGAAAGTGAAGTCGCTCAGTTGTGTCCAGCTCCTAGCGACCCCATGGACTGCAGCCTACCAGATTCCTCCATCCATGGGATTTGCCAGGCAAGAGTACTGGAGTGGGTTGCCATTGCCTTCTCCCATATATAACATACAGCAGTGTTAATTATAATTATTATGCTGTACATTGCATCCCTAGGAATTATAATTGGAAGTTTAACAAATAACTTTAAATTTGGAAATAGTGGAAAAAGTTGGAAAACTACTGACATGGTTTTTTCACTGGATGTCCTGTTGGGACAAATGGGGTCGTAAATAAGATTTTTGGGTTTTGCTGTATATAGTAAATTCTCTTCCTTTGAGCTACATTTGCAGTGGTTGACTTGCTCTTCGAGAAGTGAGAATTGGGACTGGGCAACTCCCCTTAAGTTTGCTCCGAGAGTTAATTGCTCCTGTCTCTTGCTACCTTGTCTGGTACAGATGGGGGAGAAATGAATTATAGGTTGCTTCCTGGTAGAGGTAAGGAAAGGATCCACTTACACTTTTTCCTGACTTAACACTGTTTATATTCAGTTGCCAGAAAAAGGGAGAGTCTGTGGTCAGATGTTCCCAGACCTAAATAAACTCTGATGCCTTTGATATCTTTGACCTGTGTTTTTTTATTTCTTACCTTTTTTTTTTTTAAGGGATCTACTTAATTGGTGTAATAGGATTGCCCACAGCTTTGACAGTCTGTCTTCATCAGCATCGTTAAATATTTTTCAAGAGGTAAGATATAGTCTTCCTGCTTGCTTTCTCTGTGCTCTGCAAGGCTGCTAATTTCCACTGTTATTTTCTGTCTCTTGACTATTATCAGAAAGTTTTTCTATGGTGTAGGTACTGTGTATCTCTCTAGCTAGTTAAAACTGAACTAAAGTTCTCTTAGCACTGAGTGAGCATGATAAATGTTTTGTGACTCTTGAAATGGGTTACCCCTAATTTCAAATAAGTTTAGTTTGAAATAGAGTAAAACAGATGCTGAAATTAAAGCTTAAATGAAAGGAAAAAATCCCCCAGGTGGTAATACTATTGTAAGGCAAAAAGAGTTTCTAAGATGTTTAGTATTAATTTCTATGTATAATTTCTTAGTCTGTTTGACAGATTTGTACTTGTCTGATCCTGCCACTTGCCCCAGCAGGGCCTTTTTAACTTTAGTCCAGAGAAAGGTATGTGGGTTATAAAGTCTGTTCTTGTATGCTGGGCTGGGGGGAAAGTGTGTTGTGCAAGAGGGAAGCGCTGTTGAATTACAGCTCTGCCATATTCAATAAGAACAGAGAGAGATTTATTTCCACCTGGTTAAGAATAAAAATGGTACCGCCTGAAGATCTTTGGGCTCTTAAAACATTGACCTGTTTTGACTATAAAGTGTTACCGTGTCTGTCAGCTAGGATTCAGGAAAGGATAGTGACCTGTTGTGGTGAGCAGTATCTCTGGTGAAGGTACTTTAAATAGAAAGAACCCTGATTGAAAGCACACACTTAATCAAGCCAAACCCTGAAGTGCTGTGTGCCAGTTCTTTAATCTCCGAAATTTCCTTCCCGTCCTCCTACATTTTTCATCTTCCTACAGGGGGAGGATCTTCTTTAGTCTCTATTTTAGAGAGAGAGAGAGAGTGTGTGTGTGTGTGTGTGTGTGTGTGTGTGTGATTTTTCATCTTCCTACAGGGGGAGGATCTTCTTTAGTCTCTATTTTAGAGAGTGTGTGTGTGTGTGTGTGTGTGTGTGTGTGTGTGTGTTTGACAGCCCATAAAATTGACTCTCTTAAGGTGTACAATTCAGTGTATTTTAGTGTATTTATAGAATTATGCAACGTCACCACTAAGTAATTCTAGAACATTTTCATCACCTCAAAAAGGAACCTTGTAACCGTCAACCATCATGCCTATTTTTCTTCTCTCTGCAGCCTTTGACAGTCACTAATCTACCTCCTGTCTATAGATTTGCTTATTCTGGACATTTCATATAAGTGAAATCATACATTAGGTGACCCTTTTATCTTCTTTCAGCATATTCTCTTGGTTAATCCATGTTGTAGCATGAGTCAGTACTTCATTCTCTTTATGGCTGAGTAACATTTCATTGTATTGATATATCACATTTCATTTATTCACTCATATGTTGATGGATATTTGGGTGGTTTTCACCTCTCGTGAATAATGCTGCTGTGAACATTTGTGTACAAGTATTTTATTAATATGGGCTTCCCTGGTGGCTCAGTGGTCAAGAATCTGCCTGCCAGTGCAGGAGACACGGGTTCGATCCCTGGGGCAAGATTCCCTGGAGAAGGAAGTGGCAGTCCACTCTAGTATTCTTGCCTGGGAAATCCCATGGACAGAGGAGCCTGCTGGGCTGTAGTCCATGGGGTCACAAAAGAATTGGAAACTCCTTAGTGACTAAACAACAACAGCATTTTATTAATGTAGAAGTAAAAATGAGAAAATATGGGAAAACAAATGGTGAAAAATATTCTCCCATTCAGAGATTCCCCTGTACTATTAATACCTTGGTGTTTCTCCTTGTACATCTTTGTCTATGCGCATGGAATTAAAAACTCTTTTACTGTATTAGAGCCACGCCCCCCAGCCCCTCATAAAAGCCCCACACTACCTTGTTGAAGAGATCAGGCCAGTTGTTTTATAGAATGTTTCACCTTTTGGCTTTATCTGGTTGCTTCTTCTCTGTTTTGATACCAACTGGTGTCCTGCAATTCAGTCCAGTTCTGATACTGCCTACCTGGAGGTAGTGTAGACCACACAGGTTCAAGGACTGAGTCCTCCACAAGACCATCCCACTTCAGACTCCAGCCACAAGTATTGGAGGCCCATCCACACTTAGGACCAATCAGCTGTAAATTCAGGGGTTCCCACAAACTTCTCAGGTACAGTGATTGTCTCATAGAATTCTCTGGAAGCTCTCTAGTTACTGTACAGGTTACAGTTTTATTATTAAAAATATTACTCAGGAACAGTCAAATGAAAGAGACACATAGGGCAAGATTCCAGGAATCTGAACACAGGCACACCTTTGGAGGCAGGGTGTGCCAGCTTCATCATACATCGTGTTGTCCACCAGCCCCTCCACCCTCTCCAAGTGTTGGGGATGGAAATTTCAGTTCTCCTGTTTGAGCTTGGTCTTTCTTGCCTGGCCATTTCCTCTGATAAACTAAGGAAGGGCTCATCTGGAGTTACCTTGCTTAGCATAATAAACCCAGTAGGGCCCATGAAGACTAGTGAATAACAGAAGACACTCCTTAGTCCTGGCAATTCAGAATTTTTGAAAGGCTGTGTAGGAATTAGGGACAAATACCTAAATTCTTATTACAGCAGAAGACATGTATCTTGGCTTCTCAGTAGCAGCTAAGTACTGGCTTAGGGTAATGACAGTATTCCTTTATTGCACACCAAGAATTTCCCTTTACAGCTCAGAAGTAATCTTTCAGTGTTATCGCCACTGCCTGAGAATCATTTTCCATTACAGAATCATATACCTACCTAGGGATTAATGCTAATTGCTATTTTTGCCTGAATTTTACATTTGCAAACTCAGGGCTACGTGTGTGTGTTTTCCTAATAACCAATATTTTGATAATAAAGCCTTAACATTTTTGGTGTCCTGTCTCTGTTGTGGTAACATCTTTAAGTCTAGGGTTGGTACCTTATTTGTACTCTCGTTTCAGTCTTTCTTGCAGAAATGTTCCTGTTAGATTTTATGTTCCTTCCTTTTGTGGCCTGGACAGCAGTGCTTTGTCATTAATGTATTATTTAAGAAGTCACTTGCTATTTGCCTTGGTTATTTCAATAGGCCCTGGACTGTTTCACAGCAATGCTTTCTAAGCAGACGAGCAAACTGAAAATGGCAGAAGTCATTGGAGGCAAACTGAACATTTCCAAGAAAAAGGTATGTAGTGCTGTTTGTACTTCCTTCTTGAAAGGAAGTTGGGTTATTTAGCTTACTTGGCTGGTCTCTGGCCCTTACCTAGAAAAGCTTTTGCAAAGTTGGTAGTTTCATTGCTGCCTCTCATGGACATAAAACTCACTGTCTCTTGGATAAGTAGTTCTCCCTGTGGTCCGCATTCTTAAAGTGAGCTGCCTTGTGTTCTTTCTCACACGTGCACCTTATTTTCCAGTGTTTAAGGAGCATGTTATTATGTAGGTTCTGGATTCAGGACTGGAACGATGTCTTAGCAAATATTTTAATAAGCCTTCGCATTTCCAAAGCTTCAGTTCAGTTTGGTCGCTTAGTCATGTCCGACTCTTTGTGACCACACGGACTGCAGCACACCAGGCTTCCCTCTCCATCACCAACTCCCAGAGCTTGCTCAAACTCATGTCCATTGAGTCAGTGATGCCATCCAATCATCTCATCCTCTGTCGTCCCCTTCTCCTCCCACTTTCAGTCTTTCCCAGCATCAGGGTCTTTTCTGGTGAGTCAGTTCTTCGCATCAGGTGCCCAAAGTATTGGAGTTTCAGCTTCAGCCTCAGTCCTTCCAATGAATGTTCAGGACTGATTTCCTTTAGGATAGACTGGTTGGATCTCCTTGCTGTTGAAGGAACTCTCAAGAGTCTTGTCCAACACCACAGTTCAAAAGCATCATTTCTTTGGTGCTCAGCTTTCTTTATAGTCCAACTCTCACACGCATACATGACTACTGGAAAAACCATAGCTTTGACTAGACAGAGCTTTGTTAGCAAAGTAACATCTCTGCTTATTAATATGTCTAGGTTGATAATAGCTTTTCTTCCAAGGAGCAAAAGTTTTTTAATTTCATGGCTACAGTCACCATCTGCAGTCATTTTAGATCCCTCCAAAATAAAGTCTGTCACTGTTTCCATTGTTTCCATCTGTTTGCGATGAAGTGATTTGACCAGATGCCATGACCTTACGTTTTTGAATGTTGAGTTTTAAGCCAGTTTTTTCACTCTCCTCTTTTCACTTTCATCAAGAGGCTCTTTAGTTCTTCGCTTTCTGGCATAAGTGTGGTGTCATCTGCATATCTGAGGTTATTGATGTTTCTCCCAGCGATCTTGATTCCAGCCTGTGCTTCATCCAGCCCAGCATTTCGCAAGATGTACTCTGTATGTAAGTTAAATAAACAGGGTGACAATATGCAGCCTTGACGTACTCCTTTCCCAATTTGGAACCAGTCTCTTGTTCCCATGTCCAGTTCTAACTGTTGCTTTTTGACCTGCATACACATTTCTTAGGAGGCAGGTCAGGTGGTCTGGTACTCCCATCTCTTGAAGAATTTTTCACAGTTGTGAAGAAAACATAGCTGAAGAAAAATTACTTTGATTTTTTTAGAAGTATCTTTTAGGAGTGTAGCTTTTCTTGACTGTTCACTTTATGTAGGTAGATAGAGGCTTATTTGAATGAATAAATTGTAGTGTTAGGGAACATTCATAATCAGTGTTTTTAAAAACAGAAACTTAGAAAATATTTTAAAATAAAATTAAATGCTAACTTGCCTATCTAGGAAGCCGGAAGTGCTTCTAGAGGGGGCACAATAAGCCTCATGATTTAAGTGTTTGAAGAGTATGCAGAATTTTACTCAGGTAAATCTTTTCCCCTCCCATAGGCAGAATTCTTCTGTCAACTTTACAAACCAGAAATTGTGATCAACGAGCTTGATGTGCAAGTGGGTCGAGTGCGGCTTCTACGAAAACAAAGCGAGGCTGTCCACATACAGAGGTAATCAGGGTTCCAAGCTGAGCTCAACACTGTGGGGTCATTGGGAACTTGGTGCAAGGAGTATTTGGTCCTGACGTTTTCCTCTGAGTAAAACTCGTGTCTGAACTGTGATCTCTCCAGTGTGCCAGACTGGTAAGGAGCAGTGATTTCCCAAAATGTGTCCTGTGAAACTGGATATAAGGAGGTGGAGAGTGGTGATGAGGGTCCTTAGAGATTTGGGACCAGCAAAGATGTATCTTTGATTTTATTCATTGTAACGTATTTACTTAGTGAAGTAAGCATCACTTGGAAGGCAGGCTTGGTCCTAACGTTAGTCTTTTAATTCCTTGAAGGCTGGAATTGTGTAAGTTTCTGAGATCTAGTTACCATTTACTAAATTTTTGCTGTATTCCTAACATTGTGCTCAGTGCTGTTTTGCATGTTTTTGCATGTGGTTATAGTAATCCTATGAATTAATGTGTTTGTTAGCGCCCTAGGACTCTCCTCACAAATTAACCATAAACTTGATTCATGTATGCATGCATGCTAAGTCGCTTTAGTCATATCCAACTCTTTTCAACCCCATGGACTATAGCCTGCCAGGCTCCTCTATCCATGGGATTCTCCAGGCAAGAATACTGGAGTAGGTTGCCATTTCCTTCTCCAGGGAATCTTCCCGACCCAGGGACTGAACCTGGGTCTCTTGTGTCTCCTGCTTTAACATGTGGGTTCTGTACCACTAGGGCCATAAACTGGATGGTTTGCCATAAACATTTCTTCTCAGTTCTGGAGGCTGGAAGGCTGAAACCCAGGTGCTGGCAGGGCCACGTTCCCTCTGAAGGCTCTTGCCTCTTCCTGGCTTCTGATGGCATGCACTAGTCCTTGGTGTTCCTTACCTTGTAGCTGCTTCAGTTCAGTCTCTGACTCCATTGTCTCATGGTCTTCTTCCCTGTGTGTCTTTTTTGTGTTTCTAAATTTCTCTTTCTGTATGAGAACATGGGCCATTGGATTTAAGACCAGCCCTTAAGTCCAATACAGTATGATTTTTATCTTATTATTCCTGTAAAGACCTTTTTCCCAAATAAGGTCACATTCACAGGTACTGGGTAGACATGAATTTGTGGGGGACTTACTGCAACTAGTAAGTGTTGTTGTCCAGACTGTACAGATTAGGAAACCAAGGCTAAGAGAGGTTAAGTAATTTGCCCAAGATGACATAGGTAGTGCAGATGTTTTATCTTGTTAGTGTTTTGAATTTCTAGAGCCTAGTGAAGTACTGGGTATGTAAATGCTCCATGTTTATAGAATGAATTCTGCAGTTCTTATGTTGCGCAGTATCCCATGCAATGTGAAGACAGTCTCTTCTCGAGTTGTCTCACTTGTCGAGTCTGGTTCCTCAGAACAGTGCTGAGAGACGCTCGCAGCTTGCCTCTCCAGCTGCTTACGCGCTTTCACCTCCCCAGGGAGAAGTTTGCCTTTGCTGCTGTGAGGCCATCCTCTATCCTTATTGAGCAGCTCGCGGTGTGTGTCAGCAAAGGGGAGCCTGTGTTGCTGGTGGGAGAAACTGGAACTGGCAAAACCTCCACAGTCCAGTATTTGGCTCACATTACAGGTAACTCCTGGAGAGGATGCACTCTGCCCTAGACAATAGACATTTCATTTCATACCAACTGCCTTTTTAAAAACTAGAGTCCAAAGAATATTGGAACTTAAAAAGTGCCACAGCTCTATTTCCCCTGGAGATAAGCACTGGAGTCTTTTTCCTTGGAAACAATGTAATCTCTCCCCCTGGAAATAACTACTATTAACATGTTGGTATTAATTTTTTTTCAGTTCTAATCTATGGCCTTCACATACATAGTGCTTTGGTTTTGTTTTGAAACAGGTGGGATGCTTCCTTGTATTGTGTTTAGTTAATCACATTGATCATCTTTAAAAACAGAACTGCCTCATTCCTGTTCTGATGTCTAAATTAATATTTCACACTAGATATGTATTTAGTTCTAATTCATAGACATTGACTTATTGAAGGATTTTTTTGTTGTTGTTTTCAGTTACCTGCTGCTAGAGCAGTGAATCTTTCATTCTCTCTGGGTTAGATTAAAATTTTGAACAGTCAAAATTCTGAAAATAAAATGAGGGGTCAGAGGAAGTGCACATTAAAAGATTTGCCCATGCCTGTGTTCGCACATCCTTAAGGATCACAGTGGATATTGTCAGTCTTTGCATTTTCAGAATAACTCTTTATACCCTTTTTTCTTAAAGGCCACCGTTTGAGAGTTGTCAATATGAATCAGCAAAGTGACACTGCAGATTTGCTGGGAGGGTAAGTATGGTTTTAAACCTTTTTCTTGTTATTTTGTGTTCACTGCTTGAGGTAAGAAACACTTCTTTCCTATTAAGCTCAATACTAACCTTGGAAGAATGTTCAACAACTTGCCCCCTGTGCCTACCCCAGCAGGATATTTATTAGGGTTTATTAAGGGACTCTTGGGTATGTAGATGTTTCTCTTCATTTTAAAGAGTTTTTGAGGTTCTTGCTCTCAGAGATCCTGCTGAGGGTGTGGGGTGGGGGCTGGAATATAAAGGCGAGTATGCAATCAACTGTGGATAACAACAAACTGTGGAAAAATTTTAAAGAGATGGGAATACCAGACCACCTGACCTGCCTCCTGAGAAATCTCTATGCAGGTCAAGAAGTAATAGTTAGAACTGGACATGAAACAACAAACTGGTTCCAAATCAGGAAAGGAGTACATCAAGGTTGCATATTGTCACCCTCCTTATTTAACCTATATGCAGAGTACATCATGCGAAATGCTGGGCTGGAAGAAGCACAACCTGGAACCAAGATTGCCGGGAGAAATATCAATAACCTCAGATATGCAGATAACCTCAGATATGCAGATGACACCACCCTTATGGCAGAAAACGAAGAAGAACTAAAGAGCCTCTTGATGAAAGTGAAAGAGGAGAGTGAAAAAGTTGGCTTAAAACTCAACTTTTTTCAACTTCAGAAAGCTAAGATCATGGCATCAGGTCCCATCACTTCATGGCAAATAGATGGGAAACAATGGAAACAGTGACAGACTTTATTTTGGGGGGCTCCAAAATCACTGCAGATGGTGACTGCAGCCATGAAATTAAAAAACGCTTGCTCCTTGGAAGAAAAGTTATGACCATATGACAGCATATCAATAAGCAGAGATTGCTAGAGATTGTCTAGTCCAAGCTATGATTTTTCCAGTAGTCATGTATGGATGTGAGAGTTGGACTATGAAGAAAGCTGAGTGCCAAAGAATTGATGCTTTTGAACTGTGGTATTGGAGAAGACTCTTGAGAGTCCCTTGAACAGCGAGGAGATCCAGCCAGTCCATCCTAAAGGAAATCAGTCCTGAATATTCATTGATAGGACTGAGGCTGAAGCTGAAACTCCAAAACTTTGTCTACCTGATGCGAAGAACTGCCTTATTTGAAAAGACCCTGATGCTGGGAAGGATTGAAGGTGGGAGGAGAAGGGGACAACAGAGGATAAGATGGTTGGATGGTATCACTGGCTCTATGGACGTGAGTTTGAACAAGCTCCGGGAGTTGGTGATGGAGAGGGAAGCCTGATGTGCTGTAGTCCATGGGGTTGCAAAGAGTCAGACACGACTGAGCAACTGAACTGAACTGAATGCAGTTAAGTAATATTTACCTGAAGAGTATGTTCTTGAGTTATGCTGCCTTCAAGTGAGACTCTCCTGCAATTTGTTTGTCTTTGAAAGGTTAAGTAGCCTCACTTGGTTAAATGAAACTTCACTGTGGTCAATTAAATGCCCTTCTTCCTTTTGATGTTTTTGAAAATGTTAGTTTTTGAACATGTTAGTTTTTGAACAATTTTAATATGTGCTGAAGGCTGTAAAACTGATAGATGTTACTGGCATACCTTATGTTGAATGATACTAGTATCTGTCCCATTAGTTCTAAACAGTTGCTTGCACAAATCCTTAAAAGCATAGAACAATAGAAGTTATTGTTCTTTTTTCTCTTTATGGTATTTACGAGAAGCTCTTTATTTACTTTTTTTTTTAAAGGGCACTTTATACTGTAGCATTTTTACTTTTGCTCTTTCCAGTCTCTATACCTTCCTGCTCTGGGTGGAGTGCTAGTGTGGAATCCTGCTTCCTTTTGTGCTTCTCATTTTCTTACCGTCCGGGCCCTTAAATTCTGCTCTACACGTACCTTGACGATGTATTTTAAATTTCTATACTGTCTTAAAATCTGTCAGCTGAGACTTAACCTCTCTTACTCTAGTTCTTCTTTCACTGTTTTTCCTCAGTGGTCTTTTCTACTTTGCTTTTATGTTACTTCTGTTCAGTTAATTGACAGTCTCCCCTTTCCCTCGTTGTGGTACTTGCAGTGTGTTCTTAGTAATAAATGGAATTTGTTATTTAACTAGAATGGCTGTTGTTGTTGTTTAGTTGCTCAGTCGTGTCCAACTCTTAGCAACCCCCTGGACTGTCACCCGCCAGGC
Organism: Budorcas taxicolor; assembly: GCF_023091745.1. Classification (NCBI taxonomy): domain Eukaryota; kingdom Metazoa; phylum Chordata; class Mammalia; order Artiodactyla; family Bovidae; genus Budorcas; species Budorcas taxicolor. The sequence goes on from NC_068918.1 coordinate 51,963,092, forward strand.
TCCTCTGTCCATGAGATTTTCCAGGCAAGAATACTGGAGTGGGTTGCCATTTCCTTCCCCAAGTATGTCTGTACTACTGTCTGTTTCTACTCTGTATTCTGTAATGCTCTACAGTTAAGTGTAGCTAACACAGATGGCATTGTTCTTACACTAATTGAACATAGGCTGTATCAGTCTCATTTAAGAATTTGTAGTAAATGGCAATCTACTCCAGTGTTCTTGCCTGGAGAATCCTGAAGACGGGGGAGCCTGGTGAGCTGCCATCTATGGGGTTGCACAGAGTCGGACACGACTGAAGCGACTTAGCAGCAGCAGCAGCAGTGTTATATCAGCCATTGCAAATAGTGTTTTCTTCTTTAATTCCTTTCTGTTTTAAATGCAAGTAGTTTTAAATGTAGGGAGTACACATTGTGCCCTGATGCAACTGATAATACAAAAGGTTGAAAGCAGAATGTGGTAACTGGAATTTTATTTTTGGTGCTAACTTATTAGTAGGTTAGCATCAGTAATCAAAAGAAAACTTAGATACAATTCAGTTTTTGTATGGCTGGAAGTATACCTTATCTTCTGTCCTTTTGTATTACTGGCAAGCGGTGTGTAAATCACATCTTTTAATATATATCTTAGATGTATGAATGACTGTTTAAGAGTCTTTGTGTATAAAATTTGAAGAACAAAAATGATTTTATTAATTAAAAGGCAAGGGTATGGAAGACAAAGGAGTGGCTAGGGAGAAGGGGTATAGAAACCTTCATAGTTCTATTTTGGGAATGTGTGGTTAGTTTTATCTAACTATGAAACTGGTTTTATGTTTTGTATTAATAATTTTTTTATTAAACATATTTTGCATTTATCAAATACTATGGTGAAAGATAAAAGAAATTTATAGTCCTGATTAGTCTGACTTGCAAATCTGGATCCTTTTGATTGTTTTTTTCAAAAGTTATAATTAAGGATAAATACATTTTTTAAGAGTAAGGCCTTCAAGCCCATCAGGCACTTGAGCTACATTCCTGCAGATTGCCTTGTGAGTTTTGTTTGCATATGTACCCACTTATTTTTTTGATTAACGTTAGTGTGGTATATCTTTCCCCTCACTTTTAACTCATTTTTGTCCTTCTATTTAAAGTAGATTCTGATAAATAGCACATAGACCTACAGATTACCTGAGAGTAGAAAAGTCAACCAAATTCCAACAGCACTGGGTTGAGAGAGCTTATGGGACTCTGTAGAAAAGAGTAGATGATACAGAGGACTTAGATGAAGCGGATAAAACCATTCCCGAAAATGAAAGTCTGCACTAAATGGCCAGACACAGAACACACGTTTACAGTGCTGGAAATGGAGTTGGGAGGGGCAGCCTCTGAAGGAGAAACAGGCTTATAGGGACGGGGAGGGGTCCTTGGAGAAGTCAACAATGATGGAACGGAGAAATGCGAAGAAAATTAAAGACCTTACAGAAATAGAAATAAAACGGCCAGCCTCCATTCTCCTCTGAGCCCCCCAAGGAAGCATCATCCATGAAGGAAACGGCACAGGAGATAGCAGGGCACAAGGAGCCTGTTCTCAGACTCAGAATCCTGGTCCCAAATGCGGGGAAGCGTTTGCCTTCTCAGTTATTCATCACGTGCTGTTTCCTGTTTCTTTTGCACTTGATGTTCTTTCATGGATGGTCATTTTGGAGTGTCATTTTCTTTTGTTGTAGTCATTTTCAAGTGAACTCTTGTTTGTGGTCTCCATGTATCATGTATGTGACAGGTAGACCCTGAGTGACTGTCCATGAGGGCCAGGTGCTCTAGACCTCCTTCTCTTGGCCTTCAGGTTGCTCCTGAGGTATCAAAAGATACCTTGGAAATTCTAGTCTCAGTTCATAGTTTGATTCATCACCAACCTATGACAGGTTGGTTTCCATTGAGTGTTTTTGTTAGTTTATTTTTATTTTCAGCAAGCTGTTTATATGTATGTTCATTTTCGCCATCATTTGAAGCATTTATTGACTTAACTGGCCAAGATGCCTTCAATTTTAAGTGAACAAGCTTTTTTTCTTAAGGAGCCCAGACTAATTTGAAATATAAAGCCATTTCTTTCATGAATTCAGTTCACCGATCTAGTTACTAGTTGTAGTAATTGTAACAGGTTGCTCTTCAATGGCATTCCTGTGCCAGGCCCTCTTTTGAGTTTTTACCTGTTCACTCACTTAGCCGTCTTAACAACCTGTTCATTATTCCCACTTACACATAAGGGACCTGAGGCTCACAAGGATTAAGTGCTTTGTTCAAAGTAATGGCTAGTCTGTGACTTGAACCCAGCTGTCTGCCTGAGCATCTACCTTCTTCATCATCACTCTGCTGCCTCAGTTAACCTTGGATCCCATTTATTGCCTCATCTTGAAGACTAGCTATTTTATTTAAATAGCATTTGTATTTTGCTTAATTTCTCAACATTCCGCTGTTGACATTCTGGCTCATCGTCCTCTGCCTAGTCCAGCGTAGGGCTTTCATCTTTCCTTCTCCTTCTGCCTCTCTTACGTTTGGTAGATGGACGTGATTCTGTGATAGTGTGATCAGATTACATCCCTCTTTTCCTCACTGACTTCAGTCCATGTGGAAGGTACTACAAACCCTTCATTGCCTCTCCAGGGCACTTCTCTCTCTCCTTCCTTCAGCTCTGCTGCCTTGCCAACCACACTGCCCTCCGTGTTTCTGTTTCCTCTGTCACCTCCCCTGCCACCCAGGGGTATTTACTTAGCCAAACCCTTTCTTGTTTGATTGCCTTCAAATTCCCATCTTTAACACAGCCTCCTCTGACCATCACAGCTAAAGTACTAAAATCCTTCTTTCACCCCCTCTGCTTTCATTTTATCTACTGGCACACCAGTTTCTACTTGATATTTTATACTAGTAGGGATCTTCCTCTATTGTCTTTTTGGTTAGATTGTAAGCTCCTGAGGGGCAAGAGCTGGTGGGTCTTGTTTACTCAGTGCCAAACACTAGAGGTGCTCAGTAAATCTCAGTGGAATGAATGGAGTAAAGGAATGTTTTTACTAATTAATGGGTCAGTGCTTACTAGGAAGCGAAGTTGAGTTTGTGAAGTTCTCATACTTTCTCTGAAATCGGACTTTTCCATGTAGATGCTCAGTTTCAGGGCACTTGGGTTTACTTGTCTCATTGTTCCTCCTCAGGCCAGTAAATAGTATCCATGATTCTCCAATTGTACTTGCTTGTTTTGAAACATTTTGATACTGTTTCGGTTCTCAAATTATATTTCTTGGAAACAAAATTGAGGTTATCATCCCTGAATTGTAGTATTTAGTATCCTAGGCTGAAGAAAATTGTACGCTTGATCTTGTCTAATCTTCTAGAATGATTAGTGCTGCTTGGGCAACTTACCTTAAATCTAGCCAGAGCAGTGTTTCTTGACTCTTATTAACTTCTCCCCACCCCTAGTAGTAAATTTTAATTTAAATGAATGAATTCCCTAATTTCCCAACCAGAAAAATAAAATGCTAAGAAATAAAAGGGAATCTTAATACTCAGAAATAAATAGTTGAGCCTTGGAGGGTCACAAACCATTGCAACGTCTAAAAAAAATTATTTTTTTTACTGTCCCCCTCCCCCAATTTTTAATCTCTTTGAGAGCAGTCTCTTCCTCCACTCCACCATTGACAAGGCATGATGTTAAAGTAAGTACAAGATGCTTAAGTAAATCAATTTCAGATGTTATATTTTTTCCTAAAATATCTCAAAAACATTTTGGTCACTCTTAATAAAATATGGTTTATCATTAAATAAACATGATGTTTATTTAAATGTGTTAGTAAAATAAATGACATGCCTCTCACTACCCAGTTTGGAACTTCAGATTTTTTCATAATTTGATTATCTAATGATTACCTTTAGCATAGACCCTTCAAACACATGGGGAAAAAATAGATCATAATTTAAAAATTTAACATAGATTTTAAGTATTTTGCTATTGTTTCTGATTTTGATGTAGAAGAAATCTTAACACCTATTCCTGTTTTCTTAGGTATACTTCCCCGTTTCTGTTAGCTTCAGAAGTTTGTGAATCACATATCTGCCTTTGTTTCAGTTACAAGCCAGTGGACCATAAGCTTATTTGGCTACCTTTACGGGAGGCATTTGAAGAACTCTTTGTTCAGACATTTTCGAAGAAGCAAAACTTTACATTCTTGGGACACATTCAGACGTGTTATAGGCAGAAACGGTGGCAAGATCTCCTGAAACTAATGCAGCATGTGCACAAGTCAGCTGTCAACAAGGATGGGACAGAGAGTGAGACTGGTAGGTGGCAGCCCAGGCTGCTAGTGGGAGGTCATGGCCGGAGTCTAACAAGCAGAATTAGGAGAGGAGTTTGGGGCAGAATGATGCAATACGAATTAGGGATTGCTGGGACTTAGGGCAAACATGACTAATTCTGAAGTATTGTTGCTCCTGGGATTCAGCAAGATTTCTATAAAAGTCAATGGTTGGTGACCATTGACTAAGTCAAGTACCACTTAGTGGTCAGTAAGTCACGAATGCTTAGAAGAAGAGGTCATTTCCAGAAAACTGGATTCCACCGTGAATGGGGCTTTTGGTGGCTTAGTCTCTACTTTCTCATCTATTAAGTGGGAATAGTCAGATTAAATGAGTTATCTAATGCATATGCATATAAATGAACTGGCTAGTATGGTGGCTGCATATGGTTGGCATTGTGTAAGCATTTGGACTTAACTTTTTACACTTCTAAGATGTGATTTTTGTGTGTGTTTTGTTAATTATGTGGTGTTTTAAGTTATATATATTATGATGCAAAATGTATTTTTAATTCTTATCTTTATTCTTCTCTAGGGTCACTACTAAAAGAGAAGTGGGAAGCATTTGGTCTTAGACTCAACCATGCCCAACAACAGATGAAAATGACTGAGAATGCCCTATTGTTTGCATTTGTAGAGGTATTTTGCTTTGATTGTTTAGGTTAAGGGAATGTTGATTTGATGCAAAATGCAAGTTAAAGAGGCTACTGTTCTGTCTTCTCCTCATGTTGACATTTTAGGGCTTGTTGCTTAGAACAGTAAACACTTAATGAAAGAATTCTTTGGGGGGTGTTAAATGTCTCTCTATAGATGTGATAAAGTCTTTTTTATATGGTTTAAGAGTTTAATTAATTTTGGCTGTGCTGGACCCTCACTGCTGCCCGGGCTTTTCTCGAGTTGCGGCGATGGGGGCTCCTCTCAAGTTGCAGTGCTCGGGCTCCACATCGCCGTGGCCTCTCTTGCTGTGCAGCACAAGCTCTAGCTGCAAGGCCTCCGTTGGTGTTGCTCCCAAGCTCTAGAGTGCAGGCTCAGTACTTATGGTGCAAGGCCTTAGTTCCTCTGTGGCATGTTGGATCTTCCCGGGTCAGGGATCAAACCCGTGTCTCCTGCATTGGCAGGTAGACTCTTCTCCACAGAACCTTCAGGGAAGCCCAAAATTGTGTGTCCATGAGACTGTCATTATTTTGTAAGATGCAGTTGAGGATAATTCGTGAATTTTTTATTGTTTTTGTAGCTGTGTTTGTGTTTGTGGGTGGGAGGTGGATTTGGATCCGTTCATGTGGGCTACATTTTTTATTCCAGTGCATGAGCAGTTGTACTGTTTTCTGTCCTGTGACCTTGCAGGATCAGTGTAATTGAATATTTGTGACTTAAGTTTTTTTTATATTTTTATTAAAGAAAATCGCGATAGTCTTCAGACCTCTCACCCTAAGGGTGATGCAAGAATCTTACTTGAGATGATGTCTTAATGAGAGAGAGGTCCTTCAACCATATATCTGTTGTTGTGGAGAATTTAGACATCAGCTCTTCATCTTATTACAATTGTTTTTAAAATAACCAATGAAATCATCAAGTGCTGTCAAAATAGGGTTTATACCTATTTCATGACTTGGCATCACACTGAAGTTCCATACATTTGGTCTGTTTTTTGTTTTTGTTTTTGTTTTTTTTTACTTATAGAAGATTCTTTATTAGGATCACCGTGAAAGCAAAAGTATAAAGCACTTAAATAACACTAAAACAGTTCAGTTTCTGATATGTCAGTTGAATGGATTATAAGGTTTGTTTTTCAGTGCTTTTGAAAGTAGAACTTCAAGAGATAAAATCAGGAGGAGAGGTTCATTTTGACATTCTTCAGAAACTGTGAAGACTCTATATTATAAGTACTGCACACTCTTGGTCATTTATCTTTTCTAGGTATACTTACAGCCTCACCCTGTGTTTATTTTGGTTGCTTTTAGTAGCCATTTGGATGCTTTTAAACATCTGAATACATTGTAGGTTTTTATTTACCTCACCACCCATATAATGCAGTGGTCTAGGTTATTGCATCTCACTCTTAGGCTCAAAGATATTTCTTTGACCTTTTTGGACATTTGAAAAAAGTTAACTTGACCTTAGCTCTGGTGGCCACTTGGCACCATTGGCATCAAGGCAGGAGCTCATCAGGCAGGAGCAGTTTGCCCCTGCCTCTGCTCTAACCCTGCTCTCATAACTGCTGTTGGTGAGTGTGTCTGCATCTGAAATGGATCCCTGACATTTGATTTCATCTTCTAGGGTACATTAGCTCAGGCCATGAAGAGAGGAGAGTGGATTTTGTTGGATGAGATTAACCTGGCTGCTCCAGAAACTTTAGAATGTCTGAGTGGTTTGCTTGAAGGCTCCTCTGGCTCCCTGGTGTTGCTGGATCGAGGAGACACAGGTAGCTCTTGATCCTCCTGGGGCTGGACTTGACGCGAGGCCTTTTGACCTCTTTAAAGTAGTGTTCTTTCAGTTAGGCAGATTGCGTGGGCCTCTCAGTGTGGTTTATTTATTCTGTAGATAGTAATTCTATGCAGAGTCTTACTGTTCGGTGTTACAGGAATGAAAAAAATAAAATAATTTGTCAAAGCATTTGGATAGTGGGTAATAAAGCACGCTCACTCAGTGACAAAATACACACTGATGAATAGGTGATGAAACACAAATAGCACGGATAACCACACCGTAAGAGATGGTAGAATGGCAGCTTAAAATTAGGTTGTATACATAGATCTGGAAACTGATTTCAGTGGGGTTTCCCCAAAGGCAGAGATGGTTGAGCAGCCAGTAGTACCACCCTTGCTGAGCCTTGAGACAGACTGATTCACCCGAGGGCTCAGTGGAGTTAGTCTTCCCCCATCACTTACTGTTACAAGTTATTGAGAAGTTATAGTTTTCTTTTAACAGAACCGCTGGTTCGTCACCCCGACTTCCGTTTATTTGCATGTATGAATCCAGCAACTGATGTAGGCAAAAGAAATCTCCCACCAGGAATAAGAAACAGGTAAGGGGACATGGCCTGGTAACTGTAGACAGTTTTAAAATTAATCTCTCTTGATTTATTGATTGGTAATAGTAATATAATCAACCCTCATAACAATGCTTGAAATTTCTTGACTGCTGATAGAGGAATGTTCTTATTTGTCATACTTTTCTTTCTATAGGTGGTAGGAATACAGAAAACTCTTAAAACACTAGGGAATATTTTCCTTTGGGTTGTTAATTTGACATTTAATGGTAGTTAATCCATTTGATGGGCTGGATATTGTTGAAAACAGAAATCTTTGCTTCTTCAAATAGCCCTTTGGCTATTAGAAAACCTTCATATAAGGAAATAACAGTATCTCATATAAGGTGCATCTTAGGATGAGTCCTTTTGGATCAGGCTAACTATTTGTAAAAGGACATTAAGTTTCAGTTTTCATCTTTAAACATTCAGTAACAGGGGAAAGAATTTTATGTATGTAGCATTGGGAAAAGATATATGAGCTTGTTTGTTGTTGGTAACCTATTGAATCTTAAGTTTTAAAATAGTGTTAAAACTTTATTAAATCTCTTCCCACATAATAAAATAATAAAATAGTAATAATATAATAAAAACTTGGGCAAATTTTATCAACCATGAGTTGTATTTTCCTTTGCTGCAACTATTAATTTTTGACGTTGAGGGGACTTTGTTGTTGTTGTATGTACTTTTTGTTACATGTAGTTGTGATCAAGAACACATTCTGAGATTAAGAATAAGGATGTGTGTTCAGTCACTCAGTCGTGTCCAACCCTTTTACAACCCCATGGACTGTAGCCCACCAGGTTCCTCTCCCCATGGAATTTCCCAGGCAAGAATACTGGAGTGGGGTTGCCATTTCCTACTCCAGGGGATCTTCCCAACACAGGGATCAAACTTGCGTCTCCTGTGTCTCCTGCATTGGCAGGCAGATTCTTTATCACTGTGCCACCTGGGAAGCCCGAGAATGAGGAAGAATAAGCCTTATTTTTGTAACTGTTTTTGCAAGGGCTGTTTGATTTTTGTCTCACAGTAGTAGTAGTCATAGTGTATATTTTGGGTAATAGTTATGTTATTTTCTATTTTGTTATGATCAATCTGTATCCCAAGTTGAAAGGCTTTCATAATTCATATTACAAGTGGGTAAAATGAGTTGACATAACTTTTGTCTTGTGTTTTTCTTTGTTAAGATAGATGTATTAACTTCCTCGATATGGCAATAATGGAATAATTGTCTTACAGGTTCACAGAACTTTATGTAGAAGAATTAGAAAGTAAAGAAGACTTACAGATTCTTACTGTGGATTATCTGAAAGGCTTGAGTGTGAATAAGAACACAGTGCAAGGAATCATAACGTGCGTTCTCTCTGGTTTCTCTTTATAAACTTTTCCTCTGAATAGAAAAATGTGTCTCATGCATATAAATTTTCTTCTTTTGCTTCTAACAAGAGAAGACTGATGGAAGGATTATTTAGACTTCATTTTTAAATCTGGAAACTATGGACTCCCTTGGATTTTCCTAAGGAAGCTATTGAGTTGGCCAAAAAGTTCATTTGGGTTTTTCTGTAAGATGGTAGAGAAAAACTCAAACTTTTTGGCCAATGTAGTACATACAGAGCTTATAAATCACTGTCTATGAAAATATGTAACAGATAATACTCTCCTAATTACTTCTGTATTCACAGCTGAGAGTTTGAGTCCTTGGAGGATTCAAATTCTTTGAGGAGATATAAATAGTATTTTGATTTGCCTTGGTGAAATCCTTTGTGCAGTGTGCGTGTTAGCCATAAAAGTGGGCAAAGCTTGATATAATTGATTGGGTCTGATTTGGAATTAATAGGGCTTAGCTGAATGATCTATAGAGTGGTGGTATGGCTCGGTGCTTTTGAGTCTCGTTCCTCTTTTTTGCATGCCATTTGGAGAGGGTATAGTCTTTGTATCAGACACCCTGGATTCTAGTGCTGGCTCTGTCAAACTAATTCTGTCATCTGGGGCATGTCACTTAATTTTCTCTGTGTCCTCTAAAATGAAACATACATTATGTGAAGGTTTTGAAGTTAGATCATGTTAGTGTTTTACTTTGCTTTTTGTGCTTTGTTCCTTTTTTTTTTTTTTTAATACAAATAGTTATTGAGTTGCTTAGGTGCTAGGAGTACAGCTGTAGATAAAACAGAATCTTTGCTCTTTTCCTGGAGCTTTAATTCTGCAGGTGAAGATAACCAATAAATAAAGAGAGATGTACTGTTATTTTTGGTTGTGATAAGTGAAGAAAAATAACACATAAAATGTCAGTTAGAAAATAAGACGTGGAGCCCTGTTTTAAATAGGTTAGTCAAGGAGACATTTGTCAAAGGGCTTTGGAATGGTTTATCACACCACACTTTAAAATCTGAGTTTTGTTAGCCAAGAAATAGTACAGATATTCAGAAAGTGGGGATAAAGCAGTGTGGCTCTTATAAGTGCTGATAGTACAAGAGGTGCATGTTCCATATATAAAAACTCACACTGGAATGTGGATTCTTTCTACAAAAGAAAGGATATCTAGCTAGATTGAAAAGAGGCAAGCCAGATCCCATTTGGGCAAGAACCTGAGTTTTATCTCTGACACACACTTGGTTACAATTGATTTTGTGGTCTCTGCTTATGAATTATCATGACTTTTTGAGTTTTGCATTTGATGTTTCCATCTGAAATTTCCATCTTGTCACCTTCTGAACTTCTAATGTATGTGGTAATGAAAGTAGACATGGTCACCGGTTATCAGTCTTTTTACAACTTTGTCATTGTTGGTTATAGCCATATTTGTAGACTTTAAAAAACACCATGACTTTTGTTTTCTGTGTGCTTGCCCATCACCACTAGAGTTTATACAGGGATTTCACATGACTCTCATATTAAAGCCAACTCTGGAACCCTGTGTTAGGATTCCAAAGATTCTTGCTAAGTACCTCTTAAATCTCCCTGTCTTTTCCTTAAGAGTCAGATTTCTCACCTCTCCTCTTTCCATCCTGAAGGAAACTGATCCATCTTCATTTTATTATTTTTTGATAGCAAGTTTTATGTAAGCTTGGCCACTTAATCTATAAAAATGACTCTTGGCCCTTCTGTAGAAGAAACAGGAACAACAGCAAAATAATAACACTTATTGGTTACTGAAATAAATCTGAGCTGCATTCTCTTTGTAGCTTCTACACTGCTGTGAGGAAAGAGTCTGGAACAAAATTGGTGGATGGGACCGGCCACAGACCTCACTACAGCCTTCGGACTCTGTGTAGGGCCCTGCGATTTGCAGCTTCCAATCCGTGTGGCAACATACAGCGGTCGCTCTATGAGGTCTGTGTACAGCCTGTGTGGCGGGAAGCTTGGGGGGTGGGCGTGCCCTGGGGAGGGAGGCATGGGGATGCAGGTGCCTGCTCTGCGTGTGCTTCAGTCAGACTAGCCCAGGATGTTTCATCCGGCACTCTCGCCTAACCATCCGCCTTTTTCTACCCTTGTAACACGTGTAAAAGTTGTTCTGTGCACCAGCACCACTCGAGAGGTTGAATTGTGTTCTTGGAATAAGCTGGCCTCTTATTACAGAAGGATAACTACTGTTGTGTATATTTGTGTTTTTCTCTAGGGCTTTTGTTTGGGTTTCTTAACACAACTTGACAGGGCATCACACCCAGTGGTTCAGAAGCTCATTTGTCAACACATTGTCTCTGGCAATGTAAAAAGTCTGCTGAAGCAGGTAGGTTCTTTTTAATCTTTTTCTGAACTTTCATTTATCTGGCTTCGCGGTGTCTTTGTGGCTGTGTGCAGGCTTTCTCTAGTTGCGGTGAGCAGGGGCTCCTCTTGGTTGCAGTGCACAGACTCATTGCAGTGGCTTCTCTTATTTCGGAGCACAGGCTCTAGGCGCGTGGGCTCTACAGCATGGACCCAATAGTTGCGGTATGTGGACTTAGTTGCTCCATAGCAGGTGGGATCCTCCAAGACCAGGGATTGAACCTGTGTCTCCTGCCTTGGCAGGTGGACTCCTATACACTGTACCACTAGGAAAGTCCTCTTTTTTGATTTTTGATATAACATAAATGAAAGGCAGAAATATCAAATTGTTAGCTGTTTAGGTTTTGTGTTTTTTTTTTTTGCAAAACTTGTTTCTATTTATAAAAGCAATCAGTTTATCCCACAAAATTTAAACATTAGATAGTGTCTTAGTATCTAAGATAGTACCTTAGGTGGTGAAAAGTCATGGTAATCCTACTCTTTGGAGATTTAAGCCCTATAGATTGTCCTTTCCTTCTAAATCATATATATATATAAAATTTGTTAAAATTTTTATATATAAAATTCTGATATTTGTGTGTGTGTGTGTGTAGCTTTAGCTAAATTCTAATAAGAATTCTAAGGTAAATTCTAATATGGGCATACTCCACTGTATTGCATTTTGCTTTAATGTACTTCCCAGATACTGCAGTTTTTACAGATTGAAGGTTTGTGGCAACCCTATGTTGTCAGTTGATGGTGAGCATTTTTTTAGCAATAGAGCATTCTTAAATTTAGGTATGTACATTTTTTTAGACACATTATTGCATGCTTACTAAATTGTAGTACAGCGTAAACATAACTTTCATATGCACTGAGAAACCAAATTTTTGTGGGACTGTCTTTATTGCAATATTGACTTTATTGCCGTGGTCTGGAATTCAACCTGGAAAATCTTTAGAGTATGCCTGTATATATCTAATATAAGTGTTATAAAGGAGACCATCGCATAAGAATATTCTGTATCTTCTTTCTTAGTCTGACTATATCCTAGATGTATTTCTATGTCTGTACCAGAAATCACTGTGAGTGACATGCTTTCTGATTGTCACTTAGCATTTCATCAGAAGCTTACACCATAATTTATTTGCACACCTCTCTTTTGATCAGTGGTTGGACTTTTTTTCCCCCTTTCCTTTTCGTTTTTCTATTACACACAATTACCATTTCAGTTCAACAAAGGGAATCACAGAATGCATGGGACCGAAGGAGGCTGATAGAAACTGGCTCACGAAATGTCTTGTTCACATGTCAGTTGCTCTCACTTTAGGAAGAAAAGGCCATTGGGACTTCGGAGTACTTGGATTCAATGTTTTTTCCTTTTGAAAAATTGTACAAGTAACACATGAATATATACTTTGGGTAAACTGTGAAAACATTGAGAAAAGACTCAAGCTTGCTTTGGTTATCTCAATACAATTCCCCTGCACTTAATTTTTGTGTGTGTTCCTCATGGTTACACATGATGGAGGCTTAACAGTTCTTTTTTCTTGCTACTCTTCTGCCCGACTGAGGAGTCCTTAAAAGCAGTGCCTACAATTATGGCTTCAAGTCAGGAGGCTAAAAGAGCACTTTTCTGTAGCTATATTTGTGACCACCACTTTGCCATTCTCATAGATCAGAAATGGTCGTTTTGTGTAAATCAGCTTAACTTCCACCACATCTTCAAAAGATTGCCTTTACTACAATATTATTCTTAACAAATTAGTTTTTCTGGGGGGTTGCTTTTATATTTAATGTCTTCTAGGGGATCCAGAATTTAGTGGTGTAACCCCACCCCCACGCCCCCACTGCAGTACAACACTGGCCTTGTTTGGGGAATGTGGTTTATATGAAACACATATTTTTGACCAAAGATGAGAGAAGAGAACTGAGTCATAAACTATCTGAGAAATTATTTTAATTTCTCCCCAAATCTACCTACCCCTACCTGAGTTTTAAGACCAGTACATGTCACCATTTTGTTCTCATCCCTCAAAGTAATTTTATTTTCATGTTCATCTGTGGATTTTAATGTTGAAAGCATCCAGAAAAAGCAGCATCCTTGGTGACAGTTCACTTCCCACTCTACACCCCTCTCTGAGAGAATGCCATAGCTGTCGTGGGACTGTGGTTTATTTCTCTGACCCTTGTGTCTTTCAGCCTATTCCAGAACCGAAAGGAGGTAGGCTTATCCAGGTGGAAGGCTACTGGATTTCGTTGGGAGACAAGGAGCCTACAATAGACGAGACATACATCCTCACGTCTTCCGTCAAGCTGAACCTGAGAGACATAGCCCGAGTGGTCTCTGCAGGGTGTGTGGATCTTCCCTCTCACAGCTCTCATGTCTCACCAGCATAGGCGTTGCTCAAAGTCCAGTCCTGCTTCCTTAACTTTCAAAGAGCTTTCCTGTTACTCATTTGCTGAGTGAATAATTACTTTCTAAAGTCAATCCTGCCACTTTTCACGTGGCACAAAAGACCATTTATAATTGTACCATTTGGTGGGAGCAGTACCTGTGCAGATAATTTTCGCCATTATTAAGATTGCCTTTTACTATTTTGCTGATGGATACTCATCACCTATTATTTGTTAAGCGAGTAATAGCTAGTCCCCAGGTTCTTACTAGTGCAAGAGGGGCTGGAATTACTTTCTTCAGTAGTTTCTCAGTAACTGTTTTTATATAGAAACTGCTCAGGGCTTAACAAATATTCCATTCATAGTGCATACGTGTATAAAAACGTTCTCTTAGGATATTAAATGTTGTAGTCATTTTTTTTTTTTAATGCTATATGATTTGATTCTGGTTTTTGTCTTTTTCTAAATTGCTTTACTGGTTGATCTTTTAAAGAACCTATCCGGTGCTGATTCAGGGAGAGACATCAGTGGGTAAAACAAGCCTGATCCGGTGGCTGGCTGCAGCTACTGGTAACCATTGCGTGCGTATTAACAACCATGAGCACACGGATATTCAGGAGTATATTGGTTGTTACACATCTGACTCCTCAGGGAAGCTTGTGTTTAAAGAAGGTAGGATTATTATTCTGTTCCATGGATTTCCTCAAGCAGTCTTTAGTCTTCAGTTGAGGCACATGGACGCCCTAATGGCTGGTTTTTCTTCCTCCCTGGTCTCTATGACAGATAAGTGGTGATGGTTAGGGCTGATGCTTTCTTTGGGCCACACTCATCTTATCAACTGTAGACAGGACTAGGGCCCAGTTTTGAAGAGTGTATATTTCCTTGGTATTTAGCACCACAAATTATTTTGGGACATGACTAGCTGCAGAGAGTAATTTGCTTTGAAATTTAATGATAATCTAGGATTTGTTGATTGGTATATAACACTTTGGACCAATTTATGCACTGATTCTCATTTTTGGTTTCCCCTAAGGTGTTCTTATTGATGCTATGAGGAAAGGCTATTGGATTATCTTAGATGAGTTAAATTTGGCCCCCACCGATGTGTTAGAGGCACTGAACAGACTGCTGGATGATAACCGTGAATTGCTTATAACAGAAACACAAGAAGTTGTCAAAGCACATCCTCGCTTCATGCTCTTTGCTACCCAGAATCCCCCAGGACTCTATGGAGGCAGAAAGGTGTGTAGCACTTGCCCCTTTACTCCTGTTTGTCACCACATTGTGTAAGTCTTCTTGGTAAGACTATGTTTTTACCTCTTTTGAAGGATTTTTCTTTTTATAGTGAGTAACAGAGCCTCCATTTTGGAAATTTGATGCAAAGGCCCTCTTTATCATGTTCTCTGCACATTTCCCAGGTGCTTTCTAGAGCCTTCAGGAATCGGTTTGTGGAACTGCACTTTGATGAACTGCCTAGTTCTGAGTTGGAGACAATCTTGCATAAGCGGTGTAGCTTGCCACCGTCCTATTGCAGCAAGTTGGTTAAAGTCATGCTGGACCTTCAGGTATTCCACCTCTCCATTTAATGACAAATGGACTGTGTTGGTCAGATTTGGTAAATAGAATCTGAGGCCTCCTAGGGTAGAAACAGCAGTCCGTCCATCCTTTTATTATTTTTTTTTCAGAGTAAAGATCTTATCTTTAACATGCATTCCGTTAATATTCATTTTTTTGGTTTTGTTTTATAATTTGGCAATTTAATAACTAAAATTTTTCTGATAATTGTGTATGATGACATTCCCTACTTGTGGATAATATTGAAACATTTACTATGGTTGGAATTTGGCATTGACAAAGTGCAGTTTTTGTTTTTTAAATGGATAAAATAATCCTTGTATGGACTTAACTAAAGAGATCCATTCTTGTTGTGTGACTTTTCTTATGAACTCTACAAAGCTACAAGTTTTTTTTCTTTTTCTTCTTTTAAGAATATCCCATTTATTTTGGGGGGTTAAAAGTGGTTTTTATCAGAATTAAACATTTTTTAATCACTCCCTTAAAAGCTAATAATTGCCACTCTTACTACGGTGGTCCTACACTATGGGATTACTTTTCCTGCATGTTTGCTACTACTTGTATTATTTTTTGTAATCTTTTCCTATGTGATTAATCTTTTCCTATGGGAGCCTAAATTTGTTAGGAATTCTGTACTTTGTGCTTGCTATCACCTTTTTTCATTTGTTTTGGTGCTCTAACAGTCCTATCGCAGAGGTTCTTCAGTGTTTGCTGGAAAGCAAGGCTTCATCACCCTCCGCGATCTGTTTCGGTGGGCTGAGCGATACAGATTGGCTGAGCAGACGGAGAAGGAGTATGACTGGCTGCAGCACTTAGCCAACGATGGTACGCTCTCAGCACATGCTCTCCGACTGTTAACTTAGGGTAGATCACAAGCTATGCTGTTAAAACAAATCTTGCTCGAATTGTGGTCAGTATATATACATTTTACTGGGCATTGCAGGAACAGAGCCTTTGTCCCTCAAGTCTAGACTGCTGTTATTAGCATCCTATTTCTGCAAGGCCTCTGTTCTGTTACGTTTTGGTTGCTAAGGTTTTCTCACTCGTACCTTCATGCCACCTGTGGGAGTCAGGGTATGGACATAGTGCCATTAGGAGTTTAGGCAGGAGGTTGGTGGTTCTTGTGCACCATTTACCTACAGTGTGGTGACCATGCAGAATCCTGCTTATGCCTTAGAAACTTGGAGAAAACTGACAGATTAGATAAAACCAGAGTTCTAAGAGAAGGCAGTCATGTCATCTGAGACTCAGATTTGGTCATTTTGGTATAATCAATTGGAAGAATTTGTATGCTTCTCTCCATGAAAGCCTTTCAGAACCTTCTGATTTGAGAGGTCTTGGTGAGTCGTTAATAGGCTGACTGAGAAACCTATATGCAGGTCAGGAAGCAACAGTTAGAACTGGACATGGAACAACACACTGGTTCCAAATAGGAAAAGGAGTACGTCAAGGCTGTATATTGTCACCCTGCTTATTTAACTTCTGTGCAGAGTACATCATGAGAAACGCTGGGCTGGAGGAAGCACAAGCTGGAATCCAGATTGCCGGGAGAAATATCAATAACCTCAGATATGCAGATGACACCACCCTTAGGGCAGAAAGTGAAGAGGAACCCAAAAGCCTCTTGATGAAAGTGAAAAAGCAGAGTGAAAAAGTTGGCTTAAAGCTCAACATTCAGAAAACGAAGATCATTGCATCTGGTCCCATCACTTCATGGGAAATAGATGGGGAAACAGTGTCAGACTTTATTTTTGGGGGCTCCAAAATCACTGCAGATGGTGACTGCAGCCATGAAATTAAAAGACACTTACTCCTTGGAAGAAAAGTTATGACCAACCTAGATAGCATATTTAAAAGCAGAGACATTACTTTGCCAACAAAGGTCCGTCTAGTCAAGGATATGGTTTTTCCTGTGGTCATGTATGGATGTGAGAGTTGGACTGTGGAGAAGGCTGAGCGCCGAAGAATTGATGCTTTTGAACTGTGGTGTTGGAGAAGACTGTTGAGAGTCCCTTGGACTGCAAGGAGATCCAGCCAGTCCATTCTCAAGGAGATAGCCCTGGGATTTCTTTGGAGGGAATGATGCTGAAGCTGAAACTCCAGTACTTTGGCCACCTCATGCAAAGAGTTGACTCATTGGAAAAGACTCTGATGCTGGGAGGGATTGGGGGCAGGAGGAGAAGGGGATGACAGAGGATGAGATGGCTGGATGGCATCACTGACTCAATGGACGTGAGTCTGAGTGAACTCTGGGAGATGGTGATGGACAGGGAGGCCTGGCGTGCTGCGATTCATGGGGTCGCAAAGAGTCGGACACGACTGAGCAACTGAACTGAACTGAATAAGCATGGAGAAGAAATAAAACTAACCCATGAGAGTTGCATTTGATCTTCTTAACTGGTAAAGAATAGAGGAAGGAACTTTTTTTTTTCCCATCAAGATGTAACAACATGTAACAGTAAAATGGGGGAGGTGCTATATTATTTCATATAAAGCTCAATATGTTTTTATATATGTGGATATACATATGTAAATCACCACCTCAGCTAAGATTTAGGATATTTTTATTAATACTTCCTCGGAAGATTCCTTCATGGCTCTTGCCAGTCGTAACTCCTGGAGGTAACCACTCCTCTGACGTCTGTCACCAGTGATAGATTCTGCCTGAGCTTCCGCTTGGTCTAAACAGTATCATGCAGTGTGTGCTCTTGTGTCTGGCGAATTTTCACTCAACCTAATGTGAGATTCAGCCATGCTGTTTTGTGTATCAGGACTTCATTCCTTTTAAATTATTACTGTGTTGTAACCCAGTGTGTGGAGATATCATGTTTGTCCATTCTCTTGTTGATGGGCATGGGGATGATTTCTACTTTTTAACTATTAGAAACAAAGCTGCTCTCAACATTCCTGAATGTCTTTTAATGCCCACAAGTTCAGTTGTGTTAGATTTACCTAGAGGTCATGTTGATGGAGTGACCAGTTAGTTGTAGTAGGGTCTCTTTGTTTTCCAAAGTAGGTCTTCAGGTTTCCTCTTTACAGCAGCTAATGCTCCATACTCTCAGCGTTCCTTGGTGTTAACACTCAACGGTTCCTTTTTTTTTTGGTTTCCAAGGTTTTATGCTTCTGGCAGGCCGAGTCAGGAAGCAGGAGGAGGTGGTTGTGATTCAAGAAGTCCTTGAGAAACATTTCAAGAAAAAATTATGTCCTCAATCGCTCTTCTCCAAAGAAAATGTCCTAAAATTGCTGAGTGAGTAGGCCATCATATCCCAAGGAAAATGAATTGAGTTGTACTCATATTAGAACCTAAATGTGTACTCTGCCTTTGATAGGTAAATTGTCTACTCCGATATCCACCTTGGAATCTAAGTTCAGCCACATCGTGTGGACCGAGGGCATGCGGCGACTGGCGATGCTGGTGGGAAGAGCATTGGAATTCGGTGAACCAGTGCTGCTGGTTGGAGACACGGGGTAAAGTCGGGAGACAGGGTTCTGTTCCATAGAGTTCATGCAGCACTTGCCCTTCTGGATGAGAGTCAATAGGGTGCTGGTGTTCGAGGGAAGGGCTCTCTGAGGCAGAGGGCAGAGGCCCTGTGTTGACCAGCAGTCTCTGTGGCTTTGGTGAGGCTCTCCCCAGGGCTCCTCTCTCTTGCTGCTTGGGGTGTTTGTAGAGGTGTATTTGAAATTCACTCTCCTTGCTAATCTGGTGTGTGTCTCTCACAGGTGTGGGAAAACTACTATCTGTCAGGTGTTTGCAGCCTTGGCAAATCAGAAATTATACTCAGTCAACTGCCACTTACACATGGAGACCTCAGACTTCCTGGGGGGGCTGCGGCCGGTGAGACAGAAGCCAAATGACAAGGTGTGTCCAGAGCAAGTGATGATGTTTCGCTCATCTAAAGAACTGAAGTTGGCTCTGTACAGGAGTCAGCTGTGGGCTTTTTGTCCATGGTGGGGTGTTTGATTCCAGATTTGATATGTATCTTATCTTCATATTTTCACTGGTCTACGTGGGGGCGCCATGCGCACCCTGTCACACAAGTCCTGTTCCTTGTTCCTTGACCTGTACTTTCTGCAGAAGGACCCTTTCACTAGAGGACTCGTGCTGGCTACGTGTGTATTGTCTTGTGGAGCTACCTACCGTTTAAGTTAACCCTCTTTTCCAAATCGTAGGAGGAAATTGACACGTCAAGACTCTTCGAGTGGCATGATGGGCCTTTGGTTCTGGCCATGAAGGAGGATGGCTTTTTCCTCTTAGATGAGATCTCGCTGGCTGATGACTCTGTCCTGGAACGACTCAACAGGTACACGCGTGTAAGAGGTTTGCCCTGTGTTTGATGCTTTTACTGGTCTGGGTTTTATAGATACTAATCCCTGTGCATGGTAATGTTCTTCATAGGTCTGTTGAAAATGTTTGAAAACGATGGTGAGCAATTGCTCTTTTAGGCTTTAGCACTCAGTTTCTTCTTTAAGAGACCTAGTTCTTCTGTTTAGCTGTTAATAATCAGAAAGATGGGACTATGGGATGCTAGGGCTAAAACAAACGAGTCCAAGTTAGAATCCTTTTTTAAGGCAAATTATTACATGGCCATTGATTTTTTTTCTCAATAGAGTCAAAATCCTAGGTGTTATTGCTGTAAGGCCTCTCAGTACCGCAGGACAGGACCCTTACCCTCCACTCAGACCTGACTGGCTGCACAGCCCCCAGCCTCATATTGGTGTTGGATGTGAGAGCCTGTGCTTAAGTAAGAAATCAGGCCTCTCTGGAAACATTTAAGCAAAGCTTGGACTGCTGATTTTCCAGAAGAGAAAGGAAACTCATGCATCAGAAAAGGTGACAAATGAACATTCCCAAATAATATGGCTGTACGAGTACCGAAATCTAATCAGAAAAAGCAGTTTAAGGATTTTCTTAAGCCTTCAATAAACTTACAGAAACCTGCTTTTTGGACTGTGAAAGACTTTAGGCAGGACAAGAAAAGTAAAACCTGAAGTGAACTCGCCTGTTTGGAACATGGCTTCCAGAAATTTTTTTAATGATAAGAAAAATATGCATGAGATTTCAGGAATATCCTGTCCGGTAGAAAGATGCTCCAGCAACCAAGGCAGGACATCTTGGCCACCCCACGTGTCCTGCTGGATGGACCCCTGATGACCAAGTGCCAGCAGCGATTGCACTGGAAGTGAGGGTGGTTCACCTGACAAAATCCCCTGAAAGCAGTAGCCACTGTGGGAACCAACCGTCTCTCATGGCTCTTGGGCAGATACAAAGCACCGGTAAAACAAAATTGCTGCTGAGCATGAATTACCAAAACAGAAGGTCTTGTTGTGCAGTGAAAATAGTAAGATGCAATAGTCATTGAGACCTTAAGACTCAGCAGATTGGTCACACGTTTAGAAAAATAAAGCCTTATTTAAAGTACATATTCAATCATGAGATAGAAAAAAAATGTATTACTAAAAGTAGGATAAATGGACATAGCAGAATAACTAGACAAAAGGACCTCTGATCAGTGTGGATCTTGATGATTAACTGTTTTTCTTGATTGAGATATAATGTACACATCATGACATGTACCTGTTTTAAATGTATAATTCAATAAGTTTTAGTAAATTTACTGAGTTTTACCACCACCACAATCTAGTTTACACTTCCATCATCCCAGTAGGACCCCTACTTTGCATTTACAGTTTATATCTGATGCTCCCTCATGCTCCAGGAATCTGCTAATCTGCTTCCTGTCAAGACATTCCATATAAGTCGTCTCTTCTGTCACTTTGCATCAGTGTTTGGAGGTCCATCCATGGGTATAGCCTACATCATTAGTGTGCTCCTTTTTATTCCTGATAGTACTTCACTATGTTGATAATAACACTGGATTTTTTTTCCACTCACCTTTGGTGGTATTTGGGTTGTTTCCTCCACTTATGAATAATGCTGCCATGAATCTTTGCACACAAGTCACCCATTTTTAAAACAAATGTCTTAATAGCGCGTAAAGTAGAAAAAAGAATTCTTTTCCTTTTGATCAGAACTATTGTTCCATGACACAGGAATTAGGATAACTAGTAAAAAAAATTTTGAAGTTTGTCATAGGAGACCATTAACTAAAGTGAAAGCTCAGCAGAGAAGATGATTTTATTTTCTTTTTTAAGAACTCTGTGACCACAAAAGAGAATACAGAAGCCTTTTTCTAATCTTAAATTCTCCAATTTTTCTTCCAGTGTCCTTGAAGTGGAAAAGACTCTGTTATTAGCTGAAAAAGGCAACCTTGAGGACAAGGATAATGAGGTAGAGCTGTTGACAGCTGGGAAGAAATTCCGTATCTTGGCAACCATGAACCCTGGGGGCGACTTTGGAAAAAAAGAGGTAAAACTGTTGTTAAAGCATCATTTTTTTCTGCCTTTTGACCTCAGCTCACTGGCACCCACAAATATAGTATGTAAAAATTCATCTAGAATTTTATGTTGCATAGAAACTGAATTAAAAACAAAAAATCCAGAACGATATTTCAGAGTCATTATAAGGTTGAAAAATAATTCTAACAGATAAAACACTTCCTTACCTGACGTTTCCCTTTTTGTATGTGCATGAAATTTCATTGTTTCAAGCATTTTGCCTGGCTTTCTACATGTGTTATTGTAACAGATTCTCATGGGAGCTGTGTGTGGAAGTTCTTATGCTAGTTTTATGGATGAGAAGAGTTGAAACTGAAGTTTATTCTCAGGTTCTGCTCCTAGAGTCTACCCTGCTAAACACGGGATATGAGTAATTTTAAAGTGGCACGAAAGCAGTGGCAGCCGAGATCCTGTCCTGGTTTTGCAGGTGGAGCAAATCAGTTGTCTCAGGGGTTGTATGGGTCACCCTCCAACTTGGTAAAGGAGAGGGTGAGGGCAATGTCTTCTGTTAAGAAAGTGGTGTGAGGGTCCAGTTAGCTTGGAGCGCCCCGAACCCCATGGCTCTCAGGCTCGTGAAGCCTTTCAGTGAGAAGTCTGCATTGTGTTTGGGACCCTGGTCTGTTCAGATTAGGAGGGAGGGGTGGGCTGATCATTGGTCAGGATGGTGAGAAGAAACAGATTGATCAGGAGTAAAAGCTATTAAGATTCTCGGTAACTTGGTGGGCCCCTGGAATGTGAAATTGATTTTTGAGACCTATTTTTCCTCAGTAGTATGAGAAAAAAGATGATCACTGTGTTTCGAGAAATGTACTGAGAAGAAATAAAATACGTCACAGTTTCAAACAAAATATGAAAATAGGCTTCCTGGCAAGTGGAAGTAACACAGAAAGATCTGATTTCAAAGTTGTGTGTGTTAACTTGCCCGGCAGGTTTGCTTGAGTTTTTTTGGACAGAGATTGCCAACTTTTACCGAAGGGAAAGCTGCCTTTTGGTTTGCATGCCTTACTTCAGACAAGTTGGGATCCTGGAACTGGGGCCTGGCTGAGCCAGGATGGTGCTGAGCAGCATGTGGTCCTGCTGTGCTCGGCCAGGTAGACAAAAGTACGATGTTGATCCAGTTGTCCAGTAAAAGGAAATCATTGGTGCACTGTTGTGAATGGGGGTTATCTGACTTAGGGGAAGGGTAAGAGAATCCAGACTGAGGCAAAGGCTCTTGAGACTGGAGGACTAAACTGTTCATTGTCATATAGGCAGTAAATATTCACCTCTTTACCTTTTCACTCCCTTTGAGCCATATCCAAGTTTTCTCCCTCTACTTCAGACAGCTCTCCCCTGTGGGAGGATAGCATTTACTTCTTCTAAGCCACTGGTTAAAGTAGCTGAAGAGAATGTAAAGGGAAGGGCCTCTGCTTTGGGGAAGGGGTTGGGATTTGGGAGTCATCTACTGGGGCTGGGATCCTCCTTGGAGCACGGACTCCATGAGACCTTGAAGTTCTCTACCATGATTATAAAGAGAGTGATGGGAATATGAGTTTAGGGAGTGTGGCGGAGATTAATGAGATGATGTGTTAGGAGCCAGGACAAATAGGTGTTCAATAAATTATAGATAGTAGAAGAGGTAAGAAAAGAAGCTCCGGGTACTTGACAGATTTGCAGCCAACATTCGAAAGATTTGTTTTCTAACTTTCCTCGCAGATATTCACACTAGAATGTGTGTTCTTTGTAGCTATCTCCTGCCTTAAGAAACCGCTTTACGGAAATATGGTGCCCTCAAAGCACAAGGCGTGAAGATTTAATTCAGATCATCAGCCGTAATCTTCGTCCAGGATTATCTCTGGGTAGAACAGATCATACAGGTGAGAGTATTCAGGGGTGTGGGGTGGTAGTGGGGCAGAGAAGTTGTGTGTGGGAACGAAGGGAGTGGGACATTAGTAGTGTATGCATATGGTATGTTCTAAGGAGAAACGGGAATGAATAGATCTAAGGAAGATTCTAGCCTGGTGCCTTCTCCTAAAGTATCGCTCCTTCACCAGGGTTACTAAAGTTTAGCTTTCTGATGGTTTCACCCTTTGGCTATCTTTATAATAAGATTGGTTATTATAAAATATATAATATTTGTTGGCTAAAAATAAGGGAAATAAATACAGGTTTTTTTTTTTACTTGGCTCTGCCATGTGGCTTGAGTTCCCCAATCAGGGATCAATCACTGAACCACCGTGTAATTCCCAGGAAAATGTGGTTTAAATTTTAGTGATTACCACCTTTAGAAAATGTTATAGAATTTTCAGCTGCGTTTTTTTCAGTAGTTGTCAGCTGACATATTATTTCACTTTAAAACTTCTTTTTATTATGAAAATTCTCAAACATAAATGAAATAGAGTAGTATTTGAAAAGCTACCATATACTTATAATCTAGGTTTAATAATTCTTAGAATATTCAGTGAGAGCCAAAACGTCTTTTTTTCCCCCTCTCTCTGTTAATTGAGCCTTGATTGCCTTGATGTATCCATATTCTTGGCATCAAACAGACTAAATTTAGGACCTAGATCTGGTCTGAGCCTTAAGACATGCCCTAATCCAAGTAGTGTCTGGGTCACTTTCCCCTCTTGCTTAAAGAATGTGAAAGGATATCTGCTTCTTTGAGACTGACGTTTATGAATAGTTTATTTCTTGGAGCAGTTTTCAGGGCACGTTCTTAAAGACTTTAATTCTCAAGTTTTCTGTCTGGTTTTTTGTTTGTTTGGGGGTAGGGGTAGAATGCTGTTCATTGAACCCTATGGAAATGTGATTAAAGCTGTGGACCTCGTTTTCTTAGAAAAAGACCATCTATGGGCCCCAGGTTGCAAAGCCCCATTCTGGAGTCTTCCTAGAAAAAGACCATCTATGGGCCCCAGGTTGCAAAGCCCCATTCTGGAGTCTTCCTAAATAGGTCTTCCAAACCTCTGTGCTTCCTTGTGTCTTAGGGGCTGACATAGCTGAGGTGATGCTGGATTTCATTGACTGGCTGACCCACCAGGAGTTTGGTCGAAGGTGTGTGGTCAGTATCAGAGATATCCTGTCGTGGGTCAACTTCATGAACACGATGGGGGAGGAAGCTGCTTTGAAAAGACAGGAGACCATCTCCACGGTGACGTCTTTTGTCCACGCCGCGTGCCTAGTGTACATAGATGGAATTGGCTCAGGTATGTGGGCTGGTGAGAACAAGGGGTTAGGCTAGAGGGGACCATGAGATGGAGCAGGCCCAGACCTCTGAGCCAGGGGCTGTGTAGAGATTTATGTTAACATTTCCAAGACTCACAGTGATTCTCATTTTACTCTTTTTGGGAGGCGATTGTTATAAAAGAGTGGAGAAAACTTTTCACTGCTTACAGACCAGGGATTAGTAAGCACGAAATAGTGATTCTGATAGAAGACTGCTGGTAGTGCTCTTGAAGAATTTAACATGGTATTTCTTAACACAATCATTTAGAGTTAATCGGCTGGAATCCTGTAGTTTTAAGTTTACTACAGTTTATTAAATGTAATAGTTAAGTCTTTTTTCAGCTGTGAAAATTAGAAATACAAGCCCACATGACTAAAAGTAATACCACACTGGTTGCTCTCTTCTCCAGGCTAGTTTATCATGGCGTTACTGGAGTGCTTACTGAATAAGCTGCTGTTGAATTGATGATCTGATGATTTTGGGGGAGCAGGGAGTCACACTTCTTAGGGCTGCTTACATTGGCTATTGCAGTTCACCTAGAACTCCGGCTGCACGGTTGTAAAACTTGTTACCCTGCTGTCATTTGATGGACTGATCCTCTTTCTTCTAGGGGTAACTTCCTCTGGGTTTGGTACAGCACTCTTGGCTCGCAGAGAATGTCTGAAATTCCTAATCAAGAAAGTGTCCAAGATAGGCCGACTTACAGAAAGTCAGAAAAACGAATTGAAGATTTATGACAGACTCAAAGACACAGAATTCACTGGGTTAGATAACCTGTGGGGAATTCATCCATTTTTTATACCAAGGGGTAAGAATGAACTTAAATAAATGAAGATTCTCTTGTGGTTCCTAGATAGCTGACTTTCATTGTGACTTTTAATTTTAGTGTATCATACTCATGATTCCTTTGGAACTAGATAACTGAGTTAGAATCTGACTTGGTATAATCATTATTGTGTGGGTGGTTAAAATATATATAACTGGCATGCAAAAATAGATAATATAGTCTGATGTATGAATAAATTGTCCCATAAAATGCACTTATTCTTGTATTAGTGCTCAAAATAAGACCTTTCCTAAAGTGGTGATTCAGCCCATAATGTTTCAACCATAGAACTTTATCACCTTTTACAAAAACAGTTTTGTGTACCCTTGAGGGCAGGCATTATGTCACTCACCTTCCTGCCCCTGGCATCTGTCATGTAGCCTAACAGTCATAGACATTCAGAAAATGAGAGATGGATGAGTAAATGAGTGGTTAAGTGGGAAATGCAAGTGGATTTAAGTTATAATCCTTGCTCTTATAAGATTGCCTCTGTCAAATATTTAAATAAAGTAGTTAGATATCTTTCCAGGGTGCTCATGACTTTTTGGATTATTGCTTCTCTAGCAGAGTCATTTCTGGAGAAGGAAATGGCAACCCACTCCAGTATTCTTTCCTGGAGAATCCCATGAACAGAGAAGCCTGGTGGGCTACAGTCCACGGGGTCGCAAAGAATCGGACACGACTGAGCGACTTATTTCTTGTCCCTCCTTATTCTCTGTGTTAATAATTGTTGGGCTCCAAGAATACACAGAATTGTGGGGGTTCAGTGATGAACTAAACCAGCCCAGCTTCCTGGCTGAAGAACATTGCCCCTTTCCCTCTCCATCATCAGTGGTACTGTTTTCATCTCTGATGTGGCCCTTGTGATCTAGCTATTAGATCCCTTCCCGAAGCCATCATGGTGGTATTCAGTTCTCTCATGTAGGAGCTGAGTGCTTGTGGCTTGGGACTTGGATAGTCCTTGCTTCTGCTTTCATAACTGAGAAAATAAATGCTTTTCTAGCTCCACTCCAAACTGATGTACCAGTCTGAAACTTCTTCCAGAAGACATAGTGCATAAATATTAAGCCCTATAAGACTGGTATTAGTCCTGCTCTTCAGCTACAAGATGCATCCTGAATTATCTGGTGGCTTAAAACCTGGAATGAAATTGTTTATGTGGAACCGTCTGGCCTGTATGCCTAGCTTCTGCTTGAGTTTTAGGAAAATACAAGTACAGGGTAAATTGTACAAGCAGACGGAGTCGTGATTCCAGGTATAGGTTGTGAAAGGAAATATGCAAAGATGCATGCTTGCAGTTCTGACCTGTGTATAGACATAAGTGTGGTCATCACAGATGAAAAAAGCTTGCTGCTGGTTGTTGTTGGAAGGCACTTTATGAACCCAGAAGTGAGAAAATATATTGAAATAAGGTTAAGCATTTTCACCACAGACGGTACTTCACTGACTGACAGTCTACTTGGTGGATTTTTCTAATCTCCAGTTGATATATATATATATGATTTTGTGTGATGGCCAGCTTATATGTGACTTTTCTCCACTTCAGGTCCTCTCTTGCATGGGAATAATATCGCCGACTATGCACTCAGTGCAGGCACCACAGCTATGAATGCCCAGAGGCTCTTAAGAGCTACAAAACTGAACAAACCCATCCTACTGGAGGGCTCCCCTGGTGTGGGCAAGACCAGCTTGGTGGGAGCCTTAGCCAGGGCTTCAGGCAACACGCTTGTCCGAATCAACTTGTCAGAGCAGACGGTAAGCTTCATCATGCTGCAGCTGATGGGGATAAGTATAGGGAGTGATATCTTTATCCATTATAGTGTTTCCTAGTCAGAAATAATTATGAAGTTACCAGAGCCCCAAATATTTCTTGGTGATGAATATCGCAGCAACATGATCTACAGACCTTATTCTCCCTCCGTCCATGTTCATTAATAGATGACACCTGTAGTAGTAGTCTCTCTAGATGCTTTACTCTAACTCGGTTTTGAGATAGAATCACCCACTTGGGCATTTATTGTAATATAACCTGTTTGTCTTTGTCCTTTCTAAAGAAATTAATTGCAGATAAAATGACCTTTAAACAGTCTTATGAAACTAGGGGACAGAGATGACAAATTAGAATCTTCTGGGATAGGGTCTGGGAGCAGAGCCTAGGCATTGTTTTGGTGTTTTTTAAGCTCACCAGTTTGTTTTCAAGCACAGCCAAAGTTGAAAACTGTCATCTAGGACTCTAGTTGATAGATTCTTAGAGTGCTGTGATGAGAAGGTGCTCCTGGGCTCCTGATTGTGAAATTGATTAGTTCTCTATTGGGTATAAGAATGAGAAGTGGCGTGAGGCCTAAGTATCATTTTAGATTTGGGGTCTTAGGATCTAGTTAATTTTTATAATGTTGGCTTCCCCTCACTTCTTTTTCTTCTCATAGGACATCACAGACCTGTTTGGAGCTGATCTGCCTGTTGAGGGTGGCAAGGGAGGAGAGTTTGCCTGGCGTGATGGCCCCTTGCTGGCAGCCCTGAAGGCAGGCCACTGGGTGGTGCTGGATGAGGTGAGAGGACAGCCCACCAGATCAGCAGATAGAATCAGACGTGGGAGGAGCAGGGCAGGGTTTGCATGACTCGAGGGCATTTTGCACCGGATCACGTCGTTGGCTAGTAAAGACAAATCCTCCAGTGAAAAGAATCCTCTGTGGTTTCTTTTACGAGTAAGGAAAATAGAAAAGCACATACAGAAGCCCCTCTGCGTATCACCTGCAGACTCTCCTACTTTGGGGAACTAGCCTCCAGAAAAACAGCGCCTCTTCACTAGTTTTATTCTCTAGTCTGTGGTAGGCTTGCTGTGTTTCTATTTATTTTCAGAGATAAACATAGTTTACAAATAGTGCCAGACCACTTCATTTCAGCTGAAAGGTTGGGGAAGGTTATAGTAGAAGAGCCACACAAAACTCTGGTGAGAAAGCAGTCAGTGTTACACGTGCAGGTCGGGGGTAGACAGTGACCAGAACAGAGCACACCATGAGACACGTAAGTGCTGGGTCTCTATAACTGACAGGCAGCTAGAGAGAGAAGGGAGATGTGCTGCACAGAATAAAAAATTTAAGGTGGTGGCCCAAAGAACTGAGTTACTTTGGTGTGTTCAGGAA
The DNA here is from genome assembly GCF_023091745.1 of Budorcas taxicolor. Lineage (NCBI taxonomy): Eukaryota > Metazoa > Chordata > Mammalia > Artiodactyla > Bovidae > Budorcas > Budorcas taxicolor. The sequence continues at coordinate 51,991,718 of NC_068918.1, forward strand.
AGGGCGAGCAAGTAGTGGTGCAGGTTAAATGATAATTAGCGATGAAAGCACCACAGATCACTTCTGACACAGGCCCCAACAGGTTCCCTAGATTCATACCCCGTTGAGTCTGCGGTGACAGGACTGCCATGGGATTCCTTTTCTACTGAGCTGCTTCCTACTCATCTTGAGAAGAGATTAAAGAGGGACAGATTTGCTGGTCTCCCCACCCTTCCCTCCCACCCCCCACCCTTCCCTCCCACCCCCCACCCCCTGCTGAATTTTTGGTGAAAGATACCTCATAGGATAACCATTAATCAGAAAAAAAAAAAATGCCTGGTTTCAAAGCTTGAGACTGTTGACTGAATCATATTTTGTGGAAATGCATGTAGGGACTGCTAGGCAACCTGGACTTGAAGTCATTATGTAAGAGCAGCTTTTAGAACTTGACCCGTATGAAGGTATATAGCAGAGTTTGTGCTTTGAGTGCTTGTGTAAACGTGGCACTTGAAATTCTAATATAATCTGATTCTTGGCCCATTTGTATTTTATTGATTCACATTTCACAGTTGAGTTTTTCCATGTTATCTAAAAACCACCGATACTTCACATCCCTGAGCTCTAAGTCAGCCGAGGTTAGCTCCATTCAGCTCTTTTCATTTCTGGGACACACACAAATCATACTTGTTACTCACAAAACTGTTGGCATCATTAGATCCACATTATGTGGTTTATATCATGACTTTGAAAACCGTTTGGAGATTTTATTCAGATTTACTTGATTGAGAAAGGATGTTTACTTATTTAAGTATGTAAAGTGCTAGCTAGCTTCTTCTTTTAAAAATTCCCAGATATTTAAGCATGAGATATCTTTGTATTGGTAAGCTATAATTTATAAAGCAGGCCAATATAGGAGCAGGTAACAGATACAGCCTAATTTTTGAGACTAATTTAACTGCTTTTAAAGAATTTAGTCTGACTATTCAGTTTACTTAAAAATTATTGCTATTTTATACACCCCAAATTTCTCTAACATATAGATGAACTATTAATAGTAGACTGAATACATGTCATTTCAGCTGAACAAACACAGTGTTACCAGTGTTGTTTGAACTCTGTCCCTATCCCTGTTGAAGATAAGACTACTTTTCATGTGTATTATTCCTGTGTTTTTTGTTCTAGCTGAATAGCATATAAAATAAATATGCACTTTTTTCTCCAAATAGCTTAACCTGGCTTCTCAGTCAGTCTTGGAAGGACTCAATGCTTGTTTTGACCACCGAGGAGAAATCTATGTTCCTGAGTTAGGAATGAGCTTTCAAGTGCAGCATGAGAAAACCAAGATTTTTGGCTGTCAAAATCCTTTTAGACAAGGAGGCGGAAGGAAGGGCTTGCCCAGGTCTTTCCTAAATAGATTCACTCAGGTGAGATTTACTGTTGCCCAAAAACCAAAGGTGGTCCCAGGGGTGATAATAGCTATGAGGGTGCCCACTAGGAGGATGAGACAGGCTCAGTGTAATAGTCTACTTCTCGATTTCACGTCTGGATGTGATGGCTGTTAGTGTGACTGATTGCTGTCATCTTTTCTCTCCTGGTATGAGTCCTTTATCTTAGGTTTAAGAGAACCTGGTGTGTTATCAGTTGGAGGAAAGCAAGATCACCACCATCTTGAGGATTCTATTATTGTGCCCAAGGATTAAGGCCAATCTTTTTAAGTGTCTGTTAGAACATTAAAAATTATTTTATAATGAAAATAGTGCATTAATCTCAGAAAAGTACAAAAAACTACCATGAAGAATAAAAAATACAATATTTTCATACCAAAGTCAATCACCATTAATAGTTGTATCTTTTTTTATTGCCACAGCAGTGTGTGTGTGTGTACATACACTTATTTTAGCATCTTTTTTCAAAGTAGTGGCTTGGAAATGCCTCTAGATGTTAGCTTTCTTTAATGTTCCTTTCTTGGTAATTAAGATTTTACTAAGTATCTTTTAAGAAGTTTATATGAAAAATTTCAAAACTGTTGAGAAATTGATCAAATTTAAAAATGAATGTTGTATACTTACCATCCAGATATTTGAGAGAATTTTACATAATAGATTAAAATTACAGATATTCTTAAAATATTAATTGCAGGTATCTTTCTCTAAACCATTAGAATGAAGCTAACAAGAAAACCCTCTGCTCTGTATTTCAAAGATTTTATATGATTCCATACCCTGAGAATGCAAGAAAAGAAATTTCTGTAACGGAGATATATATATATTTCTAAGGCATTGTTCCTTTGGTATTAAATAAAAATACTGCGTACGTCATGGCAGTCATGCTTGGTAAGGAGAAATGGTGGCGTTTTTCTCATGTTATTTTTGGATTTTCTAGGTCTTTGTGGATCCCCTTACAGTAATAGACATGGAGTTCATCGCCAGTACTCTGTTTCCAGCCATTGACAAAAATATTGTTAAAAAAATGGTTGCTTTCAACAACCAAGTAAGTACCTATGTGCATTCATTGTTCTTTATATTTCTGGTTTATTTGAATCACTGTTTTCTCAATATGGAATACCTACCTCATTATCAGTCTCTGCAACTGATGTAAATCATATAGAACTCTAAAAGTTCCTAGTGGAAGGCAAGCTACTCATTTGAGAGTTACAATAATTCAGGCCTGTTGCATGTATCATTTTTATAATGCTTACAGGGTATTCCTGGCATCCAGAAGCCTGAGTCGGGAAGAGACATCTGGATACAGCCTGTTAATCTGTTTCAGATTATGTGTGCACTTGCACTGTGTTGATAGTACTTAACGCAGTCCCGAGCGGTGGGAGGTGCTTCCCAGTAAGGGTGTTTTCTTTTCAGATTGATCATGAAGTAACCGTTGAGAAGAAATGGGGGCAAATAGGAGGACCTTGGGAATTCAACCTCCGCGACCTTTTCCGCTGGTGTCAGTTGATGCTAGTTGACCAGTCCCCTGGGTGTTATGATCCTGGTCAGCATGTGTTTTTGGTCTATGGTGAGAGAATGAGAACCAAGGAAGATAAAGAAAAGGTGAGTTTCATGCTTGCTCTTTGTGTTTCTTTGATTTCTCCCTAAGGGAGAGAAATGATGTACTTGCATCAACAGTACCAAACTCAGTAACGCAGCTTGGAAATTTAGAAATTAAGGGCAGAAACAAAAACTTAATCTGTCTCAGAGTCTCATAGTGTAGTTTGCTTTAGAGGACACAGTTTGCTTACCTATCAACATTGCCATGATCACTTACCTTCTTAAACAGTATCACCTTGCAATAATAAAGGCTTGGTCTTCATCACCTTGGTTCCAGGCACAAAGATGAGAAGCAGGAGGAGAGAGGTGATAACAAGTAGAAGAGGAGGGTTTTCTACCTTTAAATAAATGTCAAATTGCAAAATACTTAATCTAGAAAGTATAAATAGATAAAAGGGAGGATATTCTGTATCTAAATGAAAGCAAAAAATACCCCTTCATAAGGAGAAAATAACACCAGAATTCCTCGCTTAGTAAACTGTAATAATGGATGAATTTTGCTTTGTGGTATTTAAAATGCAGTTCATGGAAAGTTTCACAATAGCTGCAGTTAGGAGACACCGTCATGACCTCTTACAGACGAGGATCCGAGGCTCAGTCATGGAGTCTCCGTGTTTTGAGTGGCAGAGCCAGCTCTCCAGCCCAGACCTTTCCACTATGCTTGCTATTTCTTCTACTGTATCACAGTTGCTCCCAAGCAAAGTAACAAAGTAGTTTACAAATTCATGTGAGTTAGAAACAGAAATGTGAAGATGTGGCTGTCCATGGCACATGTGGCTTTCAGACACTTTGGTTGTGCTGCTGAGAGCACAGATCCTTGTTTATGCGATATCCAGAATCCAGCCCAGCATCAACAGCTCATGTGTTACATGCAAGTGGCCTTTCATTCTTTATACTAGGACAAAATATTCAGTTCATTTTTTTAAATTAATGCAACTTTATATAATTCACCTATCATCAGTTGGTATTTTAATTTCTTTATCAACTTACTCTAGTATGTTAACTGGTCAGACTGGCCAGTGTTGAGTACTTGATGTTGGTCAGATGAGGAGTTACTGTAGGGTGGTGTGGAAGGTTTCCACCACTCCTTCAATTCAGTTGTTTTAGTTGAACAAATGTTTTCTGAGAGGAAAAGAAAAGTTAAGAAAAATAGTAGAAGGAGAAAGGTTGTAAAAGTAATTTGTAGTTTTTAACTCTGGTATAGCATCAGAGAGAGGAGGTGGTATGCTTTAGAGTGAAATATAAGGTCAAAAATTACGCTCCCCAGGAGGGAGCGTTTTCTTCTGTGCTGCTTTTCGGCTCTTAGTATTTAACACTCATCATGTCTTTGTCTTTATTGTTTTTATTTTCACTCCAATGTACATTGATTAGTATGAGTATTGCTATTTTGTTTGAATGCACTGCTTATCGTAAATACTTTGGGTGGCAGGAATCTTTGCTGCTGCTGTGGGCTAAATTAGTGATTTTTATACATCCTCATCTCTTAGATTTTTAAAAGAAATGCAAGAAAGAATACTATTAGCAAAAAGTTTTTAACAGTCTTGCTGCTAAGGAAAGGACAAATAAATGTAAATACAGAAATAATGCTTTTCTGCATAAATATTTAGAGGGATAACAGTGCTTTTCCAGTCAGACAGGCTTGTATTTAAATTCAGTTACCATCTATGAGCAAATCACCTAACTTGTGTGAATATAATTGCCATATCCATAAAATGGAAATAGAAATATTTTGAGAGGATATTTGGATCAGAAATAATCTATTGAAGCACCTAATATAATGTTTGGCACATGGCAGGTATCAGGAAATGATGGCCATTGTTCTCCATAAACTTCATGCTTCTGTCTTCTACCTTCTTGAAAACAAATTAATATTTTATTTTGAGATCTGCCGTAGTTTCCATGGCTCTGTTTTAATTTATGGTATATTCTCTCTGGAATCTCATAATTTGAGATTATTGCTCTTTTCTTGAGCTTCCATTTATTTCCTTCTGAAGAATTAAATAAATGCAATCTTTTTTAATAGGAAAATTCAAAAGCGTAATAACTCACAATATTGTGACTTTCATATTGCTGTTCATATTTACTAGTGTTTATTCTGGAAGGTTTGGCCCAGAATTTGATGTAATGATTTGCATTTTAATTTTATCATCATCTTCCTTTAGGTCATTGCTGTGTTCAAGGATGTGTTTAATTCACGTTCCAACCCATACATGGGAACCAGGCTGTTGCACGTCACTCCCTATGATGTTCAGGTGAGGCAAATAGGCTGATGCTCTTCCACAGTCCTCTCTGGCTTTGGCTCCCACTCCAGGCACACTTGTGAAATCTCACTGGGCTGTCTTTTTCAGCTGGGCTACTCAGTGCTTTCCCGTGGCAGCTATGTTCCTCCACCGACCTGCCGTCCCCTGTCGCTCCTGCACCAGTCTTTACAGTCACTGGAGTCGGTTATGAAGTGTGTACAAATGAGCTGGATGGTCATCCTCGTGGGGCCAGCCTCAGTGGGCAAGACCAGCTTGGTTCAGCTCCTGGCACACCTTACTGGTCACACTTTGAAGATCATGGCCGTGAACAGTGCAATGGACACTACGGAGCTTCTGGGCGGATTTGAGCAGGTAACTGATCTGCCTCTGTATTTTTAGGCAGGGCACTAAACAGTGCGGTCTTCTTTGTTGGGGTTGCTACGGTAGCAGTGGCCACTGACTATGCTGCGTTCATGTGCTCTGGAAATTGTAGGTTGATCTTACTCGGCCGTGGAGGCAGCTCCTTGCGAAGGTGGAGGGCACAGTTAGGGCCCTGGTAAGGGACAGCCTTCTTGTCAGTGCCGACGACGCAGAAGTAGTGCTGCGAGCCTGGAGTCATTTCCTTCTGACGTATAAGCCCAGGTGTCTTGGGGAAAGTGGTAAAGGTGTCACGATGGAGATTGTCAACAAGCTGGAAGCAGTGTTACTGCTTATGCAGAGACTCAACAACAAAATCAACTCCTACTCCAAGGCAGGTATGTCTCTTTGGGTGTGTGTATCATCATTTGGCATTGCCCATAGAATGTCCACCCAGAGGTAATACATTTGTACGTGCAATGTCCACAACTTTTAAAATGAATTTGATGATTAGATTATTAACAATCAAGGTTTTAAAATAGAAAGTTTCCTAGAAAGTAAAGTGAAGCTGATGTAAACTATTAAGAATTGGTAATCCTAAGCAAAGTAAAGAAATTGATTACTTAGTTTGACTTATTTTGTGAGTAATCAACCACATGTAAATCTGGTTTTATTTTTTGTCAGCCTGTTTTTTAAACTTATTAATAATTTCTCAAAAAATTGAGTATTTTTAAACTGAAGAATAGAAGTCTAAATTAATAGCTTGGATGTGTTTATTCATTTTGTATAGAAGGTGGAAGAAATTCCTTAGTTGATCTGGAAGCATTCAGCTCTCATCTTGTAGTGCAGCTTTTTGGCTGGTAGGGGAGAATTGATTAAAAGTTGAAGCCTGTCACTAAGATTGCCATCCTTTATTTCCAAAACCTGCTCATAATGGGTTATTCATAAGGAATAGTGGATTCCCTAGGGATGAAGAAATGACCACCATCTTTTAGCTGCATCAACATTGTATCTGTGGCTCTGGGTCAAATCGTTTACTTTCTTACTTAAGACAGTGATTTCATTACTGATTTGATCTATCATGTTCCAATTCAAACTCACCATTTGAATTTGAAATTCTTTACTCATTCATTCAAATTAATTATTAGATATATTTAATGAAGTCATATATCACTATTTTGTAGCTCAGTCAGTAAGAATCTGCCTGCAGTGCAGGAGACCAGGGTTCAATCTCTAGATTGGGAAGATCCCCCTGGAGAAGGAAATGGCAACCCACTCTGGTATTCTTGCCTGCAAAATCTCATGGACTGAAGAGCCTGACAGGATACAGTCTACAAGGTCGCAAGGGTCGGATACGACTTAGTGACTAGACCCACCCCATATCACTTTATATTCTTTAACTGTTAGAGACTCTAAACTCACCATTGAATTCCTACCGAGTATTGGACACTATATAAAATATATTTACTTTTAACCCTCACAACACCACATTACAAGGAAAGATAACTCCATTTTATACATGGGGAAATAAATGCTCATAGAGGTTAACCTGCCCAGTGTCTTCTTGTTATGATGTGTTTGGACTCGGTTTTGGTTCCAAGCCTCTCTGACTTCAAAACCTGAAATCTGGTGTGTATATATTTCTTTCGTAAGTCAGTTAAAATTTAAATATCTAGGGTAAGTTCTCACAGCCCACTCTCAATACTGCTTTTTATTTAGGATTTATTTTCATAGTGAGTAATTTCTTAGGGATATCAATAGAGTCTAAAAGGCTGGCTGTAAAATTTGTCTACTACTATTTTATTTTTGATTGAAAATAGCTTCTTTTTAAAACTATTTATATTTTAATGTTTCTATGATAAACATGTATGACTTTTAAAATATATTCTAGGTGTTTCATATTTTACCTTAAAATCTTTATTGAATATTTTATAATAGCTCTGTTGACATCAGAATGCAGCACCTAGTGACTTTAAAAAACCAGAAAATATGCCTAGTCATGTTTATTAGATTCTGGACATTTTTATTCAAGTTGCTAAGTGCTGTGTTTTGGTGTTCTGAGGGTTTCTTTGAGTGGCGGGTAAGGATGTTGAGTTGCTTTTGGATCATTTTTATCTTTTCAAGCTTGTTATTAAGCTATTTAAGGTCAGGGCCAGAGTATCCTTTACGTGCTAAGTCACTGTTGACTCTTGTGCTAAGAAGAGTCATCTTAGCTAAGTCGTGTCCGACTCTTTGCAACCCCATGGACTGTAGCCCACCAGGCTCCTCTGTCCATGGGATTTTCCAGGCAAGAATACTGGAGTGAGTTGCCATTTCCTTCTTCAGGATATCTTCCCTACCCAGGGATCAAACCTGCATCTCTTACATGCTGGCGTGTTCTTTTTCACTAGGGCCACCTAGAAGTCCCACCTAGAAGTTAAGAGTCCCTAAACTCTTAACCTGTGTATGCATGCTAAGTCAAATTAGCCCCCCTCTTGAGGCATGGCCCTGTGTAATCTCTTTTGAAGGTCCTGTGTGTTCCATGGGGTCTCCGCTTTGATTGGTGGGAACTGGAGTGTTATTCAGCCCTGTGTGAACTCTGGAAATTGTTCAGTTCACAGCTCCCCAGTAATAGTTCTTTCCATGGAATTTTTTACACATGGAATTTCAGCCTTCCCTTGCACATGGAGATTATTATTGAGCCAAAGGCCCAGAGACCTCTTTCTGGATTTCTGGAGCCCTTTCCTTGAATAACTTTTTCCTTTTGAGTATCTTGCCTCTCATTCAGGTTGCCTCCATCTCCCTCAGTTTCAGTTTGTGTCCTCAAGTCAGTGAGATCACGGGATCTGTTTGAGTTTCCTCTCCCTTCTTTGCTATCTGGAAATTACTTTCAGGCTGAAAGCCAGTCTATTATAGAGCCTCCTTCCCTTAGGTGTCACAGTTCTGTGCTGTCTGTTTTCTAGTGTCTGAAAGTAGTTGTGATTCATATAGTTTACCAGCTTTCTAGTTGTTGACACTGTGAGGTTAAGTCTAAATCTTGTTAATCCTTCATGGCTAGAAGCAGAAATATATTACCTTGTGATACAAAAAAGGGTTAGAATCAATTTCTAATAAGGAAGACTAATTGAAAAATTTCCAGGAGAGGGCTATATAAACTATAGAGTAAATAAATACCAGTTGTTACTGTATATGATGTGGTCATTATAAAGGAAGCCTGGTTTGATGACATTAATTACATTGTGCAAACTTATAGCACTTTCATATGGTATAAATGCAGTAATAAGTAGGAGGCTTTATCCTTCTGCCATTTGAGAAATTAAAACAGGTAAAGATTATTTACCTTCTCCATCACCTTTGAGTCAACTCTTATCTAGCCATTCATTCAGAAAGCCCTTAAGAAGTAGTTTCTATCCCCAAACCTAATTTTCTTACTTGTTCAAACAAAAACAAAAATCCCTTTGTTTACCTTATTATGAAACTTTTAAGAACTGAGCCATACATTTCCAGCCTTCTTTTAATAAGCTCTTAGTTTTTTATTTTGTTTGTTTTTGATTGCCCTGGTTTGAAATTAAGTGCTATGACTGTGGCATTTCAGAGTTTGCCAAACTTGTGGAGGAGTTCCGAAGCTTTGGGGTGAAGCTTATGCAGTCAGCCAGTGGTCACAGCCGTGGCACGTTCGAATGGGTTGACAGCATGCTGGTTCAGGCCCTGAAGTCTGGAGATTGGCTTTTGATGGACAATGTTAACTTCTGCAAGTAAGGACCTTCTGTTCAATCATGAGTGGGTCTGACTGAAGTTTGGGATATGCTTGTCAAAGTAGAAACCCAGGTGGAAGCTCTACTGTTTTTAATCCACTGTTTTCTTAACTATAAGCACATCCTCTGCTATATTCTGTAGACTTTCCCTTGTGGTGAACAATGGTAGTTGGTCATTAGCTGCAAGATTTTCGTTCTAGCTGATAGTTTAGAGCTGAACTGAAGGCTAACGAAATTGGATTATTTTTTCCAGTCAAAACTTCCTTTGAGTTACACATTTTCATTTAACCTCAGAAAACTTCCTTTTGTTAGGGTCATTCTGAAGTACAGATTTTTATAATGGAGGATCTGATAACAGAGCAGACATTTAGTAAATGTGCATTCTGATTGTACCACTTGATTCCTAAGTAAGGAAAAGGACAAGCATGAAGCTGCTGTGCCTACACAGTGAGCGCAGTACAGGTCAGAGGATGGGTTCCTCTACATTCTGAACATTTTCAGGATGTCCTCAATTAAAATCCAGTTATGTTTGTGACTCTCTAGGCTGTGTGCCTTCAGGGAGTGAAAAAGGGTCTTGATCAGCTAAGAGATCTTAATTCTGGCTGGGGGTTGGGGGTGGGTCAGGAGGAGCAAGAGGCCTGAGCCAGGGCAGCAGTCAGTGTGGAACTCAGGCCTGTCCACCATTTGGGTTCTCTCTGTGCAGCCCATCAGTGCTGGATCGTTTGAATGCTTTGTTGGAACCTGGAGGTGTCCTCACTGTTAGTGAGAGAGGAATGATCGATGGATCCACTCCCACCGTAACACCACATCCCAATTTCAGGTATTCCTGCCTCAGTCTCAACCTGGATATCAGAGGTGGCCATGTATTAGGGCCTCCTTACATTTTATTTGTACACTCAGTCAGCAGAAAGGTGAGGTCCCTGCCTAGGGTTGGTGGTGAAGGATGGAAGCAGGGAGACCCATTAAAAGCCTTTTGCAGTAGTTCATGCACAAAATGATGGCTTACACTAGGGCAGTCAGATCAGTGGGACTTGCTGATGGGCTTGTGGGTTAAGAAGAGGAGGAAGCAATGATAGCACCTACGGTTCTGGCTAGAGTAATGAGGTAAATGGGGTGCTGTTCATTGAAAAAGGGAAAAACTGGCAAAGAAGCAGGTTTGGTACATGGAAGGAACAGCAGGAATCAGCTGTTGAGTTCTGGGGGGTAAGGGTGAGCTAGATGTAGAAGCTGATGGACACCGACAATTATGAAGCTAAGTGTTTCTGGAGAATACACTCCTCTTTTTTGTTCTCTCTGTAGATGAGTTAGAATGATGCATTAGCACTGGCTGATTTGGGGACTATCTGAGAGTAAGAATTTTACAGCCCTCAGTACTCAAGGTAGATACACAACCCTTAGTTCCTTAGAAAGAGAAGCTGACTTGCTGTATTGGTGCACTTGGAACTAGAGGATAGAATGCAGATGAAGACAGCATCTGTGAGTTGAGCCATCAGTGTCCAGCTCCTGGTGATGAGCCACATATGCTTTGCCCTTGCCAGGTGTTGCAGAGCTACACTGTTGATTGCACTGAGATTTTGACGTCTTTTTTCCCCCTCTTTGAATTGCTTGTACTACTAGACTTTTTCTCTCAATGGATCCTGTTCATGGAGAAATATCCCGAGCTATGAGGAATCGTGGACTTGAAATCTACATTTCAGGAGACGGGGACGGGAGCATCCCAGATGACCTAGATCTGAAAGTCCTACTGCACAGCCTTGGGTTGGTGGGGGACAGTGTGTGTGACACCCTTTTGGCTTTGCACTCAGAGACCCGAAGTGCTGTTGTAGGTAAGGTGCTTGACTTCCAGCCTCTGCAGGGTTTTATTCCTCTGGAAATTCATGTCATTCCACTTGACTGCTAGTCTAGGAGTTCTTGCATTTAGTGTACATAGAGATGGAAATGACCTAGAAAGCCTATTAATAATACGGATGTACTGGCTGCTCTCCTCCTGCCCCTGCCCGCCAAGAGATTGGGTTCCACCGGTCTGAGTGAGCCACAGGAATCACCATATCAAGAAGCTTCCCAGGGAATTCTAAGGCATGCAGTCAGAGGCCCATACTTGGAAGAATATTACTTTTGACACTGAGATTGGTAAAGGTTGTCCTGAAAATCTTTCACGGTCATCATTGAATCTCTTGAAGGCTGAATAAAGAGGGAACTTGGAATTGTTTAAAACAAGACAGGTATTACTTCTTCTAAATGTCCAAAGATACAAGAAAGGGCAGTTAGGTGCAATGTTGGCTGCTTATTTAAGCCTCATATTAGTTCTGCAAGCTATGTTTCCATTTTACAGATGAGACTGAGAGAAGTTGAGTAACTTGGGAAAGCCACACAGTTAATAATGACAACTGAGTTGGATTTCAAAGCCCATGGTGCTTTTTGGTTCCATGCTCATGTTGTCCCTCTCAGTGTATCAGCTTTAGGTCTAGGGTATATATGGCCAGGCTTTATCATGTTTAAGTCATCTGGTCACTTCCTCACAATGTGCTGCTCCGTGAGAGGGAGTGGGGGAGGCAGGCTAGCAGGGAACGAATGTGAATGAATGTTCTCGCAGGTTCACTGAGTTCACTAGTGAGCCCCCTGGAGTCCACTTGGCTTTCTGAGATAAGTGCCTGGGTGGAAGTTTGATGTGAAGATGAAATTTGTCCATTTTCTCTGGAGACTTTGCAGAATCTGTTGCTTATGGATGGCATCGTTTCTTCCTTACAGCTTCTCCAGCGTCCTCGGTGTCGAACCTCATTCAGACAGCCTCACTCATCGTGCAGTATCTGCAGCGAGGCCTGAGCTTAGACAGCGCATTTTCTAAAGCATGCTGGGAAGCATATGTTCGCTCCCAGGCTTCCCCAGCAAACCAGCAGGTACTGTGAGGTGTCTGACACAGCTTTCTGCAGTACAACACTACAGGAGGTGGGAGGATACTCTGCTGGCAGCAACTTTAATGGCCTTAGAGAGCTCACCTGCAGTTATACTGCAACAGATCTGGTATCCAGACAGATCTGGAAAATAGCGTAAATGTGATTAAATATGCCTTGAAACTTGCCTCTCAGCAGAAAAAGTGAAATTTTGTCATGTTGTGTATTGAGAAATGTGTCTTGACTGTTGAGAGGATCACAGGGAGCCTAGAAGACCGCCATTACTCCACTAGTTTTCGGTAAGAGCTCTGTGTCTTGGGGACCGTACACCATGTGTTTCTGTCTCCCACCAGCTCGTGCAGGCTCTCCTAGAGAAACATGTTTCTTCGCTGCAAGCACACGAAACCTGGGGCAGCTCCCTTCTTGCCTTGGGGCTGTGGCCAGATTCTCTGCCCTCGGCTCTCTTCACTACAGAAGATTCTCACCTCTCTAAAGTCCGAGGCGACGGGCAGATCTTAGCGTATTGTCTCAACAGGCTGAGCATGAAAACAAGCAACTGGGCAAGGTTAGCGGAGCCTTAAGCTTGTGTGTGTCTCCCTTGACTTTTCCTCCCTCCCTCCCTTCCTTCCTGCTTTCCTCCTTGCCTCTCCTTCTCCCGCTTTCTTTTTTTAGATGGTCCTGGTCACGACCCAGCATATTTGACCATAATGTTACGTGATCATTTTCCACATAGTTTCATCGTTTGTTGTGATATTATTGCTCCCTATTTATTATTTATTATAGGTACATGTTTTGATTTTTCCTCTTTGGAGGGAACTTATATATTCCCTGTTAACTCTATGACAGATTAATTATAAAGTTACTTGTCTTGGTTCTTTGAACTATGAAATGAAGATTTAACCCTAATACTAACTTTGTCTATTGTAATGAATTTCAGGATTCAGCCTCTTACTTTGCCAGACTTAGAGAAAATTATGCAGTCCTCCCACCCAGAGAACTTAAAGTTCACTTCAGTTGAAGTGGATACTTATTGGATTGATGAACCAGATGCTCTGGCTGTGGCTGTTAAATTGCTCATAGAAAGAGCAACCAATCAAGACTGGATGCTTAGAGTTAAATGGCTTTATCATTTAGCCAAGAATATGCCACAGGGGCTTGGTGAGTAAAGAAGCTTAATTTGTATAATGAGGGAACTTATGTACACATACCCTGCTTTCATAACTCAGCAGTTGTTTTCTCTTCAACTACACAGTTAAAATTACATCTGGGGAAGCTCCTAACAGGATGTTTATGACTTAGCATTATTGCTTATTTAATTGTTAAAACATTAAGGTACACATCTACCCTAGATGTTCCCCGAGAGAAACTTTTCCCCATGTAAATCTCAGCATTTCAGGATCTGTCCAGCCTTCTTTCAAATCCAGAAGGAAAATGTACTGTATTATGTTACTTTTAAGTTTTTGAACAGCTTGCCTTTTTTTTTTTTTTTTTTTTCTGTTGCACATGCATTCTTTCTGAAAAAGGGTTGCTTTTGGTAAATTTACTTCCCATAAAAGTACATAAGATTCTAATCTTACTTTCGTTCCAGTGGTCTAAATGATCATTCTTAATTTCTTTGTACGTTTTTCATTCCAAGTAGCTTTAAAGGTTTTAAAGTACAAGAATTTGTGGGTAGAACTTGTTGACTAAAGTAATTGAGTTTATATGAGTTTTTCTACTCTAGGAGAATTTATAGATAAGCCAGTGTATGTGTGTATTATTCGGTGGTACATGTGATGTCTAAATATGTGTAGAGTGAAATTGGATGCATATTCTCATCTGCTTTCTCCTGTGTGATAGCTGCTAGACACAGGTAGCTACTAAAACATAACCTGTGACGTGGCCACTGTGATAGCAACTGTAGAACAGAAAGCTCGAATGGACGGCGCTGCTCTAGATGGTAACTAACATCTGCTTCTTCCTCCACAGAGGCGATAAAGATTCATTTGGAAGCCAGTGCTGCAGCTCTTAGGAATTTTTACTCAAATTCTCTCTCATCTGGGGTCAGTAATGTCATCAAAATATTACAACCAAATGTATCAGGTACTGCACCTGCCTTGATTTCTAGCTCTCAGCACTCTTGTCCATTGAGTTCATGGGAAAAAGATCTGTCAGAGCTCCCACTTGTAACAGTTTTTAAAAGAAGACTCAGAGTATCCAGATGCATATTCTGCTGCTTTTTTTTCAAAATTGTATATTGATTCTCCAGTTTCTGATAAAGGATGATGACATAGTGTAGTGGGAAGAGCACAGGAGTTGGAAGTCTGGGCTCTGGTCCCAACTTGGGCACAAACTGGCTTCTTGATTCTGGGTCCATCATTCGTACTCAGCTGCCTTTGTTTGAAAAAATAAGGGAATCAAATTCATTCTTCTGGGGCCCCTTCAACTTGTAATAGTCTGTGATGTATTAGTAAGTACTGTTAACAGAAAGGGTTTTAAACTGTGATCTCTTTTGAGATGAAGGTAAAATAATATATGTTCAGTTTCTTCAGAAAACCTTAATGATGAAGTTATAAAGTCTTCAAAATTACAAAACAAAACATAATAATAAAAGGAATAGCCATCCAAACTATCTAATCTTAAGTATACATATGACTACCTTGTGTACACTAAAGGTAATGGGGTAGATGGTTGGGCAGAAATCAAATGATAGAGAAAACTAATGTCAGAGTCAGATTGTGGCTGAACTGAATTATGGCTTTCCATTCATGAAGGAACTTTGGTCTTTGGGAACATAGTTCTAGAGTAGAATGGTAGATTTCCTTCGCAGCAGCCTTGGCTTGCCCGCTGATTGGCTCATCTTCCTTTTCCTTTTCAGCTGAGTAGCCCTGGATCATGTAATCTTGCTAGATTTTGGGATATTGGTCCCCCCACTGTACCTTGCTGTTCACAGTAGGCATTTATTTGTTAGTCTACTGTATTGTGGATGCCTTTAAAGCTTGTAGTACTCCATTGAGCCACCCAGCCACTCTCAAATTAACATTCCCATCTTTTTGTCATGCCTCCTTCCACTGGAATCTCCACCTCTGGAACAGGTCAGAGCCTGATGGCTGCTGCTGCACAGAGAGATTTTGATACCAAGTTTGAGCCAAAGGAGCAGAGGTGGCAGCAGCGTATCCTGTGATTATAAAGAAATGGGTTTTAAGCAAAATAATCTTGAGTTGTTTTTCTTATTAAAGGCAAATTACTGAGGTGTGTTCCTTCATTTTCTGCCATGGAAGTTAGTTTTCTTGTGGTTAATGGCAAAAGATTGGGTAATTGAGTCCATGAATTCTTTTCCAACCAATAATGGGACCTGAGCAAGTGAATGCATTGGTTTTGGAACTGTCACGGATTGAACCATTTCCATTTCTCTTCCCCAGCAAGACTCTCCTATGTGATCAAAGTAAAACAGTGAAATTGCCAGACAGGGAGTTTAACTCCAGAATTCTACCTTTTCTTTTGTTCCTTAAACCAGATGAATCCGTGATCCCTCTGGATCCCCGATGGAACATGCAGGCTGTGGACATCATCAGAAATGCGATGGACTTTGACCCACAGACAGACCAGCCTGAGCAGCTCTTTGCCCTTTTAGAGTCTGTTGCAAACAAGTAGGTGAAGCCTACTGTTGTGGGCACTGTTTGCCTCACTGTACCCTGTGACTCTACAAATTGTTGTTTAATGGCTAAGTCATGCTTGACTCTTTTGTGACCCCATGGACTGTAGCCCACCAGGCTCCTCTGTCCATGTATTTTTCCCAGGCAGGAATACTGGAGTGGGTTGTAATTTCTTTTCCCAGGGGATCTTCCCAACTCAGGGATCGAACCCACATTGCCTAAGAATACTGTTTATGTGTATTTAATTTTCTGAATCTGAGGAGTGCTGAGCGTCTGACGTGATTGCCGTTGTTACCACCTCTCCTTCAAGCTCTATGCACAGCGAAAAGTCATTCTGACCATGATGTCCTAGTGCCTTTGAATTGGCAGATTCTTAATAATTTAACAGGGTGCTGATTAATAGATACACTGGGAAGTATCAGTAATGGGATTTGTTTTATGATTAATCTTTTATCACAGGATAGCTGTGTTTCCACTGTTTCCTGTGAGATTTCCAATAGCTTCCTGCGTTTTCACAAGTTCTTTCCTCAACCATCTGTCCCATCAAATGGTGAAGGTCTACCGTACATAGTCACATATAGTATAAATTTACATAATTGCTTTACAAGTCATTCCTCACTGTTTAATGTAATGACCAGTAATACTTTTTAATTGTCCATCAGTGTAAGAGATTTAGAGAAATAATTTTGTAACTGAGGTATAACATGCATTACAGAAAAGTGCCACTAATGATGAGTATATATCGTTTTGATGAATTTTCACAAAGTGAACTCACTCGTGTGATACATAGTAACACCTCAGAGGACCCCTTGTCCCTTCCCCCCAGCAACTCCCTCATCCTCCTCCCCGGGTAACTTCTACCATTGCAGACTAATTGTATGATGGCTGGTTTGGGGTTTTTTTGGGTGAGGAGTTGCTGCACTGAGAGGCTTCCAAAATCTTAGTTCGCTGACCAGGGACTGAGCCTGGGTCATAGCAGTGAAAGCACCGAGTCCCAGCCACTGAACTGCCAGGGAATTCCCTATGATGGCCAGTGCCAAGAGTCCACAGTGCAGCTTCTCAGACCATGGCAGAGCAGCACAGTGGGACGGGGCAGTTTACCGAGCCCTCTGCCTTCCTCCCCGCCAGCTTAGTTGTCGTCTTTGTCACTGCCCATCTCTCTAATCCAGAATTTGCAGAGGCCTGAGGGGAGTGACACACTGAGGGAAATTGATATTCCAAGGGTTCTTAGGATTCAGCAGGTAGAGGCTATGATAAGTATTATGAACTGGTCACTGTTTGTTAATTGTGGAATCTCATTTCAGGACCGTCGTATATTTCGACCGGGAAAAACGGATTTTTACTGAAGCAAATTTGGTTTCTGTTGGTGGCAAAAAGTTAAGAAACAGTGTTTTGAGAATGTCCTTTGAATTCCATAAAGGTAAGGATGTTGCTTTTACCTTCTTCTGTTACACATCTGGCTGCATGATGTTCCTGATGGTGAGAGGTTCCTCAGGTGTGGCCATGCTACTGATTGCTTTTGACTTGGTGGCCTGATTTTGACATCTTCCTTTACTCAGTATCTTTGACTAAGTACTTTTTTACATGTCCTTGATCTCATTTATTCATTTATTTATTTATTTGGCCACCATGAGGTGAGTCTCTTGAGTGAGGAAAGGGAGGCGCAGAGATGGTCTGGGTCACATCTCTAGCAAGTAGCAGAGCCAGAGCTTGAGACCTGGTCTCTTGGCTGAAAAGTAAGAGCTCATAAGCATTTGGTTATGGGTTCTTTTCTTCCTCCTTCCTTTTTTTTTTTTTCAATTGAAAAGATAATGGTATTTCTTGGAAAATATTCAAACTGTAGAAGCATAAAAACAGAAAAAGTTTACTCCTGCAGTAGCTGCTGTTAATAGTAGAGATTCATTTATATCTTCTCATATCTTCCTGTTATCTATCCATCTGGTCATATATGTAATGTCTTAGAATTTGTTTTGTATTTAAACAAATGCTTTTTTAAAAAAATTGAAAAAAATAAAAATAAAAAAAATTGAGACATGAACATCTCTACGTATATATGCCTAACTTGCTAACTTACTAGGCAAAGATTTGCTTTCAACTTTGACCTTGACCTTTGTACTGAGGGTAATGTTAAGTTCTAGACTGCTGTTAATTTAGAAAATGTCTACAAAATTAAAACTGATCAAATGTTCTTATTTATACCAACTCTAAGATCCAGAGAGCTATCACAGCCTGCCCCATGAAATCGTGGTCAATCTTGCTGCTTTCTTTGAGCTTTGTGATGCGTTAATCCTACTCTGGGTACAGTCCTCTCAGGGCATGGTGTCTGATGCCGGTGTTAACGAGGTGAGGAGATGTACCTGTTTTTCTTTTAAGTGACATATTTCTTGGCACAAAGATTTTTAGGGGAACGACTAACTTCAGTATAGTCATCTGTCCAGTATTATTTGAGAAATTGTTCTTGTGAATTGAAATAGATACACATATTTTAAAGCTGCATCAGGGTGTAATTGAGATAATAAATTGTACATGTTTAAAGTGTACAAGTTTATGTTTTGACCTGTGTGTACGTGTGACGCCATTCCTACAGTCGTGACATTGAACCCGTCCATCACCCTCAAACCTTTCATCTTCTGTTTTCTCTTCCTTTTTTCTGCCCTCCACCTCTAGCAGGTATCCATTGATCTGCTTTCTGTTACCACAGCATTTTATATTGCTTTTATATTTCTATTTCTGGCATTTTATATTGTTTTTATCTGTCCACTTTCATTTAAAATCATTTTGAGATACATCCATATTGTTTTGTGTCTCAGCTGATTCCTTTTTATTGCCAGTAGTCCATTGAATGTATACATACTATAACTTACTTGTCCATCCACTTGTTGCTAAAAATCATAATTTTAACAGTTATATTTTAGTTCACTTAAGCCTTCTTAGACATGATTGTCACATGTGGACTAAACTGGGATTGAATCCAGATTATTCCAGTAATTGTGATAAATTAGAATTGTAGGTCTTAAACTTTATAGTCTCAAGATCCCCTCTCCTCCTCCCCATCCCCAAATCTCAAAGAACTTTGCTTATGTGGTTACATGTATATGTACTGTATTAGGAAATAAATCTGAGAAATGTAAAAAATTATGTGTTAGTCTGTTTAAAAACCCAGTAACAAATTCATGTTAACATTTTTAATGAAAAAAACATTTTCCAAAACAAAAATTAAGAATGGAACTATGTTACATTTCTACAAATCTCTTCATGTCTGGCTTAACAGAATGAAAGCCAGTTTCTCACACCTGTCCCTGATTTGCTCTCTTACGGTATGTTGTATGGGTTGAAGTTTGTGAAGAGAAGCTGACCTCTATTTCATGTTGTTAAGAGCTTAGAAAGTGAAGGCTAGTTTAATAAACATTCCCGTGTAATTGTGGATGTCCTTTGATCCTGTACCACAGCTTGACAAGTGATAGTTTTGTAAAGGTTACTTATTGTGTGGAATTTGAAAAAACAGTGATCTTGTCATGTGTTAAAATTCACTGGCCTGGCATACACTTTGGATGGACTTTATCCTTGCATGTTACCCTTGTGTAAATTTGCAGCTTGTACATTGGTAATTTGGAAAGTATTGTTAAGTGAGTTATCAGATCTTCCCAATGTTGGCACATTTCATTTTCCAATATAAATTAAGTCATACTCTTGAAAAATTACCACAGACGTCATCAGAAAATCAAGTATTGGGAATTTGTCAAGCTCTTAGTTTTTCAGAGTTCTGAGCTTTGCTTAAAAGTTTTGAGTTTTATTTTCAGCAATCTTGCTTTTTTTGAATTGACAGATTGACTTCATTCATTTTCCACACGCTGTTTGCCAGACACCCAATCAGAGTTTGTCTGCTACCCCAGCCCCTGCCCTTTTTTTTGGTACCATCATTGCAGATGTCACCATAGTAAAGAGCACAAA
Source organism: Budorcas taxicolor (assembly GCF_023091745.1). Classification (NCBI taxonomy): domain Eukaryota; kingdom Metazoa; phylum Chordata; class Mammalia; order Artiodactyla; family Bovidae; genus Budorcas; species Budorcas taxicolor. The sequence goes on from NC_068918.1 coordinate 52,011,549, forward strand.
TAATATGATATTATTTTGAAAATAGCTTTGACATCATAAAACTGGAAAGATTATAACTAATCTGGAGACTACTTTGCCATAAAAATACATAATTAGAAGAACAGCAATGTTGGAAACTCAGAGTACCTGATTTTTGCATTACAACACTACATTAATGAAAACAGTAGTTATTGTCGTAAGGATAGACATAGACTAATGAAATAAAAGAGAATTCAGAAATAGACCCTCAAATATTAATATATGGTGAATTAATTTAATGAGGAAAACAGCTCTTTAACAAATGGTGATGAAAAAACCAGATATTGATATTATAAATATGAGCCTTTATCCCTGCCTTATGTCAGAAAAGTTAACATCAAAATGGATTATAGAGCTATGTCTAAAAGCTAAAGTTAATAAACCTCTAAAAGAAGACATAGAAAATATTCGCAGCTTGAGGATAGGCAAAGATTTCAGGGCATTCTTCAAAAAAGAAAAATTGATGAATTCAATTTTGCCAAAATTAAAAATGGTTCTTAGTAGACAGCTTTAAGAAAATGAAAACACTAGGAGACATTGTTTATAAATTGTATATAAATTGTTTAAACCAAAGTAATAGCCCAGTTTTAAAAAGGAGCAAGAGAATTTGAATAGATGCTTCTCAGAAGATAATGAATACCCACTGAGAACTTGGAAAATTTTCTGTATCATTAGTTATCAAGATGTAAATTGAAACCACAGTGCAGTTCCACTCACCAGAATGACTAAGGTTAAAAACTGAAACCCACCTACACTGCTGGTTGGGATTCAAAATAGTGCAGCTTCTTTGTAAAGCAAGTTGTGATTTCTTGTAACATGGGGTGTACACTTACCACATGACCCAGTGATTCTATTTTCCCCAATAGCTCTGAACTTCCACTAATAGGACGAAAGATCCTTGCCTCTCTGATTGCCTTAATATCCCTAAAAATATTCCAGTCAAATGCTAGACCTTTAACATGTATATGTCGCGTATTGGTGAACAATTGATGTCTGTGTTTTGTGTCCTTTACTGTGAGATGTTTGTGAGCAGTCTTGATTTGCTTTGTTTTTAGATCTTGGGTTCTGTGCGGTGGCGTGACCGGTTTTGGACTGTGGCTGACACAGTAAAAGTAGATGCCTCAGGCCTGGCCTTGCTCGCCCTTCACTGGCGCTGGGTTTTAAAACATTTGGTCTGTCGGATCCCCCAACTCCTGATGAACCATGAAGACAAGTAAGACTCATATTTAGAGAAACAGCGTCAGTATCTACAGGATTGATGTTTGGAAAGGAAATGTGTTTCTTCTTACTTTACTTTGGTTTCCTCCCTCCTTGACTTGTCAGTGAATGTAAATCTAGTACAAAGTATATACAGTGCCCCTTAATATCCAGCACTTCCCCTTTTACTCACCTCCCTTCTGCCCCTTTATCTCCTCTGCTAAAGATACTACAGAGAGGTTCAGACTGTTTCAGAACATATTCAGAATTGCTTGGAGAGCCCAACTGGTGGATTCGCAGGTGTAAAGAAGTTGCAGAAGTTCCTGGGACGACCCTTCCCTTTTAAGGTACAATTTGGAAGCATGTAGTAAACACAAAGGTTTGACCTCTTCTGAAGCTCTCTTGGAATGTGGGCACTGCCATTCAACTAGACTCAGCCCTGCCTGCAAATTTTTGAATGTTCAGTGAGCACTATTTACTGATTTGTTAAGTGTTATTGTTTTACCTAGTCTTGAGACTTTTAAGGTTGAGCAGACTGTTAACTTTATTACTGTAAAATATCCTTAGAGCAACAGGAGTAAACCAACTTTATGTTTGTAGAAGCATCGAGGAAACATAAAAACTCTTTCAGACATGAATAGGCTTCTAAAGAGAACCACTTTTCTCCTCTGTAATAGGCTCTCCTGGGTTTTATTGTTTCAGGACGAGCTGGTCGTAGAGTGTTTTTCACAACTGAAGGTCTTTAACAAAGCTCTTACCATCAGAGAGTGGATGCCTGCTCTTGGGGAGAGTGGATGGCAGGAAGACATTAGTCGGCTCCAAATGGTTGCATCTGAAGGGACATTAAAGAAAAGTCTCCTCCGGGCCTGGGGTTTGGTCCTCCGAGCTAATATTCTGGAAGATGTCGATTCAGGTGTGTGGCTAGCTGACAGTGGTTCTAATCATGTCCTCTGCAGCCAATAAGTTGTTGTTTTTTTCTTTTTCTTTGTCAGTAAGTTTTAAGACGTTCTCCCTTAAATATTCTTCTCCTTCTATTCCCGCCCCCCTGCCCCCCGCCCCGTATACTATAGCGACCACTAAATAAGTGTCAGGCATAAGGTTAAACTTTACATACATTATTTAATTCTGTCATTGTAATTGTGTAGGTATTAATAGTATTATTTAACACATGAGAAACTCAAGTTCAGGTAAAGTTGAACTCAAGCGCATAGTCACATAACTGGCTGTTGGGAATCTGAGCCTGACCACTGACTGCTGTGTATCTTTTTGTCCAGATACATTGAAGAATCTTGTGAATGCTCAGCATTTAGAACTAAAAGCCAGAGGAATTTCACTTGGTTTTCTGGAGAAGAAGCACAGTGAAGCTTTCTTCCTGTCGCAGCCAGATTTTAGCTGCTTAATCCAGCTCACCAGGAGTGTTCAGCTGTGGCCTGTGATGGAATACCTGGCTATGCTTTGGCAGTATAAAGTCACAGCTGATTTTATGACACAGGCTTGTCTGAAAAGGTGAGCCATCCTTCAGGGTTTTTTCCTTTGGGGCAGCTTATTTTCTTGGAAGGTTATTCTGTGTATTCTACATTTAAAACAAAGCACAGCCTTTTCTTGAGGGGGAGTAGTTGCTGAAGCAGAGGGAGGTCATTTGCCACTTTGGAAAGCCAAAAATTCTTGATTCTTTGCCTATTTTGTGTGTGTTGCATCTCCCCTTCCATAGCAGTTTTCTGATAGTTCATGGAAAGCCCACAGCTCACTCTCTCCCCCTCTCTATTTCTTGAGCAGGTCAAGCAAACACCAGCAGCCTCAGATAGATGAGGAGATAAGCCATCACATCACGTTTTGTCTTAAGCACACACCAGTTGCTCCTCAAGAGCTTCGAGACTTTTGGTCCTTAGTGCACCATCAAAAGGTAAAAATCAAAGTCAAAATCCTTTGCACTGTGAACTGATTAGATTTTCTGTGGCACACTGGTTGCAGAACATTGCAGAATAATCTTAAAAATTGCATGTTGTAAAACTAATCTTTTCTGAATTAAGTTTCAAAGGGGAGAACTTTGAATGTTTTTTGCAGCAATATTCTAGACATTTCCCTGCTCTTATCACAGTTTCATTCCATTTGGTTCCCAGTTAAATAAGGCTAAAATATTTGCTAATTTTTATTTTATTTGTTCAAAAATGTATTATCAGTGTTTTTTACTCTTCTATAGAGAGTAGCTTGTTGAATATGAATAATGGTAAATTGTAGTTACTATTATTTCATTAGTACAACCTTAAATTTTTTTGGATAATGTTTTATTCATTTATTTTGATACATAATTATGTGATTATTTTCATTACATTTTCACATGCACTCTTACAAAATCAGATCTCATGTTTTATCCAAGTATAAATAGGTTAAATAATGTGACTGAGATGATTGGGGTGGCAGAAAATCAGAAACATTAGGATTAATAATCTTTAAATCCATGTTAGTTCTGGATGATGTTACAAGACAGAGACCTTATAACTGGATTTATAGAATCTTTCTCGAATACTCTCTTATCTGGTTAATTCTTTATCTCTAGATGACTGCTGAAGAAAGGCTCTCTTTGTGGTCTGAGTTATTTAATTCCACATTTACATCTTTCTGGAGCAGCACCGTGACCACACATCCAGAGTACTGGCTGACGTGGAACCCTCTGCCTGGTGAACAGCAGAGGGAGACACCCAGATCTCTTCTGGACCCCACATTAAAGGTTTGTTGGCAGAAAATTATAAAAATGTTTGACAATAGAAAAAATTTCTCTTGTGTAATCAAAAGCAAGGCTACTTCCTTGGTTCACATAGTATGTCATTAAAATTTGCACCTATCACCCAGCTTATTCTTTCTAAGATAGTCCACTGTACTGCTGTGCTGCAAAGCATTTTATCACTTTCTTATTGATAAGCACTGAGATTTCTTGCCTATCCTCTTGCTTCCTGTAGCAAGCACCCCTGCATCAGCTACCCTTGTATAAGCCTTTGTCTACTTGTCTGCTATTTCCATGGATTGTGATGAGGCTTGGGATTTAACCTGTGGCCAAAGTGTCTGCACATTTAAAGAGATTTATATATCTTCTCAGAACATCTAGGGAAGTAGGTTTTGTTTTTCACTCTTTCTGCTAGGAGATGGTGAAGAGGGAAGACATGAAGTAGGGATCACTTCTCATATCCTGTGTTTCCATATCTTTGCCCCACTTGGTGTCATTAGTACTTTGAATTATTACCAGTCGTTCACTTTAGAACTTGTTTTAATTTGTATTCCTTTGATTTTTGTTGAGATAGAGCATCTTTACATGTGTATATTGTTGGTTTTTATTTCTTTTTCTGAATTTTCCAGTCATGTTTATTGCCCATTTTGTTTAAAAAGAATCATTAAATGTCATTTTATTAATGAAGATCTCATTATATATTATGCATATTAAACCTTCACCTAACATGGTTGGAAATATATTTCTAGTGTTGTGTTGTCTCACAGGCTTGAAGATGTTTTCTTATATTGCACGCATTTTATAGTTTTCAAATATACCAGCCACTTTCTACTTTCTGGCTTTGATATGCTTTTAAATAAGTCTTTCTTCACTACCCATAGAGTTAAAAAACATTTGTTCATATTTATGTTTATGTCAGTCTCATCAGAATATCTTCTTTTGTGAGGTAGGGATGTACGTTTTTTATCTTCTACAAACAAATATATCCAAAAGGAGTATTAACAACACTAGTTTCACCTAGCTCATTCTTTCCATCTTATTTGAAATGCTGCTTCTGACACAGTAGTTTATTCCCACAAGTTTTCATGGATGTAGGACTCAGCTCTGTTCCATTCCTGTATCAAAACTGATTGCTTTAGTATAAGACATCTCAAAGCCTTTAGTGTCAAGCCTTATGGATCACCAGGAGTTGCATGCAGTCGAGGTTTGCTTTCCTGTGGGTCTCACCCCTAACCTGTTGTCATGGACACTGTTCCTGTGTCCCAGATTAACAGTCCAGGAAGCAGAGGCTTATCCCTGGCTCGTCTGTTTGTCTTCCAGCACTTTCCCCTGCCTCCAAGTCTCAGCTTCCTGCAGTGTGCCCCCAGCCCTGCTGCACAAGTGGTCTTGCCGATGTCCAGGTGTGAGGGGTTTTCTTCTGCTTGACAAAAGCTACCCCTGCTCTTCGTTCATAGAGAATGGAGTCCTTGAAGGGCCCACTGCACCCGACCCGACTCTGCCAGTCTGGTCCTGTCTCAGGATTATGGTTACCTGTTCCTGATAACCTGAGGTGCCCCAGTGCTGCTTGTTGAAACCCCGTTAGTTAATTTCTAAAAGTTAACTTGACTCCTCTCTCTTCCTCAGGGTCCTGGCAGTCTCAGTAGAGCCGTGTTCTCCAAATGCTGCTTTGAGATTGTGACCAGCAGCTGTAGAGCAAGTCCCTGGGATGTGAGCGGCCTCCCCATCCTGTCGTCCTCGCATGTCACCCTGGGGGAGTGGGTCGAGAGGTGCCAGCAGCTCCAGGATGTCAGCTCGATGCTCTGGACCAACATGGCTGTCCCGGTGGTGGCAGAGTTCAGGTATCCCCTCTCCCTGGGTAGACAGTACAGCTCCCATCTTTCCTCCAGGGTGTGTCATGGGGACCTCGGTCAGAGCTTGCTTGGGTAGTGGCTATTTCCGGTGGGTGGAGGAAAGGTGTTTTTTGGCTGAATGAGCAGGTTGTCAGTCCATAACAGAGACTGCTATGAGCTGGCCAGCCCCTCTGCCAGCTGTCAGTGTATTGTCACCAAGAGGGCGGTGCCTAGAAAACCATATCAGATTGAGACTAGAAATTCATCTCCAGGTGTAGTCTGGAGAGCAGTGTAGTCCGCCTCGCTGTTTTCTGGAAGAACGAACACTAGTGTAAGAAAGGAATACCGGTGACTGCAGTGCAGACCCCAGTAAGTGCTCCCTTGTCCCCACAGACGCACTGATTCCCAGCTCCAGGGCCTGGTGCTGTGCTGGCATCTGGCCAGCCTGGCGGAGCTGCTCCCCGAGCCCCGGCAGCAAGAGCATGTGCACAACTGCAGGCAGCTGCTGCTCAGGGATAGCCAGGCCTTCCAGCACGTGGGCGAGACTCTTGGGGACCTGGCCAGGCAGGAGGCGCTGCCCAAGGAGCTGCTGTGCCTCCTGCTTACCTCTCTGCGCCACTTGTTCGGGGAGGTGGAGGGCAAGCGTGACCTGCCCGAGCCAGCCCGCCGTGGGAGCCTGTGGGTGAGCCTGGGCCTGCTCCAGATCCAGACCTGGCTTCCCCAGGCGCGCTTTGACCCCGCCGTGAAGAGGGAGTACAAGCTCAAGTACGCCAAGGAAGAGGTATGGAGGGAGGGTTGGAATGTGGGCTGCATCCTGACTCGCTGACTTTGCTTAGTGTATTACTCCTTTCACTCCCTCTGGATGCTCAGAGCACAGGGGACTGATGTGCATAAGCTACCCTGTGACATTCCAGGAGTGTGTTCTGTAGACTGTGATGTCCTGCCTGTGGGTTCCTCTGAGTAGGGTCAGGCACCACGAGGGGTTATATAACCACCATGCTGGCTATATGCTGCCGATAGATAGGCTGTCCTAGACACTCATAGTATCCCTCACCATCTGGATCCCTCTACCTAGATTAAGTTTTGGATATTTGGATTTGAGTAACTTCTTTAGACTGGGTGTAGTATTCCTTAAGGGCATCCCAGGTGGCTCAGCGGTAAAGGATCTGTCTTGCCAATGCAGGAGACACAGGAAATGTGGGTTTGATCCCTAAATTAGGAAGATCCCTTGGAGATGGGCATGGCAACCCACTCCAGTATTCTTGTCTGAAGAATCCTCATAGACAAAAGAGCCTGGTGACCTACAGTCCATGGGGTCACAAAAAAGTCTGACAACTTGGTGAATAAACAACAAGAATGAGTAGACCTTAGGTTTTGAACTGTTGATGTTTGTTATCCAAAACTCAAGAATTAGGTAGATTCAGATAATGTGATGTACTTCTTGCTATTTGAACTCCCAACCAAACTCAGGAACTGAGTATGTTAAATAGTGATATATTAGACCTATATTTTGAGGAAGGAAAATTAAATTAGTTGGGGTGAAGGGCAGGCTGCTATAGCAGACTCAGTAGTTCTTTGGCAGCAATAAGATAGTTTCATTTCACCTGACAGCTCTGAGGTGAGTGGTCCAGATTAGTGGAGCAGAACCCACCCCCCAACCGTTGGGTCATTCAGGAACCCAGGTTCCTTCCATCCAGGGAGCGACCCTCCCTCAGGGCTGTGTGTCTCAGGCCTGGTCCTAGCTGGGCGCAGCAAACCAGTCTCTCCTTTTCTGCTAGTTACACCAGCTACAGTGTGAGTGGAAGACCCGGAGCCTCTCATTCCAGCTGCAGACTGGAGGAGACCTGGAAGATGAAGTCATCCTCAGTCATTCTCACCCTCACATCAGGTAACACTGCAGAGTGATGATTATTTGAACTTGGGATTATCAGCTAGAATCTTCTTTTTAAAAAGACATTTTGCAGTGTAATCGCAGTGTTAACCTGAGGTTATGATCTACATCTGTGAGCTCTATTAGCAAGTAGATCCCAAAGCCACAGTTACAATCAGGAAAAATACACTATGTGAAAGGAGGGGGAGGACTTATATGGAGCCAGGAGGGTTGAAAGCAGAACTTCCTCTCAGTGTGGAAGGAGTTGGGTGCGATGACGGGCACCAAGGGATCTGTTACCTTAGGAAGTACTATTTAGTGGGTTCTGAGTTCCACCAGCTTCAGACCTTGGGTAGACCACTCAGTGCCTTACACCTCAGTGCCCTGTCTGTAAAAGCAGGATAATAGTGCCTACTTCAATGAGATATACATCCAAAGTGCTTGACAACATGGGTTACACATGGTAAATGCTGTAGATGTATAATCCATTCTCATTGTAAATGTCAGGATATCATCATTGTATGCCTCAGAAGCTGAAATGCTTTCCTTCTGTTTCCTAAGAGCTCAGTCTAGATTTGTTATTTTGCCTCTGATGGAATTTGCATGTGGTGTTGATTTGCCTTCAGGTTGCTTCGCCAGAGAATTGATCAGCTGAAGAACTTAATCTGCAGCCTGTCCAAGAAGCAGGCCTGCCGGCCCCCGCTGCCTACATATGAGTCCCTGGTGCAGGAAATCCACCACTACGTCAGCAGCATTGCCCAGGCCACCGCCGTTCAGGATCTGCTCACGCGGCTCCTGCAGGCCCTGCGCTCGGATGGACCTCGGGCTGCCCAGGTGGCCCAGAACCTTTTGAAGGAGGAGGCCTCCTGGCAGCAGTCGCACCACCAGTTCCGGAGGCGGCTGGCCGAGGAATTTGCCCTGTACCCAGACGCCACGGCCCCGCTGCAGGCCTCCATCCTGCAGCTGCAGCACGGCATGCGGCTGGTGGCGGGCGAGGTCCATGCCTCGCTCCAGAGCGGCCTGGCTGGCACAGACAGGCTGGGGTCCCTGGCCACATCCCTGCTGGCTTTCCCATCAGTGGGCCCTGCCTTCCCTACCTACTATGCCCACGCAGATGCTCTCTGCTCTGTGAAGTCTGAGGAGGTGCTGCGTGGCCTCAGCAAGCTGATGCTCAAGCGCTCGGGAGGACGGGAGCTGGAAGAGAAGGGTCAGAGCCCCTGTGCAAGCCGAGAACAGCTGCTGCTGAACGCCCTCCTATACCTGCGCTCCCACGTGCTGTGCAAGGGAGAGCTGGACCAGCGGGCCCTGCAGCTCTTCAGACATGCATGTCAGGTGAGCCCCAGCAGGCCGCCGGGGACACAAGCAGGGTGCCTGCAGGACACTTCCTGTGCCTGACGTAGATGAGATCGTGTGGTTAGGGAGTGGGGATCAAGTAGATGTTTCTTGCTTTTTCACATTTAATTGTCAGGTTTAGGGGCCTTTGTTAGTTTTTAAGAGATCAAAAAAAATTATTAGTGATGTCAGTCCTTTGTGCCTGATGCACATTGCAGATGGTCTCTCCTAGTTTGTTGGTGTTGAATTTGTTTACAGTGGGTTTTGCCATGTATTGATACCAACTTTTATTAACATTAAGAAAATAACTTCTGCTTTTCTCCCTTACCAACAAAAGCAATTTGTTCTGATTGTAGACAGTTAAAAGAGTAAGTATAAGCAAAATTGTTAGATTCTGCCACTTAAAGCCATGTGAACCATATGAACTGTTAGCACATTGGTATATTCCTATCACTAAATATTTACATTTGTATGTAAAGTCTTTTTGGTAGTTTAGAAGAGGAAAAAACCCAAACCAGTGCCATTTTAAGAAAAGTCTTAAAGCAAGATTTTTGGGTAAAATTTCAAGAAAGCAGAATTGCTGAGACAAAGCTTAACTGCTTGCTTAGGCTTCTGATACAAACTGTCTTCCTGAATGGAGGATGCTCATGTCCTCAGTCCTCCTCAATACTTAAAGGGCTTTATGGCAACCCACTCCAGTGTTCTTGCCTGGAGAATCCCAGGGACGGGGGAGCCTGGTGGGCTGCCGTCTCTGGGATCGCACAGAGTCGGACACGACTGAAGCGACGCAGCAGCAGCAGCAGAGGTAGTAGGGGATTTAGGAAATGTCTGGTAAGGTGTGGCTGTTTTGCCTGATTGGTTCCCCAAGAACACCCAGTCCCCAGTCTATTTTCTCTTTTCCCAACCCATGGGCCATCCATCTCCCTGAGGTGTTGGCAAGTGCAGTCTGCATCACATGCCCACTTTGCTGACCCCTAATACAGAGCACTACCCACGCCTCTCAGCAGGTCCACAGTCCTGCAGATTTTCACACCTGCAAAATTGTAACAATACAGCAAGGGAGAATTTAGGAAAATCAGTTTGCTACAGATACATAGTTTGAAAACAAAGCCCATTTACTCTGCTACATGGAATTTAGTTTCTTGGATGTTGTCATTTATTTGTTTTTGAACCCTGGTGTTTTGTTTTCATGAGAAATGAAGAAATAACAAATCCTGCCTTTGTTCACTATAAGTGCCTGAGCAAAGGCAAATAAGCTTCTGCTGGAATGTGTGATTTTTCAGGAAATCATCAATGAGTGGGATGAGCAGGAACGCATAGCCCAGGAGAAGGCGGAGCAGGAAAGCAGCTTGTACAGATACCGGGGCAGGACCCCCAGGACAGCCCTGAGCGAGGAGGAGGAGGAAGAGCGGGCCTTCAGGAGCCAGTTCCCACTGCACGAGAAGGTGGGCACTGTGCTCCCCTGGTGCCACACACCTCACCTGTGAATGGTTGGGGTTTTTTTTCCCCTTCCAGTTTTACTGAGATATAATTAACACACAGCACTGTTTGAGTTTAAGGTGCTCAGCATAATGATCTGACTTCTCTCTGCCATGCAGTGGTTACCACAATAAGTATAGTGAACACCCATCACTCATATAGATATAAAATAAAATAAATTTTTTTCCTTGTGATGAGAACTCTTAGGATTTACTCTATAACTGGCTGCAACACTTTGTTAGGTGCTGTTACATTCCCTTTGAATGATTTTGTAATTTTTAAAATAACTTCTTAATGCACATAATTTGCTACTTCATCTTCTTGATCATTCACCCTCCATCCCTCCCCATTGCTTTTAGTCTGATCAGAACTGGATTTTTATTTTCACAAGTTCAATTGCTCTAATGTTATTTACAGGACTTCGCAGATATTTTGGTAGAACCCACATTAGAGGAGAAGGGACCTTCAGGTGGGCAAGAAGAAGAGGCCACCCCTGGCCCCGCTGTCGTGTCACAGAGCTCCATGCAGGCTGTGATGCGCATCCACCAGCAGCTGTGCCTCGGCTTCGCCCGGTCCCTCTGGTACCAGCAGAGTCCGCCGCCCCACGGGGCAGAGCACTACCTCAGCCTGTTTCTGTCCTGCTACCAGACAGGGGCATCTCTCGTGACACACTTCTACCCCCTGATGGGTATGGTGGTTTACTTCTCTTTAGCTCTTGGGAAATCAGAATGAGTCGATGTGATTGCTGCTTCTGGAACAATTAAAACTGCTACCTCCCTGTTTTTACTAAGTTCGAATTGATGGCGTTTCCTTAACTTAAGGGACTTAAAGCTAATTCCAAAATCGATTTAAAATTCTGCCATAACCGTAGTTTCTCATCCTTTGAATACTTTGGGTTAAAAGGATTAAGAAAGTAAGGATACGCTATTAGTTTTAATGGTCTTGTTTCTCCACGTTATTTCTAATTTCCCTCTAACAGCTTTGGTGCTTTTCTAATGAAATCATGTATTTCTGGGAGTAGCCCGGGAACTCAGAAATTAATTTCGCAGGGTATGGTTTGATGCAGTTTCCTACATAACCTCATGATTTGCTCCATGCAAGTAGGAAGGAAGCTTTCATTCTGCCTCTATATCTCATGAAAACAAAACACCACGGTTTAAGAAGGAAAGAAGCTTTCATTTCTGTCAAGAAGAGCCCCCAAAACTGGGAATTTGAATCCTTCAAACCAAACTGCATCCTCTTTGATTATGTGGAGGCAGAATCTGTGTATCCTGAAACTTGGCAGGTTTTGGTGACCACTTAATATCAGAGTCACAGTCTCCTGGGCTTGTGTTGCTTTGGGGGTGAGTGGCATTGCAACGTCTGCTTCATTCAGTCCCAGTCATTCTTTGTTTCTGCGTATGTTTCCAATATCTTTGTAACTTTAACACCGACTTTACTGTGATCTTGTTAATAACTTCACAGGAGTTGAGCTGAATGACCAACTCTTGGGCAGCCAACTTCTGGCCTGCACCCTGTCCCATAACACTCTCTTTGGGGAAGCGACCTCAGACCTGATGGTGAAGCCTGACGGGCCCTATGACTTCTACCATCACCCCAACATCCCAGAAGCTCGGCACTGCCAGCCTGTGCTTCAAGGCTTCTCAGAGGCTGTTCACCGGCTGCTGCAGGATTGGCCAGAGCACCCAGCGCTTGAGCAGGTAGGGCGGTGGTGGGGAGGTGGCTTCTCATTGTCCTAGGTGCATTGACTTGCACAGTGGTGACACAGAGGTTTTACAGAACATGGTTCAAGGAGGCACTATTTCCTGTAGGATGAATATTCACGTTTGTAATGCTGCTTGTGAACGGTGTTTGAGGTTCCACTTACTTTTTCTGTTGCTCAGGGTTTGCCATCCACATATGAAATGCTGCTGTGTTGCTCTTTATTCAGACACATCCTTATGTAAACAAGGATCTGGCTCTTTCAAGCTTGGTAGTTTTAACTCAGACCCTTGTTCTGTGATGTTCAGCTAATTCTGTAATAACTTATAACAGAGTAATAATAGCAATTACCTTGTCAAACTCAGTCTCACTTCCAGAGTAATACAGCAGAGAAAGTGTTTATCTTGGGCAGGATGCGCAGCCCTGAAGTTTTACCCACAGCATTCATGGGTGCTTGTGAAGCAGGGTCTTTGCATGAAACAGGCCCGTCTTCAGTACCCTGTGATTTGGGCAATTGATAGTCCCGTGAGCATGCCCAGATCTTTTTCTCTCCCCACTGCAGCTGCTGGTTGTAATGGACCGAATCTGTAGTTTCCCACTTTCCAGCCCCATCTCAAAGTTCCTGAATGGCTTAGAGATCCTTCTGGCAAAGGCACAGGTAAGAGGATTGTCTCTCTAGTCCTCATTTTAGTTTGTCATCAACTGAAGAGATTCTCTTATTGTTTGAGTCAGCCTTCAGAGTGGCTGGGTGTCTGCACCCTTCACCCCCTCAGTCCTCTCGTAGCCTCTGAAGTGGCTGGTGCTCCCCTGATTTTCACATTAGGGCTCTGGACTTTAAGGGGGTCACGTGACTAACAATGCAGAGATTCAGACTCAGGTCTCCAAATCCTGTGCTATTTGCTCAGCTGGAGGTTAGTTAGGATGGGTATGCGTTGGTGTGTGCACGCATGCTAAGTTGCTTCAGTCACGTCCGACTCTTTGTGACCCTACGGACTGAAGCCCACCAAGCTCCTCTGTCCAAGGAATTTCCCAGGCAAGACAACTGGAGTGGGCTGCCATCTCCTGCTCCAAGGGATCTTCCTGATCCAGGGATCAAACCCATGTCTCCTGCACTGGCAGGTGGGTTCTTTACCACTAGCACCACCTGGTGCATCAGTATAGAAGTTGTTTAAGGTCCCAGTGGTCTCTGCTTAAGAAAAATCAAGGATGTTCCTGAGGGAGAAGGTGATTAGGGAACTGAATAATGCTGTAGTGAATTTCTTCTGTGTCTCGTCAGGATTGGGAGGAGAATGCAAGTCGAGCCCTGTCTCTGCGGAAACATCTTGATTTGGTCAGTCAGTTGATCATCCGTTGGCGTAAACTGGAACTGAAGTGAGTGATCATTTGTCACTCCCCCTCCTGAACTTACATTGTAGAGACATGGTCTTTGGATGGGTTGTTTCTTCAGAGTTGATGTCATGTGTCAGCTGGAGCCCAGACAACGGCATGCATTCTGAGGCAGCAGAGTGGCAAATTCTCCATCTTCATTTAGGAGGAGAGAATTGTGAATGTTTAGCTCCTGCCTCCGAGGTTTCACATATGTGAGTGGGTTTCCTTACATGCCTCCTTGGCCTCTCCCACATTTCAGCTGTTGGTCCATGAGTCTGGATAATACCATGAAGCGCCACACTGAGAAATCCACCAAGCACTGGTTCTCCATCTACCAGATGCTGGAGAAGCACATGCAGGAGCAAACAGAGGAACAGGAAGGTAACTCCTGACCGTGAGTTCCCTGCTTATGTAGAGGGTCCAGGCTAAGCTTGAAGGGCTGCAGAGTCTGGGATTTACTGCTCCCTTCTCCTCCACCCACTGCTGTTAAGTGACTGCTGGTATTCCCAAGAGGTCAGCCGAAAAAGCTGGCTAGTTCTTTTCTTACTGAGAATGACGATGACAGTCATAGAGGCTAAAGTGGCTTATCCAGAGTCCAGAGAGCTAGTTGTTAGATAAGATTTCCTTATTCTCTGTGAGACAAGTCAGAGAGGAAGTTTCTGTCTTGGTAGGTAGTAGTTACAATGCTTGAGTTAAAAGGGTTTCACCTCATGCTTAGAACAAGGGCCTCATAACTCAGTTTCCTCGTTTGCCATGAGTGCATTTCACATATACTGCTAGTGCAGCTGCCATTTTTAAACCAGCTTGAAATGTAGCTGTGGTCCTTGCTCCAAACTTCACATTAACTGGTGTCCCTCTGGGATCTCATAGTAGACTGTGTGCAATATGACACTGAGTGATGGTTGCAGACACACGTGTGTTTTCCTCTTTGAATCTCTAAAGATGACAAACAGATGACCCTGATGTTGCTGGTCAGCACATTACAAGCCTTTATTGAAGGATCCTCACTGGGGGAGTTCCACATACGACTTCAGATGTTACTGGTTTTCCATTGTCATGTCTTGCTGATGCCACAAGTCGAAGGAAAAGGTAAGGATATACATATGTGTGTATAAAATTTTTTTTCTTTAATTTTACCCTATGCTGTTAAAATGATTAGGCTTTGAATTCGTGAGACAGGTGTCTTACTGCATACCAGATTTTAAACAAGATGCTTTCAGTTGTCTTTTACTATAATGTGCTTCAGGTAAGATAAAGAGGAAAACACTGAAATCAAGTGCAGACTGGTTATAATTGAATCCCTGGCTAGTGAACTGTGGCAGCGGTAAATCAACAGATGCAGATCATAGGAGCTGGCATGTTGAGGCAGCACGTCTGTCTGTCTAGACGGTGCATATGTCCCGCTAAGCTTCTGCTTGATCCAGGCTATAATTAGGTTCTTTGATCTCAGGAGAGCACTGCCACATATCAAGCAATTGCACATAAAACTTCTACTGTCAGTTACCATCCCTGACCACAGCAGTTTAGATAAAAGTGTCACTGTGAGGTATAGATTTACGTGAATGAGTAGTCAAGGTGAGCTCTTACTATGCCATCTTTTAAGACAGGCTTGGTTTCTGCTGACTTTACAGTAAGATTCTGAGAAAGAGTTGGAAATTGTGAGTTTGGTAGAACATCTGAGTATGCCTTCTTTAAGAACGAAAGTGCGACTGAAGAAAATATCCACTGCAGACTGAAATGAAAAGAATAGGGGTAGTGTTGGCAGCCTGCATCTCTGGGAACCTCTAAGCCCGGCTCCCCGACGAGCTGTTACATAATCTGTGGGTGCTCTGCTGTGATGTCGTGGCCCAGCGAGTAATGAGGGAGTGTGCAGCCCCGAGGGAGAAGCCAGCAGCACGTGTGGTGTTTTCATCTCCTTTTCCTTTCTTCCAGATGCACTTTGCAGTGTTCTGTGGAACTTGTACCATTATTACAAGCAATTCCTCTACCGGGTCCAGGCCAAAATTGTGGAACTTCGCTCCCCCCTGGAAAAAGAGCTTAAAGTAAGATGAACAGCAGTCATAATCACTCTTGGGAGAACAAAAGCAGCAAATTGTTTTTCAGTTCTGTTTTTTAATCCAATTAACAGTGAAATGGGAGCTCTGAGGAACGGAGCGGGGCATAGCACCAGCCAAGCAGGATGGCAGGCTTTGCGTTTTGTGGCATTGGCTCCATTGGTGCCTTGGCCACGTGTGTGAGGGTTCTGTGGAGTGGCACCCATCAGAGGCACCTAGGGGCACTGTTAGGGCCCACTCCCCAGTCGCAGCCAGTGGGTGGCTCCCTCTTCCACCTCAGAGGAGCGCCAGCTGGTGTCAGCCTGTGGGCTGTGGCGGTGCTGGCGGGTAATGAGAATCCTATATTTGATACTTTCAGTGGTTGTGGAACCAATGCCAGTTTATGCTAGAGTACACAGCGACATAATGATTGTCAGTTCAGTTCAGTCGCTCAGTCATGTCCGACTGTTTGCGACCCCATGAATCGCAGCACACCAGGCCTCCCTGTTCATCACCATCTCCCAGAGTTCACTCAGACTCACGTCTATCGAGTCCATGATGCCATCCAGCCATCTCATCCTCGGTCGTCCCCTTCTCCTCCTGTCCCCAAGCCCTTCCAGCATCAGAGTCTTTTCCAATGAGTCAACTCTTCGCATGAGGTGGCCAAAGTACTGGAGTTTCAGCTTTAGCATCATTCCTTCCAAAGAAATCCCAGGGTTGATCTCCTTCAGAATGGACTGGTTGGATCTCCTTGCAGTCCAAGGGACCCTCAAGAGTCTTCTCCAACACCACAGTTCAAAAGCATCAATTCTTCGGCACTCAGCCTTCTTCACAGTCCAACTCTCACATCCATACATGACCACAGGAAAAACCACAGCCTTGACTAGACGGACCTTAGTCGGCAAAGTAATGTCTCTGCTTTTGAATATATTATCTAGGTTGGTCATAACTTTCCTTCCAAGGAGTAATCGTCTTTTAATTTCATGGCTGCAGTCACCATCTGCAGTGATTTTGGAGTCCAAAAAATAAAGTCTGACACTGTTTCCACTGTTTCCCCATCTATTTCCCATGAAGTGATGGGACCGGATGCCATGATCTTTCTTTTCTGAATGTTGAGCTTTAAGCCAACTTTTTCACTCTCCTCTTTCACTTTCATCAAGAGGCTTTTTAGTTCCTCTTCACTTTCTGCCATAAGGGTGGTGTCATCTGCAGATCTGAGGTTATGGATATTTCTCCCGGCAATCTTGATTCCAGCTTGTGTTTCTTCCAGTCCAGCATTTCTCATGATGTACTCTGCTTGTAAGTTAAATAAGCAGGGTGACAATATACAGCCTTGACACACTCCTTTTCCTATTTGGAACCAGTTTGTTGTTCCATGTCCAGTTCTAACTGTTGCTTCCTGACCTGCATACAGATTTCTCAAGAGGCAGGTCAGGTGGTCTGGTATGCCCATCTCTTTCAGAATTTTCCACATTTTATTGTGATCCACACAGTCAAAGGCTTTGGCATAGTCAATAAAGCAGAAATAGATGTTTTTCTGGAACTCTCTTGCTTTTTCCATGATCCAGTGGATGTTGGCAATTTGATCTCTGGTTCCTCTGCCTTTTCTAAAACCAGCTTGAACATCAGGAAGTTCATGGTTCACGTATTGCTGAAGCCTGGCTTGGAGAATTTTGAGCATTACTTTACTAGCATGTGAGATGAGTGCAATTGTGCGGTAGTTTGAGCATTCTTTTGCATTGCCTTTCTTTGGGATTGGAATGAAAACTGACCTTTTCCAGTCCTGTGGCCACTGCTAAGTTTTCCAAATTTGCTGGCATATTGAGTGCAGCACTTTCACAGCATCATCTTTCAGGATTTGAAACAGCTCAACTGGAATTCCATCACCTCCACTAGCTTTTTTCGTAGTGATGCTTTCTAAGGCCCACTTGACTTCACTTTCCAAGATGTCTGGCTCTAGATGAGTGATCACATCATCATGATTATCCAGGTCGTGAATATCTTTTTTGTACAGTTTTTCTGTGTATTCTTGCCACCTCTTCTTAATATCTTCTGCTTCTGTTAGGTCCATACCATTTCTGTCCTTTATCAAGCCCATCCTTGCATGAAATGTTCCCTTGGTATCTCTAATTTTTTTGAAGAGATCTCTAGTCTTTCCCATTCTGTTGTTTTCCTCTATTTTTTTGCATTGATCGCTGAAGAAGGCTTTCTTATCTTTTCTTGCTATTCTTTGGAACTCTGCATTCAGATGCTTATATATTTCCTTTTCTCCTTTGCTTTTCGCCTCTCTTCTTTTCACAGCTATTTGTAAGGCCTCCCCAGACAGCCATTTTGCTTTTTTGCATTTCTTTTCCATGGGGATGGTCTTGATCCCTGTCTCCTGTACAATGTCACAAACCTCATTCCATAGTTCATCAGGCACTCTATCTATCAGATCTAGGCCCTTAAATCTATTTCTCACTTCCACTGTATAATCATAAAGGATTTGATTGAGGTCATACCTGAATGGTCTAGCGGTTTTCCCTACTTTCTTCAATTTGAGTCTGAATTTGGTAATAAGGAGTTCATGATCTGAGCCACAGTCAGCTCCTGATCTTGTTTTTGTTGACTGTATAGAGCTTCTCCATCTTTGGCTGCATAGAATATAATCGATCTGATTTCGGTGTTGACCATCTGGTGATGTCCATGTGTAGAGTCTTCTCTTGTGTTGTTGGAAGAGGGTGTTTGCTATGACCAGTGCATTTTCTTGGCAAAACTCTATTAGTCTTTGCCCTGCTTCATTCCGCAAATATGCCTATTACTCCAGGTGTTTCTTGACTTCCTACTTTTGCATTCCAGTCCCCTATAATGAAAAGGATATCTTTTTTGGGTGTTAGTTCTAAAAGGTCTTGTAGGTCTTCATAAAACCGTTCAACTTCAGCTTCTTCAGCATTACTGGTTGGGGCATAGACTTGGATAACTGTGATATTGAATGGTTTGCCTTGGAGATGAACTGAGATCATTCTGTCATTTTTGAGATTGCATCCAAGTACTGCATTTTGGACTCTTTTGTTGACCATGATGGCTACTCCATTTCTTCTGAGGGATTCCTGCCTGCAGTAGTCGATACAGTGATCATCTGAGTTAAATTCACCCATTCCAGTCCATTTTAGTTCACTGATTCCTAGAATGTAGACGGTCACCCTTGCCATCTCTTGTTTGACCACTTCCAATTTGCCTTGATTCATGGACCTGACATTCCAGGTTCCTATGCAATATTGCCCTTTACAGCATCGGATCTTGCTTCTATCACCAGTCACATCCACAACTGGGTATTGTTTTTGCTTTGGCTCCATCCCTTCATTCTTTCTGGAGTTATTTCTCCACTGATCTCCAATAGCATATTGGGCACCTAATGACCTGGGGAGTTCCTCTTTCAGTATCCTGTCATTTTGCCTTTTCATATTGTTCGTGGGGTTCTCAAGGCAAGAATACTGAAGTGGCTTGCCATTCCCTTCTCCAGTGGACCACGCTCTGTCAGACCTCTCCACCATGACCCGCCCGTCTTGGGTTGCCCCGCAGGCATGACTTGGTTTCATTGAGTTAGACAAAGCTGTGGTCCTAGTGTGATTAGATTGACTAGTTTTCTGTGACTATGGTTTCAGTGTGTCTGCCCTCTGATGCCCTCTTGCAACACCTACCATCTTACTTGGGTTTCTCTTACCTTGGGCGTGGGATATCTCTTCACGGCTGCTCCAGCAAAGCACAGCCGCTGCTCCTCACCTTGGTCGAGGGGTATCTCCTTACCGCCGCCATTCCTGACCTTCAACATGGGATAGCTCCTCTAGGCCCTCCTGCGCCTGCGCAGCCACCGCTCCTCGGGATGCTCCTCCCAGCCGCCCGCCCTGGCCTTGTAGCAGCACTTTTTTCCATCGCTTTGAGACAAACACATGTCCCTTTATTAGACTTGTTTTACTTGCTCACTGACACGCTGTCCTGGGTTAGGGATGAAGAGAGCTCTGGTCATCACATGGGTGATCTAGAAAGAAATAGAATGACACCACCTTTGTAAAGCCCTTCCTTGAGCTTCGTTTATCTTACAGGAATTTGTTAAGATATCCAAGTGGAATGATGTCAGCTTCTGGTCTATTAAGCAGTCTGTGGAAAAGACACACAGGTAATTCATCTTTTAAAACAGGGAGTGGCCAAAACTCAGAATTTTTGAATGGTAGAGAGCATGATTACATTGTTACAAAGGCCTGACTTGTGCTACCTTAAACTTGCTGAAAAAACCCTAGACTGTTCTGCTGGCTGCACAGCACCGACCCCTCCCACCCAAAGCAGTCTCACTGGGGGAGGAACTGATGTGTCTCGAGGCAGAGTGGGCTGTGTGCTGCTGAAGGTCGAGTCCTCCACCATCTGCTCACCTTCAGCCAAGTGATCCCACCATTCCTGGCTTCAGCTGAGATTAGAATACCTGCCATGCTTTTTCCTTTAAAAAAAAACCCAAAAGACTATGAGTTTCTAGGACACTCATTGTATACTAGAGGTACAAGTTATTAAGTTGCCTGTGTATGCATTATGTCATTTACATATTATTTCCATTTTTACTTTTTCCTGCCCTTATCTCCCATTACCTGGGGGCCAGAACCCTCTTTAAATTCATGAAGAAATTTGAAGCTGTCCTGAGCGAACCCTGCCAGTCATCCCTGGTGGAGGGCGATGAGGAGGAGCAGCCGGACTGTTGGCCAAGGCCAACAGGTGCCACCGCGAGTGAGGAGACCCCCATTCAGAGTCTGAACAGGGCCCTGAGGGAGACCCTGTTAGCCCGGCCAGCAGCCGCACAGGTATTAGCTCGCGAGATAGTGTTTGCTTCTTCCTGAGCTGGTTGGACGGGGTCTATGCTTTCTGTGGGAGATGTGCCCTTAGAGCTAGGTGAGGGAATGCCTTTGAAATCTTCTTCTTTAGGCTAGTGGTGTGGTGTTTGTCTTTCTGACCCTGCTGCCTAGTAAGGCAAAAAGTGTTAATCCTCGTGCTGGAAGCTTAACATGGACCTGTGTACAAAACCGATGTACTTATCTGTGAACAGTTCCCTTACCTGTAAGGGAAGATTTAAAGCATCAGCTTAGGAATAGGGCATGGAAGGTGCCTTTGGGACCCCATGTGATGAGGCTGCTGCACACACCAGGAGTGACTGTGTGTAGTGATGTGCTGCTTTGAAGTGGTTGCCGGTGACCATGGTGTGAAAATGTGTGAACTTCCATCGTGGCCAGTTTCAAGTACCAAGGCTTAAGAACTGACTTACAAAATTCCTGAAAATGGAAACAGTTATGAAGACCTTGAGTGAGCAGGTCTGTGACAGGAGGGTGTCCCTGCTGCAGAGTCACTGGGTGTGGGGGGCACTCGTGAGGGAGTGATGGCTTTTGGCATCATGCTGTGCTTTCCACGCTGGGTCTAGAGAGTCAGCAACGCTATTAGAACTATTTTGATAGTTCAGAAAGCTTAGTAGAAACTGAGCGTCCAGCCATGATATGGCTGCACACAAATGATATAGCTGCCAAATTTATTTTCTTTTGATTGTATTCATCACCTCACCGCTCATAATGCTGATCAGATTTTTTGTTATTGAGTTAAGAATTTCACGATTCCTCAGGAAAAAAAAAGTGGTAAAACTGTGGCCCCGACAGACAAAAGCTTTTCCCTTTGCCTAGTTTCCCTTTTTCTGCTGCCTTCCCTAGTATCTGGATCCTGGTGTTTGAAGTGTCAGGAATTAGAGGGTGATGGGAGACAGTGGCTGGAGTAGGATTTGGCGGTCAGGTTAGCCCTGCCTATGTGTCTGAGAAGCACAGTGGGGCACATTATCTCAGAGGCAGCAGTTACACTGCCCAGCCCTGCCTTCAGCGAGCAGGACGGCCCCTCGTGACAAGCGCAGAAGGCAGCGCTGGGGGCAGTGGGGTCGGGGGCTTCCCTGACAGGGACCTTGCACGCCAGCTCCATACTCTAAGTCCCTGAGGCACATGGCTGTTTTACTTTTGGTGATGTTTTATTTATTCTTATGAGACTTCAGAGACAGGGCAAGGGGAGTGTCCTGTTGCTGAGCCAGGTATGTGGAGGGCATGACATTTAATTCCCCACCCGCGTGGGGGTGTACCATGACTGTTGTACTCTGTGTCACAGGCTGCTGTTCCAGAGCAGTGTCAGGGAGCCCCTCTCCCCTCGGAGGGGGCCCTTCTGCGTCGCTTGCCGAAACTCCTGAAACGCATGAGGAAGATGTGCCTAACGCTCATCCAGGGAAGCCCCCTGCCCCGCCTCGTGGAGGGCCTCGACCAGTTCACCGGTGGGTGCATGCCCAGACTGAGGAGGCTTTCTTTCTGAAGTATCCCCAGTGGCCTAGAAAGGCTGGAATTAATTACCTGTGTCCTAGTAGTGTAGAGCAGGTAATTGAATAAGCAAGTGGGTTACAAACTAGCCAACACCCAGACACAGTCAGCTGAGACCCCACGGATGGTCATCGTGGTTTTCGTCTTGTCCTCCTCTCGTGCAGACCAGAGCAGTGTTAGCCATTCTCTACAGCAGCCTTGTCCACATCAGCTCTTCCTGGTCAGGAACATGAGTGAAGGGTTTCCTAGAGTCTGGATGCCTTCATCACCTCTCAAAATGTTGTCTCTTGAGTTAAAGGAAAAGGAAAGTTCATCCACAGTCCCTTTCTTTTCCCTTTCACTTCAAAGAGCCATAGCAATCTTGTCTCCCTGGTTGTTCTTGCTCTGCAGTGTATCAGCAATGGCTGGGAAAGGGGATCCAGAACTTAATAGACTGTTTGGACCCTTGGCAGCCTTTCACCACTTCGTCCACCTCTACCCAGCCCCAGCGAGTGTGGGGTCACAGTGAAGCTGGTCCTTCTCCAGTAAGGCTGCAGTCTGATCTCAGGAATATATTTATACAGGAGAAAAAAAACTTATTAGCGGGACTTGGCTGGCGGTCCAGTGCTTATGGCTCTGTGCTCCCAATGGAGGGGACCCAGATTCGATGCCTGGTCAGGGAACTAGATCCCACCACTGCAATTAAGACCTGGCACAGCCAGATAAATAACGTAAAAACCAACTTGTTAGAGTAATCGCCTAATATCCATTTTTCAAGATAACCTGCCTGCCTGTGCCTAATGATGGGGATGAATGGCCTACAGATCCCAGCTGCGTCCTTTGGGAGACACACGGCCTCTCCTGCCGGCTGTGCCGGCTGTGTGCAGTGTGTGGGCTCTTACCCGATGGGCTAGACAGCCTGCTAGCCCGTCTGCTCGGGCTGCCTTAGCAAAGTACAGCTGACCCAAAAAGAGCACAGGCGCTGGGGCCATCGCCCCTTCACAAGCTGGGAAATCCAAGTGTCACTTAGAGTCGGTCATCTGTGTCCATGGTTCTGCATCCACGAATTCATTCAACTCGTGCCCATGTAAACACCGAGGTATTTACTATTGAAAAAAAAAAACTCCCATGTAAGTGGACCCACACAGTTCAAACCCATGTTGTTCAAGGGGCAGCTGTGCCATGTCTTGGATGGTTTAAACAATAGAAATTGATTTTCTCACAGTTCTGGAGGCTGAAAGTCCAAGATTAGAGTGTCAGCAGGGTTGGTTTTTCTGAGGCTCTCTCCTCAGCTTGTAGTTGCCTTTTCTGTGTCCCTGTCTCCTCTATCAAGGTTGCCAGCCAGATTAGATTAGAGCCCACCTACAAGGCCTCCTTTTACCTTCATGGGCTCAGAGGCCCCATCTCTAAACACAGTCGTATTCTGAGGTCCTGGGAGGTTAGCACTTCGGCATGGACTTGGCAGGACGTGCAGTCAGCTTATGACACTGCCTGTGGCAGATTGGCAGCACCTTCGTGTTCTCGGTTCCTATGGGTATTCAGGAAGGCAGCACAGTGCTGGAGAAAGAATCTGGGCCTTGGAGTCAGTTCAGCCAGGGTTCAAGTCCTGGCTTCAAGTCTGCTCTGTAGCTGAATGGCCTTTGGAAAATGACTAGACTTTCTGAGCCTCTTAGAGTGGCTACAAAGAAGTTCTGGAGCTGTACAGGTTAGAAGAACGTTTTCAAAGCACACGGTACAGCATAGAAGCTCAATTCATGTTGTAGTTACGGGAAGTTTATTCAAGTGTTTTAAAGTTCCTAGTGTAAATCATGGCACATGATCCATGTTCAATAAGTGTTTTTTGCTTGACTGATTATAAAACCCCTGGATAAAAAGATTAGCTACTTTTATTTGGGTTGTTTGTTGTCAAGATAGATTGTTTCCGATTTTTCTCTTGTCATGCATGTCATCAGTTGTTATTGAGAGTTTACCAATGCTGAGGACTGTTAGATGTAAAGATGAATGACACTTGGTGTTTGTTTCCAAAATGTCCTTGGTCTTGGGTAATCTGAGTATATTAAGAATTCCTGGGGATTTCCATGATTCTCCCTTGTCTTCCCTGCAGGTGAAGTGATCTCCTTTATGAGTGAGCTTCAGAGCCTAAATGTGGACCCCTCCGCAGAGAAGGAGAAGCAGCGGTCGGAAGCCAAGCATATTCTCATGCAGAAGCAGCGAGCTTTAGCAGACCTCTTTAAACACCTGACAAAAACTGGTACAGTTTTCACTGGAAACTCGTGGAGTATACTCATCTGCTTTTAGGAAGAAAAATAACATGGTTGATTTGGGGAAACTTTGTAGAGACAGTTGAGATGGTGCGAAACACAAGGTGGAAAGCAAGGTTTTGAAATGCCATTCGCAGAGTTCCATTTGCACGTATGAAAATCCTATGATGAACCATTTGTGACTCCCAAATAGTTTCACAGTTTTGCAGTGAGGTTTCTCAGAAACCATGTGTTTTATTTTCATCGCCAGTTGTTGTACAGCGCATACCCTTCCAGCATTGCATAGAGAGCAGTGCTTCTCGAAGTAACTCGTATATGAATCTTGCTGAAGTGCAGGAGTGGATTCTGTTTCGCTCAGTGTGGGGCAGGGCCTGAGAGTCCTGGGCGATGCTGTTCCCAGGACATGACTTTGATTAGCGGTGTCATTGCTAATCCATTCTCTTCAGAGTTTCTTTATTTAAAAACATGCTGTTTATTTCCTAGGTTTGTCATATCGCAAAGGTCTTTCCTGGGCCCGTACAAAAAACCCTCAAGAAATGCTCCATCTTCGCCCGTTGGATCTCCAGAGCGCATTGTCTATAGTCAGCAGCACTCAGGAGGCTGATTCTAGGTTAGTGTTTTTAATTATAAATGAAGCACGGCAGCTAAGCTTCCATGGCCTCATTTGCCAGAGTAGGGGTAGCAGTACTTCTGTCCCAGTGTCACCGTTAGGATAACATTTTAAAAAGTGCCGGCTCAGGACTGGCAGGTGGTGAGCGCCTAGTAAGTGTTAATTTTCTTTTTTAAAAAACTTCCCTCTCCTGCCCTTTTAAAAGGTAAGGAACGAATGTAAAACATTGGAAGGTTGGGCTCTGTTGGGAGTCTGGTGGGGCGAGGAAGACAAGGGACCACTTTGAGCGTTTAAAGCAAGTGTTAGTAACTGTTGATTTTCTTCTTTTCATTTCTCTTTCCTCCTCGTATTCATCTCTCCCATTATTTTTTCGGTCTTTGATTTTTCCTGAGGTCTGCTCACTTGATCTGAATGTACAGGTGGGAATCTGTAAGAGAACGGTCACGTTTTTAAGTGTGCCGTGCACGCAAACCTCTTCTAAGGCCTCGTGTTACTGTCACATCCTTTCTGTAGAGGACTGGCGAGTACTTGATTCAGTGGGTCCTCACAGAAGTAAATCTGCTCAGACTCGGTTTCTGGTTGTGGCTGA
Source organism: Budorcas taxicolor (assembly GCF_023091745.1). Lineage (NCBI taxonomy): Eukaryota > Metazoa > Chordata > Mammalia > Artiodactyla > Bovidae > Budorcas > Budorcas taxicolor. The sequence goes on from NC_068918.1 coordinate 52,036,896, forward strand.
ATAGACGAGTCTCTGACTCCTCGGGATCTGGGGTGGAGATAACGGTTTTAATTAATTACATCATGTTGACTTCTCCAGGTTGCTTACAGAAATCTCATCTTCGTGGGAGGGCTGCCAGAAGTACTTCTATCGCTCTCTTGCACGACACGTCAGGCTTATTGCAGTCCTGGCGGCTCCAGCCAAGGTAGGATGATAGAGCCTTGGGATTGCAGGACCTGGGGACTCCTGTTCATCCAGGACAGCATTCTCAGACCTGGTCACATGATCACAGCCCATCACTGGAGGTGACTGAGCTCTCTGCAGTTATCAGCCTGAGAATGTAATGTAATCAATGTAATTTTGTGCTTAACCAGAAAGCATTTGATAACAAGTTCTGTTACTCACCGTTTGCTAGCAGGTCCAAATCCTTAAGAAAAATTATGGAAGAAAAACTTCAAATTGAGAATGCTACCCTCAGATTCCCACCGCCCCCCCAACCCCCCCAGTAAATTGAGAAAAGATCACTGATACCCAGTTTTGGTGTTAAAACTAGTTCCTGCTCATGGAACATTCGAGGTCTGTGGAAGCATACTTGGAGAAGCCCTGCTCCCAGAGGTGGACGGATGTGTGGCCTCTAGAGGGCAGCGCACCCAGCTTGCCCCCTGCAGGGCTCCTCCAGGAGTGCAGGACCAGTGGCATCTACACCATGCTGCCCCTCAGCACACTCTCCTCTCTCCCTGCCAGGAGGTGGGCGCTGGCCACGTGGAGCGGTGTAAAGGGTTCTCGGCGCATCTGATGAAGGTGCTCATCCGACAGCGGCGCTCCCTGACTGCGCTGACCGAACAGTGGATCCTCCTCAGGTATTGCTGACTGGCTGTGTTTCTCGGAATGAATCAGGGAGAATTGTGTGCGGCTCACAGTTGCTGCAAGAGCTGCTCCCAGTTGTAATGTGAGGTCTGAGGCCCGAAGACGCAGATGGGGTTGCCTTGGCTCGGCCCCTTACTTTTGATGGTAACACTTCTGCCCCCTGGTGTTGGCAGCACCTCCAGGGGATGAGTTGAAGGCCGAGTCAGACGGAAAAAATGGTCACAGCTGAACCACACCTGGGTCTGGAGTGAGGGAGTTCGTGGTTGGCAGTCCATGTGGGCTGAGGAACAGGGTTGCATTCATGGCATTGGGGCATCCCAGTCTCGGCGCAGATCCGATGTGAGTCGACTTGAGTTTGTTAGGCTGTTTGGATCACAGAGTTGCAGTTTGCTGAACTATACACAGATGCTCCCCAACGGAAATAAATATTTAAAAAGATGAGGACGGCTAGGAAGCCTGTCATCACCTGCTGAGTGGATCCTTGGCTGAGAGATCGTATTCTAGACTGTAGTCACTTCAGCTATTTTGTCTCTGCTCACAAGAGTTTATATAGCAAAGTATACTACATTTACTAGATTTTTTATTTTAGAAAATAGTGGCTGAAGTCACTGCGGTGCTGTGACTGTGTTGGGTATGAGAGGCCTGTCAGTGGCAGACGATAAGCAGTGAGTTCCCATTCTGCTACTCTGAAGGATGTGTTTAAACACCAAAGGCTGTGTTTAGGTACTTTGGAAGGCATATGATCAGACCTTTTACTCCTCTGGGGGAGCCTCTCTTCTTGATTGTGTAGAAGAGCCCATACTTCATCCAGAAATCAATGAATTTACTGTTAACAAACGCCTCGGTGACACAGTTGAAGGTGCCATGTGTTTTTCCCCTGGGTTTGTTTCTCTGCGCAGGAACCTCCTCAGTTGTGTGCAAGAGATGGACGGCAGGCTGACGGGGCCGCCCGCCTACCCTGTGGCCTTCCCTCCTCAGGACGGGGTGCAGCAGTGGACGGAGAGGCTGCAGCACCTGGCTATGCAGACCCAGGTCCTGCTGGAGCAGCTCTCCTGGCTCCTCCAGTGCTGCCCTGCTGCTGGGCCTGCTCCCGGACACGCCCCCAGACACGCCCCCTACCTGGAAAACCCGGAGCACCTCCAGGGGCTGCTTTCTGGAGCAGCGCTAGACCTGATCCCGTCAGACCTGACCTTCCCGTCCCCAGCTCCAGAAACGCAGCTGCCCTCTGGTTGCCTGATGCGGAAACAGGACCCACGTTGGCAGCAGTCAACTGTGAGATTAACAGAGATGCTGAAAACCGTTAAAACCGTGAAAGCTGATGTCGACAGAATTAGGCAGCAATCTTGCGAGTCTCTCTTTCATTCTTGGTGAGTGTGCCTGTGTCTCTGTTTTGCCTCTGTTTGGGCTCATGGTCACAGTTTAGTGAGGGAAGGGAAGGGTCGTGCTTTGGTCCTCAGTTTTCTGGTGACCTGCATAGTGCTTTGTGGTATATGTCCAGCTGTAAGTCTCTAGATGCTCTGAGTTTTAGTGGTTGGAGGGAGGGAAGGGTGAGTGTGGATGTGTGGTAGCGCCTTGCTTTCAACATTGTTGCATTTTTGTTGTTGCAGGAAAGATTTTGAAGTTTGCTCTTCTGGGCTGAGTTGCCTATCCCAGGTGTCAGCTCATTTGCAAGGCCTAGAGTCCTTGTTCATTCTTCCAGGGGTTGAGGGTGAGCAAACAGACCCACAAATGGCTTTAGTTGAGAGCATGAAATATGTAAGAAGAGAGATCAATAAAGCCACAGATGACTTCACTACCTGGAAGACACATCTGCTCACCCCAGGCAGCCAAGAAGGTGAGGACTGCTTTTCAGTAACGGAGTAAAAGCCCAGTGTAGGAATGCTCTTATAGATTTAGGTCCACATTGTCCTAAAGAAACGTTTTGTTCTAGATGTATCTGTTCAGGGTTCTAAGGCCAGGAAGTGTGGTTGGAGCCCATAGCTCTTTTATATATATATATTTATCTTTGGTTGTGTTGGGTCTTCGATCTGCACAGGCTTTTCTCTAGTTGCAGTGAGTGGGCGCTACTCTTTGTTGCGACGTGTGGGCTTCTCACTGTGGTGACTTCTCTTGATGGGAGCGCATGCTCTAGGGCGGGCAGACTTCAGTAGCTGTGGCACGTGGGCTCAGTAGTTGGGGCTAGGCTCTAGAGCACAGGCTGAATAGTTCTGGAGCATGGACTTAGTTGCTCCATAGCATGTGGGATCTTCCTGGACCAGGGATTGAACCCGTGTCTCCTGCATTGGCAGGCAGACTCTTTGCCACTGAGCCACCCAGGAAGCCCGAGCACATATCTCTTAACTTTTGTTTGAGCACCTTGCCTCTGGGTTGCCATCACATTACTTACTTTATAGCACATGAGTAGGGAGAGAGCACAGGCTCACTGGCTATTCCAGAAAGTTCTCTTTTCGACTGGAAAGCTGACAGTTCCTATTTGGATTAAGTTGGTGTTTATATGCTCCATCTTAACTGTTTTCACATTTTTGGCATTCTTTCAGCAAAATTGTTTTAATACAAGGAAATAACCTTGTAGGTTTATCTACGCCAGGGATGTGTCTCATTCTTTATACCCAGCACAGCTTGACAGTGACTCAGCCTAAGCAGGTGCTTAGGTGGTGGCTGTTTGTTAAAATGACAAATGAGGATTGTTAGTAATTTCCAGAGGCACTGAAACTAATGATTGAGTTTTAAAAATTTGTTCTGCACCATGTTATTTTACTAGGAAACCAAATGCTGGATGAAGGGTTTGTAGAGGATTTTTCGGAGCAAATGGAAACCGCCATCCAGGCCATCCTTTGTGCCATTCAGAATTTAGCAGAAAGAAACAGTAAAAAAACAGAGGAGAGCACTGACCAGGCAAGACCCCAAGAAGAAGATGGTATGTCTATAACCAGCAAAATACTAGTTTCTTACTTGATTTTTTCATTTGATCTGTTTTAAATATCTAAGGACAGATGTTGGAATAAATTATTGGATGAATGGAGAGGAGAGTTTATTCTGTTATTCACCATGTTGTTCTTTTCTGTGAATGAAAGAGACTGCAGGCCTTGAGAGCCTGCAGTTAGGACACCTCACAAAACTCCTGGAGGAGGACTTTTGGGCCGACGTGAGCACATTGCGTGTGCAGAGAATCATTTCCGCTGTCTCTGAGCTGGTGGAGAGGCTGAAATCATCTGGCGAGGATGGTACAGCAGCCAAGCACACGGTAACCAGCGGATCCTTACAAGCTTCTCACTGTCCACATGGGCTGAGCAGAAGCAGACGGGGTTTCACCTCACTCCACATAGTCTTCCCAAAGCAGGCCTACTTGGCAGAATCATTAAGAATTTGATCTCTTTGTGCATGTAGACCTCACTGACAAACTCTGGAAAACTTAGAGCTTGCTTGCTAAGGATTACAATTGTAAGTGGAAAAATGATGGCAGTCTAGAGTACCTAGGATTGACGTACCTAGAATTCTTTCATATCTTAATCACATACTCCTGGGTGTTTGATGTTAATGGTGGATGTTACTGCCATAACTAAGGATTACTGGCCATATCATGCAACCCCCTTTCCCTTCCGTAAGCCAGGAGAGGATGACATTGTCATCTCCTTAAGTCCAGAGAAACAACTTACTTTATAGGACTTGTGTGTTATTCTGTTCCATTGCTTCCAGTGCGAACTTTGAATCCCAGCAGAATTTGTTGATAAACATACTTTTTAAAAAGATAAACAACCTTGTTAACTAAATGTTAACAAGAGACTTAAGTCACTAAGAATTTGAAGTGTAGTGTTGTGAGAGTTTGTGTGAACGAGGAGGAAATCCCAGTGAGCACGGGTGGTGTACCTGTGTGTAATTAAAATGTGCCATTAGTGACATTTAATACACTCAGTGTTGTGCAGCCACCGTCACTACCTGGTTACCCCAGAGGAGACCTGGTGTGAGCAGGCCTTTCGATCTGTTTTGCCCCCAGTTCTTCACCCAGTCCTGCCGCTTGTTGGTGCGCCTGGTGCCCATGCTGTCCAGGTACTCTGACCTCGTCCTCTTCTTCCTGACCATGTCTTTGGCGACTCACCGTAGCACTGCAAAGCTGCTCTCTGTGCTTGCCCAGATCTTCACGGAGCTTGCCCAAAAGGTAAGGACTGTTTACATAGAGCAGCAGGTACCCAAATATTCCATACCCATCAGTGTTTGGTTTGATGGGCTTTTATTCTGGACCTTCACAAATAGCAGGAGGTGATTTGCCCTCCCTGTGAATTTCTTATGGCTTTGTTTATTCCCCTTTTACTAAGCTTGTTTCTACTAAAGTCTTGGTTTAGTTTCTACTAAAATCAGGTCTCTAGTTTCTACTAGAATCAGGTCCCTCACGGGGGCAGTTCCCTAGACTACAGAGTCCATCTAAAGGCTATTGCTTTCTGTTCATACTCTTCTCTCTCTGTCTCCAATTTGAAGTCTTCTGATAACTCTGAGCTAGACCCGTAGGATAAATGAATCCTTAATGCTGTTAAGCCCTGGTGGCTCAGAGGGTAAAGAGTCTGCCTGCAATGTGGGAGATCTGAGTTTGATCTCTAGGTCAGGAAGATCCCCTGGAGAAGAAAATGGCAACCCACTCCAGTATTCTTGCCTGGAAAATCCCATGGACGGAAGAGCCTGTCAGGCTACAGTCCATAGGGTTGCAAAGAGTCAGACACAACTGAGCAACTTCACTTTAATGCTATTAAGTTGTAAGTTATTTATACTTATTCATGAAATGGTAATGGGGTTCTTAAGGTTAAGAGAGGTAGGCATCTTTAATAGGGAAGTCATTCCTTCATTCAGCCATGATCCCAGTGCTGTGAAAAGCATTGATACTGTAGAGACTGCAGACCCTACCCTTGGAATTCAGGAGCAGCAGACAGATCTAACAGACTCGGCATGGCATGGCAAGGCCAGTCACAGGGCTGTCTGGTTCCGAGATTCAGAGTGAGTGAGTCACTTAGCCTCAGTTTGCTCATTTGTAAAATGGGACTTGCATTTTTATGAGAACCACCTTCAACTAAATATATAGTTTTTTGTTTCTTTTTTTTTTCTTTTAATGTCCCTAGTATTTTAAGATCTTTCCTGAATCTAAATATGGTACAGGTGAGATGCACTTAAAGAAGATAGGAATTTACAAACTGAAGGTGAGGTCTAGGCTTCTTGTAAACAGTCACAAGCTCTTAGTTTTGAGCATCTAAAATACTATAAAGGGATTAAAAAAAAATGGGGAGGCAAGCCCTTGTCTCTAGAGGATAAGTGTGTGCCTTTATTGAGATCTGCCCCCTCTCTCTGATGGGCACTGAGCCAATCTCACATCCCATCACTTCTGGAGGGAACACTGCGTGCAGAAGACGGGCAGGACAGTGTGTTGAGGGTGCCCCCAGACTTGGGTCAGCTATGATTGTCCACTTGCACCATCGCTGTTGTCTGACAGGCTCTAGAATGACTGGCCTGTCAGACCTGTGTGTGTTTACGGACGGGGCTGTGGTGGGTAGAAATGGTTCTGATAAAAGCAGAGTGCTGCGAGCTTAGTGTCTGTCTCAGCTGCAGCAGTAATGTGCCCTGCGGAAGGACGTCTAAATCTCCCTCCTTTTATGACTTACTCTGCATGCATCTAAATATATTTCTTTAAAATAGTGTGAAAATGTTAGGTGCTCAGTCTGGTCTGACGCTATGTGATCCCATGGACTAGCCCACCAGGCTCCTCCTTCCATAGGATCCTCCAGGCATGAATACTGGATTACGTAGCCATTTACCTCACTATTTTAACCAAAATGTATTTTCCAGTCACCTTTCTAAGAATACATGTCCTGAAAGTGAGTTTGCCTTTCCCTTAATTTTTTAAGTCTCTGTACTGTATTCCTGTTCTCTCTGAGGAGTGCTGAGGGAACTTGAAAATAGATGAGATACAGTGCTAAGAAAATAGATCTAGGCTGTGATGAAAGTGCTTAAGCCATGGAGAGCTGTTTCTGAGTAACTCAGTCAGCCAGTGTTTGCTGGTTCTGGATCTTGGTCTTGTTGTCAGCGTATTCTTAGTACCTTCTCATCCTCAGATTGACAAATATCTTGATAGCATATACTCTTCTCTGGTAGAATTTCTGATGGAGAGCCTTTATTTTCTTCTGTTTCTTTTTCTAGTCCATTTCATCCCACACACTAGTATTTGATACTTATTTTTAGGCTCTCTTCTGACATGACATACAGTTTTGTTAACTCTTTACAAATGTTGCTCTGTCTCTAGACCCCATGCCATAAGGGTTGCCAAGTGCCTTGGCAGCAGACGCCCCAGGCTGAGAGTGACAGGTTACCTCAAGGGTGGGGGTGCTTTTTTTAAAAAATTTTTTTGCGTTATAATTACTTCCCAGTGGTAAAGAACTAGTGGTTCTTTAAAATGCTAGTGGTAAAGAACCTGCCTGCCATTGCAGGTAGATGTAAGAGGCTCAGGTTCGATCCCTGGATTGGGAAGATCCCCTGGAGGAGGGCATAGCAACCTACTCCAGTATTCTTGCCTGGAGGATCCCATGGACAGAGGAGCCTGGTGGCTGTGGTCCTTAGGGTTGCAAAGAGTCAGACAAGACTGAAGAAACTTAGCCACACACACACACGCACGCACTGTGACTTGATTTGAGGACCATCACACAAAATTTTCCTCAATGAAAGAAGATGAAATCTCTCACAGCATCTGTTTTCAAGCTGCTGTACCTCAAGGGTTCTTCTCTTCTCTCTTTCCTCTCTGGCTTACTAATTTGGGAAGTAGAAAAAGAAGGACAAAACCCTTTTGGGATTTAGACACTGAGAGGGTTTACTCTCCCTCCCCACCCCTGGTGATTTGCTTCTTAAATACCATCCTTAGTATATACCTCATTCAAATTTTTCTATTAGCGGAATGACAGATTACTACATACCCGAGGCTTTCACAGTCAAAACCTCGTATATTAAATCTGATGTCAAGCTTTGAAACTGCATAATAACTTACCACCAAGGAAGAAAAGAATGTCAAAAAGTCTCCTGTCCTTCCATCAGATATAAAATACTGAGCTAGATAGGAATTTATCATTTATGTAGAGTATTTTTTCCTGTAGCAGGACTGGGAATCACTTCTTTATTGCATTTGTATTTAACGTTCACTCTGTTTTTCAAGGGATTTTGCCTGCCCAAAGAGTTTATGGAAGATTCAGCGGGAGAAGGGGCGACTGAATTCCATGACTACGAGGGAGGAGGGATTGGAGAAGGCGAGGGCATGAAGGATGTGAGTGATCAGATAGAAAATGAAGAACAGGTATGTTTTTATGGCCATGAAATATGTAGATTGGATGCAGAAGCACACACTCCTTTTCCAGTATTTACATTACACATATAAATGTTTTTGCTATTAGGTTAATGGTTTTCAGACTGATTTAGGTACCTTAAGAATACTGGAGTTTAGGGAGTGGCTGTAAATTAAAAGCTTGAAGACAATAGAAAGGATATTTTGTAGCTCAGTCATTGGTTGTACCTACAATTTAGGAAGGAAATAGTTTTAAAATTTTTTATTTTAAATGGGAACATTTTTGCTGATTTTCTAGAGAACACTTTTGGTAGTGGTTCATTTAAGGACAAAAAGTTTGGCTATTTTAAGTAATGATTATATTAAACAATAGTGCTAGTGTTTGTTATTAATAGGTTTTATTGTTTTATGTCTTTGACATGTTCAGATTTTAAATATCTATATCCTTTTTTAGTTGGAATCAAGAATGCTTTTGAAATATTTAGATGCTTTGGACTAAGATTCTTATATTACTTTTTAAAATTCCAATCTGATTTAGATTTTTTTTTAAATTTACTTTTAGTCATTTAGTCATTAATCAACTGTGACTTGAAGAAAGAACAGGTAGTGGAATTTCATTTTATCATCTGTATTCTAAATGTAAATTAGTCCACAAATTTCTATTTAAGGTATGGTCATACCTATTAAAAATAGAGGAACAAACCAATCCAGACTTCCTCTCTTCCTTTGAAGGGAAAATTGGAAAGATTAAAAAAAAAATAATAATAATAATGCTCGCATTTATGTGGTAGAGCTTTAATGTACAGTGTGTGTGTGTGTGTGTGTGTGTGTGTGTGTATTGGCCTTTCTGTATTTCTCAAATTTAACTTAATTAGCACCCAGTACTTTGTTAATGAGGAAAAAAAAAAAAGTAAAAGAAACCTAATAGAAAAGTACAAATCCACTGCAAAAAAACATTATTAAGTGGGATAGAAAAACTTTCAGAAGAATTTGGCAGAGTCTAATAAATTATAAACTCTTTGTGTTCTAGGAATTCCATGTTTCCTCACAGAAATCTCATAAGGCACCAAGATAAATATGTGTACAAGGGAGTGTGTTTAAATAAAAATGTTTATTACAGCATTATTTACACTGGTGAAAATTGTGAAAGAACCCATGTATTCATCAGGAAGGAATTATTTTTAAGTGATACTATTTATGCAGAGCAATACTATAAATAAACATAATGAGATAAATTTTTAAGTATCAACATGGAAATATATCTAGGACATATTTTTTAACTTTGAAAAAACAGACTGCACAACAGTTTGTAAAGAATGATCCCTTTCTTGTTTAAAAAAATGCTGGAGGCAGGTATTGATATATACTGTATATATTATATTTCTAAGTGCCTATTAGTGTACTTATAGATAAAACAACATGCCAGAACATCACCAGTGGTAATTTCTTTGGGAATTTTGGAGGATGGGGGTGCCAGGGAAACATATTCTTTCTGTTTGGCTTAGAAATTTTTATATGAGATTATATTACTTTTGTATCTTAAAAAGGACTCTTAAAATTCAACCATAATGGAAGAGATAGCAATCTGAATCTTTTGCCCAAGATAAAATATAGATTGTTTAGGAATATGTAGTGTAAGGAAAAGTGAAGAAAATTGCATTTACTGGGGGAGGGATAAATTAGGAGTTTGGGATTAGCAGATACACACTACTATATATAAAACAGATAAGCAGCAAGGACCTACTGTATAATACAGGTAACTGTATTCAATACCTTGTAATAACTTATAACAGAAAATGATCTGAAGAAGTGTGAGTGTATCTGAATCACTTTGCTATACATATGAACCTAACATAACATTGTAAATCAACTGTACTTCAAATAAAAAGATAAAAAGAAAGTAGTAGAGGGGAAAATTTACATCACAGTTGGGTAATGTCTATGAGAGATCAAAGTGACAAGATAGATATTAAATTTATATGCAGTACAGTAAGTGAATTTTTTTTATCCTACATACAGAATATATAGACTTTTAAAATATGTCTGGATTTTTAAAAATGTTCACATGAAGGAAACCTCAATAAAAGTCTATATTCTCTAACAACAAATGCAAAATAACTAGAAATTAGTTAACAGAAATATTAAAGCAAGTCACAAATCATGTGCATTTTCTCTGTTGGTTCTTTTTTCTCTCCTCAGAGAAAATTTTATACCATTGACCTTGGCATTTATATATTTATATTCTATTTAGAACTGAATAAGCATTAGTTCATTTATGTTATTTAATGCTTTTTTATTTAGGTAGAAGATACATTTCAGAAGGGTCAAGAAAAGGGTAAAGAAGATCCTGACTCAAAATCAGACATTAAGGGCGAGGATAATGCCATTGAGATGTCAGAAGACTTTGATGGGAAAATGCATGATGGGGAGCTGGAAGAACAAGGTTTGAGATTATCTGCCACTTCATTCTTGCTTTTGAAAAGTGGCTATTTTCTCCAGGAAACCACGTGTTCCCAATAAGTAGCCTAGTATATACTCTTGGAGCAAGTTGGTTACTCTGCGTGACTGCGGAGGAAGCATCAGCATATGCTGTATGTATGCCGGTGTGTCAGGAGTCTCTAGTTCCTTGTGGAGGGTCTGCTCTGAGTAAACTGAGACGCTGGCTCTGATATTCCGGCTGCTCCACGTGCCAGATGAGTGACCTGTGGTGTCCTCTAGGGAGAGCGAGGAGATGCACCCTCACTGAGCTTGGCTCTCAGCTCAAGTTGAATTGCTCTAGAGAGGTTTTTTCTTTTTTTTTAATATATATGTATTTTTTCTAATTGCAAAATCAGTAGACATTTGTTGTAGATGATTTGGAATGGAAACGCAGAAACCAAATCAATACCATTGTACCTGTCACCCTATTCACACACACAGACACACAACACACACACACACACAGACACACACAGACACACACACACCGTGAATGGTTCTATAGTCTGCTTTTTTCATTTAACTTACGAGTATTACATGTCATTGAAAATTACTTGATAATGATTTCTTACAGCACAGTATCATCTGTGATGTTATTACCATAATTCAACTGTTGCCCTAAATTTCTATCCAAAGCTTAATTTGAAATACAGTGTGTTATTTTAAGTGAACACCTTACAGAAATGATAGCTAACCTCAGAGTAGAAGAAGGTATATGCATGGCTAAGTAAGTACAAGAGTATGACCTTTGTCAAAGCAGACCTTGATCAAAGACAAAGGAAAGAAAAGTCTGGTTATTTGATCGAGACACATGATTTGAGATGTTAGAATCATCAGCAGAGAATAGGTTGGCGATGGGGAGGAACCTTGGAGACATTGTAGACCACCCTTGATCATTTCCCAGGTAAGAAACCAAAACCCAGTGAGGTTGCTGGGACCCTTAATGAACTCTCCCAGCACCAGAATGAGACATCCTGGCAGCTGTTCTACCACCCTCCTTACAGTCCTCTACCATCACACATCCCAGACCCCCTTTCTTCTCCAGTGTGCAGACACAGTAGGAGTGCTTCAGGACACCTAAAAGCATCTGCCTGTAGGGGCTTCTGTAGAACTGCAGCACATCCCAAGTAGGATCTTGGCCGGGTCCCTGCCTCTCCCACACACACAGGAACAGTTTAGTCTGGGGATCTGCCGAACTGAGCTGAGTGCCTTCCCTTTCAGAAGAGGATGATGAAAAATCAGATAGCGAGACTGGAGACCTAGATAAACAGATGGGCGATCTGAATGGTGAGGAAGCTGACAAACTAGATGAGAGGCTTTGGGGTGATGATGACGATGAAGAAGATGAGGAGGAAGACAGTAAGACTGAAGAAACAGGACCAGGAATGGACGAGGTAAGCAGAAGATTCCCCCATCACTTTGTCCCCACGATGAGAGGGGGCAGTCTTCCTACCCACTGCCACTCCCTGTCGTTCGTTGCTCGCTCTTTGCTGTGCTGTCTTGGTTTTTCTTCCGTCTCTATTTTTCTGTTTTTTCCTGCTGTCTAGATTTTTTTATTATATTCAGGGCTCAAAGAGTAGCCTGACCTGAGGCATCCCTTGTGTTATGGAGGAGGGAAATTGGAGCATTGTTATAGATGCTATATCTGATTCTGCCAGTTGTCACTGCACTTCCCCAGCCCTGAGCTTAGGGGACCCCCAGGGCGGGGTGTGATGCATCCCACAGCTCAAACACCCCTCCCCACCCTGCTGTTCACATGCCTGCTGTCACTGCTGCCACCTGGGCTGTCCTGCCCGTTCCCTCCAGGATGTGCCCCATCAACTGGATGGTTCCATGGGATTGGCCCAGCACATGTCTGGGAGCTGCGTTAGATAGTAAAGTGAAAGCAGTGTTTTAGATTGAGAGTAATGATGTTGTGTTTTTTCTTCCTCTGATATTTAGGAAGATTCTGAACTTGTTGCTAAAGATGACAACTTAGATGCTGGCAAGTCAAACAGAGAGAAAACCCAGCAAGATAAGAAGGAAGAAAAGGAAGAAGCAGAAGCTGATGATGATGGACGAGGCCAAGACAAAATTAATGAACAAATAGATGAGGTAATGAGGATTCAGAACCCACCTGCTCTTCTCACTCAAGGCCAGGGCCACTGCAACGCACAGCTCCCAGGGTGTCTCAGGATGTATTTTTTCCTACTTATCATTTGTTTTCCCACTGCCTCATAAAGGAATGTGTCATAGAGCCACTTAACTGAACATAAAATATCTAACCACTGGTTACCAATGAGATGAGCTTTGTGCTGTTGGGACTCATGTTATAGTTTAGAAACTAAAACCCACAGTCCTTTTGTATGTTTCTTCTGTAAACTACCATGTCCTCTTTGCGATAGGTAACACAGCACCTCCTATCTATGGAGAATGTGCACAAAAAGTGAAACCTGACATTCCGACATGAAAACTGTAAAAATATTGGTAAAATTCTAATGTGTACTGGTAATTTTAGAGCAGAGACATTGTATTCTGTCAGCATAAGGACAGTCGACCCTTGAACAGTCGGGGCACTGGGGGCACTGACCACCTGCAAGGCTGGAAATCTCTGTGTGACTTTATAGTTGGCCCTCTGCGCCCGTGGATCTTCAGCCTCAGGTCCTTAAGAGCCACAAGTCTGTGTGGTACCACAGCACACATTTATTGAAAAAAAATCCACATAAGTGGTCTGTATAAGTGGACCTGCACCATTCAAACCTGTGTTGTTCAAGAGTCAGCTGTGTTTAGAGCTAATTATGTGTGAATGCTATTCCTTTTAAAAGTTTACTTTTATTTTTCCTGATCTCTCTGTTGCCCAAAGAGGGAATATGATGAGAATGAGGTGGATCCTTACCATGGCAACAAGGAAAAGCTGCCCGAACCTGAGGCCTTGGACCTTCCAGATGACTTGAACTTAGACAGTGAAGACAAGGATGGTGATGGGGACACTGACCGTGAAGATGAAGAAGGTGTGTCTTTTAAAACATAAAGGGCCTGTTGAAAGTCTCTGAAAATGAGCAATAACCGATTCCTTTTCAGGCCAGCGTCATGGCCAGCTCATTATCGTCTCTGATTCATGTAATTCCAGCTTGGCAAGATGGCTTGCTTTTTCTTTGTTGTGTTTCTCCTCCAAGTAGACCTGACGCTTGTAGCCAGCAGGGCTTCGTCACGCCAGTCACCTGTCCCGTATCTCACTTCTCTGTGTCCGGGTGGTGCGGTCACACGCGGCTCTGCCTCCCTCAGGGTTCACCGTGAGCCCCTCTCGTGGGCTGATGTAAACTCTGTGCAGTCCAGGTAGTCAGGCCTCTTGCAGAGCCCCGTTACTAGCTTTCTGGTGAAAGTTTTGTTTGTTTTTAATTAATTATTTTTGACTGTACCACGCAGCTTGCTGGATCTTCGTTCCCTGGCCAGGAATTGAACCTGGGCAGCTGCAGTGAAAGCGCCAATCCTAACCACTGGACTGCCAGGGAATTGCCTCCTAGGAAAGTTATTGATTGTTGTGCTTATATTGTGTGTTTAGGCTGAAATGTGAAATCATAATGGGAAGTGAAGTTGAATAATCCCAAGGGAACTCACTTGGCACAACAGCAACCCAGCACTTCTGCCACCCACTGTGCCCTCTGAGTGTGGCTCCCCTAGGGAGTGCCTCTTGGTGTCAGGAGGTGGTGTAGGTGATGCCGCTGTGATGGAGGGAGGCCCTGTCAGGATGGGCAACCAGACAGGAAGGCAGCGACAGCCTCACTCAGCTTCTTAGTGAGGCAGTTACATATTTAGAAAGCTATGAAAAACACCATATTAGAACAAAAAGAGCAAATTACAAAGGAATAAATGAGAGGTACTATTTATGTGAAAATTTGCTAAAAGAATGTATGAAAACACAGAAATAATTTACGGTAACTTCAGGTTATGAGCTCCGAGGAAGTAGGAAGAGCAGAGACATTCAGAACCCTGACAGTTGTGTCCAGAACTATTTTATTCCTTAAATACAAGTGACAGATGTGATACACTTGTGGCAAGATATTAATATCTCTTAAATCTAGGAGGGAGTATATGGCGCTCATAAATGTGAAATGCCTTTTTCACATTTAAGGTATTTGATATCCTGTGCTTAGAACATTCTTTGCCCAGTGAATCTCTAGTTCTCCTTTTTAAGCATAGTATAAGCTGTTGCTTCTATGGCACTTTTCATTACCTTATAATACTAGAAGCTTATTTCAACCTTAAATTCAACAGTCAAGCAAGCATAAAATTAAAGTTCACTGAGAATCTAATAAGCTATTTTGCCCTAGAAAAATATCCAGACTCATTTTAAGCTACTATGTATGTAAACTAAGAAGCAATTACTGTGAAAAAGTTATCTTTATACAGTTCTTTCCATTTACAGTTACTGCAAAATACTGGCTATGTTCCCTGTGTTATACAATACATCCTTGAGCCTATCTTACATCACCAGTCTGTACCTAACACCTGTTCCTATGTTACCCCTCCCCTCCACACAGCGATAACCACTAGTTTTTTCTGAAGGAGCAATTATTTTAAAGAATTATTTACTAACAAAGTAGTTGATTTCTGAAATATCCAAATTACAGAAAAGCTGTTTTAAACAAAACTTTTTCAAATAGGGTTGTTCCCATTTGAATATATGTTGTATTTTCTGTGTATGGTAAGGAATGATGTCCATCAGTTATTTGTAATGATAATTGAAAATTAGACTAGCATTTCCTGTCTGTTCTAAAATATCCCTATTGTTGTGGTGGCTTTTTGGATTTTTAATGGATATCCAAACAGTCGTATGCAATACACAAGTATAGTGAAGAGCAGATGTAACTAAATTCTTCTGTGAAGGGTTGGTCAGATAATAAACAGATCAGTCTTTGCCAGTCATAAGCTGCAACAGAGTCGCAAATCCTCAGTTCCGCTCCTGTAGTGTGAAGTCAGCCATAGGTAGTACAAAATGGATGGAGTGTATTGTTCACGTCGGTGAACAATTGGATGCAGTGGCGTTCCAGTGTAACTACTTGCAGAAATATGTAGATGGCCAGATTTGGCCCATGGACCATAGTTTGCCAACTTCTGGTTTGAGAATAATAAAAAGATGCTTGTGTGACTATATCTCATCTTAAGAAATCACACTGTTTAGTTTTTAAATTCTGCATTTTTTTTTTTTTGTTTAATCTGTCCAGAAGAGAATCCTTTGGAAATTAAAGAACAACCAAAGGATACTGAAGAAGCAAGTCATGATGCTGAGAACATAAATGAAGAGACTGAGGCTGATCAGGATGAAGGTCAGGGTCAACCCCAGCCTGAGGGAGGCCACAGTGAAGATGACAAGGGGGAGGAGGGCGAGGAAGAGATGGATACCGGAGCTGACGACGGAGACCAGGGTGCTGCCGAGCACCCTGAAGAGGACGCGGAGGAGGCTCCACTGTCGGAGGACAAGGACAAAGACACCAGTGAGGAAAGTGCGGAAAAGGACACACCTGTTGACCAAGGTCTCCAGCCTCAGGTATCACGGCGGATCTGCCTTGTCCTCTGTTAAAAGTAACAATGATGAGAAAAGAGTACCATCTTCTCGCTAGACTCTGTCTTAGGATACTTTCCCATGAGCAGGTCACAGCGCCAAGCAGTTTTCGGTTTGTGGCTTATCCCCTGCCTGCAGGCTCCTCTCGGTGAGGAGGGGGGCCCCCACTTCATCTTCTCCCCTCAGAGCATTTAATGCTATTTGATTTCCTTGCAGACGCAGGAAAAAGAAGAAGGGGAGAACTCTGACATGGAGGAGCCGGTGCCAGAGTCCACGGAGAGGAAGGAGCACGAGTCCTGTGGGCAGACGGGCTTGGAGAGCGTGCAGAGCGAGCGGGCCGTGGAGCTGGCTGGGGCCGCGCCCGAGAAGGAGCAGGGCAGGGAGGTGAGGGCCTCGTCTCCACCAGCCGCCTCTTGGGAGGGCCTCCTCTCCCTGTGTGAAACCGTGTTCTGTTCAGCAGTAGTGATGGCTGTGTAACGTTTTTTTGTTGTTGACATCTAAAACTCCAGCTCCCATTCTTTAAGAAAATGGTCGTACACCTGTATTTATATGGAACAAACCCCAGAATATTTTTACACACTATATTTAAGTGATGTGCTTAATGAAAAAAAATTACTACAGTGTAGTTCTCTGTGGGAGAATCAGGTTCAAATTCTGTTTTCGAAGCTCCTAAGCAAAGAAGGGTTGACTTGAGGTTTCATGCAGTGATATGGGTCTAACAGTGCATCCTTTTCCCTTACTGTTCACCAGGCTGCCAAACATTTTAATTTAAAAAGCAAAACACTTCATTCCTTGATGTGGGGTGATGTGTCTTTTGTAGCCACAGTTGGGGCACAGGTATTCTGGAGGGAGTCCTGGAAGTCAGGGGGCCTGCTGCTCAGTGGTGTCTCTAGACCACTCCCTTGGTCTCCCTGAACCCCCATTTTCTCAGCAGTAATTACAACCATTTATACCTCTCTTACCCTTCCAACCCATTTACTCAGCACCAGTTCTTGAGCTGCTGAGCATTTCATTACTCTGGTAGATCTTCACGGTGGCCCTATAAAATAAATATTATTGTTCTTTCTATGTTCTCCATTTTGTATCTGAGTTAAATAAGCCCCCATAAAGTTAAATGACAGTCTCAAGGGTACCCAGCTGGTTGATGATGAAGCCTCGTTTCTGATCGAGATCTGTCCTGCTTTCAGAGTAAGCCATTACCTCCTATAGACAACAAAGTCCCCCAAGAGGGTAACAGACAGGTCTAGGTACTTCTGTTTCTGCCCACAGGTCAGGCGTTAGTGATGGGTGAGCTCCAGAGCAGACAGGCAGGTGTGGTCACAGTCATCCCCTGGGCTCCCAAAGGGATTGATTCCAAGACCCCCACGGATACCCAAATCCATGGGCCGCTCAAGTCCCTTATGTAAACTGGTGTAGGGCAGTGGGCCCTCCGTGTCCGCGGATTCAGAGGGCCAACTGCACGTGACTGAGGGGAATTGTACGCAGCGCAGTCTGTAACCAAGTGCTTATTCCGCTTCCTGCCTCTCACTCTTTGTGGCTTGGATTTCACAGGAACACGGCAGTGGAGCTGCGGACGCAAACCAGGCAGAAGGCCACGAATCAAGCTTCATGGCGCGGATGGCCTCCCAGAAGCACACCAGGAAAAACACACAGGTCTCTATCGCTCTTCAGCTAAACTTAGGTGACGGCTGTGTGTAAGATAATGCTCCAGATATACTGGTTAAAAAAAATTCCCAGCCTTTGCTGTCCCACCATGATGGCATCCTTGGTTAGCAGACCAGGACTGCCGGGCTTCTTCGCTTTTTCTTGGTGGGGACAGACAAATGCATATCCTGATCCTGTGATGCTCTTGTTCTGGAGCCTAAGAACCAGGTGGTAGTTGCCAAGCTACTAACCAGTCGTACCCTGTTCACTGTCCATTCTCTTCTGTGTTTGGTTTCTTTAATTCTATTCAATTCTGTTCTATCCTATCCTAATCCTATTTTATTTAGCTGCACCGCATAGCCTGTGGGATCTTAATTCCCTGACCAGGAATTAAACCTGGGCCCCAGCAATAAAAGTGCTGAGTTCCAACTGCTGTAATGCTGGCAAATTCCCTATTTTCTGTTTTAAATATAAGATTTTAAAAATGGGGTGCTATTTATGCATGTGACACAAAATCAGCCTATAGAAACCAGTGCGCTAGAAAGCTTCATTTTATCCCTGTGCTCAAGCCACCCAGGGGACTGTCCTCAGAGCATGTTTCTAAGAGATTTACTGCATAGGTAGCATATGAATGGCTGTTTGTGTGTGCGCACCTGTGTGTGAGAGAGTGTCTCTTTGCCTCTGCCTTTATTTTAGATACAAAATTATTTCATAGAGATTGCTCTGTATGTGTATTTAGAGATCTTCCTATCAACAGCTGCATTGAATTCCACTCCTGTATGGCTGTACCTAATTTATTTAATCAGCCCCCTGAGGATAAACGTTATTTTTATTCTTTTTGTATTACAAAGTTCTGATGAATTTCCTCATATTTCCCACAGAGTTTTAAGAGGAAACCTGGGCAGGCCGACAACGAACGCTCCATGGGTGATCACAGTGAGCGTGTGCATAAGAGGCTGAGGACCATGGACACCGAGAGCAATGCTGAGCAGGGCCCGGCCCAGCCCCAAGCCCAGGTGGAAGACGCGGAAGCATTTGAGCACATCAAACAGGGCAGCGAGCCCTACGATGCACAGACCTATGGTACAGAGCTGGGGGGCCCCCTCCCTTGCTCATCAAGCTCTGTGAGCGCTTATGCTGACTGTGTGTCTGCCAGGTGTTGTTACAAAGTCATTTTAAGAGGGAGGGGAAATGACTTTTCAAACGAGTTTCCTTTTAATAAGAACGGTGCAGATATACAATTTGGTTTTGAAATAAAGGTATCTGTAGCCAAGTGCAGGGTTTCAGTGCTCAGGGTTCTGGGTCTAGTGAAGCCTTTTAAATATTATTGGTGACAGTTGGCTATCCAAACCCAGCATTGGTCTCAGAGATCTGAGTAGCAGACATTTCTTCACTCACTCTGCAGTGGTTCAGAGCATAAGAGACAAAGAAAAAAAGATCTCAGTATTGGAGTCAGTCATCACTCAGTCTCCCCTCGAGCTCTCTGGGTGACTTTTCACTGTTTCGTTCCTAATACGCAAGCTGGTATTGATAATATGACACAGAAAAGACTGCTCTCCTGTGGATTACTCTCCTTTCTTCCTGTCCCCACCTTTAGGAAAAATGAAGCAGAACCGATGATGACTGCCACACATGGGGCTTTTATGTTGTACCTAGCACTGTTCTGAGCTTTGCAGCCTGATTCCTCTAGTAATCTCGGGCTAGGATGCCTCCACTTTATAGATCAGCATCCTGAGGCCAAAGAGGTTTAAGGACTTGTCCAGGGTCACGGTGCTGGGATACCCACATTGTTTTTCTGTGCCCTGCTCCTGCCCCCCGCTGTTATACTTCATCACTACAGTTTCTCCACCCATGACTTGGCAATGAGGATAATTCCATTAGCTGCTCTGAGTCATGTACTCAGCACGTTTATTCTGGTTCAGTCTCTGATCATAGCAATCAAAACCCAGCAGCTAAACATCCTATTCTGTGGTCACATGCATGGTTATAAGACACTTGTCCGCAGCTCACAAGCCAAGTACTTGCGTCCAGTCTCTAGGCCACGTAACTAGTCAGTGGTAGAACCTCTGACCAAAAGCACACCCACTCTCAATGACTCTGTTCTGCAAAGAGCTAAGCTTTCTATGTGTATGCGCTTTGTTGGCAGATGTGGCCAGCACGGAGCAGCAGCAGTCTGCAAAGGACTCCAGCAAGGCTCACGAGGAGGAGGAGGTAGAGGATACCTCCATGGACCCGGAGGAGCAGGAGGAGCTCAGAGCGGTAGACACAGAGTCACTGAAGCCAGAGGAGGTCAAGTCAGGGAGCACGGCCCAGCCAGGTGAGTGAGTTCTGTGGTGAACACCTGCTTCCCACCTAAGCTCCGTCTGGTCTGTTCTTTTTACGTCCTAACCCATGACTTAGATACTCATTTGCCCATAGTAACTCCCCTGTACATACTTCCTTTGGGAGTAGAAAGGTGGGGGAGTGGTGTTACAGGTCACTGACATTCACAGAGAAGCCCAAGTTCCAGACAAAATCCTGGCAGTCTTTTTTAAATATGTAGAAGAAAACAGAACAGTGCACATACTACAATTATAACCAGAAGAGATGTTCTTGATTACTAGAGAAACAATATTTTTTAATTATAAAATATGCAATATTAGCATAAGACGTTTAAATAGGGGAAATGCATGTGAGAAAGTAACACTAACTTCTTACATTTTATAACTGTTCCATTTCATAATCAAGCCCAAGTGCTATTACAAGGCAGTTCATTTTTTTTTAATGTATTCAACACACATGGAAAGAGAACATCAGCAATGAAATAAATGCAAATTCAAAATAACCTGCTAAATTCAACAGCTGCTGCTTCTGCTTGCTTCTTCTCAGGGGCGTTAGAATCACAGACTGCCATTATGGGACAGTAAAGACATAGCTCTGTGATTAGATCTTCCTTGATTCAAATCAAGACTTTGTCTTATTTACTTTATAGGTGGAGGCAGATTATTTATCTTTGCCACAGCTTCCTCATCTATAAGATGGACTATGATTTTAATGTTTTTTTATCAGTGTTCTGCATGCACACAGTTTAATGGATCACACAGTCCTACAAGGCTTGTCAGAGTTGAACAGTTTCCCCTACTTTCCCCTCCCCAGAACACAACAGGGTGGGGAGAGAGGGGAGTTAAGGGAGTGCGAATTGGTAATGACTGTCTCCGAGAGAAAGAACACAGGGAGCTGAGATGTTAATGTGCCGGGAGGTCTGAGCGACTGTGAGACTGGCATGGGACTGAACGCTCAGTCTTCATTCTGATGTTATGTAAGTAAAACTCGGTGCTTGTGTGAGAACAGGCTCTGAAGAGATGGAGATGGAGACCCAAACTGTTAAAACAGAGGAAGACCAGCACCCCAGGACAGACCCATCACACAAGGAGACAGAGAATGAGAAACCAGAGAGAAGCCGAGATTCCACCATTCACACAGCCCATCAGTTGCTTGTGGACACGGTTTTCCAGGTCCTAAAACTTTTAACAGATCACCACTTTAATAAGTTGACAATATGGAATTATAAGTTGCTTTTAATTCTTAAAAACTTCATAAGCATCTGGTTGTTTGGGGGCTTCATATCGTATCAATCTTTCAAGGAGTACTGTGGGTATGACACACTTCTGAGTGTGTCAGGTAACACACTGAGCAGGTGTGTGAGCAGCTCTCTGAGCAGGTAACACACTTCTAACAACCAATCCTAGGGTTGCTGTGGGAGGTCTGTGTCCTTACCTGGCCACAGTGGGGGGCCTGGCCCGTGGGCCTCTGGCCCTCTTCTCAACATTCACCAGCCTTGTGTTGGGAGCCTGCAGGTCAGCCAAGTTTATGTTGGTTAAGCAGTAAGCATCTTTGACTTAATGCTTTCATTTAGGAAGAGCCAATTAACTGAGTTTTCCCAAACTGTTTGACCTAATGGTAGTCTAGATTAATCAAAGAACATTTCTGTTATTGATACCTTCCTGGGTACTTTGGGATTTATTAATGTTCAGAATTTCCTTTATCCATCTTACCCTCAAAAAACCGGGAAGGAGAAGAATAGTTGTCTGGCATCTTTTGTGCCATGAAATTTGCTCAAGTTTTGCATCTCAGTGGGAGTTCACACTGCAGGGAAGAAGGCAACCAAGGATAATGAATTAGTGATTCCAACCTGGGTCTCCTCTATCTGTGACTTTTCCTTCTTAGCCCTTTTTAAACGATGTCAGTGAGCTAAGACAGGAGCTGGAGAGACAGCTGGAAACATGGCAGCCACATGAATCTGGAAACCCAGAAGAAGTAAGTCACTGGTCTTTTTACTAAATCTCTTGACTTTCTAAGATACAGCAAACTTAATAGGTTCTTAACTCCAGTTACCTTGGCAAAAGCAACTGAGTATGTGAAGAATATAATTTTAAAGCCTGCTTTGCCACTAGATGTGCAGCTTAATTAAAACAAAAACTGATGTTTCATTTTTTAACTTCCATTGCTTACTCTGTAATGGAAATAATAGAGGTGATAGTGGTTGAGATATGGGACGAAACTCTAGATACTATGTCACTCTCTGAATAGACCACCAGGAACACGGCCAGCTGATGTAAAGTGGAAGTGTAGATTAACCAAAAGTCTCCTTTTTAGTGAACTTGCTTCCTAAATTTATTGTATATATGTATCAGTTCAGTTCACTCGCTCAATTGTGTCCGACTCTCTGCGACCCCATGAATTGCAGCACACCAGGCCTCCCTGTCCATCACCAACTTCCAAAGTTCACTCAAACTCACGTCCATCGAGTCGGTGATGCCATTCAGCCATCTCATCCTCGGTCGTCCCCTTCTCCCCCTGCCCCCAATCCCTCCAAGCATCAGAGTCTTTTCCAATGAGTCAGCTCTTCACATGAGGTGGCCAAAGTACTGGAGTTTCAGCTTTAGCAACATTCCTTCCAAAGAACACCCAGGGCTGATCTCCTTTAGAATGGACTGGTTGGATCTCCTTGCAGTCCAAGGGACTCTCAAGAGTCTTCTCCAACACCACAGTTCAAAAGCATTAATTCTTCGGTGCTCAGCTTTCTTCACAGTCCAACTCTCATATCCATAGAGGACCATTGGAAAAACCATAGCCTTAACTAGACGGACTTTTGTTGGCAAAGTAATGTCTCTGCTTTTGAATATGCTATCTAGGTTGGTCATAACTTTTCTTCCAAGGAGTAAGCATCTTTTAATTTCATGGCTGCAGTCACCTTCTGCAGTGATTTTTGAGCCCAAAAAAATAAAGTCTGACACTGTTTCCACTGTTTCCCCATCTATTTCCCATGAAGTGATGGGACCAGATGCCATGATCTTCGTTTTCTGAATGTTGAGCTTTAAGCCAACTTTTTCACTCTCCTCTTTCACTTTCATCTATATATGTATACACAAATATATCTGTTATCATCATTCTCATCACATGTATGTAATGATTGCTGTGCCATAATTGGCCTAAAAAAAAAAAATGGAGCTTACTTACCCAGGAAGTAAGCACACTGTTAAGTGTGTTACTTGAGAGATTTGCCCTTATCACTTTGCTTTTGAAACAAGACCCCGAGAGCCCATGCTTTAAGTGGCTGGATCTCCTGACACCAAAGTGAACCATCACAGCTCCCTCTCCATGTGAAGGGTACACATTACGTACCCCTCATAGGAGATGTGAATAAGGCACTTATCTGGTCATGAATTCCAGTCTTTTACTGCCTCATTGAAATGTCATTCTTTCTCATTGGAACTGTGATTAGTGGCTTTGGTGGAAGAGGAGACATTTTAAACCAAGTGAATCAGCTTGCCGAGAGAAGCAAGTTGTTTTCTTCTGCTTTGCCTCAAGCCCTCGTCTTGCTGTAATGACCTTGCCTGGCTCTGACATTCTAAAGCCACCTTGCATACTGTTGTCATAGGAGAAGGCCGCAGCGGAGATGTGGCAGAGTTACCTGGTCTTAACTGCGCCTCTTTCACAACAGCTGTGTGAACAGCTTCGTCTCATACTGGAGCCAACCCAGGCTGCCAAGCTGAAGTAAGTCTTCTGCACTGGAGGCGCTCGTGGCACCCTGAGGAGGCGCCAGCGTCGCCTTTCCTGCTGAGCTGAGCACCGACCTGCTGTGGTGCCGGCATCTAGGTGGCCATTCCTGCTGCACAGGCACCAGTCTGGCGTCCTTACCTTCTTGCCGTGTTGTTGTCTCTGCAGAGAAGCTTCTGTGACTAGTTAATACTGGAGGAGGAGACTGGCTGAACCTTGGGGGGGTGTGCTGCTCACCCTCTACATGTTGGGTCACTCACTTGCTGCACGCATCACTCACCTAGATCTTTCCAAAGTGAAAGTGAAGTCGCTCAGTGGTGTCTGACTTTGCAACCCCACAGACTGTAGCCTACCAGCCTCCTCTGTCCATGGGATTTCCCAGGCAATAGTACTGGAGTGGATTGCCATTTCCTTCTCCAGGGGATCTTCCCAACCCCGGGGCTCAAACCCAGGTCTCCCGCATTGTAGACAGACGCTTTACCATCTGAGCCACCAGGGAAGTCCAAAGGGGTATCCAAAATCAGAGTTTTAGAACAGAAAAGAGAATCCAACACTTAACAGTCAATGCAAACATTTTTTTTTCCTTTTTAAAAAGTGTTTTACATTTTCTAAAAGGACCTAATCATTCTTGCTACATACATATCTGTTTGCTGCTGATCAAGAAGATCCCGGCAGTCTCAATCGACAGTAATACTTCATTGTGCCAGGATACTGGTTATTTGGTGTAATTGGCTGTCAGGTCCTGTTTCTATGCTTTTAGCTCTAATCTTTGTTCTGTTTGGTTAAATTTAATAGAGGGGACTATCGAACTGGGAAGCGACTGAACATGCGGAAGGTCATTCCATACATTGCCAGCCAGTTTCGGAAAGACAAGATTTGGCTTCGAAGAACCAAGCCTAGTAAACGGCAGTATCAAATCTGTCTGGCTATCGATGACTCTTCCAGCATGGTGGACAACCACACCAAACAGGTAAGGAGCAGCAGTGCAATGATGGTTTGATGGGCCACCTGAATGTATTTGTATTGAATGTGGTCTGGACAGAAAGCACTTTGGAATACCAGTTAGTTCTGAGAATGTGATACCATATTTGAGAAGACCTAAACGTTAAAGAGTTCGAAAGCAATTTCAGGATGTCCCAAAGATTGTGGTCTCTTAGACTGTAGATCTTTCAGATTGCTGTATTTCTTAGCCTTGCTGTGCAGCTGTCTAGCTGCAGGGTAAGTCAGTCTGACAATGTTTCTTTTCCACAAAACATGATGCACTGTACTCTTTTAGACCATGCACAATTTAGTATCTGAATATTTCTGATTTTTTTAAGAAAAAGTCTTCAGTATACATTTCTTTAAGTCTGTGTAGAGTTAGTGTTCTGTCAGTATTCACAGGGCTTAGGAGCCTGGGTAGAGTTCTTTACAACCCCACCCACCGTCATGGACATGGAGAGTGGTGGGGGGTTCTGCAGTGATGGCCAGCATGAGCCAGTGAGTAACCTGAAGTCTATGCATACACTTTGCTGGGGGAAAAAAAGCATACCGTCTAAACCTGGGTTCAAGTCTCAACTCCCCACTTAGTACATGACTTTGGGCAGGTGATTTTACTTCTTAAAAAAGGATTATAACAATACTTAACTCAAACTCATAGTCATTATGAAGACTGAATGAAATAACATATGTAGAGCACTTGGTTCAGTGCCAGGTATTTGATACATGTTCAGTAGGTGTTAACTGCTATAAATATCATCTTCTTTTCAGTTGAATTTAAATTCTAAAACTATACCGTCATTTATGCATAGATTAGAATAAACAGGCTAATAAAAATCTTTTATCCATGAGGGATTATGTAGTCAAAAAAGCAGGGGGAAACCAGTTTATGGACCAAGTTTCTGGAGATCACTTTTATCGGGTAATGCTAAAGCAGGCCTTTCCTACTACTGTAACGGATACTGGTTTTGGGGGCCTGTGGCATTACCCAGGGCCTAAGACTACCAAGGCCCCTGAGTTGGTGAACAGCCATATTGATGGTGTTCCCGTGTGCCATACCAAAAAAATAGCGTTTCCTGTGGGACTTGTGGTATAAAGAGTTGAAAGGCATTGGTGTCAGGAATACCCTGATGCCTTCAACCCTCCGTTTTCTGTTTTACAGCTTGCCTTTGAGTCTTTGGCCGTGATTGGAAATGCTCTAACCCTTCTAGAAGTCGGTCAGATTGCAGTATGCAGGTAAAGGTGCCTTTTAATCCCTTTGGGAAACCCAACCTTTTTTGGCGTGACAAAAAGTAACTCCCAGTGTTTGGTTTTCCTCCTCCAAGTTTTGGAGAGTCTGTAAAGCTATTACATCCATTCCACGAACAGTTCAGTGACTACTCAGGGTCCCAGATTCTGCGGCTCTGCAAATTCCAGCAAAAGAAAACCAAGATTGCTCAGGTAAGTTCATGACATCACATGTCTTCTGAAGTTATTTTCTGGTATGAAAGTGGAAGTCGCTTAGCCATGTCCAACTCTGCAACCCCATGGGCTATACAGTCCATGGAATTCTCTAGGCCAGAATACTGGAGTGAGTAGCCTTTCTCCAGGGGATCTTCCCATCCCAGGGCTCAAACCTAGGTCTCCCGCATTGCCAGCAGTTTCTTTACCAGCTGAGCCACAAGGGAAGCCCCTTTTTTTCTGGTATAGGAAAGACATAATTTTTAGGACTCCCTCCTCCCGAATATGGTAAAATTTACAATAGAGAATAGTCCTAAACCTCAAGATTGTGTACCACTGGAACAGAATCTCCTTTGGCATCCATTATTAAATACAGTGTGACCTCTTTTTCTGTTACTCAAAGATCATTTCACTTTGCATCATTGATTTTTGGCTCCCTACTTTTTTGAGCAGTTTAGAGCATTTTAGGAAAATGAACCACCTCCCAGTACACTTATCAAGTGGGTCAAGGCCAATTTCTCTCCACCATTTAGCCTAGAGAAGTGATGTGAAATAAAGCTAGCGACTTGCTCAGGGTGACATGAGTTCAGAACAGTATGGGATAGTAATTCTCTCCTGATTCCTATCTTCATTTAACTTCTTTCCTTATGGACATGTTGTGAGGGGTTTTTTTTGCCCTTTGTTGCTGCTCAGTTATTTTCCTTTCATGAAAGACAGCTCTTCAGTTCATTTGGGGAGTTACTGACTTCCTGTCCCCCAGAGTTAAGTGTTTTTTTCCCCCCACTTTGGGGTTTCTCGTGGGGTATATGCCAGGGGTACAGGTCTAGGCTTGAAATGCCAGCACCCAAGGTAAATGCCAAGTGCAAGCCTTGTCAGTCCTTTGTGGGTGACTGGAAGGGACAGTTTGGTTCCTATAGATTTGAGATGATCACCTAAGTGTCAGATGTAATTTCAGTCTCTGTGACAATGGAAAGAGTTAAGTAGTTTTCTAAGTGTCTATTTCTGGTTTTGGTTTAGTTTCTAGAGTCTGTAGCCAACATGTTTGCAGCCGCTCAGAAACTCTCACAAAACGTCAGTCCAGGTAAGCTGTGTTCTTAGGTCTTTGTTAACAAAACACTTTTCTGCCCCTGTATTATTTGCAAATTGCTATTCTCACTTCAGTGTACCCATCACTGTGTTTTCAAGTGGATGCTCTATAGGAAAAGACATGAACAGGGGATGATGGAGGTATTAAACATTCATGGAATTTTTTATTTGGTAGATTTGAGTTCACTTGGGAAAGGAAGGAGCAGGGTGTGTGGAATTAAATGTAAAGAGTATTCTGTAATATTTTAGTAACAAAGGAAAGCAGAGAACGATGTAATTTAGAAACCAGGTAATCCACCGTGATCGATTGGGGCTTTTACAGCACACCAGTTCTAACTCCTTCCTAAATCCTCCATTCTGATTGTACCTGTTGAAGCAGGTCATACACGCCTCTCAACACTTGTAATTTTCACTGAAAATATAATGTGCTAAAATTTTTTAAACATTTTTATTCACTTCATTTTAGTGGTCTAGTCTATTTAAGTTTTGTTTAAATGAGTCAATTTCAAGGAAAAAGAAAAAAACATAGAATTTAGGTACAGGAAATTGACAGAAATCTGAAAGATACAGTTCACGTTTCTGATTTGGGTACTTTCTTCTAATGGTCTGCTCAGGACTGCTCTCTTTATACTTTATATCCATAAACGTGTTTTCATTCTCACATGTTGTTCTACAACAAAGTTTATCTAAATGTGACACACCCGCAAAGCACTGTTGGGAAACTGCTTTATTGACAGAAGTGTCTGCACAGCTTTGTCTCTGCCTCACACATTCAAATAATAGATCTAACTGGAGACCCTCTTTGTGCCAGAATTCATCAGCTTCAGAACTGTTTGGTTTTACTAGTTCAGAGAAAGCCTGCCTAATCTGTCTTACCGTGGTAGTTCTCGAGTTGTTTGAGTTTTCCCTTCCTGCCATGTGTTCCTCTCCAGAAATCGCCCAGCTCCTCCTGGTGGTCTCTGATGGACGCGGCCTTTTCCTCGAAGGCAAAGACAGAGTCCTAGCAGCAGTTCAGGCCGCCCGGAACGCTAACATCTTTGTTATTTTTGTTGTGTTGGACAATCCCAGTTCACGGGTGAGTGACTACTAACAGCCACTTTTCTGGAGATAAAGTGAGAATTCCCTCCAAGCTATTCTATCTGAAAAATGGCCTGCATCTCACCATCATACCGAGAACTCCTCTAACACTCGTGGCATCCTGAATGCACTGTTTGAGGCATCTTATAGTTCTCATATAATTGCGCAATGACTCGGTGATGTAGGCATGGTTATTCCCACTCTACAGCAAAGGACAAACGCGGAGAGGTTGTAGGTAACGACTAGGAAGCCACACATACTAGAGACCATCCTCTGAACCACTCACTGTGATGGCTGGTACTCTGGTGGGTCGTCTCCCTCTGCACAGCGTCACCACAGGCATTGCAGCCTTTGTGACGGGCCTTGTCCGCTGGAAACAGCCAGCCCTTCCTAGGTACTGTATCTCAGCAGTGCCCTCCTCAGAGGAGCAAGCATCTGTGGCTACATGAAAGGTATCCACAGGCAGTTCTGTTCCAGGGGAAGTCCCATCTCTCCAGGTCACATTAAGGCCTAAATAGCAAGTTGAAGACTTAACGTGAATTATTCCAAGTATAGAATAGGAAACACCATCATAGCGCAATCAGGTTTGCTCATCTACCCCTTTCCCTTTCCCTCTCTTTCGGTGTCCATTCTCCTGGGAGGGATACTCAGAGATCTGCCTCTTCCTTAATAAGAGCTACTTTTATATGCAGGAACCTATTGTCTGCAAAAGAGATCATAAAAGAGCTAGCTGATTTAATTTTTCTCTTCAAAATGTCTTCTGTTGCCAGGATTCTATCTTGGACATTAAGGTACCGATATTTAAAGGGCCTGGAGAAATGCCTGAAATCCGATCGTACATGGAAGAGTTCCCATTCCCGTTTTACATAATTCTCCGCGACGTGAATGCACTTCCTGAGACGCTCAGCGATGCTCTCAGGCAGTGGTTTGAGCTGGTGACGGCCTCTGACCACCCATAGAGCAGGAGGAACACAGTCCCAAGTGAGACTTTTAACTGCTCTCAGAATGTCACCCTGCTTGCCAGGAGCTCCCTTCTGGAGAACTGTTTCTGAACTCCTAGCTTGAAAATAGTATTTTATCTTAGACCTGATTTATAAACATTCACCCAATAGCTACAAAAAATTATCGTAACGTAAGTTTCGATTTCAAGGCCTAAAGAAAACTCTTGCTCCCTGCTGTGCCTGGGCTCTGGTTCTTATAACAAACCTGGGGCAGTGAAGGAACAGCAGCAGGAGTCTCATTCCTGGGGCAGCCCTGGCCCAAGAGGAGGCTGCACCCCACCCTTGGGCCCAGCTGCCTGCTTCCCCTCACAGGGACCCTGGATACCACCTTGAGGAGATGCTGCCGGGAACATGGGACTGTGCCAGAGCTCTGGACAAAGGACTAAATAAAAGGAGTATCCCTTTTGACCCTGCCCTATGGCTTAGCCTTGCTAAGTCCGCAGTGTGTACCCAAAAGCCGTCAAATGGCTAAGACAGCTCCAGTTTATTTTTAGAGAGTCAGTGTATTTTCTTACCATGCTTGTTGTGAAAGGAACTACCTTCTCTCCAAGGGGAGGAACCTCATGCTGTGTGTGTTCTCATAAAGCAACCAGACATTATGGGAGCCCAGATCCTCAGAGAATGACCCTTGGGTCGTGTATGAAGGAAGGGGCTTTTCCCTGTGCTCCTTCACCTTTGCTGCTTCGGGAGACTATGCAATGATGGAAAGATGATTTTCCCTTTGTTTATTCCATTCTCTCAATGCCACAGTTCCTGTTGTTGTAGTAATTTATTTCTTTAGTTCATTTTTTCTTAACAGTTAAGAGGAAGAATCATTCCTCACACTGCTTTCAAGCTGAACTGAGCCAGGCTCATCCTGGAAAAGAAGTGCTGTGTCAGAAGAACTGAGCAGCCAAACCTCTTTTCCCAGTCAGAAATCCACCAGCGGTTTTTCAGCAGTTTTTAATTTACTTGGCCAAAAAGCAGTGCTTGAATACTTGAAACTGTGCTGTGTTCTCTTTAAGTTCTGCCTGTCCAAACGTCCTTTTGTAGACAACATCCCAGGGTGTAATCGTCCATCTCCAAGTGTGTTACAGTTACACTGGGAAGTGTGCCACCCTTCTGAGGTGGTCCTCAAAGACACAGATTGCTTGTTGTTGTTTAACCAAGTGTCCTAAAGCATGTACCTGAGGTTATATCCTTTTTTTATTCTAAAAAGCTATGCAGCTTGTATTCTGAAAAGTATTAAAAAGTATATACCACGGTTGTCACTTATGACCATTCTTAATGGAATATGACAAGAGTGTAAAAGGTGTGCGAGGGGTCTTGACTGCTGAATCAGGCAGCTGTCACTAGTTTATGCTGTGTATCATGACCCTGCAACTTCAGTGGCTTACCTCAGACAGCCCCAGGGTCTGTTTCTTGTGTTCCTGTCTGTGGTGGGTGAGCCTCCGCATGCTGGCCTCAGGGCAGAAGAAGAAGGGCAGGCTGGTGGACGCACACAATGGCTTGTAAAGGTACTACTCCAAGATGAGTTCTGAGTGGAAGAGATGTATCACTAGCCAAAGGCCTCTGTGGGGCAGGAGGTTTAATCTTCCTGCAGGGAGGTAAGAACCAACATTATGACTGTGACGCAGTCCATCGTATCTCCCTTTAATTGATAGGACCAGCTAAGTTGGAGCATCCTAGTTGGTATACCAACATGAGTAATTCCCTTGGCCCTAGGATAGCTAACAAGGTGGCACAGAAGAATTTGAGTAAGCAGGTTACTGAGGAGTGCCATTTTCAGTTTGTGCTGTGATGGGAAAAAGTTAGCAAGCACAGGAGCAGACACAGGAACTGAGGGGGTTGACTAGGAAGTGTGACATGCCTGAGTCACTGAGAAGCAGCTACTGTGGATGCCTGCTCACTCACTCTCTCACGTGGAACTCAGCCTTTCCATCTGCCTCACTCCCATCTCCATCCAAACCCCAGTCTTGTCAGGTCTCACTTCTAGACATTTATCTTATTCTGCCCCTTCCCTTTTGCTTTCCTCTGTACTATACTGCAGCTGGATCTCTTTTAAAATGTAGCTCAAACTACTAATCACTGTGCCAGCTTCACTCCATCATACAGCATCCTTAGAGATCTTTCTGAATTCCTGTGAAGAAGGTACTATTTGTTGTTTCTTGGCCTAACTCCCTTGTCTTCTCTCCCAGCATCCCCACCACACTATTTGATCTGCTCACAGCAAACCACAGGAGCCCTAGAATCTGCCAGTGTTCCGTGTGTTCTTTGTCTAGAATTCTCTTACCCACTTTGCCTTTCTGATGAACACTTAGCTCAGATAAGCCCTGGAAGAAGAACGTGCTCCCATGGTAGGAGTCTTAACAGCGTCTACACTACCTTAGACTTACGTCTTCCTACCCTAAGAGTGATTCTGAGAACAGAAGGCATATGACTCAGGACAGCATTACCAGTGTCTGGCATAAGGGGATGTTTCTGGATGAAAAGAAATAGTATAAAAATGTCTGTTCTCACGTTACTTTACAGATTAACATTCTAAGATGATTTAAAAGAAAATGACAAAACGTTTGTAAAGGTCACAGACAAATAGATACTTACAAGATACTATAAGATAGTATTACTGCTTAATGAAAACACAACAAAAACCTGGATGAAAAGCTGTTAAGGGTTATTCAGAACCCTAAAAGAATTTACCAAGACCATCACAAAGCCCAGGAAGATGAATGAATGGTTAATATATGGTGCTGAAACTATAGTTTACAACTGGAAAAGAACTTATATCCCCAATATGCTATAAAACAAAATTATAGGTGGAATAAATATTTTAAACATGAATAATGAAAATTTTTTTAAGAATTAAAGGGAAAAGATGAAAAGAATCAAAATAATAGAAAATACAGTGTATAGAGAAAGCTATAAAAAAAAGGATAAAAAATTTTTTAAATATGGCAAACTGCATATAAAATTAGAATAAAAGTCTGGGTCATCATAAAGGGACCAAAGTCATAACAATCCACAAAATAAGTGTAACTGAAAGTGACAAGGGATATTTCACTAATAGTTAAAAGGGAAAAAAGTGAATTGCTAATTAGACAAGTTTTCAGGCATGCAGGAGACTCAGGTTTGATCCCTGGTCAAGATCCCCTGGAGCAAATGGCAACCCACCCCAATATTCTTGCTGGGGAAATGACATCGATGGAGGAGCCTGGTGGCCTACAGCCCATGGGATTGAAAAAGGGTGGGTTATGGCATCAACATTATTCACACAATGCCTGGTAATAGCCACTAGGGTGCTTACACGTGCTAGGTTCTGTTCTCAGTGCACTACATACAATACTACAGTAACAACTCTGGCAGATGCTATCATTTCACTTTAGAAGTGAGTAAACAGGTGGGTACACACACACACTGAAGTACACAACTAGGGTTAGGATTCCAAGCAAGCAAATCAAGTGGCGATGCTCAGGGAACGATCCGGTAACTACTGAACATTTAAGGCCGTATTTTAATTCGGAAGTAGGAAGGATTCACTAACCTCTTACAGTTAATACACGCCAAGAACCTACAGAGTGTACTGAGGGGAGAATAAAAACAAGTATAGGGAAATAAGGACTTCCCTGGTGGCTCAGACGGTAAAGCGGTAAAGCGTCTGCCTACAGTGCAGGAGACCTGGGTTCGACCCCTGGGTCAGGAAGATCCTGTGGAGAAGGAAATGGCAACCCATTCCAGTACTCTTGCCTGGAAAATCCCATGGGTGGAGGAGCGTAGTAGGCTACAGTCCATGGGGTCGCAAAGAGTCGGACATGACTGAGCGACTTCACTTCATAGGGAAATAAAAGCTTAAGGTGTAGGGGATATTCGTTTCTTCATTTGAACATAGTGATACGAAGTTCTCAAAACTGCAATGGGACAACCACCTAAAACCTTGTAACTAATGACGATCATGAAGACTACAGCGCCAGGAAAAAGAGCAGGACAAAAACGAGCAGAGCACAACACAAACTTCGAGAAATTAACATTTACAATTTTAGTAATTTTAGCTATATACACTAAATCTCAAAAGGAATAGTTTTCTCCCTTCACCATCAAAACCCTTAACTTCCATTTAATAGAACAAACACGTGTTGAGAACTGTGCTAAATGCCTCACCACTATTCCATTCTCACAACACTCTAGTACGCAGGAACTCTTACCCCATTTCTCTGATAAGGAAACAGACTAAGACAAAGCGAAACTGCCTCGGGCTTTAGTTCCGACCAATAGACTGCCAGGTTCTACAGGGGGCGCACACGCTGCAGGCCGTCTCCCAGGAAACCGAGTTCGCCCCGCCCCGTCACCCCCCCACTTCCGCTCCTGCGCGCCGGGGCTTTAGCGGACCGCGCTGTCAGGACGACATGGCCACTTCCCGCTTGCCCCCAGCGACACTAACGCTCAAGCAGGTACCAGCTATTCTCGCGGGCCTCGTAGGGCAGCTTTTCTGGGTCTGAGCTCCATTCTCTACCGCTTCCTCCACCCATCCTATAGAGCGGGACTGAGGGACGACTGGGGAGGAAGCCCCTATGCGCGCCGCACTCTGATTGGCTCGGGCTGGGGGGCGGGGCTTCCCGCCTTGGAGGACTGAAGGCGCTGCGGGGCGGGGCTGCTCTTCGGTCGCGGAGGCGAGAGGCTGGCTGAGGTCTGGATATCTAGCCCGGGTACTTCATTGCCTGGTGACGCACTATGAAGACTCTTCTGTGGCTTGTACTCTTCAAGGGTTCCTGTATTTGACAAATGAGTAAACAATCCAAGTAAATTTCTTGCCGTTTTCTTAGGGAAAAAAGTGGTTTTCTTTCCTCTTTTCAAAATTGAGGACCAAAAAGAAAAGAACCCACTGAACTGACGATTGTGCTGCTGTAATTGCTATTTTTCCTCTCCTGTACAGTTCATGAGAAGGCAACAAGTTCTCCTCCTCTACAGAAGGATTCTGAAGGCAATTCGGCAAGTTCCAAATGATTCTGATCGCAAATACCTGAAGGACTGGGCAAGAGAAGAATTCAAAAGAAACAAAAGTGCCACGGAAGAGGTGAGACCAAGATCACTAGTGAGGGAAGACCCTGGCCCTTTTGTACTGATTAGTGAGGTGTTTTTTTTTTAAAGTTTATACAATGTCTTGGAATATCTACTGAAATACCGCCAGGCTCCTATGTCCACGGGATTCTGCAGGCAAGAAAACGAGTAGGTTGCCATGCTCTCCCTCCTCCAAGGGAATCTTCCCAACCCAGGGGTCAAACCAGCATCTCTTAGGTCTCCTTCATTGGCAGGTGGGTTCTTTACCACTAGTGCCACCTGGGATGCTTGATTAGTGAGCTTTTTAAAAAATTCAGTAGCTATCTTGGAATATAGCTTGAAATGATATATCTTGATCATTGCTCTCAGTGTCACTGATTTTTCACTTAACTGGTATTTTAAATTTTACAGTGTTCTATCTACACTCTACAGTGGCATCACCCAACTTTTCTGTTAAACCAAATATATCTGCATGCACACACAAAAAGATGATAAATATTACAGCATGGTGGTTTGAGAAGTATGTTTGGGATATATGAAAGCATGTCAGACAATTGTACACCCCTGATTGTTACTCTGGGCTTTCCTAAAGTACAGCAGTTCCAGTTCTCAGTGTTAATTCTTAATTTTAACAGATGAAATGGTAGAGTTGTACCTTGTTCTACCAATTAAAACTGACCAGATTTCACTTTCTTCTACAGGATACAATCCGGATGATGATTACTCAAGGCAATATGCAGCTCAAAGAGTTAGAAAAAACACTTGTTTTAGCCAGATCTTAACTACAGCATTGTTCTGAAAGGTTTTTAAAGTCTCCATGTGTTTAGTTAAGCTTAGGTTCAATCATGGGCAGCCCAAAGCCAAGTGAAACTGTTTATATGTAGAACCCTTAAGCAAAATATCAGAACATGGAGCATAGCATATCAGAGAGCCAAGAAAAGTGCATCAGAGCAATTGTCTTAGCACGGAAAAACACACCTAGTATTTTGGAAATGTTTTTAGATGTGTCAGCAGTATTTTGTAAGAAGCAAAAATCAGTACAACAGATAGCACATAAAAAGATGTTCAACACCATTAATCAATCATCAGGGAAATGCAAATCAAAACCACCAAGAGATGCTATTCACATCTACTAGGATGGCTGTAATTAAAAAGGGAGGTAACTGCAAATGTTTGTGAGGACGGAGAAATTGGAACCCTTATACATGGCTGGTGGGACTATAAAATTGTGCAGCCACTTTGGAAACAGACTGTCCAGTTGCCCAAAGGGTAAAACAGCATTATTCATAAGAGCCACAAAGTGGACAATCCAAATGCCTATCAACTGATAAGGACTAAGTCAAATGTGGTATACCCATACAATAAAACATTTAGCTAACGAAAAGGAATGAAGCACTGATACATGCTGCACCTGAATGAATCTTGAAAACATTAAGAGGCCAGTCACAAAAGATTACATATTGTCTGATTCCATTTACATGAATGCACAACTCAATATACTAAAATCTATTGAACTATACATTTTACATGTATGCAAATTATCTCTCAATAAAGCCATTCCCCACCCCACCCCTCGATTTTTTGCGTGTAAGTCAGTAAAGCTGTTTTTAAAAACTGTTGAGTTGTAGGGCTGGAGGTGAACTGACCTCAGAGACAGTCTGGAGCTTCCTTGGAAAGTCTATCTGTGTTATCCCTCAGGGTTTGTTGAGGCATGTCGTTCAGATGTATCATATCTGATACTCAGAGGACTCTGAAGAGATCCCCACAGGGAATCTAGAACTTTGTGGGAAAGAGGAGAAAGAGAAACAATGAACCTTCCAAAAAGAAGAGGCAATTTCTGGATGAAACAAATACAGTTACCTTAACAACCATGTGGAAAGTAAATCATTAAGGAAGCTCCTCAGTGCATTAGATTCTGCCCCGGTAACAGGAAAAAACAGTCTGAAGAATACACTGGATATAAAGTTGACTTCAGGACCCTTGAAAGAAACCAAATGTTTAACAGTTAATTCAGTGAAAGTGAAAGCTCACTGAAGAGGCTGGGATTGGCAGTTCATCTACAGAACAGATCTAAAAAGTTAATCCCAGGATCTGAGCACCACCTGAAAGAAGAACTTTTGAAGGATGATAAAGCTGTGTAAACCTGTGGTGGTGTATCAGTAACCTGCATCCCAAGGCCCACCTTTGCCTCCCACAGCTTCAGAGGCCACAAGACAAAATAATTCTGAATACTCTTCCACAGGGGAATGTGGACATTTTAAATGCTTGC
Source organism: Budorcas taxicolor (assembly GCF_023091745.1). Classification (NCBI taxonomy): domain Eukaryota; kingdom Metazoa; phylum Chordata; class Mammalia; order Artiodactyla; family Bovidae; genus Budorcas; species Budorcas taxicolor. Next base: position 52,073,633 of record NC_068918.1, read on the forward strand.
ATGAGCCAGTTTTTATCTAGATGTACTTTAGGCTAGCCATCTGATGAACAAAAGGAAAAGCACCTGTGAACAGTTCCTGAACAAAGAACAGACTTAGAAATATTTACCCTTTTCTCTGTGTGGCATGATTGACATACATACGAAAATACAGGCTGTCTCTAGTTAATCTAAAATCTTGAAGCTAAAAACCATCCTTTATGACATGTGGCAGTCAGTGACTTTGATGTTCATCCTAGCAGTGGTGTATGTGGAAGATGTTAGAGCATTTGTGGTTTGTATTTGCAAGAACCAAAATACCATAGACTCCCCAAGAAAACCTAACGGTTTTAAGTGGATAAAACACATGAAAAGTTGAATTTGCATCTTTCCAAAACTAAAATCATTCTCAGGGATAAGCTTTTCCCTTCATCTCTAATGAACAGTTTGATTTTATGTGTTCACTTACAGCTTTATCTCCCCTGAATTATAAGTCAAGTCTGTTGTTTAGCCTAAAGGACGATTTATTTAGCAATTTCTTCTCACATTGAACCTTGGTCATGAACTAAGAAACTGGCCAAAAGAGAACCACTGGTGAAACATTTAATTCATCATCTTGATCACTATTTTGGATTAGCCAAATGAACTTTCTGGGTGTTCCCTGTAAACTAGTTGTTGTTCATTCACTAAGTCATGTCTGACTCTTTCAGCTCCGTGGACTGCATCACGTCAGGCTCCTCTGTCCATTGTTTCCTGGAGTTTGCTCAAGTAACTGCCCATTGAGTCAGCAATACTATACTATTGTTTGAATGTTTTGTTCCCAAAGTTTAAGGTCTGAACGTTCCATTTATGTATATCAATTACAATAAGGGCTTCCCTCATAGCTCAGTCGGTAAAGAATCTGCCTACAATGCAGGAGACCTGGGTTCGTTTCCTGGGTTGGAAAGATCCCGTGGAGAAAGAAATGGCAATCCACTCCAGTATTCTTGCCTGGAAAATCCCATGAATAGAGGAGCCTGGTGTGCTACAGTCCATGGGTTTGCGAGAGTCGGACGTGACTTAGTGACTAAACCACCACCACCACTACAATAAATCAGTCTTTTTATATTAGAAGTTTTTTAAATACAAAAGCTTTCTCGCACATGAAAAGAGGCTAGTTAGTGACTAAACCACCACCACCACTACAATAAATCAGTCTTTTTATATTAGAAGTTTTTTAAATACAAAAGCTTTCTCGCACATGAAAAGAGGCTACAGCTATTATTTATATTTCTGACTGCTGCTGCTGCTAAGTCACTTCAGTCGTGTCCGACTCTGTGCGACCCCATAGACTGCAGCCCACCAGGCTCCCCCGTCCCTGGGACTCTCCAGGCAAGAACACTGGAGTGGGTTGCCATTTCCTTCTCCAATGCATGAAAGTGAAAAGTGAAAGGGAAGTCGCTCGGTCGACCAACCCCATGGACTGCAGCCTACCAGGCTCCTCCATCCATGGGATTTTCCAAGCAAGAGTACTGGAGTGGGGTGCCATCGCCTTCTCCAATATTTCTGACTGCTCCTGTGTTATTTCCCCCATTTCAGTGTGCTATCAAAGACTGAACTGCATGGCACAGGCCTTGCTGCAGATGTGTCTGCAGGGACAGATGACTTTCCAGCGTTCAAGGAAGGCAAGACATCCTATTTCCTGGAATTTGTATTACTGCAATCACGCCTCTCCTCTACTCAAGAAGCTGAGCGGCGGAGAGCCAAACTTGAATAACTCAGTTATCTTTTATAGAAAAGTAAGGAAAATTCAAGTAAAACAACCAAAAGGAAGCAGCTTACATCTACACTGGAAAAAAAAAAAAATAAGGATTATGTCGAGTAAGGCCTGAACAGGATCAAAGGCAAGCTGTCATTCCGTGCCAAACTGGGAACCACCTCAGGCTGTTTCCTGCCTTGAATCAGATGTTTGAGAAATACCTTAAGGATTAAATGAAGTTTACTACTGTTTGCTGAGGAAAGCAAATCACTTTTACCCAGTCCATTTTGTTTGTTAAAAAAAGTGTTTTGCTGAATAGTGTCTTGCTTCTGTGTGTCTCATGGATTTAAGTGTGTTCACATTTAGTCACATTTGGCTAAGTGGTAGACGAAAATAATATTTTTCCTTAAATAAAATGATGGCTGAAAAAATATTCTTCATAAATTTCTCATTGGTAAAACATATTCTAAAAGGCCATTAGGTTGTTTTGTTTTTTGTTTAACTGATTTGTCCTTTAAGTCTTAGTTAATTGATTGGCTTTTATATCATAGGAAATACATTTAGCTTTTAGAAACAGTTTGTTAAAAAAAAAAACACATTATCTTAGCCTGCACACTATGAGGTTTTGTCCCCTTCTCATTTGTTCAGTATTTTCCAAAAGGTCAACAGTTTAAAGAAAGCATTTTGTTTAAGCTTGCACTAAAAAATCTTTTCATGTTACAGCAGGCTTAAAAATTTTTGTATGTTTTCATGCAGTACACCTGATCTCTCCTTTAAAAGCAAGTGTATTTAGTCTAAGTTACATTCTTTTAAAAACAAGGCGAAGTGTGGCTAGGTGAAAGCACTCCTTCAGGAACCATAAAATTTGGTCAAACACACAAATGAAAATGTAGGCTAAACAAAGTATTCTCACTTTCATTCTTTAAATATGGGATATTTTCCATAATGTTGAAAACCATATTTAATGCTTGGAAGAGAGAGAAGTTCAAGGTGATAAAAATATTAAATAGAATATAACATACCTCTCAAGCTTCAACTTTTGACTGAATCAACTCTTGACTGAAAAGAAGGTATAAACATGAAAACACCCCTTCATTTTGGGCTCCCAAAGTCTAAAGTAAAATTAGAATATTCAATTTATCACAGATATTTACTACTCAATGCAATAATGCCCTAACAATTAAAAAAAAATACTGCAATATTGTACATCTTTTCTGTATTTTACATCATTTTTCCCACAGCTATTGAAAATTCCAGCCTCAGTTTAAAACACAACCTACCTGACTGGTTGTAAGTTGTTAATAGTTCTGCTTCTTAGGAAAAGCACTATTGTGGCATTTGTTCACTTTAGCCAATAGCACAAGGGAAAAAAGAAAAAATACACGTGGGAGCCTCAGTTGAGTTTTTGACAATGCTAAGGTACAAAAACAGACCAGACACAGTCGCTGAAAACACTCCTGCATTTGTCTCGAGACACTGTGATCTCTGAGTTAGAAGCCGGCTGACCCTGTTCGGTTTCCTGGCCTCCGCTGGTTTTCCCTTCTATGGGAAATAAGACCCACGTGACCTGCCATAGTAGGTGCACTTGACCTTCCATGTTTCTCCCTAGTCTCTTCCCTGACTCTGGTGGAATTTTCCAGTTCACAGTAAGCTGCTTGCTTCTGATGGACAGGAGTTATATAATCAAAATACCACCAAAGCATTAAAATGGTTTCAGCATTTCTCAACAGGGATACCCCACAAGGTAACAGATCTCTTAATGGGTGAGAATAACTTCTCCTTGGAACACGACTTAACTGATCGTCTCAGGATTTCAGTGTCAGGCAGCTCTCAATAGACTGATGTATACTGAGGAAGGATTCTGAAGAGGTTTAGTGATACCTCGTTGGGAACAGATTTAGAAAACTCAAGGTACCATGCAGTCCTACAATCCTGCGATGCTGCACTGGGAACAAACAGGGAAACGAAGAGAGCAAAGCGCCCCTACAGTTCACAGTATAAAGAGAGTCTGGGGAGGAGTCGTCTCCCCACCAAGTAGTAGAGGAACAAGACGAGCTCACAGACCTAATGATAAACTTGAAAGAACACCAAATTAAATCCTTTTCCGGGTTTCAGAGTGATGACATACATCTACATTTATTAGGAACGCCTAGATCCATTGACTGTATTTGAAAGAACAAACCCCAAACAATTGAGCCTGAGGGCAGAACACGCAGGGACTAAATGCATACTTTGTTTCTCTGGGTGTCAAGAAGTCACATTTTTCTCTTTGGCTCAATGAGCAAAACTTTATTCAAAATTTCAGACAACAGTACTTGGTTCCTGTGTTTATAGAAATAGAATTGAAGTTTCTATGCATATATGGAATTTTGAGGAGATGAATACAATGCCACATTCCAAAGGACAAGAAGCTTGAAAGATAATTCAAAAGTTTCAATATACTGTTACTTTTCAACTTTGTACACCCCACAGAGTAAAAATCTAGGGCTCCATGATGCTGGAGAATCTAAGTCAATTTATTGAATTATTTACCTTGACATAAGTCACTACAAAGCAGTGGGAAGCTTTTGAAGTTCCTCAATGACAGAACTCAATTCAAAATGAAATACTGTCTTTATAAAATGTAGACCAATAAGCTCAAATTCAGGAAAGTGCTCTAAGATAATTTGGCTGGGAACTAGATTATAAAAATTTCAGGTAACTGTTATGGGAATGTTTTTTCCATTAATCCACTTGAAAATCACTATGATTGATCGTAGTATTTCTATATTTTGGCTGAAAGATACAAACACCATGATCGAATGATCTGAACCTTTCTGAGTTCACTATTAACACACATTTTCAGTGCTATTATGCCAATTAACTCGTTATTTAAATACACTCTGACTTTTCAAAACATTTTAAGATATACTGGATCTTGTGACATCATGAAAATCCTTCTCCTCAAAATTTGTTTGATGAGTTTTCCCCTGGTTAAAATGTCAGCATCTTGAGAAGTATGAACTTGAGGGAGCGAGGCTGTCTGGATCTTGACATTCCTCAGCGTGTCTATTACAGCTCTTCAGAAAGACACTCTGTCCAGGCTCAGCAGCTGTGTTGCTATGAATGACTGCTTGACTCCAGTTGATACGGATGAATATTTTTTCTTGCTTTTCATTTACATTATTTCATATCGGGAATATTAGGGTTTAGGCTAATACATCCTTTAGTTTCTTAGCATGGCTCTTTAATTTGAGCTTTTGAACTTCAGATGAACTTGGGCTGAGGTTTCGAGTCTATAATGAAACCTGAAACCAAGCACGCTTCCCCTGGTTTCAGTCTAATTGTCGAAGTCTTCATAACTTCAGGGCGTAGGAAACGTGTGTCTGACACATTTTAGAAATTAGTGTTTTGTTTTCTTTTAAAGGCAAGTTCTGCTATGTGCACAATAACCGACACCTTGGACATCGCTCTTCTGCAGCTGCAGGACAGGAAATCCTCAAGGATCCTTTCTCAGGCCATTTGGTTTTTAATTTGTTCAGTCACTCGATCGTGTCCGACTCTTCGCAACTCCGTGGACGGCAGTGCACCAGGCTCCCCTGTCTTTCACTATGGGCCCTAGTTTTCCTTCTGTACCTTAGTCCTTAGTTTAGCAAGTTCCTCCTCTAAACTTTTAATGTGTTCCTCCAGTGTGGCCTTGTCTTGCTGGGCTTTCTGACTGGCTTGGCTTCGTGCTTCTTCAATTTTTCTTTCATACCACTTTTCCATCTGGGTGGAAACAGCCTCAAAGAAATACTGGGTGAGCTCCAGTGCTTGGGAGGTGTCTCGAACGTGAGGGGCAGTCTGCTCGCCGCCTGCTGCTGGAGGCGGTGGCTGCCCGCCGGCAGTGCTGACTGCTGGCTGCTGGCCTCGGTGCCTCGTCTGCCCACTTTTCCCAGACTTTTTGGTCTGGGTGCCTCTGTCAACACAAGGCCCAGCCTGTGGATCGCATCTGGCTGCCTCTTTCAAGGGGAGCGAAGCTGTCTGGACCTTGACGTTCCTCAGTCGGGAGCCCATACAGTCCGAGGAAGACAGCTCCTGCTGCTGGAGTCTGTGGGTGGCGGTGGAGCTGAGGGCCTTTTCCTTGGGCCTGACCACCTGGGGGGAACTGTCCGAGGCTGCTACTGGGCCTGCAGTCACCACTGACTGATCCACACCTGGTTTTGGAAGAAAAACAAAAGTCAGAGTGAATCTGTGTTCAGTCACTTGGGCTGGCATTGAGAGTCTTGGGAATCCTGTAAGCCACCAACCTCTCCGTCACCACCTGCCTGTGCAGCTTCTCCCATCCTTTCCTTCCGCTTCTCCCTGGGTTATGATGCTGGCTTGTCAGGGCTTTCACGGGTACTGTGTTAGACCCACTCATGGCATCTAAGCCAAAATGTTGCTGGCCTTTCCTTCAGCCTGTCTCAATCTACACGACTTCCCAAGTAGCTGAGTGGTAAAGAATCTGCCTGCCGATGCAGGAGACACCAGTTCGATCTTGGGTCAGGAAGATCCCCTGAAGAAGGAAAAGGCAACCCACTCCAGTATTCTCGTCTGGGAAATCCCGTGGACAGAGGAGCCTGGTGGGCTACAGTCCACAGGGTCACAGAGTTGGACGCAACTAAGTGACTAAACAACAACAACAGTCTACATGAGAGGGCTCTGGGTACCACTTCCTGATAGTTCAGGACGATACATCTTACTGTATGTCCTAAAGCAGAGCTGGGCACTTACTGATGAGAGTAAGCACCCCCATGCTCTAATTTCTGGGCCTTTTCCACACCAGAGCCCCAGTTACAAGTTCCTTGACCCAATTGGGAGAGGTGGTCCTAATCCCCCTACCCAGAGCTCTATGACAAGTTCTGTAACTAGTCCCAGCATGAGAAACTTGCCGAGGGTTTTCCCCACCATTAAGGCACAAAGATACAGAAATGGTCCATGGTAATATGAAATACACAACACATCAAAATCCCCCATGAAGGTCTAATTACTAAGGCTGTGCATGTCCTCAAATGATCATCACTGAGTATAACCCCTGAGCTAACAGAACGGTGCTCTGCTAAAAGCATCTCTTATCTAGCACCCAGGGCAGCTTTGATACATGATCTGTGGTTTAACGAGGCTGTACAGGAGATGTAAAGAGATGTGGGTTCAACATGGGTCGGGAGGATCCCCTGGAGGAAGGCACGGCAACCCACTCCAGTATTCTTGCCTGGAGAATCCCCTGGACAGAGAAGCCTGGCAGGCTACAGTTCACAGGGTCAAAGAGTCAAACACGACCAAAGCGACTTAGCACCCACGCAGAGCTGGCCAAAGGTGGAAGGCTGATCAAGGACGAGAAAGGGAAAGAGGTGCAAGGGCGAGTGCCCTGCCAAACAGACAGGTCCCCTCCTCACCCTAATCTTTGGGTGTCCACTCTCACACTACCAGTATTGCACTGCCATCACTGATCAGCGATTCTTTTATTCCTTCATTCAATAAATTTTTGAACACTTAAATAAGAGTACTTTATTATTAAATAGCAACAGCATGGTCCTGGCCCCTACAGAGTTCATGCTACAATCTGGAGTTTCAATCAGCCCTATCATACAGGCTGTCTTCAGATGTAAGAAGAGAACTCAACCTGGGGGTTTCGTCATCTTTGGACGGAGGGGCTCTCTCTGCATGCTGGTTACCTGTGGAGGACTCGCAAGTGGACGGTGTGGATTTAGTCCTGGAGGCCCTAGACTCTCCAGAAAGCTTCAGCTCCAGATTCTGAATCTTTAACATGCACCAGGTTTTTAATTCATCCACCAAGGACATCTAAAAAAATCCCACAAGTTAGTCCACAAATCATCAGGAGACTTTGATACACAGCTTATGAACTAAAGCCTCAAGAATGGACTTTTCAATTATGATATGCTATTATCTGGAGAAGTCCCAAAGTTGTGAGCTACCTGCCTCCCACAGGCCACACAGCCTTCTCTGTAGGCCCCCCAAAGCCTGGGATTCACCTAGCACCCAAGCCGATAGCTAAGTATTATCTTCATTAAGTGATTTAGAGGCATCATAAAAGCAAACACCCAAGTGGTATAGTGGTAAAGAATATGCCTGCCAATGTAGGAGACACAGAGACTCAGCCTCCATCCCTGGGTTGGGACGGTCCCCTGGAGGAGGAAAAGGCAACCCGCTCCAGGATTCTTGCCTGGAAAATCCCATGGATAGAGGAGTTTGGCCGGCTAGTCCATGGGGTCGCAGAGTCAGACATGACCGAGGACACAGCACACACAGACACCTAGAGCATGTCTGGCTGCTTAGGGGCACGGACTCTCATACTCCCAGGAACTCACTTCGTGTCTGCCGTCCTGGGTGGTCGACACATTCTGAGGGCAGGAACCAAGTTTTGTGCAACAACAGAGTCACAGCCCAGCAGAAGCGCAGTACACAGCACTGACCCTGGGCGGAGCCCGCCTTTTCCCCAGCACCTTCTATAAACTGCCCAGCCTCCGCCTCCTACCAGCATATTCAGCCACAAACAGGACTCAAACTCCAGGCTCTTTCCTACCTTCAGGTTATAAAAATGACACGCTCTGTCATGTAAACACTTCTAGAGGATCTGGGGATTTTCGGTGATAGGGCTGAGTCCCTTGCCTCAGGGAGAAGTGTGGACAGGACAGACAGATGCTGGTTTTCACCTGCCGCTTCTCTCCCTCGTGCTTCTCCGAGTCTGAGTGCTGCTGCAGGCGGTTCAGGCACTCCGTCCTCTCTGCTGAGAGCCGCTCCACCATCAGCTTGTCCAGAACCCGCATCTAGGATTCAACGGGCAAAGGGGACATTGTGACTGAGATGATTTAAGGATGGGCCCTGACGTCTTCACTCCTGAGACGAGTAAGGGGCCAGACAGAAGGCAAGCACATCCCACTCCTCACCCTATTCTTTTCGTGTGGCCCTCATGGAACTCTTTAAGTTTTCAGAATTCCTGAGTATGTTTCTGTGTAAGCCAATGCTGTTTTCTTTTTCTCATTTAAAATCCTGAGTGGGTCCAGAGACTATAAATACACAGTAAATATACAATTTGAGCCAATATATTCCTTGTCGGTAAAAGAAAATTTGTGTGGGCCTTTGAAAATTATTTCCAAGATTATTACAAGGAAAAACTGTTTCAAGGAGTATGGAGCTACCCCAATTCCTCTTTCTAAAAAAAATTTTTTTAATTTATTTATTTTTAATTGAAGGATAATTGCTTTACAATATTGTGTTGGTTTCTACCAAACATCAGCATGGATCACCCAAAGGTTTACCCATGTCCCCTCCCGCCTCCCTTCCCATCCCACTCCCCTAGGTCCAACTCGCCTTTTAAAAGTGTTTTTTTAACCCCCCTTCCCCTTTTTAAATGTTAATCGCTGCCCGAGAAGAAATGAAAGCAGCTGAATAGTCAGAGCTTTCCTCCAGCATTCCCAGTGAACAGATCCTTCACTGAAAGTAGTCACAGCACCTGTGAAGAAGGGAGTGGACGGAGTTCAAAGGGATCACTTCAGGGAGTGATAGCTTATGGTGAACAATGTCAGATTCGTGATTTCTGAAGAAGATTTAGCTCCAGGACCAGGGACCAGGCTTGATCACTCAAGAGCTTTCGTGTAGCAGAGTTTTATTAAAGTATGAAAAGAGACAGAGAAAGCTTCTGAAGTAGACATCAGAAGGAGAACAGAGAGTGGCCCCCTTGCTAGTGTTAGCAAGGGAGTTATTTACAATAAATCAAAAGAATATCTCAAGTTTGTGGAAATTTTACCAGACACACTCCCACAATTTACATTTTAGGATAACAGGATTAGAATTTAACAATAGAAAAGATCTTACCAGACCCATTCCCATAATATACATTCTAAAATATCAGGATTAGTCAGAAGGTTTTCAGAAAGGAGAAAACTGGCTACAAGCAGGATACATTGTTGTTATATAATCCCTGGTACAGAGCTGAAACTGAGTTGTGTAATCATCAGTTCCAGGCTTAAAGAAAAACAACGTTTTATGTGACTAACACTAAGGAATGTAGAGGGAAAAAAAAGATGTTTGTCTTTTCCTCCTCTTTGAGAATTCCAGACCCCTATCTCCTCCTCGAGAACCCCAGGCCCCTTTCTCCTTCTCGGGGACCTCAGACTTATCAACCTGCCTAGGAATTGACTCTCTCAGGAAGAGCAAGTGACTGTCACCTTGCAATCATGTGCCCTTCTCTGCTCCTCCAGTCCCTAAGCAGGACCCCGCCTGTGGGGCTCTAACAACCAGCAAGACAAACTCCCACTGCACGACAAGGTCCACAGAAGAGACAGGAACCACGGTGAGCGGGAGCCAGACACGGAGGGCTTGGCAGCAGGCGCCTCTCCTGTTGGGGACATACTGACTGACGTTCCACGCTCAGATGTTTGTAAATAAAAGAGCAGCAGCAGCTCTGGAGATGCGGTGAGCTCCTTCTGCTTGAGCTCCTCATCCCTCACAGCCTCCTGGGACCCGCTCTCCTCCTGTTTCCTAGAACCAGCCTGCTATCCCACCTCCCACCCCCTGCCTAGACTGGACAGTACCCAGGCTGACACACAGCTGTCTTCCTGGGGCATAGTTGATGGTCCAGGCACGTGCTCCTGACCCATGCTGCACTAGAGTCAGTCCCCTGAGACCCAGAATTAGGACTAAGGTTCTACACCCCAGTCTGTCACCTTCTTTGCACCAAACAGGTCCATGAGACATCTCAACATTCACCTAACGCATTCCCCTCTGTGCTTGGGCTAGCTAAAGTGAGGTTTTATTTACAAAACAGTTTAATCTATTATGGCCCAGATATTTTTTAAATGGGCTTTTTATGAAATGCAAATAACCCACAAACCTTAAAAATACTGTTGCACCAACAGACAGGGACATACAAATTATAGTCAAATCTCCTTAATTTGGCAAAAACTTAAAAAAAAAATTCAGTGATAGCAAAGATTTGAAACAGAAACTCAGATCCTGCTTGTAGGATATAAATTGGTACAACCTTTCAATTAAGTAGCTTGCCAACACTTACCAAGAGCCTTAAACATATTCATAACTTTGGATCCCATTATCCTAATTCTAAGTATATAACCTCAGAAGCAATCAAGTTTCTGTACATAAATGTTCACAGCATTTATTTAGTAGAGTGAAAAATTATAAGCAACTTTAGTGTCTAACAAAAGGTATGGTTAAATAAATTAAGTGGTATTGATATGCTGGAATATTATGAAGCCAAGGATGTGGGAAAGTGCTCAAGAAACAAAATTAAGCGAAACGGCTTCCCTCGTGGCTCAGTCTCCTGCCAATGCAAGAGACACAGGTTTGATCCCTGGTCCAGGAGGATTGCAAAAGCTGTGGAGCAACTAGGCCTGCAAGCTGTAACCATTGAGCCAACGCCCTAGAGTCCGTGCTCCACGACAAGAGACGGCGTGACAATGAGAAGCCCGAGCGCTGAGCTAGAGAGAAGCCCCTGCTCGCTGCAACTGGAGAAAACCCCGAGCGGCCACGAAGGCCCAGCACAGTCAAAAATAAATAAAATTCTATTGAAAAAATTAAAATTAAGTGAAAAAAGCAGGACATAAAATTATATTTCCTTGCATAGAAACTGAACATCACTATTAAAAAGCACACTATAACTTTACAGGTCTACCACCATTAAAAAACACACTCCAGCTCTTTTTACCAACTTTAAAAGTAAACTGCAAAAAAAGCACAGTACAGTTCCATTTTCTGTTTAAAAGTGAAAATTAGTAAGGTTATATCTATAAAAGAAAAAAACCTACACAAAAATACATAGCAATGGGAGGATTTCTGGGCAGGGTCACTACAATAATAGTTCTGCATGTGAGGTGTTTTCCCCAATGAACATGTGTTACTTTGTAAGCTTTTAAAAGCTTTTTTATATTTAAAAACCTATATCCATCACATATCTATTAATTACAAAGGGAAAACATACCTTTACAGTGGAGAGAGACAGTGGTCACCAGCTTAGCCAAGCAATCAAACTTAGCGTCAGTAATAATGAGACATCCTGACATGTCTCTTCTGATGTGATGTAATTTGAAGCTTACACAATTAACTATGAAATATTCTTGCCAAAAATATTTAACCTGAACCTAAATAAGCATCTAGACTAATGGTTCTCAAACTTGTTTTTACCAGTATCACCTGGAGATTCTGTTAAAATACAGGTCGCTAACACTCTGCCCCTGGAGTTTTATTTACAGTTAAATTCAGGAGATTTGGGAGGAGGCCCAAGAATTTGCATATTTTCCCCATCAAGTCCCCAGATGATGCTGATGCTGCTAGTCTGGGGACAACACTTTGAGGATTACTGCTCTAGACCTAACTTTCACTTCACAGACATACAGGGATAGAGGAACACAATTAAAAATAACCATGAAGAAACTGTCAGACAAATCCAGACTATAAAACGTTCTATTAAACAAATGGCATGGGCTCTGTTAAAAAGTTATTATGGGAAAAAACAAGAGCCACAAGAAGAAACCAGGGGCTGTTTTAGATGAAAAGAGACGACAGAGACCTAACATACAGTATACAAGCCAAAGTATTCACTGGATCCTAGGTTGGGATTAAAAACAAAAACCAGCCATAAAACACACATATTTTAGGAGAACTGAGAAAATCTGAATGTGGACTGCATATTACACAATTAGTGCTACTTTTCTCAGATGTGCAGACGGTGTTGTGTAAGGAAGGACGAGATCCTCATTCTTAGTCCATGTATTCTGGAGTACTTGAAGGTAATGGGTCAGCAAACGGTTAAGCAGAAGAACCAAAAGTGTGTGCGAGAGACACAATGCAAACGTGGCGACACAGGAACCCCTGGCTGAACCTAGGTGGAGGGTGCACAAACATTCAATAAGCCATCATTTCAACTTTTCTGTATGTACGACCACTTTCAAATAAAGTTGGAAAAATAAGAAACGATAAACATGATTATATTACCTTAGTGTGAAATGGGAAAGGGGAGTCAAAGCACACAGACGTAAAAGGACTGGAGGAAATAAACCCAAATATTAATAGTGCTTTTTCATCATCGTAGGTTCACAGGTGATTTATTTTCCTTTCCTAGTTTTCATATGTTTTAAAAATGCTCCATAATGGTATATATTATTTTATAATAGAAAGCAATTTAAACATGCTCTTAAAAATTTTTAAGTCAATGGCTTTCAAGAAATCACATAAAGTGATCACAATGGGCAGAAGACCTAAACAGACATTTCTGCAAAGAAGACACACAGGTGGCCAGGAGGTACATGATGGTCAACACGAGTAAAAATTAGAGAAATGCAAATCAAAACTACAATGAGTTATCACTTCACATCAGTCAGAATGGCTAACATCAAAAGTCTACAAACAATAAACACTGGAGAGGGTGTGGAGAAAAGGGAGTCCTCCTACACTGCTGATGGGACTGTGAACTGAAGTATCCACTATGGAGAACAGCATAGAGGTTCCTTACAAAACTAAAACTAGACCTATCATCAGTTCAGTCACCCAGTCATGTCTGACTCTTTGCAACCCCCTGGACAGCAGCACGCCAGGCTTCCCTGTCCATTGCCAACTCATGGAGCTTACTCAAACTCACGTCTATTGAGTCAGTGATGCCATCCAACCATCTCATCCTCTGTCATCCCCTTTTCCTCCCGCCTTCAATCTTTCCCAGCATCAGGGTCTTTCCTAATGAGTCAGTTCTTTGCATCAGGTGGCCAAAGTATTGGAGTTTCAGTTTCAGCATCAGCCCTTTCAGTGAATATTCAGGACTGATTTCCTTTAGGATGGACTGGTTGGATCTCCTTGCTGTCCAAGGGACTCTCAAGAGTCTTCTCCAACACCACAGTTCAAAAGCATCAATTCTTTGGTGCCCAGCTTTCTTTATAGTCCAACTCTCACATTCATACATGACTAATAGAAAAACCATAGCTTTTACTAGACAGACCTTTGTTGGCAAAGTGCTTCTTAATATGCTAAGTTGGTCATAACTTTTCTCCCAAGGAACAAGCGTCTTTTAATTTCATGGCTAAAGTCACCATCTGCAGTGATTTGGAGCCCCCAAAAATAAAGTCTGTCACTGTTTCCACTGTTTCTCTATCTATTTCCCATGAAGTGATGGGACCAGATGCCATAATCTTAGTTTTCTGTATGTTGAGTTTTAACCCAACTTTTTCACTCCCCTCTTTCACTTTCATTACGAGGCTTTTTAGTTCTTCACTTTCTGCTATAAGGGTGGTGTCATCTGCATATCTGAGGTTATTGAAATTTCTCCTGGCAATCTTGAAGAATTCCCCGGAGATCTCCCATATGACTCAGCAATCCCACTCCTGGGCATATACCTGGAGAAAACCATAATTCCAAAAGATATGAGCACCCCAGAACACCCAGATATGTTCACTGCATCACTGTTTACAACAGCCAGGACATTAAAGCAACCTGAATGTCCATGAGCAGAGAAATGGATAAAGAAGATGTGGTGCACATAAACAATGAAATATTACTCAACCATGAAGAAGAATGAAATTGTGCCATTTGCAGAGATGTGGATGGACCTAGAGACGGTCATGCAAAATGAGTCAGAATAAGAAAAATATTCTCTATTTTACTGCATATATATGGAATCTAGAAAAACAGTACAGATGAACCTATTTGCAGGGCACGAATAGAGACACAGAGAACAAACATATGGATACCAAGGGAGGAAGAGGAGGTGGGATGAATTGAGATGGGCATTTACATATATATACACTACTGTGTATGGAGAAGGAAATGGCAACCCACTCCAGTATTCTTGCTAGAGAGTGCCGTGGACAGAGGAGCCTAGTGTGCTACAATCCATGGGGTCACAAGAATTGGACACAACTGAGCAACTAAGCCTGCCTACCTACACTGCTACGTATAAAACAGATAACTAATGAGTGTAGCACCGGGAACTCTACTCTGTGGTGACCTAAATGGGAGGGAAATCCAAAACAGAGGGGATATATGTATATGTATGGCTGAGTCACTTTGCTCTACAGCAAAAACCAACACAATATTGTAAAGCAACTATACTTCAATAATATTTTTTTTAAAAAAAGAAAGAAATCACAGTGGCTTTAAAGAAATCACAGGCCTCTTCTCTGACAGCCTTCCCGGCATGCTCAGGGTAGAGTTTGCAGGACAGAAAGGCGTGCTGAGGTCTCGGATTTCATTTCTGCCAGAACACTGCATCATGAGGAGAATTGTGACCACTTACTTGGTGCTGGGTCTTATTCTCCATGTGCCCCAGCTTCACGTTCATCTTATCCTGAACTGACACGAGCTCTGCTTTGATCTCCTCCACAGTTGCTTCCAGCTGATTCTCCAGCTTACTGATCAGGGGTTCACACCGACAGCCATTTATTGGCGCCTAAGAGGAAAGCCAGAAAGGAATCAATTCAACTCATTTATTCCTTGGTACCCATCCTGTGTTGGCCAGTACACCTAGGGGACACATGTGATGGAGGAGACTCACCCCTGTGGTAGCTCTGGACTATCTAACAAGCCAAGCCGATAGGGCTGGTAAATGCTAAGAAGATTCAGAGAGGGTAACATACAGTCTCAGTCCTCAGTTGGCTTTTTGTGTGTGTGTGCACTCCATGCAGCTTGCAAGATCTTAGTTCCCAGATAAGAGATCAAACCCAGGCCCCTGGCAGTGAAAGCAACAAGTCCTACCCACCAGACTGCCAAGGAACTCCTTCAAGCTGCTTTTATCCTTTCTCTGGTCTCAAGATTATCTGGTCACCTAAGGATGGTGCTGGAGAAAACTCTTGAGAGTCCCTTGGATTGTAAGGAGATCAAACCAGTCAATCCTAAAGGAAATGAACCCTGAATACTCATTGGAAGGACCGACACTGAAGCTGAACCTCCAATACTTTGGCCACCTGATGCAAAGAGTCGATTCATTAGAAAAGATCCTGATGCTGGGAAAGATTGAAGGCAACGGAGAAGAGTGTAACAGAGGATGAGATGGTTGGATGGCATCACCGATTCAATGGACATGAACTTGGGCAAGCTCCCAGAGTCAGTCAGGGACAGGGAGGCCTGGTGTGCTGCAGTCATCAGGTCACAGAGTCAGACATGACTTAGCAACTGAACAAGGTGAGTGCAGAAAGCCTTGTAACATCCCTTGGCTCACCAGGCCTAAGCAGCAGGAGGGTACTGTACTATTTAGGTGGGGAGGGCCAGCTGGCTTATTATCAAAGCTCCTGCCTTCTGCAGTCACTGCCTACAGAGGATATTAGCCTCCAGCAACAGGGTTACACAGACTCTTTGCTTACAGCCCTTGGTCCTGTCCTGACAGGGCCCAGCAGGTACCTGCATCACTTTGCCGTCCTTGCCCCGGTACAGCGTGTAGAGCTGGTATGCTCTGAACTCATGCGGAGGGGGCGGGGGCGAGCAGCGATGCCGGGGCCTCTTTTTCGGGTGATTGTGAGCGTGCACGTTCTTCTGCTGTCCGGGCTGCTGGTCTGCTGGAGGGGTGGGGTCAGAAAACGCTGACACCTGTGGGAGAGGAGGAGACCGCCGCCGTGAGCACGCGACATCTGCGAGCCTGACTCCCAGCCGGCAGCTCCCACCCGGCCCACCATGCTCTCTGGCAGCGTTCTACTCTAGGGACCACGTGCCGAGAGAGCTGTCACACGCTAACCTTGTGTCTGCAGCTGGCCAGGGCCAATTTCTGTGCTCTAGCTCCAAAGCAGCAAGCAAGCCAAGTGAAGTGGCTTTTTAACTGCTGGGCATGATGCTATTCCAGGGCCCTCCGCCAGCCCACCTCCCAGCCCTCTCGGCGGCTCTCACGTGCCTCCTGACCTTGGGTCTTGACTTTCTCTGTCTGCTGTCCTTTGCTCTGGGCTCCGGGGAGGCAGACAGGACATCTTCTCTGGTCTCTTCTTTCCTGGGTGCAGCCTGTTCACTGCTATGGGTGTCTCCTGCCGAGACACTTCCCTACAGAGCGGGGAGAAAAGACCCAGACACCTCCTCTACTGGACCCCTCAGCCTTATTCCATCATGGCATAACATTTCCCAGACTCCATCCACTTAAAGGACCCCTGGGAATCATTAAAAAATGACAAATTTCAGACACTGGGAGCACTGCTTGTGATTCTAACTGAACACCTGTGCTTTTCCTGGGGAGTTGAATATTTGTCTTTTTATTAGGTGCCAAACTAGATATCATCTTGGGTCTCATTCTGTGTTTTAGAACTTCAGGAAGCTAGCACACATGAAACACTTCAGCATTACAGGTTTTTTTTATCTTTTACATTTCAACAAAAAGACAACCTCACTCATTCTTAGAACTTGGACCCTCACAATTCATAGAGGAGAATGAGAACCCTTTGAAATGAAGGGGAAAAAAAAATCACCATTTCTGGTCCTTTTGAGAACGTTTACAAGTTAACATGTATAATTCATACACAGGAATGTAATGAAAGTTACAATGCCTTAACCCTGGAAATCGATAAGATTCTCAAATGGACAGAAAAACAAGTACTTGGTATAAAATTTTATGTCCCCCAAATTGTCTCTAAATCCTAGTCGTCTTCCCTCTGGGGGAGCTGAAAGGCATGGTTTATTCCAGAGCTGCCAAGTACAGTTGTGCAAGCTGTTCACTGCACAAAGGCACAAAGCTGAGGGCATGAGTGAGGCAGAGGGAGCTGAAGTCCAACTCCGGCTCTTTTCACTGTAAGTGCCCTGTGCTGGGCTGATCTGTCCAGGAGGCATCTTTTCCTAATTTGCACGAGGAGCCATGTGGGCTGGCACTGCCTTGGTTTATTCCCTAAGAGGAAACAGAGACAGCAAGCTATGCCAGTGGTCCTCCAATTTTAGTCCAGATTGAAATCACCTGGAGAGCTTGCTCAACCACAGATTGCTGGGCCCCACCTCAGAGTTTCTGATCCAGTGGGTCTGGGGTGAGGCCCCCAAATTTGCATGTCTAACAAGGTTCCAGGTGACAAGCGGATCACATTTTGCAAACCACTGCTCTCCATGATGGAGGGTGTGCTGTCAGAAGCCGTGCTGTCCACGTGGCAGTGATGAGGCCACAGATACTCAGGGCTCACAAATACACGGGGTGTTGGAAAAGACCAGTGGCATGCGAGCCCGCAGCCTGAAATCTTGGGAGAGTGGAAGACAAGAGGCCAGAAGGAAAGACAAGCTCTGAAGGACCCAGCAGGAAGGAGAGACCGAGGCGGGCCCAGAGGAGGCAGGGAGACAGTTTCCCACACGCAGGCGGGCGGGAGGGCCGCCCCCCACCTTGCTTTGTGCCACCTCATCTCTCGGCACAGACTGAGCTCTCCTCTCTTCCTTGAGCCTCTCTCTCTTTTTCCTCAGGCTTCGCCCACGACTGAAGCGCAAGACCTGAAGGAGGCAAGAGGCATCGTTACAAACTACTGGTGTGCGCGGACCTGACAAGAGCCTCCAGCCGAGCCGGGGAGACCACATCAAACAAGTGCCTCTGGACCACCTGCTATGTCCCCTACACCCTGTGCTGGGTACTTAGGGTCCCAGAGATGCAAGTACATCATCCTGACCTTGAGGAGCTCACGGTCTACAATAACACTAACAGGCACGTGGTGCTGGGCCAGGGCCGCCATGCAGGTGTGAGCAGGCTGTGCGCTGCTCAGCTCCAGGGAGCACCACTCACATAGTCCAGGACAGGAACGGCGTCCCCTGGAGCTGTGCGACGCGGCAGCCCTATGCCAGCCACAGTCTGTCTTGGGATACAGGGCCTGATCTAGCCCATCAGACTTCCTTCTTGGCCGAATTGTATCCAAGTCATATTCAAATAGAACTTTCATTCAAATATAACTGAGACGCACCTGTGAGCCATGGTCCCAGCCACGGGGCTGAGTCTCTTCCCCCAGAAGAAGCCTTTGGTCAGCCCCTTCGAGTGCAGAGACATGGATGGGACACAAGCAAGTACATGTGGGGCCCTGCAGACTGAAGCTGAGCAGCAAGCTGGAGACCTTCCAGCAAGCTATTTGACCTTTCTGTGCTCTGGCTTCTGTAACATGAGAACAGGGAGCTGCTGGAATTAACCAAGGCAACGTAGGTAGCAGGCAGACCTGGTCCCTCGGCCACTGTCAGGCGTCTCCCACCTGCGGGGGGGCCTCAGAGTCGCTCAGTCGGCAGAAAGGCTTCTAAGCGAACACAGAACACAGATCTTTGAGCTCCTGGAAACCTTCAGTCTCTGGCTCAGCCCCACGCCCTTCTCCTCCAGACTCCCTACTCCTAGTTCCAGGGTTCACTCCCTTTAAAAAACCAGAGGAGGTCCAGAAGTCGGAAGCACTTTTGCGGTCACACTCTTTCTGCAATAAAACAGTATTTTATTGTCTTATAGATAGACAAGTGTTCTCTGAAATTCAGCCTGGTGATTTTCATCTCAAGGTCAGACTTTCTTCTTGTGTTCATTAAATTCAAGTGACACATTATAGGACCGAAAAAAAAAAAAAACACCCTCAACAGGTAGTGGGTACCACCTAAATGGAAAATACATGCCTGCAGCTGAACAGAATTTTTAAATTATATTCTCATCCCCTGAAAGCCAGCAGGTCTAAAAGTGTCCAAGGACCCCTGTGTCCATGAGGTTAAGATTACTTACATAATATTACAACAACATTGGCCTTTTTCATGCTCATTCTCTCATGAGTATACTGCGGTATTTGCCAGAAGCTACGTAAGTGATATTACAATAGACGGCATGCAGAAATAAAAGATGGCAGAATTCTGATCTAAGTAAGACAATAAGAAGATGTGCAAAAAATGTTCAGAAATTCTACACTCCTCAATTTTTGTTTTGAAAAGTATTCTTTTGCAAAATGATGCTATTTGTTATTACAAAATGGATTTAATTTCAAATGATAAAGTATTTACTATTTCTCAACGTTATTTTCAGTTGGTAACTACTGATAGACACAAACTCACATACATAAAGTTCATTATGGGCCTCCATAACATTGAAGAAAAGTTAAAGGGTCTTTAGACAGAAAAGGTCTGAGAACCAGTGTCCTAAGCTAAATTTAGACTCAGTAGGAAGTCGAGTCAGATGAAAAGAAGCAACTAGTGCCCGCTTAGAACAGGACAAAGCTCCAGAATCAGCCTAGAAGTCACTTTCCAAAGCATCAACCAAAAATGAGAAGTAACATTCAGTTCACCAAACACAAAATAATCAGAAAAATTCCCTCCACTGACCACATTATTAGCCAGTAACAACTCTGCATGGCTCACAGCCTTTCTCAGAGAACTATACCATCCACTCGGATCATCAGTCTTCTCCACCTCACAGAAATCAGGGAATATTAATCTTAAAGTCTCTGAAGGAAATACCCTCTTAGTACTGCTGTGAACCATCAAAATCCATGATCAACTAAGGTACTGGGACAAGGGAATTTTTCATTTCAGTTAAGACAAACACTGAGGCCATTTCTGTAACTACAGATCAACAAAATAGTTATGCATACAATTTTATTCATATTACAAACCTTTTACTGTGCATTGAAAAATAAGGGTTAGTACATACAATTATGTAAAAAAAAAGAAAAAACTTTAAAAAAATATTCTATTTGCTATTCAGTTTGGGTGTGGAAAATCTTGCTTAAGCCTTTTTAAATTTTTTTTTAATTAATTAATTTTACTTTACAATATTGTATGCATTTTGCCATACATTGACTTGAATCAGCCACGGGTGTACATGTGTTCCCCATCCTGAACCCCCCTCCCTTAAGCTTTTTTTAAAAAATATTTATTTATTTGGCTGCACTGGGTCTTAGTTGTGATATGTGGGATCTAGTTTCCTGACCAGGGATCAAACCCGGGCCCCCTGCAATGACAGCACAGGGTCTTAGCCGCTGGATCACCAGGGACGTCCCAAGCCATTTTTTTAAATGGTAAAGGCTAAAGGAGAACCCACACAGAAAAATAGTTCACAAGTGAGCTTTATCCCTGGGAATCCAGATCCCTGGGCTCTAGAAGATAAAATGACAGGCAGGTTAAAGGCACATCAGTCCTTTTGTGCCAGGGGGATCCTCCACCCGACAAGACCTGACGGTCTTCGTATGGCAGAGTACAGGGCTGGCTGTCCATTAAACTGCCAGACTCTGAAATGCCAGGTAACTATGATGGATTCTGACACTTATACAGCAGCCTGTCCTTTTTGATCCAGGAGAGGCTAGCATTTTTCTATCAGGATTCTGGAGGTGATTATGCTGAGAATTTGTTTGCAAACAGCTAGACAAAGGTGGAGCCTTTTTCTGAAGGAGCATCTGACTCACACCTTTCAGGGGCTCTGTGGATCTCCAGAGCCCACTGAAAAGGACTTACTCCACAGGCAAGAGGGTGGTCAATTCTGCAAGCGATAAAATCGTAACTACTTTCAGAAACTGCTAGTTATATCAGGCATGTTTTTAACACATAGATGGAATCAACGCCACCCAGAAACCGAGCTTGGCTGGGCCTGGGCAACACCTGGGGTCCAGGCTGTCCCTTTGGCTCCCCAAGACTTTGCCTTCTTGCAGCATTAGCCAGAATAAGGTGGAAAACCAATCACTGTTCGCTGTAAAGGAACAGAGTAGCTCCAACTGGGAAGTAACCAAAATGTCTAACATTAAGGAAATAGTTTAATACTGGTCAGCAACCAGAAAAGAATATTATGCTTCCATTATGATAAATACTTGTGAAGACTGCAGAACAGTTTCCTATCATAGATAGGATAAAGGGGAGAATACGAACGAGGATATACATAGTAGGCACAGCTATATAAAAATAATGTATCTGTGGAAGGTAATATAAACGAAGATATTTCAGGGTGCTGGAATCATAAATAGCTTATAAATTATCATGATTAAATTTCTGACTTAGATCATTTCAACTTCAAATATCAGTCATCTATTAAAATTGAATGATGGCCAATATACCATCATGCAATATTTAATTAAAAGGAGTACAACTGTACTGTACTCCACTGCCTCTAGTAGACATATACGGCTGCCCAGACAGATGCCCATTCCCACCTTTCTCTGAGAAATACCTCTTGTAACCGTGTGGTCAAACAGATGCCACCATCTCCCTAAAGCACCTCTGTCCCACTTGTTTTGGGCATCTGCCCCAAGCTCCCAATCACGACCGACCTTATCCTATGATGTTTTATTGTTTTCATTTTTTGGCTGCACTGCACACCCTATGGGACCTTCGTTTCCCTACCAAGGATCAAACCCACGTGCCCTGCACTGGAAGCAGTCTTAACCGCTGGAACGCCAGGGAAGTCTCTCCTACATTTTAAACCGGTACTTTTCCCTGGCTGGGAAATTATGATCCAGGGAACTGGTTGTGACAATGATCCAGCCACAGAGAGGAGACGATGCCGTGTATAAGAACAGCCTGCTGGGCCTGAAGTCTCTGGTTCCAGTTTCCTAGAGGCTCGCGTGGATTCCTACATGTCCCACTACCTGCTCAGGAAACCCACCAGTCCCTTACATAAGGCGGTTTGATCTGGCTTCAGTAGATCGCAACCCAAGGAATCCCAACAACTCTGCAGCCCCCACATAATCAACACAAGGGAAAATGCAGCAGATCCTACCTGGGGCGCTTTAGTGAGGAGGAGAGCAACTTCCGGATTATTGTGGTAGCGGGCAGTCTCCAGCGGAGTCCGGCCTGCCTAAGGAAGGCACAGGGAAAACCAGTGAGTACGGGACTCCAGCCGGGGGCACGCACAGGCCAGCCAGGACAGTCACTTCCGGTAACATCTACTTGCCAGTTTACTTAGACACCCCTGACCCTTTTCATGTCAGGACGTGCTCACTGAATTGTCTGAAGATGGGCCCTCGGGGTTTGTAACTCACAGGGCTGTTGACAACAGGGGTCCCCTCGAGCCCACCCCCTCGGGCCCCAGGGGTCGTGGGGTCGGCACGCGGCAGCTCTTCCAGAGCGAGGCTGAGCGAGGCTGTGTGCTCTGAGTTCACAGGAGGTGAGGGGGCTACAACACACTCTGACCCCGAAAGGGGTGGGTACGGCTTTAGGAACCGCAGCTGCAACTCCACTTACATTGTTGACGATGGTCCCATCTGCTCCAGCTTCCAGCAAGATTTTAACCACCTTCTTGTGATTTAGGGCAGCGGCAATATGAAGTGCCGTGTCTCCAGCCTGGAATCCATCAGAAGAAAGCCTGCTAAACCCCATGGGATCATGGCCCTCAGCCTCCAGCTTTTTATTCCATGACTTGGTGGTGGCTTTTCAAAGTTAAACTAAAATTTGCCTTAGACTGACAAGTGGCCCTTGGCTAAAGTGTTATGTGGGTTTTATTATTTATTTAAAATATTTAACTCATAATTTTTAAAATTATTTTATTGAAGTATAACTGATTTATAATGTATTAATTTCTACTATATAGCAATGTAATCAGTTATATACATTTTTATGTCCTTTTCTATTATGGTTTATCACAGGATACTGAATATAGTTCCCTGTGCTATAGAGTAGGATCTTGTTGTTTAAATGTGGTTCTTTTTTAAAAGAGATCTCGGGAACTGAATGAACTACACACAAATACCACATTCCTTTCTGAGTGGGATGCCAGAAATCACAGGACAGGATTAAGTGCAGAGGCACAAAGCAATGCTGGGCCTGGGATGTTGGGAACGGTAGGCCCTGACCTTACAGAGGCAGGACCTCAGCCATGTTATTTTAAATATTTCTTTTAACTCATACTTTAAAAAATTTTTACTTTAAAAGGTAGCTCTGGACCCTGTCTGTCTGCCCTGGCAGGGGATGGGCAGAGAACCCCTTGGTTTCTGAGCTAGAATGAGCGGGAGCTTCCAAGGTAGCTACTTCTACAGGCCCCAGAGTAATAGCCCAGCCCTGCAGCCACCCTTAGGGATGTGAAAGGGCCACTGGGATCATCCTGCAGGCCAGGGAGTTTTCTGTTCGGGTGGAGTCACTGAAGATAGTGTTCATTTAACACCAGCTGTTTCCAACTCCTTACCAAATTTAGCCAATAATTTATTTTTTGCAAAAAACATTTCAGACAATCAAAGGAGGATATGAACAGATGCAGCTTGGTGGGCTAATTCCGAATGCAAACGCTGGTTTTAATTCCCAAACCAGATGACATAAATAAGTTAGATGCATACAGAAGTGAAATCACTCATTCATTCATTCCTGGCAGGTGATCAAGTATGAAAATCCAGCCGTCCTCAGGCCTCCTTCCCTGGTGAGTAGACAGGGAAAGTGTTCATTTCATTCCTGAGTCACCTAGTTGTATGTTAGGGGAAATTCTGGAGCTGTGGTTTCCAGTCTCCGCTGCTCACTGAAATCAGCTGGGAAGCTTTATAAACTACTGCCGCCGGAGTCCCACCCAGACACTGACTTAATTTGTCTGGAGCATGGGTAGGGCATGATGATTTTTCAAAGGCCCCAGGTGATTGAAATGTGCCTCCCAGGTTGAGAAGCACCAGTTGGTGAGGGCTGTGTTGGGGTGACCTGACAAACTAGAATCCACGGGGAGACTATAGAATGACCTTTAGCTATTAGGTCAGTGGTTCTCAATCCTGTCTGCACACTCAGGCATGGGATTTCCCAGGCAAGAGTACTGGAGTGGGTTGCCATTTCCTTCTCCAGGGGAACTTCCTGACCCAGGGATTGAACCCTGGTCTCCTATATTGCAAGAAGTCTCCTGCACTGCAGGCAGATTCTTTACTGACAGTCACCAGGGAAGCCCACACTTAGACCAGGAGCTTTTTAAAAAATATACTGTTTCCTGGACCTCAGCCCCAGATGTTCTGGTCATTTACATTGGGGTGGGATTCAGGAATGGTATATTTAAATTCCCTTTTGATCCCAATATGCAGCCAGGATCAGTAATCACCATTATAGGGTATTTTAAATCTGAATCATGATCTAATTTTTTAAATTTCACATTTATGCACCCAAACTCAGAAAAGCCAAACAATGCATCAGTTAGGTATAGGTTTCAATAAATAACAAGACAACTTTTAAAAATCCAAATGACTATTGAAAAATCACATTTCCACAGAACACTGTAATAACCACAGCTTTATTTCAAAACCCCACTACACGGTGTAGATACTGACCATGCACCAAACTTTACAGAAACAAGAGACTCTACCAGCTTAGCTCACGTGAAGGTGGCGGTGCAAGGAACAGAACTCAGGGATCATGACACTGAAAGCCCTTGCTTACTTACCAAGACACGCTTCCTTGTGGGTTTCATTTTTTAAAAGCACACTAACAATAAAACCCACCCCCAGGATTTCCAAAAATGTTCACTACGCAAATGTGGTGATATGTACTGGAATGACAGAGCACGCTTTCTCCAGAACGCCAGATAAACCAGGGCCACAGGAAATCTGTGGTTCCTTCGAAGGCCAGCACTGGCCGAGTCCCACGGCGGGAACAGACACCACCTCCCAGCAACCTCGGTCCCCGCTGGCGCTAGCGCACCTGCCTGTGAACCATGGGGAGGACGCATGCACTGACCTGGTTCTTTTCATGGACAGAACAGAAAGCACTGAGGAGGAGCTTAATGATGGACAAGTGATTATAGCGTGCGGCAACGTGCAAACAGGTGTCGCCTGCCTGCGGACAGAAATCAAACTCTAAGCACGGTCTGAGCGGTTATAGAACAAAACAGAAAATTAAAAGAAAACTACCATTTAAAAGCTAGCAGACTAGCATAGATTCCTCACAGGGCAATGGCCCGAATGACAAGCATCTCCTTTACCATAGGTGCTCACTCCACGGCTTGCAGCCCTTTCCTGTCTGCAGCTCTCTTTCCCACCATGCAGATTCTGTCTCCGGTTTCAGGTCCTGGACGCCTGCTGCCCAAGAGACCTTTGCCAAAACTAAGAGAGGCTCTGCCTAGCAGGCACTTACTAAGACTCCACTGACCCCTGCCTCTCCTACAACCCAAAGGCTCTGGATTACACTGCCTAAGATAGATAGCATCACTTTGGAAATGAGACTTTCCCCATCACAGATCATCGTGGCTGAATGGATTAATAAAGTGGGATGAGTTGTTGGATTTTAAGATTATGTGCTCTAAAAAATTCAAGTGCATCCCATTTTAGCAGTACGCCAGGATCCCATGGGGAGCAATGAAGTCTAGGGAGCTGATGAGGAAGCAATCACTGGGCATAAAAAAGGACATTCAAAAAACTCAGGAGCAGGGTCTTCCTTGGTGGTCCCAGGCCAAACTGTTCCCAGAGAGAAAACAAGAGAACTGGAGACAATGTCGTGACGTTTTGCGGAGCTCCCCTGACTTCTCATTTGAGCTCTAGTTCTGCCTGTCTAGAGTGGAGAAGGCAATGGCAACGCACTCCGGTGCTCTTGCCTGGAAAAGCCCATGGACGGGGGAGCCTGGTAGGCTATAGTCCATGGAGTTGCAAAGAGTCAGACACGACTGAACCACTTCACTTCTGTCTAGAGATGGTGACACTCAGCACAACCTTCTCCTCTGGACTAAGAAGGAACCAAGCTCAAAGCTGAAGTTCAGAGCATTCTCAGGACCACTTTAGATAAGCCTGCCCCGAGTCAGGGAACTCCAGCTAAAAGTCCTTTTTATTTTTTGGCCACTGTGCACAGCCTGTACGACTTGGTTCCCCAACCAGGGATCAAATCCATGCCCCTTGCAGTGGAAGCACAGAGTCCTAACCACTGGGCCACCAGGGAAGTGGCCGGGCCAAAGTCATTTTTGAGAGAAGCCTCAGATTCTCTTGCCACGTGGCATGGGCTGCATGAAGGAAATGCAGTGTCCATAGAGGGAAGGCGGATGCCTGTGGGACCTTTCCAGTCAAGAACCTGCAAGAACTACTGATCATCAGCTCATCCCAAGGATGCCTCAGGGACAGATTTGTAGATGCTAGGCATGGAGAATCAGACAGCCGCACCAGTACAGCATCAGCCGGTATTTACTAAGAGTGCAACACTGTGGGCGGAGGCTTCCTGAAAACAATTACTCATTCTTAGACCCGCTTGCTAGACACCTGCTGTACAAAATGATAAGACTGAGAGGCTGAGGAGCAAGGGGCAAGCATGAGAGAAAAATCAGTGTTTCCAAGTGTTGATTCCTCTTCCCATTCCCCTAATGCAGAGGTCCCCAACCTCTGGGCCACGGACTGGTACCTCTTGTCAGATCAGCAGTGGCATTAAAGTACACAATAAACGTAATGCATTTGAATCCCCCAACCCTGCCCCCATCCGTGAAAAAATTGTCTTCCATGAAACCCGTCGCTTGAGCCAAAAAGATTGGGGACTGCTGCAAAAGGATCCTTTAGGAATTAGCAACAAATGAATACTTTCTTGATAGTCCCCAAACCCCTTTTATTAACAAATTTTCATTTTCTACACGTGAATACTCTAGTATGCTTTCATACTAGAGGCAACGGAAGAGAGTGCAAGAGATGCCATTTTTGTTCACCCACGTTATTTTTGAGGTCGGCGCGGGAGCCACCCAGCAGAAGGACGCGGGTGCTCTGGGCATGGCTGTTCTGGCAGGCCAGGTGCAGAGCCGTGTTCCCCGCCTGGGAGAGAGGCAAACAGAGGGGGGCACATGTTAGCAACACCTCCTGCAGACTGGGCACGCTTGCAGGGGGCCAAGACTTACAGGAGAGTCACTGTTTATGCTCTCTGCTTTTTGCTCGGTGGACCCAGCTGGGGTGCTTCAGAGGCAAGAACATGTAATTGGGAATCCATACCAGCAGAAGAGTCACATGGGTCATAAAACCTTGGTTCCGAGCCCTAACTCTGCCACTTACTGCTTGCAAGCTACTGGGGAATGCTCTTAATAAGCACCACTGTAAAGTGGAGCATGACCCCTATGTGCTGAGACAATGAGGGTTGATTCGGAGTGCTGAGGAGACCATCTCCTTCATGGCAGAGTGCTGGGCACATGCACAAGGCTGTTCCTCTTAGTTCTAAGAGGAACACAGAACAGCTGTGGACAGCCTACCAATGGAGGTAAAACAGGCTGATTCCAGCAGGCTACAGTAACAGATTTAATTTGCAAGCCTCTCCCAAATCTTGGGTTTTTCTTGAAATATCAAAATTTAAACTATGGGCAAGGTCCCCACACGACATGCAATACAACTGCATCTATCACTTCCCATCCAGATAGAGACCCTCTTGCTTTTGGGAGTCTACCTTCAAGGTCAAATGGCAACCAAAGGTCAGGATCACATACACAGCAATCTTGCAGAAAGACTTCATTGACAAGAAGAGAACTCTCTGAAACTAGGGGAATAAGACCTGCAAGGTTGCTGATAACCCCTAGGAAAGTGACAAGAAAAGCAGGCAACATGATTCGGTGCAAGGATTGGGAGATTAAACACATAAGCTCTGTGTTTGTTCTGCTGAGCGTAAAAGCTGGGTCAGGCCTGCAGTTGTGGGCTCAGAGCTGTCAGCCTGTTTATGGCTTTTCCCTGGCCCGGTTCACTCCTCTTTGGATCATATGGCACTGTCTGCCCAGACTCAAGGATGGTTTATACTCCTTACCTTTGAAAAGAAGAATGGGTTTTTAAAAACAGAGGAAAGCTGTGTGCTGCAGGGCCACTTACCATCCTTCTCATGACCTTAGCTCTAACCAACCTAGGCAAGGTCTTTCTTTCCTCACTGCTACCTCCAGGAACTTAGTGAGTTCTGAGCCTGAGAGTTGAGTGAGTTTGTTGGTTATCAAGCCTCGGGTGCAGGCTGGACTCAACTGGGGGACCCTTTCAGCAGACCAGTGCATGGATGCAACTCGATGTCCCCGCCCCAGGGGGTGGGGCCAGGCTGTTCATGTGTAGGTGCTGAAAGGTCTGCATTCTGGGATGCATCCCTTCCCTAACTCTAGGCAAAACCAGGCCTGGGTCACCCCAGGCCTGGTCATCATGTGGGTTTGGTTTTCTCCCTTCTTCTCTCCCCTGCTTTTTTAAAAACTTTCCCAGGAGATTTTAAAGTGCAGCCAGATAGAGAAGCACTGCTAGCTTAGTCCTCCAAAACAAAGGGTCTGCCCACATTTTAAACACTCCATTCCCTGGTAGGGCTCAGGGCTCAGCTTAGTGTAATTCTCAGTACACACAGAGAAGGTTTTCCCAAAGCTGTTGGCTTCCTGGAGGTCACTTAAATATATGTTGAAAAAAATATATGTTAAATATAAGTTGAAGAGAAATCTGATAGCTGTACAAATAAAACAAAATTTACTTTGTCAGTAAGAAAGTATCGATCATGCTGAAAAGCATTTGGAGGAAGAAAATGAAAAAACATGGGTTAGAATACAGATTATGGTATATCCACACAAGGAATGCACTAATCATACATGTAATAACATGGAAGGCTCTCCAAACCAATGTGTGAAATCAAAGGAGACACAAACGGCTGCAATGTCAAACCTGAAATTTAAAAAACTGACCTGCTGTATACATAGCAGGCATTTTTCCCACCCTGAGTAATGAGTACTGATTTCTAGACAGGGGCTGCTGTACTTGGCCGAGTAAGGACCTTTCTTATGCAATGGAATATTATCCAACCTTTTAAAAGAAAGAAATCCTATCACTTGCAACAATATGGATGAACCTAGGGGGTGATACACCAAATGAAATAAGTTAGACAGAAAGACAAATACTCTATCATCTCACTTCTATGTGGAGTCTGAAAAAAAGATGGACTTATAGAAACAGAGAGTATAAAAGTGGCTGCCAGAAGCTGGAGTGGGGGGTGGAGGGGGATAAAGAGAGGTTGGTAAAAGGGTATAAACTTCCAGCTATAAGATGTAACATGGGGACTACAGCTGATAAGTGTCTGTGTCTGTAGTCTACAGACTACAGCTGATAACACTGTCTTGTATAATTGAAATTTGCTAATTGTAGAACTTAAATGTTCTCTCACGCAGACACAAAAAGGTAAATAAATAGGGGTGATCAACGTGTTCATTAACCCTTGGGAGCTATCAAATCATGATATTGCAGACTTTAAATATCTTATAATTTTATTTGTGGGGAAAAAGGAAAAAGAGAAGGAACTTCTAGAGGCTTCCTAGAGTTTGAGGCTGGTGAGCATGTAAGTCCCTCTCCTGGGATGACACCTCACCTGTGCTGCTCTATCTAGAGAGCTTGTGGCTCCCTACACAATTTGGGGGTGGGCCCTTCAGGGGACAGGTGGCAGTGTGGTGAAGTGGATCCAGCTGGGATAATTCACAGCCCTAATTGTGTCACAAATGAATCACATGTCTTATAAGACTCAGGTGAGGCCTCCCCATCCGTTAACTGGGAACCACCTACTTTGAGTTGGTATAAACTTACCAACTCCTGTTCTAGGCCATGTCCCACCTGGGAGAAATGGAGAACCACCAGTCCTCTAGGCAGTGAGCCAGGCTTTTATTGGAGATGCCACAATGCAGGGCCAGCTGCTTCCCTGAAGCCCTCGGCCCATGAGGGAACCACGGGAAAACATCTCACCAGTCAGCACAGCACAGAGCTGTGTGCAGTCCCGGGAGCTGGAGAAACCCAGCCAACAAACGGGCAGGTCCCCACCCTGAGGGTCAATAGGCAAAAAAGAAACTGGATAGCCCTAAGGGAGGGGGTGAGGGAAGAGATGGTGGGCCCACCCTGCAAGCCCGGGAGGCACACGCCAAAGTCACCCAGAGAGACGACAGCAGAGGCTGAGGCCGCTCTGGGGAGGCCCAAGACAGCAACAGGTGAGGAGCTTTCTGGAAAGTTCCTGAGGAGAGGAGGAGCAGGATGCGAAGGGACAAGACAGATCAGTCAGTCTGTTGTGAGGCTTTTGGGCTGATCCAGGGACATGGAAGGGAAAGACAGGGAAGTGGAGGGTGACAGAGAACAGCAAGGGAGAGGAGACGCTGTGGTCCTTTTCTGCCCCCGCAGGCCGGGGCTGGCTCCCGTGACCACAGTCTCAGGGACCTACGGGAAAGCAGGGAGAGCCGCAGCCTACGGGAACACTCCAGCTCCAAGCCTTCAATCGCACCAGGTTCCAAGGCCCCGAGCCCTAGCTCTGCTTGGCAAGAGGAGGCTCCCTGAAAGAAGGCGGGCTGGGCTGTCCCCATTGTGACCAAGGGGGTCTCACACCTGCCGGACCTCACCTTGTTCTTGGCAAGCACGTTGGCTCCAGCTTTAACGAGCAGCTTGGCCGACTGGCTGAAACCGTGCCAGGATGCTTCATGTAGGGCCGTGTTCCCGTCCTGGGGAGCACACAGGAGAGAAAGCCCTGTCACCCAAGCCTGATCCGTCTGCTCACCATCAGCACAGCGCAGGTTATTTTAAGGCCCACCCAGGGGTCTCTCTTGGCTGGGGTTTCTCACCTAAACCACAGAACCCAAGGAGTGATCTGAGTGGCCAGTTTCTTCATTCTCCCAGAAATGGTACCTAACAAGTACCACTCTAGACGCACTCGAGCGTTATGATGCACAGTGGATGACTTACGGCATTAGGGCTTAAGTCTCTCTGGGAACTGGGGTGGTGAGAAGGACTCCCACGCACCGCTCTTGCAGAACAGAAAGCTGCATTGGGAGGCGTGGCGTCCCTTCCTCCACCCACCTACACCGCCCCAGGGGCTGCCCCGCTCCACTCCTGGCCCCAGAGAGAACCCTGCAAAGATCAGGCAGATGGAGAGTCCAGCTTCAGAAGCTCCAGGGGCCTATGGGCGGACAAGTGGATTCTACAGCTCTTTTTTCTTTCTCCAAATCTGATCTCAAAGTTTAATCCAGAAGCCTCAGGGCCCCAAACAAATGAGCAGGCACTGAGAACAGTGATTTGTAAATACAGTTATTAAAAAAAAAAGGCAGTGCTTTGTAAATATGGTAAACAGGTATCCTCCATAGGTGACTTTTAAATAAAAATCAACTAATTCCACAGATCTTGTGTTTGCTTAACTTACTATTAAAAAAAGAAACATCAAGTGCAATGAATTGAGTGGGGTGGGACCTGGAGGTAGGGTGAGGGAAAGGGAAGCACAGAGAAGAGATAGCAATGCCCTCCCAGCTGTTTCAGGCCATTTTTTTTTTTTTTTTTTTAAGAATCACAGTCTGGGGGCTTCCACTCAGAGTCTCTGGATGTGGAGTCCCCCATCCAGGTTTTTCTTCTTCACCGTTTATATTTCTGTGGTTGTTCACTGCTACCACAGAAAAGAGGGAAGGGCTTTTGTAAATGTTGTTTGCTGGGAGATCAGATACTCTTTCAGAGGAACTCCAGGCTGATTTCCTCATGTTGAATCATAAGTGATAAGACTCAGGAATTACAATGTCTCAAGCAATAGGAAATCCCCAGAGCGCGTTTTCAGGCTGATGCGTGCCCCATTCCCTGCTCACCTTGTCCTGTCGGTCCAGAGCACAGCCCTCCTGGATGAGCGCCGCAATGACCTCGGTGTTCCCCACCACCGTGGCCCGGTGCAAGGCGGTCTGGTCCCCCTGCAGGTGGTGGGAAAGCAAGGATGGCGGTCAGCACTCTCCAGCCCCCCACCATTTACTCCCCTGCTTCACCGTTCAGTCACCGAGGGCCAGCTGGGCTCAGTGATCTAGTCAACAGACAGTGCATGCCG
Organism: Budorcas taxicolor; assembly: GCF_023091745.1. NCBI lineage: Eukaryota > Metazoa > Chordata > Mammalia > Artiodactyla > Bovidae > Budorcas > Budorcas taxicolor. The sequence continues at coordinate 52,105,923 of NC_068918.1, forward strand.
GGAAGAAGGACTATGTTCACAAACTCAGTGGTAACCCTGAGCCAACCGTAGAGCAACCCTGGGCCACAGAGCTGACCTCTGGATGAGGGTCAGGTTCTTACCCGCCACCCCAGGGGATGGCAATGGGACTGTCACAGCTGTGACAAGTGGGTCTGAAAGCCAGACTGTGGGCTGCACAAGGTAACCAGCAATGCCTGGAATCTTTACTCCCTCTGAATCCTCTCATTCCCCAGCATCAGAGGACTCACTAGCCTACTCTGTTACTCAGCAGCACTCAGGACCCGAGCGTGGGTGGACTCCTTGATTGATTGGCCCTGGCCTAGAACAATGCAGGGGGATATGCCAGGACATCTGAGGAAGGACTCAGGGAGTCAGGCTGTCACCGCACATCTCTAAGACTCTTCCAACATCCCATGACAGCAGCTTCTCTGTTAGGGCTGCATCTGACCCCTTTCTCTGTGATCAGATTCCTGGGATGGCCGGCCTTCTCTTTCTCAGTCAGGGTGCCAAGGGAAGCTGACTCCCTCTAACTGCAGTTGAGAAGACTAATATCCTAGAGGTAAGACAGTTAAGTCCATAGCAAGAAATAGTCCTGAAGTCTCCAAGAACACACGTTATCTCTGACAGACACTCAGGAAATCAAGTTCAGCCTGGGGTGTAAGCTTGAATGGGGAGATGGGTGAATGGTGTGCAAAGTTCCTGGTGGGACAGAAGGGGAGCAGGTCAAGGGGGTCAGGAGATGTGTGCTGTGGAAGCCTTGGGGGACACCTGTCACCCCGCTAGACTTCAAGTTCTTCCTCTGTGAAAGGAGGCAAGGTCCCTCCCTTCCCTTCTTGGGGTCTATGATCTGGGTGGCAAGAGTTTTGCATGAACAATTTTCTGGTGGAACCTAGGAGGGGCAGAAGACATGCCCCAGGGTACTCCTGCTTCTTAGCCCAAGAGAGGAGAGACCAACTAGAACACGGAGAACACACAGGCTTTTTAAAGAGGATTGCACTGCTACCTATAAATAGCCTTCATCAAATACTGATTCTACTTATATCCCTGGGATCTGTAACAAATGACAATGCACTTTAAAAGCACTTAATCTGAAAAAAAAGTTCTGGAGAGAGATCGTGGTGATGTTTGCATAACAATGCGAATGTACTTAATGCTAAAGAACTGTGCCCTTAAAAACGGTTAAAGTGGTCAATTTTATGTTATGTGTAGTTCATCACAATAAAAAGCACTTCAGCTCAGTTCAGTCGCTCAGTCATGTCCGACTCTTTGCAACCCCATGAATCGCAGCACGCCAGGCCTCCCTGTCCATCACCAACTCCCAGAGTTCACTCAGACTCATGTCCATCGAGTCAGTGATGACATCCAGCCATCTCATCCTCTGTCGTGCACTTCTCCTCCTGCCCCCAATCCCTCCCAGCATCAGAGTCTTTTCCAATGAGTCAACTCTTCGCATGAGGTAGCCAAAGTACTGGAATTTCAGCTTTAGCATCATTCCTTCCAAAGAAATCCCAGGGCTGATCTCCTTCAGAATGGACTGGTTGGATCTCCTTGCAGTCCAAGGGACTCTCAAGAGTCTTCTCCAACAGCACAGTTCAAAAGCATCAATTCTTCGGCGCTCAGCTTTCTTCACAGTCCAACTCTCACATCCATACTCCTACTTAAAAACCAAATTCACATTCTTAAAACTTAAAAATACTCCCTTTAAAAATTCATGAGGGGAAATAATATTTATTTTCCTCTTTAAACTTTTTAATTCTTTCCAATTTTTTACATATATAATTTCTAGCATCAAAAAACAGCTATTTATTAAATGTCTAAGCTGTACTGATATACCAGAAACGGGATGGGACTGTCCATGTCTCAGAGGCTTTTCTTTCTCTTCATTCTGTAGAATCTAAGAGATTTCTTCTTGGTTGGGTCAGGAGGGTAGAGGTAATCATTACCATGATTCCATCCACTGTCTGTGCCTTCTGTCATCAACCCTCCCCTCAGCATCCTATGCTATGATTCCCGTTACAAAGTAGGTTTAGCCTTGCTTTTCTTCTCACTCACCTTTCCAAGACCACTTACTCAAAGAGGACCCCTTCTATGTGCCATGTCATCAAAAGAATACGGCCACTGGATCGGTGGTTACAGGAGGTGGGCAAAGCCATTACACATCCTCTTCAAACAACTTAGGAAGTGTTTCCAGATGAGGTGTACTTAAGGCCCAAACAAATAATCATGAAAAACTGCCCAGTCTCAATTTTTTAAAGAAATTACTTAATCTGGGAGGCAGTGCCGAGTCTTTGCTGCTGCGAGGGCTCTCCTCTAGTTGTGGCGTGCAGGCGTCAGTAGCTGCAACGCCCAGGCTGCAGGGCACAGGCTAATAGTAGCGGCACCCAGGCTTATTTGCTCCATGGCTTGTGGGATCTTCCTGGACCAGGGATCGAATCTGTGTCTCCCGTACTGGCAGGTGGATTCTTTACCACTGAGCCACCGGAAAAGCCCCAGTCTCAATTTTTGAAAACTTCTGTAAGAATCTTCAAGACTGCGTGTTTCCCTATCAGCGTCATGATGGGTTTTCCCAAAATGGACCTCAAATGTAATTTATTGTTACTGACCTGATGAGAAAGGAGGTGCCCTGTTCTCAGCCACAAGAGTGAGGCTGCAGCCCCCTTCTTCGGAGTAAGCACCGACTTGGTCAGATTTCTAGTTGTTGGAGGCCTTTAACCATTTCTACACACTGCGGGCACACGAACCTGCCCTCCTGGGCCCAATTAGAACACCCCTTTTACGTAACCAAAGGTAACCATTTTGCTGTGCCTAAAGTGTGGGTCCTGTCCGCGGCCTGGCTTCAGAGCAAATGTTTTACTGTGCTTCATGGGCTGCCACTAAATCGTGAGCTGAGGCAACTTTGGAGCCAGAACACCACCGTGATTTATTACTTGCTTTTAGCATGAATCTCCTGAACTTGCTTCTGTGGGGATAACTTTCCTTTGTGAAACTCTAACTCAACGTAGGAAGTTTAATCTCAATTCTAGTTCAGCCCTTAAAAGTAGATTTCCGATGGATGAACAGGACTCGGGAGACCTGGCAGCCCGGGCGAGGCTGTGGTGGGAGCCCCGTGGTCCTTGTGCACCTGGCACAGGTGTCTCCGGCGGGTCCCTTCTCCCAGGCCTGCCCATCTCCAGGACACGGCTGCCCCTCAGTCTTCACGCTTCTCGTTCAGAGATGCGCCCAGAGCCAGGGTCCTTGCCTCATCAGTCGGATATATAGGACAGTGAAGGCCAGAGCTAGCCATCCCCCACCCTGCATGGCCCTCAAGAGGGACCGTGAGCTCGGCTCACATGAGGTGGGGTGGTTCTGGGTTTCTGTGGCACATAAAAACCAGCCACCCTGAGACACGAATCCGTAAGTCAAGGGCCACGTCGGGGAAGACCTGCTCTTCCCCAGAACATGACATAAATGAACAGCTAAGACCCTTTACTGCAACAGGGTCAATGACCTGCGAATCAATTCTTCCTCCTATAAAACTAACACTTGCTTTGGAAATAAAAGTATTATTTCAAAAGTATACTTTCTACACAACCGAAAGAGACTCACAGACCTAGAGAATGAACTTGTGGTTGCCAGCGGGGGAAGGATGGGAGGAAGGGATAGTTAGGGAGTTGAGATGGACATGTACACACTGCTATATTTTAAATGGATAACCAACAAGGACCTACTGTATAGCACAGGGAACTCAGCTCAATGTCATGTGGCCGCCTGGATGGGACGGGAGTTTGGGGGAGAATGGATACATGTATATGTGTGGCTGAGTCCCTTCACTCTTCACCTGAAACTATCACAACATTTTTAATTGGCTAAACACCAGTACAAAATAAAAAGTTAAAAAATAAATTAAAAGGAAGGAAGTATACTTTTCAAATACTGAAACAAAATGTGCCTCTATACATACTTATTAACAGAGCTAAGCAGCAACTTAGATATAATCTTTATTTCTCTATGATTTAAAGATCAACCATGAAATTCTGAAATTTTGGAGGAGAAAAAAAAAGCTGGGAGAAGTTTGGCACCTTCAACAGCATTTACTCATTATCTATTCAGTGAATATTTACTGACTCTCTACTACACTCTTGAAGAAGGCAATGGCACCCCACTCCAGTACTCTTGCCTGGAAAGTCCCATGGACGGAGGAGCCTGGTAGGCTGCAGTCCATGGCGTCGCTAAGAGTAGGACACAACTGAGCAACTTCACTGTCACTTTTCACTTTCATGCACTGGAGAAGGAAATGGCAACCCACTCCAGTGTTCTTGCCTGGAGAATCCCAGGGACAGGGGAGCCTGGTTGGGTGCCGTCTATGGGGTCGCACAGAGTCAAACACAACTGAAGTGACTTAGCAGCAGCAGCAACTACTACACTCCAAGCGCTGTGGCATCTAATTCTCTCATTTTATTGATTAAAAAGCCAAGGTCCCGTACAGTTCAGTGCCTAGCTTAGAATAACCAGCTTATTCAGGGTAGCACAGTTGGGACAGGGGCCTCCTAAGTGGCACTAGTGGTAAAGAACCCATCTGCCAAGGCAGGAGATATAAGAAATGCAGGTTCGATCCCTGGGTTGGGAAGGACCCCTGGAGAAGGGAATGGCAACCCACTCCAGTATTCTTGCTTGGAGAATCCCATGGACAGAGGAGCCTGGTGGGCTACAGTCCATTGGGTCGCAAGGGGTTGGACATGACTTAACACAAATGTACCCACAGTTGGGGCAGAATTCAAATTGTCAAGGCTTTTTGCACTTGCCCCATGCTGTTTATAACCTGTGAAGTCAATTAACCTTAAACAGGTCTTTAAAACAATTAGGTGCTTCTGGAGGATGGGGCTGCCTGTTTATGGCACCATCAAGCTAAGTACTTTAGCCCAATGCCTTGGCAAGTATAGCACCTGAGAAGTATTTGTTGAATGATTAACTACAAAGAAGCAGAAGAAAAACGCTGAAGCTGGAACTTGAAGACCCAGCAAACTTGTAGTCTGGCACTTTGATTTGGAACATGCACATCATGTTCCAGAGTGACTGCAAAGGGACTTGTCTGCAAAGTGCATGAACTGCCAGCTCTCTGTTTTTCTAGGACATCAGTGTTTCTTACGTAGAGATTTTTAAAGGTTTGCAACCACTGAGGTCTAAAACTTGGCTCTGAAATACGTGTTTTCTCCTACATGGTGAAAAAGAGTGAGCACAGTGTGGGCAGATTCCAAAGCCAAGCTCATAGAAGAAACCCCCGTCATGCAAGGGTGGCCCCTGCCCCTCTTCAGGAGGAATCCCTCCCAGGTGGCACAGGCAGCCATACTGCAAGGAAGCTCAAGACAGGGGAGGTGCACGAAACAATTGCTGACCTCTTTTTCTCTCTCTGATCTTCTGGGGTTCTTCCTAGCCTGTCTTCTCTGGTTTTTCTTATTTTTCTCTTCCTTTGTGCCTTTTCCCGTGGCCACGGGGTCCTGGACTATTTCTGAGGTGGGGGCTGTGTGATTGCTCATCGACCAATCAGAGACGGCGTTAGTGCTCCAATGAGCGTTGACAGGGTTGGCAGGAAGCAAGAGGGAATTTGCTCCTGGAGTTCCATATTCTAAAGCACTGGTTTCCACAGGTTCAAATTCATAATAATCCCACTCCAGGGCACTGGAGGTCATTCTTCAACTAATTCTCAGTCTTTACCATGATACAAAGCACAGTATCTGTAGAACATGAAGTTAGGAGTAAATTCTTCAAAATATTAACATTCTCTATTGTTACCCATCACCAAGACAGGTAACTTCTGAAATTTTTTTTTCCAATACTTAACCTCCCAGCTTCTTTATTTTATTTTTTATTTTTTGCTCGTGTCTCACGGCTTGCAGGATCTTAGTTCCCTGATCAGAGACTGAACCTGGGCCATGGCATGAAAGCACTGAGTCCTAACCACTGGACCACCAGGGGATTCCCATTCCCAGCTTCTTTAAAGACCATCCATAAGGAGTTTTCTCCCTCGAATTCCTGCATGGATTTCAAGGCTGATCAGCAAGCAGAGTAAATATATAGAAGACACACATGAACCATATTCTGACAAACGCATTACTTCAGAACTAGTGAGAGTCAAGACACCTCCACTTCCAGCTGTTTTTACACTGTTTCGTTGTTGTGTGTGCACTTTTGTTTGGTTTTAAACTGAGAGAAACAATATATGCAAGGGAAAGATGCAAAATATATTAATAATTTCAATAATAAAGAGTACCCCTCTAACGGTAGAGCTGGCTTTCCTTCTGCTGACATGTACCCCTCTGGCTACCCTGTTAGAACTCCTGACTAGTTTACTTCTATCTTATCTGATATAAACAGCAGTAGTTCTGGAAAGTCTGCTTGGCTCTTGCTGTAGGAGAACACATGATACCTGGAGCTCAGGACCTGAGGCAGGAGTGCTGGGTTGCAGTGGGTTAGCAGCCTGGTATTACTGCAGCCTTGCCACCAAGGCAGCAAGGGCTTTAATTATGCAGAGAAGAGCAAATGCTGCCCAACATATTTGCACCAACAGTTCAATGCCCTGCCTTTCCTGTGGTCAGAATCTCTTCCCTCTGCCTGTATTTTTGCTCCTATCATGTAAGGATAAGATATAATCAGGTATGTTATGATGGCACAGTGCTGGGAAAGAAAACAGTGTATTGTGACCTGGGGTAGAAATCAACAGCTTAAAGCTAGCTCAGCATCTTTTGAAAATAACATCCTTGATGACTCAACAGGTTCCAAATATAACCAGAAATCTCTGAATGACACTGACACACTTAGTTATTGCTTTGTGAATGCTGTCCTTCTCAACTTGTGTGTTTGCCAAGTTTTCAGACATTACACAGGGATGCAAGACTAGAAGCACTTTGGTGACCCACACTCTGGCCCAACAGAGGGTCTGAACTTTGATAACATTTGGTAAGCACAGTGATTACAGGTGAATCTGAAAGGCGTTTATGAGTACAAAGTCTCCAAGAGTCTATGTTCCTCACAAAAGTTCTTACCTCTTCGAGTTCTACTGTACAAATCACAGTCAGAAACTTTTCAAAAAGAGTTTCCAATCAGATTATCATTAGGACATTTTCCTAATAGCCCACTGGAGAGCAATTTACATAATCTTTCCCACATCCCCTTCTTAGAGAATCTAGCCTGCCCAAAAACCCAACAGGGCTACCCCCTGCACTACATGACTCCATGCCAGCCACTGCTGATTTACTCAGGAATGGATCTCTGAACCCAAAGAGCCAAGCAGAATCTCCTTCTAGATAATCGGACTGAAGAAACTCAGAGAATGACTCTCAGTCATGGCAGAGCACCAGAGTGAACCTTTCTGGAGGCGTTGTTTTTCTCAGATTACACAAGATCAATGTTCTGTTTTTTTTTCTTTAAATAGGTCCTTTTAAACTAAATGTATACTAACAGAAATCAAGGCAAGAAAAGACAAAAATTTAAGTTTTTAAGCTTCATCTTTTTCTCTAGTGGTAAGTTTGATCAATGACACATTTCCAGCAAGACTTGCCCAGATCTGTGTGCGTGCGTGCGTGCGTGCGTGCGTAGTGTGCTCCTTCATACCGAGACAAGTAAACAGGCAAAACACCCTTCAAGGCCCTACACTTGAATAATAATAGATAGGAAATAATAATACTCAATAGGAACTATGATGGGAAAACCAAACCACACTTGCTACTGAGAATGGGTCCCAGAGCAGGGCTTCAAGAGGAAGTTCTTCCCACCAAGGTGGAGCTAAAAACTGCTGGAGAGCAACAACTACTGTCCCTCCCCCACCTCACAGCTAGTTACACATTGTGGTATTCTATGCAGACAAGCCCGGTTGACAGCCACCCCTCAACAGAATGATAGCTTCTACTCACATCATCCTGGACATCGAGGTCACAGCCAGCCTTCAGCAAGATCTGGACCACAGAAAGATGGCCCTTATTGGCAGCAAGATGCAGGGGCGTCCGGCCATGCTGTTAACGCAGAGCAAACATTGATTTCAGAACAAGGTATCACAAGAGCAAGGTTTGCACAGCGGTGTTCCTCCCCCGCCTTCAGTTTGGCAAGCGATGCTTAGATTCACTCAGAATTCAAGTTTGTCTCAAGTAACCTTGGCTATTGGCATTATGAGCTATGAACAAAATATGTTCAAAATGTGAAGATTTCCTTTAGTGCATAATTTCTACTCCTATTCACCCAACAGACAAGCAGAAAGGTGAGGGTTTTCACATCTTCTCCGATTTCCCCACTGGTGTGACAGGGTTGGTGACGTGGCCACAGCGTATCTGATGGGGTAAGAGATGAAAGAGCAGCAAAGTGTCAAGCTACTTAGCCCCAGAGATGTCTGGCTAGTAATTCCTCAAAACCGAAACTGCTGGACAAACCATTAGATTCTCTCCTTTGTAAAACAAATTTAAAAAATTTTAAATTACAAAGTACTTCAACCATTCAAAAATATGAATAATATTTGAAAATGCACTTACCCACCATTAACTTTAAGAGAAAAGTAAAGAAACCAGACCTGGGTTCGATCCCTGGGTTGGGAAGATCCCTTGGAAAAGGAAATGGCAACCCACTTCCGTGTTCTTGCCTGGGAAATGTTACAGACAGAGGAGCCTGGGGGGCTGCAGTCCATGCGGTGGCAAAGAGTCGGATGCAACTGAGCAACTAACACCTTCACTTTCACCAAGCACTTTAATTTTATTTTAAAAAATATTGTCACATTATTCACTCATTCTGTCACTGGTGAGTTCCAGGCTGTTCCCAGTGGGTGACAGAACACACGTGTGTGTACATCTCCTGTGCACCTGAGTGGGGGGGCTTCTCAGCCCTGCTGGTGGGTCATAGAGATGACTGTCCCCTGTCAGGGGCTCCTGAGCTATGACACTGAGGCTCACACCCAGAACAGCACTCTTCAGAGTAAGTGAATTCCTATCTGGAAAACTGACCTTGCCAAGCTCCGAATTCTCCAACTTCTAAAGGAGACATTATGCTCCCTTAGCTTTCTCCCTCAGGTTCACTGTGAAGAAATGTTTCCAAACAGCATTTAACAACAGACCCCACCTATACAGAAACACTCCTGGAGGAATAAGGGTTTCATATGGCCTGAGTCCTTTTTTGCATCTTGACAGAGCTTCCCAAAGCCCTTTATTGATATTCTAGCAGGATAAACACATGTGTGTTCTCGACAAGGGCCAGTTTGCCATGGGTAACTAGCCTTGCAGGAAAACAGATAGTAGACAATAAAGGATTTTAATTTCAACCTGTGAAATGCAATCAAAGCATTAGAATGATTCTGGAAAGAAAGAGGTCAGAGCTCACATTAAAATTAGAATTCTTAATTAAGAAAAAAGTTTCTCCCAAGAAAACAGGCTATAAAAAGCCTTCATAAAAAGGCAGCATTGGAGATAAGATGAAGCCGTGACCTTCCTCAGCTGGCGATTATGTTCTATGCGGGCTGGTTAACCTTGATTCCTCCGACGAACTGTCCACAGCTGATCAGATGAAGCCAAATAGCCTGGTTCCCCTCGCTGGCCTGGCCCCAGGCTCCTACCATGTGTCCTTGTCCAGGACATCCGATCAGAGACCTTCACAAAGTTTCTGAGGCATTCTGAACAAAGGGAAGCCCATCGTGATTATAAGGAGAGAGATGTGTGCGGTGAGGAAGGCTGACAAGACGGCAGGATACAGTGTTTCTGAGCATCTGGAGAGTGCAGACCATGACTGGAGGAGCTGCCCTGAGAGGCTGGGAAGGAGGCCACGGGCCGAGGGGTCAATGGGAGTCAGGTCAGGGGAAGCCAGAGGAACATCCTTGTCAGCAACCAGCGATTACTGCGTGGACGCTGAAGCCCAAGGAAGCAAAAGGGTTTGTCCAAGTGAACATGAATAATCAGAAGGGCAGAGAAGGAAACATGGATGCGATTTAAAACCAGATCACGTCTGGAGGGTGCTTTAGAAACTATAAGGTGTTAACAGAATGGCCCTGGACTAGAGGTACCTCCCTCATCCAAGGTCAGCAGAGTGCCCTCTCCAAAACAGGAAAGGCCAGAGGCACTGGAGCTCAACGAGCATGGTTCAAATCCCAACTCTGACTAGTAACACCTGGTTGATTTTGTGTTGGCCACTCTCCTAAGCCCATTTACTCATCTGAAATAGGAGCAGTCTCCACTAACCATTGAGATAGGATAAGTGAGGCAACACCCAGCATCCATCACGGTTTCCTTCCCTCTGTCTCAGCCCTCACCCCCGAAGACCCCCAACTGCTGCCCCTCCTCCTCGACACCCCCACACCTTTGCCTTGGGGAGATCTTATGAATGGCACAGACAAGAGCTGGATCTCAGGTGCCCTAGGTAACCAAATGGGCCCTCGCTGGAGGGTTGAGCTTCCCACCAGCTGGATCTCATCCACGGCCATTTTTGAAATACAGTCAAAGGTCTCCAGTCTCCACGTCTCTCGGGAAGGACCTTCTTTATGGGAACACCCTTCTCCTGTTCTCCAAGAAGAAATGGCCCCTGCTGCCTTCTCCAGGCCCACAGCACTTCAGCTCCCTCCAGGAAACCACCAATCCTGTTCTGACTGAACTTCCAACTAGGCCATGGGCAGAACTGTACTACAATGAGAAGCCTGTGCACTGCAACTCGAGAGAAGCCCCTGCTCACACAACTAGAGAAAGCCTGTGTACCGCAAGGAAGAAAAAATAAAATAAAAACAGACAAGGACTTCACTAAAAATCTGGAACATAAGAGCAAATCATTCGCGATTCTCCCACCCCATACACTCACTTGTCACTTTTATCCTTTTCCACTGCATCTTTTCTGTTGGTGCTTTTGCAGTTACACTCACAGGTCACATGAAACTAGCTTGCTTGTGCGTTAATACTATGCCTTAAACCAGTGGTCTGCAAACTTCATAGGGCAGCAGAGGCTTGTTAAAGACAGCTATCTGGGCCCCATTAAACGGTTTCTGATTTTGTAGGTCTGGGGTGGAGACTGACAATTTGTATTTCTAACAAGCTCCTGTAACTAAAGAGCCTCTTGATGAGGGTGAAAGAGGAGAGTGAAAAAGCTAGCTTAAAACTCAGCGTTCAAAAAAAGAAGATCATGGCATCCGGTCCCATCACTTCATGGCAAATAGATGGGGAAAAAGTGGAAACAGTGGCAGATTTTATTTTCTTGGGTTCCAAAATCACTGCAGATGGTGATTGCAGCCATGAAATTAAAAGACACTTGCTCCTTGGAAGGAAAGCTGTGGCCAGCCTAGACAGCATATTAAAAAGCAGACATGACTTTGCCGACAAAGGTCCGTCTAGTCAAAGCTATAGTTTTTCTAGTAGTCATGTATCGATGTTAGAACTGGACCATAAAGAAGGATGAAAGTGAAAAAGTCAAAGTGTTAGTTGCTCAGTCCTATCTGACTCTTTTGCGACTCCATGGACAGTAGCCCACCAGGCCCCTCTATTCATGGGATTCTCCAGGCAAGAATACTGGAGTGGGTTGCCATTCCCTTCTCCAGGGGATCTTCCTGACCCAGGGACTGAGTGTGGGTCTCGTGCATTGCACGCTGATTCTTTACCATATGAGCCACCAAAAGAAGGTTGAGCACCAAAGAACTGATGCTTTTGAACTGTGGTGCTGGAGAAGACTCTTGAGACAGCAAGGACGTCAAACCAGTCAATCCAAAGGGAAATCAACCCTCAATATTCACTGGAAGATCTGACGCTGAAGGTGAAGCTCCAATACTTTGGCTACCTGATGCAAAGAGCCGACTCACTGGAAAAAGACCCTGATGCTGGGAAAGATTGAGGGCAGGAGGAGAAGTGGGTGACAGAGGATGAGATGGTTGGATGGCATCACCGAATCAATGGGCATGAGTTTGAGCAAACTCCAGGAGATAGTGAAGGACAGGGAAGCAGTCCACGGGGTCACAATGAGTTGGACACAACTCAGTAACTGAACAACAAACAAGCTCCCACGAGAAGCAGATGCTGCTAGTATTAGGACCACATGTTTTGAGCTATAACATAAATGATGGGTTTTCAACACTGTTGCACCATAGATTCACCTGAAAATATTTTTAAAATCTCAAATTTTACCTCCAGACTCCATCAAGCTAGGGTGGGGTCTCGGCGTGGATGTTTTTGAAGTTCCCTGTGACAAACGTGCACTTGGAGGTTATAAATCTCTCTGTGAAGGCTTTAGCTGTGCAGGTTCTCCAACCTGCCCTGGGGTCAGGACCGGCCATCTGAGACCAGTGGGGTAGGGGCTGCAGGACCCTGCAAGGCAGCACATCTCCCTCATCCAACCAGCGAAGGGCAGAGGCTTGGAGCCACTCGCGTTCAGGGAAGTGAACAGCAAAGAGCCTAGTAGACGTTGCCAGGCAACAACCACAGAAAAAGTGGCCTCACTGTCAACAACTCAGGTCCGGGTGCTGCTTTGTTCTGGCAGATTGAGCCCCGTGGGTCCCGATTTCTAGCAGAATTGCTGCACAGGAACATCAGAGTGACTCGCGATCCAGCAGGTGACCCATAAATTATACTCACAGGTATAAAAAGCACTCTGAACAAAAAGTCTCTGCTACTCATTCGGAAGAGCCTAACTCCCAGCTAGACGTGGGAGAGCTATTTTACACAGCTAGTGGGGAGCTACTAGAGAGCACAGGGAGCTCAGCTTGGTGTTTCGTGATGACCTCGAGGCGGGGGGTGGGGTGGGAGGGAGGTCCAAGAGGGAGGGGATGTATATATACATGTGGCTGGTTCACTTCATTGTACAGCAGAAACTAACACAACATGCACGCTAAGTAGCTTCAGTCATGTCTGACTTTTTTCAACCCCATGGTTCCTCTGTCCATGGAATTCTCCAGGCAAGAATAATGGAGTGGATTGCCATGCACTCTTCAGGGGACCTTCCACACCCAGGGATCAAACCCGCATCTCTTATGTCTCCTGCACTGGCAGCTACCTGGAAAGCTTTAACTAATACAACATTGTAAAGCAATTATATTCCAGTTTAAAAAATAAATAAAATTAAATTGCAGGGGGGAAAAAGACTCTCTCTTCATACAGACTCCATGGTGCCCGGGAGTGCTGGGTCACACCCTGGTCACTCATTACTCCAGCCAGGACCTGGAGGTTGGTTCACAGCTCCTCTCTCCTGCTTAGGTATAGTTGATCCTCCTTACTAAAGGGCCGGCCTTTCACACAGACAACACTTGTCCCACGAACACCTGCTCTGTGGATGCCTGCCCCATGGATGCTGAGCCCCGACTCCTCAAGGCGGCCACCTGGTCTAAGAGAGTGGACCCAAGAAGTGAGAAGGAGCTTAGCCGTTCTCAGAACACTTTGTCTTTGTTGAATGATACACTTTTGCTCAAGATCACAACAGACCGATGGGGCAAAGAGAAGCTAAAGTAATTGAGGCTCATGAGCTCGAAGAAATAAAACAGCTGAACCTTCTTAATGGGGGATTGTTACAAGGAGGGCCATTGCAGAGATGTGACCCACATGGGGGGAGACAGTTTGACAAGAAGCATCTAGGTATAACCTAAATCAGTGTACCAATGTCAAAGTGACAACACTTCCTTTCTTTAGAGCCTGAGAAATATAATAGGTCAGAGTCATGCAGTCTTTTTTGAGGCAAGTAAAGTCTGTATTACCTGAAGCTTTAAGGAAGGAATAGAAAATAGGAAAGAGAGAGATGGGGAGCAAGAAAGTGGTAATGCCTGTGAAGTAAGAGTGGCACATATTTTAGAAACAATATAATATTCAGATTGAAAAGAGTCTCTGAGAGTTTAATTTGGATAAAGGTAGTAAGGCTTGTAGATGGTCAGTGATTTTCAAGAGCTAAAATGTTACTTGTGGCAGAACAAATAATAGCTAGAATCCTGGCCATTTGGTCTAGCCATTTAGGTTATTTTTTTATTTATTGGATTGTTTTTTAACTGTTTGGGTTTTTTCTGTCCTCTCCCTACCCCTGGTTGCACTGCACAGCATGGGGGATATTAGTTCTCTGACCAGGGATTGAACCTGGGCCCCGTCATTGGAAGCACACAGCCTTAACCACTGGACTACCAGGGAAGTCCCTCACTTAGGTTTTAAATTATAGAAGATTCCCCACCAACTTTCTTAGGTGGCCCCAGGGTCCCCTTATCATAAACAGTATTTCCAGAGCTCCAACTGTTTGGAGTGATGTAGATTTGGATCCAAAACTTCAAAGTCCTTCTCAGGCTTATGATTCAATAAAAACAAAGTTATAAAGACATTCAGGGAGAAAATAGACCAAAAAAAAAAAAAAAATGCCATGAACAAAAAAAGTGAGAGAATAAATCTGTTTGTTAAAAAACATACAGTTTAAAAAGCCTTCAGAACTTTCTTTCCATTTTGGAAATGTGTTTCATCTACCTGTCTCCTTGGATGAGTGACACATCACATTTTAATCAGACTGTAGGTGACAAGATGCAGCAAGGGAATAAAGTCCTTGGATGACAAAAATCAGGATCCAACATAATGTCAGATTGAAAAGGCAGGCTAATTTTAATAAGACAAAATATAGCAGGGGGACAGAGGTAAGACTCCCGCCCCAGGGATCAACAGTCCAATCGCACATGGGCAGGGATACTGTCCTCTGAAAGAACAGGCCTTCCTTTTATTTTTTCATTAGTTTTAAAAATAATTATTCATCTGGTTGCACTGGGTCTCAGTTGCAGCACACGGAATTTTTACTTGCGGCATGCAGGATGGAACCAGAGTACCCTGCACTGGGAATGTGGAGTCCTAGCCACTGGACCACCAGAAAGTCACTACAGTCTTCCCTTTTAAAACCGTCAGGTTCCTATGCCAAAAAGCTTCATAATGCTTCTCTAAGTCTTACTTTGGGGAGGGACTAATAATCATAAATAATTGGGAGAGATGATTAAAAATGTATGATCAGGAAGCAATTATTCAAATAAAATGGCTTAATTAATAAGATTATTCTTTTTGAGGTGATGCACAAACTGCCAGGCTTGGGTTTGTTTCTAGAAAGGCCCACCAGAAGAAGGACCAAAATAATTCAAGCGACTCAACTGGCTGTTAAGAATCCCATTGATTCCTATAGTACATCGGTTTCCTAAGTTAGAAGGTATCAGTTAACGGCCTCCATGCTCCTCACTGGCAGCTACTTAGACTACATTTTCAATGGGCTGACACACTGACAGAGGAAGGCATGGCAGTCCAGTGCCTGAAGAACCACAGCTGGGAGACGAGAACGTTCTCTCTTATTTCCTGGTTTTTATTGGAATCATTGCCTTTTCAGCAATTGTTAATACAACCATATGTTTGTTTGTTTTCCTTTTAATCTGTTGGTGTAATGATTTAAGGAACCATCCTGGCATTCCTGGATCAAACTCCACTTGGTCACACAGTGCTATTCTGATATGTGTTATATTCTATTAAGTAGGACTATTAAGAATTTTTGCTTCTAATTCATACTTGAGATTGCTCAATTGTTCTTATATTATTTCTCTCACTCTCATTTATCTTTACTTGGTTTTGGTGTTAAGGTTGCACTGGTTTCATAACATAAAATCCAGCTTTCCATTTTGAGCTATGCTTTACAATACTTTAAATAACATTGGAACTGTTTTTGTTATTGCCGTTGTTAAAATGTAGAACAAGGCTGTGAAACCATTTGACCCTAGCACTTGTCAAAGGTTTAATCACATTTTTAATCTTTTCTATGATAATTCAACTATTTATGTTTTCTGCTGCTTCTTGAGTGAATTTTCTAAAAATTATTATGGTAAAATATACATAATAAAATTTACCATTTAAACCAGTTTTTTAGTTTTTAATTCAGCAGCATTACGTATACTTACAATGTTGTACAACCATCACCATTATTCAATTCCATAACTTTTAATTATCCCAAACAGAAACTCTGTATGCATTAAACAATAACTCCCCTCTCCCGAAGCCTGCTAACCTCTATCCTACTTTTCTTTTTTTTTTGGCCAAACAGCCAACTTGTGGGATTTTAGTTCCCCCAAAACTAGGGCCCTTGGCAGTGAAAGCACAGAGTCCTAACAACTGGACAACAGGGAATTCCCTCCCTACCCTACTTCTCAACTCTACTAAATCAACTATTCAAGGTGCCTTATACAAGTGGAGTTATACAATATTTGTCCTTTTGTGTCTCTCTTATTCCATTTTGTTGTTCTTCAGTCAATCAATTGTGTCTGCCTCTTTGCAACCCCTTTGGACTGCATCACGCCAGGCTTCCCTGCCCTTCACCATCTCCCAAAGTTTGCTCCAAGTTACATCCATTGAGTTGATGATGCCATTCAACCATTTCATCTTCTGTTGTCCCCTTCTCCTCCTGCCTTCAACCTTTCCCAGCATCAGGGTCTTTTCCAATGAGTCAGCTCTTTGCATCAGGTGGCTAAAGTATTGGAGCTTCAGCATCAGTTCTTCCAGTAAATATTCAGGGTTGATGTCCCTTAGGATTGACTGGTTTGATCTCCTTGCTATCCAAGGGATTCTCAAGAGTCTTCTCCAACACCACAGTTATAAGGCATCAATTCTTCAGCGTTCAGCCTTTTTATTCACCTATCACATCTGCACATGACTACTGGAAAAACAATAGTGTTGACTAGATGGACCTTTATCAGCAAAGTAATGTCTCTGCTTTTTAGTATACTGTCTAGATTTCTCATTGCTTTTCTTCCGAAGAGCAAGTGTCTTTTAATTTCATGGCTTCAGTCACCATCCACAGTGATTTTGGAGCCCAAGAAAATAAAGTCTGTCACTGTTTCCATTGTTTCCCCATCTATTTGCCATGAAGTGATGGGACTGGATGCCATGATCTTAGTTATTCTGAATGTTGAGTTTTAAGCCAGCTTTTTCACTCTCACCATCATCAAGAGGCTCTTTAGTTCCTCTTCACTTTCTGCCATGAGGGTGGTGTCATCTGCATATCTAAGGTTATTGATATTTCTCCCAGCAATCTTGATTCCACCTTGTGCTTTATCCAGACCAGCATTTCCTATGAAGTACTCTGCATATAGGTTAAATAAGCCAGGTGACAGTTTATAGCCTTGACATACTCCTTTCCCCAATTTTGAACCAGTCTGTTGTTCCATGTCCAGTTCTAACTGTTGCTTTTTGACCTGCATATAGTTTTCTCAGGAGGCAGATAAGGTGGTCTGGTATTCCCATCTCTTGAAGAATTTTCCACAGTTTGTTGAAATCCTCAAAGCCAAAGGCTTTAGCATAGTCAGTGAAGCAGAAACAGATGTTTTTTTGTGGAATTCTCTAGCTTTTTTATGACCCAATGGATGTTGGCCATTTGGTTTCTGTTTTCTCTGCCTTTTCTAAATTCAGATTGTATATCTGGAAGTTCTTGGTTCATGTACTGTTGAAGACTAGCTTGTGGGATTTTGAGCATTACTTTTGCTAGCATGTGCTGTGCTGTACTTAGTTGCTAAGTAATGTCTGACTCTTTGTGACCCCATGACCTGTAGCCTGCCAGGCTCCTCTGTCTATGGGGATTCTCCAGGCCAGAATCCTGGAGTGGGTTGCCATGCCCTCCTCTAGGGGACCTTCCCAACCGAGAGATTGAACCCAGGTCTCCTGCATTGCAGGCAGATTCTTTACCAGCTGAGCCACCATAGAAGCCCAAAAATACTGGAGTGGGTGGCCTATCCCTTCCCCACGGGATCTTCCCGATCCAGGAATCGAACCGGGATCTCCTGCATCACAGGTGGATTCTTCACCAGCTGAGCTACAAGGGAAGCCCTGCTAGCATATGAAATGAGTGCAGTTGTGTGGCAGTTTGAACATTCTTTGGCACTGCCCTTCTTTGGGATTCAAATGAAAACTGACCTTTTCTAGTCCTGTGGCCAAAACTGTACTGTTTTCCAAATTTGTTGGCATATTGAGTGCAGCACTTTAACAACATCATCGTTTAGGATTTGAAACAGCTCTACTGGAATTCCATCACCTCCACTAGCTTTGTTTATAGTGATGCTTCCTAAGGCCCATTTGACTTCACACTCAAGGATTTCAGGCTCTAGGTAAGTGATCACACCATCGTGGTTATCCAGGTCATTAAGGTCTTTTTTGTCTAGTACTTCTGTGTATTCTTGCCACCTCTTCTTAATATCTTCTGCTTCTGTTAGGTCCATACTGTTTCTGTCCTTTATTGTGCCCATCTTTTCATGAAATGCTCCCTTGGTATCTCTAATTTTCTTGAGGAAATCTCTAGTCTTTCCTATTCTATTATTTTCCTCTATTTCTTTGCATTGTTCACTTTAAAAGGCTTTCTTATGTCTCCTTGCTATTCTTTGCAACTCTGCATTTAGATGGGTGTATCTTTCCTTTTCTCCTTTGCCTTTCACTTTGCTTATTTCACTTAGCAAACGTTTTCAAGGTTCATTTATGTCGTAACATGTATCAAAATTCCATTCCTTTTAAACGTTGTGAAAAGTGTGAAAAATAAACTTTTGGTGTTTAAGTCACTCAGTCTATCATATCATGTTATAGCTGACTAAGACACCTATTGACATGGTAGGATTACATTGACTGATGTAGAATCACCCTTGCGTATTTGGAATAAATTTCACTTGTTCATGGTGCATAATTCTTTATACATTGCTCTATTTGATGGAAACACCAGCTGAAAGAAGACCCGGCACAGTTGCCTCCTCCTCACCCATCTTGGTTTATTTCCTTGGTTTATAACAACTTAAACATGCAACAGCCAACTTTCATTGGAAACAAACCAAGAGGCCTGCTGAGCAGGAATTTTCAGTCTCTAGACAAGTTACTGGCTTCATCTATTTTCTGAAACTGAAGTCATTACAGCTTAAAGAGTAAGAAAAGAGAAAGAAGAACTCTAATAGAGGATCCACCAACAGACCGTCTGCACTGGCATCTGAGCAGAGGCCCAAGTGGGCAACTCAGCAGCTTCGGAAGCCCCTTTGCTCTCCGGCTTCCTCATTTTCCAACAATCCCAGAGCATGGATTAGGTGATGACACTTCAGAAGTCATACAATAGGCTGATTCCTGGTCTGAAAACCAGTGATCCTCCAACCCATTTTGTCCAGGAAAGATACAGGGAGGATTTACAAATGCTGACCCCCGACTGTGCCATGACACTGCAATCTCTCTTCTAGGTGATGAGGATTTATCAAAGACAGAGCTTTAGGAGTATTACCAGCACATTAACCTAGGCTGTAGAACAGTCTGCTGTGCAGCTTGAGGCTTCCATTTTCAGTGCAGACAGACCCAGGGCTGGGGGATGCAGATGACCAGCTCTGTGAACACGCGGGTGTGGAGTGGGTCTCTGGGCCGCCGCACCCACCAAGCTGGTCCAGAGCTGGGAAAGTGGCCCAACCTTTACCAGTGCTGAACACACTGCAGACACAGCAATAAGGCAGCAGAACAGCACCCCTCCCAAAACTTCCCCAGAGGCTGAGAGAGCAGCCAAGAGATTGGGGCCCACCCTGAACTCCCTTCCAAAGCAGCCTCTCCTGAGACACTCGAGTCAGTGCTGCAGATCTATCCCTGAGTTTCGAGGCTTACTCCTCTCAATTACAGCTCGTCTCCTCTCAGGCCCAGGCAGGGACTTCAGTGTGACCCACGATACCCATTCTTGCCTTGTCCTCTCCTTCCTCCAAAGAGCATCTCTGGGGGACACCTCGTACCTTTGCTAGAAACACGAGTCCCTAGGCTGCCTGCCTAATTAACACCTGCACCATCAGAAGTTAACACTTAGGCAGACTTTCCTGGTGCTGACCCAGTAACTTGCCAGGCGTGTCTCCCAAGCAAGCCATACCATTCACAGCATGCACTCGCCTCCCTACACACTGTACCTCCGGCAGGTATTACGGCATTGAGAATACCACTATTTTGTGGGGTTCCACAAAGAGCGTGGTGGATCCCAGGCGTCTACCACTGACTCACCCACAGCTCAGTACAGAGTGTTGCCCCACCACTCATGAGGGGCTCCCCTCCTGAGCCTGGGGAGGAAGGCCTAGAGCAGTGAGCGACTCGTTAACCTGGGGCTCTGAAACAAACCCAGCCACACCCCATTCCAATTCAATCAGAAACCAGGCATCAGTATTTTTTTAAAGGTCTCCAGGTGATCACACATGTGGTCAATACTGGGAACTGTTGACCTACCTATGAGAACTCCTGTGCCTCTGGGGACCCCAGTGAAGAAACAGTAATTATGATCAAAATAACTACCATTCCCTGAGCTTGTCTGACATCCCTGTTACACTGTACAAGCACTCTGCATGGATTACCTTGATGGATCTGCGCAACAAATCCCCGAGGCAGGGGTTAGGCTGATGCTACAGACAAGAAACCAAGGTTCAAGGAGGCTACTAATACTTGGCCAGGGTCACAGAGATGGTGAAAGTGATTCACTGCCTCTACTCTTCGCTAGGAAAAATTGGGAGAGTCTTAAACAACTGACAAAATCACAGAGACAGAGTGTGGAGCTGTGGTTGCAAGTGACCAGGGCAAGGGGTAATGGGGAGGAAGTGTTTAACGGGTGTTTAATCAAGTGTTTAACCAAGCTTCCATCTGGGAAGACAAATTTTGGAGACGGACGAGGCTGATGGCTGCACAAAAATGTGAACACACTTAATTCCACTGAATGGAACACTTACACATAGTTAAAGTAGTAAATATTGTGTTATGTATATTTTGCTATAATTTTTGAAATGAAAATATTTTAAAATTAAAATATAAAATGAATAAAAAAGAGAGAGATGACTAGAAGTCCTGTCTCAGGCACAGCACTATCCCAGGTCATCTCCTGGTTATCTTCCTTATCTTTGAGCTATTTCACAACTTTGTAAGTCTTAGAATCCTGAGGGTGATGCCAATAAGTCATGTCTAGCAGATTCAGTGTATCCCAGCCAATTTTAGATCTACTAAGCAAATTTATTTCCGCTTTCCTGAGACCTACATATTTGTAATTCTTTGCATTCTCTTTTGAACCAGTTGCAACATCTTACTGGTTCTCTCACTAATGGAATAGTTAAATAAAATCTGAACATGTGTTCATTTTATAACAGTTGCTCAGAATTACCACCACATGTCAAATTTCCTTGATTTCTAACAATAAACTACAAAGGCCTGAGTTTTCCCAGTTGAGATGTTCCTCCCACAGGGCGATGCTTCTAGCTATTGTAGAACAAAAAGCACATTCTCTGTTTGACCTGACATGTAAGTGTACACCCGCAGGGCCTCCATAGAGTGTGTGGATCCAAGAGAAGGACTGGGCTACACCAGCCCTGCGCAGGCTCCACCCTCACTAGGGAGGTGAGAACACACTGGCTCCGGGGTGTGAGATGCAGAGTCTCAGGCCGCTTGGGGAGGGAACCCTGGATGCCAGCTGTGAGCGGAGGGTGAGGAAGGGGAGGAGACTGTGGAGACTCCAACCACTGGTCTTCCATCAGCCACCCCTTGCTTTTCTCCCTGACTCCCAGGAGGTTGTCATTAGACACAACCCAGAGCAGGTGGAAAAGAGAAAATTCTATAAACCCCAAGCCAAAGGGGGGAGGTTCAAAAGCCAAATAGAGCCACTGCAGAGAGCTCCTGGCGAGGATGCGATAGAGGCAGGATAAATCCAGAAGAAGGGCCAGGAGGAGAGGGCGAAGGGAGGGGCCGATAGAGCCCGGGTCACAGCACACTTAAGGGCAGCGCTTGCAGGTGCCGGCAGCGTGGACACCAGCGCAAGCTCCATGCAGCACAATTCTGCTCCGGCTGTGAAAATGAAAAGGGCACACATGCCCTGCCCAGTGGTGCCACTTAGAGAAAGCCATCCCACAGACAGAACCACACTGCTCAAGAAGACCTCAGGACAAGGTCAGTCACTGCAAGTAATTTCCAAGAACAGATGATTAACATAATTTAAATGCCTGTGGACAGGGGATAGGTGAAGCCAATTACAGTTCACTGAAGAAAGCAGAGGGAGGGACTTCCCTGGTGGTCCAGTGACTAAGACTCTGGGCTCCCAACGCAGAGTACTCAGGTTTGATCCCTGGTCAGGGAACTAGATCCCGCATGCCACAACTAAAAGAACCTACACGCTGCAATGAAGATCAAAGATACTGCGTGCCACCACTAAGACCCAGCACAGCCAAATAATAAAATAATATTAAAAAAAAGAAAAAGCAAAGGGAAGGAGGACATATATAGTATCCTACGATTTGTCTAGAAACAATTCATGGAGATACACATAGATACATCCATCTACACATATACACATGAAATATCTCAGGGGAAAAAATGTAAGAAAGATAACACGGGTTGCCTTCAGAACAGGAGACACTGAGAGGCTGGGAGACAATGTAGAAGAAAGACTTATCAACATTTCATATCTTCTGATTTAGAGCCACATGGATGTATTACCTGTTCAAAATATTTAATTTTTTAGGGAATTCCCTGGAAGTTCAGTAGCTAAGAAAGACTTATCAACATTTCATACCTTCTGATTTAGAGCCACGTGGATGTATTACCTGTTCAAAATATTTAATTTTTTAGGGAATTCCCTGGAAGTTCAGTAGCTAAGACTTCGATCTTCTACAGCAGGGGGTCAGGGTTCAATCCCTGGTCAGGGCACTTAGACCCCACATGCTGTGCAAAAAAACAATTTTTTTCTCTATCTTTTAAAACAGGTATATGGAGTCTTTTGGAAGAAGCCTATGACAGACAACACATTCTCTCAAGTAGACACTTTCACCTAACCAAGGGCCTTGTAAGCATCTGCTTCTCCCATTGCCTGCCTCTTGGGGACTGGCAGCTTTCAGGAAAGGACCACAGACCAATAGGCCCTCATTCCACTAAGTCGAATATTAGACACACTCCCACAGATTCAAAACCAAAGCAAATGAACAAACAACAAAAAAGATCCTTGGTTTTCACTGTTCCGGCTGCATTTCTTGAGGCTGTGAATGTATATCATCCATCAGCTCGAGCCTTTTCTTGGGACAGGCTGCCGGAAAGCATCTACCAGCCCTGCACATCTTAATTTCTGCAGACATGATCAAGTGTCATGCTTGGGAAAGTTGCTAAACTCAAACCCTTTGCAGCTCTCTTTTTAAAAGTTTAAAGTTTATATTTACTGGAGCATAGTTGTTCACTAGTAATGGGAGCCCTGATGTGAAACCTCCACAGAAGCCACACACCTATGAATGTGTCGAGGCCCAGAACAGGCTGCCCAAAATATGCCTCAATGCACATTGACTATTTTGAATTAAAGCTACTTGAGAAACAGTAGCTGGTGGGGGAAAATACTGTTAAAAGACTCGCTGACCCCTGCTCTTTCCCTTTGCAAGCAGGAAATAAACCTACATGAAGGAATCCTCCCTACAAACCAGGAGGACAAAAAGCATCCTTATCAACAGAGCTAGAGAATTCTAGGCTAAGAAAGCTTTAGTATAAGCAAGCTTCTTCATGAGTCTGCTACCCCAAGCACAAGCCCCTTTGTTTTGTTAAACTTTCACAGATAATTGTTTCTTTGTCTAAAAATGACACATAAACAAACTGCTTTGGTCACTTTGGGGCAGGTGGGTAGGGGTGTCCCATTTCTATGACACTTCTATGTGTATGAATTAAGTTTTCTTTTCTCCTGTTACTCTGTCTTGCGTCAACTTAATTATTAGACTAAACCAAAAAATTTAGGGGGGAGGGTGTGGGGAAATTTCCCCCTCTCAAACAAATGATATTAAACCCCTTTAAGTTTATTTCCTTACATAATAATGATTACATTTAGGACAGCTATTTAAAAAAAAATCAAGGCGTAATAACATTCAATAAAATTCATCCTTTTTAGGTATTCAGTTTGATGTGTTTGGATCAATGTATAGAACCATACAAAATCACTAGTGTAAGCAAAATAGAGAATTTCATTTCCTTCCTAAAATTCCCACTTGCTTCTTTTTTCCCAGTCATCCCTTTCTACCATCCCTGGTCCCTAGCAATCACTCATCTATTTTCTGTGCCTACATTTTGATTCTTCAGGGAGAAATAGCAATAACCTCACATATGCAGATGACACCACCCTTATGACAGAAAGTGAAGAGGAACTAAAGAGCCTCTTAATAAAAGTGAAAGAGAAGAGTGAAAAAAACTGGCTTAAAACTCAACATTCAAAAAATGAAGATCATGGCATCTAGTTCCATCACTTCATGGCAAACAGATGGGAAAACAATGGAAACAGTGACAGACTTTTATTTTCTTGGGCTCCAAAATCACTGCAGATGGTGACTGCAGCCATGAAATTAAAAGATGCTTACTCCTTGGAAGAAAAGCTATGACCAACCTAGACAGCATATTTAAAAGTAGAGACATTACTTTACTGACAAAGGTCCATCTAGTCAAAGCTATGGTTTTTCCAGTAGTCATGTATGGATGTGAGAGTTGGACCATAAAGAAAGGTGAGCATTGAAGAACTGATGCTTTTGAACTGTGGTATTGGAGAATACTCCTGAGAGTCCCTTGGACAGCAAGGAGATCAAACCAGTCAATCCTAAAGGAAATCAGCCCTGAATGTTCATTGGAAGCACTGATGCTGAAGCCGAAGCTCCAATACTTTGTCCACCTGATGTGAAGAGCCAACTCACTGGAAAAGACCCTGATGCTGGGAAAAATTGAAGGCAAGAGGAGAAGGGGACAACAGAGGATGAGATAGTTGGATGGCATGACAGACTCCATGGACATGAGTTTGAACAAGCTCTGGGAGCTGGTGATGGACAGGGAAGCCCGGTGTGCTCAAGTCCATGGGGTCACAAGAGTTGGACACAACTCAGCGACTAAACTGAACTGAAAAAGTCAGTGGTTAAATAGCATGTTATATAAAGATGGTAAAGTCAATGGTTAGATAGCATGTTAGACAGAACTCGATAAACAGCATCACTGACTCAACAGACATGAGTCTGAGCAAACTCTGTGAGATAGTAAAGGACAGGGAGCCTGGCATGTTGCAGTCCATGGGGTCACAAAGAGCTGGATATGACTTGGCGACTAAACAACAACAAGAAAGCTATTCAAAGGGAATCACATTGCACGTGGCCTTTTGTGTCTGGCTTCAAATGCATATGGCTTTGAGATTCATTCATGCTCTTTCCTCTGCTGGTAGCTCAGTCCTTCCTGTTGTTGAATAGCATTCCCCAATATGTTCATCAATTTAGCAGGTTGGATGGGGGGAGGTTTATTTTAAGGAACTGGCTCTTACCAATTATAGAGACCTGGCAAGTCATCACTGCAGGCAGACAGGCAAGACGGGAGCAGAGTTCTCTCTTCATTCAATGCTGGACACTGCGCTCCACAGCTGTCATCTCATTTAATCCTCATAGCAACCTCACAAGGTGAAGCTTAGCCTCACTTTTCAAATGAGGACATTGACCAGCCTGTGTCCTCTGCTCAAGACTCTCTGCCTGGTGCTCAGACCCTGACTCTCAGACCACAAGATGCTGGCTGTTGCATCATCAGGACCGCCTCATAACAACGACCACATTCGACTCGTGCCACATGCCAAGAGCCTTTCTAAGTCCCTTGCGTATATTGATTCAGTTACTGCTGAAACAACCACATAGGTAGCCAGTATTACTTTATCCTCATTTTAGCGGTGACAATATGAACCAGAAAGGGACTGAGATTACACAGCTAGTAAACAAGCTCACATTTGATCCCAGGCGAGTCTGGCTCCTAGGTCCATGCTCACACCCTCTGCACTACATTTCCTTGGCCAGGAATTTCTGAAGCTGCTTAAAAACCCTGGCAATAGTGTAAGTGTGGCACTGGGAATGGGGAGAGAGAAGTCCCATTGGCAAAAGTCCCTCCCACACAATGGCCTCTTTTCCTGTGTGTCCAGATGGGGAGAAGCAGCTGGGAAGGGGTCCCTGGGCTGGTGCTGAAGGAGCAGCTCAGGTGCTGTCCTAAGTGTGGGCCTCAGAGCCGGACAGGCTGGTTCCTGCCCAGGTTGGTTGGTTTCTCTGCTCAGTCGAGTCTGACCCTTTGCAACCCCATGGACTATAGACCGCCAGGCTCCCCTGTCCTTGGAATTCTCCAGGCAAGAAGACTAGAATGGGTTGCCATGCCCTCCTCCAGGGGATCTTCCCAACCTGGGATTGAACACTGGTCTCCTGCACTGCAGGCAGATTCTTTACATCTGAGCCACCAGGGAAGTAACTGAATTGCTAGAGTATCTTCCTGCTCAATAGCCCCCTTTCCTTGTAAGTATCACACAGATAAGAGCGCAGGCTGTCTGAGCTGTGAGGATTTCAATGAAGTGCTAAATAAACAGCACTGGTCCAGTGCGGGCACAGGCACTCAACACGTATTTCTAAACTTGATTTCATGTTTCACAAGTTACTAAAGTGATATACGCTTGTTTTAATAAGCAGAATAATACAATGGAAACATCTTTAGAAGCAAAGCGAATCCTCCTGCTAACAGTGTCTTCTGTTCCCCCACAGTTTTCCTCCATGCTCACACAAACACAAGCATGTTTGCAGAGAGCAGTGGATTTGTGTTTTAACCAAAATGCATCAGACTATACCTATCACTTGCTACTCCGATACCTGTCTTTTTCATTTATCAATGGATGTAACTGGTCAATATAAATGCAACTCTTTTCTAAGTCCTTTGTGCATAAACATCTATGCAAATGTAACATTTTATATAAATTAGATACACATGATATTATGAAGTTTGCAGTGGGTCTTTAGTTTGTTTTTCCCTTGCTCCCTCACCTTCTTCCTTACCCTCCATATTGTGCCCTCCCATGTTGCCACTTGCTGTTTTCTGCCCATCCATTCTGCAGTAAACCCTGGGAGGTGGGCCTGGGAGGGAGAGCACCACAACTAGACAGTGGCCACACTCACCGCAGCTAGAAAAAGCCCAAGCAAAGCAGTGAAGACCCAGCACAGCCAAAAATAAATAAGAATTTTAAAACTCTAGAACATGGTGATGGTCGCACAACTCTGCAAATACATTAAAAATTACTGAATTTCACACTTATAATGGGTAAATTTTTTTGGCCTGCAAGTTATACTTCAATAACGCTGTTTTTTTAAAGAGCAAAAGAAGTCTGTTTAAAAAAGAGAACTTGCAGGGACTTCCCTGGTGGTTCAGTGGCTAAGCCTCTGAGCTCCCGGTTTAGGAGTCTGGGTTCCATGCCTGGTCAGGGAACATGATCCCATGTGCCACAACTAAAGATCCCAAATGCCACAACTAAGACCTGGCACAGCCAAATAAACAAAGAAATGTTTTTAATTTTTAAAAAAGAAATTGCAGACGATATGTTAACAGCTTTAATAAGTTACTATTATAATAATTCTGAAAAGTTGGTATTTTTATACCCATTTTACAGATAAGAAAATTGAGGCTCGAAGAAGGTAAGCAACTTGCACAATTAGCAAACATAGCAAAGTTAAAATGTGTGCACATGTGCCCTAACTACAGAGTTCTTGCACTTTCTCCCCTGTGTGACTGCCTGGGGCCTGAAAAGCTGTGGGGAGACCATGCTGGGGCCTGAGCGAAGGTTCACCCTGGATTCCACACAACCTTGTCACCACCTAGGTTAGAGTGCTGCTAGGCCAATGGGACACCTTTCAGTAGCCAAAGATTTTCTCTCTCTAGGGACCAGCGTTGTGATTGTGACTTATAATAAGAAATATATATTTGCTCTTAGTCTCCACTCTTGGCTTATAGCTCCTTGAAATTTCCTGAGTGATGAGAGCAATGGGAGCATCTTTTGTTCTTATAGTTGGTCTTCTCTCAGTTCCTGAAATAGCTCCAGAGCCACAAATGTGAAAGGAGTGTGCTATTCATAATAAATCCCTTTCAACCACACCTGAATTTATGTTAACACGATAATTTATGAAAAGCCCTGGGTTTCCCAGGTGGTGCAGTGGTGAAGAATCAGCCTGCCAATGCAGGAGACACCAGAGACACAGCTTTGATCCCTGAGTTGGGAAGATCCTCTGGAGTAGGAAATAGCAACCCTCTCCAGTATTTTGCCTGGAAAATCCTAGGGACAGAGGAGCCTGGTGACTACAGTCCACAGGGTCGCCAAGAGTCGGACACAACTGAGCACTGAGTGATGGAAAGCCCTAAGGATGGGTTGCCAGAGGAACCAACAGTGATTGGAGGCTGCAACTTTCAGTTGCACTTTCCTGACCTTCAGAGATCAAACTGCCAACATCCACTGGATCATTGAAAAAGCAAAAGACTTCCAGAGAAACATCTACTTCTGCTTTATTGACTACGCCAAAGAGTTAGACTGTGTGGATCACAACAAACTGCAGAAAATTCTTCAAGAGATGGGAATACCAGACCACCTTATCTGCCTCCTGAGAAATCTGTATGCCGGTCAAAAAGCAACCGTTAGAACTGGACATGAACAACAGACTGGTTTCAAATAGGAAAAGGAGTACGTCAAGGCTGTATACTGTCACCCTGCTTATTCAACTTATAAGTACATCATGAGAGTACATCATGAGAAATGCTGGGCTGAATGAAGCACAAGCTGGAATCAAGATTTCCAGGAGAAATATCAATAACCTCAGATACGCAGATGATACCACCCTTATGGCAGAAAGCAAAGAACTAAAGAGCCTCTTGATGAAAGCGAAAGAGGAGAGTGAAAAAGCTGGCTTAAAACTTAGCATTCAGAAAACTAAGATCATAGTATCTGGTCCCATCACTTCATGGCAAACAGATGAGGAAACAATGGAAACAGTGACAGACTTTATTTTCTTGGGCTATAGCCATGAAATCAAAAGATGCTTGCTCCTTGGAAGAAATGCTATGACCAACCTAGACAGCATATTAAAAAGGAGAGACATTACTTTGCCAACAAAGGTCCGTCTAGTCAAAGCCATGGTTTTTCCAGTATTCATGTATGGATGTGAGAGCTGGACAGTAAAGAAAGCTGAGCACTGAAGAACTGATGATTTTGAACCATGGTGTTGGAGAAGACTCTTGAGAGTCCCTTTGACTACAAGGAGATCCAACCAGTCCATCCTAAAGGAAATTGGAAGGACTGATGCTGAAGCTGAAACTGAAACTCCAATACTTTGGCCACCTGATGCAAAGAACTGAGTCATTGGAAAAGACCCTGATGCTGGGAAAGATTAAAGGCAGGAGTAGAAGGGGACGACAGAGGATAAGATGGTTGGACGGCATCACCGACTCGATGGCCATGAATTTGAATGAGCTCTGGGAGTTGGTGATGGACAGGGAAGCCTGGCGTGCTGCAGTCCACGGGGTCGCAAAGAGTCAGACATGACTGAGCGACTGAACTGACCTCCAGAAAGGCAAAAGAGGCTGGCGGTGGTCAATCACCAATGCCAATGATTTAGTCAACAACATCTATGTAATGAAGCCTCCATAAAAACCCAAAGGACAGAGTTCAGGGAACTCCTGGGTTGGTGGACATACAGAGGTGCTGAAAGGATGGTGTGCCTAAAGGGGGAGGAAGCCCAGCGCCCTCTCCCCACACCTTGCCCTCTGCATCTCTTTCATCTGGCTGTTCCTGGGTTGTATCTCTTTATAATAATCTGGTAATCTTTTCCTGATTTCTGTGAGCTGCTTTAATAAATTAATTCAACCAAAGGAGGGTCATGGAAGCCTCTGATTTCTAGCCAGTCAGTCAGAAGTGCAGAAGACAACCTGGCCTTGCAGCCGGTGTCAGGGGCTGGCGTGAGGGGTGGGGTGTTTTGTGGGAGTGAGTCCTCAGCCCGTGCGATCTGATGCTCTCTTCAGAGAGACGCCATCAGAACTGAGTTAACTGTCTGGTGGTGCTGGGAAAAGCACACGTCAGAAGTGTGAAATACGGAGACTGCACAGGAATAACCGAAAATGTGAGCTGGCTAATCTTTGCCACAGGAGGTCAGAGGTTAACAGACATTACTGTTTGAAAAATGAAACTCCGCCTCTCTCCAGAGCTCTCTCTGGGTCTGGGCGGGGGCGAGGGGGAAGCTTTGGAGCCATGACGGGGTCCAAGTTGCAGTTCTGCCAAACAGCAGGTGGCGGCCCCTGGGCCTTGAAGTTACTACAATCTTTCTGTGCCTCAGTTTCCTCATCCCTAAAGTGGGGGTGCAAAGAGAACCTCTTCTAAGGGGTTCTATAGAGTGGTCGGAGCAATACTAAGTTTTGCCATCAGTATTATGTCATCCATGGATTTGCGCCTGTCACCTTACTAGGCAGAATTGGCCTGACCTCAGTTTTGCTACAAAGCTGCCCCGGGCCTATGGGTCATTTGTTGGTGAGGGATCAGGAGTGCCCTCCAAAGCTTGCTACACATCTCACTGACCTGAGTGAAATCAGTCCAAAGAAGTTGAGGGTCACCTGGTCCAAGCCCATCATTGTTCAGACGGGAGCAACAAAGTTCTGCAGGTTGGAGTGGCTGAGCTGCCCACAAACCTCCCCAAGAGGCTTAATGTCATCCCCATGTAAACACTCTACCCAGTCAGTTTTTGTGCCCCAACTTCTCCAGAGAGATCTCTTGTCTATTTGACTAAAGAAGTGAGAAAAAGCCACGGACTGCTGTGATTTTAAAGAGGGTCAAATGCTAATTTTACAAGTGACTCCATTTGAAAGACAGCAATGAAAGCATTTTTAATCCTTCATCTTTCTCCCCAGACCTCTTCTTTCTCCACAAACCTCCATCACTGGGGGAAAAAAAAAAAAGCCAGTTCTTTGAAGACTGTGAACCAAACACAACAGTTTTACAGACCATGGTTAAGACATGGGCTTTTCCCCAGAGAATAGCTGAAGTGTTTACTCTCTTGTTACCTTGGTAACTGCTACCTTGGCACCCTTGTTGATGAGCTGAACCACATTCTCCGTCTGGCCTTTGTACGCAGCTATGAGCAGGCGTTCTGAAAGTGCGGCGACCGCATCCTGCTGGCTCATGAATTAGGAGAGAAAGACGTTTTCAGGGAAGTGGTAGACAAGTTCCTTCGGCTCAACACATCACGGGCCCAGGCAGGCACCCTCAGGTAAAGATGCTCTGATCATCGGAAGGTGACTTCGTCACTATGCCATCTTCGGGACCTGGGGGTTACAGAACAAAGCTGCCATCAGCGCCACTCAGCACCTGGGACAGGCCCCATCTCTCTGCCCTGGTTTTAGGGGATCTGTTGATTGCTCGCTGCTGGGGAGGGGAACTGGGGGATACAGGACACTCAGGAACCACCCTCTGCAGAGCAAACCCTGAACTTGCAAGTGGAAGGCAAAGAGGGTACTGAACCACCCCACCCCATCCCCCACCCCTACCCCCCACTGCCTCCTGACCACTAGGGCTAGAACTGCAAGGTCTGCTCTGCAGATAACAGAGGGTCTCAGAGACCCAATGAAATCCCCTGAATGTAGCCTGGTTTCCAGGCTCACCCTCTGCAGGTAACTACACTGAGTGTGACCACAAAGGGCCCTCCGGACTGTGCTCTGTGGGTTCACCAAGGCCAATGTGCCTATTCCCCTGGCCGGTTGGGTGCCCATGGACCACAGCCCACGAAGATCCTGAGGACAGGAGCATATCCATGGGCTCTCTCCCAGCATTTCCTGCCCTCCTCTATCTTCATCCTTTTCTCACTCTTCAGAGTGCACGTTCCTGAGCTCTAGAACAGCTGGAGAGCTGGGAGCAGGCCCGGGCCACCCCTGGCCAATAACTGCAGCAATAAATGGATGCTACAGTCACTACTGGGGCTTCCCAGGGGGTGTCAGTGGTAAAGAGCCTGTTTGCCAATGCAGGAGACATAAGAGATTCAGGTTCGATCCCTGGGCTGGGACGATCCCCCGGAGGACAGTATGGCAACCCACTCCACTTTTCTTGCCTGGAGAATCCCATGGACAGACAAGCCTGGTGGGCTAAATAAAGTCCATGGGGTCACAAAGAGTCAGACACAACTGAAGTGACTTAGCATGCACAGTTACTCTAGGGAGGGGTTGTGCCAACACAAACGGCCCACAGGTTTGTGCGCTCAGAGCACTGATCTCGGGGTAGTACTAGCAGTAAACTGAAACCCATCTTTCCACCAAATGCCAAATGAACAGGATTTTAAACACTGACTCCTCCCAGGAGCCCTGGGCCACTATTAGAGCAAACCAAAACCACTGGTGTTATGCCAAAGATGAAGGTTTTGGGGGCCAAAGGAATGCTCAAGATCTGTGACCCATTCCTACCAGGACAGCAACAAGTATGGACCTCTCTTTGGCTTCAAATATACTTATTAAAAATACCAACATGGGCTATGGAAAGAAAATACTGTAGCATAAGGCCCTACGACAGATTCTAATTTTGAAGACCCAGAAGGTACAGACGTTCTTTACAATGGTTTCCAGGCAAACCCCACGCTCCTCTCAATCTCTAGAGTAAGGAATTGGCTCTGATTATCCTTCACCTTGACATTCAGGTGGGCCATGTCACCAACCACTCCAGGTGGCTGGGAGAACAACAGGACTGTGGGGACTAAAGACAGTATTTTATTATGTGAAATCATTGGTCAAATGTGACTAGTACAACTTCAGAAAGGTTATTCTTATCCCTGCTCAGCTTGTGCTGTGCTGTGTTAAGTCACTCCAGTTGTGTCCAACTCTTTATGACCCTGTGGACTATAGCCTGCCAGGCTCCTCTGTCCGTGGGGATTCTCCAGGCAAGAATACTGGAGTGAGTTGCCATGCCCTCCTCCAGGGGATCTTCCTAATCCAAGGATCGAACCTGAATCTCTTATATCTTCTGCATTGGCAAGCAGGTTCTTTACCACAAGCACCACCTGGGAAGCCCCTGCTTAGTTTGCAAATGTCCAAATTTCCATCATCCATCTGTTGTCCAAAGTGTGGGTAAAGAATAGCAAGGAAAGGGACTTCCCTTGCAGTCTAATGGTCAGGACTCTATGCTTTCACTTTCGAGGGCTCGGGTTCAATTCCTGGTCTGGGAACTAAGATCCCACAAGCCACAAGGCAAGGCATCAAAAAAAAAAAAAAAAAGAGGCATGGAAAGAGGCAGAAGGAACGCTCACAAACCCATGCTGTTCTGATCACCAGGCTCATCAGAAGTGCAAGAAACCTGGAGAAGGAACAGCAGGAGACTCCTTCCCTTCGCCACAGTCAGAAATCTCTGGGATGAACCTGAAATCTTGGTTGAATGAATAAGCCAATGAAAGAATAAAGTTGAAATGAAAAACAGAATTG
Source organism: Budorcas taxicolor (assembly GCF_023091745.1). Taxonomy (NCBI): domain Eukaryota; kingdom Metazoa; phylum Chordata; class Mammalia; order Artiodactyla; family Bovidae; genus Budorcas; species Budorcas taxicolor. The sequence continues at coordinate 52,139,123 of NC_068918.1, forward strand.
GAGCTGGAAAAGCCTTTGGAAATTCCCAGGGTCCCCCTGAAAGACTGAAGCTTGGGCTTTATGTTTCCCAGAATGTCGCCCTGTCTGGGAGGCTCTTAGTGGCTTTTTTCAACACAGGATACTGTATGCTGTCTCTCTGTATTCACGTAAAGTGTGCTATCTTCACACCAATTATATGGAGCTTCTGCTCTGTCTGCCCCAACCCTGCGGAAGCACTCCAGGACCCAATGGCATGAAAATGCAGAAAATTAGCCCTGGCTTCCTAAATGCTCTTCCTTCCACAACTACATTCTTCTTCATTGACTCACTTGCTATTTCTGTGCACACGACCTACCAGGCCACCCCACCTTCCCAAACCTTTCCTGTGACGAGCATTCGCAAGTCTCAAGTACAATTTCCAGTTCATGCAAATATAATCATCATGGCTACAATTTCACCACTTCCCTCCGCAGCTAATAACTCCTGTGGATAGAGATCTCCTTGCAGGCCATCAGCTGAGGTTACGAGCTGCAGACCAGCAGTGCCGTCTGGTCTCCCAAGCAACGGAAGCACGGGTCAGCAGGCCTGTCTGTGCTAACAGCCGCTCCCTCCCTCCCTTCTGTCCCATGCAATAAATTCTGCCTCGCAGACACTGAGACAAAAGCTGAGGTACACTGATTGCCATGGTTGCAAGCTACTGAGATAGCCTGTGATTATCTTTGGTAAACAGCGCTTTACAAATCCAGCACACATTATTATTCCTTTTTTTTTTTTTAAATAGGGAGAGACACTACATTTCTGAGAAAATGTTGGCCAAGCAGAAATGTCATTTATTACAAGAAAAAATTTTTCAATGGAAGCTACTTAAGAATGAAATGCCCCACCCCAATCCACCCCCTCCACCATAGCCAACGCACAGCCTGCCTAAGGCTGAGGGTGCCTCTAGGACAGGTCTCTCCTGGGATTTTTGGATTCCACCCCCCCAAACACCAGAGGGGCACAGAAAACTGCCTGCAAAAGCAGGAACAGAATTCCAGGTTCCTGGTTTCTACTGTGCTGCTAGCAGAGGACCTGTATCCCACAGGGATGCACCCACATACCTTGGGGATCTCAAGTTCACACTCAGTTTAAATCCAGTAATCGCCTCACTGAAAGAACCTCCAGCATTCACCTGCATTTTCACTGACACACAGCAGAGGGGGGCGAAGGGAGGGATCAAAGTGGCCGAGTCTCCTTTGTGACTTCCACCCTAGGCTCATTTTCCTCTCCACCTCTCTCATGATCATTGCCCGACACCTTCGGTATCCCGACCTCTCTTCCAGAACAATGATCCCCATGCTTCTGCAGTGAGGGAATAGTCTCCTTTCCCCTGATACCTCTGAACTGACTGGGCTTGGCAAGAAGGATAAGGAGGATGTTGGACCCCCAGTAGTGAGTAGGAAGGGCAGAAGAATAGAGACGGATGGTGAGCAGTCTGCAATCAAAGAGTTACTGCCAACCTGTTGGGTACCCAGGCTGCAGAGCCCCATTCCCTCATTAAATGTGAGCTTTCGCTCCCAAACAGACCAGCTATTATCCAAGACACTTCCCACTGGCAGTGAGGAATTCTTACCCCAAGTCTATCAATCACATCCCTCTTTGTCACTTTCACAGCATTTTTCACAGGAGAGAAACCTTAAATGCAAACAAGCTGCCAGTTCTTCAAGCAGAAAGGAAATAAATGCACAATCATAAATATGCAATAAGCATCATGAATTGAGAAAGGAATTTAGCTTCCTAAGATTTCTCTCCTCCCTCCCGGCCCACTGCCCCATTTTCTATTGCTTTCCAATTCATCAGTGCTTTTGTCTTTCATCAAATGCCAGGGGGCCACACAGCTGCTTGGTCTGTGATGTGATCCGTTTTCTTTTTATAGCAAAAGGTCTATGGGGTTTTCTTAAAGATTTATAACAAGGTCCCCTGGTACCAATATCTCAAAGCCACTGCATTCAGTCTCCTAACAAGGCAAAGAAATATTTTAGAAGAAATCTGCACACAAAAGTCCCAGCCAGACATTACGCAGAGCCCACCCAGAGATGGTCCACAGGCACTCTGGTTAGTTAACCATCAGTTAAGAGAACTCTCTTTGCTCCTACTGGTCCAAACCCTGTGTTGAGGAGAGATTGTACTCACATCTGGGGGGTCTGTCCTCCCCGTTCTACATCGTGTTCTGTTGCTGGAAAAATCACGGTCAGTTCTTTCTTGGAGATCATTAGCTTCCTAGCACTGTCACGCCCAAGGGTCCGCAGTGATTTACGTTACAATGCTTGCTGCCTTTTCCCCTTGAGCTTCCTCAGCCAACACCAGCCAGATCACATCGAAAAGCATACTAGGACATCCATCCAGCTCGCAATGTTTTGTGGCTTCCTAGTCTGCCCGGCACAGCTTCTGAAAGTCCTGGGTCTTCAGATTTTGTTGGACTGCTCCCTCCTACCGGCAGAGGACCTGTAACACTGCTCAGATCAAAGAGTCAGGGAATAATTCACAGATGGGTGGAATGCTTGTCAATGATGTTCAGACGATAGAGAAACGAAGTCTGCATTCTTTCAGCAGTAAAACAGATGATGCATAGGTTGGAAAGGAGGGGGGATACGAGAAGAGTTGAAATCTGTAAGCAACTGCCTTTAGGACAGCCCTTAATGGGAAATGTTCACTTTGTGGGAACAGCAGAGACCCAGAAACTCTCCCAACCCAGCCCTTTAGGCAGAGGGTTTCAACACAGGGACCTCAGCAGCACAGGAGACTAGAGGCTGGTTGAGAAACTGTTCCCAGCGTTTGTGAACTGATAGTTTGACTCAGAAATCCTCCTCTGAATAGAGTCTCTGCAGGAAAAGGGGAAGGGAGAGGGCAGGGAGCTCTTTCAAGGGCTGTCAATGGCCCTCTACATCACAGGTGCGTCTTCCAGACCACTTGTTGAAGCAGCAGAAAACCAACTTCCCAACTTGAGTAATCACAGAAAGGAAGAGGGGTGTGAATTTGACTTGTGCGAATATTACTATTTTCCCCCCTCATTCCTAAAGCCAGAATGGTTGGTCCTGGAGATGGGAAAATGACTATCAACAGGAACCCTCTGAATACTCTTTCTGCCCAAAGCCCTGCCCCCATCTCCCCGAGGGCAGCAGCTCCTATGGGCAGGGGGCTGATTCTGCTTTGGCCAGTGTTCTGCTTATACCAAGAGCAGGAGGATAGCTAGCAACCGTGGCTGGTGTGCTGCAGCAAGAATGAATTCCCTGGGGAGACCAAATGCCTGTAGAATGACATTTCTATTTTTAATGCAAGACCTTTATACCAGTTTAGCCAAAAGTGATCACTGCCGGGTTACTGCAACCGCTACTGGAGGACCAATGAGCTTAGAAAACAGATGCATGCGACTCATTCCCTACTTTGAAGGAACCCATCATCTGGCCCCGATCAGCCTTGATCATGGCCCAAAAGGCCAGATGCCAGCTGAGAACCGTAACACTGAATGCGACAGAAGTATAAAGTGAGGAGCGGTTCATCTGCTCAGAGGCCCTGGGACATTTCCTTCTGAGAAACCGACTCCAGAGTCAGGGACCCTCAACACAACACTGTTGACAAGGACAGGACAACCCTGGTTGCTCACAAGCCTAGTGTTCACACGTGCTGTGCAAAAGGCAGGGACGGAGAGGCAAGTTTAGAGCAAGCCCATCACGGCTAAGGGACAGATATGGTAATTTCCTGAGAATATCTCACGTACAGTAATAATTCTCTTCTGCATCTGACATTTACTGAATTTTTCAAATAATCACCTCCACAGGAGGCATAGAGAGGTTGTTGCAGTGAAAGCTGAGTGACATCTGGAGTTGGGTGACATCTGGATACTATTTAGGAAACCTATGACAAACCCCACCATCAAGAAAAGCTGCTGGCACATGTCAAAATACTACCGGTGGTACAAGGATACACCACTGAATAAAGACGTGACTGACAGGAGGCTTGTGATGTGCAAACCTCTGCTTTTTACATAGGGCAACAATAATTACTTTTTGGTTGTCTGGTGCTGCTAGATCACCAGAGCGGCCAAGCTGAGGCCGGGCACTCACATCACATAGCAAATGCCCCCCGTCCAGATGCAGTGTCATTCACTCGCGAGCCTTCTGCTGCTCCGTCTCCCCTGCGACAAGATGGTCACTCGCTCATCTGTTCTCCTACAGTTTTCCGTAAGCCCTGCTATGGGCTAATTTGTGTCACCCACAAATTCCTGTACTGAAGCCCTTAGTGTCACTGTATTTGGAAATTAAGGTAAAACAGGACTTCCCAGGTAGCTCAGTACTAAAGAACCCTCCTGCCAATGCAGGAGATGCAGGAGACATGGGTTCAATACCTGGGTCAGGAAAGATTCCCCTGGAGGAGGAAATGGCAACCCACTCCAGCTTTCTTACCTGGAAAATCCCACAGGCAGAGGAGCCTGGTGGACTACAGTCCATGGGGTCGCAAAGAGTCGGAAATGACTTAAAGACTGAACACAAGCATAAGCAAGGTAAAATGAACTTCTAAGGGTAGGGCCCTGATCTGATAGGATTAGTGTCCTTATAAGGAGAGACACCAAAGAGTCTCCATGTTCACTCTCTCCCCCGCGTCTCTCTTTTCATACCTGCACCCCTGCCTCCAAGCCATGCTCATAGGAAACGCCATGGAAGGACAGCAAAAAAAGCAGTCATCTGCAAGCCAGGAAGATCCTTATCAGAACCAAACTCTGCTGGACTTTGATCAGGGGCTTCCAGCCTTCAGAACTACCAAGAAATAAACTCTTGCCAGGGAAACCACCCAGTCTACAGTACCTTGTAATGGCAGCCCTAGTGACTAAGGCCTGAGCTCCCCTCACTCTGTCATTTGCTGGCATGGGCTCAAGGTTGGTCTTCCTGGTTATGCTGAACTCCTTGAAGGCAGAAACCCTATTTTGTTTATCTTGTCTCTCCAGTGCCTGGCACAGTTCCCAGAACATAGTTAGCCTTTAATGTCTGTTCAATAGATGCTAGAAAAGCTAATAATCAATAGCTTTTTCTAAGCATTAATTGGTCTTCAGGAGGCTGTGGATCCCACAAGAAATAGAGGACGTGCCAACTAAGTCAACTAGTTTTTTGGTTTTTTTTTGGGGGGGTTGACTTTTTCCTTTTTCCTTTCCCCAAAGATTAAGCAGGGTATGGCTGCAAAACCTCCGAGAGATAACACCCGGGGGTTGGATTCGTTCTTCCCTCTCTCTTCCTCCTCAAAATAGAGGACAGCAGCTCCTGGGACCCTAAGAATTACCAATCTCAAGTGAGAGAGGTGTGTCAGCACTGGACGGCACCATAGCTACCCCAGAATTTTCTTCTCTGTCCTCAACCTCTGTTGGGTAAAACCACAAATGCTAAAGGTAACCCTACACAATCAATACCAAACGACAATAAAACCAACCTCGGAGAGTAGTCCAGCTGCCATGTATCCATATGACAGCTCTTACCCACTCCAACTTGCTTTGATCTGGCTTCCTTCTACCCCCTATTTTCTTGCTAAACCATCCCCGATGCTGTGGTTGTTGATTCTGTGGTGTATGAAGCATTTATTGAAGAGACAGTCACAAAGAACTACGGAAGCAGCAAGAGAGCTTTCCTGCTTGGTGTGCTGGGGTGAAGGAGGTCAGGAACATTCTTACAGAGAAGGTCATAGTTGAGCTGGGTCTTGGAGGACTAGAGGATTTTGTTAGGGAGAGAAGTGGGGGAGGGCATGAGCAGAGTCATCTGAAAGTGTAGGCGAGAGGAGCAAAGAGACTTGCTTCAGGACTTCCCCAGTGGTCCAGTGGCTAAGACTCCACACTCCCAATGCAGGGCGCCTGGGTTCAATCCCTGGTCAAGGAGCTAAATCACACATGCTGCAAACATCAAAGGCTGAAGGCCCTACCTGCTGCAACTAAGACCCGGCGCAGCCGAAATAAAAAATTTTTTTAATATATACATAAAGAGAGAAGCTGCAGCTGGAGCTTATAACACATAGGCAAAGACCACAGATGACATTGCAAAGTCAGGTTGTGGAAGAATTTTCACATCATGCCAAAGACACTGGACTGTAACTTGCATGTGTGATGGGAACCCTAGATGTTGGTAAGAAGAGAGACTGGTCAGATTCGTATACAGCTTGGAACTCAAACACACAGGATTGGATTAGTCATAATTATGGGTTCATGCTACACTTTCAAGTATGTATACAGGTTTCTCTTCTTTCCTTTGCTTTTTTAAATTCCTTTTGCACTTCCTTCTTTCTTTCAATTTTACTTAATACACTTTACTTTTTAGAGCAGTTTTAGGTTTATAGAAAAACTGAACAGAAAGCATAAAGAGGTTCCTTATAGCTCTTAACCCACACTCTGGCCCTCGAACTCACCATAGTGTCCCCTGTTATTAACACCTTGTACTAGTGTGGTACATTTGTTATAACTGATGAGTCAATATTGACTCATTCACTAAAGCCCATGGTTTGTATAGCGTTCACTCTGTGCTGTACAGGTCCTTGGGTCTGCACAGATGTATAATGACATATACCCACCATGACAGTATCATACATAATAGCTGCATTGGATTAGTGCTCCACTATTCATCCCTCCCTCCCCCACAACCCTTGACAACCACTGATCCTTCTACTGTCTCTGAAGTGTTGCTTTTCCCAGAATGTCATATAGTTGGAATCATACAATATGTCACCTTTCCAGGCTGGCTCTTTCCACTTAGTAATGTACATTTAAGGTTCCTCCCTGTCTTTTCATGGCTTGATAACTTTTTTTAAGTGCTGAATAATATTCGATTGTATGGATGTACCAGAGTTTATCTATCCACCTACTACAAGACATCTTGGTTGCTTTCAAGTTTTCACAATGATGGATAAAGCTGCTATAAACATCCAAGGGTAAATAAGCCACAGGGATGTAATATACAGCATAAGGAATATCATCAATAATATTGCAATAGTTTTTTATGGGGATAGATGGTTACTAGATTTGTTGTGCTGATCATTTCATAAGGTATGTAAACGTCAAATCACTGTGTAGTTCACCTAAAACTAGCACAATACTGATACATATGTCAACTATATTTCAATTTAAAAACTCTACATGCATATTTTTGTGTGTACATAAGTTGTCATCTCATTTGGGTAAATACCAAGGAATACAATTGCTGAATCATACGGTAGGACAGTGTGTAGTTTGTAAGAAGCTGATGTGTTGCATGCTAAGTTGCTTTAGTCATGTCCGACTCTGTGTGACCCTATGGACTGGAGCCCTCCAGGCTCCTCTGTCCATGGGATTCTCCAGGCAAGAATACGTGCCTTCCTCCAGGGGATCTTCTCAACCCAGAGATTGAACCTGCGTCTCTAAAGTCTCCTGTATTGGCAGGCAGGTTCTTTACCACTAGCGCCACCTGGGAAGCCCAGAAACTGCTGTAGTGCCTTCCAAAGTGGCTGCAATAATCTGCATTGTAACAGCTGATTTTACATTGACTAGCTGCCAAGCGCAAGGGTAACCTTCACTTCTCACATGATTTCTCTGTTGCATTAGACGCTGCTACTATCTCTCCTTCATCACAGTTCCTCCTCCTCTGGTTTCCGTGACCCACTCTCTCCTCATGCTCCGTGGACTATTTCTTCATCCAAGGGCTCGTCTTTCACTGGTTCCATAAGTGTTGCAGGTCCTGAGATTCTATCCCGTATTGTTTTCTCTGCTTATTTTCCTCTCTAGAAGATCTCAGTACCGACATATCCCCCACACCTGCTGCCCACACGCTCCTCTGCTGCCTAGAAACGGATTGCTCCAAATCTTCTTTAGCCTCAATCACTCTCTAAAGCTCCCTTTTTTTAAAACACCCAGATATCTTACTCAGATGTTCCCCATCAACGTGCTAACAGCCAAATCACCATTCTTCTGTCCAAACCCATTCCTTTCCCTGTGTCCCCGTTTTGGTGAGGGGCCCCGTCTTCCATCTGTCTGCCTGTTTCCCTCATCTGGAACCACCCTCCCTTTCCTCTTATTCTTCTTTCCCCACCTCCACATCCAACAATTTACCAAATCCTCCTGGTTTGAGACAGTAAGACAGAGATTTAAAATGCAAATTCTAGGGACTTCTCTGGTGGTCCAGTAGTTAAGAATCCACCTTGCAATGCAGGGGAGGTGGGTTCGATCCCTGGTCAAGGAACTAAGATCCCGCAGGGCAGCTAAGCCCAGGTACTGCAACTAGAGAGAAGTCTGCAAGCTACAATGAAAAATCCCGCATGCCACAACAAAGATACTGCATGCTGCAGCTAAAACCTGATGCAGCCATAAATAAAAAAATATATTTTTTAAAAAATAAAATGCAAGCTCTGAAGTTGGACTTCCTGGGGTCATATCCCAGTTTTGCCACTTAAAATGGGCAAATTACCTACTTGATTCTAAGCCCACTTCCTTGTGTATAAAATGGAGAGAATAATAATCCCTAACTAATTGGGTTGTTGCAAAGGTTGAATGAGATAATACATAGGCTATCCCAGCCTGGCACGTACAAAGTGCTCAGTAAATATTAAGCATGGCTGTATGGTTATTGCTTCACTGTTCTTGAATTGTCCTTTCATCTCTAGCTGCACTGCCCTGGCCTTCACTCAGGCAGTCATCATCTCTCACCTGAACTGTCACAGTGGTCTCCAACTGGATGCTGAAGGTGTTTTCTGAAATTCTTCTCAACTGAGAAGTTGGGATGAAAGAGGTGATGTAAGCTTTTGCTTGCCTAATAGAATGTAGATGAATTTTTGCCTGGGAACTGGTTAGAAGCCAAAGATCGACTAAGATTCAGGATTCACAGAGTGAGTATACATTAGCCTGAAATGTATCTTGGATAAAAGATAACTTTGTAGAGGTTAGCCCAACCTGACCAGAGAGTTGTTAGGATTACTTAAGCTTGACTCTCAGGAAAGACAGGCACTGAGCCAACAGTGGTTAAATTCGCTCTCCTCCTAGAGACCACTGAGCCAACTTCAGGTAAGTTCCACTTTCTCATGTATTAGTTTTAGAAGAAAAGGAGTCATGAGAAACTCAGCCTTCTCCTCCAGTTGTTTCAAGATGGCAAAGTCAGAGCACAGACACCTAAGCTGCAACACGGGAGGAGCCATGCACACCGTGCCTATCTGCCAGGCAGGGGTCTGCTGGGTGGGGGTCTGAGTGGTGGGGTCTGCTGGGTGGTGGGGTCTGCTGAGTGGTGGTGGTTTGCTGAGTGGTGGGGGTTGCTGGCTGGTGAGGGTTTGCTGGGTGATGGAGGTGGCTGGGTGATGGAGGTTGCTGGGTGGTGGGGTCTGCTGGGTGGTGGGGTCTGCTGGGTGGTGGGGGTCTGCTGGGTGGTGGGGGTCTGCTGGGTGGTTAGGGTCTGGGCCTTTGGTGTCAATTATTTTGCCTTGTCTACAAACCTCTCCTCTTGACAAAGATAATTTCGTGTAAACAAACCATCCAGGGGGCTTGGAGTTTGTAGGGCTAAAGTTTGCAGGTGGAAGCTGTTCTGCCATGTTGGTTTCCCTGACTCAATTCCCTCCCCTGCCTCAGTGTATGTGGTCACTGGCATCAGAATGCTCTTTGCACGGCACAAATGTGATCATGTTTTCCTCTGCTATAATCCTCAGTGACTCACAGGCCCCCAGCACAAAGTTCAGGGATACACAAACCTATGCGTGGTCTGGTCTCAGCCCGTCTGCACCACCTCTTTTCTGACCCATCCACCCACCCATCCTGTACCCTCACTTGGCCACAAGGGTGCTCAGGTCACCTTGAAAGCACCATCCTGTTCTTTTTACTTAGAATGACCTTTAGATCTTTCCCAAACTCCTCCTTATCCTTCAAACCTGATTCTAGGTGTCCTTCTCAGAAGATTTCGCCTTGACTTCAGACTTCAGGGTTCCGGAAAGTAGGAGAATAAATTCTGTTGTCGGAAGCCAGTTAGTTGGTGGTGATTTGTTACAGCGGCCGCAGGAAACGAGTACAAATGCCTTATACATAATGGATGCTTAGTAACTCTTTACCAATGGCCTGTTTGGGTCAATCAACATCACAGGCTGTGCTTCTTTTTTTAAAGTCACTCACACACATCCATACCTTCTTGGCCAAAAGCCAGGACTCCATTATGTCACTTCAACATGTATAAATGATACTGTAGCCAAGGGGTCCCTCACTGCTGTCTGAGGGACAATGAGGTTCCAGGGGCTAAGAGCATTCTACTGATGACATATTCCTATAAAACACCCTTCACCCATCCTTTCAGGAAGGAGATGCTGGGAATGCCAGGAAGCAATGGCTCACACACGAGGATGGAGAGCTGCCCTCACCGGGGTCGCTCCAGCCAGCAGCCGACTCAGGCTGCATCCTTGCAGCCTCCCTACAGGAGACACAGAGAAAAAGCCACATCAGGCTGTCAGTTTCCAATTTTGCACACACAAAACAAAACATGAAGCTGCTCCACTAGCTAGGAATGAAGTGTCCAAATGTAACCCGGCAAACACAACCCCAAATAAGGCAAAGGGAAATCTGGGATTAACAGGAGTGTCATCTACTCAGCAGTAAACACCAACTGTGGTTTACCACTGTAATGTGTAATTCCAGCGGATTTCTTCTACTGTATTCCTTGGAGGACATAGGCCTCATGACCCTTCAGGGAGAAACCATTTAAAGTCCACCAGCCACACGCAGATTGATCTTGTTTATCAATGTCCACTAAGTGAACATCCAGAAATGGTTGCTTTTATCTTGGCTAAACCTGATTTTCATCGCAGGGGTCTCAGTTTAGGCAATGACACTGCCAATGAAGTATTTCATTTTAAAAAAACAAACATTTATTTGACTGATCTGGATCTTAGTTGTGGCAAGTGGGACCTAGTTCCCCGACCAGGGATCAAACTCAGGCCTCCCGCACTGGGAGCATGGAGTCTTAGCCACTGGACAGCCAGAGAAGACCCCCACTGAAGGATTTCTGACCATAATGTCCATCTGATCCTAGAAACTCCAGATGCTATGATGCATGGCATCCTCCCCCACCCCCATCACCTTTAACCCACACAGCTTTCTCCAATAACTTTTTATCTTTACTTACTTTCTCATTGAAGTCTAGTTGATTTATAACGTAGAGTGAGTTTCAGGTACACAGCACAGTGATTCATTTATACACACGCACAAACACAACATATTGAATATATATATATACACACACACAAAAGAAATATTGAGTATAGTTCCCTGTGCTACACAGTAGATCCTTGTTGGTTTTCTTCTTTATATATACTAATGTCCAAAACTCTTCTTAAAAGGTGCAGCTCTCAGCAGCGTGTCATGGTTAGATGTGATTGATGGTAACACTGCCCATCACCACTGATTTGGAAAGGCCGGTACAGCATACACACCACTGCCTGCAGAAACTCCACACCTGGCCCCCTCTCAGTTTCCTTCTGATTCCTCCTGGTGGGGGCAGGACTGGGAAGAAGCAAGAGAAGAACAGGGTCCACTGAAACCCTCCACCCACAGAGCGAACTACACGACTCCGGGCAAGTTATAGAACTTCCTTGGGCTTTAATGTCCTCGACTGTAAGATGGAAAAAATGGTAGTTGCTGACTTCATGGGCTTCCCAGGTGGCTCAGTGGTAAAGAATATGCCTGCCAATGCAAGAGACGCAGGTTGGATCCCTGGGTTGAGAAAGTCCCCTGGAGGAGGAAATAGCAACCCACTCTAGTATTCTTGCCTGAAAAATCCCATGGACGGAAGAGCCTGACAGGCTATAGTCCATGGGGTTGCAAAAGAGTCGACACAACTTAGCAACTAAACAATAGCAACAACTGACTTCAAGGGGCAGCTGGAAGGGCTTGCTGTAGGAGTGGATGGCAAGCACTTAGCACAGCACTTACACAGAGTAAGCACTCAGGCAGGCGTGCTTGTGTGCATGTATGAAGTCTACTGGAGGATAAACTTTCTAATTAGATTTGAGTCCTTCCTGCATCTCTTACGCCTTCACCTTTCCTTAGAGTTCCCAGGGGCTGCCCCAGGGAGATCCCATAGCCTTGCTCAGCACACAGCGTGATGCAGCATTTGGCTTGGGCACAGAGCTTTGCTGGGAGCAAGTGTCCCTCTCCGCAGACGAGGGGAATCGGGAATTAAGTGGAGCCGGTGCCTGGGAGGCTCCGCAGCTCTCTCCCTGTCCTCGCGTCCTC